>NC_142650.1:24252500-25502500 GCF_055504915.1 Nelumbo nucifera
TGGATACACTTAGGGGTGAGCAAAAAAAATCGAAAAATCGAATCGATCAAAAAAATCAACCAAAACCGAATCGAAAAATTAGTTAACTGAACTGATCGATTCAGTTTCAGTTAACCAATATAAAAAACCGGCGGTTAATCGAACGGACCGGTATACATATATTTCTATATATTATATATTTATGTATAGTATATTATATATATATATATATATTATATATATTTTTATATATTATAAATTAATAAATATGTATTATATATAATATGATATATTATTTATTATTTAAAATATTATATTATATATATTTATAATTTTTTATTATATATTTATAATATATTTTAAAAATTAAAAAACTAAAAAACCAACAAACCGAATCGATGATTAATCAAACCGATCAATCAGTTAACTGATTGACTTTGGTTCGATTTCAGTTACCGATTTTCTAAAAACCAATAGTACCAATTCGATTACAAAAAAAAAAAAAAAAGCCCACGTTCAGTTAACCAAACCATGAGCACCCCTAGATACACCATTTCCCTATGGTGCTGGAATATCAAGATGTGAAAGGAACTACCTCCCACCCCCACACACAAAAGATAACTGGCATATGTTTTATTCTAAACAAGTAAAATTTGAAGAATATTTAGCTTATCTTATCCAATTTATCTAATAAATATGGATGATATTCCAAAACTTTCATTATTGAGGAAAGGGGAGGGGAGGAGATGAAATTTAACTATAAAATATTCAGTAAATTTCTTTGGATGATATTACCAAAAAAAAATTGACAAGGTGATTTCATAATTTATCAAGATAAGTTCCTTCTTACATGACATTTAGTGGATAAAATTTAAAGATATTGTCTAAATCTCAAAAATTTATCCAAAATAATTTTGTGGGGCAGATATTGATTGACAGACCAACTAAAATTTTGTATTTCTCTGTAAAATGCTTATAGTACGGCAGTGTGAAAAGAAAAGTACTTGAATTATTCCACAAAAATATCCAAAGTTTTAGGACAAGATTAGAGAAGTTTCAGCCCTTCAATAATATCCTCTCAAACAACAAAAAAAAATTGAAAGTGAATTAATTTAGCAAATATTTGTAATAAAATAAAGTGAAATGCTACAAGAAAAGTGTCGGTATGATCCTAGAAATCCCAAAATGGCAGCTAAGGTGTAGTAGCCAAAGGGTTCTTTTGTGTTCAAAAGGGGATAAATATAAGGTGAAGAGTTGTCTCACAAAAGAATGACAATCCAATTACATTATTCCATATAGTTGAAGAAAAATGTGAAACTAGACTTGACTTTGGGTTCCCCCCTTTTTTCCACAGAAAGGGTGATGAAAATCTTTTTGTTCCTTCCATTGTCTAATTATAGATAGGTAAAAGGGTCCAACCATGGTTGGCAATGATAAGTAGAAGAGACATATAATCTAGAACAATCTTTAACCATTTTAGTTTAGAGGAAAGAGAGTTGATTTAGCTTCCTAACTTGTTTAAATAGAGGGGATATTTTCATTTTTTTTTGGTAAATAAATACAAGGGAATCTTGGTGTATGATGTATCCAATAAGTGAGAAAGGGCTCATGAGAGAGAGAGAGAGAGGTTGAATTGTTGTTTAAGGGAAAGATTTTCGTCACCTCAGAAAGCCACATATTGATACTAAGGTAGTAGCCCAAAGGGTCCTATTAGTTTGAAACATCATCACTTGACTTGTGTGCCACACAGAAGATCCTTGGGTTGAAATTTGTTATTCCATACCAGCCCCCTCTTGTTGGCATTTATTGAGAGAGATATAGGTTGATCATTTGAAGGGCCTCAAATTTTGCAAAACAAAATTGTTGTTGGGGTGGAAGAGGAAAATGTTGTCAAATATTGCTGGTGAACTTTCTTAATGAAATTTAGAAAAAAAAAAATCAAGTGTTTTTAGAAGAAAATCTAGAATGAATATCTGATATATTGTATCAGATGAAAATTTCAAAAACTGATCAAGTTAACAGCTAAGATTTTTCGTCTTTATGCAAAAAAAAAAAAAAAAAAAAAAAAAAAAAAAAAAAAAACCTATTTTATGGATTAAGGGGAAAAAAGAGAACTTTCATGAATTTTTATAGTCTTTTTGAAATTATGTTTTGATTGAAAGGTGAGAGAAATTATCTACCACATGAAAGATACTTAGACTCAAAGTTCTAATAAAAATATAATTTAGTAAACTTCTAGACAATAATGACAATCAATAGGAAGGTTGAGAATTCATATATACTCCTCACAGAGTGTTCTTCACACCAATACCTCACAATACATCCAACCATGCATTGGGAATGTCTCCCCATGAATCATAACATACAAGAACGGAAAATATTCCTATGTACAGTTGTAATGTGCTGTGAGATTGGTGTGAGGAGCATATACTGTCTCAAAGGTTAAATATATAGAAATAATAAACTTAGTGGGTACAAGTTTCAATTAGAGGAAAATTTTTTAAAGATTTTTGTATTACATTCTCTAAACGATTTAGAAGTTCTTAAATCAGTAATTTCTCTAAATTTAAAAATTGAAAATTAAAAAAAAAAATAGAAGGCCAATGTTATTTAAACAAACCTCTAATCCAAAGTGGACTAGTGCTGATGTAGATTGCAGGATTCAACACATGGAAAATCTAGAGGGTCCCCCTATCTCTGATGGAAGGCCTAGATTGACCACAAAATTCCTGCACAAGGCTAAGATGATATCATGCGGGTATGTGTGTATCGATGCAAAATTGTAATAAAGTCTCAGTTTGGTAGGAGAATAAATACAAATATGCACTGTACAAATACATATAAAATAATACAAAATACAAGGTTTCGCACTCTACATATTTGTATTTGTACTCTAGAAGGAGTACAAATACAAATATGTAGAATGCAAAGCCTTATATTTTGTATTATTTTGTATGTATTCATACAAATTTGCATTTTGTATCTTATAAGGAATACAAATACAAATATGTAGAGTGCAAAACCTTGTATTTTATATTATTTTATATGTATTTGCATTGTACATATTTACATTTGTACTCCTTCCAAACTGAGTAAAATGTGTAGATGCATCTGGGCAAACGTTCCACTATACAGAAGTTCTTTACTGAATCTTTGAATGTCAAAATTGAATTATGTACACAAACTAACTCTGTACCATGTTTTTTGTGGTACACTGAATTGATAGCTATATATACAACCAGTCTGGATTGTCCATCAACCATCATAGAGACCCTCCAGATTGGTGGCTACATGTGCGTCTGTCTCCATTAATCATGTGTATCCACATCACACATTAACTGTTAAAGTTTTAAAATTTTTAATAGAAGATTCCCAAAAAGATGTCTTTGTTTTTTCCTCATGGTGGGGAGCTATATTCAGCAGAAATCAGAAATCACCACCATTAGTTATCAGTGATGCAGCAAACACATGGAGCCCTTTTTGGTTGTATCCCTATTCTATTCATCATATGAGATAGATTCTTCGACCGCCGTAGATGTTTCGCCGTCATCATCATCATTGTTGTTGTTATTATTATTGACAAAAAGACATCGATTATTAAATAGAGGACCAATATTTGAAAAACAAAATAGATCCAAGATGATTATTCTACTAGTTCTGACAGCCCCTCCCCCCCCCCCCCCAAAAAAAAAAAAAAAAAAGCTATGAGACATAATTTGTTGCAATAATGCTTTGTTGAGTTGAATCTATGAGACATAATTTGCCAAACCCACCACTAAACTTGATCCCATTCAAGAGAAATATGCCTGCACCAAAATCCAGCAAACGGTAAGGCAATATACCATTATGCTGCATCAATTATTCTAATCATGATTTTCAAAATCGGACCAGATCGGATGGTCGGACTGGAAAAATCGGGAACCGGTCACCGATTGCGGTTTCTCCCAAAATCGTTGATTTTGGTCAATAAACCGTTGAACCGGCTAGTTAACCATTCGAACGGTTTTGACTATTTTTCAATTTTTTTTTTGTCAGAACGGGTCAGCCATTCGGTTTAAAAGATTGGACCGTTCGAACCAATAACCAGACCTCTGATCGGTTCAATCACCAATTCGTTTTTAAAAACCATAATTCTAATTGGGAGTTTAAATTTGCACCCCGCAACGTCCCACAGCATATTCCCACCATGTTTTGAAAACATCTTTCGATGATAGTATCAGAAATGATGATGTCATCATAAGGAAATGTTCCCAATACACAGCGGGGATGTGCTGAGGGACATTGTGGGGCGCAGATGTGAACTCTTCTATTGGTGGGTGAGGTTGATTGCTTCTGTTTTTCACCGTCTGCTCAATTGATGATGAATCCAGTGAAAAAGACAATTGCAACCACTGTTCTTCTGCTTTTGGGCTTAACTAGTTAAATGGATGTATTGGCTACTTATACTTAACCCATGAGCATAAGACGCGTGGCAAGTTCTGAGGGTCCCAGACTACATATCACGGACCTCCAACCAAAGCCCAAGAAACTGCCATTTAATTAATAGTACGGTAAGGTCTAAGGTGGTAGTTTCAGATTTTCAGATTCACTCAATAATCACTTATCCTCTCGTCAATAGAGTAAGTAGGAGAAGGTTGGGTTGGGTCTGTGTGGGGAGGTGCCTCCGGCGGGCTCCAGTGGTGCTTTTTGTCGGGGGAAAATTCTGTGACGACTTGCTTCAGCGTGTACATAACAGAACCACACGTACGTTGTTAAAGTATTGGGCCACAGTGTTGGTGGGCTATGACTATGACTTGCCTTAATCAGAACTATGCAAGGGCTATAACCTATAAGCATTGTCCGCTAATGACTAATCAAAGGGGCTGTGGGCTGTGGGCTGTGGACTGTGGGCTGTGGGGGTCAGATTGAACGGTCCAAATTGATCGAAACTTGTGCCACCCACACAAGTACGAGGACATGTCCTCATGACAGGTCACACCGTGTTGGGCCAATGCCCAATCGAATCACCAATGGCAGGACACTACTGGTGTGTGTTCATGTTCTAGTGCTAGCCAGTGCTATCATAATTACCATACATTTGCAATCCAAAGTTCCAAACCTTTGGCTGAGTCGAAAAGGACGCCATCCTGGTCTGACCATGGTTTAGTGGTTTCAACTTTCAAGGCCAATGGTGTAGATCAGAGTTCTGTGTAGGACCAGGGCTGGGCTGGGTGGCATCATTTGGCCTATACCAAAACCAACCTAAATCATCTTGAGCCTAGAGGTTCAGTTCTACCAGGAATCATGCTTTGCCTATTTCTTAACTCCAATAATGCACAAGAGTGACAAAGCTTCATCATTTCTTTTCATATGAATCTAATCTCTCTCTCTCTCTCTCTCAGAGACACCCACCATGGGACATGGGCTAGTTAGCTCTAAATATTCCTGATAAGTAAGACAAACAAGCAAACATTAGTCAATGTCGAATTATCAATCCAGTGATAGAGAGAATTGAATGAACAAAGATCATGTCATCCATGACAAAAGCTGCTAACCATTAGGGCTCTTCTTTCACGTATGTTCTTAAATGGAATAATTATTTAGGTAGCTCTGATTAGAAAGAAGTCTTCTAGGCATTGGACAATATATGCTCGCCAATTGCCATGCCCAATTTATGCCTTCAATCTATAACTTTAGTTGTCATTGTGAAAACCCTTTAAACAAATGAAGGCAAACATATCAAACAAAGAGAATTACGTACAAGTCAAACCCTGTAATCACTCTTTTTTTTTTTTTTGAAAAGCTGTAATACAAATACAAATATGTATTTGGAAGGAGTACAAATACAAATATGTACAGTACAAATACATACAAAATAATACAAAATGTAAGGTTTTGCACCGTACATATTTGTATTTATACTCCTTCCAAACTGAGCCAAAAACACTAAAGTCAAGGACAATAATTGAATAGGTTTAGAAATATTTAACTTAATTAATACAGACATATATATATACATAGAGAGAGAGATGTAGGCACGTACTTGTGTAGGTACATATATGTATGCAAGCATATGGAATTAGTGGAATTTCCAGACCCACGTGGTCACGGGTTCAGTTCCTGATTCACACCAAAAGTTGGCAATTATAATTTTTTTTGGGGGTCTTGTAGCTAATAAATCTACCTCCACCTTTCAGGTTTAACCGCTATCAAGTCTGGGTTCAGATTTTCCCACATATTTATATGATGAAATACCCATTTGTGTATTCTGATTTTTCAAGCTACCCTTCTGAGCTTGAAGTAGATATCTATCTCACCATTAATCACCAAGTTCTATTATGTTTCAGTATCAGAGTTCTGTCAATAACAAGACTAAAATCAATCTCTAGTACTAGTAACACACACTGTGGAAAGAGAACAGGTTATAATGGGGGGATACAATTGAAGCTAGACAAGGAGAGAACAAAACTTGCAGCTAGACATGCTATAATACCTTACAGATCGAATGATCATTGTATTGTGTGACCTACAGTGCTGGACAGGTATCAATGAAGAAGAAAGCTTTTAATCTAGCTAGCTAGTGGGTGTATATAATTTGGTTGAATCCATGGAAAGACAACAATCTGGTCACTTCCTTTTTGAGTGCCACATGAACAGCATGTGCAACAACATTGGCGTTTGTGCATGTCTGTGTTCTCCCTTGCGTGGACATGTCTCATGCAATTTGAGAAGATAAGGAAGAGACATGGACACCACCATTCTGATTTCATGGTTTTGGTTCATCAAGGTGGCCACAAAAGCTACCACAGAAACAGAGAGAGAGAGAGAGAGAGAAAGAGAGAGATGAAAAATTCTAAGGTACATTGTAAGAGGATGTTAAGGAACACGGTAGCTAGCTAGCCTAACTTTTGTGGTAGTCACTAGGAGCCCACTTCAAGTCAGGGGACTAGATAAATCTAACCCCAAAGTACCAAAAGAAACTATACTACTTTTAAGGGAAATTACCAAAAATCCAATAAAAAGTATAAGTGTACCCATTCCACATTGGTTGTAGTAAATGACAAAAGTACCCCCTGCATGTGGTCCCAAAGGAGTCCTTATCTTCTCACATATATGCCAATGGTTTAGCAATCGGGGTTGCTCTTTGTTGATAGAGAAGTCCAATATACTCCAGGGCCCTAACTATCACTGTTAGCAGACAAGTTTCACCAATTGCAAAAGGGCAAGGAGGAAAGGGCAATCCAGTCATTTTCTGCAAGTGAAGGGAGGTGTTGTCCTCTTGTGAAGAGAGAAATAGAAGCAAGTATGTCCAAGGAGGATGACATAGATGTTTTTCTACTTGAAGACAAGACAGAAGCACATGGAGAGAGAGAGAGGGAGCCCTCTCTAATGGAAAGATTTAGAGTCCTTGAGTTGAGAGGTTGAGAATTGAGATGCCCTACACCTTTCACATATGTATTGTTCTATGGAGGACAAGATGGTCCTTTCCTTTTATTTAGCATTATTTTTTGGGTTCTCTTTTCCAACACACACTTTTCATATCTTGTCTTGACACTCTCCTAAACACCAAACCCTCCAAAATCCAAAGGCACCACCCCTCAATCACCTTTGTCGCCATCTTCACCACCATCCCTCTATATATATTCAACATAGTTCACAATTCCCCTCATATTATCTACTACTATAGTACTTCCACTGCTTCCACTACTAACTTAGGTAGTATTTCCGACTGCAGTTTTTTTTTTTTTTTTCATCCTTTCGTTACAAACGCCCTCTCATCTCTCTCTCTCTTGGATCCCCAATTCTGTACTTAAGTTCACTATGACTTCAAGACTTTCAGAGGCCTTCAGAGCCCACCCTGTCCACCTCCATCATGGTGACCTAGACTTGGAATCAGTACGAGAGGTACCCGATTCACATGCTTGGCCACAACTGGATGACTACCCATCTGTGCACTCATCGTTTGATGTTGAGTCAGTGCCAGTAATCGACCTCTCGGACCCTAATGCAGTAAAGCTTGTGGGGCATGCATGCAAGACGTGGGGTGTCTTCCAGGTCACCAACCATGGCATCCCCATGCGTCTCCTAGAGGATGTCGAGTCCCACGGCCGGCGCCTTTTCGCTCTCCCTCCCCAGCAAAAGCTCAAGGCTGCACGCTTGCCAGATGGCATCTCTGGCTATGGCCTGGCTCGAATCTCCTCCTTCTTCCCCAAGCTCATGTGGTCTGAAGGCTTCACCATTGTTGGCTCCCCCATCGAACACGCCCGCCAACTTTGGCCACAAGATCATACCAGATTCTGGTATTATACCTACGTGCATGAATACAATTTGTTTTGATTTCATGGTTGTTATCTCTCTAATTAAAAGTTAACAGTTAAAACCATTCCATTTTCTGATATCTGGGTGCGGGTGTGTCTTCAATCTTTCATGGGCGCAGTGATGTAATGGAAGAATACGGCAAGTGTATGAAGCAGTTGGCCAGGAAGCTATTCTGGCTGATGCTTGGTTCGCTGGGTATAAACAAAGATGACATCAATTGGGCAAGCCCTCAAGGAGGCGAATCTGGAGCTATGTGTGCAGCCTTACAACTGAACTCGTATCCAGCATGCCCCGACCCGACCCGTGCCATGGGCCTTGCTGCTCACACAGATTCCACCCTGCTGACAGTCCTTTACCAGAACAGCACAAGCGGTTTACAGGTGCTGAGAGATGGAGCTGGGTGGGTGACTGTACCTCCCCTTCCGGGTGCACTAGTGGTCAATGTTGGCGACCTCCTCCACATACTCTCCAATGGCATATTCCCAAGTGTTCTTCATCGGGCAGTTGTTAACCGGACCCGTCATCGCCTGTCCGTGGCCTACCTCTATGGACCGCCGACGAACGCTCAAATATCACCCCTCTCAAGCCTAGTCGACCCCAACCATCCTCCGCTGTATCGGCCAGTGACATGGGCCGAGTACCTCGGGACCAAGGCAAAGCATTTCAACAAGGCACTATCATCAGTTCGCCTCTGCAGTCCCCTAAATGGGTTTGTCGACCTGAATGATCACAACAGGGTAGAAGTCAGCTAGCTAGCTGCCTGCATTGCAAAGCAGAGAGAGCAGGGTCAGCTTCATCAGCATGATTATGGATTATTATTGAGCTTTTTTTTTTTAATTGGATACCCATGTTCTAGGGATTCTGGTTGCTTGGACGGTTGTGGGTAATAAAAAGAGAATTGGGTTAGTTCCCATGAGAGGGGCCCAAGGGGATAAGTTATATCAAATCATGCAAAGGAATGCACAACAAACAGTCTCTGTTTTTTCATTGTCTGTGTGTATAGAAAAGATAGGGAAAGATGCTCACTTGAATATTCAAACAGGGGGCACAAACCGGCACCTTTTTGCCACGGATGTGAAGGAAGATATTGCTTGAATGAATAAGACAATCATCAAGATAAAATTGCACTGGTTAAATAAATCATGAGATGAAGCCCCCCTATTGAATTTTTTTTAAAAAAAAAAGAAGAAGAAGAAGAAGAAGAAAGGCTAGATAAAGATTTTTCACATAAGATAAAATGATAAAAGGAAGAAAGTGAGTCTGAGAGGGCCCTGTTTGTCATTTTCGACACCACTAGATCCCTCTCTTGTTGTGGGGGGGTTTTGGCCTCATCGCAAAGACAGGAGTCTCAGTCCTTTCGATGCTCGGCATGGCTTTCTGTGTTGACGATGTTATTGTCTGCGCCCACACACTGGCTGGCCAGCCGGAGAGCTTTACCCTCTCCTAGGAACAAAGCAGGTTTTACCGTTTTAATATGATTTTGCACCTATCTTACCCATCTGGGTTGTGGTAGGTACGCTATGGTCAAAGAAACCAATGACCCAAAACTCCTCCTCCATGTCCCCCAACCCAGAATTTTTGCACCGGAGACAGGAAGACATCACCATGTAGAAAATGGAAATAGATGCTGAAACAGAACTGCCCATCTAGCTATCCCAAATATCAGATAACAACTCCTAGAAAGGAATTAATGCATTTAACTAGACCTGCAATCCTAGCTGAGTTCTAGCTGTGGTAGTGTACTCTTACAATAAAGGCACAACTCTCAAGAGCTTTGTGCAGTTTGAAATGTAAACCAACAGAGAAAAGAAAAGGACATGATTTTATCTTAATTAGCTAACTGCATACTCAACAGTCAACATTGATAAAATGGATATGCTTGAATGTCTCCATACCCACTATCGTACTACTTCTACAGGGAGACTTGGCTACGGAATATGTGTCATTTCCACTGCAATATTCCTCCTGGAAACTGCCAAACTCTAATAGGGAGTTCAAATATACAATGAATAAAAGACCACCTTTTTTTGAGACCAACTGGAATAGGAGATGACTGTTGTCAAGGTAAAGGACTCGTTACTGCATGTAAAAGATTTCACTCTTTGAAGTAACCGTAGACAAGCATGCTAGGAATTGGCTGGTTAGCATGTAGAGACCTGTCTTGAACAGTTGAAATTAGATCAATGATATAAAAAAATATATATATTAAATACCTTGATTTCACTCTTTGAATTCCGTTCCAATACCATAAACATGTTATGAAGACTTAAGATTCAAGTCCAATCCAAACATTTGCATATCACACTGAATGAAGTTTAACTCTAACCTCATTTAAAATAAAAGCACTTCAAGATTTGCGAACCTTTCCAAACTTATTGGGAAGTCTTACCATCATTTTGCTATACAGGTTTCCCTTTAGAAAAATGCAGAAATAAGTGGTATGGAAAAGAAATCAACACCGATTATTCTTCTAATAAACCAAAGTACCTCATTAGAAGACAGAATCCAATTAGATTTTTTTTCAAAGGGGATTAAAAAAATACAATATGTATAACTGAAATGCTACCTAATTCTCAAAGTTTAATTAAGTTTACATATGCAAACGAATTTAGGCTTAGACAATGGGAAGGCTCGGAGGATTAATATCTTCACTTTGAACAACCAAAATGGAATTATCACTACCGAAGATGTTCACTTTCCACCTCCCCCCCCACAAAAAAAAAAAAAGAAAAAAAAAGAAATTTCATTTACTACTATAAAAAAAAAGCAAATGACTTGATTGTTGTTGTTAGAAAGGAAACCTTGTAAAATTTGTACTAAAGCATCTTCTTTAATACATTTTAGTATCAAAGACCTTATCTAAGACTTGTTTGCTAAATAAAATGCTTATCTATAGTGGCATCCAAGCATAAAATAATCTTCATAAAATTTGCTTAAACTTTTGAAAACAGAAGTGAATACAAAATACTAGAAATTTCCATGGAGAATTAGTACGGCCTGAAAATGTTTAGATGATTGACTTACCTTTCCTAATACTGTGGGAACATCAGAAATGAATTGTGTGCATCTGAACATAACCCATATCAATCCATCAAGCCCACAAGTAAACTGAAAGAGGCTTGAAAAATTATATAAAGAAAATGTGTTTCAATGAATTCTTATTTTCTTGCTCTTGGTAGAGAAGTTGCTACCTGGAAATCTTTTAAAAGGGAAAATAATGCCTTTGCTTGCTACTATCTGAAGCATATTTCGTGTTGAGGGGTTTGAATTTTTTGACATTTTTACCGATTAAAAAACAAAAAAAAAAGCCTGAAATACACCTTGAATAACTACATTCTCAAATAGTAACAGTAAAAAACAAGTATATATACATTCTTAAATAACTCAACACCATGGATAAATTTTAATAATAGAAATCAAAGAAGTGCAAAGTCTCTACCATGTTGAGTTACAACTAATCACAACTTATGGAAAATAGAAATAATAACCGATGTTTTAAAGCGCAAAGGCATGATGCGAGGCGTTCCACTACCTGGAGGCATGAGGCATAGTTCAGAACGTAAGAGGTGTAAGCCTCCTGAACACAAGGAGGCGTAAGCCTACTTAAGAGGAGGGGTGATAAGGAGGAGGAAGGAGGATCTCATTTTTCCTTATTTTTAATAAAAATCTTTTATATTAAGAAGGATGGAGAT
Organism: Nelumbo nucifera; assembly: GCF_055504915.1. NCBI lineage: Eukaryota > Viridiplantae > Streptophyta > Magnoliopsida > Proteales > Nelumbonaceae > Nelumbo > Nelumbo nucifera. Next base: position 24,264,470 of record NC_142650.1, read on the forward strand.
GCATAGCACTGGTTAAAAGGGGGGCCTTGTCCGGAGGTGAGCAAGCCGGCATAGGACTTAGCCCTCGGCCCACTTTCTTTCCCCTTATCTTTTCTTTCCTTCCCTTTCCTTTTATTTTCTTTCTTTTTCTCTTTTATTTTCTTCTCTTTCTTTCTTTTTCTTTCCCTTCCCTTTCTTTTCTTTTCCTTTCCTTTCCTTTTTTTTCTTTTTTCTTTCTTTTTTGTTTTTTTCTATCTTTTTACATAAGGTGTACATGAGGCGCATGAGGCGTACGCCTTTAGCACGCCTCATGAAAAAAGCATATGAGGCGTACACCTCTTGCACCTGAGGCATACGCCTCAAAGGTGTCGGCACCTCTGGCATATGCCTCAGGGCGTTTTGGGGGCACCTTGCCTAGAGGTGTGCCTCCAAGCGTACACCTCCCATGCCTTTTAAAACACTAATAATAACATAATAATAGAGAATAATTCAGCAAACTATGCAGATATAAGAGGGATTGCAATTTCAATTCCCTTCCTCAATCTATCTTAGATGGCTAATGGGTAAGTGTCAAGAAATCACATTAGACCCAGGTGTGTAGTATCAGTAGTCCATTGTCAAAACATAAGCTGCTACCCTTGTAATAATCCTGCAATGTTTTTGCTCAAGGATTTAATTATTATTATCATGTACTTGATCCCCATTCATCAATACTGATGTTTGCTTAATATTTCTACCCACTGCACATGGAACAAATGCAAGGAGTGGGGAAACCCCTATGTTTTTGGAAAATATGATGTTCAGAATTTGAGTCTTTATATTTTTAGGCTGAAGTTTATTTTTGTTTGTTTACTTTTAGTAGGATTAGTTATAGGTATTTAGAGTTGTTTTATGATGAGTCCAGATCAGATTGCCTCTATGGGTTATATATGGGTTTACCTCAGTTTTAATGCACTTAGGACTCTATTCTAGACAGTTTTTTAGTCTAAATTAGAGCAGAAGGGAGATCTGAGTCCTTGTCTTGAGTCTATAAATAGTCTGTTATTGAAATTTTAGTTTAAAGTTTGTGAAACTTGTGCCAAGGATTGGTGCTTTGGGAGGTTTTCACTATTTTCTCTAAAGGTGCAATGTTTCTTCTCTTTCTCTTCTCTAGTCCCTTTTGTTTCCAAATCTGAAACTCTTTTATTTCCTCTCTTTTTCTATTATATCAGATTTGAGTTGTTTCTTAACCACCACATTTACCCTAATAGGACTTCTTTCCATCCTACATCAATTTGTCTCTTTTATTTTTCTGGTTATTATTTGCAGCTTATTTGCTTTGTTCTCTATGGTTTGACATATTTGACATCTTTGGGTGCAGGTATCAGAATATGGCTATATTTCTAGGAGTTAATGGATTCATCATACACTAAGCAATCAACAAATAATTCAAAATTAAAAAAAAAAAAAACAGTTAGATAGCTCTATTTTAATAATAAAGATCCCTTCCATCATTGATATCCAATCAAATATCAACAATAGGGGAATATATTAACAAACTTGCAACAGTTCAAAGCTCATAATGTACTAATGTGCTCAAAATTTATAGTACATGATATGCTAAAGTTAGTTGGTCTGAGGGGCATTGTGTAATTTGAGTTAAACTTCTAACATGGTATTTTGCAACAATACCAACTAATGGTTTGTTTTGGTGCTTGTTCACATAGTGAAACATAATCAATCCATCAAAACTAAGAACAAGAAAGGGTGCACATTTGGTAATCAAATGCACAAATATTCCAAAAACCCATCTCATGTAGTGTGAACAGGGGCACTTTGGTGTAAACTAGCCATCTGATGGGCCCAGCCAAGGATATCAATCAATGGCTGTAAACATTAAAAATTGTCTGCAAAGCTAAAGATCAGGCCATTGGTATAATCTGAATATCTTCATTCCAACCGCAGGAAATCCTACCAAGCCTATAAAATGGTAGCCAAGCCCTTGAAAAAAGTTGTCACCTGCAGCTAAGGAGATCATCTGATTGTTTAAACTATCCAGTGTGTGTATAACTGCATACATATACATATGTACATACATACATACATACATACATATAATAGGTCATGGGTATTGATACTTGCACCATACCAAAGAGTGTGTGCATATCTTCACTGTGATAAGATCAATACAGAGAGTTCAAAGTTAACTCATGATTACCCAGGCATGACCACATGAACTCTTTACTAGAGTTAAAAAAGTTTTCAACTTTCAAAAAAGACTAAACTACACATCAAGTAATGGAATAACTTTATTAAGGAAAATATAAATCCATGAACTTTGTATGTCAGATATTCCAAGTAAAGATCTTAACTAAGGATGCCCGATGCCTCCCGCACGGTTTTTGGTAGAAGTATGTGTTTTGTACATATTTCACTATGAACACCTTTTATACTGTTTTTTTTTTCTTTCACTAAAAGAGAAAGAACCTGTTATTTATTCATTTGGAAAGAGATTAGGGACTTCTCTTTCTCTTTTTTTTTTCCCACCTTATTCTATTAGTGGATCAACAACCAATAAAGGTTTCTGAGCAAGAGCTCTTGATGTAGATCACCAAGGGGATTTAAAATAAGTGATAAGTGATAAAAATGCAAGGAAATATTAATTCAAAAGAGATCCAAGAAATTTTGAGAAACATTTTGAAATTTCAGACAAAATAAATCCACACCATACTCCCAGTTGGTGGCTGTAATTGAAACCAATTTTTGCAAAATTTTCACTAACACTTATAACCATGATAGAAAGAAAAAGAAAATAATAATCAACCAACCAAAATCACTTAATCACATAATTAACAACATAGAAAAGATAGATTGGGATAAATTTTTTTGTTCAACCAGATTCTGAGCCGGCATTAGATCCCACTTCCTTACCTATAGGATAGAAATAGATTTAATAGGGAATTTCCCCAAAGGGTTGCTACTGCCATATGCCTCCTTAGAATACGTGTGTGTGTGTGTGTGTGCGCGTCTGTTTGTGTGTGTGTGTGTGAGAGAGAGAGAGAGAGAGTCAGCTTCACTATAACTCCTGTTTGAGTTGGAGGCTAAAATTGGAGGGCTCAATAGCATTCAACATCAAGGTTTCCTAACTTGGCCCATTCAACTCCCATATGGAAAAACTGATTAAAAAAAAATTGTCCTTTATACAAATATTCGTTTACTTCATACTTTTTCTATTGCATAGACATTAGCGTTTGCAAGTCTCTTGAATCATCTAAACAGGCAGTTGTATCATTTCATGTTTGACTGTTTGTATTATTGAGAGTTGGAATATGTATGGGAAACCCACAGAACCACAACATTTCAGGGATATATCACCAAAATATCATTACCAAAAAAAGACATATGAAATCAATTAAATATCATTACTAATTTTTTCTAGAATAAAAGAACAGAATAACCTCACCAAGAAGGATATATAGAAAAAAAAATGAAGAGATGAAAGTATTAAATAAGAATAAATAGTAAACATTTGATATCTCAAACTGTGTTATTGATCCCTGCACCATATTGTTAACATGCTCCTTACCAATTCTCTCATGCTGATATTGCATTGCATTCAGAATGCTTTCTGCAGATGACGAATAGCACAACTAATAACATATGAGGGGTATTGATCCCAAAAAAAAATATGAGTTCATAATAAACTAAACAAAGTATTCGGAGACGCTCTAATTCCTCAATAAGCTTTTTTCTTTTGAGAGAGAGAGAAGGTAAAGTACTGTGTTATTATATTGATAGAAAGAACATGTACAACAAGAAGCTGTACTCAAAGGCTCAACAAATAACTGCCCCTGCCTCACTAACACCACACACCCTGATTTACAAAATAATTCCCATATACAAAAGGAGCTATAGACTATAGTCTGCATTCCTGAACATTTTGTGTATCCAGCCATGAAAAAAAGCTTCCCCAACACCTTCTGAAAAACGCTTCATTTTCAAGGATTTTTTTCAGTAACTAAATAATAATGAAATGTACAGTGTGTATTTACATGGATGCATTCTGTGTACATAAAATACAGGTCCATGTAGAGCAGTTTCTTTTATCACCCCCACTGCTCCTCAAGAGCCTCCCCAAATACAAAAAACATAAGTAGTTTTCTACTACAGGGTGTATTCACCACACACCTTCCCTGGCTAGTGAATCAGCCATCTCACTGGTAGACTGTGGTACCCAGAAGAAAATTGCAATTCATTTGCAAGGAATGTCACTAATCTAACAACTTGCCTCTATTCAATATGTTATTTAGTTATTAACTAATGTGTTCCTTCAATTGGCAATTCCTTCTCAAGGGGCCATTGCTTGGTGGAATGGTAGAATCACAGGCTAACAAGTGTGAGAGCGCAGGTTAAAGTCTGAGAACAGCCACTTTGTTCATAAGAAATGCCAAAGGTGAGGTCAATGTCCAGTCCATCCCTCCCAAGACCCCAGGTAGCCAGTACCAACATTGGGTAATGGCCTTTTACTCAAATCCATCTCAAAGTAACAGGATGGTATGATGCTCCTGTTCAATGTTATGTACAACATAAATAATCTACGTGTTTTCATCATGCAGGTCACCTATTTTGTCAAGAAACAAATGAAAAGGAACAACAGAAAAACTGAAAGCAGCTAACTAAAAGTGGTATACAAGTTCCTTAAGGTGCCAATATAACCACAAATAATAAATGTCAATAACAGAAAATAAAATCAACTTCTTTTTTCCCCTAGGATTAGTAATGAGAATGTATTAAGAAAAGCAAAGGGTATACCTCAGCTGTTACCGGAGAAAGACACAAAGCAAAAAAGAGATCACTAAAATCTGCAATGCAAAAGAAACCTTAAAATTAAACAAGCCCCCTTGGAGAGTAAGAAATTAGCAAAAGCAAAGGGACCCTTCATCATAATGTTCATAAGAAATCAGCAAAAGTTTTAATGCCGACCAGCTGCCAACCTGACACAGTCCTCCTTTATCCAGGTAATTTGATGAACCTTCAAATTACAAAGTTGCACTTCCAGCAGCTGGGTAAGCTCTCAACAGAAATCATATGCAACAGAAAGAAAATGCCCTCCCTGGCCCTTCCATTGTCAGGATATGCAACACTGAGGCCCAACCCACCTCACCTACCAATATGACCATTTGACCAACATACCCCCCACCCCCAACAAAGAAAAGCTTCAATGGTTTGACATATTGCCATTTATGCTTCTTCTTCTCTGATATGCATAGACCTAGCCAGAGAACCAGTGTGCATGGGATACAATATGGATATGCATACAGGATACTGCACAGATATGCCATGGATATGTTTCCAGCTTATTCTCATGCCTAAATAAAAATAAAAGCATTAAAATTTTAGGTTGAATACTTCCCACCCCTTTTATGTTGAAACAAATGGACACTTCATGAAAATTGGCTCCACAGTGTAACTAAAATGTCAAATGAAATGATTCTCTGCAAGAAAGATTACCAAGTTTTACCTTATTTTCACAAGAATGCTACATGATCTCAAAGAGGATAATAAAAGACCAATTTAGTCAATTTTCCACTTCAATTTATTAGTTGGAATGAACAAAAAGGAGCACATAAAAACTTGGAGATCATTGAAACGGGCTTAAGTTCATATGTTAAACCTTCAGCAGCAGCAATCCATGATTCGAGTATCTCAGATACTGTATTCAGCAAGATTAAGAACGTATTTTTGCATGCTGAGGAAACCATTATACAAAGTGATGTACGTATAAATAAAAGCACACTCTAATAACCTCTGAAGATTAAATACGAATAACCATTATAATACTGCAGGAAAAATCAAAACTTTCACCATGAAAAGCCCATTACCTCATCCCAAGTCTCGATTTGCACAACTGGCAATCTACTGTATATAACAGGATAAATCCCTTAAAAGCCAAAGCCTTGAATTTGGTGAACTTTGAAAGGATATGGGAATCCATTCGATCTTAGAGCTGCTTCGGTGGCTTGTAGGATATTACAGTACATCCATCACAAGCCAAATAATTATCAGAAATCTTCCCAGCAGAGTATATAAACGAAATGCAAAATAGCCCAAGCGAAATCACTCCAAACAATGAGATTATGCATCAATAATCATCCACAAGATCAAATTACTATAAGCAGCTACTAGAATGCACAATTTTTCTGAATCAATAAAAGATTAACCTCTTCGTTAAGAACTCCAAAGTCACGCAAACCGTTACACAGTTTAAAACTTAGAGCGCAAATTAACTACCACTGATCCAAAAACTCGTTTCTAAAGCCATAGAACTCTGTGGCACATAAAAAATAGATTGATTAAAAGATTGAAAATATGGATTAATAGATGTGCTCAAGGTATAAAACTTATAAATTGAAAAGAGAACTGTTAATGCATTGTATAGAAAAGAAATTAACATATTCAGCAAATTATAAACACACACACAGACGGGTTACAAATATTTGGTCTTGGGGGATGAGGTCTGGTCGGAGAGGACTTGGAATTCAGAGGCGACAGCTTTGGTGGTGGCGATAGACCAGGCTAGACCGGAGACAAGCTTATCGGGTGGCGGTAACTGATAAGTTGGCGTTTCGGGAAGGCGAATAGCCAACCGATACGAGAAAGCCGATAATCGTCTGCATGAAAAAGCAAAGCTGAAAATATCGACGGTTCGGAACGAGCCTCCAGCTTTCGTTCTCTGGGTTCTCCGATTTTGTCTCTCGACGTCGACACTCGTTCTCGGTCCACGGAGCACGTTCAAAATCAAAGCGAAAGGCCGAAAGCTCGTTTATTTTAACTGTTGAAGTGATACAGATAGCAGAGTGCAGAGAGAAGTGACGCCATCAGTGCTACATGTACTCGATCACGACGATGATGATGATTATGCAGTAAATCTGACCGTTGGTTCGAGTGGGCTGTCTATTGGCCTAAAATAAAGATGGGTCCTTAACCTACCATCCACCGGATCTGCTGCTCACACATGGCGGCTCACACCGATCTCACACTTACATTCACATCCTGTCATAGCATCGTAAACATCTTCCGTATTTATAAATTATTATTCACGGGAAATGTTTCCAATTATTATTCATTGGAAACATCTCCCGTCCAACTTAACATGAAGTCTATGGCTATGCAACTTATCGGTCCGTACTCCGTAAGGAAATTTTTCCATCCCTATCCCTATAAAACTGTAATGTGAGCTGGGCCACCCGTGGTTCAGCGCAACTCGGGCTGTGCTGGGCTTAGGGGTCCAAGCCCACGGTCTGGCATGGCACGGGAAAATGGCCTAGATTGATATTTAGGCAATAATTATACAAAGCGGATATTTGTTTTGGTTTTTCGTATAAGTTATAAAAGTTAAATTTGATTGTATATAAGAAATATAGACTAAATTATAATTTGATATGGATTTAAATTCAATCCAATTTTATTGGATTTAGATATTGAGATTTTTTAATATGCTATGGTAATAGGATCCAATTAAAAAATCAAATCAAATGCAAATCACCCCTATTGAATTGAATGATTTAATTTTAACCATAAAAATTAGGATTCATGGAGCATTCTGATTTTTATTTATTTATTTTGAAAGAAGCCAGTAGGTAGAATTCCATTAACTCGATGAAGAGTCTTTAAACAGTATTACATAAAAAATCTAGAATAATAGACCAAGTAAAAAGTCTAAATAGAGATAAACCACCCCATCTGGCAAGTGGCAACTAAACGAGCAGCAACATTTGCCGTCTGTCCCACATATAGTTCACCGATCGAACAAGAATGAAGGTTAGATAAAAGGCTCTTGGATAAACTAGCATCGTGGATGGAGATCATCCACCAACATGAGTTTGGAAATACTATAAGCATTACCTTCAATAATAATATATGATAATTAAAGCTCTTGGGCTAAAATTAGATCATGATAAAGAGTCAAAGGTTCAGCCATGATGGAACTTTCACATTTAATAGGCAGAGCTGTTGCAAGAAGAACAGTACCAATATGATCCTGAATGATTTAGTATACGTTTGGTTCTGTTTACGTTTATTAATGGTGTCATATAGATATGATATCCCATCAGCAAATGCCTTATTAATTGCATTTGTGTGTATCGAAGTTTGTAAAAATAAACTTTGGTTTCTGTGTGTGCCTCTTCTATTTCAGGAAGTTTCGTTTTAGAGCTTCCTAAAATGGATAGATATTTATTGACATTTTGCTGATGTGGTGCCTAATGACGCCTATATATCATAAACGCCCTCATTAAATGTGTATCTTGGTTTCGCATTCATACAAGTACAAAGCATTTATTAATAAACGTAAACAAAATCAAACACTCATTTAATCCAACAGAACCCACGCCTTATTTAAAAATAGCATCGACGTTCTCTTTTAAAAAATTTACAGGGGCCAAGAGTGTCGGAGTTGCCAATGGGATCCTAAAGAACCAATCTATTTCAGCATGAGCCTTGCGTATAACAAATAAATGAACATTTCGGAGCATTCTGATCTTTTATCCCGCTCAAGTCTTACAACATTAATCCCATTAAATTATGCTGTGTTTGGTTTGAAGGAAAAGGTAGAGAAACACATCCTTAGAGTGGAACTAGGGATTATATATGCAGAGCTTCCTTCCAGTTGTTTATTATTTAGAAGATATATAATATAATATAATAATTATTACCAAAAAAAGATCATACTTCTAGCTGTGCCGAACATGATATGCCACATCACTCACATTCCATCATGAGGTGGCAAACGATGATTGGTCCAATATTATGATATAACCGTAGATTATTTTTTTGTCATTCTGGTTGCATAATGTTAGAATTTCTTAAATTGAATTATAATTTGTGAGAAAATTAATCAACAGGTCGTTGTAGTATAGTGGTGAGTATTCCTGCCTAATTCCTCGGGCCTCTAACTCTTCTATGGTTATAGATCTCGATGTACGGCTTCACCCTTCCACCTCGGCCCCATCCAGTTGACAGGACTATCTTAACCGTATCCTCAATTCGAAACACCTCAAATCAGTGGTATGCCACTTAAACCACCCATACTCTTCATATGCCTCTCCAACTTTGTGCACAAACCTTTCCATTAATTCTTCATTCTTTTGCTCCAATTGTAGACCCTCGTTGGAGAAATCAAGAAATGGGATTTCGTCGGTCTCTCTCTCTCCTCACGGAAGTATCATTTTCTTTCTTGATGCATAGATAACAAAATGAAGTACATGAGGTTGGGTTCGGGTTGCCGTGGTAAATCCACAGTGAACCCTAATTAGGCAGGATCTGATCCAAAGTCTCGCTACAACCAGACAGACCATACCAATTGAACCATCTGGCGCCTTGTACTACCTATCCACTTGATGCTAAGAAACTGATTTTCTTGTACATCAAGATAATCAACAGTTTCTTAAAATATGTAAGGTTGGTTGCTAACAATATTTGGCGTATTGAAGGGTACGAGGGATTAAGTTTTTAAAGGATATAAGACTTGGAAAGTAAGACCTTATCTGTCACTTGTTAATTATGTTGACATTCAGCTTAACTTTACAACTCAAGACTATCTAGGTTCTTTCCAATGTTTATCTGAAGGGAATTGGCATTTGAGATCCCCAACTCGAGTAAAGCTTTCCGAGGTTGGCCTTGTAGGGTGCACAAGAGGAAGAGGGTCACCAATTGGAGGATCCCCGGTTGAGGCCAAAGCACCTAAAATGATGGGCCCAAGAAGCTGAACCTCAATTTCTTGAGCCATCCCAAATCAACAATATAATCAAAAGGTTGGGATCATCCAACAGGATTGAGGGATTGCCAAAGTAATACCACCACATTGAATCATTATTACTTGGTCTAGCTCTTCATCATGTGCTCTCCATCCACAAGATCGAGGTTACTTGACGACTATTTGCAAAAGCATCCAGCTATGTACCTTATTATATCTCCTTTCAATCACCCATTAGTTAACCCCATGGTTATACTTGTCTTGATGTGTTTATATCAATTGAATTCAAAATCATTCTACAGACATTTTCTAAGCCCCTAACTGAAACTCAGAAGCTCATTAGGACAATTACTGGGTTGATTAAATTTGCATCTTCTTACTTGTGAACTGCCACTAATAAGTAAAGGAAATAGTTTACAAACTTCTTTTGAATAGTTAAGAAATACAAAGAAATCAGTGTAGACATATCATCTCTGTCTCACGGGTTGATGGGTCCATTTTATCTTGATAGAGTACTGTAGCTAGCTGGGGCAGCAATGGTGGGAGCTAGCCCTGGAGCGGTTTTCATCTGCTAATTGAAAGCCTAAATTCGAACCATATATTACCTGGGTTTCTGCCAATAGTTCAAATACCGGCAAGAGAAGCAGATGCACATGGAATAGAGGAAACTTGCTAACTCATTTGACTGAACAAAAACTGAGAGCCCAAATACTAGTTCTAGTTGTATGTCTGAGTACAAGCCGACTCTTCAATCAAGAATGTGATGAATATAATGGTTTAGAGAGAAAGGGTTTTTGCCAATGCATGAAACACAAGGAAAGAAGCAGCAAATCTACACAGGATCAGCCCCAAAACGTGTTGCTACGCAAGTCAGTCGAGTAGATAAGCTAAAATTTCAGAGCTGGGAGGTGTTTATTAATGGTTTCAAAGGAAAGAATTGGCCTTGATGAGAGAAGTGATTTGTAATAGTCTTCAAAAGGGAACATTGGAAATCATTGGTGGGTTCAGCACAGATAAAAAGGTCAGTGAAGGGTCACAAAAGGAGGCCCTTTTGCAGGCAGAATGCTACACCACCGGGAACAGAGAACCATGCATGTGCTTTACTGTACATCGTTTGACTCATACTGCTGGTAGTGGATCGAAAATAGTGACAACTATATATACTTTTTCAGACGTCAGGTGGTCATAATTCAGTAAAACATTCAAATACACCTCTAAAATTTGAAACTCTTGTCAGTTAAATTCTCAGTTTTCTTCTCTCCCTTTTTTTTTGATAATTTATTCTTCATTTTCCTCGTATTCACTTTTACAAATATATAGAATGCAAAAGCTTATATTTTGTATGATTTTGTAATGTACATATTTGTATTTGTACTCTTGGAAGGAGTACAAATGCAAATATGTAGAGCGCAAAACCTTATATTTTGTATTATTTTGTATGTATTTATGCTGTACATATTTGCATTTGTACTCTTTCCAAACTGAGCCTTAGGGGAAAATTGTTTAAAACTCACCATGACTTTTCAGCATTTCTCTTAAATTAGCCATAACTTTTAAAAACGTCCAGAAAACCCCATGCTAGTGACCTTTTGTTTTCCAAAACCCACAATCCCTTGGAGCACCATTAGTGTTCATTGACAGAATTTGTCCACCAAAGTGCCCCTGAATGGCATGCCAGCCTAATTTTTATTCAATATACACTTTTGTTCTAGTTGACATTAGATAGAAGTGGATATTGGGTCTATAGTGACAGTTGTGCTGTGCAAGTAGATATGGAGCCACAAAAGAGTTTGATTTGAATCAATGGCATTCTTTTTTTATTATTATTTGAGGCTCCTTTTTACTTAAATATGTAAAATGGGCAAAAGAAAATTTAGACTGAAATATTTGAGATATATTTTTATTTGCTTTTTATCAAAATTTTGTCTTAACAAAAGGTAAAATTCTACTAACATCCGTTAGTTTATTTAATGGTGAATGGTCAACTTACTCACATGAGATTCATGGACGTTTTGAAAAATTATGATGAGTTTAAAAGAAATGCTGAAAAACCCTGGTGAGTTTTAGATAATTTTCCGCATGGTGACTTTCATGTTTTTCTTCCACTTTTTTATTCATGAACCAACTTTTTAATGAATTTGCTTAGTGTCTTCTTCCTCGCATCTTTTATGTTTTAAGTAATAAGAAAATGACTCGCGTGTTCATTGTCAACTTCAAATTTCGACAGCATTGGCCAGTGAGGTTTACTAGCACAATCTCATGGCTTATATAGCGCATTAGGCAAAATATATTTTCATGCTAGGAGGTAAGAGGGGGCATGCGTGTATGAAAAAAGATTGTAGTTTTTGAGCAAAGTAGAGAGCTTCCCTGCAGCTTTGTATGGCTGATGGGAATGGGATCCATCCGCCATTACAACAAACAAAAATTCTACGGGCATCCAACCACACATTACGAATATCTCCCCATAATTTAACATACAAGTACAGGAGACCGGGCTCAATGGAACCATCACGCAAGCACCAAATCTCGGTTTGGATAGTCAGATCTCTAATGTTTGGGCTTTTGTTTCCTGTTTTCATCGGGTTTTTTTTTTTTAATTCCAGACTTGAGAGCAAAAGGAAAGCATGAAAATGGATTTGAAAATCAGCACATATAAAGTATATACATTACAAAATTATAACTTAAGTCTATGCAAAGACTCGCATGTGTTACTGTTAACATAAATAAGCACTCAAATGACACATTCCGCTAGCTTGGGTTGTAATAGTAATAACTGGCTAATACCACAGACTACAACAATTGGCCACATGGTTAGCATCTGATGCTACAAAAGGATTCTTGTGATGTTAGATGGGGTTGAAGGGGGCTAAAACAAAGAAGCAATGGACATGATCTAGCGTCCCTTTTCTTTCCCTGCTAGACCTACTGCAAATTTGTAACAAACCACTCACAAAGAGCTGTTAGACCTAAATGGTTATATGAACACACAAGACAACAGTTTCACCCTCTATCTATGATGCGCTGAAACAACAATCATTTCCAGAGCTTGACATACTTGTCGTGACTGGCAGATGCCACCAACCCAGTTGCATTTGATACTGCCAAGGCTGCAATTAGACCTTCATGTGCAGACAGAGTCATTGTCTTGTTTTCAGACATATTCCAAAGCTCCAGGGACTGTAGAAATGCCACCGTTACATGTTAATCAGTCAATTCATTGTAAATCTAATGTAACATAGCTCCATTTGTTATCTCAACAAATATCGCAGCAAAATGCACATTTCAATATTTCACAAAAACATAATCATTGGATGTACTGTTCTCTGCCAAATTTATTGCCAAAACCACATATACCGAGTCTATGACAGTGACAATCTGAAATTGTCATATAAATCAAATACCACATATAGCATATTCGATTACATGGATGGCACGTTTTAACTCGTTTCTCCTGGGACAAGTTACTAAATGGAAATATTTACTCTTTGGATATATGATGTTTGGACCAGTGAAGGTGACCCATTTTTTGCAACCCAAAAAAATCCTGGAACAACCATCCAAGGGCCAAGGCCACACTTAGATGCAATGCTCACAAGATGAGTCATGCATTTGTCCTACTTATAGCACATAAAGAATGCTACAGAGTAAACAGAATTGAGGATGATGATTAAATGCCATGCAGACCAGGTTAATAGACAAAACTAGGGAGGAAATTGTGAGCTGAAGGGGTAACTTACCTGGTAACAGCCAATCACCAACAAAGAAGAATACGAGGGATGGAAAACACACGAGTGGAATTTGTTCCCATTGCAGCTCAATTCATGAACACACTCCCCTTCATTGCCAGAACCAAAAGTCCATACTCTGACAGAATCCTCGCTCACAGATGCAAATAGTTCGCCAGAAGGATCCCAACATACAGAATGAACTGGTTTTGTATGTCCCTGGTACAAGACCATGATAACCCAATACACATAATCAGGTTCCATGTACAAAAATATAACAAAAGAGGTGCATCATTTGCTTGCCAATAAAATCCTACAACAAATGTCAAACTCCCATCACATTTTCCTGTGTTTAAAAAGAAGCATCCTTTTCAATCTCCCCTTGTGTGGACCTATCAAACCAAGGTAACAACTTCCTACAAGAAGGGTTGATCTCCTTGAGGTATCCGAACCACCAACCTTAATTTTACAGTCATCTACACTGTTGCTGTTGTAAGAAGAAAACTATATAGTAATGTTATCAATGTGATGAGGTGACACCTAGTTGTTTTGGCTTCTCTGTTCAATGCATAGGTGTTGAATATTTGCCCAGTTCCAAAAATGCAATCTACGGATTAAAACAGTGATACGATTCCATATTAGTGCATCCAGAAATGCATGGATACACTGATTCAAAAGCATTCTACAAAAATTTAGAACTTTTGAATTGTGGGCCCCAACCCTTCAATGATTATAAGATAAAAAAAATAAAAAAGAGAATATAAGTGATATCGATACGCACTGATACCCAACTTCGGGTATTGGGCTTATAAATTTTTTAATCCTGTTGCGACCTTACAGATACGTTAATATAGACTGCAATATACAATAAAAAAGAGTAGCATAGAATATTTATTTTACATTCTTTGTTTTGCAAACATTTAGTTTGCATCACCATAAAACAAAACAAATAAAGCTTTAAAACAAAGTTGTGGCCTACTAGGTTGACTAATCATTAATCGACAAATCCACCTAGTTGGTTCTTGGTTTTCCCAACAAACTGCATTATGAGTGTCATCTGACTTGTTAGTGATGCAGGCTGTATGATCCTCAATTTTCTAGTCAATTGACTAATTGATGACTAGTCAACACTTTGAACATTGTTTATATCAAAAGATGTTTACATTAGATATATTTACAACCAACTGGGGGGTAGCCCAGTTGGTGCGCTGGATGAATTGTCCCAGCGGCGGTGTAGTTTCAAATCCCATTATTATCATCTCTGTAAGAAAAAGAATTGTGTGATTACTTGAAGTTGTTGATGTGATGTAAAGTTCACTTAATAGAGTAACGACCCCTATGGGGGTGTCAGGCAGTGATTAATACCTAAAAAAAAGATATATTCACAATCTATCTCATGTAATAAACCATGTCAAGCATAAACTTTCTGCTAAACAAAATGCCCTATCAATCCTCTATTTCACAAGAAAATCTGCTGCTAGGATTAAGCCTTCTTAATTTCCCCTTTTTGACCGATAATTGGTTTTTTTATTAATATTAATACTGAAATATATACACTATAGAGAGACAACTCAAATACTCAATATTGCTACAAGGATCCAGACTCCAAACACAAGGCTTTGTTCATCCCAAAAGTAACTTCCTGTCTCCCACAATGTCATCACTAGAAATTCCTTCACGAGTCAAGGAATCAGCAAGTATGCTAGCAGATCTTTATATAATCCATGCAAAAACAGCTCCCAAGGCACAGGCTACAGATCTTGCTGCTCTAATCTGATGTCTAACATACCACGGACCTGCCACCTGTCCTTTCAACCAAGCAACAGACTTTTCTAGTCCCCTTCAAACATCAAGTCTCCACAATTTGACTCCCGTCTCTTGCCAATCTCAAGCACCCCTGAAGTTCAGATCATGTTGAATTTCCAATAACCATTGACCCAGAAAACACCAAAAGGATCTCTGTACATGAATCCTGAAAACATCTCTTACACCAGATTGGTCCTTGTTTGCCCGTTCTGCCCATCAAAATTTAATTTGATCATGTGAATATGTAATTGTGGCAGGACCCATAGTATGCTAGGCCTATCTCCTCTGGGAGTCAACAACACTGCTTGTCATCCCTCCTTAATATGTCATCAACGGAGTAATTAGAAAATTCCACCATTTTCTTTACCCAATCAATGTCTGACTTGTATCAACTTTACAAGTAGATTCTTTGGGCAAAGATTTATCAGAAAGATCCTGGCAATTCTAAGGCTGCAACTTGGGTCGGGTTAGCCCGAACCCAATCCAAAAAAGTCGGGTTGGGTTGGGCCGGGTTGATGCTCAGGTTAGGGTTAGGGTTGAAATTTATGAACCCGACTTTACTTCGGGTTGGGTTAGGGTTGACTCATTGGGTAACCCGAAGAACCCGACTCTATAGTACATATCATATATAAATATATGTTACATATATGATCATACATTGATTTGTTTAGATACATGATAGTTGTATAGCCACTACCACATATTTAAGATAATCACTTCCCTTAATCCTAATTGGAAATACTAAAACCTTGATAACATATTTTATATTTTTTGAATATTTTATTCTTTATCTTCTCTCTGTTATTTGCGACTCATAGCTTGCTGCCCATAAAAGATCTATTATAATTTATAAGTCATCATAATGAAAGTAGAGTTAAGATCTAAGATTAAGAAGTTCTACAAGATTTTAAGGGATGGGAAGAAGCTTAGGTTGGGCCCAACCCAAGCCCAGCCCAGCCCAACCCGAAGTTGACTTTGGGTTGGGTTGGGTTAGGGTTGAAGGAATTTAGTTAGGGTTAGGGTTAGGGTTGGGTAGGTCAGGTTGAAGGTCGGGTTGGGTAGGTCAGGTTGAAGGTCGGGTTGGGTTAGGGTTAGGGTTGGGGTTTAGAACTTAGGGTTGGGCTAGGGTTGGCCTCAACCCGACCTAACCCAGCCCAACTTGCAGCGCTAGGCAATTTATTCCTTGCCAAACCATTCATAGAATGGATGATCTCATGCATCTCCATGGCACCTCCTTGGTGGTGAGAAGTCAAGCTAGCACCAAAGAGAGCAAAAATGTTTTCCCAAATAATGCTTACAAAAAGACAGAAGATTTGCATGTATTGCAACTTCCCTTACAAAAGAAGCAAGTGTGAGGCAAGAGGTTCCGGTGAGGCCCTCTCTTTTAGATTGCCTCATAAGTATTGGTCTTTAAATGAATTGTTTTCCAACAAAAACCATAAACTTAGGAGGAATGGGCCTTGGCCAAATTGCTTTGACAGGAAATGCCAACTGAGACTAAGGTTAGGAACAAGGGCCTTAAAGAAAGAAAAGTAAACTGCCAAGTTGATCCACTCCAAATTCCCCCATCCATCCCATTAAGAAAACACCCTCTAGGAAATAAGAGAAGCATGGTGTTATGGACGCATTCCTCGGGAAGACATACCATCGCCGCCGGCAGCAGCAAAAACCTGACCCACCACCAGCAGCAGTAATGATTCAGTGATTCTCAGTCTACCCAGTTCGGCAGCAACAGTCTCATCCAGATTAGATTAGCTTATCTTGCTTGTTCTTATCTTATTTTATTGCTCTTATCTTATCTTGTAAGTTATCAGATTAGGATTAGCTTATCTTATCCTTAGCAAGATAGAACTGGAAGTCTCCCTATTCAACAAGGAGACTCCCTTAGATTAGGACTCTTGTAATCTCCTATTTAAGGAGACACCCTTATTGAATGAAATCATCAAATTATTCAGTCAACAAGTGAGTTAGGAGAGTTGGTGATCTCTTGGACAAATCACCAAAGGCGCCAAGATAGGTTCATCACGAACAGGAAGGAACAAGGGAAAACAGGAGGTTTTCCCCGTGGACCGACCCGTGACGAGATCCTATTCTCGGGCCCTCAACAACTTGGTATCAGAGCAAAGCGTCATGGGAGATCTGGAACAGCTACCATTCCACGACCTCGAGCACCAACTCGTGGAGACCAGCTCCGAAGTTCATGAGATCAAAGGCGAAGTGAGGGAACTGCGACGTCTGATGGAGGCGTTCCTTTCCAACAGGGAAAGGAACTCTGAAGGAGGGACAGCCGCTAACGACCGCCGACCAGATCTGCCGGAGTCTTCCGGCGAACACAGTCCGTTAGGAATGGAGCAGCCGTCGTCCCCAAGTACAGCAGGATGGAGTTCCCGTCGTACAACGGCAACGGAGACCCCTTAGGCTGGCTGTATCGATGCGAGCAGCTCTTCCGGAATCAACAGACAGATGATCGGGATAAGGTAAACTTAGCCGCCTTTCTTTTAACAGAAGAAGCACAACTTTGGTTTTATCGGTTAGAGCAAGAAGAACCCGGGCTCAGTTGGTCCCAGTTTAAATCCTATTGCCTTCTCCGGTTCGGACCCCCACTGACCAGCAACCCGCTGGGCGAGCTAATTAACCTTAAACAGACCGGAACAGTGGCTGAATACCAGCGACAGTTCCAAACCCTCCTCGCAAGGGCATCATCCGTGCGACCCGACCAGCAAGTGGATATGTTCACAGCGGGACTAGCAGAACCCCTGCGAGTGGATGTTGAAATGCAGAATCCCCCAAATTTGGTCGCAGCCATGAACTTAGCCCGTGCATTTGAGCGCAAGCTGCAGCTCAGCCGCGGAATTTTCAATGTGGGTCGTCCACCGAACTCGTGGGTGCCCCCAAGATCAGCAGCAACGACCACCACCTCTAGAGCAGTGACAAGTACAGGCAGTAACATGGCCACTCCTCCCATCAAGCGTTTGACCAGAGCAGAAATGGCAGTACGTCGAGCGAGAGGTCAATGTTTCAACTGTGATGACCTCTACTCGACAGGACATAGATGCAAGAGACTTTTTTGCCTTCTCATCGATGAGCAAGAGGAGGAGGAAGGGGATCCCACCACATTCGAGCCAGAGATCTCTCCATGCGATCATTGGCATTAAAACCTCTCAGACCATGCAGTTACAGGCACAGATCGCAGGTCAGTCGGTGCGCATTCTCATCGATTCAGGGAGCACACACAACTTCATAAGTGAACATGCCGCCCTGCAATTAAAACTACCAATGGAACTCCGGCCACAGCTACAGGTAGCCATCGCAAATGGTGAGAAGGTTCACAGTCCAGGGATTTGTAAGGACGTCCCGATACAGGTCAATTCTGAACTACTTGTTGATTTATTTGTACTCTCATTGGATGGGTTCAATATTGTTCTTGGGGTCCAGTGGTTAATCACCTTAGGGCCGATTTTATGGGACTTCAGTGCACTCACAATGACATTTCACTTAAATGGGAAACAAGTTTCATGGAACGGTTGCAAGGTTAAAGAAAAGAGACCACAGGTCCATACTCTTCAAACAGAACCGGCAACTATGGAAAAACTCCTCGCCGAGTTTTCAGATTTATTCCAGGAACCCAAGGGACTCCCTCCTCCCCGAGTTTGCGACCATCGCATCCCTTTAGTGGCAGGGTCAGCGCCAGTCGTTGTTCGGCCTTATCGCTACCCTCACCTACAGAAGGATGAGATAGAAAGACAGTGTACAGCGATGCTGCAACAAGGAATCATACGCAAAAGTCACTCCCCCTTCTCTTCGGCAGTTCTATTGGTGGCAAAGCAGGATGGAACGTGGAGGTTCTGTGTTGACTATAGAGAATTCAATGACCGGACGATCAAGGATAAGTTCCCTATTCCCGTTGTGGACGAACTGCTGGACGAATTGCATGGTGCGCAGTATTTCTCTATGTTGGACCTCAAATCAGGGTATTTCCAGGTTCGCATGGCTTCCGGCGACGTGAAGAAGACTGCCTTCCGCACTCACCATGGCCACTTCGAATTTTTGGTCATGCCATTCGGCCTCTCCAATGCCCCATCCACATTTCAGTCATTAATGAACGAGGTATTTCAGCCCCATCTGCGCAAATTTGTTTTAGTTTTCTTTGACGATATCCTCGTTTATAGCAAATCATGGGTAAAGCATGTGTATCATATGCGATCAGTTTTCAAGCTCCTGCGCCAACACAAATTATTCCTCAAAAGGTCCAAGTGTTCCTTCGGGGAGCGACAGGTTCTTTATCTCGGCCACGTTATCCATGGGCAGGGTGTGACAGTTGATGGTTCCAAGATTCAGGCTATCAAAGAATGGCCTAAACCTCAATCAACCAAGGCCTTGCGCGGATTCCTTGGATTAACGGGTTACTACCGCAAATTTGTTCAGAACTATGGATTGTTGGCAGCACTGTTAACCAACCTGTTAAAGAAAAATTTCTTCCGCTGGGACGACACAGCAGATGAGGCTTTTCTAGCGCTAAGGACTGCCCTGTCCTCCACCCCGGTCCTGCAGTTACCTAATTTCGCCCTCGAGTTTACTGTCGAGTGCGATTGCTCCCGGAGTAGGTATCGGTGCCGTATAACAGCAGCAAGGGCACCCAATTGCTTTCTTCAGCCGCCGACTGGCCGACCGGCATCTAAAGCTTCCAGCCTATGAGCACGAACTGATCGGCCTCGCCCGCGTCGTCCAGCACTGGAGACCATATTTGTGGGGGTGGTCGTTCGTCGTCAAAACTGATCATTACAGCCTCAAATACCTGTTAGAGCAACGTCTCACCACTGCCCCTCAGCAACATTGGGTTAGCAAACTACTCGGGTTCAACTTCTGGGTAGAGTACAAGGCGGGGTCCTCCAATCGCGCAGCTGATGCCTTATCTAGGCGAGATGAAGACGCGATGACTCTGTATGGCATTTCCCAACTCCGGATCTCTCTGTTTGACGACATTAAGGCAGCACCACAATCTCCGGAATGGTCACCCTTGGTCCAGAAGATCCAGTCAGGCACTGCCGACCCCAATTGGTCGCTTCAAGACGGGTTGGTACGATATAAGGGACGGGTCCATCTTCCGTCCGACTCTCCATTGATTTCCACCATCATCACCAGCATCCATAACTCCACCCATGAAGGCGTTCAGAAAACGCTACACCGCATCCGGACTGATTTCCATTGGCGAGGTATGAAAAATTCCATTCGAGATTTTGTCCATAAATGCTCCACATGCCAACAGCATAAATGGGAAAACCTACACCCAGCAGGCCTCCTTCAGCCCCTTTCCATCCCGTCACAGATCTGGGTCGACATCTCCATGGACTTCATTGAAGGACTACCCAAGGTAGGTGGCAAATCAGTTCTCTTCGGGGTAGTCGATCGTTTCTCTAAATACGCCCACTTCATTCCTCTATCACACTCGTACAGTGCCACTTCAGTTTCCCTCGCCTTCTTCACACATTTTTCGCTTACATGGGTTACCAGAATCCATTGTCAGCGATAGGGACCCAGTTTTCACCAGTGCCTTCTGGAAGGAGTTATTCCGGCTGCACGGCACCACCCTGGCCTACTCTTCAGCTTACCGACCGCAGACCAACAATCAGACAGAGGTGGTCAACCGCACCATCGAAATGTACCTTTGTTGTTTCATCGGCGATCAACCGCGACGGTGGGTGGATTGGCTCCCTTGGGCCGAGTACTGTTACAACACAACATACCATTCTTCCCTCGGCATGACCCCCTTTCGCGTCGTATATGGCCGGGACCCTCCCTGCTTGCTGTCCTATGAGCCTGGTTCTACTCGTTTGGACGCAATTGATCATTCCTTACAAGAACGCAACGCCCTCCTAGCCAACGTCAACCTTCGCTTACAGCAGGCCCAACTCCGCATGAAGCTCACCTATGACAAGCACCACCGGGAACTGTCGTTCGATCCAGGACAATTTGTTTGGTTGAAGCTCCAGCCCTACCGGCAACGCTCCTTGTGCCACAGCTGCCCCGAAGTTGTCCCCTAAGTTCTATGGGCCCTTCGAGGTTCTACGACGGATTGGCAGTGTGGCCTACCAGCTGGAACTGCCAGTGACCAGCCGGATTCATGATGTCTTCCACATCTCCTTACTGAAGCCATTTACAGGGGTTCCTCCGGACCAAGTACCCCCCCTACCACCCCTGAAAGATGGCAAACTGATCCCCCAACCGAAATCTCTCATCTGCTCTCGTTTCAATCGAGTTCTTGAAGTCTTGGTGGAGTGGTGTAACTTACCATCGGCCGAAGCCACATGGATCCCATTGACAGAGTTCTAGGCCACATACCCGGAATTCGAGCTCGAGGACAAGCTCTTAGTCCAGGAGGGGAGTAATGTTATGGACGCATTCCTCGGGAAGACATACCATCGCCGCCGACAGCAGCAGAAACCTGACCCACCGCCAGCAGTAGTAATGATTCAGTGATTCTCAGTCTACCCAGTTCGGCAGCAGTCTCATCCAGATTAGATTAGCTTATCTTGCTTGTTCTTATCTTATTTTATT
Source organism: Nelumbo nucifera (assembly GCF_055504915.1). Taxonomy (NCBI): domain Eukaryota; kingdom Viridiplantae; phylum Streptophyta; class Magnoliopsida; order Proteales; family Nelumbonaceae; genus Nelumbo; species Nelumbo nucifera. Next base: position 24,286,268 of record NC_142650.1, read on the forward strand.
GCTCTTATCTTATCTTGTAAGTTATCAGATTAGGATTAGCTTATCTTATCCTTAGCAAGATAGAACTAGAAGTCTCCCTATTCAACAAGGAGACTCCCTCAGATTAGGACTCTTGTCATCTCCTATTTAAGAAGACACCCTTATTGAATGAAATCATCAAATTATTCAGTCAACAAGTGAGTTAGGAGAGTTGGTGATCTCTTGGACAAATCACCAAAGGCGCCAAGATAGGTTCATCACGAACAGGAAGGAACAAGGGAAAACAGGAGGTTTTCCCCGTGGACCGACCCGTGACGAGATCCTATTCTCGGGCCCTCAACACATGGAGACTTCCAATGCTTCATGATTCCAAGACCTAGCCTAAAACCAAAATCCCAAATAACAGAATTGCCTGAGAAAGAAACAAAGAGATGGGCTAGTTTTTGTAGGATGACAAGGAATATCAGGAATCCAAGTTCAACAAAGAATTCCTACCAAGATCCTCCCAAAATCTGACTCTACTTTCTTGGTATTCATCTCATCTGAAACCTTGTACTAGCTAAAATTTCCCTTGCCCATTTAGCAGTGACAAGATGCCATGAACCATTGCCAACTCTCCAACTCCACCTAATAACATTTACCGAACTTCCGTAGCTAAAGAAGATATATATGGATTATGGAATGGACAGATGTAAGGCAGGCCTTACCTTGGCCTTCATTAAACCATTGACATTAAACAAAGCCACTCAATGTCAATGAGATATTACATCTGGTCGTAGTCTCTTAGATGCATTCCACCTTTGCCAATTGGGCCAAATTTCCCCATCAAACCTTAAAAGGATATCCTGTTCCATAGGAAGGGCTATTAGACTGGTCACCCAGGGTAAGACTAGAAGATTTGTGGGAGAATTCTTCTCATATTGTCTATATTTAGATTCCTTTGAACCTCTTAGTAACCAAAACCCAACAGTTAAGGAGAGACAAAACATATCATCCAAGGCCTCAAAGGACACCTCCTTAGCTTTAAACACTCACCTGTCCAGTTATCTAAAACATTTTTAAACAATAAGTATTTCTCTATAGTTATAACCATACATTTAAAACCATGCCCTCTTTGGTCTGCCCCTAGACCTTCTAGCCACTTCAACTTGCAACAAATCACTTCTTACAGATGCTGTAGATGGTATGTCTACATTTCCGAATTTAGTACTTCAAATATAATATATCCAATTTAAATTACCTAGGAAACTGATATTGCCTACACAACACCTGGATGCTAACCAAATTCTTAGGGGTCATCAAGATGACATGGAATTGACTGGATTTGCTCCCCAGATGCATTCTGAGTTACACCCATAATCTGCTTCAAGCCAACTAGAAGCATAGTTTGTAATACTTTCTCCACTGCTACTTATGGGGTTATAACCACTATATTAACAAAAAGCAGGCCTTCGGCCCACAATAATTATCACTACTTTGGCTGAAGGAATTAACAAACCTGTAATGAATGCCTGCACATTTGAGTCTCCACATCCAGTATAGATACAACATTCTCAGCCGCAGCCGCAAGATACCTCCCAAGACGTGGTTGGAATCGCATCTGAGTTGTACCGCCCTGCATTAAAGAACAGAAACAAATAAATTAGTCAAAGATTATCAAAATTTTAACAGGAATAAAAGCTAAAGAAAAGGAAAAAGTGTTACACAAAAATAAAAGATAAGGAAATCACAAACTAGTTAACTGCATTATACCTTGAAGACCCTGGCACAACTACCATTATTGATACTCCAGTAGCGTATCTCACTGTCGCCATCACAAGAACATATGAGATCTTCTTTATTTGGGTGGAAGTCTAATGACATGACTGAAGCAGAGTGCCCCATAAAAGTACGAAGAGAATAACCTGGCTGCACATTACAGTAATCCATCCAATCAAAACATATCCAGCTAGCCAACACACTCAATGCAATCAAACACAAAGCAAACAGAATCTTAGATAACATGTTACACATGCCAACGTGAGAGATCTTTGTTTCAGTACCTCAGACAGAACAACCACATAAACCATTGACCCTTAAACATGTCCATCAAATATGATGTCAACATTACTTTTTTGGAAAAAAATAAATGTTGCATTATAGACAAAAAGAGATGCAACCATAGCCCATGTACACTTGTACACCTCAAAGGGACTATAAAATGTTTCACGATGTCAATTTTTTCTTAGATGAAGTTTCATGATGTAAATATTGCATTTGAAGTTTTTAACTTTTCATCAACAAAAATAACCCATTATCAATAAGAGCTGAAAAAAGCAAAGCAAACCCTATAATGCAACACCTGGAAACATATCAAATATGAGGTAGGTACTGCATTGGAGCTCTTCATGACCAAAAACCATCTGATTATTATAGTTGTCAAGGCGTCTAGGCAATTCTGGGCAACAATGGGGTGCCTAGTCACCTAGGCAATAAAAAATTTATAAACTAACTTTTTGGATAGTTTCCTAGTTTTATATACCATTCAACATGCATATTAATTGAAAAAAAAAAATAACAAGTTTCTTTATTAAGAACAATAAATTTCCTCTAAAAATATGGCAAATCATCATATCGAAAAGATAAAAATGTTTTAAATATATTAATTTCATTATTTTTAAAAATAATACTACTATAATAAGTATTTCATAGAGCAATTTCATATCAATTAGCAACTAAAGAAGGTTAACTTTATAAGATAAAAATTCAAGATGGAAAGTGACTTCGTGAAAACAAGTTGGCAACTCACATTGTCAGCATCCCAAACCCTGACAGTTTTGTCAAAAGAAGATGTTGCCAGACGTGGCAAGCTTGGACTAAAACGAACATCAGTAATCAGCAAAGAATGTTCTTCCAGCGTACTCTTTTGTTTTAAAGTATCTGCATGCCATAATACAGCCTGCAACACAAACATAAAACCAATAGGTGTTGGTTATTCTTAAACAAATGAGGATCTCTCCCTCCTATCAGGATGGACTAAATTCCTATGCACCATATACCACACACACACACACACACACACACACACACACACACACACAATAAAATAAAAAAATAAACAAATCACAACGTAGATTTGACCTTTTTATCATGCCCACCACTAGCAAGCAGTTTTCCATCTGATGAGAAGTGGCAGCACACGACTTTGCTGGTACTTGCTCGAATAATGCCAACCTCGTTAAACGAAAATCCTGATTGTAAAACAAAAATTGCAAACTATAATTCAAATCTTCAATGTGCAGGAATTATCATTTCAGCATGATAATGTGACATTAATCTTACCTTTACTGACATCCATACAGCGTCCAACTGTATCTCTAGGGTCTGCATCATCATGAGATAAGAACGATTCGACATTATCATCCAAAGACCCATCCTCCACAAAGCGCTCCATGTCAGCCTGCAATTCAAGATCTTTATCATCCCACTGCCAAAATGGAGTGCTAATGAGAATTTTGTGAAGTTTTGAAAACTTTTTTTTTCGAGGAGACACTTGGTAGAACCAATACAAGAAAGGGTCCACTCACCAGTTGATTTGAAGGTGATGTTAAAGTGCCAGTTCCATCAGAACCAAACATGATTAAAGGCTTAGATGAACTACCACTGTGAGGCAAAGTAGGCATGGAGATCACATCTCCTGGGGTATGAGTTGAGGGTGTTGAGGGTGCTGAACTTGGAGAGGGTCCTGCTGTGTTTGCAGTTCCTGAACTATTGGCAGGTCCAGAAGATGACACAGGCTGCTTTCTCTTTCGCCCGGTCTGGTTTTTTGAAGCCTTAAAGTGCATTGAACAAAACTTTATTAGGAACCTAATAGAAATTTATAAATTAGATATAATGAAAACATAGAATTGGAAAGCAGATAAAGCCAATATAGGAATCATAGTCATAAAAAGACAGACCTGATCATTTCCTCGAAAGGAGTTTGACATGCTACCATCCACTGTAACACTTCCAGCACCACCTATTTTGTCTTGCTGGTGAAGATGGTGGTTTGAACTCTGAGACTGCTGACTTGAAAGTGGATGCTGCTGAAGCTGTTGCTGTTGTGGATTGCTGTTTTGTTGTTGTTGTTGCTGCTGCTGCAACTGTGCTATTTTCTACTACACATAAACAAGCTCTATGAGGAAGCAAGAAACCTGCAAGATGGAATATTATACCAAATATGAGAAAACTTTAGCTGCAACAAGAAAGAAGAAAGGGCACCTTAATTAGCATCTCTGTCTCCCCACGGGGTAAAACTGGGCATGCAGCTTGCATTGGTGATCCAACATTTGGAACTACATCACCAACAGAATTGGACTGGCCATCCTTTCCAAGACCAATATTTCTATTGTTCAGAAGCATCCTAAGCCTTCTACTGTCAACATCATTGGCAGATGGGGAGTTTATATTCTGCTGTGCTTGAAGCAAGAGTTGTTGCTGTTGCTGTGGTGTCAACATCTGAAGTTGATGAAAAGGCTGTGGGGACTGTATAAATGACTTTTGCTGTTGAAGAAACCCAGAACGAAGCTGTTCAAGTCCCTGGTGAGGGGGAAGATAAATATGATTACTTACCAAAGCATGATATTACAAGAGCAGACTTACAGGATGATCTATGTAATGGGATGGAAACAAGAGCAAGCCTAAGTGAGACCATGACAAAATAAAATTTCATACCAGTGCATACTCATACTACTAGAAAGCTACCATCGACCAAATAAAAAATTGCATGCATACCACTTAGAAACAAAACAACTTATTTTTCAATAAACCATCAATTCACAACCCTCAGCTTACACCAGAAAAAAAAGAAACATTTTTTATTAGCAAATAAGAACATTCATTATGTCAGTTCTGATAATTTGACAAGTGCAAGGATGCAAAGAAGTCAACCTTACTGGGGGAATGCATCTCTATGAATCTTGCCGAAAATGTAATATGAAGGAAAAAGAGGGTGAGGTGACTTTGCCAGACTGTTGTACCATGATGGGTGCTTGGCACAAACAAGCATATGTAATGAACTCTTTCTTGCTCCCAGCTATCTGGAGTCTCAGGAGGGGTGCACTGAATGCAGACCTAGCCTTTGGCTTTTTTACCCACAAAGTAGCTGCTCTCGGTCTTGAACACCCATTATAACACTAGCCAGCCTGAGATTTTTTACCACCATTACACCAAGCAATGGCCCATTTTTATATAATCAATAAACTTGGTTGGTTACTGATAAATAAAAATACATTCCTTAAACCTAGAGTCCAAAAGTTCCCTGAGGTCCTATAAAGCACAAGCCCTAGCTTTTCCTTAAGTTTTGGATATTCAAATCATTTATACTATCTTGCTCTTGGTTATAAATACTTGTTCCCCTTGATCAATCAATATCACAAGACAGTTTTTTTTTGATAAATTATTAGACATAGTTGTCAAGGCAATTCCTAGGCACCTTGGCTCACTTAAGCATCTAGCAGATCTGTACAGGGCACTATTATATATACTTTGAAGGTCAGCTAGCCTGCTGGTCCCATTACCAAAAAAACTAGATAATTACTATTTTACAAGTGAATAATGATTGCTGGTTGCTAAGGAACCCAAGGAGTTACCTTAGAATTCATGGTTCTTATTAAAAGAAAACCCATCACCTAGGTGATGCCTTAAAACCTGCCTAGGCAATTAGGCGACAAGCAGTGATTGATTTAAAAGCCACACAGGCAAGGCGCATTTTAGGGTATGTGCTTCACCTAGGTCCCAGGCGCAGCCCTTTCAAAAGGCCTAGGCATGCGCCCGATGCGCCTTGTGCCTCAACCTAAGCGTGCGCCTTTTGAAAATTCCACGCTTTTTTTCTTTTTTTGAACCTAGCGATAGGGCTGGGGGCGGACCATGCCCCTCGAGGCAAGCCCAAACAAGTCCACGTTATGGTCTTAAATTCTTAGTTCTCACACAAAAAAAATAATGATTTTATAATTTTAATTGCTTTTTAAGACCCTAACATGGACTTGCTTGGTTATATATATATATATATATATATATATATATATATATATATATATATATATATATATCTTCTTAAAAAGCAGTTAAAATTATAAAATCATTATTTTTTGTGAGAACTAAGAATTTAAGATCCTAACATGGACTTGTTTGGGCTTGCCTCGAGGGGCATGGCACAAAGGCGGCTCGAAGAATCAGAAATATGATATGCTTTACATCACATTGGCTACTTGAAGTAATGCAATTGAAGAAAAAAAAGAGATTGTTGGTTTCACATGCTTGAAAATGTTTTATATGTTTGGTTTTATTTTTAAATTTTCATTTGAATACGCTTTGCATGTTATGTTTATGTATTTTAATTTTAGACAATAGGTTTTTTAAAACATTTATTTTAAAATTTAAGTTTAAATTGTTTATTAATATTATGTTTAACTTTTTAGCATTTTTAGAATTTTTTGGCTTTTTTTCTGACATCTTTTTTTTTGTATTTTGCACCTTGCTTCAAATAGGTGAGCGCCTCGCCTTGCGCCCCGGGTGCAAATTGGCCCCTGCGCCTTTTTTTTGCACCTTGCGCTTTTAAAACACTGGCAACAAGGCAACCCCCCCCCCCCCAGCCTAGCCTCACCTTGGCACCTTGAAAACTATATTACAAGATGACCATAAATTTGAGATATACCTATATTCTAGATGTGGTTGTCAAGTAACATTCTGGGCTAAATTGGTAATAAAATCAGACCAATATTTTGATGAATCTGCTTTGAAGGAATTAGAGAGCTCAATCGTCCCATTATTTAGTAATTAGACAAGTTTCAAAGAAGATGACTAAGAAACTTCCATACAAAAGATATTATTTTATTGATTTTCTGGATAATTAAGAAGTATTTGTATTTGTGTTATATAATAAAGAAAAAAGGGGGGCAGATCCACTATACAAAATTCAAGCCTCAAAGACAAGGAAAACATTATAAACTTAATTTTCCAAGCACCTTTTGAATAATAGTTTATTCATAAGGAATTCTTTTATTCATACAAATAGTTAACGGATATCCTACACAATACGATACACCAAGAAAAAATAAGCAACAAACTTGTAAGTATAAAAAATGAGAAACTTGGATACCACAACATAGTTTTTGCCAAAATATTGGCCCTAAGAAATCGATTAATGTAACAGTGCAGCCATCCATGCTTTTTTAGTAATCATATATGATCTAGACCCCTGGTTATATCAAAAAGTTGGTGAATTCTATATAAAACAAATTAACAATCAAGATCATGCATCATGCATGATGCATCTAAAACCTGTGATATGAAAGACTAACAAGGCCTGAAAAAAAACTTACAGTGAGTGGCCATCCTTTCAAAGTCAAATTGTTACCACCTTGATTTGATCCTGATACACATGATGCTCAAGGTTAGCATAAAATGATCCTACTTAAAGCAAACTTAAATTTGGAGCTAGTCTTTAGCATTACAGATATATGTTTCAAAAAGTCCCCCACTTAAGCCAACTAAAGAAGAGGAACATCTTATATCACAAATATATGAATATCTCAAGTCTAAGAAAAAATACATGTGAAGTTAACTTCAAAGACAACACAAGTAGGAAATGAGAACTCAGTACCAGGAACTCCAATCAATGATCCATCAGGACCAGCACCTCTGGGATTCAATACCGGATTCATTTCACTCTTTATGTCCTGTTTCACAATTCCAGTCATACAGAACCCAACAAGAAGAAAAATATAAAATGGGTCAGTCTTAACAACCCATACCTGTGTAGATCCAGGAAGCTGCTGATTCCGAGCTTGAACTTGCTGAAGGGTCCCTGATATGCCACCAGCTGTCCCATGCAAGACTTGCCTGGAAAGCAAATGTTTAATTGCTAAAATCAACATATAATTCCAAACAACTGAAAGCATCAAATGGTACACCTATACCAAATTTAATGAAAATAAAAGAACAATAACAATGACATATACAACAAAAAACAGCTTATGGCACCAGATGGTACACGGTACACATCCATACCAAAATACAATAACAACGACATTAATACTAATAACAAAAACCATAAAACTCAACATGAGACAAAACAGAAAATACCCAGATGGCGGGCCAGCCGCTGCCGCTGACTTCAACATTGATGAGTGGTTTGGATCCAGAAGCTGGCCTACGTTATCGCCAAACCTTTGCTGTAAAATAAATTTCTGAAAGTTGTTAAAAATGGCAAGAAGACGTGTTGCTAATACCGAAGGGATTGAATGATACCTTCAGAGCTGCATCATCCAACGGATCTCTTTGAATTGGCAGTTTTAACCTTTCTTCATACATTTTTGTAGCCAAGGCATTTGCAGTTCCAGGGTTCTGCCGCATAAGAGTGTCACTGGCAACAAGTCCATTGGAAGTACCATTTAGAAGGTGTGGCCCCTCTCTTCGCTGCTGCTGTTGCTGCTGCTGCTGCTGCTGCTGCTGCTGCTGCTGCTGCTGCTGCTGCTGCTGCTGCTGCTGTTGTTGCTGTTGCTGGTGCTGGTGCTGCTGTTGTGCATGCCTCTGCAGTAGGAGTTGTTGCATCTGCATTTGCTGCTGCTGCTGCTGTTGTTGAGGCTGTTGTTGTTGTTGCTGTTGTTGTTGCTGCTGCTGCTGCTGCTGTTGTTGCTCCCTTGCCTTGATTAATTGGGTCTGGAATTCAAACCCATTGATTCATAAATTCAAGTGTAGGTTTACAACTCCTCCAAAATATGCACCTAAATTAAGTACTTACAGAAAAGCATTATAAAGTAATTACAAGGTGCCTCTGTAGAAAGGTCTAAGGTCCAAGTACATATAAGGAAATTCCCTGTAGTCCTACATGGCTGGTGATTTTCTATCACTGTGTTGGATACTCGGGTATTTCCATTCAGTGTCATCTTAATTTTATTCACTTGATTATTAAGTTTATATTATATTATTTGGCTAAATGAATATTTTGAGCTACCTAAAAAAGAAAAGAATGAGGCTTAGCATGGTTCCATTTGACATTGCAGAAATTAAGAACTTGTGGAAAAGAAAATGAAAAAGAAGGGCATTCGTGCGGATCAAGTTACTTAAATGCTTGCTACTTAGGAATAGTATAAGCTACAAGCTAGGTCTAAGCAGAATGAAGGCTGAAAAATATACTTATAGTATTTGAAGAAAGGAAATAACATATGCATATGCATCAATTTTCTCTCCAATGAATCATTTCATTTGACACAATTGCCCATATAGTCCATTTATCAATTTGCAGATGACCAATTGCCCTATCCTTTTCAATTACCCAACCACATATAATACTCAATGAGTTTAAAATGGCTAAACTGCCCTGTTATGCTGAAAAGCTTCATTTTACAAAATTAAACTTGGATGTATGGAATTACATTTTAATCCAAACACTTACCCATAAGCAACTATCCAATGTTGCTTGGATAGATGTGGTAATCAGAATCTTATGTGTATCAGTCAAGAAAAAAAACATGGACTTGCAGACATGTCTATAGAAAAGAATATAATATTAAAATAGCTCTTTTTTTTAATTCTAACATCATATACCTATAAAAAGGGGCTCTAAAGTGTTGTTTTGCTACTAAGTAATATTTTATAGCAGAAATGGCATTCATCTTGTACATTAGCTATTCAATTATGTCAAATAAGGTAGGAGATAAAAAAAGGAAATCTTATAATATAAGTGTCCCTCAAAAATCCATGGAGTACAGACACATCATCCACTTAGGAGAATCTATGCAACAATGCAACTGCCAAATAAGATTCTTGGCAAAAAGTGCTTCCTGTAAGTTGTAAGTTCAATTCCAAAAAAAACAATCCTAATATGATCTCATCGATTAATAGTTTGAGTCATAATGATTCCCATCTCTCCTTGTGCAAACTAAGCATCAGCTATAATGCTAATATGATCTCATCAATTAATAGTTTGAGTCATAATGATTTTCATCTCTCCTTGTGCAAACTAAGCATCAGCTATAATGTTATTCCCCCCAAGTTGCCACAATCATCTACTCTTAGGCTCAGTTTGGAAGGAGTACAAATACAAATATGTACAAAATAATACAAAACACAAAGTTTTGCACTCTACATATTTGTATTTGTATTCCTTCCAAACTGAGCCTTAGTTGGTAAACATATAAATGTCACCACGATATGCAAACCACACAGCAGGGCCTAGAATGCATGAGTGAGAACATAGAAATAGACCGAGTAGATAGCATAAGAAGGCTTTTTTATAAGTACATTAAGAAGGCATTTCATATGTTAGACCATGTACATCAAAGGCCAATAAATACACCACTGAGAAAACAGAAATTTTATACAATGTTAAGGCTCTAAATGACAGTGAAGGGCATAAAAGGATACGGGTCATAATAAAAGAAATTAATTGAGGACTTCCAAGTTTAGAAGTCAAAAGATTCCTAAAAATACCTTTCAAGAAAGAGAATAGAGATATCATGGCTGGATATTTTGCAAAATTTTATCCCATGTGGAAAAAACTGTCAACCTTCTAGACACGATGTAAAAAATCCCAACCCCAAATCCGAAAAAAAATCTAGTGTAATTTATTCCACCAGGAGTAATGCAGTATCCAAGGAACTTGAAGCATGATTCTAGCTTGTATTTTACCATGAATCCATGCCAAGATGAAACAGGATACTTCAAAAACAAGGAGCACTTCCTGATTCTCAAATAGAAATTCTAATTTTGTTCTGTCAGAAAACAAACACTCAGATCAGAACAGAATTGAATAAACACCCTAATGAGTAATGACATGAAGGGCTACTTAAAAACCGCTTTATGGAAGACAGAACTTAATATCGGAGCTGAAAGGAGAAGAAACGAGGAAGAGGAAGAAAATATTTATATAGGGAGGACGAGAACCAACTCCCCAGCCAGGAGAATATAAATAAACCAACCTCAATGTAAGATGCAGCTACTTCAGAGTGTTTCTCATTTGTCCTTGCAATGAAGATATCCCAAAACACCGACCACCACTCAAAGAGAAAACCGCCAGGAGCGTCAATAGCTGAAAAGTGAAAACCAATGTAATCCCATATTCCAAAAACCTCAAAGTGTAAAAAGAACGAATTTCAGAAACTCTAAAGATATCAGTTCTTTCTTGATATCTCTTAATAATCTCACCAACAGGGTCTGAAGACACTTTCCCTTCACCTTGAAAGGCTTTTGCTGTAGCCTGTAAGTTCCTTTTCACTAAATAATCATATATATACACATCCAACCTGTTATCAACCAATAGAAGAAAAATAGCACTAGTCAGGTGCAAAGATTGAAACTTTATCAACAATACAGAAGAACACCGCAACCAACCTTAACGGTGAAGAAAAAGGACCCAGAATAGTTAACAGAATAGGAAACAAAAGGACAAAGCACAAGGAGGAGGAGAACATCAACAGACCTAGCTCCTAAATAACTTAAACACAAACTTCAGAGCTGAAAAAACAGAACCCAGCAACAAAAATAAAAGCAGAAAAAAAAAGCTATTGCAACAAACTAGCTCAATGGACAGATGCAGAAAATTCAAACCCTAAGGGAATAGATATTTGAATGAGAAACACAGACGAGAAAGAGAGTGTTTGTGAAGGAAAATCAAAAAGAACCCACTAAAGAAACAAACCTAAAATCAAAGACCCAGAAGAGAAACGTGCCACAGGACTCCTAGAAACCTAAAACGAAAAACCTACCTAAGAGACCCCCCCCCCCCCAAAAAAAAAAAAAAGGAAAAAAAGAAAAACCACCAAAGTGGGGGAGAAGAAAACAACGAAAAAGAAATAACTTACATTTTATCGGCTTCCCAGTTGGTCTGAGACATGATTCCGAGCTCAAAACCTCAACAGCTCTTCGGAAATGTCTGATAACTCCCCGCTTCAGTCAGATTCTAAGAGCATGGTTTCGGCTTCGTGGGACAAGCTCGATTTCTCTTCATCCTCTGCTCTGAAGGCAATAATCCCGTAAGAAAACCAGATTGTTTGCTCAAAACACCTTCTTAAACATACCCAAAACGAATAAAAATAAACAAGACCGGAAATAGGGAGAAAGAAAACAGTACGAGGATGGACAGGCAAGGGATGAAGAGATGAGAGAGAATATGAGCAAAAAAGCAGAAATGAGAAAACGAAAAATCTATTGAGTATTGAGTTTAGATAAGAGAAACCCACCTTCTTATGCCCTCTCTATTTCTGGCAAAAGCAAGAATTGGTGACAAAATTAATGATTATTAAATGAAAATAAATAATAGTATATTGTAAGATAAAAAAAAATCAATAGTAAGTTAGAATAAATACAGAGAAAATTTTAAAAAAAAATCAAAGTAAAACAGAGGAAGTAAAGAGGGATGGATTTACCTGCAAACCCAAAACCAGCTTTTGTTTGTGTAAGCTTTTTATTGGGTTTTGAAATTATTTTTTATTGTTTTTTGGGGAAATTTTCTGATAGCTTTGGTTGATTGAGCTGCTGCAGATATCATTACTGCCTTGGTGATAGAATGAGTGAATGACCAGAATTAGCCCTGCCTTCCTGTCAAATCTCTGTTGTAGGCAAAACCCGTCCCAGCCTCAGACAAATAGAGTAGGGGGAACATGTGTGAGGCGCTCATGTGTAAGAGCAGATCCCGTTTTAATACGAGACCGGACTTGTTCCTCACATAGGGCGCCTCACACCATACATTGAAAATATTTCCCTTACTTAAAAGTTATTATTTAGGGGAGATGTTCTCAATGCACGATGAATGTGCCTGTGAGGCGCCATGTGTGAAAAGAAACGTCACCACACTCTCTACCACACCCAGAGTCGCATGGGTCTTGTCTTGGGCCTGGACTTGTCATCATGTGAATCGGATGGTTCTCAAAGGATCAAGATCAAATCAAATCATCCAGAGCCAGAGCCCTAAGGTACTTGCGGTCAGGGTTATTCTCTTCTCTTCTCAACGAGGGCACTTTGGTCAAATCAGGCAATTTATTCACAGTCTTAATACTAATAGCGTGATGTTTTAATACTTTAAGTGCGAGAGCCAATGATCGAAAATCCCACCATGTCTTCGTTTAATAAATAGAAAAAAAAAAGAGAGGAAAAAAAGGGAAAGGTGAAGGAAAATTCTTATTTTATTATGTTTATATACCAAAAAAACTTATAATTGATCAATTGACATCATAAAATTGATAATCAATCAAGTGGTTTTCATCAAAATTCATGGACATCATAATGGAATTTTTCTATTTTTTTTACAAAATTTGTTAATAATTTTCTCTTATTTTCTTTCAAACCAAACAAATCTATAGGATACTATGGGCAAATTTAATAAAAGCAAGGGCGGGTTTGCAGTTGGAATCAGAATCAAAATTCTTTAGAATTTAGAATCTGAATAGTCCATTCCCATAGTCTATTTGATTGGTTGAGACGGGAATGAAAATATAAATTAAAATCAACAGGAATCAAATTTTATTCCCAAAGGAATGACCATTCTCTCAAATGGGAGAATATCATTACAGAAATAACAATAATAGAATTCTGATTCTGTCCAATCAAACATTTAGAATTGAAATAATCCATTCTGATTCCATATCCATTCCCATTCCCATGAATCAAATGGGCCTAATTTTCTCTATCTGCAGTAATCATAGTCCATAGTTAGCTCAAATATTACCAAATTCTCGAGTAATATTTTTTCCTCAAATTTGCCGAATTTTTAGTTAAAAAATCAATGTGAGATATTTGAAGTAACATATGTTCCTATTTTGAGGTAGAAAATATTAAAATAATGGAATGAGATCCTATCATATCATTTGTTCCCCTACCAAAAGAAGAAAATGATTTTGTGTTTGCTCAGAGTAAATAACATCCAAGTTTTGTTGACCCAAATAGTGTGGGTGATAGTTTAGCCGGTGGGCCCAAAAAGCCCCGTATCAACCAATCATCCCTTTCCGTTGGCCAAATTTTGAACTTAACATGGGCCCATATCAACCAGTGGGTCTCTTGTGCGACTCTAATGACTTTCGATGAACCAAGGTATGTGCTTGCACCATTGTGTATCGCGGGCAACGAAACTAGGCCTGTAAAAGAATCAAATTTGAATCAAATCAGGCTAGATTTGAATTCGAAATCGATTATGAACACTAATATTTGAATTCAATTTGATATTCGACGGATATCAAATCTTTGAGTTCGAATTCGATTTCGATTATCAAATCGAATATTCGATTCGATTCAAATTTGACCGATGGCAATGATGGCAGTGCTGCGATGGAGAAGAAGAGATATAGAAGATGATGGTTGTCGTCGACGATGGTGGTTGCCGTTGAGACTACTATCACTGACAATAGCAGTGCGGCGAGGGAGAAATAGAGAAGATAATAGCTGTCGTCGGTGATGGTGGTTGCCATCGAGACTACTGTCACTCGACCACTTTCACAGACGTTGTTATTGCCTCTTGCCTGTTGGTGATGGTGGTTGCTCGAGCGGTTGCGGTAATGAATCGAGATTTGAAACTTGAAAGAGAAGAGATAGAGGAGAAGATAGAAGAGATAGGTGATGGTTGTTGCTCGAGCGGCGTCGAGTTGCTAGTGTGGCCGGTGTGGTTGCTCGGGCGATAGCTGCGGCGAAGGGAGAATTAGGGTTATGGTTTGCAAGGAGATGGAAGAGAGAAGAAAATGTCAAGTGATTTAGGGTTTAGGGCCGGCTGACTGGGGGTTAAATTTCCTCATTTACCCATAAGAGACTATATATATATCGGTTCGGATATTTATTAGATCGGATCAATGCATATCTGAATTCGATCCGATAAATTAATCAGTAAGAAATTAATATTCGAATTTGACCAAATATCTGATTCAAATTATTCGAATTCAATTCAATTGTGTTGAATCTCGGATTCGAATTCAGATTTTCAAATACCGTTTACAAGCCTAAATGAAACCAAATGATAAAGAGGACTCGTGGGATGTATGGGATTTCTTAAGATTTTAAAATTATTATCAATAAATATTAAATTTTTAAAAGTTATTTTCTTTAATTATTAATTGATATAAGTGAAATTAGTTATTTACAATATCATTTAGTTATTTAAATAATGCCATTATTTAAATTTTTAAATATTAATTATTTATTGTATTTAATAATCCATAAAATTATGATTTATACCATTATTACATAATTTCATTGTTTTAACTATTTAAATTATAGTTATATTAAATATTTAAATAATATGTGAAATATTTAAGTTTTTTTGTTATTTGAATTTCATTTATTTTAAAGCTATTACATAATATTAAATATTTTGTTATATAATTATTTAACTATTTTTAATATTTTGTTATTTAGGATACTTAGTTATTGAAATATTGAAATAATATTTTATATTCTAATGTTACATTTTTATTGTTTGAATAACATTTAAATTGAATTATCTGGTAAATCATAATTTATATTGTTAGTACATAATTTTGTGATGAATATTTAAATAATTCTTAATTTTTAATTCAATCTTTCTTTATATAAATATAGTTAAAAAGTGGGGGGGAGGATAAATAGGAATCAAGGATAACTTAGGAGATAAACACTACTAAATTAGAGATAATGTATAAGATAAATAGGAATTATAGATAATTTAGAAGATAAACAGGAATTATAGAAAATTTAGGAGAAAGTGGGGGAGGTAGTTTAGGATAAGAGATTATTTAGGTTATTGGGAACATGTGGGGGAGTATGTGAGTGTGTGTGTGTGAGAGAGAGAGAGAGAGAGAGTAGTGAGTGAGGAGTCTGGATCTCCTGCCCACGAGAGCTCTGCTCATGTTAATCACAGCCACACAAGAAGAACATCTCATCCTCTACATATTATTAAGCAGGGGGAGATGTTCCCAGATCACGTGGGGTCGTGTATTGTGGGTAGGTGTGGGTAGAGTTCCCGTGGGCAGGAGATCCGGAGTCGTGAGTGAGTGAGAGAATTTATGTCATTTTTTATAGGGAATGAGAGCATCTCATTGGTTGTTTAAAAAATGACATGGAATTAAAAAAAATAAAAAGAGAAAATTCCTAGACTTCCTTATTATATATATATATATACTAGCAAGGATCAGTGCAATGCACGGGATTTATTAAGTGAAAGCTAAACAATAGAAACACACTAGTGGGGACCCGTGCATGCACAGGCTTTATTAAGCGAAAGCTAAATAATAAAAGCACATAAGAGTATTGTTTTATATTTGAACCTTTTAAATAATTAATAATTAGTTATATTTTATATACTACTTTTAATAATTTTTTACAATACAAAAATAACAATAATTAATTTCAGCCAAGTTGTTCATCAAACCGATAAAATTGACCAATACAATCCAACTCGACTCGAGTTGATTGGTTTTATAGTATTTATGGTGGATTTCGCTTCAGCAATTTCCCAACCTAACCAGGTCGGGTTAATTTTTGTTTGGCCATTTGTAAATCGACCTGACCATATATATTTTAAATATATATTGTTCAATATGGAAAAAGTGGGAAAATTTCCATATTTCTTAGTCTAAAATATTTCATATTATAAATTTAAGTTTTTAATTTATTTTTAATAATACCACCATAATTTTTAAGTTTTAAATATTTTGAACCAACCAACCAAATAGAAAATTGACCCCGAGCAATATAACCCGAGTTGGTTGGTTTCACTAATAGTTGGTTGGTTTTGGGTGACCAACTCCCCAACCTAGCCAAGTCGATTTGGTTGGCCAAACAAACTACAACTGAAGTGAACCAACCCATGAACACTCCTAATTTTAGCTAAACCAATAGTTTAATCTCAAATAAATAAAAATAGTTTAATTTCCAATAATTATTGAAAATATATTTATAACACAAATACAAAATATATTACTAAAAATACAATAAACATAATTTTTAGTATATACAGAATATAATAAATATAGATTGAGATTTTAAATTTATAATTAATAGATATCATTTTTTCTGAAAGTCATTTTCTTAATTGATATAAGTGAAATAATGTTTTTATTATTAGTACATTAATAAATGCATTTTTTATTCTAATTTTTAATACATATTAAAAACTTTTTTTTTGAAAGTTATTATCTATTTTTGTTATTTGAAAGCTTCAATGCCTCTAAATTATTTAATCTAGTTTTCATTATTTCAATAATATTTAAAAATTTAAATTATTTATATATTATATTAAAATTATCAAATAATATTAAATCTATTATAATTGTTTTTATGTTTTTGATAAATTTTTTATGGCTATTCCATAATCTATTTATTTATTTTATTTTGTAATAATATTTAAAATATGATTTAGTTATTAATTTTTAATATCTAAAATATTTAAAATTGGTTATTTACAGTATTATTCATCTATTTAAATAATATCACTATTTAGTTATTTCAATATTACTTATTTATTGACTTTCATTATCCATAAAATTATAAGTTATACTATTATTACATAATTTTGTAAAATATAAAGTTATTATTAATTCAAATATTATGAAATCTATTATAACGATTTTATACTTTTAATAAAATTCTAAAGTTTATTACATAATTGTGTTATTTTAACTATTTAAGATTGATTTATGTTAAATATTTTGTTATTTAAATATCTAAATAAAATGTAAAATATTTAAAACTTTTCATTGTTTAATTTTTTTTTATTTTAAAGTTATTACATAATATTAAAGATGTTGTTATATAACATTTTTAATATTTGGTTATTTATAATATTTAGTTATTGAAATTTGTTAATAATAAATTTTAAATTTTAATTTTTATTATTCAAATAATATTTAAATTGAATATTTCATAAAATTATAATTTATATTGTTAGTACACAATTCCGTTATGAATTTCATAAAAGTATAAAATTAGTAATAATACGAATATTTTTATATCTATGATTTTTTTGTGTGTTTTTAATAAATATTTTAAAATTATTACATAATTTTATTGTAATATTTAAATAATTCTTAAATATTTTTAATTCAAACTTTCTTTTGATAGACTATAGATGAAAAGTGCGGGAGAGGATAAATAGGAATTAGAGATAATTTAGGATATAAAAACTCTATTAAATTATAGATAACTTAGGAGATAAATAGGAATTATAGATAATTTAGGAGAAAGTGGGGGATAGTGGTGCCACTTGGCTAGATTATATTAGATTTTGGTAGAGAGAGATTTTAAGATTAGTTTTAGGAAAGGATATCCAAATGGATAAACATAGAGGAAAGAGGGATGGGCTAAGTATGATGAGGTGCACAAGAGAGAAAAGGGAGTGATGAGGTGGCTTCATGAGAGAGCAAGGCTAAAATGAAGAGGGTTTAAGAGTTATGGGTTGGGGTAAGCCAGAAAGCTCTATTCATGTGATGTGGCATGTTTCTACTTTAGTATATATAGATAAGAGTATACATTTGTTTTATATTTTTAATTTGTTTAAATAATTAATAATTATTTATATTTTATATAATACTTTTATAATTTTTTACAATATAAAAATAACAATAATTAATTTCAGTTAGGTTGTTCGTCAAACTGTTAAAACTGACCAGCCCGATCAACCTGACCCAAGTTAGTCGGTTTTCTATTATTTTCAACTGGCTTTGGTTCAATAACTTTCCAACCTGACCAGGTTGGATTAGTTTCACTTTGGTCATTTGTAAACTGACCAAAATTGAATAACTTAACCATAGATATATATTAATATTTTTATATTTTAAATATAATCTTTTAAAACAAAAAGGTGGGAAATTTCACATATTTCATAGTCTAAAATATTTTATATCATAAATTTAAATTTTTAAGTTTAAATCTTTTGAACTGACTAACCAAACAAAAAATCTACCCAAATTGATACATCTCAAGTGGGCCGGTTTTCACAAATGGTTGGTCGATTTCGGATGACCTACTCCCCAACTTGATTAGGTCAATTTGGTTGGATAAATAACCTACAGTCGAATTGAACCAACCCGTGAACTCCTAATTTCAGCTAAATTAATAGTTTAATCTCTATTCTCTAATAAATAACAATAGTTTAAAATCTCCAATCATTATTAAAAATTTGTAGAAAAATACACAATTATTGAAAATATATTGATAATGAAAATACAATAAATAACTAATACAAATATAATGAATAGAATAATTACAAAAATACAATAAATACTAAAAAAATATATTAAATTAGTTGATAAATAGTATAATCTCAAATAATAATCTAATCTCTAATAAGTATTAATCAATAAAGTATAACAAAAATACAATAAATTAAATTTAAAAAGTTCAACAATAATAGTTTAATCTCCAATAATTATTGATTTTTTTGTTAAATAACAAAACAAAAAAAATTATACATAATTATTGAAAACTTATTTATCACAAAAAACAATAAATAATTAATAAAATGAAATAAATATTATTTTTAGTATAGATAATTAAATAATAAATACATATATTAAGAGCTAAAATTTACTATTTATAAATATTAATTTTTATAAAAGTTATTTTCTCAAATTATTAATTGATATAAGTGAAGTCAATTATTTACAATATGATTTATTTATTTTTAATAATATCATTATATTAATTACTTATTGAATTTATTAATCCATACAATTATTATTTATACTATTATTAAATAATTTTATTATTAATTTTGTA
The DNA here is from genome assembly GCF_055504915.1 of Nelumbo nucifera. NCBI lineage: Eukaryota > Viridiplantae > Streptophyta > Magnoliopsida > Proteales > Nelumbonaceae > Nelumbo > Nelumbo nucifera. The sequence goes on from NC_142650.1 coordinate 24,305,945, forward strand.
AAATATTAAATTATTCATAATTTCAATTTTATGTTATTATTATTTTTCTACTTTTAAGTTTTTTTTTTTAAATTTATTACATAATTTCATTATTTTAAATATTAATTTTGTTATATAATTATTTATCTATTTTTAATATTTTGTTTCATAAGATATTTAGTTATTGAAATATTTTATTTTTAATGTTAATATTTTATTATTTTAATAACATTTGAATTGAATAATCTAGTTAGTACATAATTTCATGTGATTTTTTTTAAATGTAAAATTATTAATAATATGAAAATTATTAAATCTATTATAATGATTTTTTTATGTTTTTAATAAGTATTTTAAAGTTATTATATAATTTTGTTGAAATATTTAAATAATTCTTAAAATTTTAATTCAAACTTTCTTTATATAGATATAGATAAAAAGTGAGGAAGAGTATAAATAGGAATTAGAGATAATTTAGGAGAAAGTGGGGGAGATAGTTTATGAGAGATGTATGTATGCCAGTGTTTCATACATTGACATGTGGGTTTCCTGTGTACAAAACACTAGCGTGTTCATTCATGATGGGTTATATAGCTCGTGAAACATAAAAATGTGAGAAGCAAGATTTGGATTACTTGTATGTGCCTTGCTCTATTCCTCTTTGGGGTCCCTACTAATATCTCATTTTTTCGTCTTTTCCCGTTTGGTTGGGAAAAGATCTAATCACTAAAAGACACAACCCCAAAACTATGTGGGAAGCCCATTTCAAGAAGCTCTAAATGGAGCTTTTCTGACTTATTTCATCTCATCTTCGCATGGAAAGATGTGCCTCAAACAAAACGAGTCATGGGCTGTCAAGATCTTTATGTAAAAGCCCATTACGTCTCTTGGGTGTCAAATTCCAAAAGATCTTTCAAAAAAGACTTGCCAAACAACACCAAAATAAAAGAAAAAGACCATGGTGACATGACAAAAAAATTGCCCCTTTTTGGTTTCTCTAAGGTATGTTAGGTTTATACAAAACAAGAGATAAACAAGAGTTAAGGAAAACTCTTAAGAAATTCCACAACATTCCTTAATGCTATGTTTGGTTTGAAAAAAAAAACATAAAAAATAAAAGGTAGATAAAGGAAGGGAAAGGTAGAGAAACCTATAGTTGTAAAGGTTTCCCTACCTTTTCCCCTTTCTTTTCCTACTTTTCCTTCAAACCAAACACAACCTAAGAGTTAAGAACTTTCACTCAAATTATCTTAGTTTCTACTAAACCAAACACATTGTCTCTATACCAAACAAGCCTCATTGGTGATGATCAAATGAGAATGCTCACTGATGGAGGGTGATTTGGCCCGACCTCGTAGCCCGAGTACACGTGTGCGTGACGTTGCTCAAACGATGACTCAGCGCGACAGCACAACAGGCGCAACTACAACTCGGAGGGAAGGTCCCACCGAGTTCATCCCGACAACTCGACGAATAGACTACTCGTCGGGAGCTGCCTGGCCTGCACCGCCACCCCGGGGGCTAAGGCACCCCGAGCTGCCTCCGAGCTCGGGGCCCCCTGACCTCTCCTAATATCCGAGCTCCTCCTAGTGGACCTCAGTCCATTCCCAAACAGGAACACACCGATTCGCCTATAGATACCCCGAGGTGAAGACACCTTGGGCCAGACAGCTCAGCTTAGCTTGCCACAGGTAGCTCGCCACTTGCGAGACAGCCCGGCACAGGGTAACTCGTGAAAGAGTAGTTCGGCATATCGCAGGAAGATCTCCTGCCCGACCACCGTACCCGACAAATCTGGGGACAGCAGTTGTGTCCCTCGTCAGGCAGCGTTGTGCCTGCCACCTTTAGAGGGTGCCTTACACCTGAAAGGCACGTACCCTGCAATGACGGCCCCGCACGTGCCACCTCAGCCCTGCCTGTAACGGCTGCGGCAGGCTGATAGTGGCGGTTATACCTGCCCTATCATAGGCCAATGGGCCTGATGCAACGGAATTCTGTTTTAAGGAGCTTATTCTCAATAAATGAGGATCATCTTCTATCACTCGCTCTATTTGCACTCTTAGCCTTCATCTTCTCCTTGCTTCTCCTACAGAATACTAACTTAAGCATCGGAGTGTTCCCGCCGGGCAAACTCCCGAGGATTCTTCTTCTTCTCCATCTCAGGTACCTTCCAGGAGCCACGTAAGTGCCAGCTAGGAGTGACCGGATTGCGCACCATCATTTGGCGCCGTCTGTGGGAATCGCTTCTAAAAGCCTTCCTCTAAACCCTCACAGTTCTTCCTTCTTTGAAAACTCGACACTCATGGCTTCCTCAAGCAACGTTGGACGAAGCATGGAGATGGGTAACTCCGGGGAACAACCCCAGGTTCCCACGGTCTGCATTGGGCAATTCACCTTTCCCCTCTTGGTGGACGGAGTCCCCAGCCTGAACATGCCGCGAGCAATGGCGCCTGTGGGTGTTCTCTTGCCTTCCTCGGTCGAAACGACCTTTGTTGAACCAACTGTCATCGCTCTGGCGACCAGCTAGAGCCAGCTCGACGATCTGATGCAATGCATGCGGGCCATGCAAGCCCAAGTGCAGCAGCTCCAGCAACATCAGATTTACCAGCAACAAGTGCTGCACCACGTCTCCCAGTACCACTACCAGCAGCAATTCCCTCAGTTGCCTCAACCTCAGCTTCAGCAGCCGCAACTCCCTCCTCGGCACCCGGCCTCACAAAGGGCTACATCTCACCGCTAGGACGAACGCCTTCTCACTAAGGAGAAGCCTCTCAAAACCCTCCTAAGAGCCAGACCTCCTCCCGCGACAGACAAGAAAGACCAGCCACCTCGGTCTCGCTGCGGGCGGTCAAGTCGGGAGGACCCCAGCTCGCCAGGTCTACATCACCCCGGCAGTCGAAGTTTGAAACCCCGCTCCTGGAGAACCGGTTCGAGATTCTGGCTGCAAACTCCAAGCAGGATCGCTCTGTCCGCAGCCATCACTAGCAGCCCGAGCTACTTCCTGCACAAACCATTCCTGACAGCACGGAAGTGAGCAGCACAAATGCGGAGCCCGCCAAGAAGCAGAGCCACCGCCGCCGAGCTCACCGATCTGCCACCCACAACCTTCCCGAGCTCGGAGGCAGAGAAGAGGTAAGCTCGGGCGAAGCTAAGGCTCCCCTCCTTATAGTTCCATCCCCCCTGTCTCTCGAGCTCCTGGCAGTTCCAATGCCTAAGGACTTCAAGTTCCCCCCTCTTGATAAGTATGACAGGTTGTTTGACCCAAATGACCACGTAGATGCCTTCCAGTCGCAGATGCACATGGCGAGAGCCAGTGAGTCATGCATGTGCGTGGCCTTCTCCACAACTTTCAGAGGAGTAGCCCGTACATGGTACCGGAACCTGGCACCTGGATCGATAAGAAGTTGGGTGCAGTTCGCGCAAGCCTTCATGTCCCACTTTGTCACCAGCAAGCGGTGCCCGCGAACTGAAGAAAGCCTCCTCAATATAGTGCAGAGAAAGGGAGAGTCCATCCGGGGCTATATCAAGCGGTTCAATGATGTGTGCATGCAGATGCCGCGCCTGGACCCCGCCGTGCGCCTCACAGCAGCCAAGAAAGGCGTGACGCATAAAGAGTTCAAATGGCACATGGTCGTCAACCAACCGACGACCATAACCGAATTTCTTAAGCTCACAGATAGGTTTATAGCCACGGAGGAAGAGATCAACCAGAAGGGCGAGGGTGCGCCCGATAAGAGGAAAAGGGAAGGAGAGCCTTCCAGCCAAGGGGATAGCCGAAAGAAAAAAGATGCAGTTCGGGGGGCAAAGCCGGGTCAGTCGTTCCGAGCTCCTGTAGCGGACGGAACTGATTACACCCCACAGTACGCGAAGCAGGCCGAAATCCTAATGGTGATCAAGGACGCCCCGTATGTGAAGTGGCCACCCCGTCTGAGGGGAAATCCCAACGAGAGAAATAAGAACTTGTACTGTAGTTTTCACAGAGACCATGGTCACAGTACCGAAAGTTGCAAGAACCTCCGCGACGAGATAGAGGAGCTCATCCATCGTGGATATTTAATGAACTTTGTACAAAATAATAATAATAAAACAGGTCGGCGAGGGGAGCACGGTAAGGACGCTCTCGAGTCCAGCAACAGGATGGCCGAACAGTCGCAGAAGCAGCCTTCGGAAGAGAGGCCAATTCGGGGCACCATCCACGTGATAGTGGGAGGCTCGATTGTTGCGGGTTGTACTTCAGCGGCAGCTCGGATGTAAGTTCATGAAGCTGCTCGAGAAGAACAGAACCCTTCGAAGCGGTCGAAGACAGAAGAGCCAATTTTCTTCAAAGAAGACGATGCGCGAGGGGTCCACTACCCTCACGACAGTGCGCTTGTGATAAAGTTGAGGATCAACGACTTCGAGGTCAGGCGCGTACTCGTTGACCCAGGCAACTCGACAAATAATCTCTTCAAAGCTGCATTCGACCAGCTTCAGTTGTAGGGAGTGACTTGAAGCCCGCGAACACTCCTTTAGTGGGCTTCAGTGGAGAAGAAGTCTGGCCCATTGGGAAAGTAACAGTACCTGTGGAAGTCGGCACATGGCCCTGCGTAGTCAGACTCAACCACGACTTCCTGATGGTCGCGACCCCCTCCCCATACAATGCCATAATAGGTCGGCCGATCACCCATGTCCTACGGGCGGTGGTCTCCACTTATCATTTGGCAATGAATTTCCCTACAGACTTCGATGTGGGGGTAGCGCAGGGCGACCAGCTCGAGTCCCACAAGTGCTATGTCGTCGCCCTAAAGGGAAAGACCAAGGTGGCCGACGACCTCGAACTGGAGTGGCCTACAGAGCATGGCGAAGAACGAGCTGCACCCACAAAAGAAACAGTCGCTGTTCCGACCTCAACCGTAGACCCAACTCAGACGCTTCATATCGGTGCTTCCGTCCAAGAACCTCTACGATCCGAACTGGTAAGTTTCTTACTCCAAAATTTAGATATTTTTGCATGGTCTGCGGCAGAGATGCCCAATATAGACCCTGACCATATAACTCACAAGCTCAATATTGATCCTGTAGTTAGGCCCGTTAGACAGAAGAAACACAACCTAGCTCTAGAGCAGTGGAAAGCAGTTGACGAGAGCTGGGTAGCCAACCCCGTTCTGGTAAGAAGGCTAATGGCAAGTGGCGCATGTGCGTCGACTACACCGACCTAAACCAAGCCTGCCTGAAAGACTGCTTCCTGCTCCCCATAATTGACCGCCTGGTGGACGCAACCTCAGGGCACGAGTTGTTGAGTTTCTTAGACGCCTATTAGGGCTATAACCAGATCAAGATAGACCCAACAGACGAAGAAAAGACTGCCTTCATCACGGAGTTCGGTCTATACTGTTACATGGTTATGCCCTTTCGGGTTGAAAAACGCAGGGGCAACTTTTCAAAGGCTTGTAAATAAATTGTTTGAGCCATTAATTGGCAGAAAAGTAGAATTCCATGTAGACGACATGGTCGTCAAAACCCAATTTTTGCATGAATTAATATAAGACTTGCATTCAGTTTTTGAAATTTTGCGTAAGTTTAATATGAAGTTGAATCCAAACAAGTGTGTCTTCGGTGTTACCTCGGGTAAATTCCTAGGGTACATCGCCAACCGGCGTGGCATTGAGGCCAACCCGGATAAGATTAAGGCCATCTTAGATATGAGACCACCCCGGAAGTTGAAGGAGGTTCAGAGGTTGAATGGCCGCTTCATGTCCAAGTCGGCGGACCGCTGTCTGCCATTCTTTAAGGCAATAAAGGGCAAAGGGTTCGAATGGACCCAAGACTGCCAGCTCGCGTTTGACGAGCACAAGAATTACCTCGCTAGCACACCGATCTTAACCCTGCCCGAGGAGGGTGATGTTTTAGAACTATACCTCTCGGCGAGCGATGAAGTGGTCAGTTCGGTACTAATAAAGGAAGTAGATCGGATCCAGCGACCCATCTATTATGTTAGTAAAGTATTGCAGGGAGCATAGACTTGATATCCGAAGATAGAGAAGCTAGCATACGCACTGGTAATTGCAGCTCGGAAGCTCTGCCCGTACTTCTAGGCTCACACTGTTATCGTCCTCACCGACAAACCTCTAAGGCAAGTCTTACTTAAGCCCGATGTCTCTAGTCGATTGACGAAGTGGGCCATTGAGTTCAGCGAGTACGACCTCCAGTACAAGCCATGAACTTCCATTAAGGCTCAAGCCTTAGCAGATTTCATTGCTGAATGCACATTCAATTCCGAAATTCCCAGGTCGGTTGAGCACGAGGTCCCCAATTTGGGTGAGCCCGAAGCTCCCAGGCCAGTTGAGTCTGAGCCCCGTGAGGTAGCACCAGTGTGACATCACTCCTAGTTCGACCAAGCGCGAGCTGGGATGAGGAACCCTGGATCCTTCACGTAGATGACTCCTCGAACCAACAGGGCAGCAGAGTCGGAATAGTCCTGCATGGCCCAAGTGGCGCAAAACTGGAGTATGCGCTACGCTTCGAGTTCGCGGCATCTAACAATGAAGCGGAGTACGAGGCATTGATAACTGGACTAGCCTTAGCCAGAAGAGTAAAAGCCAAGCACATCGTTATCTGCAGTGACTCCCATCTCGTGGTCAACTAGGTCACTGGCGAGTACGAAGCGCGTGAGCCGACCATGGTTGCCTACTTAGCCAAAGTCTGAGAGGCCCTGCTCAACTTCCCGTCACACTTCATCAGACAAATCCCTTGGTCGGAGAACGTTGAGGCCGACGCCCTGTCCAGGTTAGCCAGCACCAGCGACATCACCATGAGAACTGTGTACATAGACGACCTGCCTCGGCCTAACATTCTCGGGGGGGCAGAGGAGGTCGCTCCCGTCGTTCAAGTAGAGCCAAACTGGATTGACCCGCTTGCGAGCTTCTTACTACACGGGACCCTCCCTGTAGATCTCAATGTAGCCAGAAGGGTGCAGCGCCAGGCAGCCAAATACGTCATGATAGACGAACGACTATACCAGAGATCCTACGCGCTCCCCTACCTGCGTTGTTTGCAACCTACCAAAGCCGAGCTCGTACTCCGCAACACTCATGAGGGTCTGTGCGATGGACACTTGGGGGGCAGGGCCCTCGCCCAAGAGGCATTTTGGCAGGGGTATTATTGGCCAACAATAAAGGCAGATGCCATTGAACTCGTTAAAAAATGTGATAAATGCCAAAAGCACACCAATATCCACCACCAACCTGTTGTCGACCTCAAGTATCTCACCAGCCCGTGGCCCTTCGCACAATGAGGCATCGATCTACTCGAGCCATTCCCGCCAGCAACGGGTGGGAGGAAGTTCTTAGTAGTAACAGTGGATTATTTCACCAAGCGGGTAGAGGCTGAACCCTTTGTAATGATCACAACCTAGAACGTCCAAAACTTCTTTTGAAAGAACATCGTGTGCCGCTTCGGGTTACCTCGGGTACTGATTTCTAACAACGACAAGCAGTTTGAGGACATCGAATTCCAAGACTGGTGCCAAGACATGGGGATCTAACAGAACTTTACTTCAGTCGCACACCCTCAAGCAAATGGTCAGGCAGAAGTCATAAACAGAGCCATCCTTCGCGGACTGAAGGCACAGTTAGACCGAGCTAAAGGGTTGTGGGCAGATGAGCTACCCAGTGTTCTATGGGCCTACCGGAGCACGGAGAAGACTACCACGGGAGAAACCCCCTTCAACCTCACCTACGACACCGAAGCAGATATCCCCGCAGAGATCGAAGTACCTACGCTGCGACTAGAAGCATACAATGATCAGATGAATGAAGATGAGTTGCGTACCAACCTCGATCTACTCAACGAAGTAAGGGACCTCGTGTACATCAGGACCGCAACCTACCAGCAGAGAGTAGCTTGGTAGTATAATGCTAGGGTCAAGAAGTGAAACCTCCGCATTGGCGACTTGGTCCTTCATAAAGTTATGGTACCTGAGCCCGGCGCTGGCAAGCTCGGGTCCAACTGGGAAGGACCTTACCGAGTGAAACGAATGCTCGGGGAAGGAACGTACGAGCTCGAGACCCTCGAAGGAAAACAAGTACATCGGGCATGGAATATTGTCAACATAAGACAATACTATTTGTAACAACTGAGTAGGCCACGAGCCACTCCCTGAGCCTAAGGGCCAAAATACCGAGCTAACATGACCTCGGCGCAATAAGACCCAGTCACCTCTATGGCATGGGCAAATTCTAGGAGAACGGATTATAAGCCGCTCCTCCAGACTAAGGGCTAAGACGTCGAGCTAACGAAAGACCTCGACACCATACAGGACCTAGTTGCCTCGTCAGCATAGGCTAAGTACTGGCAATGCCTAAGGCACAGGCAGTTCGGGCGAGAACCTTGTGTCAAATAGCCCGCCCTGGCATGCAACAAGTTAAACCCGTAATGGACAACTGATGTCAACTTAACCCGGGTGTAGACAGGTCGGGCATGTACCCTACTATGTCACTCACCTCAGTGTACACAAGGCTACCCCTACTAAGTATTGGAATATAGTTCGGGACCACGACAGTTGAGGAATTCTCACTTCGGGTAATTAGCCTAGTAGCCTAACAGTTCAGAATAAGACAACCACTTCGGCAAGTAAAAGAAAATTGCAGAAGTGTTTGGCAAAGTGAAATTTTCATTATGAAGATTTTATTACAAGAAAAAAGAAAAAGAGAAGATTAATACAAGGACCGAACTATTTTGGAGGTTCGTTGTCTTTGCCAGGGACCTCCTCGGGGGCAGTAACTGGGCCAGCAGCCTCCGCTTGATTATCGGCACCTTCATCTTCAGAGTCTGGATCATCCGCCGACTGACGCACTATGTCATCAGTGATCCGGAGGAACTCCACCTTGATATCAGCTCAGAGGAACTCCACCTTTTGCTCTAACTTTCCCTTGGCCTCTTTAAGGCCCTGCACCTCAAGCTTCAGGGCGTCCCAGACTGCCCTAAGCTTATCCCGGTCTGCCCTAAGCTTATCCCGATCTGCCCTAAGTCTGTCCCGGTCTGCCTTGAGACTGTCTACCTCCAGCCTCAGTTCTTCTTGACCGACCTTGAAACCGTTTACTTCGGCCCTCAGCCTGTCCTTATCTCGGGCCAGCTTGTTCTTCTCCGCCAACAACACCTCAATGAATCTCTTCTGAGCTGAGGCATCATTCTGAAGGTGGTGGATTTGACCCCGAACTGCCCTCAGCTCGGTATGGGCTTCACGGGACGACCTCTCAGCATCCAGAGCCCGTCTCAAGTTCCAATCGGACTGAAAGGTCAAGGCACGCACGGCGGAGTTCACCTGCACAAAGGCAAGACCGGCCAATCAAAAAAAAAGGGAAAAGAAGAAAAGAAAGAAGTGAGGGAGAGGGGAAGAACCCTTTGCGATGAACTCACCACCATGGCATGCGCGGCAGCTTGGCCACCGAGCTGACCGGGAGTAAGATCATCCCATTCGATGACCTCCTCTGGATAAGCAGCCTCCTTGCTCTTCTGCAGGCTGCATCGAAGGTTCAGAATACTTTCACCCCCCGAGCTATCTGAGCTTGAGACTGTCACCTCCGCCGCATGAGCGGACTCCTCGAATGCTTCGACAGCAGTATTAGTAGGACAGGCCCTGGCAGTAGTCTCCGTAGGGCGTGCCCAGGGGAAGCTCCTGTGTCACTCCTGGAGATGGTCTCAGCAAGCTCCGTGGTGGGCTCTGCCGCCATCTTGGGGCCCTGGGGCACCATGCCCTCCTCCAAGTTGATGACGGGGTGAGGACGGGGGAGCTGAGGCTCCGGAGCTGGGGCTTGTGAAGGTTGAGCCTCGACGGAGGCCTGTGGAGATTCAACGCGAGCCTTCTTGGCCACGCGCTTCTTCCTCTTCATTTGACGGAAGAGTCTTTGACCGTCAATCTTCTCTGCCTCCATAGGACCTGCAGTGAAGCTCGGCGTTAGTAACTCCGGAGTAAATATATGAACAGAAAAGTCGAAGTGAAGAAAAAACTACCCGGGCTCAAGCTGGCCTGGATGAGCTTCTCCTCGGATGTGAAGTCTTTGTAATTCAACCTGAGCTAAGCTAGCGACTGGAGTGCCTTTTTGATCTTTCCGTCTAGGATGACACCGGGGTCTTGAACGGCCACTCTCCAGTCAGTGGGGAAGGGCCAACCCGTGCTGCTCCGAAATACGAAGTAGTCCCACTTCCAGGTCGGGACTTTACTCGGGAGCTGTGCATGAGTTTGAAACCCGGGCGGGGAGACAGGTAGTAAGACCGTCTGTGCCCGGGGAGAGTGCCCGAAGCACTCTTCTTTATGGCCAAGATTGTGCTATGGATGTCTAGGTCAATGTAGAGAGAACGGTCAAAACAAAGGGAGATGGACCCCTCCACATTCCGTATGGAGTTCGGGTGAAGCTGATCCAAGGTGATGTTAAAGTGCACCAGCACCTCAACAATCAAGGGGTGAAGAGGAAGTCGGAGTTCGACTACCAATTGCTCCCTAAAGACCACGATCTCATCAGGACCGTGCTCCCATGGGAAGTTGCCGGTAAGAAGGTTATATGAGTATTCCTTAGGGAGGTTGAACCTCTGTATGAGGTCCTGGAGCCTCTCCGAAGTCATTGTGGAAGGGCCGAACTGATCTGGCACCCGACCTCGGTTGGAGGTGGATGCCAAATGACCCGAAGCCGCACGTACATTTGACGGCTGGGCGGCAGGGGACCTCTGTATGAGGTCCTGGAGCCGCACGTACATTTCCCGGGATTCTTCTTTTTCTCTATCTCAGGTACCTTACAGGAGTCACGTAAGTGCCAACTAGGACTGACCGGATTGCGCACCATCACTCACAAATAAGAAAGAAACAAAAGTTGTGAGAAAAGTGTTTTTTTTTTTTTTAGAAAAAAAAGTTGAGGGAAAGTTCTTGTGAAATTATGAGGTTCCTTGAGAAATACTTTCCCAAAACTTCTCTTATCTTTTTACCTAACCAAACATATTGTCTCCACACCATACAATCCTGATCAAACGAGAATATGAACATCTCTTTATTTTCCAACTGACCAAACACATTGTCTCCATACCATACATGCCTCATTGGCAATCAAATAAGAATGTGAACTCTTATTTTCTACCTAACAACCAAACGCTCGTCCCCATGGCAGACAGACCTCATCGGTGATCAAAGGACAATGTGAACTCTTATTTTCTACATAACCAAATAAATTGTCTCCGTGCCAGACAAGTCTCATTGGCGATCAAATGAGAATGCTCACAAATAAGAGTGAAGTTCTTCTCATATTCTCTTATTTTTTACCTGTTGATGCTTAGGATGGGTCGAGGACAACACTATAATTTTACTACTAAGTCAAGGTGTCTGAGATCCAAGGTGATTGAGGTGTCCGAGGTCTGGGGTGACTGAGGGCTAGTGAACCGGTCCTGCGAAGAGGAGAATGTCGGAGCCCCCCGGGTGAGAACCCGAGGCGGAGACTCCAACGGTTAAGTTAGTATTCAGATGAGTAAAAGGTGGACGAGGTCTGGGAGGTGATCACCCAGACGAGGCCGCAAGAATTCTCAAGTATTAGCTATAGAGTCTTAGTTTCGATCCTTTACCTTGGGGGGTTCACCTCCTATTTATACTTGAAGCCGCCTGGAGGTAGGTGAGCTCAGACGGTTTGGATGTGGTCCGTACGCGGGGAGCACGACCATCCAAGACCGCCAAGTGACTCCGCAAAGCTCGCCGAGCTCTGTTGTGCACGTTTCCTAATATTCAAATAAGCACTTATTTGCATTTGGAACCCAACTTTTTCAGGTGCTTATTTTTTAAAATAAACACTTATTTTATATTGGGTGTTTGGTAGTCTTTTCCTCTAATAAGCATTGACTATTTTGTCCTTCATTTTCTTTCAAATTTTCAAAATATATCCTTTGAAAGCACTTTTAAGAAAGTACTTTTGAAAGCTTTTTTTACAAAACATCATTATATAAGTGCTTTCCTAAAAGTACTTTCATAAAAATGCTTTCATAAATGTACTTTTATAAAATTCAACTAGGGATAATTTTATAAGTGGTATTTTAAAATTCAACTAGGGATAATTTTGGAAGAAAAAAATTTAATAAGTGCTTAAAAATAAGCCCTTATTTTTAAAATAAGCATTTATTTCGGACTTATTTCCCAAATACTAATAAGTGCTTAATGACCCAAATAAGCACTTATTTTTAAGTACTCCCAAACATGGTCTAATTAAGGTTGTGTTTAGTATTATTGACATTTCTACTTGATATGCCTTGGATTGATCAATATAATTAATGGGCCTACAAGCTGTTATAATGGTGTTTGTAGTCGAAATGGGAATACCTTAAAAATGCGTGTAAAAGTCTATTTGTAAAAATATCAAATTGACATTTAAGGTGGAAACAACAATGATACTAATCATTTTATGGCAACACTTATCTCTCACCAATTTGTATTCATCAACCCAAAACGTTTCAGGTAGAAACAACGATGTTATCAAATACAACATAAATTTTTAGGTCAACACTTTCCAAATACAATAAGGTAAGCGCAGATCATCGAGTGAAATTTCCCTCACTAAATCATCATTATAATTATTTTTTCCCTGACATGAAATTATTTGTCTTTGTTTTGAAGAAAAAATCATGTATATTGGAGAGCATCCCTTTAGAAAAGATCAATTACATTACCAATGAAGGACAAACCTTTGGCTTTTCTTTTCTTTTTTTTTTCTTCACAAAATAGTCTCTATTTTCTCACGATTAAAAAGAAGTCACAAATTATTGGATATATACCATGTCAATACAAATAACCCTTTTCAGTACAAGCCTTTTTAATGCCCAAATATAAGAAAATAAAATGCTTTTTATTGAAAATTAAAAAAGCAGAAAGAAAATCATCATCAACATAACAACATTAAAATTAAATAAAATGCTTTTTAATGCCCAAACTTTTTGTAGGTGTAATGGGAAATAAGATTTACACCTACAAAAAGTACTATATTTGCATTTATTTCACTGTATTTCTGGACCCTTATAAGTAGGCCTTTTGTACAACATCACGAGCTCTTGTTCTCTCTTATCTCACAAGCAAAGCCAGACATTGCAAACTATATAGATAAGCCTTTATTAAAACTCTTTGAAATTTGAATCATCCAACAGAAATTAAAGTAAGACACATGGACCCCTCTAACATGTTGCAAAGTTTCTTCAATTCCTCTCTGTGATTAGACACATGGCTAAATGTTGTCTACAGTCTCTCTCTCTCTCCATGTGACATGTTAGTTAATACAGTCATGAATTCAGCACTGTTATTATTGGATTGAGTTAACACAGGCAATCGAACATGGATAGCCAGATAATACCTTTTCTTCTTCTTTTTCTTTTGGAGTACTTCATTTGGGATTCTCAGGCAATTTTAATGAACGCCTATATCATTATTAAGAAATGATATTGTGGCTTTTGAAGTTTGTCTACATAACTTAGCTTCTAATACACAAAATGATTTAATTAATGGAGGGTGTTTTGATAACTTCAGTAGAAAAGAGGAAATATTTTTCAACGTGCGATTGGATGTTATGTTGTCAAATATTCCCATTCTTGTATGCTTTTATGCTGTATACACGATTTTTGCTTTTAAGAGATCCCTTTTTCTTCCTTAGGATTAGGTTGGTGAATTTTGGACTTTGGGGATGGCTTACTTCTCTCTCTCTCTATATGGTATAGCCCATTACAAAAAACAAAAATCATGCAATTGTAAAAAAGAAAGAACTATAAATTTGTTCTTAAAATCATAATAATATAATGTTATGATGGATTTACCAGTCCGGTGAAGATGAAATTCAATTTTGTACTGTCAGTTTTGGTACATGGTTGTGTTTGGTTTGAAAGGAAAGGTAATGAAATATATACAATGTTTGTACAAGTTTATCCAAGTTTTGTACAGGTTTTACTACTTTTCCTTACTTTTCTTTCAAACCAAACATAGTAATGTAAGGGAGTGTTTGCTAATATGTATGATTTTGTTTTAAAAAGCAAAACCAACCACCATCACAACCAAAACAATATGATTTTATTGTATAATAATTATTTTTGCTTTGAAAAAATAAAAGAAAACATAGTGGAGAAGAACACCCCCCAAAAATGACAAAAGATTAATTTCTAGTTCAATAACATCTGATGCATTTATTTGCACATGGTTAACACATGAAATCAACGTTTTAAAAAATGATCTTGAAATGGAACTGTTCTAGCCACCGGTTTTCGGGTCGACGGTATGACTATCCAGTTCGAATGAACGGCCTGTTTTGATAGCAAAATTAAAAAAAAATAAAAAAAAACAGTTAAAAATCATTGAACGGATTAACGGGTCGACGTTTTGATCATCCGAATCAATGATTTATTGACTTTTTCAACGGCTTTTGACCAGATTCTGGGTTTGGAATAAAATGGAACCGATTGCCTGAACGATTCCCAAACCAAGCAGTCCAACCGTCCAAATCAACGGTGGTTCGAAAACGTTGCATGAAACAACATAGAAGGCATCCCAAAAAGGGTTCATGTCACCTCCAATCAAATGGCAAGAAATGAGAATCTTTTAAGGTAGAAAATTAATCTATACTTGATGGGAGAAGTGTAACTTTTAAATCATAGTGAAGCAAACAAATAAGGACAATAATTAGGGGGTTGATTAAATAGTCCCATATCAAATGGATAGTTTGGATATGCCAGTCTTCAAATTAGTAGAATGCAGATAATAAAAACATATGGTAAATTGATTCAGCCATATAGACCAAATAGTTAAATCTGGTTATGGGTTGGGTACCTCTGAAAGCCCTTGTTTTCTATTACAGTATCATTAATTATGCATTGAGTTAAAGACTCATGAAGCTATTTACATTAATAAATTGGTTTAGTGTGTTAAAACCATTATAGATTTTGAAGCACTGTATGGCCTTTTTTTACTAGTTTGGAGACAAGGCTAAATAATTACATTAAGTTATAAGGGTAGTTAAGACCAGAGATGGTTACTCAGCCATAGACTGTTGCTGGTGTAAGGCTCTCCAAATAAAGCCTTAGTACAATAGAAGGAAAAAAGATGGGAGAGGGAAATAACATGAGAGGAAGCTGTTTAGGTTCAATTATAATACCAGAAAGACATTATAACGGAAAAACTCATGGTTTTCAAAACTGGATCAGACCGAATGGTTGGACTGGAAAAATCGAAAACGGGTTAGGTGAGTGCCTGAGTGGTTCCATTTTATTCTAGAACTGTTATTTCGCTAAAAGCGGTTGATTTGATTAGTAAATCGCTGATTCGGGTGTTTGAATCATTCGAACACTCCAACAGTTTTGGTCGTTTATTATTATTATTATTATTATTATTATTATTATTTTTGTCAAAATGGATCATCCATTCAATTCGAATGATCAGACCATTCAACACGGGAACCAAACCCCTGACTGGTTCGTTATCCGTTCGATTTTAAAGACTTGAAAAAACTTGCAGCCAATCAATCGATATCATAAAATAGGTGACCAATCAGGTGGTATTCATCAAATTCACGACGATGCTTTGATTGGTCAAGTCTCTTCCGGTATCATATCTTTCTGATACATAGATTTTCTCATAACTTGTTAGTGCTAAATTTGTACCTCTTGGCAAGGTAAAGTTTTACCTCCAGCCCACAATTTGAACTGAAACAAAGAGAGGGTAATTAATGAAGAAGGAAAGAAAAAGAGGAAAAGAAAAAAAAAAGGAAGGAGATGACAAAGACATGTACCGGCTCTTTACAACCACTTTGAATAAGAATATTCTATTTCAAGGATTGATAATCAGAAAGATTCATGCTCAACTACTGTAGTTTGTATCCAAACAATGTTAGATTGGAATCTTTTATCTCATTGTGGATCTAAATGCAGTTTGCAATGAAAACTACTTACCATGACTTTTGAACAAACAAAATAGGAAATTAACCCTAAATACAATCTTAAATCTTAATCACACTAGTGATGGACTCTGATTGGTCCCCGGTTTTATGGTCTGACCGTCTGCTCCGGTCCACTTTTGAAGACCTGGCCTAGGCTATCCAATTAGCAATAATAGTTAGGGATGCAAACGGATCGGTTTGAATTCAAAACAAGGTATATTCGAATCTGATTTAACATTGTTTATGAAGGATCTGATCCGATCTATAGATATGATCGGATCTAATAGGACTCGGTTTGAATTCGAATCCTATCGGTAAATCAGATCTTTGGATCTAATCCGATTCGACTTGTTTTTTTTTTTTTAAATTAATAATTTTTTAAATAAAAAATAAAATATACTAATTTATTTGTTATCATCATCATATATATATATACACACATGTTTTTTATAAAAAATAAATAATATAACAAATTTATAAAAATATATTTATAAATAATAAATAACACATATATGTATTATATATAGTTATATTTATAAATATATAATATATCGGATCGAATCTTCTCAAATCAGATAGGGAATGATCCGAATTTGATCCAATTTTTGTTTGGAATCTTGGATCTGACCAGATCATGATCGATTGTATCGAGTGCTTAGATCCTTATTGTATCTAGTAGCAAGTACACACTTGGGTTTATTCCTTATTCTTTCCTGCTCCGAATGGATTAATGGATTACCATGAATCTGTACTTGTTACCATGATATCCCTAAATTCATGATTCAACTGATGTTAAGACAAAGGGGCCTCTTCTAGGATTTTGTAATTATTATTAATACTGTAATTGATAAAAATGTTGTTAATTAATAAAGGGGTCTCTTCCAGCATTTCGTAATTAACACAGGAGTATGTTAATTAATACAAATGTTGTTAATTATTAAAAATATTGTAATTATTATTAATATTGTAAATTTTAAAATATCATAATTATTATTACCATGGTTTTTGAATCATTGCTAATCAGACGGTCAGACCGTCCGGCCTAGGAATCGTTTAGGCAATCGGTTCCATTTTACCTCAAACTCGGTCCCTGGCCAAAATTGTTGAATCAGTTAATGATCCATGGGCAGTTGAACCATTGACCTGTTGACCTGTTCAATGGTTTTGACCTTTTTTATTTTTAATTATTTTTTTCTTTATTTGTTTTGTGAGCAAACCGTCCGTTCAAACTAGATAGTCAAAGTATCAACCTGGAAACCGGTGGCTAGAACAGTTCCATTTTTGGATCATTTTTTAAAATCAAGATTATTACTACTCCCTCCCTCCCTCCATTTTTATCTCTCTTAAATGTTTTTTTAAATGTAATAATAACATGTATTAAAATAAGAGGCCTTGCAAAACCCAAAAATCTCTTTCATTATAATAGTGTACAACTTTATTGATCTAATCAATATAGGCAATGATTATTTTTTTATATTTTAAAATAAAATAAAATAAAAACAATGTAAAAAATAAAAAATAAAAAACTTCTTTCATAAGATAAACATTATATATTATCCTTCCACATCTACAGGATAATGACGTAGAAGAATTGTTGATAGAATCCACCTTCCTACGTGGCTACAACTTGTATTCCGCAAGGTCATAAGGTGCAAAAGCAAGAGTTTGGATAGAAAGTCTAGATTGCCAAGTGGGCTATCTCAAAAGGTTAGGACCCACCCACCATTGAATGATTCCAAGTGGATTCTCCTAACACGTATTTATACTGCAGCAGTCTTGAGCACTTGTATTACACGTGTAATGGGCCATAGTTAGACACGTGGAAGTAGCGTGGAGAGTGATAGAGATGGAAAAATTGTTGGGCTGTTTTAGAATCCCACTGGGTTTATCAGAAAATAAGACATATAAGAGTGTGGTCTAAGAACTCCAACTTTGTAATTAATCGTTAAGGTGCAAAAGCAAGAGTTTGGATGTGAAGTGTAGATTTCCAAATGGACTATCTCAAAAGGTCAGGACCCAACACTGAATGATTCCAAGTGGACTATCCTACCATGTAATTATAAAATACAAATTTGCTCCTGAGATAGCACACCTCACACTAACCTCACAACATTTTCAGCCGTGCATTAAAAGCATCTCTCGTAATTGATTTTGTCATTCATGTGGGAAGATGTTTCCAATGCATTGTTGCATTATATTGTGAGATTGGTGTGAGGTGCAGTCTGTGAGAAATAAATTCGATTTCAAATTTAATTATACTATAGCAATCTTGGGCACTTGTATTACACATGTAATGGGCCTTGGTTAGCCACTGGAAATAGCATGGAGAGTGATAAAGATGGAAAAGTTGTTGGGCTGCACATGTCAGATTTTAGAAATCCACTGTGTTTATCATAAAATAAGACCATGATTGTTGTTTAGGTTGCATTTGGAAATGATGTAAGTAGAGTGTAAATCCCGGTTTAGGGTAAATTTGTACTGTTCACTTTTGTCTATATTTGGCAATATTATATTTATGCATTGACAAATGACAAATCAATGCATATTTACATTGATAATAAGATGTAAAACTACATCAGTAAAAAAAAGTAAATTTGCATTCAAGTGGTTTTTTAATAAAAAAAGCATATGTTTTAAATTTGCAAAACTAACCCAATTTTGCAATTTATATGAACCATTTTACACTTTACGTATTTGCATTTACACTTATTTGCATTGTTTCCAAACACAACATTAAAAACTTTCTCAGTTTTTCTCAACTTTTTATTTATCTCCAATTTTCTGATAAATTCACATGAAAATGTGTAAAAGAGAAAGTTGTTAATAAATTTCATAAAATGCCTTAACAGATTTTTTCCACAACTTTTGCTTAGCATTTTGTTGATGAAAACCAAACATGGCTGATTGGCCGTGGTGAAACGTATCCCATGGGGTATGGAGTGTTTGATCCTTTGGCGAGTTATAACTTATAAAAGTCTTCTTATTGGTTGTATAATACGGATCGTTCACTATTGACTATTGATTGGGTTATGTAGCATATTGTATGAGCAAATCTCAATTCGAGCCCTCTTGCCTCATACGCGACTTAATTATGTATGTGTTTGATTTCGCTTACATTTTTTCATTCAACGTTTGTGCTTTATTTGTTTGCAAAACCGAGAAAAGTAGTACTTATAACTGTTTATGACAATTAGGCATTACCAAGGTTCAAAATATTGATACGCCCGCATATCGGGCCATATTGGTACTTTTATTTTTTATTTTTTATTTTTTTCAAAACTGGTTCAGGGGGCTGGTTCAAGGCTCCTCCATCCCCTGAACCGGTCAGAACCTGAAACGATACATATCGATCGACCTTGGGCTCCACTACATTAGTGTAACAGTGAAAAAATACCTAACCGTTTGTGGAAGTTTAAAAAAAAATTTCCCAAATAATAGGCATGCACAAAAACTAAAGTCCACTTTTGCCATTCTTGATGCGTACAGAAGAGCATTAGAGGGGTACTGCTGAAGTGGTGCCTATATGGCAGCGTTTATTGAATAAATGCCCACGAAACCAAACACAGTCTATGTGTCTTGTACCAAATGGTAACATCTCCCTTGCATAATACCATGCAGAGGATGAGATGTTCTCCATATGTGGTTGCGATAAACATGGGCAGGAGATCCGGACTCGTCTTGTACAGCCTACCCGTGATATCCCTCATTAGTGTCCATTGCAAAATTTGCTACAGCCACGAACAATGCAAGTAAGATGTGAGTTAGCTTGAATGTGTTTGGGAAAAAAAGATGAATCACTGTTGTTGGACTTAGGGCCCGTTTGTTTTCTGGTAAATTGGGGGTGGGGGGAGTTGGTCGATATGGGTGTCGACTTTCTTTTCAAAGATAAGAAGGGCCCATGAAAAGTGAAACTTCTTTAATTTTTGGACAACTTTCTCAAATAAGTTTTAGACTTTTAGCCTTTACATATGGAGGATTTTTTTTCCCACAAAAATTATGATTCATTTGAAAAATTGTCTCATTTACCCAACTAA
This sequence comes from Nelumbo nucifera, assembly GCF_055504915.1. Lineage (NCBI taxonomy): Eukaryota > Viridiplantae > Streptophyta > Magnoliopsida > Proteales > Nelumbonaceae > Nelumbo > Nelumbo nucifera. The sequence continues at coordinate 24,325,872 of NC_142650.1, forward strand.
CATTTTCCGGTAAAAAAACACAGATGGGTGCATTTTACATGGGTAAACAACTTCCGAACAAATGAATAAGGCCTTAGATGATCTGTTCCTTCGGCTAGTTTGGAAGTACAAATACAAATATATAGGTGCAAAACCTTATATTTTGTATGTATTTATACTTAGACATGTTCATGGGCCGGGCCTACCCAACTAACATTTTCCGGTAAAAAAACACAGATGGGTGCATTTTATATGGGTAAACAACTTCCGAAGAAATGAATAAGGCCTTAGATGATCTGTTCCTTCGGCTAGTTTGGAAGTACAAATACAAATATATAGGTGCAAAACCTTATATTTTGTATGTATTTATACTTAGACATGTTCATGGGCCGGGCCGGGTCGGGCTCGGGCCGGGCTTTTACTCTTCATTAATGGAAATTTGTTAGGCCCGAGCCTGAGCCTGGCCCGACCAACGGGCCTACAACTTGGGCCCAAGCCCGGTCCTGATAAAAAGCCCAAAGCCCGAGGATTCATCGTCGGTGATTGTGTTCGTCGGAGTTGAGTTCGCGATGACTGTGAACTGTGACCTGTGATTTTAACAGTGATAAATTCATGTCTGAGCAAGAGAGAGAGAGAACTCACCGCCGTCGCCGGTGTCTGAGATTTGAAAGAGAAGTGAGATTTGAGAAGAGGAACGAGAGAGAAAAAGAAAGAGAGAGGACTCACTGCTAGAGTTGTTGCGCCGGTGAACATTCATCACTTCGCTGGTTGTGTGGCTGCCTGAGAGTGTGAGGACTGAAAACTGTGGAGGATGTGGAGAAGAAATGTTCAACTGGAAATGGCAACCGTACCGTAGTAAACTGCGATAAATATGTTCCACTTAAACATGCAAAACTGCAAGTGCAACTCTAGCTAATGGGCAGTGTGTGGCTGGGCCTACTTTAAACAAAAAGAAAGCTTGGGCCCAATGTGGAATTTGATATTTGGGTTAATATGGTTCTGGTAGTCAGAATTTCGGATCATCTTGGCTCGTTTCTGGACACGGTTACAAGAATGTGTCTATACTTAGACATGTTCATGGGCCGGGCTGGGTCGGGCTCGGGCCGGGCTTTTACTCTTCATTAATGGAAATTTGTTAGGCCCGAGCCCGAGCTTGGCCCGACCAACGGGCCTACAACTTGGGCCCAAGCCCGGTCCTGATAAAAAGCCCAAAGCCCGAGGATTCATCGCCGGTGATTGTGTTCGTCGGAGTTGAGTTTGCGATGACTGTGAACTGTGACCTGTGATTTTAACAGTGATAAATTCACGTCTGAGCAAGAGAGAGAGAGAGAGAGAGAACTCACCGCCGTCGCCGGTGTCTGAGATTTGAAAGAGAAGTGAGATTTGAGAAGAGGAACGAGAGAGAAAAAGAAAGAGAGAGGACTCACTGCCAGAGTTGTTGCGCTGGTGAACATTCACCACTTCGCTGGTTGTGTGGCTGCCTGAGAGTGTGAGGACTGAAAACTGTGGAGGATGTGGAGAAGAAATGTTCAACTGGAAATGGCAACCGTACCGTAGTAAACTGCGATAAATATGTTCCACTTAAACATGCAAAACTGCAAGTGCAACTCTAGCTAATGGGCAGTGTGTGGCTGGGCCTACTTTAAACAAAAAGAAAGCTTGGGCCCAATGTGGAATTTGATGTTTGGGTTAATCTGGTTCTGGTAGTCAGAATTTCGGATCATCTTGGCTCGTTTCTGGACACGGTTACAAGAATGTGTCTGGTACCAAATCCTCCCTTGCAGTGGGTCACTCACTGGCCAGAGGTGCACTCAAACGCCGGCTCACTTTGGGTTGGGCCTCAATCGACTGTGGCAGACCACGGGCCTGATAGATGGATGATCCTAGTCGTGGGTTCTCTAGAAATAGCTCAGAACCGGACTGCATCACATGACCTAGGTAACTTAGTTGGTCCTGGGGATTAGGGAATTCTTAGCCACTTTAATCGGCCAGGTTAATATTGGGCTCAGCTCATCAAATCCGAGGATGCTTTGGGCTAAGTCTAGATCTCAGTCATAGATAGAATCAAGATTCCTTATATTTATAAATTTAGGAAGGGTTTTGTAAATTTTAGATTCTTTTCACCTTTTCAAACCTCCCAATTCATACCTTCTTCAAACTCTCAGTGAGTTGGATTTTCAGAATCCAAACTTTCTACTCTCCTTGCATTGCATTTGAGGCAGGGGTGAGTCCGGTCCAAAACCCACATCTTATTCCATGTTATATATAAACAAATAAATAAGCAAATTAATATGAACAAATATTAAAATTTTTAATTAGTTAATTAAAATATGTAAAAAAAATACATAAATAATTAATTATTCTTCACATAAGATTTAAAACATTATTAAATTCAATATATAATACATAATACATAGATCATATGCCTTACAACATTGATTTAATTATAAGAATCATGAGTGTTTTAGTAAATTCAACATATGGGTCGGATTTAACCTTATACCATATTTATATGGATTGTAAAATCCCAAAACTCATCCTCGCCCCAAAAATCCAAAAATTGGGAATGGATAGGGTGTAAATTGTCATCCCTAATTTGTTTCAGATTATGCGCTGAATACTTAACAAGAGATCCTTTTTTGGTAGGTGTAGGTCATGTCTGAAATTATCCTGTTCATATTTTGGATCCCATCTCCATGCATATAATGGGGTTTGGGTCAATGCTTTGAAACCGGATAGGCTGATTATTGAACTATGAAAACTGGAAAGTAGACCCAAACCGGTTGGATGCTAGTTGAGAAATGGAGGTTTTGGATGCCAGGGACCATCCAAAATGGTGGTCCGTCCTCAAGATAACCAGCCTAGCTTGACTCACCGTATATATAATTGTAATGGTAAAGAGGGAAAGAGGGAGAGCAATATTATTGATTTATTTCCTTGTTTTTATGACATTTACCCTCTGACATCTGTTCTCATTCTCAGTCAGCAGTTCAGCATTCATGCTTTGGATTATATAAAAAAAGAAAACAGAAAACATTCATGCTTAGGTTTTGGATTATATAGGATAAGGATGGGGAAAGAGAGAAAAGGAGTTTATTTTTCTTCCTTCGATCAGTTGAACATTCAGGGATTTAGGTGGCAGATAAAGATGAAGAAGTGTCAAGTGGGGCTTAGCTAGCTTAGTTAGTTGGCCCCCCAGCAGTACTGGTGACTGGTGTGACTCTAATTAAATTAAGATGGGAATCTGTTTGGGTGTCAGTTTCGATTCTCGAAGCATGTTTTAGTTGCTGTAGATGGTAGCAGGGGGCTGGCCAAATTAGTAAGATGCTCTGTCCTTGGAAGTACTTTACCGTTTCGAATGGAAGGAGGAAGGAGAAAAACTTGGAAGTGGAGCCTGCGGCAGAGAAGGAGCAGAAGAAGAAGAACCGAAACCAAAACAGAATTCCGGGACCCCGGACTGATCTTATCGTAAGTTCCAAAAGACAAAACAGTAGAAAATCCATAAGCCACACAGAGCTCACAGTAAATGACAAAGAATTAATGGGAGAAGGTAGCTAGATGAGTGTTCATGGTGGGCCTTATTACTTACTACCAGGCAAAAAGGATATACCTCTCTCTCTCTCTCTCTCTCTAGATCTCTGTGTGTGTATATATCTCTTATCTTTCTGTGGCTGATGGGCTGATGAAGCATGCATGCAATAGCAGCAATACGAGCAGCAGAAGGATCAAGGATGTATCAGAGAAACTGATCAGAAGATGCCACTGAAACAGGGTGGCTGGTCATCATCAGCGAAGGTACTAGCTAGTTTGCGCCATGAACCCATGACATTAACTTATCATGCCAATTCCGATACCACAGGCGCAGGGCGCAGGGCTGAGGGCTCAGTCTCAGGCCGCTCAGCTGGGCGGCAGCACTGGGCTATTATTGGGGAGGGGGTTGGGGGTTTGCAATAGTGAATGCATGGCGAAGTGGGGATGACATGAGTCTATCAAACACGCTTTCCCTCCTCATAAAACATGCAATCTGATACTCTACTGTCACTCAGCTCTCTCTCTCTCTCTCCCTCCAGTTTCCTGTATTCCTTTACGTCATCTTACCGTAACGCGTGCTTTGGAAGCGTGTGATGAGGATTTCGCATTAAATGCTCATTTAACTCATCTATCGGACTTTCAGGCAGAAAGAGAGAGAGAGAGAGGGAGAGAGGGCTGATTGCATCATCTCTGAGGACTGGAGGCTTGGAGCCTCCAAAGTCCAAATTCCCAGTGGTTGTCAATTCCTTCTCAGAAAAGCGTACGAATCCTCTATGGAAATCCGCCAGAGCCCCATCATTGTCTCAATAATCAGTGATGTAGAGAGAGAGAGAGAGGCAATGCAGAGTGGAATGGTGGCCTAGGCTATATGGAGTGAGGAGTGACCAGTGAAGTGGTTAACTTAGAATTTGGTACGCCCCAGTCCACAAGGGAAAGTTCTAGGGCGATGGCAAGGACAATCGATTTAGGCCGGTCCCTGGCGTAGTAGACAGCCCATAAGGCCATATCAAGAACATGCCTTGGAATTGGGATATGGAGCTGGCTAGCTCACATGTCCAACAGTCCAAGGCACCCTTAGCTTTTGTGACTTATGAATCAGGCCAATGTAGTTCTCTCTTGTCTCTGCAGAGTGTAGGACTGTAGGGGACCTTCTTCCCATTATAGCTATTTCCTCCACATGAAGGAATCATGTGCACCCATTTGTATGGTCCAACAGATAGGACCGGGGGACCCTCTACATGGCTAATATGTGTCACTTTACCATGTCCACATCAGGCTGAAATTTACCTTCAAAGAAAGGCTTCTTTTGGACATGTATCAAAGGTTTTAAAACCGATCCAGACCACGAATCAGACAGCCCATTTTAACAAAAAAAAAAAGGTTAAAACCATCAAACGGTTCAACCGCCCGGGTCAGCAGTTTGCTGACCAAATCAACATTTTTTTTTGACAAAAATCCGGTTTTGGGGAAACCAGAATCAGTCACCTGACCGGTTCCCAGTTTTTCCGGTCCGACCATCCGATCTAATCCAATTTTTAAAACCACATTTTTTGGGCAACGGCTGGGAATTTACCCTACTGTAATTTATGAAGAAGGTGATGGAATTCTTATTAGCTTCTTGAATGATCTTGATAGTGCAAAGCAGTTTTATATGGGAACTTCTGATGTTAACATGGTAGCCATTCCCTGAATGCCAAGCAGAAGCCATGGTGAATTGGTCATTGTTAGTGGGGGTGACCCTTTTTCTAATGCAATAGCTTCCCAAATCTCATTCAATAAGCTGAGCCACAAGGACCTTGGGGCTGAGGTTATTTCTGTATTGGAAGACCCATATGTAATGCTTCATTACATTCATGTTAGAAGCTGAATCCATCATATTACATTCATGTTAGAACCTGAATCCACCAGCACATATCAATTGGTCATTTTCTTTTGTTTGTTTGTCAAATACTATTTACTTTTGTTTGTCTGCTTGCACTCCATGATAACACCATTGATTGCAGTTATATTTATGTTGTATAACAATACAAGTGTTGAATATGCCTAATAGTTCTCTTCTATTTGCATATGATACGACTAGTACTTGTTAGAACACTTTCTTTATTGTTCCGGCCTTTGCATTGGTTTGGACCTATCATCTACAATGTTGGCCTTATGGAATCTAGCTAGAAACCCTCTAAACTTAATTTGGTAAATGACCAAGCCCTTATCTAGGGTTTGTTTTCTGATTGGCTATCAAAGAAACACAAGGAATTAATATATTAGACATACCAAGGAATAACAGAGAGAAAGAAACAAGGAAACAAAATGGTGAAATTTCTTCCTTCATCAGCACAAGGTTTAGGGTTGGAATGGTGACAATGTGTGGCACCACTCACATCAACATCATCGATTACGAGGATAGTGAGGTACAAAGCACATGGGTGCAGCTAATACAGCTGCAGATGTCCATGAAGTATGAATGTGTGAATCAATGGCCTAATATCTTTATTTGAGTATGTGGTAGAAAGGTGGCCAACCATCCAAAACATCGTTAGTGTCAAATTCCTTGAAATTTAAAATCAATCAATTTCTCAGTCATTGATAAACAATTTATATCCAAAACATATACAATCAACCTTTTTTGTGATCTTGTTTTGAACGGCAAAAATAGATTGGTTTTGTTTTAAAAAATAATACATGTTTTTGAAACCATCAAAATAATAATTTTTAAAATGAAACAAATTTTTAGTGTAGAAATTATATAATTATATGATTTATAAAAATATGATATTAACCAGATGAAAATATGTTCTTTTAAAATCGGAGATTCAAGAACATGATTTTGGTTTCAGTTTTGGAAACACACACACACACAACCAAGAACATTTTGATTTGTTTATAAAACTGACAATAAGAAAATTATTCATATTGCAGAATATCCTCTTAGTGATTATTACTCGTTCATTCTATATGAGAATTTAATAACATTCATTTTTTTTAATATAAAATAAAAAATGTTATTAGAAGAATAATTCGTCCCATACTACTAGTAATTGATTACGGTGGTTACCAAAAAGAATAAAAAGCATAAATAATTTAGTTAAAATATTTGTGTACATATGGCTCTTTACATTCATGGGTTCAAAATCTTTCTTTTGTCCATTTTTTCCGCTTTTAAATTCAAATATATGAACATTGATAACTCCCTCTCTCAGTCTGAATCGTCTTTAACTAACCCCAGATGGTGGGGCTCTGTCCTCCTGCGGGCAACAAATATCAGCTAGGTTTTAAAAAACTGAAACTTTTGGTGATCTTGGTTCCTTGGGCTGCAATACCATTAAGAAATATTTTTGATGCTATTAAACTATTAAAAAGTGAATTTTGACTCTGAAATTTAAGTTAAAACATAATGAAATATTTCAAAATTTCTGATATTTTGACGACGAAACCTTGAGCTTAGCGTAAAACCATTGCATAGCGTAAAATGTTATCCTAATGATAAATCATTAACAGAACCGAAGACATTAATAGATTGGTTTTTGACAATCCCTATCTCATTTTATTTATAGTGATGAGCTAAGGGGGTTTTTGACAATATGATTGGTTTTGTTCTTGAAAACAAAAAACAACTATTACATTAGTAACTCTCCTAATGTATTGTTTTTGTCAACATAGCAGTTGTTTTTGCTTCCAAAAACAAAATCATGTTATCGAACACCCCCTAAGTAACTCTCCTACTCAGTCATATCTCGATCAAGGAGCAACATCAAAAAATTGTTTTGGCTGGTAAAATTCTTCTAGCTTGCCATTTTTGAGGATGTTTTGGCACTGTAGTATTTCACAAGTGTTCCTTATTTACAAGCAATTAGATACGCATGTTTGCTGCATGCTTAAAGTGTTTTAATTTATTATTATAATATATTTATAATGACAACTATATGACATCTCAAAAAAGGTGATGTCTTCGTTTTTAAATTTTATTGTACCACATCACCTTGGTGATTCAAGAAACATCAATTTCGATGATTTAAGAAATGATTCCTTTCCCTGAATCTTCAATTTAATCATTTTAGCAATTTTTTTTTCTTTGAAAAATAAGGCACCAAACCTGTATTTTTTAGCATTTCTATTTGTTTTTAATTTCCTGATGCGGCAAGGTTGTGAAATGTAACTAATGAAACGCTACAGTGCCAAATATCCAGTTTGATGGTGTTTGATATCATTGTCCACTTCTTGCTAATGTGTCACCTAGTGTATGTCAAAAGAGTGCACATAATCTAGAGTAATTTAATGTTTTTCAAGAAGCTTTCATTGAATGAGAAAATGGCAATGGGTATTAAACAAGCTCTTCATGGGTTGAATAAGCCCGAAAATCAAGAATTAATGTAAATCTTTGAACTGTACGTTTGGGTCCGGATCCCTTATGCTATTTCCTTCCTTTTTTTTTTTTTTTATCATATCCACCTAGTCTTAGTTTCAGTCTGTGACAGGTGAAATTGCACCCAGGCTGGAGATAAATTGGATTCAACATCTTTTAATTTTTGTTGTTTTTTTATGCATGTATATATCTACATGCATGCATTTATAGTGATGGATCTATTAATGGATGATTCATTAATAGATATAGAGTTAAAAGATATAGAAAACAAAAATGATATTGAATACACATGCATAAAAAATGCACCCAGGCTGCATTTCTTAGGTTTTTTTATAATAAAAATAAGGGTTCGACTATGATACCGGAGATATATTAGATGGAAAAACCTACAGCAAATCAACCAGTATCATAAAAGAGGTGACCAATCAAGTACGATTCATAAAAAATCATGGGGGTGTTGATTGGTAATATATTAAGCTTTTAATATGTAATATTAGTTACGAAAAAATTTATATCTGAACCATATGTGCTCTATATTTGTATAACTTCTCTAAGTTCTAATATCTAATAGCATAGCTAAGATTTCGTAAACATCAACCACTAATATTAAATCCACATATTAATCGATAATTTTTATTGATCTATATTTTACAAAGTATTCGTTCACATTTTACAATGTTTGTTTACTATTTGTTGCAAGGTGCATCGGATGCACGATAGATTTTGCCAAGCTATGAACATAATGAGACTCCAACCCTGGAATCCCAATTAGAGAAATCATTTTACTTTCATTATATCATAAAATTCATATCCATCATTAATGAGACTGACTGAATGGCTACTGATAGTGATAGACACTGGAAAGTCCGGGCCTTGACCATCTATCTTACTATGAATGGGCCTTTATGGGCTCAGAATTAAGAATTTCATCATGAGATTTGTTCATTTGCTGCACTTGCAGAGCTGAGATACACATGCATCCATGAAACAGCCCAATTTACAGTTGCGTGAGCCTTCATAACTGTTTTAACTGATTCCCATATTAACAAAACCAACCCTCTTAGGGCGATTACCCATTTTAGCCAACTTCCCTCCCTCCTCTGTTGTAGCAAAATCGAGGACACTATTGTCATTTTCGTTCCTCCTCCTCCTCCTCCTCCTCTGTCCCATACGTCCCAAGTCCCAACAAAAAGCATAACGTTGACCAGATAAACAACATTCCACGTCACATCAAATATACACCACTACACTTTTCCTCGCGAAGAATTGGAAATAGGAAGACCGATCCCTCTTACCCACGGGACACTACAGCCGTGCATCGGGAACATCTCCCAATGCATGAAGACACACAATTACAGGAGGAGATGCTCCCGATGTGCGGCTGCGATGTCTTGTGGGTAGGAGTGGGTATGGTTCTCGTGGGCAGGAGATCCTTAATGTGTATCCACTGCGCAGCTATGTCTCTAGCGATATTAACAGCGTCTGAGGACATTCCCAAGATGCCTCTCCTCGTAAATCCCACGCTATACATCCCGTTCTCTCCTCTCCAACCGTTGGGGAATGGCGTTTTCGGCATCCCTTCTTCCGTGAAGAAATCGCAACTCTGTCAAACAACAAATCAACAGAAAACCGATCAGACCCAACTCAGTCTTGCTTTCATTCTGATTTGCAGATACACTCACGTAACCGTCTTCTAAGTTCTAAACTAACCTTGTATATTCAAATTTCTAAAGAGATCCTCCTCAAAAAACCCAAAAGTTTCAAAAGAACAAAAAAAAAACTTTTCCAGGTGAAAACTACAAACCCAACCCGTATTATTTGTTTCATCTTTTGTAACAACATAGAAGGGAAAGGAAAAAGAAGCCTTTTGATATTCAAATAAATCTCCATGGAAGAATCTCACAGTAACCAAAACTCCATGATAGCAACACATCAAAGACCAAAGATTACTGGTTCTGGGTACAAACTGCAAACCCATTTTGCCATTTTTTTATTCCTGTGAAAGAGAAAAGAGACACTTTGTAGCTAGCACTTCCAGTGAAATACCGAGAAAATCCCAATACAAATGTTTTTAGATATGATGATACAAACGAGGTTTTGCAAAGAAAGTTGCCTCAACGTCCAAAATCTTTCATGAAAGTAACTCAACAGAACAGCCTAAGAAATTTCTGTTTGTAGGACAAACGTCACGAAACCCAGTAAAAGGATCCGGAGAATCCATTTGATTTTTTCTGGAAGATAGGAAAGAGACGCTTTGCTAGTCTTGGCCGTGTGTGTCTGTAGGTGTGAAAGCGATAGAAGAGTGATAATAGGATTTGCAGAAAGAAAAAATAACAGAAATGGTGAAGCCAGCCATTCTAACCTTGAGCCAACAAGGGACATTGCTCTTGTAACCAGTTGCTAGGATTATAGCATCGAACTCCTTCTCTTGTCCATCAACGAACCTGGCTCCTGTTCTCGTTATCTCTCTCACACCCTCCATCACCTGCAGTACAAAAAAAAAAAAAAAAAATCAGACACACCGAGCACATACTCGTTTAGATAAAGCTAGACGAATATAAACATGAAACTTGACGTCACCCCATTTAAGATTTCAGTCGGTTTACCTTGATTTTGCCTGCTTTAATCTGTGATAAAGCTCCGACGTCAAGTACTGGAGTTTTCCCGGTCGCGTTCTTCAGCTCTATTGGACCGGTTTTGGGTCGGCGTAGGCCTAACCGGTCAGTATTGCCTATGATGACGTTTGCTGCTAGTAGTAGAATCTTGTCTACTAGTCTTAAAGGAAGCCATTTCAGAAGACCCATGGCGACTCCAAACGTTGACAGTCCAAGCATCTCTCTGGGTAAGACATGTACCTGAACCGACAAGGTTTGAAATAAGAACAGATAGACCCAGATGAAGACCAAGTTTTAAACAAGAACAGTTCCGGTTTTGTTAATACTATTAAGCTAACAGGTTTGAAATATGAGAGATTGATAGGATTGAGTAAACTTACTGTGCTTCTGACTACCATATGAGGGATTGCATTGTGACTAACGAGATCTAGGCTAACTTCCATGCCGGAATTGCCACACCCAACAACCAGAACTTTCTGGTTTTGAAAGTCTGCACCGGATTTGTAAACGCTTGAATGCATAACGGGGCCGTGAAACTTGTCAATCCCTGAAATTTCAGGAATTACAGGCTCAGCGTTTTCTCCGGTGGCGACAATGAGCCACCGGGAGAAGTACTCGGTGTCCTGGGTTCGGACCCTCCAGAGGCCACATGCCCTGTCGAACTCAGCCGTCTTAACTGTCTGCTGGAACCTGGGTTTGATGGAAAACTTGGTAGCATAAGACTGAATGTAAGAGATGAACTGTTGCCTAGATGGGTACTCGGGGAACTCCTCGGGGAAACCCAATAAAGGGAGCTCACAAAACTGTTTGGGGAGATGAAGCATCATTCGGTCGTAGGTCCTATACTGCCAAAGAGAAGCTATGCAGTCGGTTTTCTCCAGCAGGATACAAGGGACGCCGTGCTGAGATAAGCAAGCAGCGACAGCCAGACCGGAAGGGCCTGCACCGACGATGATGGGTCCGAGTACGCAAACACATTTGAGCTGTCCGTCGTCTTCCTTGCAAGAACCCATCAAGATTCAAGAACCACTCTGGCAAGCTCTGTTTTCCCCTGTTTTCGTGCAACTTTTTACGTTTTGGCCAACTTTGTATTGGGTATGCAAGGGAGGGAGTTGTGGATTTAAAACGGGAGGATGTGTTGAAGATAGAGAAGGGTGCCAGTGGTCGACGGGAGATGGATCAATGGAGTAACGGAACTTGGTCCATTTCTGAGAAAACAGAGAGGGAGAGCATTTATAAAGAAAGATGGCCGGAGTGAGAGAGAGGTTAGGGAATAGGGAGGCGTGAAGGTTTAAGAAAGGGATTTAGTAGGCTTCTCCTTAGCTTGTTCAGAATTCAGACAGAGTGAATGGGTGGACATGGGCAAAGAGCGACTCCTGGTATTTATGTAGAAAGGCTGCGGCCTGTGGGATTTATTTATCAGAATATAAGAGAAGATGAATAAAAAAAGGGAAAGGGAAAGGGGCTAGAGTTAAGCGAGTTAAGAGTTAAGACTCTTTTCTCGGCAATATCTCGTTGTGGATGTTGTACTGTTACGGTGACAAGTGAAGGCAGGAGGCACTAGAAATCATGGGTTGGGGAGTGCAAAATCACAGCCGGGGGCGTATGACACGTAAAGTATTGCATTTGCATGACAGGACATAGGAGACAGACGGACCATTGTCGATACTGGATAGACTCATAACCCACCCCCAAACAAATACAAACACAAACAAGCTTGATGATGATGATAATACACGATGAGACTTCTTCCCCCTCCCCCCACAAAGGAATTCTGGGGTCTTATACAAATCCTCCCGTTGGAGACCAAATATCATCAATCATTATTCATTCCCTTCCCTCCGTTTTTTGTTGCCTGTAACCGACATCGGCATTTGTTTCATTGTTTGCAACTCAAACAAAGGACAGAACAGAAGTTGCATCCAACTAACACTTTTGACACCATTTGCCAGCAGCCCCTCAGTAATCAAATCAAGCTTGTTTCTTCTACTCTCTCTCTCTCATACAAACCGATACGTGGCAATAACTTGGCGGTCCACAGTCCACAGATACCTGGAACCAACGGAGAGCTTGATGGTGAAGTACCCATTGATCATCGATGGTTAAAAAAAAAAGCAAGATTGGGTGATTTAGAGAGAGACCCAGGTGACAAAATCTAACTTTTGGGAATAATTTGTCAGCTTCATGTTTGATAATAAAGTAATAAACCACCTTAAGCTTTACTTCATGAATTAACAGTCACCAGAGTAATTCAATTGAATTGGCAATTGATAATTGATATCGAAACTCGGGAAAGTGACACGAGATGGGTTAGTAATAATGTTGAACAGTTAGACTTAGGAGATAACCATAAATAGGAAGTCTCAGGGTTGCATATGGAAGACGAAATGGGTCCCTCTCTCGCGTCACCCGTCGAACAGTGCGCACGCGTTGTCACGCATAGCCAACACTCTATAGCCCACATGCGGGCACTACGCAGCACCCCCCCCCCCCCCGCACTACGTCGTCTCGTCCCGTCTCGTCTAGTCTCTGGTGCGGTCCGGTCGGTCCTGGGAGGACTTCTCAGGGTCTGGTTCTTATTTTGTTCCTCGTTGGGTTGCTGGGTTTGGACCCCGGGACTCTGGGCTTTTTTGGACTGGGGTTTTGAGTTGGAACTCGGAAGGAGTAGTAAATGCCGATTTGCCGTGAGATCTTTGCTGCCCAAGTAAAAGATCTTTTCGTCGCCCGAGGCCCAGAATACGTGACAACAATCACTCACGAGATTTTTGTATTTTACGATTCTACCCCCGTATCAGCTCTGCGTGTCTGATATATACACGTATATCCAATCCATCACTGTGGATGAGAGAGAAAGGGGTGTACGGATAGCTTCCGCACTGTCAACGTAAGGGAGAGGAGAGAGAGAGAGAGAGAGAGAGGGAGAGGGAGGGAGGAGGACAGAAAAGAGTCAGGGTTGACGTCACGGTGCACCGACCGGACGGGAGGATGAGGTCACGTGACCTCAGCCACCGTCACCCCTGCCAGTCACGTGTCACTGACACGATTTAGTAGCCAATCGAATCTCGATATGCATACCATTCGCCCTATTGGGTGAGGTTGGGGAGGGGAGTACGTACGGGGTGGAAGGGTTAGCATTTAGCCATTCTGCAACCCGATGTAGGGCCCACGCTTCGGAGAATGACCAAAACGACCTCGACGACCACCGACGTTGTAAACGGTGTATCGTATTGATCGCCTGGTTTGATGGTGGGGGTATTTTGGTCATAGATCCCTGTGAATAGGTTGCCAGGTGTCCTTCGGCGGTGAGTCAGGACTTTTGGTCTACCTTGCAGCCCTAGTCCTGGGTCTATAATCCTAATTCCTAACTCCGTCAGAGCGTGGGTGCGAGTTTTAGCCAATTATGGAAATGGGCGGGAGTTTTAGCCTTTTAGGGCACGTAATGGGATTTTTTTGGAGCCCTAAATTCCCAAGTGAATCTCAGTCAGTTGACTTGCGTGGGTGGTTGTTTGACTTAACATGTTTTCGTTCATTCCGTCGAATTTATTAAAGAGAAGATGTAGTAGGGAGCTCTAGCCTCTAGGCTCTATGGCCCGGACGGAATCCCCAATTCCAATTCTTCATTTCTCCATTTAAGTTTCCATCAAATCGATGGATTTGGTTAATTAAATACTACGAATGCCGTCATTTCAAAATCTTGCTTTTTTGTTTATTTTTTGAAAACAATGACATCATGCGGTGGATTGATGTGATGGCGGATTTAATTGTGACATGCATTCAGCATTGAGGTCCTGACCCACGATCTTTTGACACGTGGTAGCTGAGGTGGCATTGCTAATAAATGGTTTAGGTTTTTATTGTGGGAGTTGACCCAATGGTCTATATCAAGTTTCACTTTAATTAGATAACAGAATAATTTGAGTCTATTTCAAGAAAATTCAATGATTGTGGGTAGTAGTTTTTTTTTTTTTTTTTTTCCAATATTAGAGGAGTGGGATGAATGGCAAAAAAGAGAATTTGAATGTTTTGTGTGAAATTGGCCAATCAGGACTTGCCATGTCATCTCTCTAGGTTATGAAAAATGAAGGGTTGAACTCCAATTTTCACATAATCACATGTAAAGAAATTTAAGTGAGTGTTTAGTATCAGAATCATTTCTCCAAGTTGCTTCCGCCATGGTAGTCTCTCTCACTTTTTTTTTTTTTTATTGTTTGGTTGAGTGTTTCCAAGCAATTAAAAAATATCGAATGTCTCCAATTATGTGAGAACAACTTTTGGAAAAAGAAAAAAAAACTTCATTTTGAAATAATTATCACATCTACTTCTAATGTGATTATCTTTAACTCATTCTTAGATAAAAATGCTGAATTACATAACATAGAATTAATGTAATTACCCGGCCGGTCTAGTCGTCCAGACCCTGAGAACCATTTCACTGAGTAAGCCACCCTGGTCTAGTCGTCTAAAGAGGGCTGTATATATCCAAGAAAATGGTGCAGTTACATTACATAGAATTGCCCAATTACTAGTTAGTACATGTTTGTTTAATTTCGCTTGTCTTATGAGGGAAGTACTACATATGTGCTTTGTATTGCGTACTTAGAATAGTCATTTCTAGTCAAATGGTTCAGAGGATCCAGGCTCTCAAAGAGTATCCTTTCACATGCAAATATACAAGCCCAATTTGGATTTTTCCAAGAGAGGTTGGTATCTTTGCTTGACATCTATTGGGTATCTCAGGCTAAGATTGACTCATTCTAGAAGAAAAATACAAAGAGAAGACAACAAAGAAACATAAGAAATACCCAAATCAATCTTTTATCTCATAGTTCTTATCCAACCTTTTTTTTTGTTTCTTATATATAGTTCCTTGGTTTTCGTTTTAGTTGGTCAAGATGGTTTTCATTTTTCAATGCTAGCTATCTCATCTATCAGAACTAGATTTTACAAAGGCATTTTTTGGAGTAACTTCTTCAAAGAATTTCTTTCAAATACCTCTACAAGCAAGCTGCATGCATTAAACAATATTGATCTTCTTCTTCTTCTTCTTTTTCTTTACGGGACTATGCATGATCCCGCGGGGTAGCCCGTCCCCTATATCCATGACCCCCCAACCCTAATGCCAATGGGATTGATTTTAAGTCTTCACTATAACTAATTAAAGAACTTAATTGCCAACAAACCAGCATCTGTTGGTTGTTGTTGTTGTTATTGAGAGGGAGGCCCACCATGTCATTGAAAAAGATCTTGGGGGTATCAATGATCATTGTTTTTGTCAGGATGAAAAATATGCTTTTTTTTGTTTGAAGTATTCTATGATTCATCATGAAGAAAATATTCTTCTACCTCCCCTATCTTAAGATTCTGGTGACAACCACAAGTGGGTGGTGGGATCTTGATATTCCTTGTTAGTTGGCAATCGAGCTCAACACCTGTAATTGCAATCCCCGGCCAATTCCCCATGTCTCCTCCGTCCAATCTTGTCATGTCTGTTTTCAGCTCATCTTCTCCATGGACCCATTCTTTCTCTCTCTCTTTTTGCGACAATATAATCCCTTATTTCACTTCACTTCACCATGGTGTTCATTAGCCAAAGAAAGAAGAAGAGAAATAAGTGTAGGATTTCAAATCTTTCTAATGGAAAGTGATGGAGAAATAAGCTTTTCTTTGCTCAGCAAGTTTAGGACTGTGAGTGGTGGGTGGAATGGAGAGGCAGCAGATCACAGATGGCTGTTCACCAAGCACTTTCTCATATTTGTCAGCTGGCACGTGAAATATTATTGTACGTGCCTCTCAGCCTAGCCAGTACTTTGTAATATTAATAGTTTGTACTTTAATTAGTCTTATTCATTTTGCCCTTTCCTTTAATAAAGGGATGACAGGAGAGTGTGTGAAGAGAAACAACAAATCATGAAATTATTGTGAAGAGATGATATTAAAATAGTCAAAAGATAATGATAAGAGCTACCATGGTTTGATGTATATATATATAAATGGCTGGCACCCAAATGCAATGTGACCCCCAGCATTCATGCAAGCAAACAGCCTTAATTACTTGGCTTCTTCCTCTAATGTTTTCATGATCCCTTTCACCCAGTTTCTTTGGAAGTGAGATATGTTTCATGAACATTGTCACCATTCTTCACTCACCCACTAGCGCATCTCTCTCTCTGTTGAGATACAAATAAAGGAAATATATGGGTACAAAAAAAGGCCACGCCAGTCTTTAAAGAATGTAACTAACAACCAACCACTAGAATAAGCTAATTAATAAATTGGACAAGTTGAAAGGCGGGTATAACAAAATTATAACAGCAGTATATAAATAAGGAAAAGAAGCTAGGAGGGGATTATCGATATGGGAATACAATCTCTTTCTTTCTCTCTCTCTCTCTCTCATTTAGGAGGTAGGCTCCCTCGAAAGAGTCCCTGAGTTAGGCAATCCCTAACAAGTTGGTATCAGAGCCAAGATGCCAAGCACAAGGTCATCCGCAATGGAGAACAGAGTCGACAACATGGAAGGACAAATGCAAAAAATATCGGTTGACGTCAAAGAAATCAAAGAAAGCTTCGCATCCTTGCTTGAACGACTGGCACAGGCACCACCTGCGCCGAATCAGGAAGAACGCAGTGACACCAGTCATCGAAGCGGATCAAGAACAACAAGAATTGAGTTTCCCATCTTCGCAGGGGGAGATCCCACATCCTGGCTTCAGCGAACAGAAAGATACTTCGATTACCACGGCACACAGGGACCTGATTGTGTCCCATTAGCTTCTACACACCTGGGAGGAGAGGCGATCGTCTAGTACCAGTGGTACCGGCGACGACACCCAAGAGCCACATGGGCAGACTTCACCGACGCCTTAACCATGCAATTTGGAGTCTCAGCCTTTGAGAACTATGATGAAAGCCTCGCTAAGCTACGACAGACTGACTCCGTCCAAGATTAGCTATGTGCGTGCAAGGCTAGCCAGAAAACACGCTTGTCGGCGGTTTTGTTGGTGGACTCAGGGAAGAATTGCGGCTGGAGGTAAAAGCCATGCAACCCACCATCGTTCTTGAAGCAACAGCATTAGCTCGACTACATGAAGACAAACTGAATCGGGCAAGAAGGATTAATCAACCTCTGGGAGCTGCGATCATACCAGGTATACCGAACCCAGAACCAGGTATCTTGGGTAAACCAGAGCCCATATCAGGAGTAGGAATCACAGGCAAGGATGCCAACTCTGGTTCAGGCCCTGACTCAGCCAAGAGGTTAACCTGGGCTAAGATGCAAGCCTGATGGGAAAAGGGCCTTTGTTATGCATGTGGAGACAAATTCGGGCTAGGCCATCGCTGTAAGATCCCTCAAGTTTTCTTCTTTCAACCTGAAACCGAATATGTCGAGCAATCAACAGACATTGAAAAGCCAATGGACAACCAAGAATGGGGGCAATGGACAAAGGAATACCCGGAAGTATCCCTGTAAGCCTTGACAGG
Organism: Nelumbo nucifera; assembly: GCF_055504915.1. Classification (NCBI taxonomy): domain Eukaryota; kingdom Viridiplantae; phylum Streptophyta; class Magnoliopsida; order Proteales; family Nelumbonaceae; genus Nelumbo; species Nelumbo nucifera. The sequence goes on from NC_142650.1 coordinate 24,343,839, forward strand.
TCTTGCTTCTTCTCAAACTATGAGAGTAACCGGACTGGTACAAGGGCGCCATGTGTCAGTTCTGATAGATAGTGGCAGCACTCTCTATTTCATTACCTAAACATTGGTCAGACAACTAGAGATTCCGGTCCAACCATGTACAACCTTCCGGGTGCACGTAGCTAATGGGAGCAACCTGGTGTGCGACAGTATGTGCACAGAATTAAAGTTGAAGATATAAGGACATGAGTTCGAGGTAGATCTGCACCCCCTGGAAATGAGTGGAGCAGATGTAGTTTTCGGAGTCCAATGGTTAAGGCAACTAGGGCCCGTGATATGTGATTGGGCACGTCTCACCATGGATTTTCAAGTGGGCAACTCACAAGTGCATATTCAAGGGCAGCTGTCCAAGGGTCTAGGACCTATTAGCCTCGCCTCCTTAAGGAAATAGGCAGTAGACCCAACCCACATCGTTTTAATGTAGATAGACTCCCACGGGAATGACCCCATTCTAGCCCAAGGAAGAAGATCCGAAGAAGGCCGCACACAACTACAACAACTACTTCAGAAGTTCTCAGTGATCTTCCAAGAACCTAAGGAACAGATTTCTAGTGGATACGCAAAGGGAATCACATCGAACCAGAGGCATTGGTGGTATGGTTAGGTCTCCCAATTGAGGATGCAACTTGGGAATCTTACTTGGATTTACAAAATAGATTTCCACATCTTAACCTTGAGGGCAAGGTCGCTTTCAAGGGAGGAAGGACTGTTGAGACACAAATAAAGGGAATACAAGTGTACAAGTAAAGGCCACGCCAACCTTTAAAGAATGTAATTAACAGCCAACCAATAGAACAAACGAACTAACAAACTAGACAAGTGGAGAGGTGAGTATAACAGAATTGTAACAACAGTATATAAATAAGGAAAGGAAGTTAGGAAGGAATTATCGATTTGGGAATACAATCTCTCTTTCTCTCTCTCATTTAGGAGGCAAGCTCCCTCGAAAGAATCCCTGAGTTAGACAGTCCGTAACACACTCCCTCTCTCTGCAGGGCAACTAATTAATGTGAGAAACCCATTAAACTACTCTTGCCATCAAAATTAAAGCAAGCTATCACATGGAGGACTCCTGCAGGATTATTTTCTCTCTTTTGGTAAGAGTAATTTGGTTAAGCAAATATGTCCCCATTTATTATACAAGATTGTTGGATAGTGATATTTGGGCACACCATTATGAAGGGTTATCTTTTTTCTTTTTCTTCAAAAGACAAAAGTATCATTTTCTATTAAATTTTGTTATTATATGTAGGCTTTTGTTACAGCATTTCATATGATATCTCAAAATGCCCCTAAAGTCAATTAATTATATTTGAAATAATTATCACATCCACTTCTAATGTGATTATCTTTAACTCATTCTTAGATAAAGATTACAAGTTTAATTATACAATTTGATAGCTAGCTAGCTGGGATATATCTAATTTCGACTCAAACTAGGCCCTCCACAGTTTCACACACCATCCCTTTCGTGCTCCTTCTTGGTTAATTATGTAGCTATCTTATATAAAGCTTTTTCTTCACAAGCTCTTGCTACTATGTGTCATATGGACAACACACACTCTTGAAGAACAAGGTAATCCATTGGATGGCATATTTCAATCCCTTCCCTATGAGAAACCCAATACTAAAGACAATTAATTAAGGGATTTTTGGGTTCTCAATCATTGTTGAATCTATATTTCCATCTTAGTAAAGTCATATTGTGTATATTCTTTCTTAGCTGAACCTGTTGGTATGTCAATGGCTAATGGCTAAGGATGTCAGTGGGTCAGGTTGAGTGGCAAAAACTACTTCGGTTGGGTCGAGTTTGGGTCAGTCTTAATTGTGTTATGGATTTGACAAATCATATTTTAAAAATTAAGTTTGTGTATTGGTGCATCTAAGGACATCTAGGTACACTAATATGATATGGGGCACATCATATTGATATTTTAATCCTTGGGGGTAGTATTTACAGAATAGAGTGGGGCTTTGGTTTGAGTTTAACTAGATCCATGCCAAGTTCGAATTCAGATTTACTTCTCACAGAGCAGGCCTCACACCAACCTCACAGCATTTTCAGCTGTGCATTGAGAACATCTCTCATATTTAATTTTCTAATTCTTGAAAATATGTTTCCAATGCAGGACTGCAATGTGCTGTGAGATTGGTGTGAGGTGCACTCTATGAGGAGCAAATCTGATTTTGTCAAATTCGACCAGTTTAGTGTTTACATCCTTAGCATGGCACTCATTTATCTCATCATCATTTCTGAAGTGAGATTGGATCTACTAGGTGCACCCTTACTAGCACACCGGGTAAGCACTCAATAATTATTCTCATAGCTCTCTCAGAAATTTGCTTTGAATCATTTCAAGGGTAGCCCAGGGGAATTATTCGAAGATATTCCTTCAAGGTTCTCCTTTGTTCTACTACTACTCATTTCATAACGATTCAAGTATCTTTTTATAATTTTCTTGATTACCAAATCAGCCCCCCACAACTTCCCACAGCACATCCCTACCGTGTATTGGGAACATCTCCCGATGATAATCCCAGGAATGATGATGCCATCATCAGGAGATGTTCTCAATACACGGCAGGGATGTGCTACGGGACGTTATGAGGGGCAATCTTGTGGGGGCTGATTTGAACTCGAACGAATGGGGATCATTATTTGATGCAATGGTAAAATCTCGAGCAAACAAGAGTGAAAACCAAGGGTTTGAGTCTGAAAGTGATTGACTTTGTCCGAATAAAAAGAAGCAAAAGATTTAATCTGTATCCAAACAACCCTTATAAGATCTTGTATAGCCAGAACCAGCATTGGATAATTTTGGAATAAGGAATATCCTGAGGTTTATCTACTTTCCATGTTCATTTCTTTTTGATCAACACATAGAATTATAAATAGACATTCCTAATCCCAACTTATCCTCTCTAAAAAAATCAAGTTGGGTTAATTTAGGGGTGTCAATGGAGCAGTTTTGGGTTGGACTCCGTCCAAATCAAAATCCATTTGGATGGATTGGACGAACCAATAAGACATATTGAATTTGGACGGATTGGACAAACCAATATGACATATTGGATTGGACCTGGTCTGTCTATAATGAATTTATATTAGGTTGAGTCAATATCTGATCCATTGATAGACGATAAAAACATAGGTGTCAATGGACCAGGTTTGAGTTGAAACAAATCTAAATTAACAGGAATTTGAACAGATTGGACAGTCTTTGGACCGGTTCAAAATATTCATTGGACTAGATTGAACCAGGTCCATTTTGTAATGGACTCGCATTGGACTGGACCGGATTAGACCAAATCCGTCCAATTGACACCCCTAGGTTAATTGGGTTTCGATTTGGCCCATGCCTAGTTGTATATTTAAGGCTCATACACATTTACCTTCATATACTAATAAATATATAAGAGCATAAACTAATATAAGATATTTGGGTTTAACTATTTTGACCTGTACAGAATCCACGGCAAGCATCTGCTCCATATAATATAGATTTTGTTTACATTTCATAAATCTGTTTGCATGGCAATACAATTTTGTTTTTCTTGCCTTCTATAAGCTCAGTTTGGAAAGAGTACAAATACAAATATGTACAATACAAAATGAAAAGTTTTGCGCTCTACATATTTGTATTTGTACTCCTTCCAAACTAAGCCATAAGAAAAATTTGATAGTGAAATACACTCAAAAATTGGACGGACTAAAGTGTAATATAAAATATGCTGATGGTAGCTTCAAAGAGAGTGAGTGCTATGTAGCTTTTCCAAGTTAGGCAGGCTTGGATTTGAGCATTTCTTATATTGTGAAGGGGCCCATCCTGAGGCCCCGGATCCAATGCAGTAGAAATTGGTCAAATTAGCTATCAGATACATGGAGGCCTTAAATCACAAAAGGACAAGACATGACAACTCCAAAACCCCATATATTCTCACAAAAATAAATTCACATTTGTTATTTGTTTACAGTGCAAAACTGAATTGGGGAAAAATTTTGCGTCCAGTTTAACTTTACATATGGTTAAGGTTTGCACTTTTATTTGATATGAGACAAAGTCAAATTTGAAGCAAAAACAATCAGTTGCGTTTAGCAGATTTGCACTCTCATACATTTGCATCAGTGCAAATTTCATTCAGCATATTTGTACTCTCATTTATTTGCACTGCACTTTTTGAATCAAGACTCCTTACCCACATAATATGCCATCAAGTCAAGTCACTAACTATTCTTTAAGCCTTTAAACTTACCCCAAGTTGAAGGCAGCCCTTGTTTATATATGTGCCAAGTTGTTGATTTTTCATCATCATCATCATCATCACGTAAGAAATGAACTCTTAAATAATTTCTTGTTACTTCAAACCATGTCCTCTTTGATTTGTCATTGGCCCTTCTAACCCCTTCAGCTTTAACAGATTGTTTCTTTTTATGGATGCTGTAGATGGTTTTTATATGAACGTGATCAAATTATCTTAATCGACTTCAAATTGTTTGTTTAATTAAAAATTAAATTACCTACTGGCTATTATTGAAAAGCCTACCATATCTTTGGCCTTTTCCTAAAAATTGAATTGCATTCTACAATCAAACCGCAAGTATTCGACAAAATAGAACAAGATTGAAGTTTGTGAGCTTGCTATATCCATAAGGAGGGATATTATAAAATAAGAGGAACCAAGTGATGGTGGCTCAGTTGGTAGATTCTTTAGCTAGTTGTAGGAAAGACCTGGAATCAAAGCCAATTGTCATTAGGGTTTAGGGTTTTATGGGTATTGGAGGATGGACTACCCTTTTGTGTGGCCCATGAAAAGAGAGAGAGAAAGACAGAAAGAAATAAGAGGTCTTTTACATTAGGAAAATTTCTCCATACTATTTTCTTTTCTATATGGGACATATCACCATCAAGACTTCAAGTTGCACTATGGGTGCTAATTGTCAGCTATATTAAATCTGGTTTCACTAAAGTTTCCCCCTCATGTGCAGGCCCCATTAAATCGTCATCCTATTTGAGATGCTATTCATCATCATCATCATCATCATCATATAAGCCTTGTCCCAACCACATGGGGTCAGTTACACGAATCCTTTTTCGCCATTCAATTTTTTAGTGCCACATTTAATCATTCCTATTACTTCCACCCAAGTTCTTTTCAGTCTGTCCCTCTTCTAGTCTCTTCAACTTGTAACAAATCATTTTTTCTAGCAGGTGCATATGAGATGTTATTGTCACCGGGAATTTAACTTGGTTTTTGGCCAACAGAAAAAACAAAAGGGAAATTGAGAGACACCTGAAAGCCTCAAAGATAAACCCAACACAATCTCTCTATCCTCTTAGTTCCTTTTTCCCTCAAAGATAAACCCATTGGTCGTTTTCTCCTTCATGAGAATAATAATAGTGAGAATCTGATCATGCTTCCCTTTGTAGCTACATAAGTGCCAAAGAAGAAAGAAGAAACCAACTTTGGTTACCATGGATTTGACATGCATTGCAGTAATGAACACTTCACTAATCCAGATAGAACCTTCCTTATAGATTGCTGTCTTGGTTGCGCAGACCATTCCTTCACATAAGCAAAATATATAGTGGATATATATGTCCACCTTAGCCCCATACCTCTCTGTCTTTCTTCACTTTTGGCCTTTGAATGATAGTTTCATCTTTCCTTTCTCAAGATCTCAACCGGTGGGCTTATTTGTCTAAGCTTATTTTCACTCAGCTGAAGGTTGGGCTTAATATTTTCCAACCCGATCCAACTCACCCTTCTACTAAAAAACCAAGTTCTGTTGCCTGGACCTGTTCAGTTTTTTCTGATCCTAGATAGACTGATCCCAACTTGGAATAATGGTAAAACCTTGGACTGGCAAGCATGAGAACACAGGTTTGAGTTTATGGGCGACCACTTTGTGCCAAAAAAAAAAGAAAAATGTCAAAGGCTAAGACTGTGCTCAGTCTACCCTCCGAAGGCCCAAATAGCTGGGTCCAACATTGGGCAATGACCTTTTTTCATAGACCGATCCTGTTCCAATTTTAATTTGGGTCAGCTGAGATGTACCAAACTGATCCAAACCAATGCATCTGTCCTAACAAACAATGCAATCTCCCCACCCCAAAAGACACACCAATGTGGGGGTGGTATGCAAATCAGGGGGTGGTGGAGTCCAGTGGAGGGGAGCCACCCACACCCCACACCATATCCATGCTTCAAAAATCCACAAAATCTCCATATATATTCCACTTATATTTTGGCCCCATCCATGTTTGTTTGACCCCCCCCTCCCCCCGCCCAATCCATGTTTATTAGCTTTTGGCTCCCCAAGAAAAAAATCAGGGCATCCGCCCCTGATGCAAACATATCACCAAATGGATTGACAATGTACACAATCAAGTTCTTAAATTTTGGAAAATTCAACCATTTTGGACCCTAAATCTGAAATGATTTTGTTTTGAAACTTTGGACGATATTTTTATGAAAATTTGTTATTTTTAAAAATATTTATTAATTTTAATACAGAAGTCTGAAACCCCAAAGTTTCATTTTGAAATGCACCCAAAGCTTTTCATATCTATTCGACTATTTTGAAATATTTCATGAGATTTTGCAAGAATTTAGTAAAAGCATGATCATAATTTATGGATTTAAAGTGGTTTTATTGTTAGAGGTGTAATATATGGGCAATGATCATGTAGGAATGATCATTGTGACTCCATAAGTAAACTCTGTGAGCCCACCAAAATTGAGACACGCTTGGAAGTGTTAGTTTTAAATGCCTTTGGTGCAATTAGTGATGAAGATGGTAGAGATTACACCATTCACTGACTGAATCACACTTAGTTGAAGGATTTCTTCTACAAGATGCTCGGTTTTGTCATATCTAGTTCTCTCTCATTATCACCAAGGAGAGGGAGATGGGGGCTTTTTTTTGCCTTTTAAGAGTTAGGTGGGCCATGGGCCACAAACTTTAATAAAATCTAGGCCCATCATTGACTAATGCTGCATTTGTGGTGTCATGATGCGGTATTCTTCAACATTATTGTTAAAGATTTAACAATCCACTTATCCACTCCACATTCAGTTCTCTGCTTTAATAAAAATGGGTTTATTCCAAATTAGTGATGGTTTCTTTCGTTCTTTCTTTCTAAGATTAAAAGTTGTTGGGGGAATATATATAGCCACGTGGAAAATGGCGCTTTCCACATGGCAGAGACTCTCACATGAGACAGTGCCCTTTCATAAATTTGTACATCAGACTGGAATCCCTATACCCAACTTGCATTCTCATGAACGTCAGTCGATCCAATGGTCAAAAAGTGCTGTTTTAAGTAAGGGGACCCTCATTGGTTCCTGACCCTTTTGGACCGTCAATAAGCTTTCCATTTGTAAGGTTCCAAGGTCCTTGTAGCTCACCCTATCTAAACAGGGACCGTAGGCCCAGCAAAAAAAAAAATCAACATATGGCCTGGTCCCCTATATACTGTTAATGAGGGGCCTCTCACATGAGGGGGAAGTTTTTACCGGTTGATTGGTATCCAATGGAAACATATTCCAATAAAATGTGGGGTATCCGCGTTGAATGGATTCCAATCTGGTGCTTTAAAAGTTTTCCCCTGATGTGAGTTGAGGGCCCCTTATTAAATTGCCACGCATTAACAATAGCACAAACAGCCTTGTACATGTCCTTCTTACTTTATAGGGCCAATGACAATCACATGTCAATAGAGCTGTTGAGAATCAAGGTAACTCAACTTCCTCTTAGCCAAGCCTAAGCTCACTTTTACAGATCAACTGATCAAGCTAGAAGTTGAGCTCCTCATTTTCTTCTTAATTCCTCTGAAGGGTTTATTGACTTGGGCTTTGTAGGATCTGTATTGCATGCAGGCTTGTTTGCTGTTGCTGTTTCCATGATCGAATGGTGGAAGAACTTTGATGAACAGATTGTATAGAGCTATAGCTTATACATTCTCTCAGGCTGTAAAGGCTTAGGTCAAATAAAGTTTAGAAACCCACCAAAAAGAAAAGAGTTCTAGAAGATGCATGCACGTTCATGGCATCAACCTTAGCTGCAGCCTGCAGGGTAGATTTCAACTTAGTAGTCTTATGGCCCAAAGGAGAAAAGGAAGGCATTTTCTTACTTTTATTCGAAGAAGAAACAGATGAATTCAAATCAGTTGATCTTCAGAGGACAGAATCCATGCTGAAATCAATAGCCAATCTGAGCTGATATTTTGGCCCTATTCCCAATATGAAAATCCATTGCACCAGTCAGGTCTAATTGCAACCTTCATATCATCTGTTAGATGTTCCAAAAGGCCCACAACTCCATAGTGATCCTTAAATGAGTCAATGTCTTCAACTTGTAGTTTCCTTTATTAGAAGAATGCTTCAGGAAGGTCATGGGCGGTCTGAATTGATGGGCATATTTGCTTAAATAGAGGGCACCAACAATGGTGGCAGTGGGCCACTAAACTGTATTTTGGGGTTTACAAAGTGAAAGAAGGTATTTGCTTTTGGAGGTCATAGTTAAATGTAGAACTAAAATTAAAGATGGAACTTTGACAAGAGAAGATTGGGGTTGAGACCACACCTCAACGAGAAATCAATTTTACCAGTATCAGGGATAAAAATGCTTATTCGTTTCAGCAGAAATGTGGCTCTTCATTGCTTCTCATTTGCACTGGTTTCCTTTCTTTTAAACTTTTTAATACAAACATCCTTTTCTGTATAACTTTTTTCTCTTCTTGCACTTGAATAGATTAAATAAAATATTTTAACAAAAAGAAGATGCAAAGACACTTAAACAAGAATAAGAGAATTATTCTTCACTGGTGATTACATACTCAAACCATCTTATCTTCCCACAATTATAGAAACAAATATCTCAAATTCTAATTTTCTGCATCCTATGATAATAATCTTCTTTGTAACATACACCCAAAATTATTCCCCCATTGGAGTCAGGGGGTTAGTGTCAATATTTCCTAAAAGGTGTGCTCTAAGTGAAAAAGAAAGACCTAAACTGATAAATATTTTAGAACAAAATATACCAACAGGAAAGGTCAAAGAAATCTCATTCCTTGAAATCATCTTTGTCATCATCAGGAATTGGTCTGTTTCTCCAGAAGACAGCGAGAGCACTCCCGCCAAGCTGTAAAGAAGATGATGACCACAGACACGATGTCAGAAAGGAATTCCTAAACAGATGCCACTGATGAAAAATAAGGAGAAAAAAATCACAAATTAGTTCATTGAGTGTGAGTCCTACCGCCATGCAAACAACACTGACAGCTGAAGGAACAGCAACAAGGGGATTTGTGAAGTGTTTTTGAGCAAGTAAGAATCCCAGGGCAGAACTCTGCATAAATGGACCAATATACAAGTTGAGCATTTTTTATGCATTAACCAAGGTTCAAAATATTGCAACATATAATACCATATCATCTGATACATATCGGTATTTTAATTTTGAACCCACTGAAACGCTACGTAAAGGGGTTTCCTTATGTGCAAACATTAGAGCCCCTCCGAAGATGTTTATCCTTGAAATACTAGACTGAAAAAAATAATGATTATTGCCCCTTTGAATTGTGTGATACACAATTTTTGCATATTGTGTGTTGAGGTGTTAACTAAGCATAGTCTGCATAAGTTGATATATATTCACCTTCTTTTGATAAATGTTCATTTATTGTGATTTATGTTTTCTCCTACCTTCGATGGATGCAGCTCCAAGGTACAGTGAATTCAGACATGCAATTCCAGTTGCCACAAGAATATGCAATCAACAAACAACATCAATGCTAGCCAATATTCAGTTAAATTGGACAATTACTGATGGAGGCCCATCACAAGGCCCATCTCACCCCTAGGGGCGGCAGCTCCTAGGATAAGGATAAGTCTAACTAAGATCCAAGAATTCAAGATAAGCAATGGATCCAAGAATCCAAGATTAGCAAGACTCTTCCAAGATTAACAAGATAAAGCAAGACTCTTCCAAGACTCTTCCAAGATTATCAAGAAAGACTCCAAGAAGCATCAAGATTAGCAAGATAATCCAAGATTCATGCATCTAGGGAGATCGGACGGTGGAGATCAAACCAAGAAGAATTCGATCCTATTAGATTAGATATTTGGATCTATCCTAGTTATTATTTCCTAGTTCTTTTACAATTTCCAAATGTATTACAAATACTGCTATTTTCCCAAAATTATTCATCAATTCATACTTCATATTTTCAGAATTTCTTTAAATTCTCTTCTTCCAATTTTCGCCACCTTTTCTCTCTCCTAGAGAATTCGGTGCTCTTCGCTAGAAGCTAGCGATCGCCCGGTGCTTGCATAGCCAGCCCGGTTTCTCATTGCTTCCACGCTACGTCAGGTGGTATCAGAGCAGGGAATTCGCCCAGTCATGTCCAACCCAGACGGTAGCAGTCGCAACCCACCTTGTGACGGAGATCAGGGGTTTCCAGCTGTTTGGAGAGCAATCGAAGAACAGCGTACAACCACACGTAACATCGAGCAACAGTTGGCAGAGATGGCTGAACAACTGCGAACCTTGTTACGGGAGGTTGCTCCACGGAACTGGGAACATCCACAGCAAATCGAGGGAGACGACCACGACAGACCACCCGTCCATACTGCGCTACGATGACTAGTCCTGGACGATGACAGTGATGATGATCTGGAATTTGGTGGTGCTCCAGTTCTTCCCGGCAACGACAGAAACGGTAGAAATTGGCACAATCAAGGTAATTTCAATCCCCGTAGGAGCAATGATGAATTTAAACTCAAGGTAGATATTCCTACTTGTTAGAGTTAGCCGAATAAGGGTAGATTAGTCAACTCACCTTGGTTAAGTTATGAGCTTATGTGGCAGTCTTATTAGAGGTTCTCTGTCCCATACTTAAGTAGGGGCAGTTTAGTCCTTGTACATTTAATTAGAAGCCTAATCACTATTAAGAGGTCGACTGATAGGGTTTAGCTATCAGGTTCGACAGTTCTTTCATCTTCTTCTTCTTCTTCTCCTTCTCTTTCTTCTTCTCCTTACTGGTTCGGACTACTGTAGCAACAGTAGAAACATGGTATCAGAGCGTGACAACTTCAGTTCGTGCTTCAGTTCTCTCCTTTTGCTTCTCTGGGCTGTCAATGGAGAAAAGTGGTTCGTCCCAGGCCTGAAACATCACAACTCTTCTTTTTTCTGATGCACAGAACCTCCTTTCCTAAGAAAACAACTTCAATAGTGAATGGTTGGCTGAAGCTCTCAAACGAAGGTTGGTTATCTCTCCTCTGTGTGCTGTTGGTATTTCTGGGTTGAAAATCTTCAAGAACTTGAGAGGACTAATCAGAACCTAGAGAACTAGGTTGGTTGTTGCCCTGGTTCTTGGAAAAATTCCAAGAGCAAGCTGTGTTTACAGTGACCAAATGGTGTAAGGGTTGCTATTGTAGGTGGCCGAATGGTGCAAGGTGTAATGCAATGGTACTAGTTGAGTTTCTGTTGGTCTTGTGGTGCCCTCTTAAAAGTGTTAAAGCAGGTCTGTATTGTGTGTGACAGCTATGGCTGTGTGGTGGTGCTTGTGATGCACAAACTCTGTTGAGTAGTTGTAAGAGAGCTTGCATGTGGTTAGTAAGTGCTGAATTAATGTCGGTGTAGTCTGTGTTTTTTTTTTTTTGTGAAATCAGTAGTGGTGTGGATAAGAACAAAGGCGTGTGTATTTATCATTGTGTTTAGGGACTGCTGTAGGTTCTGGAACATCAAACTCTTGACAGCAGCACTTAGTTGGTGATTGGGAATTCAGATTAGAGGCAGCAATGGGAGATGGCTGTAGTGATCAGAAACCTAGTGTGGTGGTTTCCTCTGACTATCTAGGTGTACAGATGGCCTCAATTAAACTGAATGGTGAGAACTATGTTCCATGGGCCAAGTCGGTGGAAGTTTTTCTCAAGGCAAAGAGAAAAGTGAAGCATGTGAAAGAAGATAAACCACCGGCTGACTCTCCAGGGTTTGATGATTGGGAACAGGAGGATGCTCAAATCATGACATGGCTATGGAACAGTATGAAACCCAAAATAAGTGCCAACTTCATGTTCTTAGATACAGCTAAGGACATATGGGAACATGCCAAGAAGCTGTATTCTGGGCAAGATAATACTACAAGGGTATATCAACTCTATCAGGAGTACTTTGGTTTGCAACAAGGAAATAAAACCCTAGAAGAGTACTATGCCAGTATGAAGAACCTCAGAAATGAGCTCAATGTCTATCATCCTCTCACTTCAGATGTTAAGGTTCAGCAACAACAGAGGGAACAACTAGATGTCACAAGGTTCTTAGTGGGGTTGAAATCAAAGTATGAACCAGTTAGGGCCCAAATATTGGGGGGCTCTACCCTTCCTACACTTGAGGAAGTGTTTGCTCGGCTTCGCAGGATTTCTTTGGGACAGACAGAGAATCCCACACAGTCTGATAGATCAGCTTTTGTGACAGCCAGAGGAGGTGGACGTGGTACGAAAGGGGGAGGACATGTCTCCCGAGGAGGTCGTGGTGGTTCCATATTTGGCCGTGGTGGTGGTCGTGACTCAGGGGGAGGCCGTGGCAAAGAAAAAGGCAGCTCTACAAGGAAGTGTACCCACTGTGGCAGGGAAGGACATTCCGTAAATTTCTGTTATGATCTTCATGGCCGCCCTCTCTCTAAATGGGCCAATCATGCTGTTGCTGGTGGGGTTGATGTCAGTGATAATCAACAGGCAGACCTAACTCCTTCCACATCTACATCTGTTTCCGGAAGGGAGATGGTGAGTGTACCGCGTGATGAGTATGAGCGGTTCCTTCAGTCCATTTCACAACACACTACTGCTACTCTTGCCCACTCAGGTATAGCTTGCCTGTCATCTAAAACCTCTCATTGGATTATTGACTCTGGAGCCTTTGATCACATGACCGGGACTCCAGGTGTGTTCTCTTCTCTCTCTGAAACTTCCACATCTCAAACTGTTACCCTTGCCAATGATTCCTCCTCTCCCATCTGTGGTGTTGGCAATGTTGACATGGCTTCCTTTTCTTTATCATCTGTTCTATATGTCCCTAAGTTTCCATTCAATCTTATGTCTGTTAGTAAATTAACCAAGACTCTTAACTGTTCTGTTACTTTTTTCCCTTCCTCTTGTGTTTTTCAGGATCTCAGGACGGGGAAGAAGATTGGTGGGGGGCATGAAGCTGGTGGATTGTATTATCTTGACAGTGGTGGATCGTCAGTTGCACTTCAGACTTCACTCACTCCTCTACAGTGGCATTGTCGACTGGGACATCCTTCTCTCAAGGCACTCAAGATACTAGTTCCGTCTTTGAGTCATTTGTCAGTGTTACAGTGTGAGTCGTGTCATTTTGGGAAACATTGTCATGTTTCCTTCAGTCCTAGAGTTGAAAGTCGTATGTTGAGTCCTTTTGCTTTGGTTCATTCAGATGTTTGGGGCCCGACCAAAATAGAGTCTTATAATGGTTACAAGTATTTTGTCACTTTTATTGATGATTGTTCAAGAATGACATGGATTTATTTAATGAAAGAAATGAGTGAATTATTTTCCATTTTTCAAAAATTCCATGCTGAAATACGTACACAATTTGGTGTTCCAATCAAAGTTCTTCGTTCAGATAATGGTCGTGAATATTTTTTAACTTCCTTTCAACAGTATTTAGAAAAGCATGGCATCATTCATCAAACTTCTTGTGCATCCACTCCTCAACAAAATGGGGTGGCTGAACGGAAGAACCGTCATCTCCTTGAAACAGCTAGGTCTATTCTTCATCATATGAGTGTTCCTAAACGGTTTTGGAGTGATGCTGTACTTACTGCGTGTTTCCTCATTAATCGGATGCCCTCCTTTATTCTTCATGGTCGGTCTCCCTTCTCTATCTTGTTTTCCACCTTGTCTCCCTTTCCATTAACACCTCGTATCTTTGGCTGTGTGTGCTTTGTTCACAATCTGAGCCTTGGAATAGACAAGTTGGATGCACGCTCCATTAAGTGTGTCTTTCTTGGCTACTCTCGGACTAAAAAAGGGTACAAGTGTTACAATCCCATTACTCGGAAGTGCTATGTCTGTCCTGATGTCACCTTTTTTGAGTCTGTTCCCTTCTTCTCAGGAACTGAAGCATCTTTGTCTCCACCTTTACTTCATCTTCCTCTTTTGGTCAGTGATCCCGTTCCGGGTGTTCCTGTTGGAGTTGACTCGTCACCTCATCCAGTGCAGATCCCTACTGAACGACCACCAATTCGGCATGTGTATACACATTGAATGACACCGGCTCCTCCTCCATCTTCTACCTTGTCCGCGGATCCTGTCATTGCTCCTGTTGCTGAACCCTCAGGACTTGACCTACCCATTGCCTTAAGGAAAGGTAAGCGTAGTTCTACTCTCCATCTCATTTCCAATTTTGTTTTAGTATCTCGCCTTTCCGCCTCACATCGCCAGTTTGTTTCACTATTGTCATCTATTTCCATACCTAACAATGTCCAAGAGGCTCTTAGTTCACCTGGGTGGAGGCAGGCAATGGAGGAGGAACTCTCTGCTCTTCAGCATACTCACACGTGGGAGCTCACTACTCTTCCTCCTGGTAAGCATGTTGTGGGTTGTAAATGGGTGTATACTGTTAAATACTTGCCAGATGGTAGTGTGGAGCGTCTGAAAGCCAGACTTGTTGTTAAAGGGTATTCACAGTTGTATGGAGTGGACTATATGGAGACCTTCTCTCTAGTGGCTAAGATTAGCTCTGTCCGTGTGTTAATTTCCCTGGCAGTTATGTATGATTGGCCCTTATTTCAACTTGACATAAAAAATGCCTTCCTTCATGGTGACCTTATAGAGGAGGTATATATGGAGCAACCACCTGGGTTTGTTGCTCAGGGGGAGGCTGGTAAGGTGTGCAGACTGAAAAAGGCAATTTATGGGTTGAAACAATCGCCTCATGCTTGGTTCGGGAAGTTTAGTGAAGTGGTGAAGAATTTTGGAATGAAACAATGCCAGGTTGATCACTCAGTGTTCAGCTATGACTCAGAAGCTGGAAAGATTTTATTAGTGGTCTATGTGGATGATATTGTCATAACTGGCAGTGACAAATTGGGGATCGACAAACTCAAGGTCTTTCTGCAAAATCATTTTCAAACAAAAGACCTTGGGACATTGAAGTATTTATTGGGTATAAAAGTTGCTAGATCAAGACAAGGTGTAAACCTGTGCCAAAGAAAATATGTTCTCGATCTATTGGACGAAACAGGACTATTAGGTGCAAAACCAACTGAGACTCCTATGGAACCAAATGTTAAGTTGAGCAATGATACAGGGGAAATATTTGATGATCCTGGAAGGTATAGACGACTAGTGGGGAAGCTGAACTATTTGACTATCACGAGACCAGAATTGTATAAACCAGGAGGAAATTTATGCAGAACCCTCGTATATCTCACTGGGATGCAGTTCTTAGAATTGTAAGATATTTGAAGGGAGCTCCGGGCCGTGGGCTATTGTATAAACCAGGAGGAAAACTTGAAGTAGTTGGGTACACGGATGCAGATTGGGCGGGTTCTGTGTTTGATTGAAGATCTACTACAGGTTACTGCACATTTCTTGGAGGAAATCTTGTGACGTGGAAGAGTAAAAAGCAGACGGTTGTGGCTAGAAGCAGTGCTGAAGCCGAGTACAGAGCCATGGCACACACTACATGTGAATTAGTGTGGTTGAGGAATCTCCTACAAGAAATCGGGTTCCACATGGATAAACCTATGAAGTTCTACTGTGACAATCAAGCTGCGCTCCATATCTCATCCAACCCTGTTTTTCATGAGAGAACAAAGCACATAGAGATTGATTGCCACTTTGTGAGGGAGAAGGTTCTTACTGGAGAGATAAGCACAGAACATGTAAGCTCAGGTGATCAGTGGGCAGATTTGTTTACAAAAGCCTTAAGCTCAGGGAGAGTGAACTATATATGTAACAAGTTGGGATTATATGGCATATATTCTCTAGCTTGAGGGGGAGTGTTAGAGTTAGCCGAATAAGGGTAGATTAGTCAACTCACCTTGGTTAAGTTATGAGCTTATGTGGCAGTCTTATTAGAGGTTCTCTGTCCCATACTTAAATAGAGGCAGTTTAGTCCTTGTACATTTAATTAGAAGCCTAATCACTATTAAGAGGTCGACTGATAGGGTTTAGCTATCAGGTTTGACAGTTCTTTCATCTTCTTCTTCTTCTTCTCCTTCTCTTTCTTCTTCTCCTTACTGGTTCGGACTACTGTAGCAACAGTAGAAACACTACTTTTAGTGGAGATCTTGGCATAGAGGGACTTCTGGATTGGATCATAGAAGTCGATAGGTTCTTTGATTACATGGAGATATCAGAGGAACGAAGGGTAAAACTGGTAGCTTTCCGATTAAAGGGAGGCGCATCTGTTTGGTGGGAACGGATGAGAGAAGGAAGGGGTCCTGTTCGAACCTGGAGGCGCATGAAACAATTAATCAGAGGTAGATTTTTACTACCTGATTATGAACAATATATGTTTGAATCTTATCAGAGGTGTGCACAGGGTTCACGTAGTGTTAATGAGTACACATCAGAATTTTTAAGATTAGCAGAAAGAAACCAGTTGTCTGAAAGTGATAACCAGCAGACAGCCCGTTATTTGAGCGGGTTGAGACCGTCCATCAGGGACAAAATTGGTGTACAGATGTTCTCAGTGTGCAGGAAGCAAGGAACCTAGCCTTGAAAGCAGAATTAATGTTCCAAGACAAGGCACGCAGTGATAATTACCGCCGATACAGCGGGAGCGACAATAGACTGGCAACTGTCGATAGGAACAAATCAGTCCCGGCAGTACAACCTTCTCACCCGGCAAGCACAAGTAACACCGGTAAGGCTACTACAGGAGGACATACTCGAGGTAATCCTTCAAACCCTCCTAAACCCAGTAACACTTATGCAAGGCCTGCTCCAATTAAATGTTTTAAATGTAATGAGGTGGGACATAGATCCAGTGACTGTCCCAGGAGGAAGGCAGTTAAAATGGTAGAAAGGGAGGAGGAAGAAGATATTGAGGAGGAAGTATACTGTGGACCTGATGGGGAGGATGAAGAGGGTCCATATGAACATGAGGAGTATACTTGTGTGGTAAGAAAATTAATGTTGTCCCAGAAAAATAAGGATACTTATCAATGGCACAGATTATTTCGTACCAGATGTACTATCAAGGGAAAATTATTTAATTTAATTATTGATAGTGGCAGTCAAGAAAATATTATTTGCAGGGATGTCATCCAACAATTACAGCTGATTCCTGAAAAAATCCCAACCCATACACAATTGGGTGGATCAAGGAAGGAGGCGGCGTACGAGTGGAAGAACGCTGCAAGGTACCTTTTTCGATTGGTAAGTACCATGATGAAGTATATTGTGATATTGTTGATATGGATGCTTGCCATATTTTGTTAGGAAGGCCTTGGCAGTTTGATACAGATGCAAGGCACATGAGTAGGAAGAATACCTATCAACTTGAAAAAGAAGGTACACGTTATACTTTGTTACCCATAGCTGAGAAGAATATTACAAATGTTCCAAAAACACATGAGAAGAATTTCCTTACCATCACCCATCATCATGCTGAATTTGTTAAAGAATGTAAGGATACTCATGAAATACATTTGTTAGTAGTAAAAGGAGAAAATGTTAATGATGAAAATAAAATTCCAGCTGAAGTACAGGGACTACTGGATGAATTCAATGTAGTTCCAGAGGAGTTACCAAATGAACTCCCTCCCATGCGAGACATACAACACCATATTGATTTTGTTCCCGGTGCCAGTCTACCTAACCTCCCACATTACAGGATGAGTCCTAAGGAGAATGAAATCTTACGGGAAAAGGTAGAAGAATTATTGAAGAAGGGACACATTCAAATTAGCACGAGTCTTTGTGCAGTACCTGCCTTACTTACACCTAAGAAGGATGGCAGTTGGAGAATGTGTGTCGACAGTAGGGCCATTAACAAGATTAGTATTGGGTACAAATTTCCCATTCCTAGGCTGGATGACATGCTGGACCAACTGAGCGAAGCTGTAGTTTTCTCAAAAATAGATCTCACGAGTGGGTATCATCAAATCAGAATCCGTCCCGGAGATGAATGGAAGACAACCTTCAAGACTAGAGATGGTTTGTTCGAGTGGTTAGTCATGCCCTTTGGACTAACCAACGTACCCAGCACTTTCATGAGGCTGATGAACCAGGTATTGCGCCTTCATTGGTAAATTTGTGGTAGTCTATTTTGATGATATTTTGATATACAACAAATCTATCACTGAGCATGTGGGACATATTAGGGAGGTCCTGAAAACATTAAGGGAAAGTAAATTATATGCTAATTTGAATAAATGCATCTTTATGAGTGATAATTTATTATTCCTGGGATTTATTATAAGCAAGGATGGTGTAAAAGTAGAAGAAAAAGTGAAAGCCATTAGGGAGTGGCCGACCCCATCCACTGTCACAGATGTCAGGCGTTTTCATGGGTTGGCAACCTTCTATAGGCGCTTTATTAAGAATTTTAGTAGTACCATGGCTCCCATTGCTGAATGCTTGAAAAAGGGTAAATTTCAATGGGGAGATAACCAGAGCAAAGTTTTGCTCTCATAAAAGAAAAATTATGTACTGCTCTTGTTCTTGCCTTGCCAGACTTTAATAAATTATTTGAAGTTGAATGTGATGCCAGTGGAGTTGGCATAGGGGCTGTATTGTCCCAAGAGAAGAGACCCATTGCTTTCTTCAGTGAAAAATCATGTGAAGCTAGGAGAAAGTGGTATACTTATGACAAGGAGTTCTATGTTGTGGTTAGAGCCCTGAAGACTTGGGAGCACTATTTAAGTGCAAAAGAATTTGTTATCTACACTGGCCATCAGGCCCTAAAATATCTTAGTGGGCAAAAGCAATTAAGAAGTGATTTGCATGCTAGATGGTCTGCCTTCCTAGACAAGTTCCCATATAAAATTGTGTATAAGACTGGACAACAAAATAAAGTGGCTGATGCACTTAACCGACGTGTAGTTCTCATCAAGACCCTCAGTGTTGAGATTGTGGGTTTTGAGTGCTTAAAAGACTTATATGCCCAGGATGAAGACTTCCAACAGGTATGGGAGAAATGTGTGAATAAGCAGCCAGCAGGGGACTTCTTTATTTATGATGGGTTCCTTATGAAAGGGGAACAACTGTGTATCCCTTGCACTTCCCTCTGCGAAAAGATCATCAGGGATTTGCATGGGGGTGGATTAGCAGGACACTTGGGAAGGGATAAAACAGTAGAAGCAGTTAAGGGGCGATATTACTGGCCGAAATTGAGTAGGGACGTGTCTACCATTGTAAGCAGGTACTATGTTTGTCAGACAGCTAAGGGACAAACCCAGAACATAGGTCTCTACGTGCCCCTACCCGTTCCTACTGCTATATGGGAAGACTTGTCCATGGACTTTGTGCTAGGCTTGCCAAAGACCCAGAGGAACATGGACTCCGTCTTCGTGGTGGTTGATAGATTCTCAAAAATGGCTCACTTCCTCCCATGCAAGAAAACAACAGATGCATCCGCAACAGCCAAATTGTTTTTCAAGGAGATTGTCCGTTTGCATGGGGTACCCAAGACCATCACATCAGATCGTGACACACGATTCCTCAGTCACTTTTGGATGACCCTGTGGAGGTTGTTTGATTCCTCACTTAGTTTCAGCAGTACAGCCCATCCGCAGACAGATGGACAGACAGAAGTGGTAAACCGGACCTTAGGGAATTTAATTCGCAACATATGTCGGGAGAGGCCAAAACAGTGGAACTTTGCCATAGCCCAAGCCGAGTTCTCCTATAACAATGCAGTGCACAGTTCTACAGGCAGATCCCCATTCTCCATCGTGTACATGAAGGTCCCTAACCATGCATTGGATTTAGTGAAGCTACCCCGAGTACCCGGCGCCAGTATCTCAGCAGAACAAATGGCAGAACAAATCCAGTCCGTCCAAGAGGTCGTGAAGCAGAAGCTAGAGCAATCCAACGCCAAGTACAAGATGGCCGCAGACAAGCACCGCCGACCTCAAGTGTTTGATGTAGGTAATGAGGTTATGGTCTTCTTAAGGAAGGAAAGAATTCCCGTAGGTACTTACAACAAGTTGAAGCCTCAGAAGTATGGTCCATACAAGATCATGAAGAAGATTAATGACAATGCCTATGTAGTGGACCTACCAAATCATGTGGGTATATCCAAGACCTTCAACGGTACCTGCCAGAAATAACACTCGCCTATCCTAGTCACGACTCGGGGTCGAGTTCTCTCCAAGTGGGGGAGAATGATGGCGGCCCATCACAAGGCCCATCTCACCCCTAGGGGCGGCAGCTCCTAGGATAAGGATAAGTCTAACTAAGATCCAAGAATTCAAGATAAGCAAGGGATCCAAGAATCCAAGATTAGCAAGACTCTTCCAAGATTAGCAAGATAAAGCAAGACTCTTCCAAGACTCTTCCAAGATTATCAAGAAAGACTCCAAGAAGCATCAAGATTAGCAAGATAATCCAAGATTCATGCATCTAGGGAGATCGGACGGTGGAGATCAAACCAAGAAGAATTTGATTCTATCAAATTAGATATTTGGATCTATCCTAGTTATTATTTCCTAGTTCTTTTACAATTTCCAAATATATTATAAATACTGCTATTTTTCCAGAATTATTCATCAATTCATACTTCATATTTTCAGAATTTCTTCAAATTCTCTTCTTCCAATTTTCGCCACCTTTTCTCTCTCCTAGAGAATTCGGTGCTCTTCGCTAGAAGCTAGCGATCGCCCGGTGCTTGCATAGCCAGCCCGGTTTCTCATTGCTTCCACGCTGCGTCAATTACACACATAACATTGATCAAAGAGTACAACCTAAGATCTGGTAGGGGTTCTAGATGAGGGGACCACAATGATTACTAATACGGCCAAAACCGATCAGTTAGAAGTCGCCAAGTGGGAACAAGCTGGGGGTGAAGTGGTTAACTGACCAAACTCACCTTAGAAGGCCGAGACAACCTAAAAGCAGCTAACTTTGCCAAGCCGAATTGACCAGGCTCACCTATGCCCGACTGACCTGGCCGAATTGATCTAGCTGAGCTCACCTAAGCCCAGTTGACTTAGCCAAGCTGACCTGACCTGACCAGGCCAACTTGATACCAACTCATGACATGTACATCTGGTTAACCAAGAAAGTAGCACATGGACATCCATCAGAGCATCAATGCCACCACATTCAAAGTGGGCCCATTCCTACCACATGCACATAACATGTCAACCCAGGGTGTGACAAGTGGGCAGAGCTCCAACCACATGAGTGATGTGCCCATTCTTGGATGAAGCTCCTCTCCTATAAATAGGTGAGCCCCTCATTTGTTTCAACACCATACATAACACTAGATTCTATGCATGATACACACTAGACACCTCAGCACACCTCACTTCATCTCAGCTTACCTAATATCATGTCTCACCAAACTCTTCAGTTCATCTTTTTTACTTTTGGTATTACTAACTTAACCGTTGGAGTCCATGCCCCCCGGATATCACCCTGGGGCCTTTGACGTTCTCCTCTGGTTGTAGGTGCTCCATAGCAACTGAGGTACCGAGCCAAGGTGACACCCTCTTAGCTGAGATCAGAAAATTTCCGATTCTATCCTTGTTGCGAATTTTGGCAGTAACAATTACCACTTCTAGATCAAGAAAAAAACAAATAAGGAAGAAGTTGTAATAGTATAAGCAGTTAGCCCAAGTTCTTAGCTCCTCAATACTACTGATCTCTCCCTACCTCCTCTCTTTCCAAGTCATCAGTCATGGTGTTTGTTGCCCTGGAATCCATCTGATTGAGCTGTCCAAGTAGATGTCAAAGATCTTTCTTCTCCAATTTAATGATTGAGTGTCCATTGGCCATCTGATTGTGCTATCACCTAACCTAGTACAACATGCAAGTCACCTCCCTCCCCCACCAAGACCCCCCAGGCAAAGGGATAAACCAAACTCTGACCCAATGGGATTAGCTCAAACTTTAATCAGTCCCACTCACCTATCACGCCTAAGTAGACAAAAAAAATTCTTCCCATTAGCTTCTCTATACACCCCACCTATTCCTGATCTCTCAGGTTGCCAATAGAGAAACCAGAAAATTTAAGTCTTCCATTTGATGGGGGTTTCAGTCCTTGATGCACAAAGCATATTGCTAAAAGTTTCCGTCCTCATAAGATAGAGACTATTGAGTTTCCTCTGAACACTACATCAGAATTAATATGTCTATCACATCGGTACCAAAAGTCTTAAGAATATGAAATTATAGTTATTCGAACAAGCACAACAAGTTTGTTTCTACCAAAGAGCCATGTTTTGATGCTTCTGGTAGTCGTGTAAATGTTATGTCCTTGTTATCATTCCCAATTCCTTGAACATTGACTCTCATAGGAGTCATTGCCATGCCATAGCACTTAAAACAACATTGGTTTCACTTTGACAATTTAAATCTTCTTTGTTTTGATTGGTCACAATTTGTATCAGTTATTACAAGTTGCCACCAAACAAGGAAATCTCTTAGTCATGCTGGACTTGCATTGGTGTAAGTTAATCGGCTTCAAGTGCAATGGAGTCCAATATCAGGATTTTAATCTTAATTCATCTGTGGTTAATTGTAAGTTTAATAGTTTCCTACTATTCAGAATTTGAGTTTAAAGTCAACTATTCCTCGAGAGGCACAACATAAAAACCATGAAAAACAGAGTTGTATGGTCTGATCTGATGTCTCAGGCTCATCTGCAGACAAGATATGGTGCTCAAGAACCTTGTTGAACAACACACAAATTGTTACTCAAATTTATATCAATCACGTGTTCCTAGAAATCATAAATAAAGAAAAATCTCTATTTAGGTAATAGGTAGGTCTTGTCATACTAATTTGAAAAACAATTTTGTCCTATGAAGTTGAAGTGGAAAGTCCCTATACCTCTTTTCCTTCCAATGGTGTCTCTTGGCAGTGTAGCCGGCCAGAGATAAGTGGAAGAGGAGAGAAGAGAAGAGAAGAAGAAGAGAAGAGAAGAGAGGAGAGAAGAGAGAAGGTTTGCAATGTAACAGTACTAGCGGCGCCAGTGTTTATTTTACTATATATAGGGCGACAGAAATAACAAGGGAAAAGACCCTTGTGCCCCTGAGTACAATAACAGACATAACAGAAATAAAAAACACTTTAATTAGCCAAACAGGCCCTAACATCTGCAACTAAGTTATTTTAACATTATTCCAACACTCCCCCTCAAGTTGGAGCATAGATGTCAATCATGCCCAACTTGTCACACAAATCTTTGTGCTGCACATGATGAAGACCTTTGGTGAAGATATCTGCAAGTTGCTCTTCCGAGCTGACATATGGTGTGCACACTTCTCCACTTTCAAGTTTCTCTCTGATAAAATGCTTGTCCACTTCAATGTGTTTCGTCCTATCATGCAGAACTGGATTAGCAGCAATATTGATGGCAGCTTTATTATCACAGTAGAGTGACGTAGGATTGCTTACTGCGAAACCCAATTCACCTAACAGATTTCTTATCCACATGATTTCCGCAACCCCATGAGCCATTGCTCTATACTCTGTGTCAGCACTGGATCTAGCCACCACACTTTGTTTTTTGCTTCTCCATGTGACAAGGTTTCCTCCTACAAAGGCACAATAACCACTGGTAGACTTTCGGTCATTGACTGCTCCTGCCCAATCTGCATCAGTATATACTTCCACTTTTAAGTGACTGTGTTTCTGGAACAACAAACCAGCTCCAGGAAACTTCTTGAGATATCTCAAGATCCTCTCTGCAGCCTCAAAGTGAGTTGCCCTCGGTCTGTGCATGAATTGACTAAGGACACCCACTGCATAGGCAATATCAGGCCTAGTCATAGACAAATACAGAAGTCTCCCCACGAGTCTCTGGAACATCTTTACATCTTTCAAAAACTCTCCCTGATTGTCTCCCAGATGGTGATTAGGTTCAATAGGTGAATCAGATGGTTTTACCCCCAACTTGCCTGTATCTTCTAGTAGATCTAGTACATACTTCCGTTGGGAAATAAAGATGCCCTTGTGAGAGTAGGCAACTTCAATTCCAAGAAAGTATCGTAAGGGGCCTAGATCCTTCACCTCAAATTTAGTGGCTAAGAATTTTTTTAGTCTCTGGATTTTAGCCTCCCAATCTCCTGTGATCACTATGTCATCCACATACACAATAAGAGCTGTAGTTTTACCTTCACCTCTTTTTACAAACAGGGTATGATCTGACTGGCATTGTTTGAATCCCATTTGTTGGACTGCTAAATGGAACTTACTAAACCAAGCCCGAGGTGATTGTTTCAACCCATATAGGGACTTTTTTAACTTGCACACCTTTTGTTCACTGCCTTTGGCACAGAACCGTAGGGGTTGGGTCATGTACACCTCCTCTTCCAAGTCACCATTCAAGAAGGCATTCTTGATGTCCAATTGGTGAAGATCCCAGTCAAGATTTGCTGCCAAGGAAAGGAGCAAAAGTCTTTGCATAGTCCACTCCATATACCTGTGTGAAGCCTCTTGCTACCAGTCTAGCCTTGTACCTTTCAACAGTTCCATCAGCTTTGTGTTTCACTGTGAACACCCACTTGCACCCCACTGGTTCCTTCCCCTCAGGAAGATCTACCAACTCCCACGTACCATTTTTGTGTAAGGCATCAATTTCTTCCTGCATTGCATCTGTCCATTCAGGTTTTGACAAAGCTTCTGCCACGGTCTTAGGGATGGGGACACTATCCACAGAAGAGAGAAAGGCACGGTACGAAGGTGAAACATGCTCATAGGACACAAAGTTAGAGATAGGATGATTAGTGGTACAATATCTAACACCCTTTCTCTTAGCAATAGGAATATTAAGATCATTGGGGACAGGTGAATCAACATTTAAAGGAGCAATGGGAGCAAGTGTATCTGGTTGATGAGATGGATCTGCCTCGGGTGAATCCGATGATGTTGGTTGCATAGTGTCCGGCTCCACGGCTCTTGAACTCTACTGGCTCTTATGGCGACGATGAAAAACCCGGAACGGAGGAGGATCGGGTAAAAGAGGTAGTTGAATCTGAGTCGTCGCCTGTTTCTCCTCAACCCTACTCTCCCCCTGAGGAGAAACCAAGAAGAACGGTTGACTCTCAAAGAATGAGACATCAATGGAAACATAGTACTTGCGGGCAATGGGATCATAGCAACGATACCCCTTTTGAGATGAAGGGTAACCAAGAAAAACACAAGGAATAGCCTGAGGGTCAAGTTTACCACGAGTAGGTGACAGGTTGTGGACAAAACGACACCCAAAAACACGCATCGGAATGGTGGACAGCGGGGCTGTAGGGAACAAGAGCTGATGTGGGGCCTTATACTCTAGTAGCCGAGAGGGCATGCGATTGATGATATATGTCACATGAAAGCTAAATTACTGTAGCCGAAGTAGCAGAAAAGAGAAGAAGAAGAAGAAGAGATGCTGGAATGTCGAACTGCACTGCTCAGTCGACAGTACTATTATTTATATTATGGTGTAGTACAATGATACAGGAAGTTACTAGAATGCCCCTGATTAGTGATGGGACACCCAGACAACTTAAAACATTAAACAGGATTAGGCCCATTAACAAAGGCCCAGTACAGGACAACTTAAACTTAAGTATAGGCTAATAAGAACTCTTATCAGCCGAATACTCATACATACAAAGACTTCAATCCAACACTCCCCCTCAAGCTAAGCATGGATATCAATCATGTTTAGCTTGCCAAGCATGTCCCTAAACTTTGCTGCTGCCAACCCTTTAGTCAGTACATCCGCAATTTGCATCTCAGATGGAGTATAAGGCACACAGAGTTCACCCGAGACAATTCTTTCTCTAACAAAGTGCCGATCAATCTCAATATGTTTTGTCCTATCATGCTGCACGGGATTGTTGGCAATGTTGATGGCAGCTTTATTGTCACAATACAGCCTGAGAGGACCTTTAGCCTTAATGCCAAGTTCATTAAGAAGTGTTCTGAGCCATAAGAGTTCAGCAACCCCGTGGGCCATAGCTCGATACTCTGCTTCTGCACTTGATCTAGCCACTACATTCTGCTTCTTACTGCGCCATGTGACCAGGTTTCCTCCCACAAATGTACAGTAACCCGAGGTTGACTTCCTGTCTCCAACAGACCCAGCCCAATCTACATCAGTGTAGGCTTCAATTTCAATTCTATTGTTTTTCCTGAAGAGAATTCCCTTCCCTGGGCAAGTCTTCAAGTACCTGAGAATCCTTTCAACTGCTTTCATATGAGGAATCTTTGGAGAGTGCATAAATTGACTGACAACATGCACAGCATAAGCAATATCTGGCCGAGTGAGGGATAAGTATATCAGCTTCCCTACCAATTTTCGGTATCTCTCTTTATCACAGTAGTCCTCCCCTACTGATTCCTGCAGGTCATGGTTCTGTTCCATTGGAGTATCTGCTGGCCTGCACCCCATCATGCCTGTTTCCTCTAGGATGTCAAGAACATACTTCTGCTGACATATGTAGATTCCCTCTCTTGACCTGGCAACTTCAATCCCAAGAAAATATCTCAAATGACCCAAGTCTTTGATCTCAAATTCAGAAGCTAGAAACTCCTTCAGTCTTTTTATCTCTTCCAAGTCATTCCCGGTAATTACCATATCATCCACATAAACAATGAGTGCAGTAAGTTTGCTATCCTGTCTCCTTATGAACAAGGTATGGTCTGCACCACTCTGAGTGTACCCCACTTTCTTCATGGCCCCACAGAGCCTCTCAAACCATGCACGGGGAGATTGCTTCAACCCATATAATGCTTTCCTCAGTTTGCACACCTTTCTACTAAAGTCATAGCCTGGTGGAGGTTCCATAAATACCTCTTCATGAAGGTCACCATTTAAGAAGGCATTCTTCACATCCAGCCGATGAAGTTCCCATGAAAAATTTGCTGCTAGTGACAATAGAACCCGAATTGTGTTGAGCTTTGCTACCGGGGCAAAGGTTTCTTTGTAGTCAATCCCTTCTTTCTGAGTAAACCCCTTTGCCACAAGTCTGGCCTTGTACCTTTCAATGGACCCGTCCTCCCTGTGCTTTACAGTAAACACCCACTTGCACCCAACAGTGGTCTTCCCCTCTGGCAGATCCACTAATTCCCAAGTTCTTGCTTTCATTAGGGCTTTCATCTCTTCATTCATAGCTTCTTTCCACCTTGGATCAGACACAACCTCTGAGTACCTAGAAGGAACACGCACAGAGGAAAGAGCAGACACAAAGGAGTGATAGGCAGGAGATAAATGTGAGTAAGAAACAAAATCAGCAATGGGGTGTCGGGTGGTGCAAGAGTGGATAGGCTTACGAAGAGCAATAGGAAGATCCAAATCAGAAGTATGAGAGTTGAAATTACCTTGGATTTTAGAGACAGATTGATCCGAGTCCAACTGGTTGCTGTCATGAGGTTGAGGACCCCTTTTTCTTCTGTTGTATGTAAGTATCTCTTTTTGTTGCCTACTGGAGCCTTCAAGAACATCTGCAGCATCAGGAGAGGTAACCGGCACAGTGGGAGCCTCACTGGGTTGACCCGGAATGTCACAACAAGGAGTAGGAGGAGAGGATGGAAGACCCGAGGCAGATAGGGGAACAAAAAAGGAGGGAGAATGAGAATCCTCTTCCATCCCACTAGTCTCCCCCTGAAGAGGAGAAGACTGAAAATAGCGTTGAGACTCAAAGAACACCACATCTCTGGTGACATACTTTCTCTTGGAGACAGGGTCATAACACTTGTAACCCTTTTGTGTAGAAGAGTACCCCAAGAATATTCCCTTTGTAGCCTTAGGATCCAGCTTAGTCTTCTTTGGATCCTTCACATGTATGAAACATATACAGCCAAAGACCCGAGGAGGAAGGGGAAAGTCTGGAAGAGTGGGGCACAAAACAGAGAAAGGGGTTTTCATACCCAACACCTTAGATGGCATCCGGTTTATCAGATATGATGCAGAAAGTACAGCTTGAGACCAGTATTGCTTGGGGACTTTGTGTTGGAATAGTAAGGCTCGAGCTGTCTCCAATAGATGTCTATTCTTGCGCTCAGCAACCCCATTCTGCTGAGGAGGATAAGCACAGGATGACTGATGTAGTATGCCAGCATCTTCCAGGAATAAGTTCAAGGATTTTTCAAAGTATTCAACAGCATTGTCTGACCTGAATTGCTTAATCTTCTTATTAAACTGTGTTTCAATCATCTTGCAAAATGCCATGGTTATTCGTGGTACTTCATCCTGTCCTTTTAACAGGTAGATCCATGTACAACGAGAGTAGTGGTCAATAAAACTGATAAAGTACCGAAAGCCATCAAAGGAAACAATGGGTGAAGGGCCCCAGACATCAGAATGAACCAAATCAAAAGGAGCACAAATTTCATTGCTGGAAAATTGGATACACAGTTCTACATTGTTTTGACATTTGACATACTTCACAGGTTAGACTCTGACTTGGAATGCCCTTAAACAATTCGGGAAACAACATTTCTAATGAGGAGAAAGACACATGACCTAGCCTAGCATGCCAAAGATGCAGCTTAGCTATTGACTCCACACTTTCCGGATTACTAGCAACAGATGCTTGTAAGGCTGAGCCGATGTCTGCATCAAGGTAGTAGAGACCTCCATACTCATAACCGCACCCAATCGTTCTCCTTGTCAATCTGTCCTGGAAGACACAATGAGTAGGAAAAAAGGTTATACTACAGTTCAAATTTTTGGTAAGTTTTGAAACAGACAAGAGATTTGAGGTAAGACTGGGAACATGTAAAACTGATTTAAGAGAGAGGTCCTTGCTTAGGTCAACAATTCCCTTTCCAGAGATAGTGGAGAAAGACCCGTCAGCAACTCTCATCTTATCCTGACCAGACAACAAATGATATGAAGAGAATAGGGAAGACATATGTGTCATATGGTCAGTAGCACCGGAATCAATAACCCAAGAAGTAGAGTCAATAGAGCCAGTGGCACTGAAGGCAGAGGCTGTACCTGATCTAGCAAGAGATGTAGAAGCAAAAGAATTATTTCTTAGACGGGCTAATGCCCTACTAAGGATCTCAACCTCACTAGCAGTGAAGCCCAATGTACCAGTTCCAGTGGAATCAGCAACCTGTCCCATAGGAGAAGAAGACACTGTTGGTGTATTTTGTGAGTTGTCATCATTGTTGCTGGCGACAAAATTCCCACTTGCCGCAGGCCTGTTATCTCTAGAAGAAACATCTCTGGGTATTGAAGACATCTTGACTGCAGCCACTGTGTAGGTGACACTGATTGAGACTAGCCGAAGCAGTTCTGAAGGTTCTGAGCCAGTTCTGGAGCAGATCTGATTAGCTGAAATGATCACAGCAGGTTCTGACAGCACTCGACACAGTTTCAGACTTGCCGAGACTGTCACAGTTCTGAAACAGTTCAGTTACAACAGCAAGCAAGGAGTTCTGGGCTGGTAACCGACCTGAAGCTAAGGGTTCTCAACTATTGTGCTATGCAGACACTACTTGAACTTTGAGTACTGCAACTGTAAAGAGAGTGCCCTTCCTTGCGGCCAATACTAGGACTGCTGACATCAGTCCTCAACTAGGGTTCACAGTGCTGAACAATCTGGAGCTGGCAGCTCCCTAGGTAATCTCACAGCAGTGGTGAGGGGTTTCGGACTGATAACCACCCTGAACTTGGAGCTGTTTGCCACATTGCTATGATAGTAGAAGTGTTCACAGTGCTGGTAGAACACTAGATAGACTTCACTTGGGCTGAACCAAAAACTGCAACAGTTCGGGTACAATAGTGAGTGAACAGTTCGAGGCTGCAACAGTAGCAAGTGAACAGTGGCTCTGTAGAAGAAGCTAAGTCTGTGCGAGTCTTGCTGGAGCACCGAAGCTGCAACTGTAGAAGTAGTTAAGCCCCTTTCGGCTAGTGCTAGGACTGCTGAAATCAGTCCTCAACTAGGTCTGTCCTACACAGACCTCTCTTAGTAGCCAAATAGCTACTATTTGCTGGAAATAACCTAGTAGGACATCTACTTCTGGGTCTTACTTCCCTTGAGTCCTACAACCAAGAGAAACCCTAGGTTCGAACTTGCTTTACTCTCTTACACCCCTAGGTCTTCACTACAGCAACCCAGAAAAGGAAGAGAGAAGATGAAAAGACAGCAAGAGAAGAGAGTGTGTGCCGGCTGAAACCAGGAAGAAGCTAATGCTCTGATACCATGAAAGCTAAATTACTGTAGCCGAAGTAGCAGAAAAGAGAAGAAGAAGAAGAAGAGATGCTGGAATGTCGAACTGCACTGCTCAGTCGACAGTACTATTATTTATATTATGGTGTAGTACAATGATACAGGAAGTTACTAGAATGCCCCTGATTAGTGATGGGACACCCAGACAACTTAAAACATTAAACAGGATTAGGCCCATTAACAAAGGCCCAGTACAGGACAACTTAAACTTAAGTATAGGCTAATAAGAACTCTTATCAGCCGAATACTCATACATACAAAGACTTCAATCCAACATCACACACAATACTGCATCCATCCAGAACTGTTTTGGCACATTCATATGAATCAGCAAGCCACGAGCAACTTCGAGAAGGTGACGGTTTTTTCGTTCAGCCACACCATTTTTTTGGGGTGTCCTGGCTCAAGAGCTTCGCTGAAGTGACCCACTCGAAGCAAAGAACTTCGTGAGATCACTATGGAAATATTCCTTTGCATTGTCCGACTGGAAAATATGAATTTCCGTTTGGAATTGAGTGAACACCATGCGTTGAAAATCTTTCACAACTTGTGGCACTTCATCTCGAGATCGCATAGGGTAAACCCAAGTGTATTGAGAATAATCATCAATCAAAGTAACAAAATACTTATAGCCAGCCGCAGTAGGTAGAGTAACAGGGCCCCAAACATCAGAATAAACAATATGAAATGGAAATTCAGGTCTTTTATTTCTTAAAGGTAAAGAACTTCTACAATGCTTACTCAACTGACAAGTTTGACACTGTAACTGACTCACTGACAAGGACTCAAACAACTTCGGGAACATAACTTTTAACGACTCAAAAGAAAGATGACCTAAACGACTATGCCATAAATAGGCCTGACTCTCACTCGACGAACTTGTGGACTCAGTCGCCACTAGACCAGCATTATTCTCCAACACGTAGAGACCATCCACCATGCTTCCTCTACCAATCGTCTTCCCCGAGGTCAAATCCTGAAACACACATGAAGACGGAAAAAAAGGTGACTGAGCAATTCAAAGAGTGAGTAATACTACTAATGGACAGCAAATTAATAGGTAATTTCGGAACATGCAGGACATTAGGAAGAGTAAGGCCAAGTGGGAGAGATATGGTGCCTCGGCCAGCTATGGTAGAAAAAGAACCATCAGCCAGTCTTACCTTATCTCTCCCAGAGAGAAGGTTATATGTCTGGAACAAATTTGACTTACCAGTCATGTGATTTGAGACTCCGGAGTCAATAATCCAAGGTGAATCAGTAGTATGAGATGACACATGGAAGGCTGTGGCATTACCTGATGTAGACGCAAATGAGGTAGAAGGAGTAGGCCCAGAATCCACCTGGCGAAGAGTCCCACCATACAATTCCAAATGTTCACGGAAGGAGTTGATAATATCTTCCTTAGGGTCAGAACCGGGATGTCTCTCCTGAGTTACGGAAGGACTAGTCTCTGTCGATGCCATATTAGCTGAGTTATACCTTTTTTGATTCTGCTGGCCTGGTTTCTTGCCCTAATCCGGTGCTGAGTTCTTACCCAAATCCTGTGCCCATTTAGGTTTTCCATGGAGATCCCAACATGTATCTTTAGTGTGTCGTGTCTTCTGACAGTGAGTGCACCAAAGCTTGCTTTTATCTTCTGATTTTTTCTGAGTGTCACCCCTTTTAAAGCCACCTCCGACATTTGTATCTGAATTTCCCCGGACCGCTAGGGCAACTGACTCCCCTTCTACACCATTCATCACACTTCTTCTGCTTTCTTCTGACTGCACCAAGGCATACACCTCCTGGACTGATGGCAAGTCTTTACTACCCAAGATCTGTACCCTGATGGACTCATATGACGAATTCAGCCCTATGAGGAAGGCAAACACGCGTTACTGTGATACAAGTGACTTATAGGCCTTTGCATCTTCATCACACTTCCAATTCACATTCTGATAGTGATCAAGTTCTTTCCATATTGATGTCAAATCTGAATAGTACATCAAGAGATTCCTCTCCCCCTGCTTGCAAGTAGAAGATTCAGCTTGTAGTTGATATATCTTGGCATAGTGTCTCTGTTCTGAATAAGTGGACTTCGCTTGTTCCCATATCTCACAAGCAGTTTCAGCCCACATAAAAGTCTTCCTTACTTGTGGCAGCATTGAAACCAAGAGCCAAGACATCACCATACTGTTCTCTTGGTTCCACCTATCATGCTCAGCACTTCCATACTTCGGTTCCTTTACTCTCCCATTGATGTATCCTATTCGCCCCCTAGCAGTGATGTAGAGTTTTATCCCCCTAGACCACTCAAGGTAATTCAGACCATCAAAGGGAATGACAGCCATGGGAAAGCTCATATCCATTCCCCCACTCACTCCATTGTGGCTCCCTGAGATCTCTGAAGTAGCAGAATTCTCAGTCGACATGGTCAAGCAGTTAATCAGTCCCACACACCGGACTTAGGACCCCTCATTACTCCACAAAACAATGCTCCACTCAGTTCACACCCACACACTCGGGTTTACCAACCAGATTGAGCACAAACAGTACTAAATTCCGAACAAAAACTGAGGTAATATTCGGCAGATTTCAGACCTGTATAGTTTTATCAGTCCCCACCTACCAGAATTCCAGAATGTCTAACAGCCACTAATCAGCAGGAGAGATCCTTCTTACTTATAGTCAACTCAAACCATTGAGAAGACAGGTCAGCATTGACCTACAGTTGTCTTAACACATGAACAGGATCACACGATCCAAGAAAACTAGGGTTACACAGGTTCGACAGCATTCAGCCGCCCCAGATTCATAGGGTTTTCACTCGGCACATGACCAAGGAGAGTAAAGAAGAGAAAAAATAGGGAGAACTGTACCAGTTGTAGCTATTCTGTAGTCCAGAATCAGATTTCTTTTCTACTAGTCTGTTCGATCTGTTCTTTGGGTTGATCGATCTTCTCTTGACAGTAGGGTTGATCGATCTGCTCTCTTTTAATCAGCATTCCCGCTCTGATACCATCTTGGCAGTGTAGCCGGCCAGAGATAAGTGGAAGAGGAGAGAAGAGAAGAGAAGAAGAAGAGAAGAGAAGAGAAGAGAGAAGAGAGAAGAGAGAAGGTTTGCAATGTAACAGTACTGGCGGCGCCAGTGTTTATTTTACTATATATAGGGCGACAGAAATAACAAGGGAAAAGACCCTTGTGCCCCTGAGTACAATAACAGACATAACAGAAATAAAAAAACGAAATAAAAAAACACTTTAATTAGCCAAACAGGCCCTAACATCTGCAACTAAGTTATTTTAACATTATTCCAACAGTGTCCACATAGCATCCAAATAGTGAATATTCTAACTTTTCCAGGTTACCAGCAAATGGTATGTAAAGTATAGTGGACTGCAAATAGATATGAATATCAATGATTGATGTAAGACATATAATGTTCTATCAGATCAAGATGCCATACATTGTGAAGGGAACATGACACAAAACACCACTATTTCATATGATATTATAAATTACTAGGTTCAGTGAATATGATAGATGAGGAAAATATCGATATATCTGTCAAGAAAAAAGACAAATACCTGCATCCCACATTCTATAGAAATGGTACGAGAAGTGGATTCCCCAAATGACATTTTCGAAACCCAATAACCAAGAGCAAATGCAACAGCATGTAGGATGGCCACAGGAACTATAAGTTGTGCTCCTTGAGACTTCAAGACATTTGAAACTTGCCCAATCTTGCATATATACAAGTTGACGTTAGTATTTTTCAAATATAGTTAGAATGACCAAGTCTAAGGCTATCATAACCGCTTCACAACTGAATTGAACACTTCATTTACCAATAGATTTGTTAACTTACAGGGCTTGCACAAAGTAATGTGGTAAGGATAACCCCTATTAATGGTGTGACTGTGATTATTCGCGCAGTGAATTTGGGGAAAAACTCATTTGACAATACTGAAACATAGACCAAATGTAGGATTGCATCACTTTTCAGATAAGCTATGAACTGCATTAAAGTGATAGTGATAACTGTTGAACCACTGGCATAATTTTACTGAGAGAAGAAAACCTTTTGATTACCTCCAACAACAGTTGGCACCAACACTACTTGGAAAGTGCTGAGGGCAAGGCCCTACAAAAATAAAACGACTAGTTTTAGTCATTAGTAGTAGGCAGAAGGCAATTCTCCGTAATAAGCCTGTTTGCAAAGAGATCGTTGGTTGAAGTCTGTATTCCATCAGAAAGATTAAGAGAACAGTCTACAAACTATTTGACAGGAACTTGGTAGGAAACTCTTATATAGTAATACATAAATGAATAGGAAGAAGTAATAGCTTTCCCTTTTCTTTCTTTCTTCTTCTTCTTCTTCTTTTTTAATTTCCTGGACCTTTTTCAGAGTTGCTTCTTTTACTCCAATCCTAAAATAATATGATCTATCAGATGCCAATATCATCCAACCAAGTTGGTTTTGGAATTCAAGATTTCCTGTGTGGATTCCATCCTACTTGACACATATCTTAGTTATCTCAAAGTTATCAGCTTCTTTGTGAGCATACTTAAGGACAATTTACTGAAAAACTATATCAAGTGAGGTATGTTCTTACTGCTGCATCAACTGGAACAAGCTGACCTGCCAGAAGCTTTGTGAGGAGTGGTGTCATAACAATAGCACCGATTGTTGAACACCTACAGGATCCCAACCGGTGAAATGATTAGTGATGAATATCTTATCAAGAATTTGAATCCTAAGCCAATTGTCCAACATGAAATCACTCAGACAAAAGAGAAACTTCCAAACATCAGCATGCAGTAAAATATCATGACTCGTTGCCACTTACAAAATATCATGCTTTAAACACTGTTATAAGTATTCGTCGTCCAATATGAATATCGTATTATAGGTTAGATTGACAGTTTAAACAGCATATTTGACACAAATTTGATCCCTTATGACATGTAAAAGACCTTTCACATGTAAAGTTTAAAAAAATCATAATCTTGACTGCTATCATCTGATAAATACATAAAAGTATGTATACAAAACAGAGAAATTACCTTGAATATATCAAATTACAATTAGAGATTACCTAGCATCCAATTTACCCAACCAAAGCTAGTATAGAAAGTAGACCTACGTTGTCATAAGAACTGAGAGTGCAACGTTTCCCTTGGATATGTAGGTTGCAACATTTGATGCCTGCCCTCCAGGGCAGCATGAGACCAAAATTAGACCAGTTGCAAGAGGAGCTGAGAGTTTTAGACTCTGCAAATCAGAGAGCAGATTTAGGATTCAGACTTCACAATAATGTTGGACACAAAATCAAGAATGTCTAAGTTAATCCAGATGATTTTCGGCACCAAAAGCTAACAAGGCAATGATGATTCATACAGAAACCCAACATTTTAGGATTTTACAAATGCAGAAATAATATGTGGAAAATCACCTAAAACAGAGGATTTTACAAATTTGTTCAAGCTTTGCTATCATGGTGCACATCACAGGCATGAACAGGAAAGGCAAGTTCCTATGGTCAGTTATTCCTCTGGCAATCCTTTGGGCCATTTGGTTGGAAAGAAACTCCAGAGGAGGTGGTGATCAATTATGCTGTTAAAGAGATTAGAAGTTTTTTTGAGAAGCAGCGAATATTTCATTATAGTAAAAAGATAAAATGAGACTGCTGAGGGAGAGATTTTCTCAACAGCCCGCTACAAGGGGAAAAGAGCCAACAAGATGCTTAAACTGAAAGCCCCTGAAGAGACCACCAGTGAACATCCATTTAATCAGAATTTTTTCCACACTCCCGCACATTTTTTCTGATGGAGCAACTCGATCTTCAAACAAGTGATTGTTCTGCTCCTTCCAAATGCACCAGCAAACTACCAAAGGAGAGATTCCACAGGACCTTACCACTCTTGGAGAATGCCTGCCCCCACCAAGAGGACAGAAAAGATGCAAGGTCGGGAGATGTCACCCAGTTCATGCCAAAAAGATTTAAAACACGGGACCACACCTTGTGAGAGAAACTACATAGAAGTAGGAGATGCTGAGCGTCCTCCCTGCACAAACAACAATGATTGACTAGGGCCACTCCTTTTTTTCTCAAACACATCAATAGTAGGGATTTTACCCTTTGTAGCAGCCCAAATAAAGAATTGAACCTTTAGAGGAATCCTGAGCTTCCACAACCAGACCTAAGGGGGCGAGGTCCCATCTGAATTTAGCAAAAATTGCAACATAGAATTCACTGTAAGGAGGTCAGAATTCTCTTTGTTCCACCAAATCCTGTCCCTTTCTGTCGGATGAAGCTAGATTTATTCCAAACTTTGTGTTAGTGGTGTTAGTGAAGGGGTATTTCAGTCTTTGTACTTGTTGAGAATGCTGATGTGTACTGTTATGTTAGTTCGAGTGCCTCTTACTTAAAGAAGGGCACTCAAGTCTTTTTCAATAAGTCAATAATATAATAATAGGTCTGGCCGAATCAAGGGATTAACTTTTTTCCCTAATTCGAACCAGCCTTTCTCTCTTTGCTCTCTTCTCTCTTTTCTTCTTTCCTCTCCTACTTCTTGCTGTCTACTTTACTCTACAGTCAACGAACAAGACAGAATTCTATGGCAGGTCAAACTTCAACATGGTATCAGAGCTAGGTTCACCAAATCAGACTTGCTAGAATTCTGCCTTCTGCGCATTCGAATTAGGGTTTCACTTGGGGTTCTCAGTTGTGAGTTGGAGACTGGGAAAAGGGCTGAAAAGGAGTGATCGCCCTCTTCCCTAGGAGGTCTCTATGCCTCCGATTGTGTCGTTGGTGATTGGTTGCTGTGGTTTCTAAGCCCTAGTTAGGGCTGGTACGTGTGGTGCAGTGGTGTCTCAGCCCTTCGTATGGTTGGCCTTCAGGCGATGAGGTAAAGTTTTTTTTATATATTTTTTTTTGTTATGGAATACATGAGAGGTGTAGTACAGTTCGCATGATGGGTTCTCAGATTGCAGTATGCTAGGGTTTATGCTAGGGTTTATTCTGGTTTGTGTGTGATTCGAATGGCAATAGTGTCTACTTAATGGTGAAGCTTCCTATAGTTGTGGATTAATGTTGGTGGTGTTACAAGTGTGGTTTTCAGCTTTTGATATCGCTGAAATCAGTGTGTAGACCTCGGTGAGTAGGGGTTGTGGTGTTGTAGTTTTCAACATTTAATACTGCTGAAATCAGTGTACAGACTTCGGTGAGTAGGGTTTGTGGTGTTGCAGTTCTCAGCTGTTGAAATCAGTGTGCAGATTTCGATGAAGTGTCTGTGTGTAGTGTGCAGTGTGTAGTGCTCCTAATTCAGTGCTCAGAATTAAGGGAGTTCGGCAATGGCAGATAACAGTGATAGTAAACCTAGTGTCATGATATCTACTGACTACCTGAATGTCCAAATGACCTCCATTAAACTGAATGGAGAGAATTATGTCCCTTGGGCCAAGTCTGTAGAGGTTTTTCTGAAGGCGAAGAAGAAAGTGAAGCATATAAGAGAGGAGAAACCCCCCGCTAATTCTCAGGAGTATGAAGACTGGGAACAGGAAGATGCACAGATCATTACATGGTTGTGGAACAGTATGGAACCCAAAATCAGTGTGAACTTCATGTTTCTTGACACAGCCAAAGAGGTGTGGGATCATGCCAAGAAACTGTATTCAGGTCAGGATAATACCACTAGGGTATATCAACTGTATCAGGAATACTTCAATCTGCAACAGGGAAATCAGAGCCTTGAGGAGTACTATGCCAATGTGAGGAATATCCGTAATGAGTTAAATGTCTATCATCCTCTCACTTCAGATGTCAAAGTTCAACAGCAACAGCGAGAGCAGCTTGATGTAACACGGTTTCTGGTGGGGCTGAAGTCTGAGTATGAACCAGTACGAGCCCAGATACTAGGGGGATCTGCTCTTCCATCTTTAGAGGAGGTGTTTGCTCGTCTTCGGAGGGCTTCCATTGGATCTATGGACTCTAATGTCTCCGATAAATCAGCATTTGCAGTGTCAAGAGGCCGAGGTGGCAGAAGTGGGACTCGAGGAACCCAGCCTGGCAGGAGTGGTAGTGGTGGATCTACACACATCCGTGGTGGTGGTCGTACTGGAGGCAGAGATTCAGGGGGAGCTCGTGGTAGAGGACGTGGCTCGGGTCCACGGAAGTGTACTCACTGTGGTTTGGATGGACATACCATTAACTACTGCTATGACTTACATGGTCCTCCCTCGACGTGGGCCAACCATGCCATGACTAGTGACACCAGTTTCAGCCCTACACAGGAGAAACGGTCAGCTGACCCGATGCCTTCTACTCCCTCAGATGGTCCAGGCAAGGAGATGGTGAGTGTTCCTCGTGATGAGTATGAGAGGTTTGTTCAATCCAAGTCGCAGCAGAACACAGCTTCCTTTGCACACTCAGGTATGGCTTGTTTGGCATCCACACCCAACCCCTGGATTATTGACTCTGGAGCCTCCGATCACATGACGGGAACTCCAGGTGTGTTTTCATCTCTCACTCATTGCTCAACATCACAATCTGTTACCCTTGCTAATGGCTCCACGTCATCTATCTGTGGTGTTGGTAATGTTGACCTAGACCCTGTATCCCTATCCTCTGTTTTATATGTACCTAAGCTTCCATTTAATCTTATGTCTGTTAGTAAGCTGACCAAGTCACTTAAGTGCTCCATCACTTTTTACCCTTCTATGTGTGTTTTTCAGGATCTCAAGACGGGGATGAAGATTGGTGGAGGGCATGAAGCCGGTGGACTGTATTATCTTGATGGTGGTGGACGAACGTCAACGGCTCTTCAGTCATCCATTTCTCCTCTCCAGTGGCACTGTAGATTTGGTCATCCTTCGCTGAAAGTGTTGCAGTCCTTAGTCCCTTCATTGAGTCAACTTTCTGTTTTAGATTGTGAGTCTTGTCAATTTGGGAAACACCATCGTGTTCCCTTTCGTTCTAGGGTCGATAACCGTGTGTCGAGTCTTTTTTCTTTAATTCATTCAGATGTTTGGGGTCCTTATAAAGTGATGTCATATAATGGATACCGATATTTTGTTATTTTTGTTGATGACTGTTCAAGAATGACGTGGCTCTATTTAATGAAAGAAAGAAGTGAATTATTTTCCATCTTCCAGAAATTTTATGCTGAGATCCGCAATCAATTTGGTGTTCACATCAAAATTTTCCGTTCTGATAATGGTCGTGAATACTTGTCCTCATCTTTTCGAGAATACTTGGACCACCATGGGATTATACACCAAACTTCATGTACCTATACTCCGCAACAAAATGGGGTTGCTGAGAGAAAGAACCGCCATCTTGTAGAAACGGCACGCTCCCTCATGCACCACATGAATGTTCCCAAAACTTTTTGGAGCGATGCAATGCTCACCTCTTGTTTCTTAATTAATCGGATGCCCACGTCTATCCTTGATGGTCGTTCTCCTTTTAGTGTCTTATTCCCCAACATGTCTCCGTTTCCGCTTTCTCCTCGGGTATTTGGGTGTGTCTGCTTCGTTCATAATCTGAGTCCCGGGACTGACAAGTTAGATGCACGTTCCCTGAAGTGTATCTTCCTTGGTTATTCCCGAACTCAGAAAGGGTACAAGTGTTATCATCCTAGTTCTCGTCGTTCCTTGGTATGTGCTGATGTTACATTCTTTGAGTCTACTCCGTTCTTCGTGGGGTCCGGTGCTGCTGCTTCCCCCACATCACCACCTCCTCTTCCTCTTCCTGTGGCTGATCCACCTCCTTTGGTTCCAGTCATGCCTACGTCCTTGCCTCCGGTGCCACCATTGGTTGACCGTCCACCCATCCGTCACGTGTATACACATCGCCCACGTGTACCGGCTGCAGCTCCTCCAGCTTCATCACCGTCGACAGATCCAGCTCCAGCTTCGACACCAGCCTCCGACCTAGATCTTCCTATTGCCTTACGGAAAGGTAAGCGTACTTGCACCCTTCACCCTATTTCCAATTTTGTTTCACTTACCCACCTCTCCGTTCCCCATCGCCAGTTCATATCTTTGTTATCCTCCGTGGTTGTTCCTAAGGATGTCCAGGAAGCCCTTACCTCTCCAGAGTGGTGCCGTGCTATGGAAGAAGAGCTCTCTGCTTTGCATCATAATCACACTTGGGATCTCACCGCTCTTCCTCCTGGGAAGCAGGCTGTCGGTTGTAAGTGGGTGTATAGTGTTAAGTACTTGCCAGATGGTCGTGTTGAGCGCCTGAAGGCGCGGCTGGTTGCCAAAGGGTACTCCCAAACCTATGGCATTGACTACACGGAGACGTTCTCCCCGGTTGCTAAGATAGGATCAGTTCGTGTCGTCATCTCCCTTGCAGCTATGTCTGGTTGGCCTCTCCATCAGCTCGATATCAAAAAATGCCTTTTTGCATGGGGATTTGCTCGAGGAGGTCTACATGGAGCAACCACCTGGGTTTGTTGCTCAGGGGGAGGATGGTAAGGTATGTAGACTTAAGAAGGCTATTTATGGACTTAAACAGTCCCCTCGAGCATGGTTTGGTAGGTTCAGTGAGGTGGTCAAGAAGTTTGGTCTGAAACAGTGCCAAGTTGATCACTCTGTCTTCAGTCTTGACTCTTCGGCAGGTAAAATAATATTGGTGGTGTATGTGGATGATATCGTTGTGACTGGGAATGATAAAATGGGCATTGACAGATTGAAGGCATTCCTACAGGAACACTTTCAGACAAAGGACCTTGGCAAGTTGAAATACTTTTTGGGCATAGAGGTAGCAAGATCTAAGCATGGCATTAATTTGTGCCAGAGGAAATATGTGCTTGATTTACTGGAAGAAACAGGATTGTTGGGTACTAAACCGGCTGAGACACCTATGGAAACAAATACGAGGCTGAGCAGTGATATAGGTGAAGTGTTTGAAGAGCCTGGCAGATACCGACGACTTGTAGGCAAACTAAACTATCTAACCATTACTCGGCCAGATATTTCATTTGCGGTTAGTGTGGTGAGTCAGTTCATGCAGAAACCTTTGGTCCCACATTGGAATGCAGTGCTAAGGATTGTGAGGTATCTGAAAGGAGCTCCTGGTCGTGGTTTGCTGTACAGAAGTGGTGGAAAACTGGTAGTAGAAGGATACACCGATGCTGATTGGGCAGGTTCTATGTCTGATAGACGATCTACCACAGGCTATTGCACCTTTC
This sequence comes from Nelumbo nucifera, assembly GCF_055504915.1. Classification (NCBI taxonomy): domain Eukaryota; kingdom Viridiplantae; phylum Streptophyta; class Magnoliopsida; order Proteales; family Nelumbonaceae; genus Nelumbo; species Nelumbo nucifera. The sequence continues at coordinate 24,385,445 of NC_142650.1, forward strand.
TGGGGGGTAACCTGGTAACATGGAAAAGTAAGAAGCAAACAGTTGTGGCAAGAAGCAGTGCAGAAGCGGAATATAGGGCCATGGCACATACTGCTTGTGAACTAGTGTGGCTGAGGAACCTTCTACAGGAGATAGGATATGACATCAGTACTCCAATGAAGCTCTACTGTGACAATCAGGCAGCGGTTCATATCTCTTCCAATCCAGTGTTTCATGAAAGAACCAAGCACATCGAAGTTGACTGTCATTTTGTGAGAGAGAAGGTGCTGAATGGGGTGATAGAAACTGCATATGTTAGTACGGGAAACCAGTGGGCAGACTTGTTTACAAAAGGCTTGAGTCGGGGGAGAGTGGACTACATATGTAACAAGCTGGGATTATATGATATATACTCACCAGCTTGAGGGGGAGTGTTAGTGGTGTTAGTGAAGGGGTATTTCAGTCTTTGTACTTGTTGAGAATGCTGATGTGTACTGTTATGTTAGTTCGAGTGCCTCTTACTTAAAGAAGGGCACTCAAGTCTTTTTCAATAAGTCAATAATATAATAATAGGTCTGGCCGAATCAAGGGATTAACTTTTTTCCCTAATTCGAACCAGCCTTTCTCTCTTTGCTCTCTTCTCTCTTTTCTTCTTTCCTCTCCTACTTCTTGCTGTCTACTTTACTCTACAGTCAACGAACAAGACAGAATTCTATGGCAGGTCAAACTTCAACACTTTGAAACAAGACAGCCAATGAATCCAGATCCCAGTCATTTACCTCTCTTCTTAGTCTCAGGACCCACACTACTCTTGGTTGTAGATAACCTCAAAGTAATCACATGCCCGGGGCCTCCTTATCCTGAGCCAAAGCAAAAATTGATGGGAAGCCCAAGCAAAGGGGTTTGGTACCACATCACCTGTCTTTCCAAAACAAAATTCTTTCTCTGAACCAGGTTTGAAAGAGATACAACTGAAAAACACCTCCCTGATTTGTAAGATGCCCTTCCATGAGCTAGCTCCATATGGTTCTGAAGCTGGGCCAGATTCCCATCCGCAACTAGCTTCCCCATACTTGTTTTTAATTACATTTTTCCAGAGCACATCACCCTCTGTAGCAAATCTTCAGCCACTTGGCAAGTAAAGCACTATTACTTATTTGAGAGGCTTTATGCCTAAACCCCCTTGCTGTTTTGGTTTACAAACCTCTGATCAAGCCACAAAATGTAGCTTTTTATGATCTTCTGTGCCATCCCAAAGGAAGTCCCTCCTTTGTTTCTCAATGCAGCTTAACATAGTACTCGGTGCCCTAAGCAAAGACATGAAATAAATGGGCAGATTTGAAAGGACACTATTGATTAGAGTGATCCTTCCCCCTTTGAAAGGTAAATCTTCTTCCAACCAGGCAGCTTGAATTTTGTTCTATCAATAACTAGGTAGCAAATTTCTTTTGCTTTACAATGCGTTCCCAAGGGAAGGTCCACAACTTTTGAAGGAAGGGAACTCACTCCACCACCCAAAAGAGCTGCCAACTCATTCAATTGGGGGACCTCCTCAACAGGGATAAGAGCAGATTTCTGGAGATTTATTTTCAAACTAGATGCAGCTTCAAAACAGATGAGGAGACACCTTAAGAACAACAGATCACAACAACTTGGCCTTGAAAAGATTAAAGAATCATCAGAAAACTGGAGTGTGATTGGATCACTATCATCCGTCACTTTAAAGCCTTCTAGATAACCTCCTGAAACTACACGACTAATGAGTCTGCTCAGAGCCTCCAGTACTATATAAAGAAAAAGGGAGATAAGGGGTCTCCTTGGCAAAGACCTCTCTTTGCCACTGCCAAGCCCTCCACTTTAGAAGTTGAATGCCAATTCTTAGCTTATTTAGAGTGTTATAATTCAGGTCTGCCTTAGAGTTCGGCCTGACTGAGTTCAGTTATGTAGAAGAAGAAAAAGTGATAAAGAAAGAGAGAAAGAGAGAAGAGAGAATTCTGATTCGAACTGAAAGAGTCAACTTGGCTTCTCCCAGTCGGCCAGTAAGTATTTATATTATTATTAAAACATGACTGAAAAGACTTATGTGCCCTTACTTAAGTTAAGAGCACATGTTTCAACACAACATTACAGATCAGCAACATCAATCAAGGTATAAAGACAGAAATACCCCTACGCTAACACTCCCCCTCAAGCTGGTGAGTATATATCATATACTCCCAGCTTGTTACATATGTAGTCCACTCTTCCCCGACTCAAGCCTTTTGTAAATAAGTCAGCCCACTGATTTCCTGTATTAACATGTGTAGTGTCTAGTGTAATCTGAAGAGCTATACTCGAAGTAGCAAGGAAGAGAAGAGAACCACAGAACTGAAGAGAATGTCGAACTGTACTAGCCAGTCGACCAGTCCTTTATTTATAGATGAATATAGTACAAGGTACAAGAAATTACTGGGATGCCCCTGATTAGTGATGGGACACCCAGATGACTTAAATCATTAAATAGGATTAGGCCCATTAACACAAGCCCAGTTACAAGATAAGTTAAACATAAGAATGGGCTAATAAGAACTCTTATCAGCCGAACATCACTCTAACATTCTAACACTCCCCCTCAAGCTAAGCATGGATATCAATCATGTTTAGCTTGCCAAGTATGTCCCTGAACTTCGTTGATGCCAGCCCTTTAGTTAATACATCTGCAATCTGCATCTCTGATGGAGTATAAGGCACACAGAGTTCTCTTGAAATAATTCTCTCTCTGACAAAGTGTCGATCAATTTCAATATGTTTTGTCCTGTCATGCTGCACAGGATTGTTGGCAATGTTGATAGTAGCTTTATTATCACAATACAGCTTGAGAGGACCCTCAGTCTTGATACCAAGCTCATTAAGGAGAGTCTTGAGCCATAAGAGTTCAGCAACCCCGTGTGCCATAGCCCGGTATTCTGCTTCTGCACTTGATCTAGCCACAACATTATGCTTCTTACTGTGCCATGTGACTAGGTTTCCTCCCAAGAATGTACAGTAACCTGAGGTTGATTTTCTGTCTCCAACAAATCCAGCCCAATCAGCATCAGTGTAGGCTTCAATTTCAAGTCTGCTGTTTTTTCTGAATAGAATTCCTTTCCCTAGGCAAGTCTTCAAGTATCTGAGGATTCTTTCCACTGCTCTCATATGAGGGGTCTTTAGTGAGTGCATGAATTGACTGACAACATGCACTGCATAGGCAATGTCTGGCCGAGTAAGGGATAAGTATATCAGTTTTCCGACCAACTTTTGGTACCTTTCCTTATCACAGTATTCCTCACCCATTGATTCTTGTAATCCATGGCTTGGTTCTATTGGAGTGTCTGCTGGCCTGCACCCCATCATGCCTGTTTCCTCTAGGAGATCTAGCACATACTTTCTTTGACATATGTAGATTCCTTCTCTTGATCTAGCAACTTCAATTCCAAGAAAGTATCTCAGATTTCCCAGGTCTTTGATCTCAAATTCTGAAGCTAAGAACTCCTTCAGCCTCTTCATCTCTTTCACATCATTTCCAGTAATCACCATATCATCCACATACACAATGAGTGTTGTAAGTTTGTCATCCTGTCTCCTTGTAAACAATGTATGATCTGCATTGCTCTGATTGTACCCTACTTTCTTCATGGCCAAACAAAGTCTCTCAAACCATGCCCGGGGAGATTGCTTCAAACCATATAATGCTTTCCTTAGTTTACATACCTTCTTTCCAACATCATATCCAGGTGGGGGTTCCATGAATACCTACCTCTTCATGAAGATCACCATTTAGGAAGGCATTCTTCACATCCAGCTGATGAAGTTCCCAAGAGAATTTTGCTGCTAGTGACAGTAGAACCCTGATTGTGTTGAGCTTTGCTACTGGGGCAAAGGTTTCCTTGTAGTCAATTCCTTCCTTTTGTGTAAATCCCTTTGCCACAAGTCTGGCCTTGTACCTCTCAATTGACCCATCTTCCCTGTGCTTTACTGTGAACACCCACTTGCACCCAACAGTGCCTTTCCCCTCTGGCAGGTCCACCAATTCCCATGTCCTTGCGTTCATTAGGGCTTTCATCTCCTCATTCATGGCTTCTTTCCACCTTGGATCAGATGCTACCTCTGAATACCTGGAAGGGACACATACAGAGGAAAGAGTAGACACAAAGGAATGATAGGCAGGGGATAAGTGTGAGTAAGAAACATAATCGGCTATGGGATGCCGAGTGGTACAAGAACGAATAGGCTTACGGAGAGCAATAGGAAGATCCAAATCTGAATTGAGTGAGTCAGAATTACCTTGGATTGCAGAGACAGATTGATCTGAGTTCAACTGGTTGCAATCATGAGGTTGAGGGGCCTTCTTCCTTCTACTGTATGTAAGTATCTCTTTCTCTTGTTTACTGGAACCTTCAGAAGCACCAGCCGAATCTGGAGAAGCAACTGGCACAGTGAAAGTCTCACTAGGTTGACCCGGAATGTTACAGCTAGTAGTAGTGGAAGGTGATGAAATGGGAACAAAAAAGAAGGGAGAATGAGAATCCTCTTCCAACCCACTACTCTCCCCCTGAAGAGGATTTTGAGAAGACTAGAAATAGGGTTGAGACTCAAAAAAGACTACATCCCTGGTGACATTTTTTCTTGGAGACAGGATCATAACACTTATACCCCTTCTGCGTAGGTGAGTACCCCAAAAATATTCCCTTTGTGATCCAGTTTGGTCTTCTTTGGATCCTTCACATGTATGAAGCATGTACAACCAAAAACCCGCGGGGGAAGAGGAAATTCTGGAAGAGTGGGACACAAAACAGAGAAAGGGGTCTTCATACCCAGTACCTTAGATGGCATCCGATTTATCAGGTATGATGCAGTGAGAACAGCTTGAGACCAATATTGCTTGGGCACATTGTGCTGGAAAAGAAGGGCTCGAGCTGTCTCCAATAGATGCCTGTTCTTGCGCTCAGCGACCCCATTTTGCTGAGGGGTGTAAGCACATGATGATTGGTGTAACATGCCTGCATCTTCCATGAATGAGTTCAGGGATCTTTCAAAGTATTCAGCTGCATTGTCTGAATGGAATTGCTTGATCTTTTTATCAAATTGTGTTTCAACAATCTTGCAAAACATCATAGTTATCCGGGGAACTTCTTCACGTCCTTTCAACAGATAAATCCAAGTGCACTGAGAATAATGGTCAATAAAACTGATAAAGTAACGAAAGCCATCAATGGAAACAATGGGTGAAGGACCCCAAACATCGGAATGAACAAAATCAAAAGGGGCTTGAATTTCATTACTAGAAATTGGATACATTGATCTACATTGTTTTGACATTTGACACACATCACAAATTAAACTCTGACTCGGAATGCCCTTACATAATTCGGGAAACAACATTGCTAAGGAAGAAAAGGACAAATGACCTAGCCTAGCATGCCACAAGTGCAGCCTAGCTATTGACTCCACACTTTCCGGACTAGTAGTAGAAGCTTGCAAGGCTGAGCTGACACCTTCATCAAAATAGTAGAGGCCCCCATACTCATGACCACTCCCAATCGTTCTCCTCGTCAATCTGTCCTGGAAGACACAATGAGAAGGAAAGAAAGTTATACTGCAGTTTAAGTTTTTCATAAGCTTTGAAACAGACAACAGATTTGAGGTAAGACTAGGAACATGTAGGACTGATTTAAGAGAGAGATCCTTGCTTAGGTCAACCACCCCCTTTCCAGAGATGGTGGAGAGGGGCCCATCAGCTACTCTCATCTTATCCTGGCCAGACAACAAATGATATGTAGAGAATAAGGAGGACATATGTGTCATATGGTCAGTGGCTCCGGAATCAATCACCCAAGAGGTAGAATTAATGGAACTAGATGCACTAAATGAAGAGGTTGTACCTGATTTGGCAAGAGAGGTGAAAGCTAAAGAATTGTTCTTCAGACGGGCTAATGCCTGGCTGAGAACCTCTACCTCACTAGCTGTGAAGCCCGAAGTACTTGGTCTAGAGGAGTCGGCAGCCTGCCTTGCGGTGGAAGATGACACTGTCTGAATACTCTGTGAGTTGTCACTACTGTTGTTGGTGGCAAGATTCCCACTTGCTGTGTGGCCCTTATGTTGACTTTTGTCCTTTCTCAGAGCAGCTGGCTTCAGATGAGGGTACAAGACCCAACATTTCTCCTTTGTGTGTTTCTCACCACCACAATGTGTACACTTGAGGGACTTCTTGTCTGAAAATCTATTCCCCTTAGTGGAGACTAAGGCTGAATGTTCTCCAGGTAGTTCTGTTGACTGTGTCTGGGAGTCAACTTGCATCTCCTTTCTCCTTACTTCTTCATTCCTCACCAGGTAGTAGACATGGTGAAGCTCAGATAATTCATCTCTCCCTAGAATCTGTGACCTTATACCTTCATATACAGGGTCAAGACCCGCCAGAAACTTGAAGGCTCTGCCCTCATCAATCTGCTTATCATGCCTCCCCTTATCATTAGCATTTTCCCAATCCAAAATCAAATGGTGGTCAAGCTCTTCCCAGAGGCCTTCCAGTGTTGCAAAGTAGGTTGCCACGGACATGTCTCCTTGCCTTAGGGCTGCAATGTCTTGGTTCAGCCTGTAGATTCTAGCATTGTTCTTTTTTTGGCCATATGTCTTAGATAATTTCTCCCAAATTTTAGCAGCTGTGGGGAAGTGATGAACAGTTCTAGCCACCCTAGGAGTCATAGAGGCCAGCAACCAAGACATGACTGTGGCATTTTCCTTGCGCCACACGGGGTATTCAGGACTGCCAATTTCTAGTTGTTTCTTGTCTCCATTCAAATAGCCTGTGAGCTCACGAGAGGTAATGAACAGCATTGCTGAGACAGACCACTCTCTGAAGTTATACTCATCTAGCAGCACACTTGTAATCTGCAAGCTGTGTAGATTAGGGTTTTCCAGGTTTGAGGACCTTGTAACAGGTCTGTTATCTCTAGAGGAAACTTCACCGGATAGTGAGGACATCCTGACTTCAGTCCAAGAGTTGTTCACAGTGTTGTAGGTGGTCACAGTGTTCACAGTGCTGGTAGAAGTGTTCACAGTTCGGGTACTGTGCAGTGCTGTTTAGGACTGGCCGAAGTAGCAAGTAAGGGGCTGTAACTGAACCAGTTCACAGTGCTAGTAACTGAAGTTACTTCAGTTAGGGCTTGTTCTGCGACCTGAAGTAACTGTGCAGTGCAGTAACTGAAGTTCACAAAGTAGGACTGATAACCGACCTGAAGAAAATTTGTAACTGAAGTTACCACAGTTCTACCCAAGTCTTGCTGGGGCACGAAGCTGCAACTGTAGAGAAGGCTAAGTCTTTACCACTTGTTCTGCGCAAGTCTTGCTGGAGCACAAAGCTGCAACTGTAGAGGAAGCTCTCTCCCTTTCGGCTAGTGCTAGGACTGTTGAAATCAGTCCTCAACTAGGTCTGTCCTATACAGACCTCTCTTAGTAGCCCAATAGCTACTATTTGCTGGAGATAATCTAGTAGGACATCTACTTCTGGGTCTTACTTCCCTTGAGTCCTACAACCAAGAGAAACCCTAGGTTCAAACTTGTTTTACTCTCTTACACTCCTAGGTCTTCACTACAGCAACCTAGAAAAAGGAAGAGAGAAGATGAAAAGACAGCAAGAGAAGAGAGTGCGCCTGCTGAAACCAGGAAGGAGCTAATGCTCTGATACCATGTAATCTGAAGAGCTATACTCGAAGTAGCAAGGAAGAGAAGAGAACCACAGAACTGAAGAGAATGTCGAACTGTACTAGCCAGTCGACCAGTCCTTTATTTATAGATGAATATAGTACAAGGTACAAGAAATTACTGGGATGCCCCTGATTAGTGATGGGACACCCAGATGACTTAAATCATTAAACAGGATTAGGCCCATTAACACAAGCCCAGTTACAAGATAAGTTAAACATAAGAATGGGCTAATAAGAACTCTTATCAGCCGAACATCACTCTAACATTCTAACATCTAGCTCTCCATTCAGCACCTTCTCCCTCACAAAGTGACAGTCAACCTCAATGTGCTTGGAGTGTTAATGTTGTACCCTACTTCCTGTAGAAGGTTCCTTAGCCACACTAATTCACAAGCGGTGTGCGCCATAGCCCTATATTCTGCTTCTGCACTGCTTCTTGCCACAACCGTCTGCTTCTTACTTTTCCATGTCACCAGGTTACGTCCTAGAAACGTGCAATAGCCTGTAGTAGACCGCCTATCAGACATAGAACTGGCATCAGCATCAGAATACCCTTCTATTTCAAGTTTTCCCCCACTCTTGTATATCAGACCGCGACCCGGGGCCCCTTTTAGATACTTCACAATTCTCAGAACCGCATTCCAATGAGGAATCAGAGGTTTTTGCATGAACTGGCTTACCACACTAACTGCAAATGAGATGTCTGGTCTAGCAATGGTTAGGTAGTTCAGTTTGCCCACAAGTCGTCGGTATCTGCCAGGGTCTTCAAACACTTCACCCATATCACTGCTTAGCTTGGTATTTGTGTCCGTGGGTGTTTCAGCTGGTTTGGCACCCAACAAGCCTGTTTCTTCCAGCAAATCAAGCACATACTTCCTCTGGCACAGGTTAATCCCATACTTGGATCTCGCTACCTCTATCCCCAAGAAGTATTTCAGTTTACCTAGATCCTTTGTCTGAAAGTGATCCTGCAGATAAGTCTTCAGCCTGTCAATACCAATGTTATCATTCCCAGTAATAACAATATCATCTACATGCACCACCAACAGTATTTTTCCTCCCGGAGAGTCATGACTAAATACAGAATGGTCAACTTTGCACTGTTTCATGCCAAACTTCTTTACCACCTCACTGAACCTACCAAACCATGCTCGAGGAGACTGTTTAAGCCCATATATAGCCTTCCTTAGTCTGCACACCTTACCATCCTCCCCCTGAGCAACAAACCCTGGAGGTTGCTCCATGTAGACCTCCTCGAGTAAGTCACCATGCAAAAAGGCATTCTTGATATCAAGCTGATATAGTGGCCACTCATACATGGCTGCAAGAGAGATCACAACACGAACTGACCCTATCTTAGCAACCGGTGAGAAGGTCTCTGTGTAGTCAATGCCATAGGTTTGTGAGTACCCTTTTGCAACTAATCACGCTTTCAGGCGTTCAACACTACCATCAGGCAGATACTTAACCGTATAAACCCACTTACAACCAACAGCTTGCTTCCCAGGAGGAAGAGCAGTGAGGTCCCAAGTATGATTATGATGAAGGGCTGAGAGTTCTTCTTCCATGGAACAGCACCACCCTGGAGAGGCAAGGGCTTCCTGGACATCTTTAGGAACAATAACTGATGATAACAAGGTAACAAACTGGCGATGGGAAGCGGAAAGGTGAGTAAGAGAAACATAATTAGAAATGGGATGAAGGGTGCAAGTATGTTTACCTTTCCGCAAAGCAATGGGTAGATCAATCTCAGATGCTAAGTGGGGGTATGGTGCCGGATCCGTCGATGGAGATGTAGCCGGAGAAGTAGTAGCTGGTGCACGTGGGCGATGTGTATACACATGACGGATAGGTAGGCGTTCAACAGGTGGTGGCACCGGAGGCAAGGATGTGGTCACGACTGGAACAAAGGGAGGAGGATCGACAACGGGAAGTGGAAGAGGAGGAGGTGATGAGGAGGAAGAAGCATTACCAGACCCCAAAAAGAACGGAGTAGACTCAAAGAAACTGACATCAGCACACACAAAGGACCGTCGAGAACCAGGATGGTAACACCTATACCCTTTCTGGGTCCGAGAATAGCCAAGGAAGATGCACTTGAGAGAACGGGCATCAAACTTGTCGTTCCCGGGACCCAGATTATGGACAAAACAGACACACCCAAAAACTCTCGGCGTAAGAGGGAACGGAGACAAAGTGGGAAACAAGACCTGAAACGGAGACTGTCCATCAGGGATGAACGTGGGCATCCAATTAATCAGAAAACAAGAGGTAAGCACTGCATCACTCCAAAAAGGTTTGGGAACATGCATGTGATGCATTAGGGATCTTGCTGTTTTAAGGAGATGGCGATTCTTTCTCTCAGCCACCCCGTTTTGTTGTGGAGTGTAGGTACACGAGGTCTGATGTATAATGCCGTGTTGGTTCAGGTATTCCTGAAATGATGAGGATAAATATTCGCGGCCATTATCAGAACGAAAAACTTTGATGTGGGTACCAAATTGGTTACGAATTTCAGCATAAAATTTTTGAAAAATGGTAAACAATTCACTTCTTTCTTTCATTAAATAGAGCCACGTCATCCTTGAAAAATCATCCACAAAAATGACAAAATATTTGTATCCATTATATGACATTACTTTATAAGGACCCCAAACATCTGAATGAACTAAAGAAAAAGGACTTGACACACGGTTATCAACCCTAGAACTAAAGGGAACACGATGGTGTTTCCCAAACTGACACGACTCACAATCCAAAACAGAAAGCTGACTCAAGGACGGAACCAAGGACTTCAAGACTTTGAGCGACGGATGACCAAATCGGCAGTGCCACTGGAGAGGAGAAAGAGATGACTGAAGAGCTGTTGAAGTTCTACCACCACTACCGTCAAGATAATACAGTCCACCTGCTTCATGCCCTCCACCAATCTTCATCCCCGTCTTGAGATCCTGAAAGACACACATAGAAGGATAAAAGGTAATGGAGCAGTTAAGTGATTTGGTCAGCTTACTAACGGACATAAGGTTAAAAGGCAATTTAGGAACATACAGAACTGATGAGAGGGATACAGGATCTAGGTCAACATTACCAACACCACAAATTGAGGATGTGGAACCATTAGCAAGGGTGACAGATTGTGATGTTGAGCAATGAGATAAGGAGGAAAACACACTTGGAGTTCCAGTCATGTGATCGGAGTCTCCAGAGTCAATGATCCAGGGATTGGGTGTAGATGCCAGACAAGCCATACCTGAGTGAGCAAAAGTCGTCGTGTTCTGCTGTGATTGGATAAACCTCTCATATTCATCACGGGGAACACTCACCATCTCCTTCATGGGACCATCTGTGGATGTAGGAGGCAACTGGTCAGATGAATGATTCTCCTGTCTAAAGCTGGAACTTGAGTCACCGGTCGCGGCATGATTGGCCCAGGTTGAGGGAGGACCATGTAGATCATAACAATAGTTGATGGTATGTCCATCCATACCACAATGAGTGCACTTCCTCGGGCCTGAGCTATGTCCTCTACCACGGGCTCCCCCTGAATCTCTGCTCCCAGTACGACCACCACCACGTTATGAGTAGACCCACCATTGCCACTTTGGCCAGTAAGTGCTAGGGTTTATGCTGGTTTGAAACACACCTCCTATTTAATCCATAACAGATATCATGCACTGAAATCTCTTACCTTATCGCTGAAGTAACACCCATGCGAGCAGGAGAGAAGTCCACACACAACAGCCACACACAACAGCCACTGCCCACACAGTTCGGCCCTCTATTCTTCCTCTACTAGGGAGGGCGATCTCAGAAATCACAGCAACCGACCACATACGACCTGACTGGAGGCATAGAGACCCCCAAGGGAAGAGGGCAATCACTCCTTTCAGCCCTTTCCCTTATCTCCAATCGAACGCAGAAAAAAAGAGGAAAACCCTAGATAGGGTGCGCAGAGAATGAACCCTAGGCAAGCAGAAATCTAGGCAGATTTAACCTGGTTCTGATACCATGTTATAATTCAGGTCTGCCTTAGAGTTCGGCCTGACTGAGTTCAGTTATGTAGAAGAAGAAAAAGTGATAAAGAAAGAGAGAAAGAGAGAAAGAGAGAAAGAGAGAAAGAGAGAAAGAGAGAAGAGAGAATTCTGGTTCGAACTGAAAGAGTCAACTTGGCTTCTCCCAGTCGGCCAGTAAGTATTTATATTATTATTAAAACATGACTGAAAAGACCTATGTGCCCTTACTTAAGTTAAGAGCACATGTTTCAACACAACATTACAGATCAGCAACATCAATCAAGGTATAAAGACAGAAATACCCCTACGCTAACATAGAGGATATTGTGCATCCTCTTCTTTTTGGGCTGTCAATTTTTGTGGGGGGTCCTTAGTTGGGTTGTTTATATGTACAGAGATTCTCTGTAAAGAGGACCTTGTACATTTTCATTATTAATACAATCATATATTAGCTTTTTTTTCAAAAGGAAAAAAAAAGCAGATGGCCTAATGCACTTCCCACCACCAAAAGAAAAGGAAAGAAATAAAAAGAGTACCATATCATGAACACAAGAAAAGATAAAATTTGAGTTACCAAAAAATGCCACTTTCAGAGGGAAACTAACACACAATTGATTTTTTTTCTTTTTTTTTAAGATTACATGGGGAGAATAAAAAAAATTAATGCATACTACAGGTTAATTTAACCCTTACATCATCCTCAGTCCATTATCAATTGAACAATTAGTTTGATAGTAAGCAAAACTAAGCTATTCTGTTTAGTGCTCTGTTTTCCACTTAAAAGAAGGAAAGGAAAAGGGGTAAAAAACAGAATGACCATCTCAATAAAATAAGATGATAAAATAAATTGAGTTACCAGGATAGTGCAACGTGTTAAGGAATATAACCAGATAATTGGTTTGATAATTGATACTAGGAAAAACTATGCTATCTAACATGAAGTATGAGATAAAAATCCCCCCATCCCTTATGGACCACAAATTGATAGCATCCACAGTAGAGTCTATATCTTAAGTCAGACCAAGATGCCCTGAGATAGTGAGCCTATCAAACTTTGATTTGCTCATCTGTAAATGTGATCAACATGGTAATGTGACATGCCAGAGATTAATAGAATATCTTATCAGACATGGAAATCACATCAATCTGGTTTCCTCAACCTTTTGGCTCTTATTCTAGTATTTATTTCTTTGAGTCCATTGTTCCCTATCCCTCGACAAAGGGAGAGTGATTTCTTCTGTGCATGCTAATAAAAACTCCTGGGATCTGGGATTAAGGAGAGGGTTAAGGGAACCTGAAATGGGCCTAGTAGATGATCTCATTTCCCTTCTTAGTAGTGCTTTCTTGGACCCTTCTTGTCAGGACACAAGGTTTTGGTCAGTGTCCCCTTCTGGCTCTTTTACCTGTGATTCCTTTTACTCTGCCCTCCTTCAATCCTCACACTCGGTAGTTTCCTTCCCTACAAGCGATGTTTGGTGTAATCCTGTACCCCCCAAAATAAGAGCCTTTGCTGGACGGTGGTGCTCCAGAATATCAATACTATGGATAAATTACAAAAAAAGGAGGCCAAATCACTGCCTCTCTCCTCATGCTTGGGAAATGGTGACACAATTACACATTTTACTATCTTGTCCGTTTGCTTCTTTTGTGTGGACTTGGTTTTCTTTCCTATTTGGTTGTAGGTGGACCCCTCCCCCGGATGTGGTAAGCCTTTTTGACCCAAGTTTCTTCACACTATCAAAGAAAAGGGGTAAAGTGATGTGAAGGGAAACAAGAGCAGCCATCCTTTGGAGGAAAGGAACAACGGAATCTTCCAAGGGGTAGAAAATTAAACTTTGACAGAAGTTCCTTTGGTAATCCAGGACCCTCTGGAGCTGGGGGAGTCTTCAGGCATGGGGAGGGTAGACTGATGGCACTATATTCTGGTCTCATAGGTGTGGAAGACTGACTCTCTGAGAGCTGAAATTATGGTTCTACTACAAGGCTTGGGATTGGCCAAGCAATGGGGATTTCAAAACATTGAGGTAGAGGGAGATTCTAAACTGTTATAGGATGGGTGCAAACAAAAATTCTGGGTGTATGGACTTTTAGACAACAAATAAGGGAAATACTTTGCTTAGCAAGGGAGGCTGGGGTAATTTTCAAATGGGTAAGGAGGTCAGCCAACTCTGTGGCTGATAGTTTGGCAAAGCAGGGGGGCCTTCAGGGAGAACTTTTTGGGCTGTATTGTAACTTTCGAACTTGATTGCAGTCAACACTCATTTTCTGAGTGGTTGACAGTGTAATATGATGGTTAATTACTATTTTTAATGAAAGCCACTGTTTCCAATAAAAAAATGGCAAAGAAGCAGGCACTTGTAGATTTCTATTTATTGCTGCATCATGTGGCTGAGAATTGAGGGGGGGGGGGGGGGGCAGAAAAAGATCTCCTATTTGAAACAAGGAAGCTATAGAACTTCTTGGGAGTTTGAGCTCTTTATAATAGTTTTAAAAGATCTAAACAGAGAACAGGTAGAGAAGGTTTGAAGAGTTGGTTGGGTCTTCTCTCACTGATGTGACAACATCAGTTTTCCAATAAGAAAACCATGGCATCAGTGTGTTACAGCCAGTGCTGCATGGACTCTTCTAAATGGGTGATGTGTTTGTGTTGGACACGTCAGCTTCTGACACTGTGGATTCTTGAGGAATGCTTCTACATAACATTTCCTTTTTATTCCCTAGCTTATTTGAAAAAAAAAAAAATGAACAGCTAATGTACAAGATGATTGCTATTTTTCATATTTAATGTTACTTACTAACAAAGGCAACATTTAGACCCCTTTTATTTTAAGTATATAATTTTAGAATTTGGAAAAAGCTATTTAATAGCATGCAATTTTCCATTGTTCACAAATCCATATTTTCTTGTTGAGTCAACTCTTGGACACACATCAGATTCTGACTCTCATGTTTGTGTTCATGCAACATTGGTCATAGCTTTAGTAAAGATATATGCAAGTTGGAAGCCTATAGCTATTTGAGGAAAGTAATAACCCCAACAAGGACTTAATTACATATAAAGTGGCAGTTCACTTCAATGTGTTTGGTGTACTCATAGAAAACCCAGTTTGAAGTGATCTTGATGGAACACATATTATCAGGATACAAAGCAATCAAAAAGGTAAATGAAATGTTGAGGTCAGTAAACAGTAGCCTGAGCTAAATAATTTCACCGCAAGTTGATGACATGACACTGTATTCAGCTTTTGATTAGAATTTAGAAACAGTATGCAGCTTCTTACGCTTCCAAGAAATTAGAGAGCAACCAAGGACAATACATCAGCTTGTAGCATGGCAATAAGTATCAAGGCATCTTGTCCAATTGGCATTAGCATAGACTTGAAAGCTAAAGGGGTGTTGAACAGGGGAAAAATAATCACCTGGGTCATAGGTGATGAATGATCTTGTAAACTGTAGAGAGGTGAGATCAACATAGAGTTGATACAAATTGACTCACAACTTGGACAACATAAGAGATGTTTGGGTGAGTTATAGTGAGAGTGCGAGATAGATAAGGCTCCCAACAAGCTGACAATAAAGAGTAGCACTCATCAACAAATTACCACCATCCTTAGAATATTTCACATTAAGCTCCATGGTTGTATCAACATATTTCTCATTAGTTAGGTCTGCTGGTCTGATTAAATCCATGGCACACTCCCTCTGGTATGAAAGGTCAGAAGTTCCGGTTGTTTCTGTGATAAAACAACATTAAAAACACCAGAAGCACAGAATGAGAGGTATGAAAGAAAATAAAATCTATAAAATTCCTAGAGAAAAGATTCTGTGTCTCAACTGTTCCACCTAGAGTTTCCTTTTTAATGTGGGAACCTATTCATGGAAAGATTAACACCAGGGACCTGCAACAAGGGAAAAGTATTGGATACTACACATTCCCCATGCATGCATGATGTGCCTTTGGGATGGGAAACCAACCACATGTTTACTTCTTGATTGCATAGTAAGTAGACTTCTTTTTGGACTTGGTGAAAGTGTGGGATATTACAAATAGGTGGCCCAAGCAGCATCACAGATATGTGAAGCTATTTTATAGGGTATAGACTTATTTAAAGGGAAAATATAATGGAAACACATAATATAGTCTGGGGGAAGAAAGAAATAGGCACACTTTTGATAATGTAGAGGCATTTTATATTGCTTTAAGAGGCTGAGTTCTTTTTTTCTTCTTAGATCATGGATGCTGGCAACAAGGCAATTTTGAAGGCATTTCATATGCTGATTTGAGAAGGAATCTAACTGAAATCCTTCAATTATCTCCTGGTGGCCTGCCTAGGAAATCTAACATAGCTACCACATCCAGCACCCCTGAACAGAGAGTAAATTTCAATTCTATAGAAGCTTTAAAGGGAACTATGACCAACTGGGATTTGAATGATCTTTCTTAAGGGCTGATGGAGCACTTTTTTTTTGGCAACTAGTCATCCCATAGGAGATCCAGACTCCATAAAAGCAGAACTCACAACCCTTCTAATAGAAATTTGAATTGCCATGTGGTATCATATTTCTTCATTTTGAATTGAAGGGAATTTGGCAGAGCTGCCAAAATGTGGGAAGTGGGCCTTGAAGTCTAGTTCACCTAATTAATGAAATTCAGTATATCTTGGCTATCATGAAAGTTCAGATAAGATCAATTTGTAGAGAACTGAATTAGGCAGTGGATGGTATTGATAATGCAGAGATGTGCACTAAAGAGTAGAGAGGGTTTTCCCTTGCAATGACAGCTCCATTCTGTATTATAATTTTTCGGTAGTGGGTGAAGCTTGTTTCCCATATATTGTGTGTAATGTACATATTCTCATGTTCTCTTGCTTTTCATGATTCCCAACTTATATCCAAAATAAAACCTGAAATTAAATGATTTGTGCACAGTGCTAGACTGCTAGGTAGTAAATGGAGGAGGAAATCCTTTGGATTAACATGGTAGGGTGACAAAATTTTGATAAGAAAGCATCCTCCAGTAGAATAAACTTATACAAACTTAATAGGTCTCTTTAAATGAAAATGGTACTAAAGAAAGGAAGCCTGAATTCAAACATAAGAATAATAAAGAAATGATCTACTGAGATGTGTAAAGCTCTGAAGAAGCATTTTCTACTACAAAAATACCAAAGTTGGTAATGAAAAGCCTACTTCTATCATTTTCAACATTTAATATCTTTTGGATAAGTTCTCAATTGATTGGGACCTCATAAAAGTCCAGGTATTGCAAAGGTATGGAAGAGCAAATTATAATTCCCTTGGATTACATTCCAACCAAGAATGATAGAAAACAGACATAATCGAACATTAACACCTGGAAGGTACATACTAGAATTTGGGCATCAAATTGAATGCCTTCTGTCTAAATGAAAAGCCCAAAAAAAAATCAATTTGTGACAGGATTCAATATCAGTAAGTGGGGTAAAAGTATGAGATACTAACATCACTGGTAAAGACATACCATTGCAATGATGAAACCTAACATGGGTTTAATAAAGTACTGAGCCAAAAATCCTACACCCACCTGCAAACAGAAGAGTTAACTAGTTTTGAATGGGTTAAATGAAAAGGAATTAGCAATATAGCAACAGGCATTAGCTTAGTGCTGGGGATACTTCAAAGGATCCACAAAGAGGTTAGATTCTTACAGTCCATGGATTGCGCAGACACCGTCTGAAATCCTCAAATGTCAAGGTCAATCCCATCGAAAGCATGAGGAAACCCAAACCTACAGTGAAAAGGTCTGTTTCCAACCAAGTGACCTGCAGGAGGACCCAGGAGATTAAGTATTTAAGCAATTTGAGTTTTGGACTCACAAAATTCATTCAATGTTTCAATTAGATGAAAATCTAGATTCATTGATGTAGTTGGAAAAGTCAGATTGATGACATTACCGCAGCTGGCTTATATATACCAATAATTGTGCCCAATATGACCTGTCAAAAAGAAATGAATAATGAGAAAACTTGTCTTCACCAAACAATTTTTTAAATGAAAACTGAAAATTTAACTGGTAAATGAGAAGGGAGGAGTTGAATTCCATCCAAGAATTTATAAGAAATGCTAGTACGAAACATACCCACACAGGAAAAAGAGTTGTTAATGTTTCAATTATTCTCTCATATTTGCTCATTCCACTGGGAGTGCTACTAGGAACCTCTCCAGATACATTTTCTGCTGCTCTGCATAGTACTTGATTGCTTCTGCCGGATAACACAAAGCAAATTATTAGTGGAATGCGATGGTCATTAAACATTATGCCAAAGCACAAAAACATAATTTCCAGTTTCAGTGAACAAAGATCTAATAATGTGGTCACACACAAGTACCGAGTTTTGGTATAAGAACAGAAAACAATCGAAAGCATGTCAATCAATCCATATTGAAGCATACCGTGAAGCATGAGCAATTAAGGAAGGGGACGAGGAAGCAACAATAGGACTCCCAACAATGTTTAGAACAATCTGAGTTCCGTTATTGGATACTGAGCCGCTTCTCAAGTCTACTAAAAAATTGAAGACGGGAAGAGCATGAAAAAGAGAAGAACAGCAGATCGTATAAGAATCTATCATAGTACTCTCAAACAATCTAGATCACAGTATATACTCAAATAAGTAAAACCCAACATCGCAGGCGTAATTGCAAAGTCAACTAAACAGACATTACATATAAAAGTAAGAATAAATGCACATACTCAAATGGGTTTGAAGTCCGTTGACAGAAGAACAAGAGGTTCGTCTGTGAAGACCACTTGGTATCTTTAGTTTAGTATCTTTCAGAACAAATCTAGACATGGAACCCATTGAAGAAGCCATGATAAAAGAGAGCAACCTTAACCAGAACAAATAATGATGGTGAAGATGATCAAATAGATGATGGGTTCTTCTTGTTCATTGGGAATAAGAAATCATGGCTTTGCTGTGACTAAGCGAAGAGGGCAGGAGACGGAGAGAGACAATGATTGGCTCCAAAATTGTTGTTGTGGATGGTTCATCAGCCGTGGAGACCGATGAACCACACAGATTAGCTCATGCCAGGTCACGATCACACACTTGACTGTGAAAACTGAAAAGTCTCTTTGTTGTGTCGTTACTGAGCTCCAGGAATCCCGATTAAGTGCCATTGATCTTGACTCAGGTTGGAATCTTCAGAGCCGTAAATTGTTATTTGCAATTGCAAATGGTACAATGAATCATTGAATACGTTAATGGCACGAGTCCTCTCCTTATGTTGGATTTTTTATTTATTTTCTGAAAGGCTTAATCTTTTATCAGCTGTTCTAAAATCTTCACTCACTTGTCACTTCACTGAAATTTTTTAGGCGTAAAAATAAATTTAAATTTCCCCTAATTAAATTTATGTTTTACCCCTAATTAATCTTTTATTAGATTCTTTCACCTACTGTACAAACTTTCCTCACATTTATTATGTACTTCCAAAAATCCTGCTACCTTTATCACATAACTACCTTCTGTCCGATAGAAATCATTACAGAAATGGCTCACATGCATTATTATACATTTTCTCAAAACGTTTTCTTGACTCAATATGGTTGCTTTCCTTTCAAAAAAATGTAATTTGAACCACTAATTTTTAATTAATATGATTTTTTTTATAAACCATTTTTTGTTCTCTCTATATGGTGGATCAATGGTTCAATCACCTAAATTATTATGTTATATAATTAAACAATAAAATATAAAATATAAAATATTTTAGAGCATACCTTTAATATTATATGTTTATCATATTAAACAAAAATTAATTTATTAATGATAAAGATAAAATACAAAATTTAAAACCAACTCAGAAATAAGTCAAATGAGTCAACACATGATGCATTTATTAATGATGAATAATTAAACAAAAATAAGTGGTGTAACAAATGAAAAAATATCAATTGAGGGAAGAGAAGAGAGGTTTTAGATAATTTCCCTATTCTTTAGTATGGTTTTATAAGTTATAACAGGATAGGAAAAGAATATGTCTTAGTAGAAAGTTGGAGACGCTCAATTTGAGTTAGGTATTCAAAGGCCTCAGCCCAAAAGCAAACAGGAACTGGATCAAACCCGAGTTTGAGAATCCAGGCCCAACCCTAGAGGTTGAGAATTCAAGCCCAACATGTACAAAAAGCTAGGGTTTGGCCCACTTAAGTTGCACCCTTTTTTCCAACTGCCATGGTGTTGGTGGGCACATGGAATTTATGGTTGAATGCATCCTTTCTCTCCAAACTTTGTATATTTGTATAGAATACACCATAGATTTTGTTCAATTTAATTAATTAGAATAGTGAATTGGGTTAGAAACTAGAATGATTGGCCTGGGAACTGAACTTTGCTTACTAGGGGATGTTTGGAACTGTGGCCGTTTTTCAAAAAAATGGTGCCATGTCGGATCCACATAGGCGTTTCAACAAATGCCCATGTATCTCATTGTTTGGTTAAGCCGATTATTAAAAAATTGGGACCTCACCAACGGTGAGCCGTTTCCCCCAACGGTTGACTGATATGTATCCTATGTGGTGCTTACCTGTCAGCACATACATGAAAAACGGTGATGAAAATCACCTTACCAAATAGCATAGTGTTGCTCACTGCCTATGTGGCAGAAGCGTTTTTTTGTGAAAAACGGATCTTGAAAACATAGACGTTTTTTCTTGAAAATCGGTTCCAAAAAATGCCCACATTTCCAAACACCATATAAGTTAAGTTAGAAGACAAATGCATCCGTTCATCACTTCATCTATGTCCTTCAATTTCTCCATTTGTACGAATCTTCTTGTAGAAAAACGAAGATATCGTCCTTTTTAAGGACAAAAGGATATCATACTTGATACAGTTACGAACTCTAAGGCATTGTGCCATTGGAACTATTGATTCAATTGTGCAGGTTATAGAGTCTTAATTCCTCTAAAATATTCAATCCTCCACCCAAAGCTGTGTTCTTGGACAGTTGGACCCAGACGGCCGGCCAGACCGACTGTTTGGTCTGACTGGTTGTTCTGCGACCATCGAGACTTATAAACCCGCGGCCGGAAGGAAGAAGAATCACTAATTACTAATAATAAGCAAGGTTCACAATTTTGATACGGGCTTTTGAGGTTTAGATCAATTTCAGGGGATAAGCAGGTCTAAAACAGCTGACCTTTATTAATTACTTTTTGGAAAAAAAAAAGACTAAAAAAAGGAACACATGTAATTAAAACATCAGATGGTCATTATCAATATATTGGAGTGTATGGATATTTTAAACCTTAATAGCAAATATAAGAGAGGGATCCATACCCTTTTCATGATTTGAGCTTCTCAAATTGATTGTCTGGTCTATTGTTTGATACGGATTCTAACGACAATTGACAGGTGATGAGTGGATGGGGGTTAGTTAATTATCTTTTGGGCATTCCTTCGCTCTTCCACCCAACAAGTTTCAGCAATGATCCTATCTCTGCAATTTGTTACACTTAAAATTGAACTTCTCTTTTGCTTTCTTTTTGTTTAGTTGAAAATTAATTCTCAAGAAATTCAAATGTTCTGTTTCTTGGTTAATACATACAAGTACAAACCTCTAAGGGGCTGAGATTGGTGAACCTAGCTGGATTATTTCAATCCAACCCTCATGAGGGTGAATTATTGATGATTCTACCACTAATATAGCTTAAAATCAATACACAAGTTAAACACTTGAAATTTTCAAATACCAAGTTTTTCTTTCTTCATTGTTCATTCCAGCAAACCCTAAGCTTTTGCTATTGCAACTCTCAAATAAGAGACAAGGTTTTCTTTTCTTTTGTAATACATCTCAATTCTCAAGGACTAAGATTAATGGACCCATCTGCCCCCACCCCTCATTTGTCAGAAAAGCCATGTCTGCATCTGCATGGAAGAGGACGTACGTCTTTGTGCAGCCTCACTTCCCCACAAACACAAACACAAACCCAAGAAAGTAACACATTGTACTACACATGTACTGCAATTACATGGTGGAACAAAAATCTTTTTGTACTAGAAAATTAACGATCAAATTAATATATATATATATATATATATATATATTAATCTTCCCTTGTCAAATTTCATTAATTAATCACCATCAAACAAATGGTGACGCTGTTTATTACATGGAATATTGGAAGTAACATCAATAAATATCTTCCAAAGAGATTAAGCTTTGATCATCTGATCAAAGTTCAATTTACTACTACTATACAGTAACATGTTTAACGTATGCAGCATTATAAATGGACTAATTAAATGAGTATACACCAGAGCTTTTCATTTGGTTGAGGTTTAATTTCATCACATTTACATGGTATAACAATTGCTGCTATTAGCAGCTCTAATGGTGATGGCCTTCACCGGCGGTGCAGCAACCCGAGAAAGGTCCACGCTTTCCCACCGGCGCTGAGCCGACGGTCGTGGAAGGTTCTCCGGGACGACTATCTCCAAAGAATTCACTCGCCACGGCGGGCACATCCTTCTGTCGCTCCATCTCACCACACCCCGCTTAGCTGCTTTTGCCACGGCGGCCTGCTGCAAGTCCTCGGCCTTGGCCTTGCAGCACTCACCGTCACCGCCCAAGTGTCCCATCTCGCAGCTTACCATGATGCAAGCCATAGCCAGAACACATTGCTTTCTCCATGATCCCTCCTTCGTCGGCCTGCTTAGGTTGAGAAAATTAAACAAAAAGAAGAGAATCAGAAACCCAACGGAAATTAGTCTCTCTCCCCTCTTACCAACGAAATCAAAGATGATGTAAAACAAGACCCATGTTGGCATAATTAAAAGAACACCCACCAAATTCTACCCTTGATTTCTATGAAAAAAAATTGTCGCATACCATGAAATATGATTAGATTTGGAGGGGTGCAACGCCGGAGCTGAGGGAGTGGCCGGAGGAGGCTTGCTGCCTGGAGTGATCGGAGGGGAGAAGTTGAGAAAGCAAGTGCTAGAAACTGCCATCTCCTTCTTCTTCTGTTCGTTATGCTTCAAAATCGTCAGGGTATAAATAGTGTCAAGAGGGGAAAGAATCAACTATCAAGGCAGGAAAGTTGAGTGAATTGCCTAGAGAGAGAGAGAGAGTAATAAAATCTTGAAAAGGGGAAGTGAATGGTCATCTCACGGTATTGAGACAAGGACCTCGACGGCCCATTGCGTGACCAACACGTGGGCTGGGCCCTACAATCAATTTTGCACTTTTATTGCTTGCCGTCTAACAATATACTTCTCCTGTACAACACGATACAAATACAAGTCACGAGAGAGAAGAGACAGTTTGGACTTTGGACTTTGGAGAGGTCAAGAAAAGAAACCCAATAGCCTACGGCCAGCCGGCCCAGCCCTTTTGCTTTTGGGTTGACCCCTTCATAGTTCATACTGCAGTTTATTTTGACCCAATAAGCCCATTCCGTCGTTCTTCCTGTCCTGCTCTTTTTCTTGGGTCTGGGGGTCATCTAATTTCTGAATTGATTCGGTTCATCTTTGAACCTTCTCAGTTGCATAGTTGCGCATATGCCAGAAAAAAATATGGGCCTGGTTCGGACTCAGATCCAGTCCATTGAAACCTTTAAGAGGTTCACACGCCAACTACTAGTACATACAAGACTACAAGTTGAGGTCTTGGCCGGTGGTCCAGGTCTTGGTTGAGTTGAGGTAGCCCATAAGCTATACCAACCAAGGAACATCCAAAATGCATGCATAATCCAGCCTATGGACCTGGAGCCTGGAGCCTGGAGGCTGAGCTGGAGCAAATTGGGGAAAGGTTAGTAGTAGTCACCCACCTCAGTGGGTCCAGTGAATGTGATTTTTGGCCCAACATCTTACATCTCATGGGCCAGCATCGTGCAGATATTTCAGATCTCTAACTTAGAGCCCACCACGGCACCACTCAGATTCAACATCGGTCTAGCCTGACTCTGCATTCACTTGCCTACTTTGGACCCAGGGTGAGAATCTCTCAGAAACCAATTGCAAATTGGTTTTACTTCTAGAGAAAACTGTTTTTAATTGCGACTCAGAAAGGTCACTGGGTCACCAGTTCAATCATCCGGTCTGGTTCGAGTCTTAGAACACTGATTTTTCTTTTTCTTTTATTTATTTATTTATTTATTTTGTTCAGACTTCAGAGAGAGATTTGGGGGGGGGGGAGACATTCACTCCAACTCTTAAAACAACTCTGATCTGATAACCCATTACTAATCCTAATGAAACTAAGCAAGCCAAAGACAAATCCAAGATAAACCCCCAAAATAAAAACATTTTAATTTTGTTCTGCAGATACAACACCATTTTCTCATGCTGTTGTGTGGGTTGAAATTATCTTTTCTGAGAAAATATTATTTAGAAACGTTGTTGTTAGGTAGGATGTTTCCTAGAGCAACAACAATACTTTTTGTTTGGTACCAGTGCTCTATATTTGTTTTCAGCACTGTACTCATTATAGGAAGTCTGCTTCACTGCCACATTACGTTCTTATTGGCAGCAATGGGCTCCAATCTGAAGAAACATAAAATTCGGCGTTGCTTCAAACCACGCTTTCTCGATTTTCAAGACATAACTTGAATCACCGTTTTTTATGGAAAAATAGTTCCAAACATATTGACATTTCCTGGAGCACCGTTTTTTTTTTTATATGACACTAACGTATCACCATTTTCTGGAGCAACGGCATCGTGCCAAACAGACGCCAGATCTAGGTTTTGTTGAAAAATCTAAATATCCTCTAAGTAAAACTCTTCAAACTATTATTCCTAAGACACTAATAAACCAGCTAATAACGATCAAAAGATCCAAATTGACTAAAATTATAATAATCAAAATTATTACATTGCACTGGTTTAAGAATGGAAAAGTAATTACAAGAATGCAAATGCAATTATAAAACCAATAAAGTTTTTTTTTTTTTTTTTCAAAACAAAAAAAGATTGTAAAGTAATTTGATTTCTTCTTACATAGTTTCCTATACTTTTTCCACATTTGCATCAGACATACCCCTAGTCATTTTATATTCACAATACAGTTAATACATGTACAAACTCAAAGAAAACATCAATGCTAACTTCTACACAGTTTTGTCATTTTGGCTCAGTTTGAAAGGAGTATAAATGCAAATTTGTAAAGTAATGTAAAATCTTGTATTTTGTATGTATTTATATTTCTTCCAAACTGAGCCATGAAAGGAATATAAATATAAATTTGTAGAATACAAAATCTTGAATTTTGTATTATTTTATATATATTTGTACTGAGCCTTTGGAAAAATTCCATGTGGAATTCAAAGGGAAGTATAATTTTTGAAAATCACAGTTCTATTGCAAACCGCAGAGAAGGTTGAATTGAATCATGAATCACATAGTTAAATTATAAGACTATTTCTGACTTTCTGAAAAAATTCAAGAAATTAAAAAGCATATATACCGGAAATTTACGTATATAAATAAATGTGATTTTACCCCATTTACAACTCATAGGTACCAATATAACCCACATACAATGCTTATTTAACCTGCATTTGATGGAAAATAAACGCAATAAGATTTTAAAAGGGTCTGAAATAATCTAAATAAATCTTAGTCAAATTTCTGAAACAAGATTCCCTTGAAGGAAATTAAAACAAACAAAGGAATGATAAAGTAGAAATCTAGGACTAAAATTGAATTGATTCATATTGCACAAATCGTATAAATCATAGATTGAATCAAATCATAATATTCAAATAGTAATTGAATCCAAAACAAATAGAAAATCAAAAGAAAACGGATGCGCCACAAAGGGATCCAGAATCCAAAACAAATAGAAAATCGTTGTGCTGCTCATTCCACAAAATCAATTAAAATCATCCAGTTATCTAGCAATCACAACCAAAAATCCCCATTAAACCAAATAAAAAAAAAAAAAAAATCAACCAAACACCAAGATTCCCAATGAAGATCTGAAACGCATTACAGTGAAGAACCAAAGGAGTGAAATAAGAACACTAAAATCTTCTAAATCATCTAAACATGAGAAATAAACAATTACTACTCTGACCAATCGTACAACAATGTGATGGTGACAAGGGAAGCAACAATGTGACGGATGAAGTTCAGCTTGTTAGTGATAAGGAGAGAGGTTCAGTTGAAGCAACAGCAGCAGCGATGAGTTCACAGTGATCGGAGGGTGGTGGGTTTCTCTGTAAGCCTGTATGGTCTTTTCCTGTTTCCTCTAAAAGAATGAAAATTCGAATAATCTTTTTTCTCCCTTCAAGTTCAACAGCCATTGATTTGGCGCGCTTTTTGGCAGTTTTTGCGGCGAATATCGAGGGTAATTTATCCAACGTTGAAAGGACCCAACTGTATCTCGCACATTGACTCGAACTCTCGACGTCTCGAACACCGACTCTCTCTCTGCCTGAAAAGATGGAGAAGCAATGGGCTTATTTCTGCTGTGCCCCCCGGAAACCCTCAAAGCTGTTCTGCAAATCTTTGCTTACGGGCACACAGTATGCAGCAATAATAACACCAAACACAAGAGTTTCCCTTGGTTGTTCTTAAAGCCATGGAACAACGAAACCCCTAGGGCAGAGAATGCAAATGGTGGACAGCGATGGAGGGAAGTAAAGGTGGGGAGCATAATGGCAGCTCGAGTGAGAGTCGGCCTCCGAATCCTCTTGCTGGAGCATATTCTCAGTGTATCAGCAGTAACCGTGTTGCATTATCCTGTAAAAACTAAAAAGTCACTTGTTCGTCATCCATCTCTTGTAAGTCCCTTGCAAAGTTTCTCTTTTAATAATTTGATGAACTAGATTAGCTCTTTTCCTTTGTTGTTCTCATTTTATCAACTTCCACATTTTAGCATGAAATCCTAGATGTTTTCAAGGTTCTCAGTTCCTGCTTGCACTGCGTATGGTTATGTGGTAGTTATTTGATTTCAGAAGCCTTAAGAGGTTCTTTATGATTGCCAATCATAAGTCATAACATGGAGTTTGGACAACAAAACTGTAGCTGGGTTCTTCCAATTTTTTTCTTGCAATAGTGATTCCATCTCACAACTCAATTCTGATTGGACTATCTTTTGCAAAGGAACAACGGGATTTCTTTGTGGATCCTTGCATTTCTTAATAAGTTTCTGACATCTCCAAATCATCTAACATCTAAATTTTTCCTATTGAAATCTATTTCATGAAAAATTTAACCTGGTTCCTTTCAGGTGGATCAAAAAGACTAGTAATTTCTTGTTGATTGGATTATTAGTTATGAAGCACAAGTTGCTAGGTCTCTCATTTTGTCTACTTGAAGTGAAGATTTTACAGCAGAGACCTATAGGAATAGGAGAAAGAGGAGTGGAGAGGTGTTGGGTTCATTGTGGATTCTTGTTTAGGATCGGAAAGGAATTCAACTAAAGTAGCATTTGGGGGCTAAAGTGTGTAGTTCCAATGAAGCCTTGGGGTCATCACTTCCCCCTGTTTTGAAGAGGGGAGATTGATTTCCTTAGGATTTTGAAATGTAATATATTGGAGCTATGAGTTATGAAAGGATGTCAATTAAAAAAGCTGGAACACAACACATACAAGGTCCACTGGGAGCAAAAAATTGAGAATAAAGAGAGGGTCATCTTCTAGTAGTAGAGGAAGAGGAAGGCGGAGTAGGGGATAGAAATGATATTGCTAGGCGGATTCTGTGTGTGTGAGAGGGTGGATATGTGTTCAAGGATCTGAGAGTGAGATATTGATTGAGAGCGCAAGATGAGGGTGATCTTGCAAAGCTGAGCAAACCTCTCATAAGGATCTTGCCTTACAAATGAGTATCGCAGAGAGTCGGTCTTGCAAAGTTAAATAAGAGTCTTTCGAGGCTTGCAGTATCCTGCCAATGGGAGAGAAAAATGATCTTGTTAAACAACCATAAAAAAAACCATGATCTTGCTAAACCAAGTGAGATCCAATAACAACAAAGCAAAGGATCTTGCGGATTGAGATTAATACGATCTCGCTAAGCCTAGCTAGATCCAAAGTCAAGGAGTAAGTGATCTCGTTAAGAGGAGGAGTCTTGCCATAGCTCATGTTAAAGGGGTCTCATGTGAGACCCATATTGAGGAATCAGTGTTTAAGAGCACGCTTGGAGTGAAATGCGTGACTGTGTCAAGGAAACCATGATCGGTTGTACCTGGCGTCAATAAGGACACACATCATTCCCCAAGTGACTCCCAAGAACATGGTCTAACGACCTCATGGTCCCTGGGACACATGTCTACCAGGAAGAAAAAGATGGGATCTGCTCACCGCACGTTTGTGATGTGGGCAATGGTTAGCAAACTGACATGTGGAGGGAATGAGCAACAAGTGTGGACCGAATTCCATGCAATTGAATCATTATCTCATGCAACAGAAGCATTACGTGTTTAGCTCTCGTTACTTGTTTGTTTAGATTAAATTATTATTTTGTGATTATCCTTGTTAGTTATTGTCCCTGTTTTATCAGTTGTAACCCATCAATAAATTGCATGAGAAAATAAAATGATTTTATCGATTGAATCAATTAAACTTTGAACCACTGGAGGTTAGAGATCCCTCAAAGAATCTCAATTTTTAGTCTCTCTCTTCTCTGGTTTATTCACCATAGGTAAGACCAAGGATCAGGTGCCCATACCGAATGGTATCAAAGCCTATAATATGCCTCCCAGTTGCAATCGTGCGGCGCAGTTGGTGATGTCAGTATTGTAGTGTTCGGCCGGGATTAGGTGGACTAGTGCAAAGTCAGCCTGTGTGGGCACCAGGAACTGTGGAGCATGGTGGGATGTTATGATTCTTTTGTCCCATATTAGTACTTTAATAGTATGGGATGCTAATGTGAGGCATCCCACATCTATACTATGGGATGCTGTTGTGAGATATATATATATATATATATATATATATATATATGTGCTTGGGTTCCCTCCCTCTAATAGTTAGCTTTTAGAGGTGAGTTATCCTAAGGCACATAACAGTTCCTTAAAGAAAGGAAAGTTCTGGAATATTTGAAGCCATGCACATTGCATGGTTCCCCTGTTCTATAAATAGGGGGTGTGATCCTTGGTGAGTGGATCCTTTCTTCAGCCATTTATCACCCTTAATCCCTTCTGTTACTAAGCTTTTCCACAACCTTCTGCCCTTAGCTCTCTTCATCCCTAGGCATTCTTGATCCCAACTCCAGAACCTACAGACCATCCTCATCTAGTCGGCTTACATTGTGAATGGGATGTCTGCTTCTACTGTTTTGAGGGTTTTGGGTGATTGTTGATTTTGTTGTTGTCTCTTTTCTTTTTTCCTAGGTTTTGCTTTGCTGATTTACCACTGTAGGTAGGCTAGGAGGGAATTTTTGTAGATTTGTGTATGGGCACACCGCAAAGAGCTGGGGATGCATAGGGTGTGGCCTTTCTTCTTTCACTCTTTGTTTTCTTCGAGTTTTATTTTATTTTATTTTCTACTTGGACTGCAAAGCCTGCATACATCTTGTATGCCTTTCCTTTCAATGAATTTAATTGTTTGTATAAAATGTCCTATCTTGTTGTGCGACCAGAATATCGATCATGCGTGGGTTTTGATTGATCAAAGCTCTTTTCATATCATATCTTTTCGGCATCATTGATTTTTCCATTAATATATTATACTTTTCGAAATTCAAGAAAATTCGTTTTTCCAATTTGTTAAAAACAAAACAATTTCTAACTCTATTGAGATAAATGTACCATGTGATCCAAGTGGGATCAACCGATCTACAAATTAAACTCTAAATAAAAAAGTTTAAAATAAATAAAATAAAAATTATGAATATGGTAAAAACTGAACAAAATTGTTAAGAGTTTTTTAATCCAAGCACTTATAAGTCATTAAATTTCAATAGTTAAGTTGTGTATGATAATAAGAATATTCACTTAAAAATTATAAATTATTTTTATATTGAAAACAGACTTGAATGTGTACAAATCAAGTGGAAGGATTTTATTCGATGTAAAATAGAAAATAAAATGGAACTTAAAAACATAGGATTCATATTAAAACAAATATCCATATAATAAAGAAATAAATATGTAAATTGGGTATGAAAGAAATAAACTTTATTCTAAAATGCACAAAACTTGAAAAACAATACAAAAGAAACCAAAGAGAATAAGAAAATATTTATAGTGGTCATAAAAGAAGAATTATGTGTCCTAGCAGGGTGATATGAACTGTTCGATTGGTTGGTGACCGAGAAATAAACCCAAGAGTTATGGAGCTTGTCCCTCTTTTTGCTTTTTCATCTTGTTGAAGGATGGGTTGGCCATACAACCTGTACTTTATTCCCGGAAAATACGGTAAAGAAAAAAGAAAAGAAAAGAAAAAACAGTTGTTTGATTTGTTACATGTATAGATGAGCCTTGCTGACAAAGGGATTAGACCTATTCGTGTGGGCTGGGCTAGGGCTCGGCTTTTGTCAAATTTTGAATGGGTCTGGCTCGAGTTCAATACAGTGTAAGTCAGGCCCAAAGCCCGACCTATGAACAAGTCTAAAAGGGATGTATAAGGTAGAATAATTCTTCTAAAGAATGTAATAACTTGTGATTCTTTTACTGCCAGACATATGGTCTGGGTCTATATCCCTTGTTTCTGTTGCAACTTAAATGGTGTTTGGTTCCATTAATTCTCCAAAGCTCCTTTGAACTCAATGGTAATTATTAAAACATTTCTAGGTTTATTATTAATTTCTAAAATGTTCCTAAGTTTTTTCAAATTCATAAAACCCTAGGATTCCATAATCCCATTTTTAAAATATCCCAAATTCCCATAATTTCATTTTAAAATTCTCTCAAATTTTCATAATCTCATTTCTAAAATTCCCTAAATTTTGATATATTTTTAGCTGGCTGCTTTAGGGCAGTGAAAATTTGGGCATTCCTTGTTTCCAATGGGGAATGGGTGTCCCACCTCTAACCCGCCCCATTTTCATTTCTACATTGCTATCAAAAAATCGGTGCTAGCTCAATGCCAATGTCAAAATGACATTTCCCCAATGATAAGGCATTCTTTTACTATTTGGCTTATGTGGCACCTAGCTGTCATAAAATTAGAATAAACGTTTTATTCTGATTTTCAAAAAAAATTATATAAAACTTTATTTTTTTGCTTTTCTATAAAGAGAAAATTCTCGATAGGTACCTGTACTTTATGCCAAGTGCCAATTTACTAACTAAACTTTAAAATGAAATGCAATAATATAATACCCGGACTTTCATAATCTGATACCTATACTTAATGGACCATCAGTTATGTATATCACTTAATCTCATGTACGATTTAAGATTTTTTAAAATGCCAAAATTACCCTTAAAAAATATACTGTTCATCATCTTCTTTTTCAAGAAAATGAAATAGAATCCAAGAGGCTCGCCGTTGGATGCGGCATATCTTCATCCAGTCTTCTCCTGCTTCTTTCTTACAACGTTCTTCTAGTAGATGACAATGATAAATCTCCAACTTCTGTAGCGATGTGAGACGTTGCAACTCGACAGGAATGGACATAATAAAGTAGCAAAAACGGATCCCCAAGGTTTGAAGTGCCGTTAAATTTTCCAGATCACTGGGGAGTGACTCAAAAAGTGAAGACCATATAGTCGATACCTTTATTTTGTTATTTGACGGTAATGATCTTGAAAAACCACCTACGTCACCTTCTAACTCCAACTCTTCAAGCTGTTGTAGAAGACATGGCAATGGCGAAAATGGCGTCCAAGTCAACTGAGGACAGTTCTTGATGTACAGTGTTCTTAGTGCTTCAGCCGAGAAAAACAGAGGGGGCAGCTCTTTTAACTTGGGGGCATTTGTCAAGCCGCAACTAAGTCGGGCATTCCCATCTCCATCTCTCTCTGTATTTCTCTCTCTTGGGGCTCTGTTCATCACTGCTACTAATGTTGGGTGAAGAGACGGGCTTTGCGATGAATGTTGGCTCGTTGTCTCCGGGCATGAGGACGACAACCCTATACTCGGTGTCGGGCGGTGGGCTGGTGGGCTTTGTTGTTTTCTCCTCAGTTTCATCTCCATTCCGTCGGCCAACACCGCCGTTGCTGCATCGGCTGCCTTCCTCCACTGCTCTGTCTGCACCCTCAACTTCTTCTGGTGTTTCTAAATCACAACGGAGATGTACCTACTGATCCACATGTTCCACTTCCCGCTTCAGGTCTGATAGTGTTCCCAGTCCTCTGCCGCATTAAAGTTGTTCAACGATGCTAGACAGGTGGTGGTCAAAACAGATGAAGGTAGCCTAAAGTGGTCAGGTCATCTGGTGTTTCTTCAGAGCGGATTCCTCCTCCATAACTAGACAGGTGGTGGTCAAAACAGATGAAGGTAGCCTAAAGTGGTCAGGTCATCTGGTGTTTCTTCAGAGCGGATTCCTCCTCCATAACTAGAAAAAGAAGCAGGCTTCACCGCTGCTCCTTCACCTTCTTTTTCAAGAGCTCGTTCTCTTCCCGAACCATGTCCAATTGCTTCTCTTTCTCTGTCAACTTCTCTTTAAGCAAGTTGATCTCGTCAATCATCACAGTCGAGTTATCCAATGTTGATTTTCTCATTGGGTTCATAGGTTTCCCCTGGAGGAGGAGAAGAGGTATGGTAGTGAGAATATTCTATCCCCCGAATCCGGTGGCAGTAGATGCAGGCAGATGAGTTTCATGGTTTCGTTCTTATAGAGGAGGAGGAGTTTCACGGTGGCATAGCGGCCACGTTGGGGCGGTGTTCAACGAAGGAGACGATAAACAGTGACGGTGAACAGTAAAAATTAAATAAAATTTAAGGGACATTTGTGTCTTTTTCATGATACTTAACGGTAAATTTACGCCAGATACTAAATTGTCCTAAAATGAAAGTTTGAGTACAAAATTGGCACTTGGCCTAAAGTACAGAATACCTATCAAGAATTTTCCCTTTTATAAATGGCAATGAAAGTAAACAGCCCCTTAACCATCTGAATTTAAGTTCTGTTCCCGGATTAGCTTGGATCACTTTGGGATTAGACCTGTAGCCATGTGCCCATGATAGAGCTACAACATTGTATAGCAGCCTGCCTAATAGCCTATACAACTTATTTTAATTTCTAATGGGTGTGGGGGAGGGGTCAGGGGTAAACTGCACCCTATGATTGACATGTGGGCTGTGCTTATTGTGTTGGGCCTGGTTGGTCCACTAGCAAAAAGCCGAACCTCTTTAATTTGTCTGTCTGAAACAGGTCTAAGAAGTCAGGGCCATTTGATTGATGATGATCCTCCAGTTGTTCACTTGTTTGATTGATAAAGATGATCTTCCATTCCATTCCTCTGCTTCAAAAAGATGGCCCATTCACTGGACGGCCCATTACTATTTCAATGAGCTGGGGGCCTTGCCATGCCAGATTGTGCTGATTGATGAACAAAAAAAGGCTGAGTTGGTCATAATCAGGGGACAAAACCACTTTTGCGTTGAACCAAAAAGCAAAAAAATAACCACTTTTGCATTTATTATTATATAAACCATGTGATATAATTAAGTGGCTAGGCCACGTAATATCAGGATTATCTGGCTTCCTCGCTTTAATGCTGCACCTGCACGGCTCCACCCCACGAGGAGGGCCGTTGCGGCTTGGTAGGCCCCACCTTTCCCATTATCTGGTGCTGCAGTGCTGCGTCTTATATTATTATAATACGGCTTGCCATGGGGTTTTAGTTTTACACTTTTGCCCCAATCCAACCCGACCCGAACCATTTAAGCTCAGTTGCCTTGTCGCTAAAAGGATGAATCGGATTCTGTGTGGCTCTTCTCTGTCTTGTTCTTTTCTTCTCTTTAAAGCAACAACGTAACTTTGCCATCGATGCAAACCCAACCATGATTTGCGAAATGGGGTCCCACCACCTTGTCAGTCAACGATACAACTCCGACGAGCGATCTCAGCCATCCATCCACCGTAGGTTAGATGGGGATTACTCATGCCTTCACATGATTGCTGCTGGGAGGGTAATAAAGCAAGCAAGAGTGCAAGAGGGATTTGCGGCTTGCGGGGACACAGTCACACAGGACAGAGGACACGGCTGAGCTGAGCGATGTTTGTGCAATTGTGCGATTAAATAAGAACACAATCAAACCGGCGAAATGCATCGATATCATTGCTGCCATTTGGCATCGCATCATTACCCGATACCGATACTGTACCGGCCGCTACAATCTCATCTCAACGTAACCCAATTAAACGACCAAGATGAGGACACGTGTAAGATTAAGACATTTGATTGATACAGATACACCGTGGAATTTCAATCCTGAATGGGTCAACTGTGTTAATTACTCTCTTAGCACTAATCTGTACCGACGTACCGTTCGCTTTGCTGGGGTCCACACGGCACTGTTTCAATCTGTTATCTTCTGATGTGGATAATTATAAAACAAATACCAGTTCAATTCAATCACTGAGACCAAAGAAACTGGACTCCAGACTCCAGAGAGAGAGAGAGTAGTATTACTGTTTACGTCTTTTCTTTTTCTCTAATCTCTGTTTTCATGGCTTCTCGTTTCTTTTTGATTATTCTACCAGTGAAACGTTTCTACTGCCAGTGCCAGTGAGGCAGCACGACCCCTTCCCGTTTCCAGCTTTTCGCTTTTTTTCGACCTCGTGACACCTATCACTCTACTATTGCTTTCTCTCTCTCTCTCTGTTTCTCTGTCTCTCGCCTCTTTTCTCTTTCTCCGTTCCAGGCTTCCAGTAAAGCAGCTTCTCTCTCCTTCACATGGCTCGTCGCCGGGATGCCGCTCTGCATCGAACCCAGAACCGCCGTCACGAGCCGCCCCTGCAAGTCATCTAATACAAACAAAATCCTGTGCATCTCTCGCCGGAGACGCCTCCAATGGCATTGTTATCGGATTCTTGTTTCTTTGTCTTTTTCATCTCGTTACTGCTCTTGGGTCGTCGAGTCCATCCCGAGCCGACACAGGACAAGCAAGCGCTCTTAGATTTCATCTCCCTAACCCCTCACGCGAATCGCCCTCAATGGAATTCCTCCGCCTCCGCCTGCTCTTGGGTCGGAGTTGAATGCGACGCCAACCAGTCGCATGTCGTCGTCCTCCGTCTCCCCGGTGTCGGTCTTGTGGGTCCGGTCCCGCCCAACACCCTCGGCCGTCTCTCCCAACTACGCGTTCTTAGTCTCCGGTCCAACCGTCTCTCAGGTGAGATCCCTGCTGATTTCTCTCAGCTGAAGCTTTTGCACAATCTGTATCTCCAGCACAATCTCTTCTCCGGTGAGTTCCCTTCAAGTTTGACTCAGCTGACTCGGCTGACACGTTTGGACCTCTCCTTCAATAACTTCACCGGGAAGATACCGTTTTCTATCAACAATCTTACGCGTTTGACCGGACTGTTCCTCGAGAACAACAACTTCTCCGGCAGTCTCCCCAGCATTAATCCCGCCGGTTTAGTCAACTTCAATGTGTCTAATAACAATCTCAATGGTTCCATCCCCGATACCCTAGCGAAATTCCAGCCGGATTCGTTCTCCGGCAATCCAAACCTATGTGGCGGACCGTTGAGCCCCTGCAACCCATTCTTCGTCTCCCCGGCTCCGTCGCCGACATCAAACGTCTCAGTAGTAGGAAAGCGGTCTAAGAAGCTCTCTACAGGGGCAATTGTCGCGATTGCTGTTGGGGCGGGCATAATTCTCCTTCTTTTGCTTCTGCTTCTTTTACTCTGTTTGCGGAAGCGGCAGCGGAAAGAAAACACCGCGAAGCCTCCAAAGGCGGCACCTCGATCGGTGGTTACAGAAGCGGGCACTTCGTCATCGAAGGACGACGTCGCTGGTGGGCCAGCGGAAGCCGAGAGGAACAAGTTGGTGTTTTTCGAGGGTGGGACTTACAATTTCGACTTGGAGGATCTGTTGAGAGCTTCGGCCGAGGTTTTGGGGAAAGGTAGCTTCGGTACTTCGTACAAGGCGATACTGGAAGAAGGGACGACAGTGGTGGTGAAGAGACTGAAAGATGTAGCAGTGGCGAAGAAGGAATTCGAGATGCAGATGGAGGTATTGGGGAAGATTAAGCACGAAAAAGTGGTTCCTCTCAGGGCTTTCTACTACTCCAAGGATGAGAAGCTACTCGTCTACGATTTCATGCCCTCTGGAAGCTTATCTGCTCTTCTACACGGTATCATTTCAACTCTGATTTTCTCTTCTCTCTCATTCAACAGTAGAAACCTTGAGCTGTTACAGTCATGGAAATTGTTTTTTTTTCCTTAATTTTTCTTTTAAATATTACCAAATATATCAACAAAATCAAAATGCAGCAGACTGGGAATGTGGGTAGTTTAGTATTCCGGAACGGTTCGTTTTTGTCCACCGAGTCACCGACCGACATCCCCTTGGTTCTGTGTTGTATTTTTTTTTAGTTTTCGAAAAATTCCAGAGAATATGAAATGACCGGAAGATTTGGTAAACGGTGATGTTACAGGGAGCAGAGGTTCGGGCCGTACGCCATTGGACTGGGACAACCGGATAAAAATAGCTTTAAGTGCCGGGAGAGGCCTAGCCCACCTACACGTGTCGGAGAAGATCGTGCATGGCAACATCAAGGCGTCCAACATTCTTCTCCGGTCCGACCTGGAAGCATGTCTCGCCGATTTCGGACTGAACCCTTTGTTCGGCTCAGCCGTGCCTCCGAACCGGGTGGCGGGCTACCGTGCGCCGGAAGTGGTAGAAACCAGGAGGGTGACGTTTAAGTCGGACGTGTACAGCTTCGGCGTGCTGTTGCTGGAGCTGCTGACGGGCAAAGCGCCAAATCTGGCGTCGTTGGGAGAGGAAGGGATTGATTTGCCGAGGTGGGTCCAGTCGGTGGTGAGGGAAGAATGGACGGCTGAGGTGTTCGATGTGGAGCTGATGAGATACCATAACATCGAGGAAGAGATGGTGCAGCTTCTCCAGATAGCTATGGCGTGTGTGTCGATAGTACCGGCTGAGAGGCCTCCCATCGAGCAAGTGGTGCGGATGATAGAGGATATGAATCGGACGGAGACTGATGATGGCCTGCGACAGTCGTCTGATGACCCCTCGAAAGGATCAGACGGTCACACGCCTCCCCGGGAGTCACGGACGACGCCTCCAGCCACACCTTAGAAGTTGAAAAAAAAACATGGTAAAAAAATGAAATTGGGTTTTAATTGTTTCTAATTTGTGGGTAAGTTGAGATTATTTTTTTTTACTTTTTATTTATTTGTTTTTTTTTTCAATTTGTGATTTTTATAGAGTTTGAATTGTTTGGGGGGAGTGGGGCGTTCCATTTGATGGGTTCAGTTTGTTTTATATTAAAGATTTTTTTTTTGTTGAGTCTTTGGTCTTTAATTCCTTTTAACAGTCGAGTGCATGCCACGTGGCGAAGTTGGTAACTACGAAGTTGATAAGCTGGCAAATTTATATGTTATAATTTGAGAGAAGGAGATTTTTGAGGATCCAAGTTGGACAGTCTGGGCTGTCAGCAGGGGAACGGGATCTGCTCCTCACGCATGACACGTTAGTTTACATTTTACACAGTTTTTGTGGGAGTGGCGTGTGAGGAGGGAGTTAATGGGAGACAGCTTGGCTCTCTCAGCTTTCGCTTTGAATTCTTTCTTTCTTTTTTTCCTTTGCTGACACCCAAAATGTTACAGGCTCTGCTCTTGAGTTTTGACTGACAGATTGACAGATTTGTCAGCCACGCCAAGCCAAGCCAAGCCAAGTCAAGTCGCCAAACAGCCTCTAGTGTGGGACCCACCCACCAGTTCCTGCCGGGCCCACCACCCACCTTTTCTTGAGTTTTGAGCACGAGACGATTAGACGAACTGCTATTCACTCTTCAGTGTTCAGTGTTCAGTCTTCATTTCATGATTAAACCGAGGAGCGTGATCTTATTGTGTCTGTTGTTTGTTCGGGCATAAAGCCCCACAAAACGCGTCACTGCGAGGCCTGGGCCCATTTAACTTGCCTTGTTTCATGCGATTAGGACCCTGGGCTGACGTAAATTGCTATGTTTCATGCGATTAGGACCCAGTCCAAGGTCGTCTTATTTTGGAGGGTAGTGACTCAGTTAAGGTTAAGGGCCTCAACTTCTTTTTTTCAATTACTCTTCACCAAAATATATATATATTTTTTCAAGTACAACAACCAAGTACATTGAACAACATCCAAGCCCCTTTAACCCACGTTAGTGTGAATGGTAAAATTATCAAATTGTCCATGG
Organism: Nelumbo nucifera; assembly: GCF_055504915.1. Lineage (NCBI taxonomy): Eukaryota > Viridiplantae > Streptophyta > Magnoliopsida > Proteales > Nelumbonaceae > Nelumbo > Nelumbo nucifera. The sequence goes on from NC_142650.1 coordinate 24,423,405, forward strand.
TCCGTAAGGTCAGTCTAGTAGAACTGAAAAAGCCCGTTGTGGGTAGATTTGGAATTTTGAAATGTTTCAGGATACATACATGATATCATGCGAATCGGGTAAGAGAGGGAATATACTTACGGTTGGACTTAAGTGTTGATTTTTGTTTGAAAGTTTTGCAGGCCCTTAAGTGTCATTACACTAAAATACAAGATGCCTTACCTATAATTTTCCCAAAACAAAATTGTATCATCATTCAATTAAGGTCTCCAATTTGGAGGCAAGGATTGAGACTGCAAGATGATGACTTTGCCAAATGTCAGTGTTCCGCACACTGAATTTTAAAAGGGCCGCAAATGGAAATTCAATAATCTGAATCCGAATCCAAATTCGATCACATTAGGGAGAAAGAATGTGTTGAGGAAAAAGTTTTAACAAATATTGTAAAATTTCTGAATAACTTTTTTATTTAAAAAAAAAAAAAAAGAACTTCTGTTTCTCTTATTTTCTGTCAAACCAAATACAGCCTTATGTTGATTATTCATGATATATTATATCAAACACATTTCATTTCTAGTTCATTCTGTCAACAGGTTGGATCAGGATTCAAGCCAATTTGGGTCAAAGACCAATAACCAACCCAATTATTAATCAGGACTATTGGGTGTGCCCAATAACACCCCACTTTACAACTCTACTCCCAACTTCTAATTTCAAAACAAACATGCTCATTTATTGAATTGGCACAACCAAAATCGATCCCAACCCAATTAGAATCAGGAGAAATTATGTAGAACTAGACCCCATATGATAGGATTGGTTCAGTCTGACCCATTGCTGCCCTTACTTCTAGTATGTTAACAAATTAAACTTCAATCCCTAGATTTTGGTCAAACAAGATGTGGTTAGAATCAAATTTCAGTGAAATGGTTAGGGCTGCAAATGGCATCTGATTGTCCAAATTCCATTAAGGGTGATTTGAATTCAATCTGTCCATAATTGGATCGAATATGGATCCACCCTATGTGATCTATATGCTCATATATACTTAAAACTTGTATATTATCTATTAGTATAGTTGGTTAGAATGATGTGCTTTTACTAAATTATCATAGGTTCAACTTTTAAGCAAATAATTTTCAATTCATTTTGTTCATGAAGAAGAAGTCAAAGTCATTTCTAGTTCATTTTAACAAAATATATAACATTTTGATAATTCTTTGTTTAATTTATTATATTATTTTTATCCAATTGCAATTCAAATATAAATGAACCAAATTTAGATCTACCTATATCCAATTTAATTCAATCTGTGTGCAGCCTAAAAATGGTGTATGTTGATGCTTTTAGGATTTTCCTATGGAAACCTTGTTGAGTGGCATGTGCAAAATGCACAAGCAAGAGGACAGATAGAGGAAGAGATGAAGAGAGTGCCAAGAGAGGAAAATAAATAGAGAGACAAAATTAAACGGATTAGGTTTTTCGTATGATGACATGGACATGAAGCCAAGGCAAGTATCGGCATTATATAGTAAAGATGATTCGAAATTCCTCCTCATTGCTTGTGGGAACCTTCAATGAAGGATTGGGTCAGATGTGAGGAGCAGGTGCCGAGTAAGCTCAAGTTAAGAGTGTTTTTTGTTCTTTCTTCTTTTGGCTCCTACGTTTGGATGTTTTCTCTTCTCATGTTATGTTTGTTTCTACTTTGTTTTCTCAAAAATTATCAAAAAAGAAGATGGCTAGAATTAATTTCTGATCTTTGAAAAGCAAATTAATTCTAAAAATGTTTATTATATTTATAATTATACCCTTTATTAAAATACTAGTGTAAGAGCATATATTATGTAAATGCATTAACATTAACTATATATGATATATGGTGTTTGAATTTAACTTTCATGATTTGCACAAATGCCAAGGTAAGTATCCGTCTTTATATAGTATTAGATTATATATATGTATATATATATATATATATATATATTCATAATACATTATATATTTGTATAATATAATAATACAAACATAAGTGTCTATGTGTGTGTTATGTGAAACTCTATGGTCAATCACTATGTTGTCAAAGGGCAATATTATTCAAATAACCTCTTGGAGCTGTTTGATACATGGCTAATTTACTTTTAAGAGCCTGTTTGAGAGGGATGAGCTGAAGAGTTGGCTAAGCTGCTTTGCTTTTACACCAAACAAAGCTTATAGACCCATGAAGCAAGCAAAAAAAAATAAAAAAAAGAGCAAGAATCCAGAAGCTTTCAACCTTTCAACCTCTCAAACAGACAATAAAACACAAATTGCAGCCATTCAATTAGAATCTAAGTACTTTTTGTGCATGGATGTTCATGTACAAGCAATTCTGACCATATGCTTAGAAAAGAGAAATATAACCAATTTCAAGAAAATCTTTATTGGGTTTCCATTCATATTACGAAAGAAAAAGTAAAATAAAATAAAATATAAGTTTATTGGGTTTCTAGTTCAAACACAGAAAATAAGTTGGTATAATACTCTCATATGGGTTTTGTAATTCAGACCCACATGTTTTCTTTTCAAAAAGTGCTCTCACTTTTTTTGGACCATGGCCCATCCAAAACACACCCATCAGCAGAGACCACCACCAAAAATTTAAACATCTGCAAAAGAACATTTTCAGAATGTTTAACCAAACAACTATCTGATCTCTGAAGAACAAAATCTGCAGAGGTCAGAGGTCTAGTCTGTGTTTGTTTATTATCCAAATAGAAATAAAACTTTTCCAACTGAAATATTTCAGTTATTATTTATATCAATTTTGCAGTGAAAACTTTGTTTTTCACCCCTAATTTGTTTTGGTGTATTCACTCTAACAGAACAAGTTTACACTCATTTTACATTGAAGCAAATTGAGAAGAAAAAAAAAAGAAAAAAGAAAAAACAATTTGGTGGAAAGTGGAAACCCCCCTCCTCATATGGGGGGCATAACAAGATGAGATGGCTGTATGATTGCAAGAGGTGATTAGCTGGAGGCAATTTTTGCATTCTCCTAAAGTGGGATTTGAGAATTATAGAATCAAAGGGCCCCAACTTAGGGGGAGTGGGAGGGATTCACATTATAATTTTCTCCTTTGCCTTTTGCCCTAATAGATTCCCTTCATTGAATCCTCACTCAAAGCCAAATGGATTTCACCCAAATTCAATTATAAAGTTGGATTGATTAGACTAGCATTATTTATGGGGCTGTAATTAAAATGGAAAGGAATCAAATTGGGTTGGGTCATAGTTCAACCCGATTATAAATAGATACATTTGAAGGATCACCCCATCACATTTTTCTTAATCGGACCATATCCAATCCGGGTCATGATCCGACCCTGGTGACAACCCAATTTCAATTTGTTCTGTGATTACTGTAAGAAGCAATTGATGATGCCGATATCCCAGTAAAACCGTCCCCACTACAATTATTTCCACAAAGAGGGAACAATCCTCTGTGTTCTCTTCTCCATTTATAGTTATTGCTTATTTTGATTTGACGTAAAACCGTTTTCTATCACTATATTCCTCGTCTCTACTCTCTACTTGCCCCTTCTTACATCCTACATGCTACGAAATTCTCTATAGTTCTACTCGTTACTCTGGGCCAATCATGTTATGCCACATCATCTCACAGGTCAAGCTGATGTGCTGTGTCAAGATTGGCCCAGTATCCTCCAGTTCCAGCAGAGGATTAGACTGCTGTCTATATTCATGCATCTAAAATCCTGAAATTACTCCCTACTAAAGAATCCTTTTTGCCGAAATCTCTTTTAGCCCCTGTTTGGGAATGTTTATTGGATAATTAATTGCTTATAAGTGTTTGGTGAAAAGTGCTTCTTTCAGATGAGGTGTTATAGGTACTTTGAAAATTACATGATGGGCCAAGATGGGTCCAAAACAAAATAATAACTTTAAAAGAAAAAAGTCCGTATTTTGAACTTATTCAAAACATGTTTATTTCCGGAGGAAAAGTGTTTATTTCCCAAATGCATATAAGTGCTTATTGGTATAATTCTGGCCTAAAACAGTAAAACAGTGATTTTTCCAATGAATGCTTAAAAATAAGCACTCCTAAATGGGGTTTGACTCGGTGTTCCCATGCCACTACATGAACGTGGCCAGCAATCCAAACTCTGCAATCCACACCTTTATTAATTCGGGATCTCTATTTCCCCTCTTTTGGGTTGAAAAGGACATGACAGCGTGTTTTAGGGGTAGCATGGATGCAGAAACTGAGAGCAATGAGAAAAAGCAAAGGTGGTAGGTAAGGCTTTTGAAGCTGAACCTTCATCGGTCTCTGAGAACTTTGGGAAATTTATGGATGAAAAACCCATCTTCATGTTCATTAAATTGACATTGTTTTCTAAGCCACTGATTCAATGAGCTTTTTCTGAACCAGTTGATTGATGGGCCCACTCTAATATCCCTGCATTGACAAACGTATTGAATAAGAAGCGGAAAGAAATTTCAAATTTAAAGTGATTGATTTGGACATTGTGATGAGAAAGCTAAGGATATCAAATTGCCCCTGTTTGGGCAGTTAACATGAAATATTTTCTGGAGCACCAATCACAGGTTTTTGAATGATCAAATGGAACCCTTTTGTTCTCTCGTTTTAAGCCAAAGTGATAATTCCCTTTCAAGGTTTTCTTAGGTGGGACCCATCCAATGATGTGTCGTGATGTTCTGAATATTTGCCACCTGGTAAGTTATGAGATCCGAGGCTGTGACTATCGGTCCTGTTTCTCTGAGCTGAGCCCGTCCCTTTCTGTTTTGTTTCTTCTAATCATTTCTATATGCTATTAAGGAGTTGTTGGTGAGCTTAGGTATATAGATGCCCACTGCATTATAGGGAATGAAAGCTTCTACTTGAGAACGTCCAATTTGATATGAGAAAGAAGAGTAAATTTCAATCTAGCACGCAAGGAATTACTCCTTTCTCAAACCAAGACAAAACAGGAAAGAAAGAAATGAGGCAAATAGAGGAGTTCTGGTGAGTGAGTACAGAGACAGATAACCTTTGAGTAGAGCTCAAGAAAAGTAGTTCTGGCCCTTTCCTTCAATGTTCAGACTGCAAGCAAGGCTTCTGAGGTTTCAAATCTAATGGTAATCAACCACGCAAGCCCTATGGGTTATACAGTTACATCCATGAATTAGAATTTCGTTATGCCTCATACCTCTTGTTTTTTCTTTCTTTTTTTTCTTTTTAATTTTATAGGTATCATACACTAATGCAGATATAAGTGTATCGTACCAATATTTTAATCCTTAGTTATATGGGTTAAAATATAAAAGTAGGACTTAATAAGAAACATTGAAATTACTCAAAGATTTAGGATCTGATATTTGATAATATTTTCATAAAGCTCGTGTTTGTAGATGTCCATTTGATTTGTTTTGGTTGGAGGCAAGATGCCCATTTGTGGAATATAACTTATTCGAAGAGAAGACAATGATAAATAAAGAATTCATTGCGGTGGTGGATGAAAAGGATAGTGAAAGAGAAGACAATGGCGAGAATCCACAACCAAAAGTTATAGCCAAAGACATGTCTACTGTAGTCCAAATAGTCAGACAAAGAGAAGAAAGGATTAGTAGTTACAATTCCTGGTACTCTTACCCTTCTCAGAAATTTATGAAGTGCAATAATGCACGAGATAGCTCAACAGAATCAAATATCACTACTTCAAAAGGTTAAAAACTTTCAATTTCATAGATTAAGTTGAGATAAAGCCCTGAAAGTTTATTCATTGGTAAGCCAAGTTGAAATGTATTTGTTTGGTGGTTAGATTGAAATGAGGATAGTTTCAATAAGAACAATCATGCTCACACTTCAGATCATCATATCCACCTTCCGATGGAAGCAATAAGATGATTCAACAATTTCACTACAACAAATTTGATTTTTTCTCAAAAATACTGCTGACGTAGGTTACGGCGTTATGCTATGATCAGTAGTTTTTACTGCCGTTAGGGAAAGCTATACCTATGGCCAAGTTACCCACCAGTGCCACCACTATAAGTAGATTCATGAGCACCAGATCGAATTTATGAAATATCATCATCCATGATCATGAGAGTTTGGCACAAGTTTTACCACTGACTGTCAATCTTACACAACCCTTTTCTTTTATCTAGGCTTGAGAGCAGCTGTGTAAGACAAGCTCGGCATGGACGGAATTGATTTATGAAATGGATTTTAGGCCTTGTTCTCTTTTCGGTAAGTTACTTACCCGGATAAGTGCATTTATCCACTTTTTTGGTGAGGTATACTTACCCATAATCAATTTCCCATTTTCCCTCCACATGATTATGATAAGTTTTGGTTGATCTGATGCCCGACATATGAATTTTGGCCATCTGCTTCAGCTTCTTTAAATAGCTTATCCCGAGTGCTTCAAAGCAGTTGAACCAGCTTAGCTAGATCTTCAGCTTAGCCCTCCCAAACGGGTCCTAAATCAACTTATTCAATCTATAGGCCCAGCTAAATAACATGACCTGACATTAGTATAACAAATTACATAGGGGTTTAAATTTGGGTACAGATAAATATTTATGAATTTTTCCTTTTCCTAATCTCAGAGCTTCAAATTGCACTTTATATCACAATGTGCAACCAAGTGTAGCACAAGGACAACGTTATGAAGTACAAATTACAACTTAAAGAGCAATTTTTTTTTTTTTGCAACTATTACGCCATCAGCAACTTTTTCATAGCACAAGGTGAAAGATTTGATGCAGAGTATTCATCCTTCAAAGGTCTCAAGCGCTTTATTTTAACCCAAGCCCAACTCAGATTCACTTCTTCCAATATGAACCACATTTATATCCATTTTTAAGTAGCCAAAGAGGTATAGAATCATTTATATGTGTTTTTAATTTTATTTTTTTCTTCTTTCATTTAATTTTCTATTGCTCTGACATTGATAATACAATATTATTGCTGAATTCTTCTCCAATTGAGATCCCCTCATAAAAGAACTGCATCAGTACAAATAACGGGACACAAAATGAAAGATAATGGGTAAGAATAGTTACTGAGTATGATCTGCAAACTAAACTAAATTTGATCTGCAATTTCTTATGTGGTTTCTCCTTTGGAGTCTAAATACAATAGGGAAGCACCCAATCAGTCAGCACCAATCTTTTTATCTTTTCTCAAATTTAAAGGCTTTTATAGAAAATGCAAAAACAAACACAAAAACCACATTAAACCCAATCATCATAATAGAAACAACCCACAAGTAGTCATGTCTGAACCCAAAATAATCCTTCACAAATTCAGCCACAGTCCCACCGGAGTCGAGCACAGACTGTACATCTCCATACTGTGAAGCAACTAGTCCATACAAAGTCCATGCAACTGGGCACACCCAAGCATACCATCTCAACCACATTGGAAGCCTCTGCAATCATTTAACTTTTTTAAGTCTATGCCCTCTTTTGAGGAAGTTAAAAGTTATATTGAGCTAGAAATTAAAAGAAAAATTACCGTCAAGGGTACTAGAAAGCCTGAAAAGAGACTCCACACTGAATAAAATGATGTGGATAGTACAGCGGCAATGTTTTGATTTGGGGTCATGGCTACTGCCATCATTCCATAAAATGTGAAGTAAAGAAATGTGAAGAACATGAAGAACATATATTGGACAAACTTTGTCAATGTCCATTCAAATCCAATCATGGAATACACTATAAGCCCATATATTAGAGTCTGAATGAAGACGTATGGCATCTCAACAGCAACCTGAAAATGTAACGAAGTAAAGTGAGGAGAATTTAATAAGAAAACTGACAAGCACTAATAAAATTTAGCAACGAAGTTTCAGTACTGGAATGCAAGGCAGCTACCACCTCTAAAAGATCAATCAGTTTGATTACTGTTGTGCTAAGTCCAATATAATTCAGAAGGTGGCTATGAATAATTGGATTAACTCCAATCTTATTGTCAAAAACCATACCAATTAGAAAGAGTTGACATGGTGTACAATACTATATAATATGACTACCTGTGCAAACGCATAAGGCAAAGCTGAGTACATTCCCGTAGCCCTTTCTCTGTAGAATACTGCTCTCTCAACTGCTACTACAGGCTGCACAGATGAAGCATTTTGTGTCCCTATGAAGAGAATCCCGATATACATGGAAGCTATTGCATTAAAGAGATCCTTGTGCCTACTCCTGAAAATTCAGCATCTTATTTATTTTCATGCTTGCTTAAATTTAGAAACAATAAAATCAAAAACTAATTATAGACCACATTAGGTAGACACTGTCATGAACTTGCACCTTTTTGAGCCAAGATCCCAGAAGGTTATCCCAGACATGAGGGCTATTACAGTTGTGAAGAGAAATCGTGTAGCAGTATATGATGGATTGCGCCAGTATGACAAGTGTTGTCTCCATAGGCAAGCCATGCATTGTTTGAGGAAGGACTGTGCATAATGTGTATGGAAGTGATAATCTTGTAAACTAGAAGGATTTGAATTCAGCTCCCTGATCAAAGTTTTGTTTCTCCTGTAATGAATCCATTAAATGTAAATCAGTAGAAATAGAGAATGATTTGTGAGTTATATGAACATGCAATAATAAGTTAACCAACCGATATAGATCTGAGTTCTTATATATATTGGCAAAGTTAATGCCTAGGACCTCTTCTTGTGCTCCGGTAGTCACCTCCAACATCCATGTTGCAGGATTATAGTCATCTTTTATTGAACTTACGCCATTGATTCCCTTCATAAAATTAGAATCAATTCTGATAGTAAGTAACATTTAGGAGAAGAAGGACCCAAGAAGATCATAAGTCATTTGTACTCACCTCAAAGTACTTGATCATATCAAAAGAATGACGCCCCAATGGGCCAACATATATTTCTTCTCCTTGGTTCAATAGAAAGAGCTGTAAAATAACATGAGAATACCAAAATGTCATGCAGAGAAAAGAATTGATAGAATTTGTTAGTTGTTTCATTTCAATTTCCATCTTACCTCATCAAAAGATTCAAATATATCAATGCTTGGCTGGTGAATTGTGCACACTACTGTTCTTCCAGTTTCTGCAGTGTTCTTTACAGTTCTCATAACAATTGCTGCTGCCCTGGCATCAAGCCCAGAAGTTGGCTCATCCATAAATATAATTGAAGGGTTTGCTACAAGCTCAACTGCTATGGTTAACCTCTTCCGCTGATCAATCATGAGTCCATTTAGATTAGGTAACCCAACCAATGCTTCACGCAGTGGTGTCAGCTCCACGAGTTCCATGACAGCCTCAATGAACAACTGCAATTGTTTATTTTAATTGGTTGTTTATGCCTAGAAAGATTTATATCCTATAACAAGATCATAGGTGAGACCACTAACCTTTCTCATTTGAGAATCAACTTCAGAAGGTAACCGAAGCCATGCTGAGTAGAGAAGTGATTCATAGACTGTGACATAAGGAGAGTGAATGTCATTCTGTTCACAGTAACCAGATACTCGGGCAAATGTTTCCTGCTTCTTTGGGTAGCCTGATATGGTAATTTTTCCTTCTATATATCCAGTAGTTTTCCTTCCAGCCAATACATCCATCAGAGTGGTCTTACCAGCACCGCTGACACCCATTACTGCTGTAAGGATTCCTGGCCTGAAAGCTCCACTTACACCATTTAGAATAACTAGGTGATTCCTTAATACACCCCGACCTTTCATTTCCTGTAAAGTTTGAGTTTCCTAAGAGTTTACTTACATTATTGAAATAAATTTGCTGATCTGAGCTCTGTATAACCATCTAGTTGAGGATAGAAATTACCTGTGGCATGTCTATGGAATATGTTATATTTTCAAAGGTGATGGAAAGAGATGGAAATGGGAGAAGCATTCCCTTATTCCGCTGATTATCAACAGGTACAACTTCTGTCCTCCCATGCTTGCATGTCAATGACCCCATTTCTGTCTCTATGCATAATCCCTTTAGATCACAATTATATGTAACAAGAAGAAAATAGAAAGGTCAAGAAGCTTACTGTTTGATTCCCCATGACTATTGATTCTTACTTCTTTCTCTAGTTGTTCATCCTCAGTCTCACCAGTTCTGTTAGCATGCTTCTCCTTCAAAGCTTCTTCAGATAAGACTGCTTGAGCTTTCTTAGGTTCTGCAAGAATTCAATCCAACAACAATAGAAATTCAGTTTACACAAAAGGAGTACAGTATTAGAACTATAGATATGAAAATACTTACGATTAAGATAAGAAAGAGACACAGTATAAAGCCCAGTGAAGAAGCATATGTAGCCAATCAATGCACCCACACCGATCCAATACCAATTTGGATTAGTAAACAACCCATTATTCCTCAATACTGAGACACCTAACGCCTCCACTGATCCAGAAAGAACCTACATACAAGTTCAAATTCAATTTTGAGAGATGATTGTAGTGCCAAGGTAATGAAACTACTTGTCAAGTTGTGCAGGACTAGGATGAATTATCCTGCTTGTATTCACTATATATTGCAATTTTCCAATTCAAGTTGTAGATGACTAGGATGAATTGTTGCTAGTAATGTTCATTACTCTCCCAATTCAATCCACCAACATAATGAGTCATCAGTCATAGGTAATAATAGAAGTTGACTGGTATCCAATTAAAAATATTAATTTGGACTAGTAAATTTGAGTGATTTAAATCTTAATATTAAACACATTACAATTGGTCACACAGTCTTACATGTTTCCATCTCTCCCCAAGGAACTCATTTGTTGCAATTGCATTCTGTGCATACATTATAGGAGAGGCCCAATAAGCCCAATTCCAACATTTATTTAGTGCCTCTGCAATCCAGAAAAAAAAAAGTGATTGTTAGAATCATTAAAAAGTTGGGTTTCAATAGTGTGAATTTGAAGTAAGGATTTTAGTTTGGGATCTACAAGGCACTTTAACATCTATAGTGGTTCATACGTCGTGACAAGGGAAATCCACCAAGCACAATAAGCAAAAGCACCAGGAAACCACCAGATGTGTTTGCGATAATCATATTTCTGCTCAATGCAGCAATGGACTGGAAAAGCCCACAAGACATGTAGCTAGTCATCAAGAGTAGAAGATATTGTTTGAACACCCTGCAGCATGTCGACTTATAAATTATTATAAATATGACAAGAAAAAGGAAGCTGAGAAGGTTAATGGACTAAAGATCAACCTCCCTGAATTTGGGTCAAATCCCATTGCATGGTACGTAATTGCAACCCATAAAGCAGCTTCCAAAGCTGAAATTGGAATCTTGAGGAGATATGTAGGTAGTGAGTATGCCCATGAGGGATAGAAAAGCAGGTCTCTGTGCTTGTAGAAGATGGGAAGCTTAATTATGGTCATTGGAAGCTCAAAGAATCCATTGAACAAAATTGTAGTGAGTCCAAAATGGAGAGCACCTAGGTGAATCCATCCATTTTCTACTTGATGGTTCATCTTTCCATGAGGGAAGACACACATTGTGATTACAGCAACCATTACAATCTGAAATAAGAAACAGTAATTATGAAATTAGTTGTAAATATGGTCAATTCAACTCAACAGAGCCTTACCCCAACTATTTGGGGTCAGAATCCAAAAGAAAAGAAGAGAAAATCCAATATCACTCACCTGAACAACTTTAAAAGTATACACAAATGAGTTCCTCTTCATCAGTAGAAGTTCTCTTGAAACGCAAGCCTTGAGAAGTTCCTTCTTTTCAATTCCATATTTGGAGTTTGATAGAGCTGAAGGATGGCTCTTCAACCTGTCAAATGGGGTGGAGAGTTCACGCCCTAGTTTGCGTCCAACATGAAATGTCTGAAACGCCTCGGAAAATTCCTTGATGGAAATGTAACTATATGGCTTTTCTTTGTTCACCCAGTACTGCTCCTGATCCTTTCTTGATGTGACCTGTTAAATTTTGAACATTTCAGACCTCAAGGCTTGAAACGAAGTCTGGTTTTCTGTAACTTGGAAGAAGAAATTAGATGTACGTGGGATGATTTACTTCTTGTAAGTAATCTGCAACGCTTTTCCTCTGGGGACATTTGAAACCCATAGACTCAAAAAATTCAAGCACAGATTCACGAGGGCCATGGTACACAATCTGTCCCTCTGATATAAGAAGAACATCGTCGAAGAGATTATAAGTCTCTGGGGAGGGCTGGAGGAGAGAGATGACAGCAGTCCTGTTGAGAACATGAACAAATTGCCTGATTGAGTTTACAATCTGAAAAGTTGTGCAACTGTCCAGACCAGTGGATATGTTGTCCATGAAGAAGACTTTTGAAGGTCCCACAAGCAATTCACCTTCATCGATTGAAACACATCTGTGTGAGTGACTGGAATATCAATGAACTAACAGAAACTACACAGATTCTCATTCTTTGTCATCTTTTAGTTATGTTCATGGTTACATGGATGGACATGAATGTGAACATGTCTGGTCTGCCAATCTTAAGTTCTTAAGTAGAAAGCAGAGACTCATGGACGCTAAGGCTATGTTTGGTTTGAAGGAAAATGTAGGAAAAGAAAGAAAAAGATAGGGAAACATATACAAATAGGTAGGGAAATCTATACAAGGTTTGTATAGATTTTCCTAACTTTCCCTTCCTTTCCCTATTTTTTTATTACAACCAAATACAACCTAAAGGTAAAGGTACAATTTAGGCAAGCCCAACGTTTAGCTAGATAGGCCTAACCCACGTTTTTGCTCGGGCTGGGCTTTGATTTTCCGGTCCTCGGATTGGGATTGGGCCCAAAAACTGTCCTTTCATTTTTTTTTTTTACTTAGGCCCAGGTATAGCCTTTAGGTAACCCAAGCCCGCCTTTAGTTTTATGGATTTGCTAAAACCTATCTTATAATTTGCATTTTATTAAAATATCCCCCATTCTTGCATTAGAATAAATTAATCAAAAGAAAATGACAGTTTGATTTTAATGTCCATTCGAATAAATTAATCAAAAGAAAATGACAGTTTGATTTTAATGTCCATTCGAATAAATTAATCAAAACAAAATAATAATAATAATAAAATCATATTTACCCTTAATAAAACATGAGCAACCACTTTATTTGACCTTATTTGATTAAATTTGTTTTCTGTACGAAGAAGTGATAGGGGTGTTGTTGGAATAAACAATCATAGGCCCATGCCCTTGAACAAATTTCATTCAGCTTAGGTGTTCATGTTACTATTTTGAGATGATAGTTCACGGAACTTTTTAGTACATTGGACCTAACTGGCCCATTTAAGCCCAATTGATCGACCCGAGCCCGGACCAGGCCCAAGCCCAACTCCATTATGCCACATTTATTTCAGTTCAAACTGAACCTAGGTTGGAAAGATTGGACTTAGCCCCAATATTTAGGGTTGGGCCAAGGGTAATTACATTTTCCTACCTGTGGTAACACGCTTCCTCTGCCCTCCAGAAATGCCTCTTGTCATTTCGTTTCCTACCATGATATCAGCACAAACATCCAGACCTAAAATCTGAACATTGTGACAGAGAGAGATGGTTATTAACTGCAATCTTTCTAACTTCACTGTTTAAGTACTGTTACAAAAGTTTGCAGATGTACCTTGAGAATGTAATCTGTAATTAAACTTCCTTTCTCCCTTTCCAACAAAGCTGCCTGCATCTGAATCATTAGATTGTGCTCTTTCTGACATAAAATGGTATCAACATGACTGATTGAGAGGAGAGCTAGCTGGTTCTAAGTTCTAACTATAACTATGGAAGATAAGGTTCTTACTTTCAATAATACATCAATATCAGGATCTGGCTTAATATTAGCCTCCTTCTCTCGTTTCAAAAGCTCCATGAAAACGTCTAGATATGAAGTAGGCCCAAAATAGAAGCAAAAACGAGGATTAATTCAAACCTTCAACTGAATTAATTCTCTCTATTTCTCACAATAGATCATGTTTTGCTTACCATAAACAGAACTGACACCCTGACATTTTGCTGAAAAGGCGAGGGTTTCTCTTACAGTCATTTCGCCAATGTGGAGATCATACTGACTGATATAAGCAGAGGTTCTCTGAGGGACAAACTCATGCATTTCATGGCCGTTGTATGTTACTGACCCAGAAACCTGATGCCATAAAGATAGAGTACGAACACATATTGGTTTTTGAAAATGAAAGGAAATAGTTCTAAAAACCTAAACTTCACAAAAAACGACAAGCTGAAGGATGGTGAAGGTGGTGAAACAATTGCAATTTCCTTGCCTTTAGATCTGTATCAAGCTTTCCTGCCAAAGCTAACAGTATTGTGGTCTTTCCAGAACCTGGGGGCCCTAAAAGCAGAGTCATTCTACAAAATACTGAGTTAGTTTAAGTTAAACTTATATATGAAAACTAATGAATCCCAAACCCATATGAAAACTTATATATGAAAACTAAAAGCTATCCTTCTTCCTCTTACCTGCCAGGCTTGATAATTCCATTGGCATCGTGAAGGATAGAGAGTGGTCTCTTTCTACTGGGAAGAACATGGAGAGAGTTCAGTAAACCCTGTCAAATTCAAAAAAATTACTTAGAATGTCAATATAATTCATTTTATAGAGAGAGAGAGAGAGAGAATTTGGTTTATCTCTCTGTTAATTTGGAGAAATGGTACCTCTAGCACATTAAAGAAGAAGTTGGGGAGTGTGGGTAAAGCTCTTTTACCCACATAGACTTCTGCCTCGACATTCAGATGTTCAAATCGTACTTCAACTGTTGGTATATCAAGTCCAACTCTGTTTGTGCAATAAACACAAACACCCAAGTTCAACTTCAATAGTTCATCATCAGTTCATATATTAAATGTAAGCATATAAAGTGAAACTTAAAAAGAAAGCAAGACAAACCTCTCAAGTCGGTTCTTCAACTTAAGCAATAACCTCTCATTATCCTTCGCAGCAACCTTAATCAATTTGTCCAAGAAATCCTTCTTCTGTTGAGACTCAAGACTGCGAAGTTGGGTTTCCTTGTAATCCTCTGCAAGTACAACCCCACTCAGTATTCCTTCACCGACTGGATTATTAGTTGGGAGTCTCTCAGAAGAAGACCATCTGAGATCTTGGCCATCTCCTCCAACTGCAGTGCAACTACGTAAGCTTATTGCGGCTCTACGATTATCTCCAGGTTCCATTGAAATAGCTTAAAATTAAACAATGAAAACAGAACTCAACAGAGACTAGAATTGATCTTCTGGTTTCAGTTCAGGCCGGAGAAGACCAGAATATATGTGAAAAGAATTCGAGATAGCAGTAGAAGCAGCTGGCTCCAGATATATAAAGGAAGTGTGGGAAGGAGAGTCCGAATCTTCGAACACTCACATGCACAAGCATGAAGATATCAACTTTCGTTGACGTTTGAGACTTTGTCGTTTCGAGTGGTGATGACAGTAGCTGAGGGCTGAGGCTGAGGCTGCAAGTGCAACCCGATTGGGCAGGCTTACAATGCGTAGAAGGCTATAAGCCATGAGCCCACGTCTCCATCTCTCTGTGTCGTTTTCGGCAGATCATTGAAATCAGCAACAGACCTGAAAAGAGATCATCAGCTCGATACAAGTAATGTAACGACGACTGTTGCTCCAAGAAAATTATACTGCGACGGTGATCGCAGCAGATACGAGCTCATACGGTTGGAGGCGGGATTCTCAAGCTCTGTAGTCTGAAGATAATGCTCAGATGGTCAAAGCTTCATCTCACGATTCTCACTGTGCTAATCAACTTTTGCGCTTGCGGTGCTCCTCTTTGGTGGGCTCCTTCGTATGGGACGTGGGCTCATCCATGGGCCATCATGACAGGCACCCATTAATTTACGGAAAAATGCGGACAGACCAACCGTAAATTCTGATTTACACTGCAGACCTACAACAAATTTCGAGCTGGCACTTACCCCCAACTGGGCCTGACGCAATTTAAGGGCGGGTAGTTAGTTGTTGGGCCTGATAATTAGAGATGGCAATGTCGGGGGATCCGTCTTCACCTTAAAATCCTATAGGGTTTGGAACAGATTTTAATTTTGACTTTAGGGTATTCGATACTCGATACCTGATATCTGATTTTATTTATAAGGGGCACTCGTTCCCGATACCTGATTAATTGATTATAAAACCCAATTATATATAATTATAAGAAATAAAATATGTTTTAAGGTATAATATAATGTAATATAATATATAGTATAAAATAATTTATTATAAATAAATATATTAAGAGAAATTAATTAAGTAGAAGCCAGGACAAAGGAGTCCTATGGGCTATGACATTCCTAATTGGTTAATTTGCAAGTTTGGGGCATTTGGTTAGGTTCAAGTTCAATCCAAGCAATACTTTTAGGTGAGTTACTTGTTTATGAAATTTAAATTTTTATTAGTTAGTTTCAAAATTTTATTTTCATAACTATTATTACATTTAAATGGATTTTAAATTAATATAATTAGGATTTATCATTTAAGATTACAAAATACAAATGGAATCTATTTATGTAAAGTCAAATTAAGAATCAATTGGTTTGGGCAAGTTTAAGTCCAATCCAAGCAATATTTCGTGGTGAAATATTTGTCTATGAATTTTAAATTTTTATCAATTAATTTTAGAAATTTATCGATGTAATTATTTTTAAATTCAAATGGACTTTAAATTAATGTTATTGGGATTTGGGATTGCAGATGCTATCTATTTGTCTGAATTTAGATCTAGACTTAAATGGTTTAAGTAAATTCAAGTCCAATCTAAGCATTACTTTTAGGTGACATACTTGTCAATGATTTTTAAATATTTATGTTATTTTTAAAATTCTATTATTGTAACTGAGATTGCAAATGGTATCTATTTGTCAAAATTCAAATCCAAAGTTCCAAACTCAATTTGAAATGATAATCTTATTGTAAAATATCTATATATGTAGGCTCTTCTTCAACCGTTGATTTAATGTTTATCTCCTCTGCTGAGGATGATGTTCCAGTGGAGGATTAGAAGGCAACAAGAGTTCTTGAAATAACAATTCTCTTATGTCACTTAGTTTTGTTTATTTTTTGACTTATACTATTTTGTTTGGTTCTTTTATATGGAAGCATTCTATGTAATGTTGTTTTTTGTTAGATGTTATTTGTTGATAATAAACTTTGAACAATTTTTTTTATACTTAATATTGAACTTGAAGAAAAGATTAACTTGATCATATGATAATCGGGTGGGATGGTTTTAGGAAATTGAGAGGAAAAGTTAAACGGGTTTGAAATCAAGGGTACCTAGGTGGATTTGGGAATGAGTAGGGCAATATGCACACTTAACCCCCCTCCCCCCTTGTATTATGGGGTCAGTGATAAATACCCTCTTAACTTACATTTGTGACAAAGACCCCTTTGAACTTTCACTTTGCGATAAATACCCCCTCTCTATTATAATTGGGTGGGACAGTTTTTGTTTAATTATTTTTTCTAAATTCCCAAGTTACTCTTTCTTATATATTTGATTATGATATGGTTGGTTTCTAAATATAACATTGAAGTGCCCTCAGATTCTCCAAATAGATTCTTGGTAGATTTTGGGTGGATTCAATATTCAAATGAAATGGTAGAGGTTTCTTTCTAATGAATATAAATTTATAGTTTCATTTGGTTTTTCTTGATTTATTAGGGAAAGGAGTGGATAATTTTTGTATTTTAAGATGAGAGACATTCATGTTAGTGAAATGAATCAAAAATTTAAAAAAGGATAAATTTCTTAAACTACCCTTTATGGTTTAGCTAATTGACCAAATGTACCCTTACTGTTTGAAAATTGACTAATGCTATCTTTACTATTTCTAATAATTGACTAATACTTCCCTTACTGTTAATATTCCTTCAAAAACCATTCAAATGTGTATCACCTGACCGTTAAACTTCCAAAAATACCCAACTTACCCTTATTATAACTTCCAACAGTCTCCCACCGAGTATCTCATTGTCCCCTCTGGCACCAACACTGGCATCTTCAAAACAGTGTCTCCGACACCGGTATCATGCCAGAGACGCTCTCTCTTCTTGGAAAAACAAAGACTCCTAACCCTCTTCTTCTTTCTTCTCTTTCTCTCTTCTTCTTCTTTCTCTCTTTCCCCTCATCATCGGTGATTTCTCACCATTTTCTTGGAAGTGTTTTGCCATCGCCACTGTATCATGAGTTCTCAAAGCCCACCACTCAGTCCTAGTAAAACCCACTATGGCGCTGCCTAGTCCTAATAATTTTCTCAAACCGAGCCCAGGCAATGAAATAGCTATTAGCTAAGGAGTGAGTGCCAGTATCGAAACCAGCAGTCGCAACTCTTTGGACCCTTCTAACCATCTGATTCCGCTGCTCCATCTCTCTCCAGGCGATGAAGCAGCTATCGACTAAGGAGCAGGTGCCACTACCGAAACCAGCAATCACAAGGTCTTTTGGGCTCCTACAAATTCCGGCGAGGTGGTGTTCCTATTTCCGGCGAAGTGGTGTTCCATGAGTTCTGATGCCGCTGCTGGGGGATCTGATGAAAGGATTGCTTCTAAAGGTTAAAGGTGGATAAGGGCAAGAAAGCTTTCTGCTCGACTTTAGCTCCAACTAGTCAACAACGGGACCGAGCTGCATTTTGTAGATGACAGATAGGCGAACCGACCCTCGATGTTTTTACATTCCATCCCTCTGCTCGCCACCTGATCAATGAACCTCAGCCGTTCATTTGCAAGGCTGGCAACTGTGGGGGCTGAATTCTTCGTCTTTAAATCTCCATCGTTGCAGAGAGAGAGAGAACACTCTAAATCTCCATCTCGACCTCCGAAGTATGCACTGTTTCAAACACAATATTAGGCTTTTTCTACTAAAATGATTCTTGTTATTTTAGTTGGTTTCGTTTGGAGAAAATAGAGGTATTTTTCATCAATTATGATTTAAAAGAAAAGGACTAGGAAAAAAAATAATATAGTTCAGGTGGGCATTTTGGAATTTTATGCTCATTGGACTTAACGCCCAAGGGGTATTAGTTACAAAACAAAAGTTTAGGGAGGTTTTGTTGCAAATTTAGGGGGTATTCATCATTGACCTCATAGTACAAGGGGGTCTTTGTAATTTACACTTAATTTTAAACTATACACGATAATGAATTATGAATTTAGATTTGATCCTCACAGCAACCTCACATAACTTTTTAGTCATGCCAGAATATCTCCTGTACTTGTACATTGTCATTCATGGTGAGAGGTTCCCAATGCATGGCTGCAATGCATTGTCAGGTTGGTTTGAGGAGAAAATCCAATTTCCACATAAACAACTATACAATGTAATATCACCCCTTAGGCTGCATTTGGAAGCGTTGCAAATGGAATGTAAATCCCGGTTCAGGGTAAATTTGCACTCTGGTTCACTTTTGCATGTGTTTGGCAACATTACATTTATGCATTGACAAATGACAAATCAAATCATATTTACATTAATAATAAGATGTAAAAGTACATCAATAAAAAAGAAGTAAATTTGCATTCAAGTGGGCTTTTGATTATTAAAAAAAAAAACATATGCTTTATTGAAATTCATGTTTGCATCCATTACAGCTAAAATTCTGTTTGGTAAAAAGATAAATTTGTCATTACAAAACTAACAAACTTTACAATTTATATGAACCATTTTACACTACATATTTGCTTTGTTTCCAAACGCAACCTTAGGTGCATTTTAAATTCATGCACACTGTGCAATTGAATGTTCATACTTGTAGAGTGTAGGGATTTTGCTTTTAGGAGATCCCACTTGAGATCTGCTGCGAACACAAACATGTGAACCAAGTTACAAACCAATCACTAGTGAACATGCTTAGTGTTCAGTACACATGGGCCCATCACCTACAAAGGCCCATCCTACTTTCTTGAACTCTACATCTATACCTCTATATTAGGGGTGGCAAACAACGCACCCATATTGACCCACTAACTCATTAGCCATGCCACCCATGTTAGTGGGTCAGAATGGGTCACAACCCACTCCGACCCTGACCCACCCTAACCTACACATTTGACCCTCTGATTCAAAGTAAACCTTTTTTTTTTATTTTTTATTATAATTGAATAAAAACAGAGACCCATATATTTCAACTCAAAAGCGTAAAAATTTCATTCAAATTTTCAAATAAAAAAATAAAAACATTAAACATTAAAACACAAAATTGGTAAAGAAATATACATTCTGTGTAAAACATCAGAAATTGCAAAAAAAAAAAAAGAAATAACAAAAAATTAAATAAAAGTATAAAAGAGAAATTGTAAAAAATATATAAAGTTTTACAAATATATAGATAAATTTACAAGAATTTGCAGGAAAAATCAGAATGCAAAAAATACAAAAATTAAAGAAAATGGAAATTGCATAAAAAACAAGAAAAATATAAAAATTGTAGAAAATGCATTAAATGATAAAAATTACAGAAAACACATAAAATTATAAAAAAAATAAAAACATATATTTCAGCCAAAATAAAAAAATGCATAAAATACATAAAATACATAAAATTCAAAAATTATATATTTCAGCTAATGCCAAGAATTACAGAAAATAAAGTAAAAATCGTAGAAATGCATTAAATGATAAAAATGCATAAAACACATAAAATGGTAAATAATTTGAAAAAAAAATATTTCAGTCAAAAATAAGGAATGGAAAATTTTGGGGAAATGTTTAAATACAAAAATTAATAGAATATTGTAGAAAATTCTAGAAAATGCAAAAAAATGCAAAATTACAGAAAAATGAAAAATACAGAATTTTTTGCACGAAAGATTATAGAAAAATGTAGAAAATCCAAAATTGGGAGGAGTAAAAAATTTGGAGCTTGACCTCTTCTGACATAAAGAACAATACGTTGGAGGACAACGGCGATGACGACATAATAGTTGTGGACTGAACTATAAAAACCCCATGATTTTTCAACTTGGAAATATGCAACTTGTTACTGGTAGTAGACAGTAAGGTTCAAAGTATCAGGCAGACAGGCAGTATCAATAGATTTTTTAGTTTTTTTTTTTTCAAATTCGGCTCAGAGGGGCCAATTTAAGGTCCGTCCACTCCTTGAACCGGTCAAAGCCCCAATATACTCTCTATAAGGACATATCAAGAAACTCCGGATACGATACGTATCAATCGATATAGACTGATACGTATCGATATTTTGAACCTTAATAGACAGTGGTGGCTGCTGCGAACTTGATTTGCAACTTGTTAGTGATAGTCGACATTAACAGCCATCAGCAACTTGGCTTGCAACTTGTTAGTGGCAGTCGACATTTACAGAGGTAGAGAGGGTGGAGGCGGAGAGGTTGAGGTAGAGAGTTGCTCGATTCTCTCATTTTCAAATCCTAATCCAACCCTTGGATACCCATCTTGATCCACTATATACTCAAATGGGTGGGCATAGGTGGGTTTAACGTGGATGGATTGGATAGATCAAATGGGTTAGAGTCAAAATTGCCAGTCTTATCTATATATTATTAGTTTCCAAGACGATGGCTCAATTGGTACCTTAGTTGGTTTGTTCCGGTAGAGGCAAGGATTTGATTCCTGCACCCATCGGGGCCGGGGGTTCTTACTTCTTAGTGCATGTCGTGCTGTGCTATTGTAATGGAGTTCAGATCTGCGGGACAGTGTAACTCATTGTAATGGCCCCTATGAGGATTCGTGTGTAACCAAAATATCAAAAAACACTTTTTCAAATCGGACCAGAGTGGACTGTCAGACTGGAAAACTGGGACTGGTCATTTGACTGGTTCTATTTTCCTCCAAAATCGTTGATTTTGGTCAGCAAATTACTGAATCAATCGGTTAATCGTTCGAACGGTTTTGACTATTTTCTAATTTTTTAAATTTTTTTATTTATTTTTATCAGAACAGACCGGACATTCGGATCAAACGATGAGACCGTTCGAACCGATAACCAGACCCTTGATCGGTTCATTTTTAAAAACCATGCCAAAAAATATAGTGGGTAAGTAGCCAATCAGGTGGGTTTTTTTATTATCAAAACTCACCAAATTCAGGAGGGATTTAAACTGAATCATGAATGAAATTGTTGGTATTTGATAATTAAAACCAAAAAATTAATAAAAATTTATGAGATAGAGAAAATCATAAATTTCCTTTTTTCTAATGATACATTTATTCCATGTGTATGACCTGCCATAACTCATAAATGGAACGGTAAGGTCCACTTCGGTGACGGCTGTGGCTACAATCTTTTGGGTACATGTCATTCAACTCCAACCGTTTGCATGGTTCCATAACCAATTGTTTTTGTTTTTTTCTGAATTCTTCTACAACACTCCAATTACTCTGTAAATTCATGGGCCTCCTTGGATAAAAAAAAAAATCATGGACCCTCATTTTTTTATACCATAAAATAAAAAGGGAAAATTCCATATTAGTATCTTATACTTTGGGTATAGTGTTATTTTGGTCCCTAAACTTTAAAATATAATACATGTCATTAACTAGCCCGTTAACGAACTGTTTAATGCTATTTGAAAAGACTCAAATACCCTTCAAATGTCATATAATTCTCTTTATCAACCATCCAAACGTTGACAAAAAATGAACAATCCCAAATCCTGCCTCTTCTGTTCAAGAAAACTAGGGTCACCAGAATGCCCAATAAAATGTAACCCCAACTTTATTGAATAGAAGAGGCGAGGATTTGAAACTGTTCATTTTTTATCAACATGTGAATGATTGATAAAGAAAATTAGATGACACTCAAAGGGCATTTGTGTCTTTTCAAGTGTCACTTAATGGCTGGTCAATGGTTTGATTAAAAACAGGTACTGAATTGACACGTTTTGAAAGTTCGAGTGTTAAATTGTTGCGTCTTAAAGTTCGAGGGTCAAAGTAGCATTAGACCCAAAGTACAGGGTACTAATCGGGAATTTTCCCAAAGTACAGGTCGAAAAGTCTGATCTCACTTCCATTAACCCTCCACATTTATTGTTTTCTTTGCATTTATTTGTCCACATTAATTAATTAGTTAGTAGTTGATAAGGTCATTGTTGATTATAATTGAGACTTGGGATCAGATCCTGTCTTTACCAAGGTTGGGGATGGATTATCCAGCAATGTATAACTCCGTGGATCAAAGAGAGAGATTCCATTTATAACAGTACTTGGATGATGTTGTTGTCACCAATTTACTCAGAAATCAAATTTACAACCCCCTCCTAGTCTATTAGTAACCCCCTATAAACCACATCCTACCCATAAATTCGGCATCAATCCACAGGCAGGATTCCAGTCCATCCCCAAGAATCCTAGTTCCACCTAGGGGTGGACTGAACAGTAAAAACCCCTTATTTTTAATGCCAGATCAAATCAATCGGTCATTTTTTCAGTTTCAACCTTTCACTTTGGGCTGAAGAGAATCCTTGTTATTGGATTAAGATTAATATAGGCCTTCCTTAAATAAACGTTTTTTTTTTATATTTTGAGCTTTGGGTTAAATATAACTATGCACAAATCCTAAGAAATGTATCTTCATCTTCTTCATCTTCATAGAAGAAATCATAAAATTATATCGAATGTTTAATCTCCATCATCTAATATATGACAGGTTTCTAATAGTAAAGCATCAATCTAAATGATTGTTCACTCTCCACATTCCATCTATTAATTATATTACATTTGGGCTACAAACTAGTGACTACAATTCAACACCTAGTGAATGACTTGCCATATTTATGAGTCTATACACTATCATAAATTTTGATAAATTCCATCTGATCGGATAACACGTTTATGATACCAGTTGACTGTTCATAAATTTTTGTTGATCCTTGTAAATGAATATGATTAGTTGTGCAAGGTCTTTTTGACTAATTGGTAATGTCTTTGGCTGGTTGTAACAAAAATATGGTATCAAACCCCTTGTTGGTGTGTTAGGTGGTTTGTTCCAACGTTGTCGTGGAATCAAGTCATGCAACCAGCACTTTGGGAAAAAGGGGGTCAAGGGAAAGTTATTAATGGTGTATAGCACCTAATATATAAAAAAAAACCTACATGCACTAAGATTGGGGGTTTATGGGTTTGGGGGATAGGATACCCCTAGGTTGTGCAGATCCATTGATAGTGGTGAGCAAAAAAAATGAAAAACCGAACTGATCGGTTTGGTGTTTTTAAAAAATTAAAGGTAACGGTTTGATTTCGGTTAACCATTATAGAAAACTAGTAGTTAATCGGACCGACCGATATACATATATTTCTATATATTATATATTTTTATATATTATAAATTAATAAATATGCATTATATATAAATATATATTTATAATTTTTTATTATATATTTATATATTGTAAAAATAAAAAAAAAAACAGAAAAACTAACGATTAGTTGAATTGGTCAACCGGTTAACCAATTGGATTCGATTTGATTTCGGTTACTAGTTTTTTAAAAACCAATAGTACCGGTTCGGTTAACGGAACCATGAGCATCCATTGGACCAAAAAAGGGGTGTTTATTATAGATTTATCCACTTCATAAATTTGTATAGGTTTGTACAATTAAAAACAATGACAAGTAAGGGAATCTATCACAATTCAAAGGAGGGATACAATAAAATAGGTGGGGGTTTAGGGCTGTCAATGGGCTGGGTTGGACTTGACGGACCCAAACCGATTGGGTCAGTTCTGGTTCAAGAACCAGAATTGATATATTATTTCCTTGATTCTTATCGGTTTCACCTAGTCCCGAACCGACTCAGACCCGATCCAAGTTATATATTAATATATATTAATTTGTTTAATAGATATACATATATAAATATATATGTATGTATGTATATTTAATATATATTAAATGTATAATATATTAAACAAATTAATATTATATACATATATTTTTAGTAGGTTTATTAAAACCGAGTCCATTGGGTCAGACCCGACTACTTGGTTTTTAGTCTAAAATTATAGACCCTATTGGGTTCGGTCCGGTTTCAACTCCTTGGTGTTTCTTATCGGGTTAGTTCCGGTTCTATTTGGACCCAACCTACACCCAACCCAACTTGTTTACAGCCCTATGGGGTTTATAACTGTTTGGTCCACTTGCGTGAATGCTATTGCCACCCGTCTGTTCGGTGGGTATATTTTCATTCAAGTAATCACAACTATCCACTCATGCATAAATTCGATCACCATCCAAATTTTCAATGAAGGTTTACCCAAATGAAATCAATTGTTCTGTTTTTTTTTTTCTTTTTCAGTTTCAAGTTTGAGGAGAACAATTCAGCTACCATAGATTTAATCAAATTGAATTACGCAGCTGAAAGTTCAAAAGCGCCTCTAATTTGAAAATATTATTGTCACCATCATGCTAGCTACACCCTTTAGTGTTTCATGATTCACAAATTAGTGGGATATTTTAGAGGGTATGAGATTAAAGTATTGGTATCGGGTATTGTATCGGATTGTTCAAATATAGATACATAGATACACTTTGAAAATGTATAGATATGAAGGAAAAAAAATGTAGACGCTTAGATATGTTGGGAAATACATATGAGTTCCATATATATTTAAGGTTAAAATAGTCATAATAAATTTATAAGTGCATAGAAAATGCATATTCTAATGATCTTTGTGAAGAAATATATTATAATTAATATAATGGAATGCATAGAAATCATACAATTTTACTATTAATGCATCAATCAAGGGTCATAGAACATATTATATATATTTGTACAAATTAATACATGCACAGAGATATTATTTTTTTATTTTCTACTGAAGTTCAAGGCATAAAACAAATGCAACTAGTATATGTGAATATTATATTTTTATTTTCTATTTTACTATTTTTCGTTTTTAACATTAACAAAAATCAACTAAAAAGTAATTCTCAAATGTTTGGTAAACAATATTTTTTTATTTGTCAACAAAAATGTTATTATAAAATGTAATTTAAATATCAATTAATAATTAAAAAAATATAAAATCTTATCTTAAATATATCAAATATAAAGTAAAATTTCTAAGAGACATATCATATGCAAATTCATAATTTTTAATTACTAAAGTAATTAATCCATTATTAATATTTTTATTTCTATAAGTCTTATGAAATAAAAAATCATTTTTGATATAAAAGTAGACTAGTGGATTTGACAAATTCAATTTATATTATATCCTTGAGTATTTTGTAAGTAATGTTTTTAATTTTGTAAATAATAAATATGCTTTATTTAATGAAAATTAAAATAATAATTAATAATTTATAAAAAAATTTAAGATACATGTCATGTTCAAATTTATAAATTTTAAGTACTATAGTAATTATTCTATTATTACTATTTTTATTTGTATAAATTACTTGAAATTAAAAACCAGTTGTTGATATAAATGTGAATTTGAGAAATTATTTATTCCATTAGTTTATAAAATATTGTTTTTTAATCTTTAGTTGGAATTGCTGAACATAAATTTATGTTATTTGTTTGGATTATATGTGGACATTAGAATTGATAAAAAATGTTTTATTTTATTTATTATTATAAGATGAAGGTTGACTTAGTAACTCAAGGGCGCATTTAAAGCTTAGGTGTTGGGAGTTCAGCTTCTGTCAAGGCAACTCAGTGCTCGCACCGTTCGAGCAACCCCTTATAACCTTGCATTGGGAATATCTCCCCTGAAATAAATCACATAATTACAGAGATATTCCCAATGTAAGGATGTAAAGCTTGTTTGAATGGGCTTTGCCCTGACCCAAGCGGGACTCAGGTGTTGGGTGAATTTGGGTTCAAATCACACCAACTACATTTTTCAAATGTAGATGCGCAAGTGAAATGTGTATCATGTGTTTGTATCAGCCAATATTAGCACATATTGACCAATACAATAAAATACGGGCCAATACAGATATGTATCACTCCGTTATGTACAATTCAAGAGATACGGGCTATTGGATTGAGTGGCCTATGGCCCTTGTTGATCTAGCCTTGGTGTATTAGACAAACCTTGGCCACTGGATATAGCCACACACCAATGGACTAATTGCTTACACTTTGTGTACAATGTGATCCACATTATCACTTCTTTTCATCTTATTATATTGTATTTTATTTTCATATAAATAAAATATTTTGCAAACAAGGTTTTTACACTTTTTCACATGTTTCGGCCAAATAAACTCAACCTCTATGAATTAGTAGTAAAAGACTTGGCAAGAGTGATTGAGAAAAGTAAGGCTTTAAGCCCCACTCTATGAGACACTAGTCTCATCCTAATTGGAGCTCAACTAAAAGTGATTACCTATATTCAAGAAGATTCCTAACATACAAATCCTTTTTATAACTATAAATAAGAAGATAGAATTGATGAACATGTACAAGTGAATTGCATTTATTAAGCTCTTGCAAATCTATTATATTGGTGTTCCTTAGGCTGTTGAATGATCGAGCTGATGGGTATCCTATTCCTAACCTTTCATCATCATCATCATCATCAGTTCTATCTTACAAAATGTTTTCAGTGGTATAATAGCCGGATTAACTGGTGGATTACCGTAACTGAAGCGAAGATCTCATATTTGTTTTGATTGATTGCTCTGTCACAAGTATATCTGGTTTTCCCACAAAAACAGAAAGGAGGATATTTGCTTTCACAAATATACATATAACGTGTTGAGAGCTGAAGTTTTTATTTTATTTTATTTCGTTGATGTTTTCGTGCTAGGCCTTTTTGGGGAACTGTGCTACCATTAATCACACTGATTTTATGAGAACACGTGCATGCAAATGGTAATTTTCATTCAATTTTTCACAAACACACATTGAATGAGTTGAGGTCTGAGCTTCTGGGTTTTGTTTTGAAAATCGAAGCTCAAATGTTACCACATAAGGTCTGAGTTTTTTGTTTCATTAGTGCTTGTTATTTGATTGATTAAACTAATTTCTTTTTGAGAATTGTGCTGTTCCTTGTTTTTTTTTCCTAATAGTAATCACACTGATTCACGAAAACTTGTTAATCAAGATTTTTTCTGGATCCGATTAATAAATCCTGTTATCACATAAATTCTTCTAAGCACGTGTAACGTGTTACTATTATTGTTGTTTTTTTCTGTTAATTTCATAAGTGTTTACATGTTCCTTATTTTTGTTAAATCCTGAATTATTGGTATATATTAGTTGGGCTTATTGCCTTTGTTTCTTTTTTTTAATTACAAGGTATAAAGGGTGTTAGCATCATTTGTCTTTTTAAACAAAGCTAAGTCCCTCTAATTTTTTATTTACTTAATTTTAATTATTAATGGTTCTTTTTTATGCTGTTATTGAACTGAACAAAACTGAAAAATTGAAGGGAACGAATTTTTCTATGTGGAATAGGATTGTTAGAATCCTTGAGAGAGAACGTAGAACATATTTTAACTACTGATATTCTTGAAATTCCTAAAAATGATGATGCTGATTTTGTTGATAGTAATTATGTTAAATTTCTTAAAGAAAACAAAATTGCTAGATCTATTATGCTTACATTAATGGAATCTGATATTGAGTTGATTTTTGAAGAATACAAGTATACTAAAACTATGTTCAATGTTATTATCGAAATTTATGGAAAAGTTATTGAAGCTTATGTGCAATTATTGATCGAGAAATACTATGCATGTAAAATGAAAGAAACAGATTATGTAGAAGATCATATTAATAGCATGAATGTGATAATTAAAGATCTTGCTGCATTTAGAAATTCCATTCCTGAAAAAATACAAATCTTTATTATATTGCATACCTTACCTAATTCATGGGAACCTATAGTTATTACCCTGAACTTCTTTATAATTGATTTGAACTTAAAAAGTCTCACTACACTATTAGCATTAAAAACAAAAAGAAATCAGATCAAGCTATGATGGCTAACATTGCTACTTCCACTAAGACAGATAATAACCCAATAGGAATAGGAAAGTATAAAGGAAAATTTAAGGAGAAAAACAAGTGACATAAAAAAATTCAATTTTTAGAAAAGCTTCAAAAAGTAAGTAACTTGTTACAATTGTGGAAAGCTTGGAAATTGTACAAAACCTATTAAAAAAGGAACCAAATTATCCAAAGAAATGATGTCATCTACTCAAAAAAGTATGAGGAAATGAAAAATAAACAATATGCAACAAAACATTATAAATGGACTTACAATAGCGAAATAGAGTTAATGGGCTTTTGTGATTCTGATTTTGCAGGAGACTGTGATAAAAGAAACTTAACAACTGACTATATTTTTCTTCTTGGTGGAGGAGCAGTTTCTTAGGGAAATAAGAAGCAAGGGTGTGTGGCTAGACACACCATGGAAGCTGAATTCATAGCTTGTAGCACTACTGTTACTGAAGCTGTATAGTTAAGAAGATTCTTGGAAGACTTAAAGTTAGAAAGTATGCCAAGCAAGTTAATCACCATCAGAAATAATAACTAAGCTGCAATACAAACTACCAAAAAATGGTGAAGTTAGTCCCAAAGGGAAACATATGAAATTACAATACTATTACATCTTTGATGTGCATTAGAAAAATGAAATACATATTGAATATGTGCTTACTAAAGGAATGATTGCTGACCCTTTGGCAAAACCATGCATTGTTGGTGATTTTAAGAGGCACGTATATGGTCAATGGGTCTAAGAAGCAATCAATAAAAGTATCTCATCTCAGGCCAATACGGCTAAGTGGGAGATGTTGGACTGAGTGGTATATGGCCCTCGTTGATCTAGCCTTGGTGTATTGGACAAACCGTTGCCATTGGATATAGCCACACACCAATGGACTAATTGCTTACACTTTGTGTATAATATGACACACAATATCACTTCTTTTCATCTTATTATATTGTATTTTATTTTCATATAAATAAAATGATTTGCAAACAAGTTATTTATACTCTTTCACATGTACACATATGTTGGGCCAAGTTAATCCAACATCTATGAACGTTAAGAATAGAAGACTTGGCAAAAGTGGTTGAGAAAAGTAAGGCTTTAAACCCCACTCTATGATACACAAGTCTCGTCCTGATTGAAGCCCAATTAAAAATGAGGATAAGTGGCAAGTTTAGAAGCAAAAGTGGTTACCTGTATTCAAGGAGGTTCCCAACATACAAATCCTTTTTACAATTATAAATAAGAAGGTAGATTTGAGGAACATGTACAAGTGAATTGCATTTATTAAGCTCTTGCAAACTCATTATATTGGTGTTCTTTCGGGCTGTTGAATGGTTCAGGGTCTTGTATCTTGAACCGACGGGTGTCATAATCTTAACTCTCCATAATCATCAACTCTATCTTGCAGAGTGTTTTCATGGAGACTGAAGCTGCTCCTCACACCTAGCGCCTCACATGCACATCCTACCATGCATTGGCCCATACTTATTAATTATTATTCAGGGGAGATATTCTCAATATACGGTGGATGTGCATGTGAGGTGCACATTTGTGAGGAACAGATCCTGCCTCGTTTTCATGAGCCTCATTGTAGCATTTCCCTGCATCCCCTTTATTAATACCGATATAATATGCCCTATATCAAAATGTATTATATCAACATTTAAATCCTTAGATATAATGGTATATATGGGCAATAGTGCGGCTTGGGTTAAGCTAAGTTGGGCTATTGGTATTAGAGGCCTAAAGGCCCTAAACCCAAGCCCTTTCCAAGTTGGGGTGAATTTAATGTTTTCAGCTCGAGACTTTATATATTATAATCTACATTATGAATTTAATTATATTTTTTAACTATTAGTTTTTCTTTATCTATAGAGCTTGTTTCGGATTCATTCAGTGATTGATCTGAGTTGAGTGAGCCACTTTTAAAAAGCTACTTACGGCCTTACGGGTTAACGTAGAGAAAGTTGATGTTTGGGTTCATATATAAGCCTATTTTCGTCTCTCCGTTTATTTTACGAGATGGCAATATATGGCATGGAGCTTCACCTTTACGGCTTTCTAGGTTTCATGGCTCATGCAGCTTCAGCAGAAGCTGCTATCTGAAAGCCCTCTCAAACGAGCATATTTTCAACCTATACAGTATACAGAGTACTGGCTTTTTTTCTGCTAAGGCTGTGTTTGGTTGCATTGCAAATAAATTTACACCGATGCAAAAACATAGCAGTGCAAATGATTTGAGTAAAAATTCTGTTCTATTTTTGTTTTAAATTTTATTAATTTATTTTGTTTGACTGTAATATAAATGAAGTAAATTAAGATACAAAGTAGAATAAAGTAAAACCTAAAATAAAATTAAACAAAAATTTATATAATTTTTATTTGCACTCCCATGCATTTGTACTGATATAAATAAAATTGCACACTGCAACCAAACGCAACCTAAATGTCAAATAAAGCTTACAAACCATTTCATCCCTGAACTTCGTTGGAAACGAGCCTTCTTACATAACTACCTTCACTCTGACAGTACCATTGTTTTTGATTCAAAAGAGTTGTTTGTTTCGTGTTATGTCATGTTTGTACTTTCAGTTGATTTGCATTTATTAACATTCACTGTTTGGGGTTTGGCAACTTCTGTGCTTGACACGTTATCTCCATTCAATTTTTTATTTGTCTTTTATCCCATAGTAACGGATCATGATTGTCAAATTCATAGTTAAATTTGAGGGCAATTTACTTATACCATCCTTGGGGCTTTGTTCAAATGCTAAAACCTCCCCATGTTAGGAATTATGCTAAGGCCCAAGCCTAGACTGAGCCCGGGCCTAACTTGCATTGAAATTTGATGTATTTAGGTTGGGTTTAGATATAGGTCGGGCTTGGGTTATTCAAACAGCCCATTCTGAAATTTGACATACATGTGTGTACCACATGTATTGTCGGGTCAGGTTTGGGTCTAATCCAAGAAATAAAAAAGCCCGGCAACTTGGGCCCAAAACCATCCCGAAGACAAAAAAAATCCAAACCAATCCTGTGTAAAATTGAACGTTCGATTAGTCTGACTCGGTTTGGTTCCACCCAAGTTGTACCCTAAATATTTCATCCCTCTATTGACAGGCCATCAAATTTAATGATGGAAAAGTGTTCACATGACACATATTTTTTAGAAGTTACATTTTATCCTTCACCATTTGTT
This sequence comes from Nelumbo nucifera, assembly GCF_055504915.1. NCBI lineage: Eukaryota > Viridiplantae > Streptophyta > Magnoliopsida > Proteales > Nelumbonaceae > Nelumbo > Nelumbo nucifera. The sequence continues at coordinate 24,455,509 of NC_142650.1, forward strand.
GAAAGGACAAAATGATGTAGGTTAGAATAATGAAAGGTTGAAATAGGTTCAAGAAAAAGAAAATAAAACAAAAACTTGAAAAAGGTAAAACTGTAATTAGGCCATGTTTGGGAGTGCTTAAATTAAAAATAAGTGCTTATTCGAATAGGCACTTATTTACATTTGGCACCCAATTTTTTCAAGTGCTTATTTTTAAAATAAACACTTATTTTATATTGGGCGTCTGGTAGTCTTTTTCTCTAATAAGCACTTAAATAAGCATTTGTGACTATTTTGTCCTTCATCTTCTTTCAAATTTTCAAAATATACCCCAAGGTTTTTAAAATCGACTTAGACAACAAACCGGTCAGGGGTCTGGTTCTTAGGTTGAATGGTTTGGCCATTTGAACCGAATGGATGGCTCGTTCTAACAAAAAATAAAAATAAAAAACAATCAAAATCGTTGAACGGTTCAACCGCTCGAGTCAGCAGTTTGCTGACCAAATCAACGTTTTTTTGGCAAAAGTCCGATTTGGGAGAAAACTGGAACCAGTCTTTCCGATCTGACCGTCCAGTTTGATCCAGTTTTGAAAACCATGATATACCATTTGAAAGCACTTTTATTAAATTACTTTTATAAAAACACTTTTATGAAATTATTTTTAAAAAATACTTTTATGAAAACACTTTTATAAAGTACTTTCATAAAAGCACTTTACAAAAATACTTTATAAAAGTACTTTTATAAAACAACTTTTACGAAAGTACTTTTATAAAATTCAACTAGGGATAGTTTTATAAGTGGCATTTTAAAATTCAATTAGGGATAATTTTGGAAGAAAAAATTAAATAAGTGCTTATTGTATAAACACTTATAAAAAGTTGGAAATTTGGGAAGTAAGCCCTTATTTTTAAAATAAACACTTATTTCAGGCTTATTTCCCAAATACTAATAAGCGCTTAATGGTCTGAATAAGCACTCCCAAACATGGCCTTAGTGTTCATGTATAGTATAATGTTATTTTCCAATTTGAAAATATACATTTTAGAGGCAAAAATGATATTTTATTATTTAGAGCATTTTGATAAAATACTCGTGTCTGTCTTGATTCTATCCCTTCCATTAACAAATCCCTGTAGTTTTGTGGCAAAAGGGGTATAAGTTAATAGTTAAATCTGAGGTCAGGTCTTAGTATTTAACCAAAATCCCGGAGGAGGCATAATTAAATAGTTTATCCTAAATTTTATCCTTGTTGCAGAGTAGTTAATGAATCCAACTACTAAAAAATTTAGCATTCATGCCTTTAATCCTTGCATTGGATTTGATCATGGGTCGGATTCAGATCTTCACTGCAACAATTAGAGCCTTAAGAGGTAATCATAGTTGTACTATTTAATTTATGATAGTGAATAGGGCCTTTCCCGTAGAAGTACATTATTTTTTTTTCCTTGTTTATATCTTGTATTGTGGTTTTATATGTTTCTTCTTGTCTGATTGTTGTTATTAGAGGATAAAAACCTATTCAGGGCCTTCACCTAATAGTTTAATCTTTTAGGTTGAACAGTTCCTTGAGATGATATTAGAGCCAGTTTGACCAAGTGGTAGTGTCCGATTCTCACCCTTTCCCTATTATAATTAATTAAATTTCAGCACAAGGTATGGGTGGGCACGTGCTTGTTCACGCTTCAAGCCCAATAAGCTTTTGTGTGAAAGGGCGTGTTAGAGAATAAAAACCTATTCATGGCCCTCATCTAACTGCATAAGCTTTTAGGTTGAATGGTTCCTTGATGGTTTAATCTATTTTTTCTTTTGGTACATTGCGCACATGGCTAAAAAATGAAATTCCACACAGTAAAAGCATAAAGCACTAAAACTGAATAGATGATATAACCATGGGGTTCTCCTACTCTGATATTTTTATGGAAAGAACTAAATATGGCATTAAAGATGGATAATTGCAATAAAATGAATTATATGAAAGTTTCTTGAATTTTTAGATCTGCTACCAAAGTGGATACGCGACATATAGAAAAACTTGAAGAATTTCTTTTTTTTTTTTCTACTTTGCTGTTAATCAACCATGAAACAGAATACACAATGTACCTAAGATTGACAAACCAATGAATTAAAATAAAACATTAACCCCAACAAGTTCCACAGATATTTCCTTATGTACAACCTGAATCCCTCCAAAAGATGTATACCGAGAATGGGATTGTCAACAACTTTGTCATCATCATCCAATTTTTATCCTGGTTCTACTAGCTGCAATATCTTTCTTATCTCCTCTGGAAGTTGAATGCTCTTATTGAAAAGGCAAAGATGAATACAAAGAGCACTGTGAAGCCAACAATTACAGCAGCAACCACACCCAGAAAGTCATGTTTGAATCCAAAATATTCTCTAAGATAAGATTCGACTGTTTCCCCTGTATCAAGTCTGTCTTCTATATCTCCAAACTGTGAAACAGATAATCCATACAAGGTCCAAGCAACAGGACAAGCCCAATAGTACCATCTCCACCAGACAGGAATCCTCTGGAATCAACCATAAAAGCTTTAGATGTTAGTACCACTACCTTTTAAAGAAAGTTGACATTGTAGGAGCACATAGGGGATCTTTGAAACTTACTGTTCGTGGGACTATAAATCCTGAGAAGAGGTTCCATATTAAATAGAAAGCAGAGGAAACTATGGCAGCAATATTGTGATTTGGAGTGACAGCCACAGCCATCATCCCATAGAATGTGAAGTATAACAATGTGAAGTACATGAAAAATATATGCCAAAAGAACTTTGCAGCTGTCCATTCAAATCCAATCATGGCATAAACTATGACCCCATATACTGAGGCTTGCACAAAGATATGTGGAAGCTCAATCATCACCTGTGAGTAACCGAAAGAAATTCAGTAAGAACATAAAGATGAATAGATTAATTTCCTATTAGAAAACCTGGGCATTTGCTTTGTTTAATATCTCAAGGAAAGATATACAAAGTACCTGTGCATAGGCATATGGTAAAGCCGAATACATTCCAGCTGCTTTCTCTCTGTAAAAGACTGTCCGTTCTACCGCCACAACAGGCTGAACAGCTGAGGAATTTTGGACCCCAAGGAAAAGAACAGCAGCATACATAGAACCTATTGCATTAATAAGATCCTGTTTCCTTCCTCTGAAATTTCCAATTTTGAGATCAAGTTAAACCAACTAAAGAGGATAAATAATAAAGATCATGGAGCTCTCTAGTTTCTTCTAACATGAATTACCTCTTGGAACCAAGATCCCAAAATATTGTCCCAAACATAAGGGCTATGAATGTTGTGAATAGAAATCTCACTGCAGTGTACGATGGGTTGCGCCAATATGACAAGTGTTGTTTCCATAGGCAAGCCATGCATTGGGTGATAAAAGGCTGTGAATACTTTGTAGGGAAGTAAAGGTCTTTAGAACCGGGAGAAGGAGTGCTTAGTTCTTCAATTAAAGATTTGTTCCTCCTGAGACAATGATAAAATATCAATAATAACTACAACAACAAAGCTATCACTGTCTTAGGAAGGAGCATGCTTGTACAAATTAACATACCTATAAAGTTCAGACCTCTTGTACACCTCAGTAAAATCTACCCCTAGAATTTCTTCTTGTGCTGTTGTAGTCACCTCCAACATCCATGTTGCTGGATTATAACCATCTTTTATTTTGCTTACTCCCTCAATTCCCTTGGTCAATACAGCCATTTTCATCAGTATTTATACAGTATAAATTTGATGTTCTAAAGAGAACAATTTCCATTTCACAGTTGAATGTTTGTTAGTCCTCACCTCAAAATACTTGATCAGATGGCAAGAATGATGCCCTAATGGACCCACATAGATTTCCTGTCCTCCTCGCTTCATTAGAAATAACTGTAATCCCATATTAATGGACTTCAGTATCTCGCATAAAAGAAATATCCCACAACAGATTGCTAATTATTTGATCTATAACATTTATTACCTCATCAAATGCTTCAAATATGTCAATACTTGGCTGGTGAATGGTACACACAACTGTTCTTCCTGTGTCCACAGTGTTCCTCACTGTTCTCATCACAATTGCAGCAGCCCTGGCATCAAGTCCTGAAGTTGGCTCATCCATGAATATTATAGAAGGGTTTGCGACAAGCTCAACTGCAATGGTCAATCTTTTGCGTTGTTCGGTTGAGAGACCATTTACACCAGGCAGTCCAACTAGTGCCTCCCTCAAAGAGTTCAGCTCCACAAGCTCCATGACCTCCTCAACGAACATCTGCACGCATTAGTTGTTAGTTTTTCGCCAATCTGTATAACATTATAACTAGATAAAACAACAGAAAAAACAGATCAAAACATCAAACCAATCAACTAACCTACCTTTCTTGTTGAAGAATCAACGTCGGGAGGTAATCGGAGCCAAGCAGAATATAGAAGGGACTCATACACTGTAACATAGGGAGAGTGGATATCGTTCTGCTCACAATATCCTGATATTCGGGCAAATGTCTCCTGCTTCTTGGGGTAACCAGATATGGTGATGTTTCCTTCTATATATCCACCTGTTTTTCTTCCAGCCAATACATCCATTAAGGTGGTCTTACCAGCACCACTGACACCCATTAATGCTGTTAAGACTCCTGGCCTAAAAGCTCCACTCACACCCTTTAAAAGTTCTAACCGGTCTTCAGTAACACCTTGATTTTTCATTTCCTGCAAATTCAGTTTGAAGAATAGGTTATTAGCCATGACTGATGGGATGTTGAAGAAATGAACTCTATTTCACAGGCTAATTTACCACTTATTTTTTGTGAAACTTAAGGAGTACCTGTGGCATATCTACAGAGTATCTAATTTCATCAAATGTGATGGAAAGAGGTTGAAATGGAAGAACCATGCCCCGTCTAGTATTCTCATTAACTTCATCAATGGTTTCTGCCCTTACAGATGAAAACCCAGATGAGACACTTCTTCTAATTTCATCTTGTCTTTCTGCAATCATATCAATCAATTTAATCCATTTTATAAAGTATGACTTTTCAAAACATAATAAAATATGGAGATTTCAATCACCTCCAGATGTGGTACGACCAGTGGAACTCATTCCTTGAGAGGAAGAGCCTTCTACTTCTCTAGTTCTGCTTGTGTCTTTGTTGCTCAGAGTCTCTTCAGATATAACTGCTTGAGGCTTCTCAAATGCTGCAGGAACATTATCCACGTATTAGAACTTGATACCCAACATCTGAAAATTTAGAAATGTAGAGACGATACTCACGATTGAGATAAGTTAGAGCCACAGTAAAAAGGAAATTGAACAGAAAGATGTATCCAATCATTGCCCCTACTCCAATCCAATACCAACGTGCCTCTGCAAAGAATCCACGGGACTTGATCGCGGATACTCCAAGTGTTTCTGTTTTATTAAGAGGTACCTACAATAACATAGTTTATTTACTTTAGTTGATTTTAAATGGGATATTCTCTTCTTTTTAGTTTTTTTCCCCAATCCAAAGACTTACATGTCTCCAACTCTTCCCGAGAAACTCATTTACTGCTAATGCATTTTGTCCATACATCAGAGGTGACACCCAATAACCCCATATCCACCATTTCTTTACATTCTCTGTGGAAATCACAAAGTTATTTTTGCAATAAATAAACATGCCAATACGATAACATTGCAAAGAGGAATGATGAATAAGCTCAATTTAAGTGCAAAAGCATGCTTTGTAGTTTATTTTGAATATACCTCGTGACAAAATAAAGCCACCCAAAACCAGAACTGCAAGCAATGAAAATGACCCAAATGTGTTTGCAACAATCATATTCCTTCCTACTGATCCAATGAATCGGAACAGTGCAGAAGCCACCTGATTGACAAGTAGGAGTAAAAAATACTGTCTAAACAACCTGCAGCAATAAAATTTCCTGGGGTTATTACCTGAAATTGGCAAACATGAAATCTAAATATGAGCAGGTGGTAGATCGAGTAACTACAATTTAATTTATCCAGTATTTACCTCTCAACGTTTGGATCAAAACCAATGACATAATAAGTAATGAATACCCAAACTGCAACTTCCATAAATGAAATTGGTATTTTAAGGATCCATGTGGGGAGAGAATATGCCCATGCAGGAAAGAAGAGGAGATCCCTTTGCTTGTAAAAGACTGGAAGCTTTTGGATTGTCATGGCCATCTCTGAGAATCCATTGAACATAATCATGATAAGAGTGAAAAACAGAGCGCCCATAAAAATCCCAGCATCAGTGTCGTCTCGTCGGTGCATCTTGGTACGTAGGAAGATTGTCATTGTGATCAAAGCTACAATTGTAAGCTGGAAGCAGGAAGAGAAGAATTAGAATCATTAAGTTGGCTTCAACAAAAACACTTCAATAAAATGCTCATACTTGTGTCATCTTGAAGATGTAAACAAATGAGTTTCTCTTCATCAGCAAGAATTCTCTTGAGCTGCAAGCTTTCAACAGTTCCTTTTTGCTAACACCATACTTCTTAGTTGATAAAGCAGCTGGGTGGCTCTTGGTCTTGTCAAAAGGGGTTGCAAGCTCTTCTTCTAGTTTCTTGCCAACGTGGAATGAGTGGAATGCCTCTGCAAATTCCTTGGCGGAAACAAAACTATATGGTACATCTTTCCGTGCCCAGTACTGTTTCTGATCTTTTTTTGATGTCACCTGTCATACCCAGGAAGAACTCAGCTTTCACAACGATCAAATGGATGAGGGAAGAAAAGAGAAAAAGGAGCCTAGATTCAGGGCCTTGCTTACCTCTTGCAGGAAATCAGCAACCCCTTTTCTCTCAGGACATTTGAAGCCCATAGATTCAAAGAACTCAAGCACATTTTCACGGGGCCCCTGATAAACGATCTCCCCATCTGAGAGGAGAATGATGTCATCAAAAAGATCATAGGTCTCTGGTGCAGGCTGGAGGAGGGAGATAACAGCAGTCCCATTGAGGATGTGAATGGACTGCCTCAGTGAATTCACAATCTGAAAAGTTGTGGAGCTGTCCAAACCCGTAGATATTTCATCCATGAACAATGCTTTTGCTGGTCCAACCAGCATCTCCCCTGTAACATATCAGACAAGAGTTTCAAAATGAACAAGACAAATAGATTCTGAGGGAAAAAAGTGATCTGTTAGTTTCTATAGAAATTCATCTGAGTTGTAACACAAAGTAGTGAATTCAAATGAAAATTACAAATGGAAAATGATTCTTTTCTTGGTTATAAAATAAATTGGCATACCAGTTGTCACACGCTTCCTTTGTCCTCCTGAGATACCCCTCAACATTTCATCACCTACCATGGTATCAGCACAGATGTCCAATCCCAAAATCTGATAATTTTAAATGGAATAAAGAGGAAACTTGTTAGATTGTCGTCCTCTGGTGCTTCTTAAATGTTCTCTATAATTATATTATGGATTTTATGTAGAGGGTTGATACCTTTAGAATATAATCTGTAACTACACTGGCCTCCTGCCCTTCTAGTGAGGATGCCTGCAAGTGTGTGCAAACAGAGGAATTCAACCGCCATGGAATTAAATTTCAGGAACTAAGATTCTTTTCTTATAAGCAGAAAATTTGGTAAACAAAGTAAGGGGATAAAAGAGATGGAATTAAACAAAGGGCACAGCCCACTGGATCTAAAACCCTTTCCAGCTCCAAAACACCAAAATTTTGTTTCCCAGGATGGATAAACTACATGTTATCTTGTCTAAAAACCATCCATATCTCTTGAAAGGTCTCCATTGCAAAAGAGTTTCATTTTCTTACCTTCATGTAAACATCTATATCAGGATCAGGTTTGATATTTGCTGCCTTTTCTCTTCTTGCCAACTCCACCAACATCTCTGCAGATTGTGGAAAGGGATAAAAAAGAGATTTAATCTGCGAAGCTCCTCTGACTAAATTAAGTAATTGTACAAAGAAATATCATCTATGACTTACCATAACCTGTGCCAACGCCCTGACACCTAGCAGAGAAAGCCAATGTCTCTCTCACAGTCATTTCTCCAATATGAAGATCATGTTGACTGATATAGGCTGATGTCCTCTGTGGAACAAACTCATCCAGTCCATGGCCATTGTAAGTTACTCTCCCAGAAACCTGATGGTTTGGAAAACAAAAATATGAACATCCATGTTTAGATAAGAAGATGAATGAAAATTTTCCAAAGGACAATTTTTTAATTTATTAAAGAAATTATCCAAAATCTAGATATATCAACACTCCAAGCATGAAACATACACATTCGACATCACCTTGATTTTCCAAGAACATTAATGGTAACAACAAGAAATGGATTGAAAAGCCCCTACCTTTAGATCTGGATCAAGCTTTCCAGCCAAAGCCAAGAGCAAGGTGGTCTTTCCTGAGCTTGGGGGACCTAAGAGCAAGGCCATTCTGCAAGATTGAAGAAGTAAAATAAGAATGATATGAAGATTCTATATTAGAATGTGTGAAAACAAAATCAACTAAAGTTCAGTTCAAAATTTAAACGTTGATCTTCCCACCTAGAAGGCTTGATAATTCCGCTGACATCTTGAAGGATCGAAAATGGTTTCTTTCTACTTGGAAGAAGGTGGAGATGATTCAACAACCCCTTTGAAAAAAGGATAAATTACAAAGTAAGCAAGACATGTAAACAGGATTCAAGACACAGTTTCGTAAAATATGCATAATGGTGTATATCTTCAGTACTGATGTAAAAATGATCTATATCTGCAGTAGCTTACCTCTACTATATTAACAGAGAAGTTGAGGATTGTAGGTAGAGCTCTGCTTCCTACATAAGCATCTGCATTAATGCTAAGATGCTCGAAACGGACTTCGATGGTAGGAATATCAATTCCAACTCTATATAAAACCAGTAAACAGAGTAAACCCAAAACAGAGATATTAGGATAAAACAAAGTTCATAAAAAATACAGACAAGAACCTCAAAAGTCTGATAAATTTAGAAGAATATAAAACATATAAGTTTGTTATTTTTCTTTCCAACAATAATAAAGTGTTTCCAACCTATCAATCCGGTTCTTGAGCTTCGAGAGAAACTTCTCATTATCCTCCTCCGCAACTCGTACCAGTCTATCCAGTAAATCCTTCTTCTCTTGAATTCCAAGACTTCCAATATCAATCTCACTGAGCTCACTTCCTGCACCAATGAGGATACCTTTCCTCAAACGATTATAAGTGGGCAATTTCTCAAGAGCAGCCCATTTCAAGGCTTCTTCATCATCTTCTTCTCGAGAAGATCTCGAGAAAACCTCAACTGCACTGTTCCTCCAGACGGAACTGTTTCTGCGTAAACTGCTGACCTTATAAAGATCAGCACTCTCCATTGAACCACACCAAACAGCAGGACCCACAGATGCCCTGTGAACCCAACAAGAAACCCAGAAACTTTCTTCAAGATTCAGGCATGCAAAGCTGGTTTACATAATCCTAGAGCTGCAGCAACCAAAATCAGAGATGGGGTTCGGCCACCTCGCTATGTTGTTAATATGAAGGAGGATGGCAAGGAATCAGCCATGGCGACACCCAGACTTATATAGTGAGAAAATATGGGTTAGGCGGCTGTTGAAGTTCAATTTCCAAATCAAACGTGACTTAATTTATCGTTTGAAAAAAAAAAAATCCTTCATTCATCAAAATGGCGGGAGAATTTACCAGAGCCCAGATGACAGGCTCTACACCCTTGAATTTTCTTGCTTCTATTCCTTCCATATTAGCACCGTTAATATTTTCCACAACCCCGCCGCCGCCAGGACAAAGAAAATTAACGAACAGTTTGTTTCGTGTTAGGTTGATACTGAGCACCATCGTTTTACGCTACTCCCTGTCATCTCAACCATCCGAAACATGCCCCCGGATTGAGCGGCCAGAAGCCCAGTTGTGATGAAAGCTTGGACAGCTTAAACGCTAGGGATCACCTAATAATGATGCGCTAGAGTTCGCCTTATTATATCCATTAACGGACAAATGAATTTCTTAAATCATAAATTCATAATCATAGACCCTTCTTTTTATACCCAAATTACCCTTCTGCTATAATTCAAAAGAATAGACGGAATCGTGGAAATTACGTGCCTTATTTTGGCAAGTCTTTTCCAAAAGATCTGTAACAAGATACGACAGTTAAAAGACAAATAGATATTGGAAGATCAAAGACTATTTGATTGAATTGGCAAGTCTTGTGTGTGGACCAAGGAACCTCGTGAGATCTATATACATTTTTTAAAGTAGACCAGACATACCATTAGTGGACATGTATGTGGGGTTCACATACATTTTTCAAGGTGGACCCCACATACATTTTACATGGTAGGCCCCACATACCATTGGTGAACATGCATGTGGGTCCATGTGTGGACATGTATATGGAACCCACATACATGTTTCAAGGTGGGTCCCACATACCATTGGTGGACATATATGTGGGGCCTACACATTTTTCAAGGTGAACCCCACATACCATTGGTGGACATGTATGTAGGATCCATCTATCGACATGTATGTGAGGCTAAATGCATTTTTCAAGGTGGGCTCCACATAATACCTAATGTGGTTCCCACATATATTTCCAAGGTGGGCCTTACATACTATTGGTAGGTCCCACTTACACATTCAAATAGTTTTTTCTCAAAAGATGACCCATTTTCTCCCAAACATGTGCATCATGCCACACGTTCGAAAAAGACGAGGAGTGCTAAAAGATTATAAAAGCTTCATTTGAAGCTTCTTGAAAAAGCCTAAATTCGGCATAGGCTAGAGTTTTTTTTTCATCTTTTTATTACCAAACGAAAAAAGTCCATAATTCAGACTTCCGAGCTTCTAAACAGCCCGAAACCCACACAAAAAGACTTGCCAAACACGGCTATATCAAGCTGCCTTTCCAAGAAGCAGCTTGATAGTTGATATGATCCAATTAAGATAATCCAAATTTGTTCGGTTTATAATTGTATCAAATATAAACTTGGGTAGGGTTTAGGAATTAATATGAGACCGAAATCTAACCCGAATATGATGTGATTTGCAGCAATCAAAGATAGCTAGGAATAGCGAAAGGGGCGGGTGGGTTCACGGTGGAAATCATATTCATCGTTTCTAACCTTGACTTTGAAACAAATCTTGTCTCCTAGTGGGGAAATCAGAGTTATGAGGTGGAGTGCAGTACAAAAATCCCTAAAATTAATACCTTTTATTATCAAGGACTTGAATTCCCAAAATTTTTACAAGGTTTTTAAAATTGAGTCGGACAATGAACTGGTTAGGGGTTTGGTTTCTGGGTGAAATGGTTCAATCATTTAAATCGAATGGATGGCCCGTTTTGACAAAAGAATAAAAAATGACCAAAACTACTGAACGGTTTGACTGTCCGGGTCAACGGTTTGCTGACCAAATCAACGTTTTTTGGGTAAAATGGTGATTGGGTCCCAGTTTTTCCAGTCCAGTTTTGAAAATCATGAATTTTTGAATTAAAATTATTATTTTTTAAATATATTTACTTAAAATATTGGATTTTTTTAAATATAAAACCATTTTGATATAAATAATAAAAATAATATATATATATATATATATATATATAATCAGGTTGGGATGGGGCGGGGAATTCACTCTCCATCCCTGGTTGGGCATCACTATCAATTCCCATCTATGCTGACATGTAAAAAGACCATTCAATCTATGTTGACATGGCATAGATTTGAATTTGACAGCTGGCCATTTATGCTGACATGGCATAATAACCAGAAGCTCTTAGAAAAATCTCCCCATGGTTTCCGAACTGTTGTTGACCCAAGCAGTTGAACCATTCAATCTGGTATATTTGCTTGCATGAGCCTCTAAAAATCTCTCTTTTGCACTTAACTATGATTTCCTAAAAAAACTATTGACTTACTCAACAAAATGTTGAGCTAGACGGTTAAACCACTAAAATGTTCGACCCAGAAAATAGTTTTTGGATCAATTTTATCTTTTAATTATTTTTTTTTATTTTTAATATTTAACATTATAATGGACTGATCTGTTCAGACTGGATATATTAACTAACCATTGATCCAAAACGGCCAAAACAGTTTTATTTTTGGATCAATTTTTAAAACCTTAATTTCGAATTTGAAACTGAGGGAAACCCAAACACACGCACACACTCTCCCTCTTGGACCCGAATTCTCTCTACACCGACCTTCCCTCCTTCCCTCCCGCTGGTTCATTTTGGACCTTCGGACTTTCGGAGACTCGACCGTGGTTGCTTTGTCCATGGTTTTACAAAATCCCGGATATTAACGTTTAAAATTGGATCTAAGCCGACTCAATCCGATCCGTTTCCACTTTTCAGTCATGGTGGTGATTTGTCTTGAGTGACGTAGTCTTGACTCTTGAGCTTTGCATCTCCAGCTTCCAGTCAAACCATCTACCATTTATTTGTCGTTGTATGATTTGAAAAAAAAAGTTACCAACGCTCTACGTCTTCCCAATTAATTGGATGGATGTTAATGGGTTACGACCCGTGAAGATGACCCGCTTCTGTCCATAATAAAAGGTCACATTCGAGTGTTGAAAAGTCTATTTCTAGACTTGAGTCGGAAGGAACGAATCGGGTCCATGATGACTCCATGTCCATGTTAAACGGACGTGATTTATTATTCAAAAGTCAAAAAGGCCAAACAGGCAAGTAATATTATTTATGACCCGGCCAATCTGGGTCTTAGGTTGAATAATCAACCTAAGAAATGCTGAACTTCTATGGTTTGAACAATTGAAGTAAGCAAACAGGCAAGAGTTTGAACAATTGAACTTCTAGATGACAGCAGCTAAGAGATGATCTCTGCTGTCCCAATTACATTCTGCCACCTCTATGGTTGAAGTTTACTTTTGACTTTTTTTAAGAATCCCAATTTCCTCCTCTTACAGCATTTATAACCATAAATTTGGAATATCTCCCATGAATGGAAACATATAACTATAAAAGATGTTCTTAATACTGTTTGGTAAAAAAAAAAAAAAAGAAAGAAATTGGGATTTGGAACATCTCTTCGAAAATGGCAGCATAGCATACAAGTAAAAAGACATTTCCCGTGTGTGGTTGTCTTATCCTGTAGGGTTTTGAGTGGGAGATACGAACTATTGCAAATGACAAAAAATGTGGCTCGTACCTGCTTGAGGAATGCAGCCAATGAATTGCCTTTCACATGTTAATTTTAAGATTTATAGGGCTTATAATTTAGGCTTTAATGTTTAAGGGCCACGGTTTAGATCAATGTTTTAAAAATCGATTTGGAGGTTGAATTGTTTTTTCTTTCAAATCGAATGGGTCAATGGTTGAACTGGATAAATTGAATGATTTTTTATTAAGTCAATGAGTTTTGACCACTGATGGGTTTTGATTGAACTGGACCTAGAATCCTGACTGGGTGATAGTTCGAACGGTTCAACTGGCCCGATCAATGACAGACTGAAAACACTAGTTTAGATATAAAAAAAGAAAAGAGGTGGTTTGGATGCATTTGTCCAATCATGAAAGGAGGGAGATAAAGCTCTGCATAAAGATCATACACATTGAGCCATGTATATATATATATATATATATATATATATATATATATAATATTAGTGCTTAGAGAAAACTTTGGTCGTTCATGTTCCATGGCCTATGCTGCCCAATCCAAGTCATTAGTTAGTTCATACAGCTATGCCTCCAACATTGCCACTGTTTCATCAAGTTCATCTATGTATACTATACTAGCAAGTAAACCTATGCATGCTTGAATAAAAATTTGATTAGGTTTGGATCCGCAAATTTCAGTTTTACATTAGTTTGGGTCCAGGTCTAGGTTATGTCTTAGGTTTGGGTTGGCTCTTAACTTGACCCAATCTATATAATTTATTTATATTTAAGAGGAAAGAAGAGATTTAATGGGGGACAGAAAAATGTTACAAACATTTATTTCGGGTGGAGAGGAGTTTTAAGAATTTGTTTTCTTTTTTGTTAAAAATATAAGAATAATCTTATTAGAGAGAGAGAGAGCGCAAATGATGGATTTTATTTAGGAATGGCAATGAGCTGGAGTGGGGTCAGGTTTTATATATCCTATCCCGACCCCAAACACATATACCCCACCCCACACCTTCCCTTACCTTGTGGGGAACAGGGATCCTTGAATTTTCCCTGCTCTGCCCTGACCCTTAGGCTGCATTTGGAAATGATGCAAAAAAGTGTGAATGCAAATATGTAAAGTGTAAAATGTCTCATACAAATTGCAAAATTGGGTTAATTTTGCATTTATTGATGTACTTTTATATCTTCTTATCAATGTAAATTTGCATTGGTCTGTCATTTGTCAATAATAAATATAATGCTGTCAAATACAGGCAAAAGTGAACCTAAGTGCAAATTTACCCTAAACCAGGATTTATACTCCATTTGCATCGTTTCCAAATGCAGCCTTACTGGCTAGCATGGTTTCATTCACATTTGGGTTAGGCTTGACTCCATGTTTTTTTTTTGAAATTCTTCTAAATTGTTAATATCTTTTATGTTTTAATTTTTAAAGGGTATGCCAGTGATTTGATTCATCAATTAACAAATAGCTTTTGACATGTCCATTCTCAAAAAATAATATGTGAATGTGCATGTACTTATGATTGTATGTATGTTAGGCCTCTAATCAGATTGGGTTCATCTAAATTCCATTATCCCAGTTTGATTTGATAAGGAAGTAATGGCATCCGAATCCAATCAGATGCATGAACAGTGCATCCAAGTTTGATTCCAATTGGATTTTTTGGATTTTGGATTTCATCTAACTCCAATGGACTTACTCTAGGCCCAAAATAAAGTTGTCTTGTTCAAAAGCCCAACCATGTACTAAATACACTAAAGATTTTAAAATTTTATTCAAAAGAATACTTAAAACTTCAATGAAAATGAACAAAGGCTTTAATATATTATACTATATATAATATATTAATAAATAATTATACATTGGAGTCGGATTTTTATTGGATCCAATGGGGATATATCCGAATCCAATCAAATTCTACTTGCCCTATCCGAGTCTGGTCCAAAATTGTATATGGCTAGTACAAATCCAAAATAATTGAATCAGATGTCAGATCGGACTGCCATCCCTAATTTTATTGGAGAAAATTAAGACATGAAAGGGTTTTGTTGTGATTTCTTATATTTTTAATAATTAATTTAGAAAAAGATAATCGCATTTATGAGAAATGAGAGGAGGATGTCTATGTGAACTCTGTAGTGAGAGGACCCTTAAAGGATGGATTCAAGCTAGGTTCTATATTTAAGGTTGGGTTGCCTCTTAACCTTGATTTAAACCTATCTAATTAATACTCCTTTATTAAGCGAGTCAAAATGGGTCATTTAAGAGGGAAAGATGGATTTAACAAGGGATGGGGATGTTACAAACATTAACCGTTGGGGGAGGGGAGTTTTAAGAACAATTTTATTAAAGAGTAGCAATGGATTTTATTAGAGAAAATTAAGATTTAAGAAATTTTTTATTGTGATTCTTATATTTTTTATAATTTAGTTTAAAATTAAATAACCACATATGGGAAAAATGAGAGAAGTAGAAGATGCATGTGAGCTCAGTGGTGAGAGGTCCCCCAACTCCCCTCTTTCCTCTTCCTAATACAGATATGAATAATGCTAACATTTGCTTGGTTTTGGTGCAAGTCATAAAAGTTAAATTAGAGTATCATATTAGATAAGGTTGATACTTAGCCCCCCTTAATTTTTCAATAAGTCATTTACCCATGTTCTTTTGATCATGAATTTTACCCAATTAAATTAAAAAATGACCATTTTTACCCATAAGGCTTAGTTTGGGAAGAGTACAAATACAAATATATATCATGCAAAAGCTTTTATTTTGTACTATAAATATTTGTATTTGCACTCTTTCCAAACTGAGCCTTCATTATTAGAAGGGCAATTTTGTTGCTGATATTTTTTGAAAACTCCCCCCTCTCTACCCCGGAAATGGGACCATGTAGAATAGTTGGCCAACTTTCTCCCTCTATTTACCAAAAAGCAATGAAGCTAAGGGGAGAACCTTGTGGATGGCTAAGGAGACAACCACCATATTTTTTTCAATAGTTCTAGAAGCTTGTACATATGAACTAACGTGTTGGTCAGACGGTCGGACCGTTCAGCCTGGAAATTGTCTAGGAAATTGGTTATGTTTCACCCCTGAATAGTTCTTCTGCCAAAAAACATTGACTTGGTTAACGATCCGCTGACCTAGGTGATCAAACCATTGACACATTCAACCTAAACAACGGTTTTTGAAGTATTTTTGTTTCTCACCAATAAATTCTACAAAGTAAATCTACATATGATATTTTTAATAACACATAACCTATGCCAAATCCAAGTCAAAAAATAATTAAACAAACCATCATTTTGTCTAAGTGGTGAGTAAATAGATCAACCATGGATGTTAAATGGGTCAACTAATGTTCTCATAGTTAAATAATAAAAATTCAAAATTAAATATAAATATAAATATTAAAAAAGTTATAAAAAATGTGAAAAAAATTAGGCACTTATCTAATAGTATTTATTTATCATATCAAACAACATCAATCATGCTAAATAAAAGTATTTTTATTCGATGAAAATGAAATACAATATTTAAAACTAACCCAAAAAGTGAAACCATTTTCCTCTTCAAGTAGTGGGCCAATGATTCAACCTTTTAGGTCAGATGGATCAATCCACAATATCATAAATAAATAATAAAAAATTAAAAAAAATTATTAATGATAGGAATAGAATAAAAATTAAACTAACTTAGAAGGAAAACTAGTTTTGCATCTAATTAATGGTCAATGGCCCATAGGGATGCAAATTAGGTGAGCTTAACTCAAACTCGAATAGACCTAGCTCATAATTTTAGACAAGCTAGGTCCACATAGTCATGACACGTTTAGAGGCAAATCAAAGTCAAGAAAAGACATTGCATGCTTCTATTGTAAGAAATATGACCATTACAAAAGTGAGTGTCAAAAAATCAAGAGATAGTATACGAAAGAGAAGAAAGAAAGTGAAAGAATGAAGAAAAATATACCACTACAATTTTAAGTGGAGATATCATTGTTCTTATAAGTTGTGAAGAATCTTGCATCAATTCGGCATGTCATGACCCAAAATGGATTGTTGATATAAGTATTTTTAATCATACCTCACAAGTAATATTTTACTTCTTACAATACAAGTCATTTTGGTATTGTGAGAATGGAAAACAATGGAACTTCCAAAATAATGGAACTTGTAGATCTTTGAATTTGTTTTCAATTTGGAAGTTAGATAAAAAAAGGTTTCAATAAACAATTTGATAATGAAAAATGGAGAATATTCAAGGGGCCTCTTGTGATAGCAAAAGGCAAGAGGTACTACACTCTTTACCCACGAGCAAAAAGGGAATGGAAATTCTTGCTAGGAAAAATCTCTCAAATGGCATGAAAGGCACAAAATTTAATACATATATTCATTGTTTAGTTGATAAATGAAATAGAGTTTCGTTTCAAAGTTCTCATAAAAGAAAGCATGTTTTAGAATTGATTCATTTTGATGTTTGTGGTGTTTTTTACTTTGTTACTTTCATAGATGATATTAGTAGAAAAGTGTAGACTTATGCTTTAAAATCTAAAGATCAAGTGATCAATGTCTTTAAAGATTTTCATTCTATAGTTGAAAGAAAGACACGTTGACCTCTCAAGTGTATCTATATTGAATCTATTGAAAATGGTAGTGAATATAAAAGTCCATTTCAGAATTATTGTAAGAATCATGGTATTGGTATGAACATCAATCCTTAAGACCCACACCAAAATGGTGTATTTGAGAGAATGAACTGCACTATCTTAGAGAGAATCATGTTGTCGTAAGCAAAGTTGTTAAGATTTTATTGGGGAGAAGTTGTGCATATAATAGCGCACTTGATTAATTTGTTTCTTATAATTCACTTGAATGATGATGTTATTGAAAGATAGAAAGAGTATGGACTAAAAGAAACATTTCTTATGATCATATCAAGGTGTTTTGTTGTAGAGCCTTTGTGCATATACCCAATGATGGACAATCCAAATTTGATGATAAAACTAAGCAATGTATTTTCTTGTGCTATACAGATTATAAACATGGTTATGGGATCCAGTGGTTAGGAAGATCATTAGAAGAAGAGATATGGTTTTTGATGAAGGAAGATTTGGCCCGACCTCGTAATCACTCAACACGTGGCAAAGGCGAACAACTCGGCACAACAGCGCGCCCAAGGCGCGAGCATCGAAGGGAGGAACCAACAGTCTGAACTCCCTATTAGGAGCCCGAACTCCCTACAAGGAGCTCGAACTCTCCTTAGGCCCCGAGCCTCACACAAGGCAATGACCCGAATTGGCCCGCCTCATGGCAGTTCGGGACACTCTCCTATCCGAACTCAAGACCACCTTGCTCACCACTCCAACACTTCGCCTCCAGGACGCCGAACTGAACAAACGTGCCATACCTGACACTGAGGTCCGTATCCAAGGGCGGCGCACCTGACTGACTTGGGATCTGACGCTTGACAGCCGCACTTCAACGGCCACCTGCCACCGCCACTTGCCACCATCATCGCCAATCGCAGAGACGGCTCCGACAAAGAGAGCTGTGGCGGTTCTGTCCAGCAGAGGGGATGACACCCGAACTGGTAGGGGCCCAGAGGTAATCATACCCAATCTGATAGAAGCTTAGAAGTGAGTGCACGAGGTGGTTATAAAAGGCTCCCTTCCCCCCAAGAACAAGGTATGTGAACTTTGCGCCATCTGGTTTTATCTTGCCTTTGAGAGAATTCTAACTTGAGCTTCAGAGCATTCATACCGGGTTCCCCCCTGGAGCTTCCTCATCTTCTCCATTTCAGGCTCCCTGTGGCTTCGCTCAGAGGCAAAGTCGTTGACAGCTAGGACCAGCCGGATTGCGCACCATCAATTGGCGTTGTCTGTGGGAATCGCTTCTAAAAGCCTCCCTCTAAACTCTCGTAACCTCTTTTCTCCAAAAACCCCAACACTCATGGCTTCTTCCAGCAACGCCGGACGTGGCATGGAGACAAACACCACCGGGGAACAACTTCAAGTCCTCGTGGTGTGCGTCGGACAGTTCACCATCCCCCTTTCGGTGGATGGGATCCCTATCTTGAATGCGCCAAAAGTAGTGGCGCCCATAAACCTTCCTGCCATGAGCATCCCCTTTCCTCTCCCTATCGAAACAACCTTTACTGAACCAACTACTGTCCCCCTGGCAACCAACCAGAACCAGTTGGACGACCTGATGCAATGCATGCGGGCAATGCAAGCCCAAATGCAACAATTCCAGCAACATCAACTCCAACAGCACAAAGTACTGCACAACATCTCCCAGTATCATTATCAGCAGCAGTTCCCCCAACTGCCTATGAACCAACCGCTACTTCCACCTCGGCACCCTGCTCCGAAGCCGGTTAAGGCCTCCCTTCAGGGTGGACGCCCCCACCAGGGAAAAGCCTCCCGACCCCAGAACCCCCCTAACAGCCAGGCCTCATCCCCAGGCCAAAGGGAAAGAAAAATCACCCCCGCCTCGCAGCTCGTAGGCGGGTCAGGAACCTCGCCCGCAAGGTCAGTACCTCGGCGGTCCAGGCCCGAGTTCCCGCTCACAGAGAACCGATTCAGTGCCCTGGCAGCAGACTACCAACGTTCCGGGCCCATCGAGCTCGGCAACACAAAGGCCAGCAATGCCAGTACCAGGCCCACTCAACAACGAAGGCGCCGGCGAAGTCGCCGAACTACCACCTATGTCTTGCCCGAACTCAGAGGTAAGGAAGAGACGAGCTCGGACGAGGTAAAAGCTGCCCTGATTCTCTCAGTTCCTTCCCCCCTCGCATCAGAACTCCTGGCAGTCCCCATGCCCAGAGACTTCAAGCTCCCACCATTGGACAAGTATGACGGGTCCTTTGACCCCAACGACCACGTCGATGCTTTCCAGTCCCAAATGCACATCGCTAGGGCCAGTGAATCATGCATGTGCGTGGCCTTCACCACCACCTTCAGGGGGGTGGCCCGCACATGGTACAGGAACCTAGCCCCAGGGTCAATAAGAAGTTGGACCCAGTTCGTGCAGGTCTTCACCGCACACTTTGTTACCAGCAAGCAGTGCCCCAGAACTGAGGAAAGCATCTTCGGAGTAGTCAAGAGAGAAGGAAAATCCATCCGGGGCTACATCAAGCGGTTCAATGAAGCGTGCTTGCAGATACCACGATTAGACCCCGCAGTTCAGCTCGCGGCGGCCAAGAGAGGAATCTCAACGAGAGAAATAAAAATCTGTACTGTAGTTTTCATAGAGATCACGGTCATAGTACCGAACAGTGTAATAATCTCCGGGACGAGATAGAGGGACTCATCCGTCGCGGATACTTGAGAAATTTTGTACAGCATAATAATAATAATAACAATAAGGCAGGTCGGCAAGGGGAGCACGGAAAGGACGCCCCCGAATCCAGTAGCAGACCAGCCGAAGCGTTGCAACAACAGTCTCTGAAAGAGAGGCCAGTTCGGGGAACCATCCATGTGATAGTGGGAGGTTCGGTGGTAGCAGGGTGTACTTCGGCAGCAGCCCGAATGCTAGTTCACGAGGCAGCCCGATAAGAACAGAACCCTCCAAAGAGGTCGAAGACAAAAGAACCGATCTTCTTCACAAAAGACGATGCGCGAGGTGTCCACTACCCCCACGATGATGCGCTTGTCATAAAACTAAGGATCAGCGACTTCGAAGTCAGGCGCGTACTTGTGGATTCGGGTAGTTCGGCGGACATCCTCTTCAAGTCAGCATTTGACCAGCTACAGTTGCGGAGAAGCGAGCCGAAGCCCGCAACTGTAGTGGTCGCAACCCTCTCCCCATACAATGCCATAATAGGGTGACCAATTACGCATATCCTGCAGGCAGTGGTCTCCACATACTATTTGGCAATGAAGTTCCCTACAGACTTCGGTGTGGGGGTAGCGCGGGGCGACCAGCTTGAGTCCCGCAAGTGTTATGTTGCTGCCCTGAAGGGAAAAACCAAGGCGGCCGACGACCTTGAACTGGAGCAGCCTACGGAGCAAGGCGAGGAACGAGCTTCACCCACAGAGGAAACGGTCGTAGTCCCGACTTCGGCTATAGACCCAACTCACACACTACAGATCGGTGCTTCTGTCAAGGAACCACTACGAACCGAACTGGTGAGTTTTTTACTTCAAAATTTAGATATTTTTGCCTGGTCCGCGGCCGACATGCCCGGTATTGACCCCAGCCTTATAACTCACAAACTTAATACTGACCCTGTAGTCAGACCCGTTAGACAAAAGAAATGCAACTTAGCCCCAGAACGCTGGAGGGCGGTCGATGAGGAGGTCGAAAAGCTCATCGCAGCAGGCTTTATAAGGGAAGTTCATTACCCGAGCTGGGTAGCCAACCCAGTGCTGGTGAAAAAGGCAAACGGCAAGTGGCGCATGTGCGTCGACTACACCGACCTGAACTGAGCTTGCCCGAAGGATTGCTACCCCCTCCCCAGAATTGACTGTCTTGTAGACGCGACCTCGGGACATGAGTTGCTAAGCTTCCTGGACACCTACTCGGGCTACAACCAAATCAGGATGGACCAGACCGATGAGGAAAAAACCAGCTTCATAACCGAGTTCGGCCTGTACTGCTACAAAGTCATGCCCTTCGGATTAAAAAATGCCGGGGCAACCTTCTAAAGACTTGTAAATAGGCTGTTTCGGCCCTTAATTGGCACGAAAATAGAATGTTATGTAGACGACATGGTCGTCAAGACGCAGTTTTCACAAGAATTAATACAAGACTTAGATTCTGTCTTCCAAATCCTACGTCAATTTAGCATGAAACTGAATCCTAACAAATGTGTCTTCGGTGTCACCTCGAGCAAGTTCCTAGGGTACATTGTCAACCAACGCGGTATTGAGGCCAACCCGAACAAGATAAAGGCCATCCTAGATATGAGACCACCCCGGAAAGTAAAAGAAGTTCAGAGGCTAAACGGCCGTATAGCCGCTCTGAGCCGCTTCATGTCCAAGTCAACAGACCGCTGCCTGCCTTTCTTCAAAGCAATCAAAGGCAAAGGGTTCGAGTGGACCCGAGACTGCTAGCTCGCGTTCGACGAGCTAAAAAGCTACCTCGCTAGTGTGCCAACTTAGCCCGACCCGAGGAGGGCGAGGTCTTGGAACTGTACCTCTCGGCAAGCGATGAGGTGGTCAGTTCGGTACCAATAAAAGAAGTAGATCGGGTCCAGCGACCCATCTATTATGTTAGTGAAATCTTGCAGGGAGCAGAGACAAGGTACCCACGGATAGAAAAGCTAGCATACGCACTGGTGATAGCAGCCCAGAAACTCTGCCCATACTTCCAGGCTCACATTGTCATCATCTTGACTGACAAACCTTTGAGGCAAGTTTTACTCAAGCCCGAGGTTTCCGGTTGACTGACGAAATGGGCCATCGAACTCAGCGAATACGACCTCCAGTACAAGCCACGAACTGCTATTAAGGCCCAAGCCTTAGCAGATTTTGTCGCCGAGTGCACGTTTAGCCTCGAAGCCCCTGGGCCGGCCGAGCCCGAGATCCCCAATTCGGGCGAGCCCGAAGCTCCCAAGCCAATAGAGTCTGAACCCCGTGAAGTAATAACCAGTGTGGCATCTCTCCTGGTTAGGCCAAACGCGAACTGGGATGAGGAGCCCTGGATCCTTCACGTAAATGGCTCCTCGAACCAGCAGGGTAGCGGGGCTGAAATAGTGCTACGCGGCCCGAGTGACACGAAATTGGAATACGCACTACGCTTTGAGTTCGCGGCATCCAACAATGAGGCGGAGTACGAGGCACTGATAGCCGAGCTGAACCTAGCGCACAAGGTAAGAGCAGAACACGTAGTTAACTGTAGTGATTCCCAACTCGTGGTCAACCAGGTTACGGGCGAATACGAAGCACGCGAGCTCACTATGATTGCATACTTGGCAAAAGTAAAGGAGGCTCTGCTCAACTTCCAGTCACACTTCATCAGGCAAATCCCGAGGTCAGAGAACACTAAGGCCGACGCCCTGTTCCGGTTAGCCAGCACGAGTCACAACACCATAGAGGACTTACCTCGGCCTAGCATTCTCAGTGGGGCTGAGGAGGTCGCTCCCGTCC
The DNA here is from genome assembly GCF_055504915.1 of Nelumbo nucifera. Taxonomy (NCBI): domain Eukaryota; kingdom Viridiplantae; phylum Streptophyta; class Magnoliopsida; order Proteales; family Nelumbonaceae; genus Nelumbo; species Nelumbo nucifera. Next base: position 24,478,740 of record NC_142650.1, read on the forward strand.
TTGAAGTAGAGCCGAGCTGGATCGACCCACTCACGAGCTTCTTGCTAGACGGAACCCTCCCTGCGGACCGCAATGCAGCCAAGAGGGTGCAGCGCCAGACAGCCAAATACGTCATAATAGACGAACGGTTGTACCGACGGTCCTACACGCTCCCCTACCTGCATTGCTTGCGACCTACCGAAGCCGAGCTCGTACTCCGCGACACTCATGAAGGCCTGTGCGGCGGACACCTGGGGGGCAGAGCCCTCGCCCAAAAGACACTTCGACAAGGATACTACTGGCCAACGATGAAGGCAAAGGCTGTCGAACTCGTCAGAAAATGTGACAAGTGTTAGAAGCATGCCAATATCCACCATCAGCCTGCTGCCGACCTCAAGTACCTCACCAGTCCATGGCCCTTTGTACAATGGGGCATCGACCTCCTGGGGCCATTCCCGCCAGCAACAGGTGGGAGAAAGTTCCTAGTGGTGGCAGTAGATTACTTTACAAAGTGGATAGAAGTTGAACCTCTGGCAACAGTCACAGCCCGAAACATACATAACTTCTTTTGGAAGAACATAGTATGTCGCTTCGGGCTACCTCGGGTACTGATCTCCGACAACGACAAACAGTTCGAGGATATCAAGTTCCAAGAATGGTGCCAAGATATGGGAATTCGTCAGAACTTCACATCGGTCGCACACCCGCAGGCAAACGGTCAGACAGAAGTAATGAACAGAGCCATCCTCTGCGGACTGAAAGCACGACTAGACCGAGCTAAAGGATTGTGGGCGGACGAGCTACCAAGTGTTCTATGGGCTCACCGAACTACGGAGAAAACCGCCATAGGAGAGACCCCCTTTAACCTCACCTATGGCATCGAAGCGGTAATCCCGTCGGAAATCGAAATACCTACACTGCGACTAGAAGCATATGACAATCATACAATCGGAGACGAGTTACGCACCAACCTCGACCTACTGGATGAGGTAAGAGACCTCGCGCACATCCGAACAGCGGCCTACCAGCAAAAAGTAGCTCGGTACTACAACGCCAGAGTAAAGAAGCAGAGCTTCCGCATCGGCGACCTGGTTTTCCATAAGATCATGGTACCCGAACCCGGCATGGGTAAACTCGGACCAAATTGGGAAGGACCCTACAGAATAAAGAAAGCACTCGGGGGGGCATACGAGCTTGAAACCTTAGAGGGTAAGCAAGTACCCCGAGCATGGAACATCGTCAACTTAAGGCGATACTACCTATAGATCACCAAGCGAAGTGGATAAAATCGCCACCAAAGCCTAAGGGCTAGGATGCCGAGCTAACGAAGGAACCTCGGCATAGGCAAGCAAAGAGCCAAAGGCGAAACAGAGACAACGAACTAATAGGGATATCGGCGTCTCAGAGAACACCAAAACAGGCCGCGCGAGTGCGGTAACCCGGGCAGGAAACAGACCGGACGTATGGTCAGTTCGGCAAATACGTTCAGTTCGGGAGAAAGAACAACCAACACTTAGCGAAAAGAAAAGTCATTCCATTTCAAAATAAGGGAGTACATTTCAGAAAAAAAAATTTACAGGCCCGAAGCTACTTTCTTCATTATCGGAAGGCACTTCAACGACACCCGAAGGCCCTGCCTCGCCCTTAGAATCTGGCTCACCGTCAGCAGCATTGGCCATCTCCGGAGTTATGCGCAAAGTGGATATGGCACTGATATCAAGCTTGGGGTACGTATTCCGGATCATCCACCGGCTTAGCTTGAAACCCCTTCGGTACGAGTCCACCATCAGGTCATCAAAGCTCGGCGAGGCGATGTACTCATCGACGGCCTTCTTCTTGGCATCTTCAATACCTTGAGAGAAGATCTGCGTCCTCTCCCTAATGTCCTCCTGAAGATACTCGACTTGATGCTGCAAATCCAGCCTCAAGTCCACCATATGCTTCACTACGACTCCCATGGCCTCGGCATCTCTCTGAGACCTCGCCTGCCTGGTCTGTGCAACGCGAGCAGCCGCCTCAGCAGCTCGGGAAGTCGTCTCGACAGCACGAAGAGCCTCTTCGGCAGCTCGTGCCTGCCTCGAGCTCCTTTCCACCTGGTCCGCCAAGGCATGGATAGAAGAGTTCACCTACCAAAAAGAAAGAACAAGTGATCAAAAGAACGACAACAAGAAGATAAAAGCAAAAGAGCTCGATAAAAAGTCTGACTACCACCATGGCATGAGTAACAGCACGACAGGCCACCTAGTGCAGAGGGAGATCAGTCCACGCCGCGACCTCCTCAGGAAAAATGGCCTCCTTACTCTTCTGAAGAGCGTCGGTCGGCGACAGCACACTCCTGAATTCCCCTGGGGCCCCCGAGCCCGAGGGCCCAACTTGCGTATGAGCAAACCCAGAGTAAGCAGGAGCACCAAAGTAGGTAGGAGCCCCTGTGTAAGTAGTCTCAGCATACGGGCCCCCTGCCGCTTCTTGCATCGGAGGAGCCATCTCGGGCTCCCTGGGCGGATCCTCTGGCGGGTAGTCTGGTACCTCAAGCTCCGCATCCCGGGGCAGCTCGGTGCGAGTTCGCTTGGTGACTCGCTTCCTCCTCTTCATGCCTTGAAACAAGTGCCCACCACGAGTCCTTCCTGAGTCCATCACACCTGCAAAAAAGAGTTTGGCATCAGAAGAAAGCAAGAGACAGAGCAAAATAGAACCTCTAAGTAAGGAACCTACCCGAACTCAGGTCGGCCGCAATGAGCTTGGCCTCCGTCAGATACTATTGGCACTTTAGTCCAAGCCGTGCCCATTGTCGGAGGCCCTTCGCCGTCTCTTTGTCAAGCGTAACACCGGAGTCAGGGGCAGCCATCCCCCACCCAGTCTGAAACGGCCACCCCAACACACTTCGCACCCCAAAGTAGTCCCGCTTCCACGTTGGGACCTTATTACGAAGTTCATGTAAAATCTTAAAACCCGGGTGAGGAGACATGTAGTACGCCCGCCTACGCCCGGGGAGGAGACCTGCCTGCTTCTTAAGCATTAAGATGGAAGAGAAGATCTCCAACTCTAAGGGAAAGCCCTATTCGCAAAATAGGGAGATTGTCCCCACCAAATTACGAATGGAGTTCGGGTGAACCGGCCGACCGTAACGCCGAAGTGATTCAAGACCTTGACAAGGAGGGGATGAAAAGAAAATCGCAGCCCCGCAGCGAGCTGCTCCCGGAATATCACGATCTCATCAGGACCGTGTTCCCAAGGAAAGCTACCCGAAGATATGAAATAAGCGTACTCCCAGGCAAATTGTAATAGGTAATAAGGGATTGGAGCCCCTCAGGCGTCATGGTCGAGGGGCCAAACTTGTCTAACGTCCGATCCCGACAAGAGGTGGACGCCAAAGTACCCGAGGTGACTTGACCTACGGGTTCGAACTCTTCCTCAAGCTCTACCTCCGGCTCGCTAGAACTATCAGGGGATGCAACTCGGTTCGTGGAACCTGCACCTGACCCACTTGAAGAATCGTCTGAGCTATCCGAGCTAGACATTGAGGAGAGAAGGTGGATTCCAGGAAGGTACTCACCCGGAAAAAAGCTTGAACGAGACTACGGGAACTTGAATGAGCAAAAACCTTGAACGCGAACTGAAAGCTTGGACGCGAGCTCAAGAGGCAGCGCAGAAGTGACAAAGCGACTGGGGTCCCCCACTATTTATACCCACAGTGACCGAGAAGCAACAACGCAGATCAAAGCCGATCCAATGGCCCGCAGTCGCACTGACCGCACGTCCTCTGAGACCGAGACGTGATTGGCACACGTCTTTCTGAAACTGACATGCGCCGGTGCACATCTTTTTGAAACAGACAGAACGCCAACGCACGTCTCCTCACATTAAAGGCGACAACGACAGGTTTTCAAATTTGAAAAGACGCCTGCTGTCACGTCTCCCAGCGGCGCGCTTTTTGAATTTTTGAAATAAAAGAGCGCGTTGCCACGTCTGTCAGCATTTGTAGGCAGGTCGGCGCGTTTCCCGCGCTATCAGTCAACCAAGATTCGAAGTACGGGACAAATCCACTGCCAGCTCGCGAACTCCTCGCGCCAGGGCAAGACCCTTAGCACGAGGAGTGGGGGGCAATTGATGAAGGAAGATTTGACCCAACCTCGTAATCACTCAACATGTGGCAAAGGCGAACAGCTCGGCACAACAGTGCACCCAAGGCACGAGCACCGAAGGGAGGAACCAGCAGTCCGAACTCCCTACTAGGAGGCCGAACTCCCTACTAGGAGCCCGAACTCCCTACAAGGAGCCCGAACTCTCCCTTAGGCCCCAAGCCTCACACAAGGCAATGACCCGAACTGGCCCACCTCATGGCAGTTCGGGACACTCCCCTATCCGAACTCAAGACCACCTCGCTCACCACTCTAGCACTTCGCCTCTAGGACGCCGAGCTGAACAAACGTACCATACCTGACACTGAGGTCCGTATCCAAGGGCGGCGCACCTGACTGACTTGGGATCTGACGCTTGACAGCTGCACTTCAACGGCCACCTGCCACCGTCATTGCCAATCACAGAGACGGCTCCAACAAAGAGAGCTGTGGCGGTTCTGTCCAGCAGAGGGGATGACACCCGAACTGGCAGGGGCCCAGAGGTAATCATACCCGACCTGACAGAAGCTTAGAAGTGAGTGCACGAGGTGGTTATAAAAGGCTCCTTACCCCCCAAGAACAAGGTATGTGAACTTTGCGCCATCTGGTTTTATCTTGCCTTTGAGAGAATTCTAACTTGAGCTTCGGAGCATTCATACCGGGTTCCCCCCCGGAGCTTCCTCATCTTCTCCGTTTCAGGCTCCCTGTGGCTCCGCTCAGAGGCAAGGTCGTTGACAGATAGGACCAACCAGATTGCGCACCATCAATTTTCTTGAAAACCAAACAATTAAAGATTTTGAGAAATTTGAGAAGCCTCAAGTAGATGATTGTGAACTTGTAGATTTGGATCTAATTTCTCCTCGCTTGGTGCATAGAAATGATGGGGGAGATGTGCAATAGGAATATATAAATTTAGAGAATGATTAGCATTCTTAATGAAGATGCCAGTGATGATAAACAAGGGAGTAGCTACTTAAGAGCCACTAGTTTCATTAAGAAGATTAACTAGCAAACACCAACTGTTAAGAAAATACCCACCAAATGAGTATATAATGCTTTCAAATGTAGGTGAACCTAAAAGCTACCAAGAAGCCCAAGAAAGTGAACACAAGAAAGAATTATTCAAGGCTATGCAAGAGTAGATGTATTCGTTGCATAAGAATCATACATGTGATTTGGTAGAAGAACTATACAAGGGTAAGAAGGTACTCAAGAACAAATGGGTGTGCATGTTAAAGCGTGAAGAAAAGAGCTCAAAACCAAGGTGTAAGGCAAAATTGGTTGTAAAAGGATTTGGATAGAAAATGGGTGTTGCTTTTAATGAAATCTTTCCTTCTATAATAAAAATGTTATCAATACGTGCTGCACTGGATTTGATTATATGCATGGATTTGGACGTTGAATAATTAGATGTCAAGACAACTTTTCTCCATGGTGATTTGGAAGAAGAGATCTACATGGAACAAAAGGCTTAGTAATCAAAGTGTTTGATTACTATAAATATATTGTTTGCAAGTTAAGGAATAGTTTGTATAGATTGAAACAAGCTCCAAGGCAAGGATGTCAAAAATTTGAATCATTCATGATAGAACATGGGTATGGAAAAACAACTTTAGATCATTGTGTTTTCACTAAGTGTTTTGTTAGTGAAGATTTTATCATTCTTCTACTTTATATGGATGACATGTTGATTGTTAGGTAAAATAAGACAAAAATTGAAAGGTTAAAGTAGTTAAGAAAAATTTTCTCCATGAAGGACTTAGATCCAGTTCAACAAATTTTCCGTATGAAGATCTCATGTGATAGAAAATTTACGAAGTTTTGATTGTCATGAGAAATCTATATTGAAAAGGTTCTTGGGGGATTTTATATGGACATGGCAAAACCAGTTAGTACTCCATTGGCAAGTCACTTCAAATTGTTTAGTGATCAAAGTCCAAAGAGTGAGAAAAAAAAGGAGAAATGAAGAACATTCCCCATGCCCATGCCATAAGAAGTTTTATATATGCTATGGTTTTTATTAGTTTGGATATAACAAATTATTAACACTTGATTTTTGCTCGGTTCATCGCTTGAACCTCCAAATTGCCTCAAATACCTGATCAGACCCTTCCAATCTCTCCGAAACATCCAACAACCCAAAAATCTCAACTTTCAGCCCCAAAGCCCCTAAATCCACCATTAAACCATCCGATACTAATCCGATGACCCCGATCAACCCCCACCTACACTTCAATCCTCTAATCAAAGGCCACCATTAGACTCAAGACTTTCCAAAATACTTACCTAGCAAATATCAACCCAAAGTTTCTCCTTTTATACTTTCATCAAATGAAGATTTCATTTTAACCCCCATCGTTAGCTTAAAACACCCATAACCTACATCCACTAGATCCAAACACATCTAAACCAATCAGACCTTCCCAACCATCTCGGAATGCCAAAAAACCCCTACATATGAATTTTTAACCCAAAATACCTCCATTTACACCTTCATCGTATCAAGATTCTATTTCAAGGCTCCAGATTGATCGGATTTCAAATCCCCTGATTCGGGCCTAGTTGAACCAATCTGACCTTACCAGTCACCTTAAACCGCCTAGAAACTTCACCCTATGAAATTTCAACCATCTTTGTTTGCCCCTTCATCATACCAAGCTTATATTTTGGATCCCCTTATTGACTAAATTAAGGCTTTTCTAGATCTGCCTGATCCGAGCTCATTCGACTCAATCTGAGCCCATCAATCAATTCAGACTACCCAAAAACCCAACCTACCAAATTTTAGTAAAAAATCCCCCAATTTACCCACTCATCCAAAAAAGATTCCATTTTGGCCAATTTCGCTAGCGATGCATACGAAACCCTTCTTCAATGACCAAACCCATTTCAACCCTCCACATTTTGACCCCAACCCCGTCATTGAACCAGAACCCTGGTTTGACCCCCTGAACCCGGTTTTACCTAGTCTTTCAAAAATTGCCAAAACCTACCCTTGGGTTTTCTAAAAATTTTGAAACTACCATTATACCCTAATACTTAAACAGGCCTATTTTTCATTCGAAAGGGAGAATCCACTGTTCATCCTCTTCTCCACTCGAACCGAAACCAGGCGGCGACAAAGAGCTCCCCACTTCCGATCTCCCTCTCTCTTACTCCCTTTCTTTCTATTCTTCTTTTTTTTTTTATCTTGAAATTTTTACAATTCACTGCCACTGTTCATCGTCTCCTTCGTTGAACAGCGGTGGCACTCCTCTTCTCCCAGCAATACTCTTCTAATCCCTTCATCCCTCATCGTTTTCCTGCTTTCTTCTATCGAGCAAGAATCAAGAACTCCATTTTAATTTGCTAATTCGAACCCGAATTCACTGATCACCTTCTTCGATTTGACACAGCGGCGGCAGCTAACACTCAATCAGCTCGCAGCGGTGAAACCCAACTACTGTTTTTAACTACATTCTGGTGGCTCCTGATCATTTATTGGGGGTAAATATTCATAGAAAATGCTTTATCGGTCACCCCTGTCATCGTTGACTCCTCAAACACATCAGAAGCCATTATCCGAAGACAAAAAGTCGAAACAGAGCTAATAGAATCGGTTCTTGCCACATCGTCTGAGTTCAGGTTAGGACATAACCCAGATGCATCTTAATTCATCCTGCAACTATTTTTTTTGGTTCCCGTTATACTAGTTTCTCCTGCTTCTTTATGTTTTGATTTTCCTTTTTTTTTTCCATTGTCATTCTCTGTTTTTCTTGGGTATCTCGGCCACGAGAGATGTCGTTGAATCTCTGTAGTGTCGATCTCTGTAAACCTTGTGGTCAATAACGAATGCATTGACGAAAAAGGTTATCATATGTCCTTTTTTATCGGTTGATAATGCTCAATTTCTTTTTTTATTCTTCAGTTAGGAAAAAACTGCTTTCATGTCTCATGTTCGTAGGTTTTTGTCCTTTGCTATTTAATTGCTTTTTTCTTCTCAATTGTTTAGTTTATTTTATTTTATTTTTTTTTCTCTTAATGCCTCAAATCGATCGAGTGAGTTGATTCATTTTGGAACTTTCGGTAGAGCCGTAGTGGATGAATTCTTATATATTTTATTAATCCTGGCCGGAGAAGACTATCATGGGGATTTTCCTCAATCGATTAGCACTCAGCTCCTGTAGCTAAGAACAAGATGTAAGAAAAAAAATAATAATATAAGAAAACAGAAAATAAGGAAACGAGGACATGGATGAGATATTAGAGATGAGAAATCTCTGTTTGCAGATCCAGGGTCAGAACGGAAGGGGTGGTTAGCCAAAAAAAAAAGACCCAAAAAAAGAATAATAAATAAGCAAATAAAAATAAAAAATGGATACAAAGAAATAGAATAATAAATAAATTGAGAAAAAGTGAAATGGGGGAAATTAGTTCAACAGGCTCGAACATCTTTAGGTGACAAGGGGAAATAATTTTTTGAAAGCAAAGCAATTATAAAAAAATGGAATGAAAAAATATATATAACAATAAAAAATAATAAAATAAATATGAAAATGAAAAATAATAAAAATTATAAAAGATTCAAAAAATAAAAAATATAAAAAAATAATTAAAAATAATAATTTCATAAAATAAATTTGTAAATAGGATTCCATAAGGAAAATATAAAACTGAATAATTGCTAAGATTAAACATAAACAAATACATAAATAAAATATTAAAAACAAAGAAAATAAGAAAAAAGAAAAATACAAAAAAATAAAAAACACAATAAATGAAATAATAAAAGAAAGGTAATACAATAGTTTCCCTTGTTTGTTGGTTTGTTTTAGCGTTTTGTTCTCATTATTGTTTGTCTTTATGCTTGTTTGGGATTTCCATGTGGGCCCCACCTATTGGACCTGGGAGAGGGGTGCCTAACCCTTTCCCTCTCCCATCTGAGTCTTTCCCGAACTGGTTAGTTGGTGCCCTGGGCTTTGGAGTTACTATAGAACAAAATGGTTTTAAAAATCACTCTCAGAGGTTCCATCACCTCCATTTCCATAAGTGATGGGTGGTGACTCCATTTTCAGCCCAAGTGAGCCATTTTTTGACACTCATAGAGTGACGACTCTACTGGGGCCCACATAGGGTACCCAAGTTGTTTACTTCTTTCTTAATAAAATTAGCCTTGTTGTGCTAGTATTTTGTTTTGATATTGCATTTTGATCACTTTTATCTTGTCTTGTTGAAAATAATATAGCTTTTTCATTTCTTTGTTTTTCTATTTTGCTAACATGCATGGCTTTAGGTTAGATATTTTTGGATTGACATTTTAGTTTAGGAATTTTTGTTTGCATCTTCTAATTTGAACATTTTCGTTTCCCCATTTGCATTTATTGGGTTGTTTAGAGTTGTGGGTTTTTTTGGATAATTTCTAGAATGGATGCATGCTTATTTCCCTCATACAATAGTTGTTAGTTTGTTTCTTTTCCTTTCTCCTTTGTATTTCCCCCTTTACTTCTAATAATGGTTTCTTGGAAGAGATCTTGCATAGTAGAATAAATTAGAAAGAGCAAAATAAAGGATTGGGATATTGGTACTTCAAGCATTTCTTTCATGTGAATCAAATCTCACAACCCATCCAAGGGGGCTTCCTTGCACATGCTCTTAGGATATCATGAAAAATTGCAATGTATGAACTAGGAAGTGCTGAAATGCATCTTGAAGACTCCATTTCAGTTTGGTATTCTTGGATTTCTTTATTTAATGCTTATTGGGGGCTATCAAAGGGGTAAATTTCTTTCTCACATTTCATTTTCTTTGTATGCTACAAATTGATAACATGTGAGATTCTCCAAGTTTTGATTTGGCATGAAATGGTTAAGATTTTGGGTGGGTTTACATTCATGAAAGCATGACATGTTGGAAGGATAGTGGAACATTTATTTGTATGATCAAATTCAGATTGTCTGTTGCCTTTGAATCTAGCATGTGATGAGTTAGGATGTTTTGAGCAATGTGTTTATGCTGAAGTGAAATGTCACTTGTTTTCATATGGTTTATGAACTCAACACATAATGGATTTGATGATTTTTTATAAGCATGTCATTGATGAAATTTCTGGACATTGGGTTACTTTTGTTCTTCATATGATGGATTTGATGATTTTTCTTAAGCATGTCATTACTGAAACTTTGGGTTGTCTTGGGTTGTTTTTCTTCTTAACATGTGAGTTTGATGGTTGTTTTTTCCTTTAGAAGCATGTCATTGCTGAAATTTAGGGACTTGGGTTGTTTTCGTTATTAATATGTGGATTTGTTGGTTTTTAGAAGCATGCAATTACTGAAGTTTTTGGGCCTTGGATTGTTTTTAGAATCATATTCATTACTGAAATTTTTGGGTTTTGTTTTTTTTTTTTTTTTTTTTTTTGTTTGAAACATGTGGAAAATGTTGATTTTAAAAGCTTTCTCATTGCTGAATTTTCTAGGGTTTGGAGGTTTCTTTGGCCCCAATATGTGAAGAATGTTGTTTTTAAAAGCCTTTTCTTTGCTGAAAGTTCCAAGTTTTAGATTCTTTTTTATTCTAACATTTGAATAATGCATGATTTTGGAAGCATCCCCTATGCTGAAAATGAAAGTGCTACATGGTTTTTGAATGCATGGTGTGGGGGGATAGTTGACATGCTGAAATGAGGTGCTTCATGATGAGTAGGGACCCAGTTATGATAAACATGATGCTTCTTTGATCAAATGACAATGTTGAAAGGCTGATGTTCATGATAATAGATGATGAAAATATTGTCTTGGAAAGTCATCTATGCTGAAATGTGACTTCTCAAATCTTAAAATCCAAAAAAGATAATAAATAAATGATAAGAATAATAATAAATAAAAATCAAAAATCAAAAAAATCGAAAGAAGATAAAAAGAATGAATGGTAAAAAAAGAAAAAGAAGAAGGAGAAATAAGAAGTGAGATAAAGTTAAAAGTATATATGAGATGTGGGACCCACATAGTGTGACAACATTAAAAGATTAAAATCTCAAAAAAAGTAAAAAAATAAAAAACAAATAAAAAAATAAATCAAATATATATAATAAAAAAATAAAAAGTTAAGTAAATAAATAAATAAAATGATAATAAAAATAGTAAATACATGAAGATTAAAAAACGAAAACAAAAAAAATACAATAATAAATTATAAAATAAAAATAAAAATAAATAAATAAATAAAATCAAATAAAAGTGAAATAAAAAATGGGAGAAAAAGAAAGGATAAGGATAAAAGAGAGGAAATAGGAGAATAAGAGAGGCTCCCCATAATATAACAAACAACAATAATGTTCAAACAAGTTGGAACAAATATCAAGAGAAAATCCCATTCAAGAAATTGAAAGTAAAAACAAATAATAAAAAGTAAAAAGAAGAAGAGTAAAATATAACTAATGAAAAAATATAATAATAAAAAATAAAAAAAAGAAAAGTAAAAGAATAACAAAGAAAGGTAATATAAATGGGTCAAACAAAACAATAAAATGCTCTTTTGTATGCTTTGGTGAAACATGTGTGCTAGTTGTTAATGATTGACTGCATTCTTTCTTAAAGTCAAATTGAAAAGAATAATCTGAGTTTTTCTTTTAAACTTGTGGTAATCCAAATAAACTACTCATTGTAATTGTTTTAATTTGCATCAAGTCTTTTCCTTAGTTTGGTGTCTTTTGAAAGTATTTCCATTTTTTTCTATGCTTTTCATGATAGGATGAGTAATTTAATTTGGATCAAGTCTTTTCCTACTTATTTGCATCGTACTGCATTATACATCCCTTCAACCTAGTTGGTTATAGAGGCACTGACAGCCATTTTCAGCCATAGAACAATCCAGAGTCGCTTTCCTAAAATTGCCTCCCCTTACCACCTCTTGTTAATCCATTTCCTTTCTAGTGCAATTAGGACCTAATAAATAAACATCAATCACACTCAACTCCTTATTTCACCTTTTTTTATCACCGCCCCTTGGATTCAATAATTAGATAGCCAATTCATAATAGCCTACATTCTTCATAGGTGGCCAATCCATCCCTAGATTCATGCATATTTTTTTATTTGTTCGGGTTTTTACCCCATCTAATTTTGAACTAGGGATATGCCCAGTCTTTATCGTTGTTTTCTCGATGTTTTGTCAGTATTGCATGGTTTTCACATACATTTAGCATTTTGCATACCCTACCTTAGTTGCCTCAGGTAAACCCCCACTACATAGCCCTTGGCAATTTTCTCATTCTCTTTGGTTGTCCAAATAATTTAATAAAATAAAAAATAAATAAAACAAATATTACATTAATAAAAGAAATTAAAAAGAAAAAAATAATAAAAAAAGAGAGAAAAGGAAAACTACCAATCACTTTTCTGAACCATAGAAGTTTCTTCAGGACCATGGCATCTAGTTCCAAGAAGGTTAAGACATCGGACTCGGAGAATATCATGTTGTCGAAATCAGAGAATCCTAAAGAACTCTATGCTAAGACTGAAGGTCATCATCAACCTTTAACAAACACTGTAGGGCCACTGAGCATAATACCCATTTGGGAGGATGTAGTCAAATTGAAGAAATATTTAGAAGAGTTGAAGCACATTCAGCCCCCTCTTGCACTAGATTTCAGTGAGTTGTGCATGTACTCGGGGTTAGAATTGCCAAAAGGTGTTAAAATTCTAGAGTTTATGAAATATAACGGGAAAGGTTGTCCTAGAGTGCATCTGAGTACATACTGTAGAGAAACGTTTCAGCTTGGAGCAAATGAGAAGATCCATGTTTAGCTTTTTTAGAGATGTTTGGAGGGTGAAACATTAGCGTGGTTCGCATAACTTGAAATAGATAAGAAGAAGACTTGGAATCAGGTGGCCACAACTTTTTTTTAGAGTGGTTTGATAATGGCATAGCTTTGGCTCCAACAAGAGAGATGATAGAAGGCATGCAAAAGTCGCCCAAAGAAAGTTTTACTAAACACGCATACCAATGGAGATCCGTTGCTGCTTAGTTGAAGACTCTCATCCCTTTGGAAGAAATGATTGAGTTGTTTCTAAACACCCTAGAGCCACCTTTCTCAACGTTCATGAAGTATCGGGATTTCAAGGATTTTAAGGGCATAGTCACTGTTGGTAAGAGAATTAAGCATGACTTTTAATCAGGAAGCCGTGGTCCAATGCACAACCCGATAGAAGTAAATGAAGTACAAGCTGCTTATCAACAAGTTAGACCTTCGAGTCATAAGCGCCCTGCTTCTCCCTCCCAACCTGATAGAAGGGTTAAGAGAAAGCTTACTCCGCTCCCAATGCACAACTGATACAAGAAGGACATTTGGTTCCACTTTATCCAAAATCAGCTCCAAATCCGCTCCCTCGAGAGTTCGAATCAAATGCATTATGCAATTATTATCAGATGCTAGGACATCCTACCAACCAGCTTGTTCCTCTCCAACTTGCAGTACACAATCTTATCGGCGATGGAATCCTTCAGCCTTAGCGGCATATCGCAAGTTTGATCCTTTTAATTTTGTATTCCTGGCTTTGCATTAAACATTGTAAATAGGGTACATTTCTTAAACTACCCTTATGGTTTAGCTAATTGACTAAGTGTACCCTTACTGTTTGAAAATTGACTAATGCTACCTCTACTGTTTCTAACAATTGTCTAAACATTACCAGGGTCACAAACATGGACAAAAAAATGTAAAATGACCATTTTACCCTTAAATTCAATTGGATGGAGCCACTGGAGAGATTGATGGCAGCGGAGATCTGAGAGAAAAAATGATCATCTTGTATTGTTTCTAATCTGAACCTAGATCAGAGATAATCCCGATAAGAGCGATCGAAGAGATCGATGGTAGTAGAGATCTAAGAGAAAAAACTACTTGTTTCTGATCTGAAACCCAGATTAGAAATGATCATTTTGTATTGTTTAGATTTCAGATGCATGTTGTCCGGTGAGGGAGGTTCGATCCAAATCGCCGCTGCTAAGAGTTGCAACGACAATGGTGGGGGAGGAAAAACAAGGGAGGTGAGGTTGAAGAAGAAGGGAGAGAGAGAGAGAGAGAGTTCTTTTGTTGTCTTTTCTTTCTTCATCTTAGTAGTCAATACAACCTCCTCATCTTTTCTTTCACCATAGAAGGAGAAAAATAGAAAATGCAAAACTTTGAAGAATCGCCTCTTGCTAGAAAAATGGATTCCGACTCTGATGATGATGCCCAGTTTGAAAAATTTTTGCAGGTGTATCCGTGCATGCTAATCTCTCGTACCTTCTCCATTTTCAATTTCTCTCAGAAGTCTTTTTCTTTTATTTGCTTTGAAAATTTTCTGCAGGCCTCCTCATCTTATCTCAAATGAAGGATTCCTGATTCGGTCTCTGCATCAGCCATCAGTATATCTCAATTAGCAGCCTCTTCTCTCTCTGTTAGCCATCAAAATCCAGATTTTCTCCTCCGAGCGATTACACTTACACTGCCCTAGGTAAGAGAGAGAAAAATAGAGAAAAGGTAAAAGAGAAGAGACTAGAGGTTTGAGGAGGAAGGGGTTATCGGTTAGAGGAAGGGGATGAGGGAGGGGGTAATATTGGGTTTTAAAATGATTTTAAATATTATGTGGACTTACGTGTATCTGGGTTTTGACGGAATACTAATGGATGTTAACGGTAAGGATAGAGTTAGTCAATTGTCAGAAACAATAGGGGTAGCATCAGTCAATTTTCAAATAGTAAGGGTACACTTAGTCAATTAGCTAAACCATAAGGGTAGTTTAAGAAATTTACCCTTGTAAATAACCCAAACTATGCTCAGTCTGATCCCTCGCGAAGGGTATTTAGGCAAACTGAGCAGTGGTGCTTGGGTTTAACGTGGATAATAAAATAAAAATGAAAGTTTCATAATCTAATCTTTTAGGTCTAAAATTCTTCATACTTTCTAAACAACCCTAGATTGCTTCCTTCATAGGTCTTACCCTACCACAACCATGTCATTCATAGCATGTTTTCTTGGATTTCATTCAATCCACCAATGGCACACACACATATACATGTTTTCCCTTCATATTGTTTTATGCATGTGGTATCTATTTCTTTGAGGTTTGATACTCCTTAGGATGAAAATAAAAAAGGGGAATGTAAGAAAGGAAAGAATCGAATGAGGTTAAGTTGAAGGTTCTGGACATGCTGCCAATGCTCTCTAATGAAAATAGTAGAAGTGACATAATTCTTTGGTCTGGCGTCTTGTTCAAAAAAATGTCCTGCTTATGATCAATTTGTAACTCGCCAAGAGTTTGAGGAGCTCAAGCAAAGAATGGTTGCCTTGGATTCCAAGATGGATTGGTTAATATCTCAAGTTGGGGTAAACCCACTTCACATACTTTCATTAGACGCACCTTTGTCCCTATCAGCCCTCACAACATCTGCACCTGCTCCCATCGTCTTTAGACCACCACATCAATCGGTATCCCCATTCCACTAACCACCAATTCACAGATGCTCATCTGGTGCACTTGCTAAGTAACCTCTTGTCATTTCGACCCCACCCTAAATATTTCAATCTACGCATCATCTTCCTAGTCGGCATCATACGCATTATCCTCTGCTCTAGCCTAAATGTCTCAAAATAGCCAACCATCATAGAAAAAGAAGAAAAGGGTCCTCACTCATTTACCATGCTCTCATGCTCAACTGCTACCCTTCCTTATTTCAAAGGGATACCTTTTGCCATTGAAATGGAAATCACCCTAGAATCAAAGCCGAAGAAGTACAATGAAGATGCATTTTGTGCTTATCACTAGGGGCCTGGGTATACAACCGATCATTGCTGGCCATTGAAATTTGCTATTCAAAATCTCATCAACAGGGGTGTATTCGATCCCACCAGGAAAATTCCAGATATGGCACCACCGGTAACTAAGATGTTGATTCACTAGAAGATCTCATCGCCTTTGTTTTTGCTGTATTAGGACTGCTCTTCAGTTATTCCTTTGTCTTGCTTTTACCATTTTGTAGTTTGGAAGCAAATATGGTCATTGGAGGACTTATCTTTTGAATTAATGAAAGTTTTACTTAGCTATTTCATTTTATTGTTCTGCCTTTTGTGCTTCCAATAAAACAAAAAAGTTTTAATAAGAAGGGGACCCCCCAAATTTGGAAAGAGATAAAGCCGCCACTTACCTTGAGAGGAATGCATGAGTAGGCTTCAAGGACATAATTTTGTGAAAAATGATTGTTAATTGAAGGTTTATCGACAGAAATGTCTAAGGAGAGGGGGGTAATCCTATCAGTTCAAAATAGCAATATCCATTTCCAACCATATCGACAAATAAATCCATCATTGATAGCTCAAACTGGGGCAATCATAAGGTTGAAGCCATTGCGATGGGGTATGCACTCCTTTTGATCTGTTTCTTGAGCCAGCATAGAATGCAGGCATCGTATTTACTTAGTGCTTTGTTGATGAATCTAGGAAAGGACTGAAGGCTATTATTGACCGTTTATTCCCTAGATGTCCCGATCATTGATAATATTGCTAGTTAGCTTGTTGAACTGATTTCATTGGATTTTCTTCTTTGTTAAACCAAGCAAATTCCCAAGATGCTTCTTTCTAGAGGACTAGAAAAAAATTAAAAAGAAAAGGAAAAAAGGGGGAAAAAAGAATCACTCTCATTTGGGTAACCTCAAAATTTCCAACTACGAAATTTGTCAAATAGCATAAATACCCTTGAGTTGGTTAAACTCAAATTGTGCTTGGCATGTAGTTCTTTCCTATAGGTTATGCATTTAATGAAGAAATGACGGAAGGTACTTTTTTGGCTAATTGCTTTATCCCTTTTCGTCAAACCCTCTTTATTATTCATTTCACTAGTTATTCCTTTAAACCTTTGTAGGAACCACTCCTTCAAATAAACCCTCCTCGAAGGCGAACGCCATATGTTTAATTGTGTCTGAATTTCAAAAAGTTTTATCTTTTGTAAAGAAAAAAAAAGGAAAAAAAAGAAGAAGAAAATCTAGGGCAAGTGTGCACAATTAAAAAAAAGGAGAGAAGTAAAAAAAAAGGAAAAAAGGAGGCCTTAAGGAAAAACTAGGGCAACCAATTGTTACAAAGAATAAAAGGAAGAACAAGAAAAAAACCTGGGGCAGATTTTATGATCAAATCGATGAGATATTGTTCCATAGTGACATTCGTTCTTAAAACCTGGGGCAGATTTTATGATCAAATCGATGAGATATTGTTCCATAGTGACATTCGTTCTTAGTTTTTATTTTAACCTTACTCATTTACATTTTGTCCTATAATAAAGTCCTTCTTGATCTCCTGGGTGCATAACACATAGTATTGAAAGACATGAAGAATACAAGAACATAATTTTGAATAAAGCCCTAAATATGCATTTAAGCATATGATATCCATTACAGTTTAAGTTTCTTAAGCCTTTTATCCCTTGTTTTAAAACCCTTATCCTAGGTCGTGTTTTGTCCTAGTTGAAAGTCCTTGATCCTTGAGAAGTTGGTAATTGGAACTAGACAGACCTGAATGGATTGGCAAAAAAAAAAAAAAAAGGAAAAGAGAGAAAAAAAGGAAAGAAGAAATCAAGCCTGATTATTCTTTAAATCTAGGGACGAAATCGTAAAAAAAGAAAAGAGAAAATCTTCTTGTTAAAAGCACAATGCATCAGGGAATTGGATATCAAAGACAATGAAGTGACCAATTATTGGGAGCATGACAAAATTATCTCTTAATCCAATTTGAGCAAATCTATCTTCGTCCATCATTCGAGCGTGCCATCAACACCCGCTTCGTTAAATCATCAACTTTTTAGTGCAAAATTGAGCAGTCATCCTCTTCGTGAGTGATCCTTCTTAATTCATCCGAACTGAGGTAGCCCCCTTTCAATGAGTGTTTCTTGATGTAAATTTTTTATCAACAATTATTGCATATCCAATGTTTATGTCTTCGAGATTTGAAATATGTTGACCATTATTTTCCGAGAAGGAAGTGACTATTTGTATCTCTTTTCTAAGTCTAGTAAAAATCACCAATGGAATTTTATCTTTGAACATCCATTGTTTTAAATCATATGAATATGACATTTTGCAATTGTGTTTTTCTTTATTAATTGATCAATTAAAATTTTCATTTGAAAATCATTCATTATATGATAAATTGTATTTTTTTTCAATTAATCATATCATGCTTTTTAAAATCATCTAGCTTCTAGATAGTCATATTATTTTCCGCCTTATTGCATAGAAATCATTGTTTGATCATAATAATCATATTTGTTTCAATGTCCGTTACGGCATTAAAGTCCTTCATGGCACCAAAGCCCCTTGTGATAGAATATCAATATTTTGTGGATAATTGTATCACAGCATAACGCATCCTAAATATAGAAATCATCACTGTTTCAGTTAAAGATCATTATCTCATCAAATTTTAGTCGAAACCATTCATGTGAGTCAAATCTGTTTCAAAGTCCCCTATAGCATTATAGGCCCTTGAGGTAGCAAAGTCTGTTACGACACTAAAGTCCCTCGCGAAAAAATATCAATGTTTCTTTGGTAATTGCATCATAGCATAACATTTGCTTTGCGGCATAATGCATCATAGATGTAGAAATCAATATTTCAGTTAAAGATCATCACTTTTTCGTCAAGTTTCAATTTAAAATCATTCATATGGATTAAATCTCATCAAAGTCCGTTACGACATTAAAGTTTCTTGTGGCGCCAAAGTCCCTTGTGGCTAAGATTTCAATATTTTATTGCTTATTTCCTAGTATATCATGGAATCTTATTTGCATTGCGGTATAGTGCATATCAAATATAGAAATCACTTGTTTAGTAAAAAAGTGAAAAACCATCATTAATTGCTCACTTGAATTATATCTATCTCAAAGTCTATCATGACATCAAAGTCCCTTGTCACATTAAAGTCCTTCATGGCACTAATGTCCATTGTGGATAAAATATCAATGTTTTGTTGATAGTTGCTTCATGGTATAACATAATTCTTATTGATTATCGATTTGCTTCATAATATAGCATCACTATTTAGTTAAAAAGCATTCATCTTAATTAAATTTGTTTCAAAATCTCTTATGACATCAAAATCCGTTACGTCAGTAAAGTCCTTCATGACATCAATGTTCCTTGTGGCTTTAAAGTTCATTATAGTACAAGTCCTTCATGGCGCTAAAGTACCTCATAGCTAAAATATTAGTGTTTTATTGATAATTGCTTTGTGGCATAACATGGTTATTGTTGGTTTTCTTAATAACATAATGCCATTGTTTAGTTAAAAACCATTCATCTTAATTAAATTTGTTTTAAAATCCCTTGTGGCATCAAATTCCGCTACGATACTAAAGTTTTTTATGGCACCAAAATTCCTTGTGGCATTAAAGTCCGTTACAATATAACTCATTCATGGCACAAAAGTCCCTCATGGCTAAAATATCATTGTTTTGTTGATAATTGTTTCATGACATAACATGGTTCTTGTTAATTTGCTTAATAACATAACATCATTATTTGATAATTGCTTCATGGCATGTCATGGTTCTTATTGATTTGCTTTATAATATAAGCATCACTGTTTAGTTAAAAAATCATTAATCTTAATTAAATTTGTTTCAAAACCCCTTGTGGCATCAAAGTCCGTTACGGCAGTAAAGTCCTTCATGGCATCAAAGTCCCTTATGGCATTAAAGTTCGTTGCAATAACAAAGTCCCCCGTAGCATTAAAGTCTCTTGTGGTGAAAAAATTAGCATCGTTTTGCATAATGGCATAATGTAATCTTTGTGTTTTCCCGGCTTACAATGGATTGTTATTTGTGTTGCGACATAACATACATTTTTTTTATTGCTAGTGTCTTTATTTCAAATTGCAGCATAACATATCGTGATAAATATAAAAAATGAGAGCTTTGTAGTAGGTCCTTCACCACCTTCTAAACGTGTGGCAGGAAGTCTAGAAGCATTACAACCATCTACCATGCTATGAGTGTTGAATTTGTGAATTCCCCACCATGAAAGGATGCCTCTCAATTGACAAAAGAGTAGTTATGCTATATCAACCACAAGTCTTATGTCAAGTTTTCAAAATGTTTTCTAAAGGTTATTTGTATGTGTTTTTTGTGCTTTGTGATAAGCTTAAGTATTCTATTCTTGAATTATTTTCAATGTTGTGTTTTGCTTGGCTTTTAATGCCTTCCTTCTAGAGGTTCTTGATACTTAGAAGAGGCCACTTTGCCAAGAATAAAATGGCCTGAATACGATGAATCAATGTTGTATGGGAACTCCTCTTCTTCGCGTCTCCATTCATTTTAACCTTCATTCCTTACTTTGCCCCTCTTCCAAGCCGACCCTTCGTAAAAATCTCTATATGCTTCCTTTTGGTCTTTGTTGTTTTATAGTTTTATACCTCACAATAAAGAGGGGCAACAGTCAGCACCCGATTTTTGCTCGATCCATCGCTTGAACCTCCAAATTGCCCCAAATACTCGGTTAGACCCTTCCAATCTCTCTGAAACACCCAAAAATCTTAACTTTCATCTCCAAAGCCCCTAAACCCACCGTCAAACCCAACCGATGGCCCTGATCAACCCCCATCTACACTTCAATCCTTCGATCGGATGCCACCATTAGACTCAAGAACTTCCAAAATACCTACCAAGCAAATATCAACCCAAAATTCATCTGTTTACCCTTTCATCAAATGAAGATTCCATTTTAATCACATCGTTAGCTTAAAACACCCATAACCCATATCCACTTGATCCAAACACATCCAAACCAATCAGACCTTCCCAATCATCTTGGAATGCCAAAAAACCCCTACATATGAATTTTTAACCCAAAATACCTTCATTTACACCTTTGTTGTATCAAGATTTCATTTAAAGGCTCCAAATTGACTGAATTTCAAATCCGCCTGATTTGGGCCTAGTTGAACCAATCTGACCTTACTAATCACCTTATACCTCCTAGAAACCTTACCCTATGAAATTTCAACCAAAACATCCTTTGTTTGCCCCTTCATCTTATCAAAATTA
The DNA here is from genome assembly GCF_055504915.1 of Nelumbo nucifera. Lineage (NCBI taxonomy): Eukaryota > Viridiplantae > Streptophyta > Magnoliopsida > Proteales > Nelumbonaceae > Nelumbo > Nelumbo nucifera. Next base: position 24,499,879 of record NC_142650.1, read on the forward strand.
TATTTTGGACCCTTAAATTGATTGAATCAAGCCCTTTCTAGATCTACCTGATCCGAACTCATTTGACCCAATCTGACCCCGCAAATCAACTCAGACTACCTCAAAACCCTACCATGTCAAATTTTAGTAAAAAATCTCTAATTTACCCACTTATCCAAAAAAGATTCTATTTTGGCCTATCTTGTTGGCCCGTACATACGAAACCCTTCTCAATGATCAAATCCATTTCAACCCTCCACATCGTCATTGAACCAAAACCTCAGTTTTACCTAGTTTTTCAAAAATTGCCAAAAATCACTCTTGGATTTTCCAAAAATTACAAAATTACCATTATACCCCAATACTTAAAAAGACCTATTTTTTCATTTGAAAGTGAGAATCCACTATTCATCCTCTTCTCCACTCAAACCGAAACCAGGCGGCAACAAAGAGCTACCCACTTCCAATCTCCCTTTCTTTCTATTCTTCTTCTTCTCCTTCTTGTCCTTCTTCTAATCTCGAGTTTTCCACTGTTCATTGTCTCCTTCGTTGAACAACGGCGACACTCCTTCTCTTCTCCCAGCAATACTCCTCCTGATCCCTTCATCCCTCATCGTTTTCCCGCTTTCTTCCATCGAGCAAGAATTAGAAACTCCATTTTAATTTGTGAATTCGAACCCAAATTCATTGATCACCTTCTTCGGTTCGACACGGCGGCGACGTTTAACAATCAATCAGCTCGCAGCGGCGAAATCCAACTACTTTTTTTGGCTACATTCTAGTGGCTCTTGATCATTTCTTGGGGGTGAATCTTCATACAAAATGCCTCATCGGTCTCCCCTGCCACCGTCGACTCCTCAAATACATCGGAAGCCATTATCTGAAGACAAAAAAATCAAAACAGAGCTAATAGAATCGTCTCTTGCCGTTTTGTCTGAGTTCAGGTTAGGACATAACCCAGATGCATTTTACTTCAACCTGCAACTTTTTTTTTGGTTCCCGTTATATTAGTTTCTCTTGATTCTTTATGTTTTGATTTTCCTTTTTTCTTTTCATTGTCATTCTCTAATTTTCTTGGGTATGGCATTCGGGTATCGACCATGAGAGATGTCAGTGAATCTCTATAGAGTCGATCTCTGTAAACCTTGTGGTCAATAACGAATGTAGTGACGAGAAGGGTCACCATATGTCCTTGTTTGTCGGTTGGTAATGCTCAATTTTTTTTTTTTTTTTTTATTCTTCAGTTAGGAAAAAACCACTTTCATGTCTCATGTTCTCAGGTTTTTGTCCTTTCCTATTCGATTGCTTTTTTCTTTAATTCTTTTAGGTGAATTACAAAAGACCCTCCTGTACTATCAGGTCAGTGACAAAGTCCTGTCTTTTTGCAACAAAAACCCTCTGAGACAAAGACCCCTTTTGTTAATATTTTGTCGATTAACTTCGAAAAAATTTTCATCCGATTATGAAACTACCTTTTTATACCGTTCATTGTCTTCTCCATTGAAGTTAAGAGTCCGGCTTCCGTTGAAGTTAAGAGTCCGGCTTCAGTCCAGGCAGCTTCAGTTAGGGTACTGTGAGCAATAGGATAATAACACACCATGTGTTATTAAAACGTGTGAAGCAACGAAGGCGAAAGCTTAAATCATAAAACATTTGCAGAAAAATAATAGGAAAAAATAAAGAAACTTTGACTCACCATAGCGTGAAAACAAGCTCCGTAATCGTACGAAGCAACGAAGACATGATCGGACCCACTGTTTCGATTTCAGAACGGCATTTCAGAAGAGATGAGCTGCACCGCTGAAGATGGAAGAGGCCGCGCGTGACCGATCAACGGGAATCCATTAACGGTACTGAAGTTACAAGATACATAAACTAGAACGAAGAAGAAATCGGCTTTCCATGCATTGAGTGTCCGTACATCACTATCCAGCAATGCTTTGTGTATCGCCACCTCCGCTGCAAAGAGATGGTTGCTGCATCTCTCGTTCGATATCCAATCTGTGTTGTATCTTGAAGGGAGCTCATAGATATAAACCTTCAAATCGTTGAATAATCCTACAGAAAATAAAAAAAAAATAAATAAATATGAGTTTAAGTAACCAAAGCAAAGAAACAGAACAAAATACTCCAACCTCGAGATAGGTGTATCTCATTCGTTCTAGGTTGTTGCAAAACAGTCGTATTGCTCTCACAAGGCTCGAGAGACAAAGGTGTCTTTTGAAACAGAGGGTGGTTTTAGGAAGCGAGGTGGTCTTGCTGGAGCTACTGATGAGGTAAGAGTTGAAGAAATCAAGGGACAAAGGAACCTAGAGAACCCATCTGAAATATCCATACCAGAAGCTCTTATGTGCTTGTTCAAGAGCCTCATCTTGACAAAGAACCCCTTGCTCTAGGTGGTTCTTTTGAGGAGAGATGAGTTCAGTTGTTGAGATGGGGCTTTCGTTTTTAGTTGGAGATGAAGTGAGGATGAAGACAGACATGGAAGGGATGGGTTGGTGGTGGTTCGTTTTTACATCATTTTTTTAACAGACGAAATCGTTCTTTTTATTTTCTTTTTTTCCTGTCAATGCTCTTCTTGCGAAAAAAACAAAGAGAGAGGAATCCGGCTTCAGTTATGAGGAAAATATTAAAGGCCATAATCATGGTATGATATGTGAAGTGAAACTTAAAAAGAAGAAAAACAATAGGTTAAATAGATTTTAAGAGAAAAAGTAAAATGAAAAAAAAAATATTAATGGGGTATTTTAATAATTTAACCCTTTCCTTTTCGTCATGACTTAACTGCCATGGCCGTTCAAGGAGTCTGTTAAAAAAAAAAAAAAGTACAGAGGGGATTTTGTCACTGACCCATATTATAAGGGGGGGTCTTTGTCATTTACCATTTTTTTCTCTTAATGCCTCAAATCGATCGAGTGAGTTGATTCATTTTGAAACTTTTGGTTGAGTCGTAGTGTATGAATTCATATATATATATTTTGTTAATCCTGGCCGGAGAAGACTATCATGGGGATTTTCCTCAATTGATGAGCACTCAGCTCCTACAGCTAAAAACAAAAAGTAAGAAAAAAATAATAATATAAGAAAACAAAAAAAAATAAGGAAACGAGGACATGAATGACAATCTCTGTTTGCACTTTGCAGATCCAATGTCAGAACGGAAGGGGTGGTTAGCCAAAAAAAAACCCAAAAAAAGAATAATAAATAAACAAATAAAATAAAAAATGGATACAAAAAATAGAATAATAAATAAATTGAGAAGAAGTGAAATGGGGGGAAATCAGTTCAACAGGCTTGAACAGTAATTTTTTTGAAAGCAAAACAATTATAAAAAAATGGAATGAAAAAATATATAACAATAAAAATATAAGAAAATGAAAAATAATAAAAAATATAAAAGATTAAAAAAATAAAAAATAATAATTTCATAAAATAAATTTGTAAATAGGATTCCATAAGGAAAATATAAAACTGAATAATTTTTAAGATTAAAAAATACACAGAGACATAAATAAAATATTAAAAAACAAAGAAAATACGAAAATACAAAAATATAAAAAAAATAAAACACAGTAAATGAGATAATAAAAAAAGGTAATACAATAGTTTCCCTTATTTGTTGGTCTGTTTTAGCGTTTTGTTCTCATTATTGTTTGTCTTTATGCTTGTTTGGGATTTTTCATGTGGGCCCCACCTATTGGACCTGGGAGAGGGTGCCTAACCCCTTCCCTCTCCCGTACGAGTCTTTCTTGAACTGGTTAGCCAGTGCCTCAGGCTTTGGAGTCACTATTGAACAAAACGGTTTTAAAAATTACTCTTGGAGGTCCCATTACCTCCATATATATAACTGATGGGTGGTGACTCCATTTCCAGTCAAAGTGAACCATTTTTCGTCACTCACACATATGCACTTGGTATGGTTAATAGATTTCTTGCCAATTCAAGTAAAGAGCACTGATTAGTATGAGCTCGTATTTTGGTGGTGGTAAACCTATATGCTTGAAAGGTTTATAGATGCTGATCACATTGACTCCAGAAAGTTTACATCATGCTACTTATTTACTTTCATTTGGAGAGTAGTGTCATGGCAATCCAAGTTGCAAAAATGTATAGCTTTGTCAACTATAGAAACCAAGCATATATCTGTTATAGAGGCTTGTAAGAAGATATGGATGAAGAGGTTCTTCAATGAACCCGATTTGGAGCAAGAAAGATTCACACTTTATTGTGATTGTCAAAGTATCATCCACTTGTGCAAGAATCTAAGTTTTCATTCTAAATCCAAATATATTGATATGATGTATCATTTGACTCAAAATGCTTTTGAAGAAAAAGAAGCACAACTTGAAAATGATGACCAATAAGGGCTTACCAAAAGAGTTCAAATGTTGATGAAGTATTGCAGGTTTGGACATTGTGCAACCTTTCTCATAATTTAGGAGGGGAGAGATGGTTAGGGTTGCATCGTTATGAGGTGGGACCCACTAATAAAGAAAAGGCAAAATGTTTTATATTGTCTTGTCTTGCAACTTGCAAGCCAAGAAAACAAAGTGATTTATTCCCAACGTGGAGAGCATAGTTGAAGAGAGAAGGCCCATACCAAATTAAGAACCCACATGGTCCCGTACAACAATTCCAGCCCCGGCGGCCCGACCCTCATAGCAGAAATATCACCATCAAAATTTACTTTAAGCAAATTGACCGGAGGCCACAGCCAAGAAATCTCCTGGGTATTTCCATCACTACCTTGCTGCCGGCCTTCCAAATAAGCCATATAACTACAGAACAACGAGCCAATGTTGAAAGAAACTGAATAGAAATGGGGTCATCCATTTGAATTAATTGAACCCAGAAGCACCAACTACTTCACAAGCTCTCAATCAAGATGGGCCTCAACGTGAAACTCTCTGCCAACAACATTTCAACAGTAAGGGGTCGTTTGATAACGGCTCAAGTTGGTGATATGAAAGACTTAATTGTTTTTTCTTTTAGTTGTTAAAATAATTAAATAACAAAATTTTCAAGAAATATATATATATATATATATAAAAATTCAAAAATTAAAATAATACAAAAAACTGGTAACCCATTGAAAAGGCCGGACGGGTCGGTTCAACTGTCTTGGTCAATGGGTCACAGACCAAGTCCACGGATTTTTGTAACATATGTAGCTGGTTAGAGGTTAACCCAAACCAGAATTGTGACCGGGTCACCGATCCAACTGGATGAGTCAGCGATGGGTTGAAACATATGTAGCTGGTTAGAGGTTAACCCAAACCAGAATTGTGACCGGGTCACCGATCCAACTGGATGAGTCAGCGATGGATTGAAATGAAACTGGAATTAACTGGTGTTAACAAGTTTCTTTATTGTATAAACAAATAAAGGTGAACCATCTCTTAGAAGCTGTTTTTTCTTTTCTTTAATTTTTTTCTTCTTGACATGGGTTAATCTATTTGGTGGGAATGATTCATTGGGGAGTCTTGATCTCCCAAGTTATTAAAAGGGCACTTACACAACATATCCTGCTAGCTATATAGCTAAAACATGAGCTTGGATCTACCAATCTACCACAGTGGAACACTGAGCGTAGCTTCCTCTGGTGCTTGAAAACCAGATCAAAGATGAAATTGATGCAAGGGTTCACCGTCACCCCCAGTTATTGTGATAGAACCTTATTATAAGATGATCACTAGAGAAGATGCTTGGTATTTATTGCAACCCAACTACTATTCAGAATGCTAATTAAAAAAAAAGATGTCTTTAGTTCGCCTAATATTGGATACATAGGGTATACATACTAAGAAAAGAAAATGCGTGTAATTCTAACAGCTGATTACTCACTTCAATCCTGTTTGTTTCCTCTAACTGTTATTGTAAAACCTCCTATCTTGTTTGGAAATTAAATGCTCTAATTGAAAAGGCAAAGATGAAACCAAAGAGCACAGTAAATCCAACGATCACAACAGCAACAACTCCAATAAAATCATGTCTGAATCCAAAATAACTCCTCAAGAATTCTTCCACTGTCTCTCCTGATTCAAGCTTCTCTTGTACATCTCCAAACTGTGATACAACCAGTCCGTACAAGGTCCAGGAAAATGGGTTTGCCCAATAGTACCATCTCCACCATATAGGAATCCTCTGCAGACAACCAACAACAAAAAATAAAAGAATTAGTCTTTGTTGCCTCAATGCTGTGGCATAAATAAGATTGATCAGAACATACTGTTCGTGGAACTATAAATCCAGAGAAGATGTTCCATATGGATTGGAATGCTGTGCAAACTATTGCAGCAATGTTATGGTTGGGAGTCACGGCCACTGTCATCATCCCATAAAAGGTGAAGTATAACAATGTCACGTACATGAAGAAGAGATACCAAAAGAATTTGTCCACTGTCCATTCAAAGCCAATCATGGAATACACTATAACTCCATATATTAAAGTCTGCAAGAAGATATGTGGAACCTCTACCATAACCTGAACTACAAACCAGGATATTTTGTGAGAAATACAAAAACAACTGTGTTTTCATTTAGGAAATCTTCCTAGTTAATCTCTCAATAAAGTCAAAGATATTACCTGTCCAAATGCATATGGCAAAGCTGAATACATTCCAGCCGCTCGCTCTCTGTAAAAAACTGTTCGTTCAATTGCCACAATTGGTTGCACAGATGTGCAATTTTGTACCCCGAGGAACAAAGCAGCAGAATACATAGACCCCATTGCATTAAAAAGATCTTGTTGTTTCTTCCTGCATTTTTTCAATATTGAAATTAAATTCAGAAGGGATATGGGAATAAAGAGTGTAAGTTTGGGGGTTTCTACAATTTTCCTGAATGACAATTACCTTCTGGATCCAAGATCCCAGAATATAGTCCCATACATAAGAGCTATAAAGGTTGTGAAAAGCAGCCTTACAGCTGTGTATGGTGGGTTTCTCCAATATGAATAATATTGTTTCCACAGACAAGCCACGGATTGGGTGAAGAATGACTGTGAGTATCGAGTAGGGAAGTAAAGATCTCTTGAACCAGGAGAAGGTGTATTTAGTTCATTGATCAGTGCTTTGTTTCTCCTGAAGCATCCACCATGGACTAGTATGATTTAGAATACAGAAATACTTCAAGTGTAAAATAAGGAATGAGGGACAGATAATTAAGAAACGAACCAACCTATAAAGTTCAGAGTTTTTGTATATATCAGTGAAATTGACCCCTAGAGCTGCTTCCTGTTCTGTGGTAGTCACCTCCAGCATCCATGTTGCTGGATTATAGCCTTCTTTTATTTTATTGACTCCTGGGATACCCTTGATACAAGAAAAAAATTGTATGATGTAAGACCGGAAATTCTATGTAGAATAATTACCTACCTACAGCCTTCTTTCTGCTTGTCTCACCTCAAAATATTTGATTAGATGACAAGAATGGCGTCCCAATTGTCCCATATATATTTCTTCTCCTCCTTGCTTCAATAGAAGAAGCTGTTTTTCCAACATTAAAGGCTTTAATTTGTAAATATTAGTTAAATCATTAATAGCCTGATGATTCTTGAATACTAAACATGTATCACCTCATCAAAGGCATCAAAGATGTCAATGCTTGGCTGGTGGATTGTGCAGACTACTGTTCGTCCTGTGTCCACTGTGTTCCTTACTGTTCTCATCACTATAGCTGCCGCCCTTGCATCAAGTCCAGAGGTTGGCTCATCCATGAATATTATAGATGGATTTGCGACGAGCTCAACTGCTATTGTTAGCCTCTTGCGCTGCTCGATTGAGAGACCGTTCACACCAGGCAAGCCAACCAGAGCTTCCCTTAGCGAGGTCAACTCCACAAGCTCCATTACTTCTTCAATAAACATCTAGTTTCATCAGTTAGTTTTACCAATCAGTAAAATCCCAAGTAGGCCTGAACAAACAAACATAAGAGAAGGATTAAGATTTCAAATCCACCAACCTCTCTGGTGGCAGACTTGACCTCAGAAGGTAATCGAAGCCAAGCAGAAAAGAGTAGGGCCTCATAGACTGTAACATGAGGAGAGTGGATGTCATCCTGCTCACAGTATCCAGATATACGGGCAAATGTTTCCTGCTTCTTTGGGTATCCTGATATAGTGATGCATCCCTCAATATATCCACCGGTTTTCCTCCCAGCCAAGACATCCATTAGAGTGGTCTTACCAGCACCACTGATACCCATAAGAGCTGTAAGGACTCCTGGCCTGAAAGCTCCACTCACTCCCTTAAGAAGCTCTAGGCGATCTTCTGGAACACCTTGTGCTTTGAGTTCCTGTGTTTACAGATTTCACAAGTAATCATTGGTATGATCAAATAAACTATATAAAAAGAAAAAACCCTTCCTTCTCATAAACAAAGTTGCCTCTTTTATCATGTTCTCAAATACCTGTGGCATGTCAACAGAATATCTAATTTCATCAAAGATGATGGAAAGAGGTTGAAACGGAAGAACCATTCCCCGTTTTCTGTTCTGATTGCTATTGACAGCATCTGTCCTTCCGGGTGAAATGCTAGATGGCATACTTCTCATTTCATTACCTTCCTCTGCATCTTTGTAAAACCAGTAAATTCAGACCCACAAAGTAGAGCATAGATAGAAAATCAAGAAGTTCAAACACCTGTAGATGAGGTCTGACCAGCAGAGTTCTTTCCTCTTGATGATAGCTTGATAAATTCTCCGGTTCTGTTAGTCCATTTCTCATTCAAGCTCTCCTCAGATATAATTGGCTGAGGTTTTCCAAATGCTGCAGTGATTTGATTCAATTTTTAGCACAATATGTATTATTATTGAAAACAAAACAAGGCAGCAATAGCATACTCACGATTAAGATAAGAGAGAGCCAAAGTGAAGAGAAAATTGAATAGGAACATGTATCCCACCAATACCCCCACTCCAAGCCAATACCAGTATGCCTTAGGGAAGATGCCACGAGACTTCAAGACCATCACTCCTAGTGGCTCTGTAGAATTGGGAGGAACCTGTAGCAATGAAATAAAATTTATACCATAGCTAACCTCAGAGAAGGGTTCTCTTCCTTTTTTTTTTTTTGATTTGTTTTCTTTTTCATGTCATTTCCAAAGAAACCTACTTACATGGCTCCAACTGTTCCCAAGGAACTCATTCACTGCTATTGCATTTTGCCCATACATCAGAGGTGATGTCCAATAACCCCATATCCACCATTTCTTCACATCCTCTGTAGAAAAGATTAGGAAAGAATTGAACCTCAGACCCCGAAGAGAGAATGATGAAATTTATCTATTTGAATTAATGTTGTACCTCGTGATAGGATAAATCCACCCAAAACCATAAGTACAAGTAATGAGAAGGCCCCAAATGTGTTTGCAACAATCATGTTTCTTCCCACTGCCCCAATAAATCGGAAAAGTCCAGAAGCCATCTGGTTAACACAAAGCAGTAGAAGGTACTGTTTGAAAAACCTGCAATAGAAACATTCTTCTGAAGTAATGAACTGTAAAAGACAAAGTAAAAGGCGGCTTTGATGAAAGACACCATAATATGTTTTCAATAGTCTTTACCTTCCCGCATTTGGATCAAAGCCTATGACATAATAAGTCATGAACACCCAAACTGCAACTTCAATAAACGTGTATGGGATCTTGAGGATCCATGTGGGCAGTGCATATGCCCATGAAGGGTAGAAGAGAAGGTCTCTTTGCTTGTAAAACACAGGAAGCTTAACTATTGTCAAGGTAAGCTCTGAGTATCCGTTAAACATAATCATCAGGAGAGTGAAAAAGAGTGCACCAACGTAAATCCCACCATCAATTACTGAATCTCGGTGCATCTTAACACGTAGGAACATTGTCATTGTAATGAATCCCATAATTGTCAGCTGAAACAAGAGGTTAAAAAAAAATTAAATCACAAAAATGAACTAGGCATTCTTAATCAATAGTTCCTAAATCCCATTACCCACTTGTGTCATCTTGAAAATGTAGACGAAGGAGTTCCTCTTCATTAGCAAGAGCTCTCTTGAGATGCAAGCTTTCAATAGTTCCTTCTTGCTAACACCATACTTCTTAGTTGTTAAAGCAGCTGGGTGGCTCTTGGTTTTTTCAAATGGGTTAGCAAGTTCATCTCCTAATTTCAAGCCAACATGGAATGACTGGAATGCCTCTGCAAATTCCTTGACAGGGATGAACCTATAAGGCTCATCTTTACGTGCCCAGTACTGTTCCTGATCCTTCCATGATGTTACCTATCAAATGCAAGCTGTTGTCAGTCCTGGCTTTACTATGGGATGCAGTGGGAGAAGAAACATATGGGATTAAAGAAATGGATTTTGAAGCTATACTGACTTCTTGCAAGAAGTCTGCGACTCCTTTCCTCTCAGGACATTTGAAACCCATTGATTCAAAGAATTCCAGCACATTTTCACAGGGGCCCTGGTACACAATCTGCCCTTCCGAAAGGAGAATAATGTCGTCAAAGAGTTCATAAGCCTCTGGTGCTGGCTGAAGGAGAGAGATTAGAGCAGTCCCATTGAGAATATGGACAGATTGCCTGAGTGAATTCAAAATCTGGAAAGTTGTCGAGCTGTCCAAACCAGTTGATATTTCATCCATGAATAATGCCCTTGCTGGTCCAACTAGCATCTCCCCTATCCATATTAATTGAGAACTTCAATTGGATTAACTCAATTCAAATTCACATGAAAAATGAAAATGGAAAATAATGAACTGGAATGTCCTGCCTGTTGTAACACGTTTCTTTTGTCCTCCAGAGATACCTCTGAACATTTCATCTCCCACAAGGGTATCAGCACAAATCTCAAGTCCCAAAATCTGCAATTTTGAGAGGAATAGGACAGAAGATATTCAATCTCATCTTCTATTCTAGGAACCTTGTTATCCATCACTGGTTTCATTTATACCTTTAGTATATAATCCGTGACTACATTGGCTTCCTGTCCTTCTAGTGCAGCTGCCTGCAAGAGTACCCAAAAAAAAAGTCTCAACTTCAAGGAATAAATGCAGAAAACCTGTTTTGCCTCTGAATCAAAAGCAGCTGCAATCTACATAAAAACCTGTTTTGCTGTCAAACTATCAAGTTTTTCTCTTAAGGATAGACCCCATGACAAACCATCTGAGGGTGCCTGGTTCAAAGTAGCTTCTTTCTTACCTTCATGAATATATCAATGTCAGGATCAGGTTTAATGTTTGCCTCCTTTTCTCTTCTCGAAAGCTCTACCAACATTTCTGAGGATTTATCCAAAAATTAATTAAGGTATTATGGAAGTTCATGGATTGAATTCTCTAAGACAAAACTATTCAACTTACCATATCCGGTTCCAACACCCTGGCATCTTGCAGAAAAAGCCAAGGTTTCTCTCACTGTCATTTCCCCTATATGAAGATCATATTGACTGATGTAGGCTGCTGTCCTCTGTGGGACAAATTCATCCATTTCATGCCCGTTGTAAGTTACTCTCCCTGAAAACTGTAATAAGTAACTTGATTCAAATTTGAGCCAATTGATGAAAACCTTTCACTTTAAAAAGAACCAAAATAAATTTTTAAACCAATGGACTTAACAGGCAAAATTCTACATAGCATGCCACAAGGAGTGAATTCTTCCTTACTTTAAGATCAGGACCAAGCTTTCCTGCCAGGGCCAAAAGCAATGTAGTCTTTCCTGAGCCTGGGGGACCTAAAAGGAGTGTCATTCTGTAATATTCACAGCAAGAAATGAGGAGTGAATACCATAAGGAGTCTAATTAGCTAAATACAACCCAGCTTTAATGTGATCATATTGAAACTGTGCTCTTCTTCTTACCTGCAGGGTTTGATTATTCCGCTAACATCATGAAGGATGGATAGGGGTTTCTTTCTACTTGGAAGAATATGGAGATAGTTCAAGAATTCCTGTGGTTTGAAGGAGATATTACTGTGCAAATATTGTGGCGTGGATACAAAGATTACAGGCCAGAAGAGACTATACATGAATACATGGTGATCAAAATATTGAAAGCAGTTAACTCACCTCAAGCATGTTAACAGAGAAGTTGAAGATTGTTGGCAAAGCTCTGCTTCCAACATAAGTTTCTGCATCAACATTTAAATGCTCAAACCGGACTTCGATTTTGGGAATATCAAGTCCAACTCTGAGCACAACCCAGATTCAGAGAAAGTAACTCGGTAAGTATATTCAAGGGAAAAAAAAATTCAGTTCAGAAAGAAAAGGGAAAGGAAAAGAAGAAAAAAGAAGAATCTCTAATACCTATCAATCCGGTTTTTGAGCTTCAACAAAAACTTCTCATTATCCTCCTCTGCAACTCTCAACAACCTCTCTAATAGAATCTTCTTCTCCTGTAAGCCGAGACTCTCAATATCAACTTGTTTGGTCTCACCCCCAACTCCAGACAGTAGACCTTTCCTTATACGGTTATAAGTGGGCAGTTTCTGAAGAGCAGCCCACTTCAAAGCTTCTTCGTCATCATCATGGCGGGACGACCTCTGGAAGACGTCGTCGATTATACTGTTCCTCCAAATAGAAGAACTATCAATACGTAAATTACTACCAACTCTGTTACAATCACTACTTTCCATTACGCCACCCAAAACTACCCAACTTCCTGAAACCCACCAGGAACCCAATAGAACCCAGAAATATAAATGCTGAAATCTTGAAGTTCTAAGAGTTTGTCCACGTGAGGGAGATCTTTTTTTCAGATGAAACGAAAAAAAAAAAAAAAAGAAGCAAACATAAATCAAGTGGGAGTGTGGGACTCAACAGCTAGTATGCAGAACACTGTTCATTCTGTAACACTGTATGTTCCGGGATGGGCTGGTGACACAACCTCTTTGGCATGCGTGCCACCTTATGACACCTGGTCCCACTGGGTCCCACGAACTTAGAAGATGAGGTTGCTTCCGTCATTCCGTGGCATAAACTCTTGTAGAGTCTAGAGTGTTTTTCGCATACTAGTATATGACATATATGAATTCCATGCAAGACTTCTGTGTCGATAGTTGGAAATGGAATTGACCTGCCACCAAATTCTGTTGGATTGTTTTGTTTGGGTAATTGAACCAGGAAAGGAAAACCCAGGAACCAGTGTATTATTGTTTGAAAATGTGAACCCACAACCCTTCTGATGTTTTCATTATCATCAACAAGACAACATGCATGTATTATTGGAAGGAGAGGAGGATGAATTGCACTCAAAGATGGCAAAAAATTCTTTGCCAACCTCTGAGTCTGATTCAAATACAGGTGAGACTACAGATTTTTTTTTGGAAACTTCCTCTGTCAAACGGTTTAAAGTTGAATACAGATGAAGTTTCTTGAATGATATATGGAAAAGCTGGTTATGGTGCGGTGCTGAGGGATCATGCATCATGGCCGGCTCTGTCATAGCTGCTTCATTTGGACCATCTCTATATATGTCGTTGTGCTAGCAAGTCGATCAATTGAATGCTTCTTTTGGTTTTGTAAATAGATGTGCTAACAGCTAGGGTTGCTCATTATTGCCTAGCGAATTAAGAAGGGTCTCTAGCTAACAGAGTCTGGTGTCTATGCCCCCATGATATCTCTGTGTAGATCATGGATGCTGCATGCAGTGACTTAATTAGAACTTGATCTCTGGTTCTGTTATGCTATTATAATTAGGTGTTTACCAAAAAAACAAAGAATAAGGAGATCTGAGGAAAATGAATTGCATTAAGATCATTGGTTTAACTTGATTAGGATCTTGGGGATTAAGTAAATAGAGATCACTTTTCAGGGATTCTCATTTCTGTTTGCATTTCCACAAGATGATCCCAACACCAAAAACAGAAGGAAAAAGGAGAAAAAAAGGTTTAGTCCACATGGTCCTAGACTCCTTAGCTGTGAGGTTTCTGATGAGAGTGCTGTAGAAGGTTTTTTTTGGTAATCATTTTAGAAGGGTTAATCAAATTTCTTTAATGCTTTTATTGAATTATCTAAAACCTCCTTGACTTCATTAATATTTCTTAATACATATTGCACTATTCAGGCATTTTAGTACATCCAAAATAGTGAAATACCCTTTAAATAACAGATTTTCTATAAATGAACAAAATGCCACTAACCTACGTATAAGAGATCAATTGAAATGGCAAATTTTATGCGCATGACGATGGCATATCAGTGTCAGGTATTGGTGCATCAAACATGACCAATGTTCAGATATCTTTGCAACTACTAGATAAATCAAATTAAAAATTGGGTCTGGACATATACCAATAAACAGACAAATCAATGTGCTTCACTGCTTCCATATTATTATTATAATATGTGAGTGCGATTTTGGATAACACAATGTTCAATCAGGAATACTTTCTCAAGCTTGGGAGACTATCTTCTTCTTGAATCCCCTTTCTACAACAACAAACTCTTCAATTTTTTGCTCCTTGAACTTCCCTTAGTAGTGGGTTTCTTAATACCTAAAAATAACAATTAAAATGAAGCTCCTGCAGCCAATCATAATCCAATAGGATACGAGTTGAGTAGGACTAGCTTGTTCAAATAAGTTATAAATATATAAGAAATATAAACTTGCATAGGAGTCTAAAACATATACATATCATACAACAATTTTATTAATAATACGTCAACCAATGTTTTCAGCTTCTTATTTTTATTGTTTTGTTTTTTTAAGAAAAAAGAGAAAGGAATTTATTGATAAAAAAACCAAGGGGGACATGAACCTTACCCCTTAAAACTAGTACAAAAGAATAGAAAACTTGTATAAAATAAACAAAGAAATGTAAATTTAACAAACATATAAAGGATAATAGCCTTTATTTGGCCTTGAAGATTTAGGCACTGGAGCTAGAGGCTTGTTTAGATCTTGATCCTTTTTGGATTCACAACCCATCTTCTTCCTTTGGACAATATGAAACTTTGATCAACACTATTATCCTCTGCTTCACACTTGTCAGGTCCCTCAACATTCCCAATACCTGAATCCCCATATATATATATATATGAGAACTATTATTCTCATTCATCACTAGATTGGGATTAGAATCTATCAAAATAACGCTCGTACCTAAGGGCATCATTAGTCTTCTCTTTTTTAAAACTTGTTGTTTATCCTTGTTTTATCTACAATCCTGCATGCAGTGGTATGCCCAACCTTGTAGCATTTTAATTTTCACAGTATGGTGGTAGGGCTTCATAGACTATCTACTACTGAAAATTAAACCATCTTTTTTCAGAGCCAATCCAAACTCTACCAGAGTGATGGGACTTTAGAAGATCAAGTTCAATACAAACCCTAGCCTGCATAGACTGAGAAAGAGTAATGGTAGTAGCTTGATCAAACTTGAGGATTGGACCAACCATCTAAGTAATCAATCCCTCCACATAAAAAATTCATAGGAAAATATGGAAAACTAATCCAAACTGGAAATATAGATGATTCTTATCTTGAAGGCTTCTCTCAACCAAATTAAGCTTGAGAAAGTCTTCCTCCTCCACAAAAAACGAATCAAGTTGTGCTTGGTGTCCAACA
This sequence comes from Nelumbo nucifera, assembly GCF_055504915.1. NCBI lineage: Eukaryota > Viridiplantae > Streptophyta > Magnoliopsida > Proteales > Nelumbonaceae > Nelumbo > Nelumbo nucifera. The sequence goes on from NC_142650.1 coordinate 24,515,387, forward strand.
TTAATTGTGACCCAAATCTTATTCTTTAGTAGAATTGAAGGATTTGCAAATAAAATCCTACATCAATTAATTCTAGCAATAAGGGTCAGCCATTGTCCCAATTCCTCTTCTAGGAAATTAAAACGACAACAAGTTCTCTCTGCTTGAGTGTTGCATTAACAACAAGAACATGGAGAGAAGGTTTTTCTAGAGGGATGAGCTTTGAAAGTATGGAGGCAAAAGTGGTTTAATTTCTGTGCCGGATGATCCTCATTGGGATTCTCCTTCACATTAAATTGTTATCATATCAATCCCCATTGGGATTCTCCTTCCCATTAAATTGCTTTCATATCAATGGATTTGATACATCATTGATAAATCCATCTTACATTTCTTCCTTACTATGAAAAACATTTAGAATATATAAAATAAATAAAGGGCTGCCGAGTGCACGAGGCTCCCGCCAATGTAGGGTTTGGGGAGGGATAGATGAGTGCAGCCTTAGCCCTGCACTTTTGTGTTTTCAAATTAGAATATATAAAATAAATTATCTTTTATTTTTCAAAATTTCCCTAATAACTAAGAAAAAAAATCATTTTTGGCACAAGTTTTCATTAGACTAATGAGTATAAAAGATCATTGACAGATACGTTTATAATTCTTTCCTGCAATGAAAATCATTTAAAACATATAAAAATCATTTATAATTTTTTAATAATTTTCCATAAGTTGTTGGGACACCCTATAGAAATTGTCAAAAAATTCAAAAATAAATCAGCATTTTTCCATATGCATGACTACGGTATAAATTGTATTGTTTTCATCAGGTTCCACATATCCACACCATTGGATACCTATATGATGACACTCCCCATATCAGGTGATGGTGTGGATATTTTAAACCTTGAACAAAACATGTGCATTGCATGGGTACTGACTAATAAATGAATAAATACAAGGAAAAAAATGGTAGTGTGTTTTGGTTAAGTTTTCAATCACCCAGCTTTAGCAACTGGAAGACAAGTGGAACCATGATTTAGGTTTTAAAGTTCTCTCTCTCTCTCACTACTCAAAGAAGCTTCTTAATGTTTGAATAAAGCTCTAGGTAGAAGTCTAGAAGACCCATTAATTAATTAAAGCTTGCTTTTGGAGGAAAAGAAAGAAGATTTATCTCAAGAAAGGGTTTTTGAAATATTTAAAAAAGTCATATGACGTCACATCTCACATGCAACCGAAAGTGAACGATAACTAATCGAGGGGTAGTATAGGTTTTAAAACTTTAAGGGTATTTAAGTAATTGTCCATACTTCAGGATGGGGTGCTCTGCTCGCCTTTCATCAACAGCAGAAAGCCCTAGTTTCCTACTTCCTAGTTAGTAAAAGAAAAATAAACACTCCCATTCCCCATCCTCTGTCTCAGACAAGAACCATTAATATAACCATTACAGTACGTATTAAATGCAATAATGCACATATTAATTTCTTTTTTTTTTTGAGGGCCCACTACCATATTACTTATTTTATGTACAATGCACATCCCAAATCCAAATGTGCATGATAGTCTCTCTCTCTCTCTATTGGGATTTGGGAAGGAAGAGTTGATGATGTATTGCAGTGTTTGAGCTGCACGCTTTCATTTTAAAATTTTAAACTAATGGAAGAATTGTTGAACTAGGAAAAAGGTTCTTAAGCTTCTAGAAGGATTGTTGATCAATAAAAATGTTCTAGGACTAGGAGGACTCAACCAAGTATGGAAAAAACGGTGCTTCTACAAGGAAGACAACCCTCCTCTACGTCTTCTTCAACTAGCTCCTAGCTGCTAGCCCCTCCTTTTTCTTGGCAATTAGACACCGTTTAATAACAGCTGAAGCGGCTGAATAATGAATCATTGCTTTGTCTTTTAGTGAATGTGTTGTCGACTCTCAGTTGTTTAACATCTGAAGCTGAAATGTGTTGTTTACTCAATCTTCCAATATTTTATTGTTTTTTTCTGTTAAAAACCGTTATTCAATTCTGTCATTCAGCTTAATTTGCAGTGAAAAAATTCAGTTATTTCAGCCAATGACCCAGTAATTGAGATGATTACTTGATATCACTCAAAAAAAGTAGGCGTCAGTAGACGGCTCAACCTCTTGGCTGGGTTTTAGAACATTGGGTTGAATGGAAAACTTAAGGCGCTTGGACAGAATTCTTTTCATGGGGGACTATGGAACGTGCTCAGTAATGTAATCCCAGTAGAGACATAAATGAAAATTTGTTTGCTTACATTTACAATACTATCTCTTGACTCACACATCTCTCTCTCTCTCTCTCTCTCTCTCTCTCTTTCTCTAGACCTCCTTCCAATAAACCAGGACTTTATTGGAATCTCGTCATGTCCTTACCAAGCTTGGATCAATAGCAGAAATCAATCACTTCATTCCTGTTTTGCTCCTCTTGACTCATGTAAAACCTCCTATCTTTTTTGGAAGTTAAATGCTCTAATTGAAAAGGCAAAGATGAAACCAAAGAGCACAGTAAATCCAACGACCACAACAGCAACAACTCCAATAAAATCATGTCTGAATCCAAAATAACTCCTCAAAAATTCTTCCACCGTCTCCCCTGAATCAAGCTTTTCTTCTACATCTCCGAACTGCGATGCAACCAGTCCATACAAGGTCCAGGAGACTGGGCACACCCAATAGTACCATCTCCACCATATAGGAATCCTCTGCAGTCCAACAGAAAAGAATTAGTCTTTGTTACCTCAATGGTGTGGCATAAATAAGATTAATCAGAACGTACTGGTCGTGGAACTATAAATCCAGAGAAAAGGTTCCATATGGCATAGAATGCTGTGGCAATTATTGCAGCAATGTTATGGTTGGGAGTCACGGCCACTGTCATCATCCCATAACAGGTGAAGTATAACAATGTCATGTACATGAAGAAGAGATGCCAAAAGAATTTGGCCACTGTCCATTCAAAACCAATCATGGAATACACTATAACTCCATATATTAAAGTCTGCAAGAAGATATATGGAACCTCTATCATAACCTGCACAACAAACAAGGATATTCTGTGATAAATACAAAGACAACTATGTTTTCATTTGAGAAATCTTTATTGTTAATCTCTCGATAAAAAAAAAAAAAGAAAAGAAAAGTAATTACTTGTCCGAAAGCGTATGGCAAAGCTGAATACATTCCAGCGGCTCTCTCTCTGTAAAAAACTGTTCGTTCAATGGCCACAACTGGTTGCACAGATGAGGCATTTTGTATCCCAAGGAACAAAACAGCAGCATACATAGACCCCATTGCATTAAAAAGATCTTGTTGTTTGCTCCTGCATTTTTCAACATTCAAAATAAATTCAGAAGGGATATGGAGATGAGAATGTAAGATTGGAGTTTTGGTTTATTTTCTACATTTTCCTTAAAAGAGAATTACCTTCTGGATCCAAGATCCCAGAATATAGTCCCAAACATAAGAGCTGTAAAGGTTGTGAAAAGCAGCCTTACAGCAGTGTATGGTGGGTTCCTCCAATATGAATAATGTTGTTTCCACAGACAAGCCATGCATTGGGTGAAGAAAGACTGTGAGTATCGAGTTGGGAAGTAAAGATCACTTGAACCAGGAGCAGGTGTATTTAGTTCATTGATCAGTGCTTTATTTCTCCTGAAGTATTCTCCATGGATTAGTAAGAATTAATAAGTGCAGCAATGATTTAAGTGTCAAATCAGGCATGAGGGTTAGATAATTTATAAGTGAACAAACCTATAAAGTTCAGAGCTTTTGTATACATCAGTGAAGTTGACCCCTAGAACTGTTTCCTGTGCTCTGGAAGTCACCTCCAGCATCCACGTTGCTGGATTATAGCCATCGTTTATTTTACCGACTCCTTGGATACCCTTGATGAAACAAGATTATATGGTGTAAGACTGGAAATTCTCTATGGAAAATTTATCTATCTACAGCCTTCTTTCTGCTTAATGTCTCACCTCAAAATATTTGATTAGATGACAAGAATGGCGTCCCAATGGTCCCACATATATTTCTTCTCCTCCTTGCTTCAACAGAAGTAGCTGTTTTTTCCAAACATTGAAGGCATTTATTTATAAATATTGGTTAACTCATGTATAGCCTACTGATTTTTTTTTTTTTTTTTTTGAATTAAACATGTATCACCTCATCAAAGGCATCAAATATATCAATGCTTGGCTGGTGGATTGTGCACACTACTGTTCGTCCTGTATCCACTGTATTCCTCACTGTTCTCATCACTATGGCTGCTGCCCTTGCATCAAGCCCAGAGGTTGGCTCATCCATGAATATTATAGATGGATTTGCAACGAGCTCAACTGCTATTGTTAGCCTCTTGCGCTGCTCTGTCGAGAGACCATTCACACTAGGCAAGCCAACCAGAGCTTCTCTTAGTGAGGTCAGCTCCACAAGCTCCATGACTTCCTCAACAAACATCTAGTTTCATCAATTAGATCTACCAATTATTAAAACCCCAAGTAGGCCTGAACAAACAAACATAAGACAAGGATTAATATTTCAAATTCACCAACCTCTCTGGTGGCAGACTTGACCTCAAGGGGTAATCGAAGCCAAGCAGAATAAAGAAGGGCCTCATAGACTGTAACATGAGGAGAGTGGATGTCATTCTGTTCACAGTATCCAGATATACGAGCAAATGTTTCCTGCTTCTTTGGGTATCCTGATATAGTGATGCATCCATCAATGTATCCACAGGTTTTCCTCCCAGCCAAGACATCCATCAGAGTGGTCTTACCAGCACCACTGACACCCATAAGAGCTGTAAGGACTCCTGGCCTGAAAGATCCACTCACTCCCTTAAGAAGCTCTAGCTGATCTTCTGGAACACCTTGTGCTTTGAGTTCCTGGGTGTACAGAATTATCAAGTAATCGTTGGTATTGTCAAATAAACTAGAAAGAAAGAACCCTTCCTGTTCATAAGGCTTGATTTGGAAAGAGTACAAATACAAATATGTACAATGCAAATACAAAGTTTAGAAATGCAATTTACAAGGTTTTGTACTGTACATATTTGTATTTGCTTTCTTCCCAAACTGAGCCTAAACAAAGTTGCCTCTGTTTTGAAGTCCTCAAATACCTGTGGCATGTCAACAGAATATCTAATTTCATCAAAGGTGATGGAAAGAGGTTGAAATGGAAGAACCATTCCCCGTTTTCTGTTCTGATTGCCATTGATAGTTTCTGTACTTGCAGGTGAAATGCCAGACGACATACTTCTCATTTCATTTCCTTCCTCTGCATCTTTATAAAATCAATAAGTTCAGACCAACAAAGTAGAAGGTATATAGAAAATCAGTAGGCTCAATCACCTGTAGATGAGGTCTGACAAACAGAGCTCTTTTCTCTGGATGATAGCTTAATAAATTCTCCGGTTCTGTTAGCCCATTTCTCATTCAAGCTTTCCTCAGATACAACTGGCTGAGGTTTTCCAAATGCTGCAATGATTTGATCCAATTATTAGCACAAGATGTATAAACATTGAAAATAAAACAATGCAACAATAGCATACTCACGATTAAGATAAGAGAGAGCCAAAGTGAAAAGAACATTGAATAGGAACATGTATCCCACCAATGCCCCCACTCCAAGCCAATACCAGTATGCTTTAGGGAAGATCCCACGAGACTTCAAGACAGTCACTCCTAGTGGCTCTGTAGAATTGGGAGGAACCTATAGCATTTATATAGAATTCATACCATAGCTAATGTCAGAGAAGGCTTCTTTTCCTTATTTTTAATTTATTTTTCTTTTTCATTTCAATTCAAGAGCAACCCACTTACATGGCTCCAGCTATTCCCAAGGAACTCATTCACTGCTATTGCATTTTGCCCATACATCATAGGGGAGATCCAATAACCCCATTTCCACCATTTCTTTACATCCTCTGCACCAAAGAATCTTAGACTATAATTGAACCTAAGAAAGTAATCCAGAAGAGAGCATAACAAAATTTCTCTATTTGAATTATCTTGTACCTCGTGATACGACAAATCCTCCCATAACCAGAATTGCAAGTAATGAGAAGGACCCAAATGTGTTTGCAACAATCATGTCCCTTCCCACTGCCCCAATAAATCGGAAAAGCCCAGAAGCCATCTGGTTAACACCAAGCAGTAGAAGATACTGTTTGAAAAGCCTGCAACAGAAACGTTCTTGGAGTTATTTTCTGATGTAATGAACAATGGTAGGTAAAGTAAAAGATGACCTTGATGAAAGGCACCATAATGTGTTTTCAATATTCTTTACCTTCCTACATTTGGATCAAAGCCTATGACGTAATAAGTCATGAACACCCAAACTGCAACTTCAAAAAACGTGTATGGGATCTTCAGGATCCATGTGGGCAGTGAATATGCCCAAGAAGGGTAGAAGAGAAGGTCTCTTTGCTTGTAAAATACAGGAAGCTTCAATATTGTCAAGGCAAGCTCTGAGTATCCGTTAAACATAATCATCATGAGAGTGAAGAAGAGTGCACCTATGTAAATCCCACCATCAATTACTGAATCTCGGTGCATCTTAATCCGTAGGAATAGTGTCATTGCAATGAATCCGAGAATTGTAAGCTGAAACCACAGATTAAAACAATGAAATCACAAATATGAGCTAGGCATTCTCAACCAAAAGTTCCTAAATCCTATTACCCACTTGTGTCATCTTGAAAATGTAGACAAAGTAATTCCTCTTCATTAGCAAGAGCTCTCTTGAGATGCAAGCTTTCAATAGTTCCTTCTTGCTAACACCGTACTTCTTAGTTGTTAAAGAAGCTGGGTGGCTCTTGGTTTTGTCAAATGGATTAGCAAGCTCATCCCCTAATTTTAAGCCAACGTGGAATGACTGGAATGCCTCTGCAAATTCTTTGACAGGGATGAACCTATAAGGCTCATCTTTGCGTGCCCAATACTGTTCCTGATCCTTCCATGATGTTACCTATCAAATGCTTGCTGATGTCAGTCCTGGCTTTTCTAAAGAATGCAATGGGAGAAGAAACATACGGGAGAAAGGTGATGGATTTTGAAGCTATACTGACTTCTTGCAGGAAGTCTGCAACTCCTTTCCTCTCAGGACATTTGAAGCCCATTGATTCAAAGAATTCCAGCACATTTTCACGGGGGCCCTGGTACACAATCTGTCCATCCGAAAGGAGAATAATGTCGTCGAAGAGTTCATAAGTCTCTGGTGCTGGCTGAAGGAGAGAGATTAGAGCAGTCCCATTAAGAATATGGATAGATTGCCTGAGTGAATTCAAAATCTGGAAAGTTGTTGAACTATCCAATCCAGTTGATATTTCATCCATGAACAATGCCCTTGCTGGCCCAACTAGCATCTCCCCTATCCATATTAATTGAGAACTTCAATTGGATTAACTCAAATCAAATTTACATGAAGAATGAAAAATGAAAAGAAATGAAAAACAAAAGGACTGTCTGGAATGTCCTACCTGTTGTAACACGCTTCTTTTGTCCGCCAGAGATTCCTCTAAACATTTCATCTCCCACAAGGGTATCAGCACAAATCTCGAGTCCCAAAATCTGCCATTTTAAGAGGGTTACGAAGGAAGATATTCAGTGTCATCTTCTATTCATGGAACCTTGTTATCCATGGATGGTTTCGTTGATACCTTTAGTATATAATCCGTGACCACACTGGCCTCCTGTCCTTCTAGTGCAGCCGCCTGCGAAAGTAACCAAAAAAGTCTCCACTTCAGGGACATCTAAGTGTAGAAACTAGTGTGCTCCTATTTCATATATTAGATTCAAGCAATTAGTTGGTCACTAATCAAAAGCAGCTCCAGTGTGTGTCAAACTATCAATTCTTGATTTCTTTGTCTTAAACATAGACCCCATGAGGCCATGACAAACCATCTCAAGGTACCTGTTTCCAAGTAGCTTCTCTTACCTTCATGTAAATATCAATGTCAGGATCAGGTTTAATATTTGTTTCCTTTTCTCTTCGTGAAAGCTCTGCCAACATTTCTGCAGATTTATCGAAAAGTTAAATCTCAGGCGCCTTGGAAATCCTTGGGCTGAATTATATAAGCCAAAACAATTCAGCTTACCATAACCGGTTCCAACCCCCTGACATCTTGCAGAAAAAGCCAAGGTTTCTCTCACAGTCATTTCCCCTATATGAAGATCATATTGACTGATGTAGGCCGCTGTCCTCTGTGGGACAAATTCATTCATTTTGTGCCCGTTGTAAGTTACTCTCCCCGAAAACTGTAATCTCAGAAGTAGAGAACCCAAATCAGTTTTTAAACCAGTAGAGTAGATGTTTGACCAAATAAATAAAGAAAAACAGCCAAGATTCAACAAAGCATGCCACAAGGAGTGATTCTTCCTTACTTTAACATCTGAACCAAGCTTTCCCGCCAGGGCCAAAAGCAATGTAGTCTTTCCTGAGCCCGGGGGGCCTAAAAGGAGCGTCATTCTGTAATTTTCACAGCAAGAAATGAGACATGAGTATCATAAGGAGTCTAATTAACTAAACAGAACCAAAGTTCAAACCAATCAAGACTCCTTACCTGCAGGGCTTGATTATTCCGCTAACATCATGAAGGATTGATAGTGGTTTCTTTCTACTTGGAAGAATATGGAGATAGTTCAAGAATTCCTGTGGTTTTATTTTTGAAGGTGACATTACCATGCAAGTATATACACAACAATACATGGTGATCAACATATTGAATGCAGTTACCCACCTCAAACATATTAACAGAGTAGTTGAAGATTGTTGGCAAAGCTCTGCTACCCACATAAGCTTCTGCATCAACATTTAAATGCTCAAAGCGGACTTCGATTTTGGGAATATCAAGTCCAACTCTGAACATAAACCAAGAAGCAGAGGAAGTAACTGGGTAAGTGTATACGAAGGACCCAGTTGGCCAACAAAGGAAAAGGAAAAGAAAAAGAAGAAGAGTCTGTAATACCTATCAATCCTGTTCTTGAGCTTCAACAAGAAATTCTCGTTATCCTCGTCTGCAATTTTCAACAACCTTTCCAATAAAACTTTCTTCTCTTGTAAACTTAGACTCTCAATATCAATTTCTTTGGTCTCACCCCCTACTCCTGACAATAGACCTTTCCTTATACGGTTATAAGTGGGCAGTTTCTCAAGAGCAGCCCATTTCAAAGCTTCTTCGTCATCTTCATGCCGAGACGATCTCTGAAACACGTCGTCGACTATACTGTTCCTCCGTATAGAAGAACTATCTATACGTAAACTACTACCGACTCTGTAAAGCTCACCACTCTCCATTCCGCTACCCAAAACTGCCCAATTCCGTGAAACCCACCAAGATGGCAAGATCCCGATAAAACCCAGAAATACAAATGTTGAAATCTTGAATTTCTGAGAGTTGAAACAACTCAAACTCAGAGAAGGAAAACAGTCATAGATGAATTGTCTGTTAGACGACAGGGAGTTAGAAAGCTATCAATGAATGCATGTGTATATATAGAAATGTCTTTAGACCACTGAGAATTGAGATATTAAAAATTCGGTAAGATGCCCACGTTAATGTCCAATTTGCGGACTTCATTGGCTTAAAAAAAATCAGTTTTGCAGTTGTTTTGTAATAAAATAATAATACGTCCTTGTACTGAAAATCAAAATAAATTTATTTTTTCTAAGACTTTTGTACTTAAAATTGGTAATAAAATTTGGGGTTATAGTTGATAAGGGCAACTTTGAGTCCTAATATCAATAAAAATAGTTTTTCTAATATAATTTTTAAAATAGGTTAACTTTTTTAAAAATATATCAAATAAGGGCAAAAATATTATTCATCTTATTTTCCCTCCAAACCATCTCTCTCAAAATTAATAAATATTGATCATAGATCTCTACTCTGTTTTTCACCCTTGTAAAAAGAAATATTGAACATCCATAAGTTTTGATTCACACTTTCACATGCCTCGTATGCCATACTGGTCCCCCTGATTGGAAAACTCGAACTAACAGCATGCCCATCTTCAACACCTCCTTCAAACAACCAGTTATACACGTCCCAGGACACCTGAATCGGGACCCCATCAACTTCAATCCTCTCATTTTCCCTGAAGTTCCATTTGAATTGCTTAATCTGCAATACCCTTTTCCGATCGACACTTAAACAAAGCCTGGGTTCATCGTCACTCACGTTGCAATCAATCGAGATGTCTCTGGTCTTGCCGGAGGTGGGCGGAGGCAGCGGTAATGGTGCTGGTGGATGGTGGTCATTGAGGTTTGAGGGGCTGGGGCGGAAGCAAGATGGGAAAGAGCTAGAGTAATCAGATTTATTCGATGGTTTGGAGGAGGAAGAAGATAATCAGTGTTTTTGCCTTTATTTGATATATTTTTAAAAAGTTAACCTATTTTAAAAATTATATTAAAATGACTATTTTTATTGATATTAGGGCCCAAAAGTTGCCCTTATCAGCTATAACCCCATAAGATTTAGGGAAAATTCCCGATCAGTACCCTATACTTTGGCTCGAGTGACAATTTGGTCCCCAAACTTTAAAATGTGACAATCCAGTACTAAAACTTTCAAAATGCGACAATCTAGTACCTGAACTTTCAAAAGGTGACAATCCAGTACCAATTGCTAACTAGTCTGTTAATCAGCCATTAAATGACATTTGAAAAGTCAAAATGCCCTAAGAATGCCATCTAATTCTTTTTACCAACCATCCAAATGTTGACAAAAAACTGAATAGTCCCAAATCCTAGCCTCTTTTATTCAAAAAAGTTGGTGATTGTTTAGAAAAATCTAGAATTTGGGAATGTTCATTTTATTGTCAATGTTTGGATGGTTGATAAAGAGAATTAGATGGCATTCGTAGGGCATTTTTGACTTTTCAAAGGTCACTTAACAACTGATTAACAAACTAGTTAACGGCAAGTACTGGATTGTCACTTTTGAAAGTTTGGGGATCAAATTGTCACTCGAGCCAAAGTACAGGGTACTGATCAGGAATTTTCCCTAAAATTTACTTCTTGATAAGTTGGTAAAAAAAAGGGTAAATTTCTTAAACTACACCTACTGTTTAGCTAATTGACTAAGTGTACCCTTATTGTTTGAAAATTGACTAACACTACCCCTACTGTTTCTAACAATTGACTAATACTTTCCTTACCATTAGCTCTCGTTAATAGAAAGATGAAAAGGACTATTTTACCCCTACTATTTCTGAGAACCAACGAATGAACCGCCACACCCTTCATCCTCTTTCTTCTTCAACAACGGAGTGCTCTGTTGAAAAAGCAGAGAATGAGTGAACTGAATAGGGGCAGCGGCGGCAACCCCTTTTGAACCCATCTCTCTTTCTCTATCTTCTTCTTCTGGATGACGGCAACGACAGCGACAACCCCCTATGAAACCCCTCTCTCTTTCTCTCTCTTCTTCCTTTGGGCGACGGCGATGGTAGTGGCAACCCCTTGTGAAACCCCTCTCTCTTTCTCTCTCTCTTCTTCCTCTAGGCGACGGCGATGGCAGCGGCAACCCCCTGTGAAACCCCTCTCTCTTTCTCTCTCTCTTCTTCCTCTAGGCAACGGTGATGGCAGCGGCAACCCCCTTTGAAACCCCTCTCTCTTTCTCTCTCTTCTTCCTTTGGGTAGCGGCACTCCATGTTCAGATCCGCCGCTGTAATGAATTGCATTGATTGCAGCAGTGGCGGCGATGACCCTTCTTCGAACAAAAACAGAGGTGAACCAGCGGTGATGAGCGGCAGTGAACCAGCGGGACCCCTCTGCCCATTCTCTCCCATTTCTCTCTCTCTCTCTCTCTGTCCATTCCTCTTTTTCCTCTTCTTCAGATCCCAATAAATCATCCGAAATATCGTCGATCTTTGCTCAAACCAGAAATAGCAATGGCAATTTTCTCTCTGATCTCTCTTCTTTTGTTACACTTCCTCTTCTTTTTTTTCTTCTCATTCTTCTCTCCTCTACGTCCTCTCTCTCATTTTACTGTTGCATCATCACCGTCGCCGCTGCAACTCATCTGAACACAGGGGAGCATACGAGAAGAGCAGTTTTCATTAGGACATTGAGACCAAAGACAAGGGTAGCGACTGGCAGAGCATGCACATGATAATGATAAGAGTGGTTTTCAGTTGGACACTAAGACCAAAGACGAGCAGTGACTGTTGAGCAGAATGTTGAGCAATTGTAGTACAAATCCGCACTGTTCATCTTTTTAATATGACGAAAACAGGGGCGGCGATTGCAAGTTCTCTCTCTGATCTCTTCTCTCTATTCTCTCTCTTCCTCTCTTTCTCTCATTTCACGTCTTTTTCTTCTTCCAGAGAAAGAAGGGGAGAGAGAGACTAGAGGTGGAGGGGGAGGTTTGAGAGAGAACTAGAGGCGGAAGGGGTGGTCTAAGAATAGAGAGAGAGAGAGGGGTTCATGGGATGAGGGTAATATTGGGTTTTGAAAAAATTTTATAAGTCACGTAGGGTTACATGTGCAGAGATCATAACGGAGCATTAACGAATGTTAACGACATGGGTATAATTAGTCAATTGTCAAAAACAGTAAGGGTAGTGTCAGTCAATTTTCAAACAGTAAAAATACACTTAGTCAATTAACTAAACCATAAATGTAGTTTAAGAAATTTACCTTAAAAAAATTAGTTAAAAACAAAAATAATCTTTTTACACCCAAAGTTGATAAAAAATATAGACTGCATGAATCTAAGCACAGCAAGGCTTCAAGTTGAAACGCACAAAAATGCATCGAACTCCACTACTTTTGCTTCTCAAAATTAATAATCGATTCATGAAGGATCTTTTAATTTTTCTAGTGGGATTCCAACATTTAATACTTAATTTATTCTTGGAGTAACTTTTAGCTTTCCTTTTATCCACGTGAGGGGGGTTTTGCGGATGAAAACAAAAAGCAACAGAAATCAAGTTGAACCCAACTGCCACAAGTAATTAATAACTCCATGCAATTCTTTGCGTTGAATTATTTAGGCTAGCTTATTTGGGTTATTGGGTAACTTAATGAGGAACGGAAAAGACTTCGATTAAAACCCCATGCTCAGATATTCGGATCGGTCATCAACCCAAAAAAATAAAAGGGAAAGGTTAAACGGGTCAGAGGATCAATTTGGGTCGAAACGGATGTAGAACCGTAATGATGCAATATATATAAATTAAATATATTATATTTAGATTATAATATATTTAAAATATATAATTATATTTTATTATAACAAATACTTTTTATTTTAGTTTCAATTTTGTATATTAAAAATTAAGATTTAAGGAAAAAAAAAACATTTTTTGGTAAAAACAGTGGAACAAGGCACCTTCGACACCTTGGGAACATGTAAAAGTTTGCAGTTTTGTGCTAAAAATTTTTCAAAACTAGATTCACCGATTTTCTTGTTTGATCAATCAGGTTGGCGGTTTTGGCCGATTTTTTACCCAATCTGGTTTTGGGGGTATAACCAAACCGGCCAGAGGTCAGTCACGGTTCAACCAGTCCAACCAGTCACTCCGGTCCAGCTTTCTGTTAAAACCGTCTTAAGTATTATGTGTTTGTTTGGTTTATAGGAATAGGGGTTTGGAATCAGAATCAGAATCGGCCGTTCCCCATTTGAAAGAATGGTTATTCTCCCCTCTCTCTCTCGGGAATGACATTCCATTCCAATCAAAAGGATACTAAAGTAGATTAAGATTTAAGAATGCTTTTCAAGGATTTCCATTCCTGTTTATGTTTCTAGAAAAAAACTAAAAAAAGAATTCCAACATGGAAAAAGGTTTATAAATCATATATAATTATGGTACTAAATATTGGATTTCTATGCATTATTGCATTTTAGTTCACATGGTCACAGCTGTAAGGTTTGCGACACCTAATTTTTTTTTAATAAAAAACCTCACACCATCTGGACTAAAATGCAATAATATATGCCTTGAATTATAACATTTATTTCGCATTATTTACTAAGCATGTCCAGTGCTTCTTGGTAAAAGGGACACCCCATTTATTTTATTAAAATGGGAAATTATCTAAAACCTAACTCACTTTATTGATAATGTCTGACTTCTTCAACATCGTTCAAAGTATCATACGTCTTTGTGTTTTAAATCATGTATTTTTTAAATTTCATTTATATATATATATATATATATATATCATTTAATAAATAATATAAATGAGTTCCTGAAAATATTTTTAAATAAGTAAATTGGAATCCTGTCGATATAACATGATATGCCCGATACGAGATGCATCGATCAATATTTTTAACCTTGGTTCTCAATATACAGCTGCAAGGGCTGTGAGGACCAATTTTGTCATTTGAAAATTACATTTATGTATGATATATAAAACGTTCTAATGGGTAGGGCTGTTCATAAGAAGGCCCAACCCAACCAACCCGAACCGACCCAACCCGAGTCGGCTGGGTTTTCATCAGCACTGGTCGGTTTTGGGTTGGGCAAAATCATAAGCCAATCCGAACCAAACCGAACCAATTAGTTTTCTAGTTCGGTAGTTCCTAGTTTCCTACTTAACTAGTCTTCTACTAGAACTAGAACAACCCTATCTTCTAGTTCTTACTTAACTAAATTGTATCTATCCTAATTTCTATAGTCTTTTACACTAAATAGGCAACCCATTAGGCAATTATAATTAGAATTAGGTGTCCTTCTAGTTCTAGGCTTCTCTATCATTTTTATACAGGAGCAAAACCGAAACCGACCCAAACCAACCCGTGAACAGCCCTACTAATGGGAGGTTCCTTTGCTTCTGAGGTAGATATTTTCAATCTAATGAGGGATAGGGTTTACACAATTTCCTTATTAAAAAACAAATTAAAGAATAATGGAGTACTCTAATCAACAGCAAAAAAAAACACCATTAAATATGAGAAAGGGATTATCTGAACTTCATAGTTGTATCGAGTTCAAATCTGCCTCCCACAGAACGCACCCCAATAACGTCCCACAGTACATCCCAACCATGTATTGGGAACGTCTCCTAATAACAAGCACAGGAGATGTTCTCAATGCATACTGAGATGTGCATGTGGGGCATTTTTGGGGCGCATTTTATGGAGAGCAGATGTAAACTCTGTTGTATGACAGTGCGACCAACCATTACGTGCCACACCAGTCATGAAGTGCATATGGCTCACAATTGTTCAATCTTTCATGCAAGGTTCAAAGTATTGACACGTATCGACCAATACGTATCGTTCCGAGACCCCTCCGATACACCCCTAAAGTGGATGTATTGGGGGTCTAACCAATTTAGGGTATAGAGGAGGTCTAAACCGGCTCTCCTGAACCAGTTGTAAAAATAAAAAATAAAAATAAAAACACCAAAAGCTGTATAGATTCGCCCAATACATCTATACGGCATATCAAACGTATCTATATTTTGAACCTTGCTTTGATGTGCATTTATTTTGGATTTGGAGCAAAATTATTGATCCCACAGCCTATAAAACAGCTATATCAGGTTCAATTAATCTGATCCCCTTAAATATCGAGAGGTCCAATTCCAATCAGTTCGAATAAATAAATAAAATAAAACACTCTCATTTCCCATCATCCGTCTGAACATATTAATGTTAATAATGTGATAGTCAAAGCCTCTCTCTCTCTCTTCGCAAGCTAACTTTTTTAAATTTTAAACTTCTAGAAGGATTGTTCATCAAGAAATTAAAAGGTTATGAGTCTTCTGCAAGGATTGCGGATCAAGAAATATATTCTAAGGAGTCAACCAAGTAATGAAAAAATGGTGCTTCTAGAAGGAAGACATTCCCTTCTACTCTAAGCTCTTAGTCTTCTTTTACTTTTTAAGTAATAATAATAATAATAATAAACATGTGGAACTGTAAACTCTCCATGATATGGCCAGTGAGCTAGCTTCATGTACATCTTATTGTGTCAATTGACTCAATTACTGGTTGTTGATACTCCTAGGGCTGCATTTCATGTTGCTTGATTTGAAAATTTTCAATTACATTTTATGCTTGCATTTATACCTATTGAAAATTTAGCAAATTCTCAACCCAACCCTAAATTGCACCCCTATTTCCCCAAAATAATCTAGAACCTGAATGTATAAATGGATCAGACATGAATCCACCTCTACAGAGTTCCACTATCCTTATCTACTTTCTTGAGTACAGGTCTGGACCTGGGTTTGGCTTGATCATGTAAATCCGACCCATTTAATGTCCCGAAAAATACCAACCTATTTCATGACTTAAGAGGTCCAAACTCAGCACATATACTGATGTGAGGCCTTTTATCAAGACGGCCATCCTAAGATTTCAATTCATGTTACTCACCTCTTTTTCTCCACTAATATGTTTGTACATGCTTTGAATATAACAAATTTTGTGATGATGATGATAATAGTATATAATATATTCTCAAAATTTTCAACAATTTTTTATATTTTTGTATCTATAAAAATTATTCTTATTTGCCACACTTATTATGCTTCATTAATATAGAGATATGCCCAAATTTTTCTACATAATTTATATATTTTTGTGTTTTTATCTTTTTCAAATTTTATTATTTAATTATAACTTCATGGGTTGACACATTTGACCTTAAATGTTAAATTGATCTACCGATCTACCACCAAATAGGAAAACAATTTCACTTTTGGGTTAGTTTTGAATTTTGTATTTTATTTATATCATCAATAAAGTTATAAACAATTATTGTTTATCGTGTCTAATTTTTAATATGTTTAATGTAAAATATTAGAGATATGTTCAAATGTTTTCTACATAGTTTTTATCTTTTTATTGTTTTTTGTATTTTTTTTATCTTTTTTTAATTTCTATTATTTAATTATGAAATCAATGGCTTACACATATGACTCGAAATCTTGAACCATTTGACTTGCCACCAGGAAAACAATTTCATATTTTGGTTAGTTTTAAATTTTATATTTTATTTCCAACATCAATAAAGCAATTATTATTTATCACACTTATTTTTCTTTAATATGATTAGTATATATAAAACACTGGAGATGTGCCCATTTTTTCTATAATTGTTATTTATTTATATGTTAAAAGTATTTATTTAATTATCACATCATGGATTACCCCACTTGACCCAAATGGTTGAATTGCTTATTCGCCACCATGATGAAAAACTGTTCCATTTTTGGATAAATTTTAAAAAACATGTATTTTATATTGTTAAAAGTATTGGATGTGGATTTACTTGATAGAATTTATTTGTTTTTATTTTGTAAAAATAATATCTTAAATATAGGATTCAATAAAAGAATAAGAGTTAATACCCTAAGATAAGATTTAATGAGAGGGAATTGAATGAGGAGAAATGTAGTAGTTCAAATTACATTTTGTGCCCTCACAATTAGAGAGGGACCAAATTCAAAAATAAGGGTATTCTAGTCAAGAGAAGGATTCAGTGAATGTTAATGGGAGTTAATACTTCAAATATGAGACTTAATGAGATAGATTTGAATGAGGAGAAAAGTGGTTATTCAAATTACATTTCCATCATAAAAATTAGACAAGAACCAAATTCAAAAATTGGGATAATTTAATCAAACAAAAGTTCAAACCATTATTCACATTTTAATAATAGTATAAATAAGCATGAAATGAAAAATGTAAAATGACATTTTTTCTATAGCTTGCTTTCCAATTATTGAACAAAAGTAATTTTGTCTTTTTATCAAAGAAGTAGTACTAAATGAAGATGTAAAATAACAATTTTGTCTTTGCTTGTTTTCCAATTCAAACTTTAGAGAGTGAGCATTTGTTATCTGATGAAAATTCCAGAAATCAGAACACCTATTCACACTTTTATAGATAGTATAGATTATGGATATGTTCACATCAAACTGGGTGTTTAGCATTGTAGCATTTTACAAGAGTTCTTGATTTATAACTGTTTAGTGTCACCTTTAAAAAAAAAACATAAAAAAAAAATGTATTTAAAAGAGATGTAGGCTAGTTAGCACTTAAAGTGTGCCATGCAATGCATGGGTTTAAATATAAGCTAGATTTTGGTTGGTAAATTTAGGATTTTGGCAACAATATGGGCTTAAGCTAAGGTCCATATTTAAAGTTGGGAAAAAGTTGTGTTTTGGTTGGCAAATTTTGGTTTTTGGTGTCAATTTGGCTTCAAGGCAAGGTCTATATAGAGTTGGGTAGAAGTTAGGTTTTGGTTGGCAAATTTTCAGTCCTTTTTATAGGCCCAGAATTGGAATTGGAATACCCTAGAAACGAAATCAGAATTGCCAATTCCCAATTCCCAAAGCCTATTTGATTCAGACAAGAACTGAATTCCAATTATTGTTGTTTGGTTCATTTGGAGTTGGAATTGGAATCAATCGATAATTTTCAATTGTGTATTAATTTATTTATATTTTTTATTATTGTTTTATTATTTGATTATTACTTTATTATTATTTTTTAGCACTTTATTATTGTTTTTTTAGTATTTAATAATCAACATCTTAGTATTTTATTATTAATTTATTAATATATAATTATTATTTTATTATCAATTTATTATGATATTAATAATTTATTATCTTATGAATGGTTTATTAGTATTTAATAACTAATATCTTAGTATTTATAATTAATTTGTGAATATTTTATTATTTAATTATTAATTTACTATTAACATTATTTTGTTGTTGTTGTTATTGTTGTTTGTTGTTGTTGTTGTTATTATTATTATTATTATTATTATTGATAAACTTTGAAATGGGAATCGAAATCCCATTCCAACCAAACAAATGGTTGGAATTGGAATGGGTCACTCTAATTCTGATTCCAAGCACCTATTCTAGGGAACCAAATGGACTCTTAGGTTTTTTACATCAAATTGGGTTTGAGACAAGGTTCATATTTTTGAGTTAGGCAAAAGTTAGGTTTTGGATGGAATATTTACGTTTTTATCATGAATTTTGGTTTAGGATAAGGTCCATATTTAGAGTTTGGTGCTGGTACAGGTTAGCAAAGACAGAAACCAATTGATGGTGGCTTAGGTGGTGTTCGGTAACATTGAATTGACCGCTGAACACTGAAAAATTTGCTTTTTAGTGTTCATTGATCATTCAGTTGTACCTCTTAACGAAGCCACTAAACACCAAAAAGTGCTCCTAATTTTTTAGATGCTAAGATACCTCTGAGCGGATTTGGAGGTAGCGCATGAAAACTAAATTCCAGTTCTACCCGTTTAAATTTTTTAAAAATCTAAAACTATCTCTTATCTTAATATTTATTTATTTTATATTATCCAAAATTATCCTTGTATCTTTTTTATCTTATTTTTATTATTCCTTATATTTATGATAATTTTTACTATTATATTTATAATGGTTTACTATTTTATCATTTTTACATTATTTTACTATTTGCAAATCTCTTTATTATATTTTATATTTTTTTATTATTAAATGATATTTTTATATATGTAATCTTTATTAACATTATTATTTTCTTCTTATACATTTTTATTACTTTTATAAGAAATTTTACTATTTTAACATTATTTTTTATTTTTTTATTAATATTATTTATTAATTTGTGTATCATATTTTTATTTTCTATTATTTTTGTACTATTTTTTATAATATTATTTTACTTTAACAGTTTTTGTTTACTTTAATTTAAATAATAACTTAAGGGGTAAATTTGTAAAGCACAACTTTTTTAGATGTCAAAGCATTCAGATTATCGAACTTTTTCATAGCTTTTTTAGAATGTCTACAAAAACAGGAAACTAAGGCCATGTTTGGATATACTTTTATAAAGTACTTGTGCACTTTTGAAAGTATAAAAGTACTAAAAACATGACATAGCGTTTGTATTGTGTACTTTATACTTTTTGTTTTCATACTTTTAAAAGTATCAAAAACCCCAAAAGCGCAAAGTCAGCTTTTTATACTCCATGCTTTTGGTGAAAATGTGCTTTGTTTTCGTGCGAACGGATGGTCACATGTGACCACCCTTTGATAAAACTCTTGACCCTACCTCCTCTTGCCACTACAAGAATCAGACTGCCATCACCGATCTCAAACCTCGAAACCACTGGAAACCATCACTAGAAGTACAAATGGATGTGCTTTTGCCATATAGAAAATGGTACTTTTGTTTTGGAATGCCTACTTTTCAAAATTTTTTATCCAAACGGTTTTCAAAGCAAAATTACCAAAATAAAAGTATTTTATGTACTTTATACTTTGATATTTTTAAAAGTACAAAAGTAGAAGTCTATCCAAACAACACCTAAATTTTCCACTGAATGCTTTCAGAGCTTTTTAGAGGTTATTTTGCTTTTCAGACTTGACTTCAGATTTACTGAACACCACCTTAGTTGGTAGGTTCATTAACGTCTTTAGTTAATTGTAGTAAAGACATGTAGTAGAGACCTAGGATCAAATCCTATTGCCACCAAGGTTAGGGAATAAGGGTTTGGGGGGATGCGCTACCCCTCCCCTATTTTGTAGCCTTATAAAGATAAAAAATGTGGTTATCATGAGATCAATAACAAGTTAAAAAACAATTTCAAAATTGAACTTAAGCACTTTCTTAGTACATTTTATTATTGAAGCAAAACAGTCCATAAAATAAAATATACATTAAATTAATAAAAAAAGAGAAAAGACTAATGACCCATGGAAAGGAGCAACTGTTTCATTAAACTTTTATAGAAGAAGAAGATCGGTTCACCCCATGTACTGAGTGGGGAAATTTGGATTTTAACATTAGTTTGGGTCTAAGCGAGGGTTCAAATTTAAAGTTGGCCCTTAACCTAACCCAATCCATCTGATTAACACCCATACTTTATTAGAGAAAACCAAAAGATCAAGAGATTTAAGAAGAAAAGAGAAATTTAACAAAGGGGAAATGAGAGAGAGAGAGAGAGAGAGAGAGAGAGAGAGAGAGAAAATGATCTTATTAGATAATAAATATGGATTTTATGATAGATAATGAAGACCCATGTGGATTTTTTGTTATATTTTTAATAATTTAATTTAAAAATAAATATGCACATGCGTAAGAAAGAGAAGATGAAAAAGTAAATGTGAGCTTTGTGGTGAGAAAGTACATAGATTTATATTACTTTAAAAAGGATGAGTAACCTCAAAAATATTTCTGAAATTTTATGAGGACAAAATTTATCACTCCATATTTAAATTTATTGCTAAAAAATGAGGGCAAATAAGGTAATTTGTTATTAATAGTTATTAATATCAAATGAGTTGAAAATAGGCAATTTTAAGATATTCAATTCCCTCTCATTAAATCCAACATTTAAGATATTAACTTGCATTCACCTTTATTTAATCATATATTTAAGGCATTTTTGTTTCTCCTCATCATTAAATTCTATTAATTAAATTCATACATAATAAACTAATAATTCCAATAACATAAAAACTTATACTTTTAAAATCTATCTGGAAAAAAAATAGTGTTTTCATCTAGGTGGTGGTAAGAAATTAAACCATTTTGGGTCAAATGTGTCAATCCATGTTGTCACAATTAAATAATAAAATTCAATATCAAATAAAATGCAAAAAAAAAATTGTAAACATTTTTAACATCATATATTCGACATATTAAACAATAATAAGTATGAAAAATAATAAACATTTTATTAATGATGCAAATGGAATGTAAAATTTAAAACCAATTGGAAATAAACTAATTTCCTATTCTCTCTAATTAAATCTCATATCTAAGGTATATTCTCTCATTAAATCCTATATTTAAGATGTATTTTTCTTATCACTAAATTCTACTAATTAAATCTACAATATTATTTTTAATAGCATAAAAATAAATATTTTAAAAAGTAATTTCAAAACAAAACCATTTCCCTCTCTTAGTGGTGGGTAAGCAATTCAAGTATTCAAATATTTGAGGTCAAGTGGGTTAATAAATAATGTCATAATTAAATATAAAATATATAAACTATATAATACAAAAAAAGAATTGGCATGTCTCTAATATTGCATATTCATTATACTAAACAACAATAATTATGAAATACAAGAAGTATTATTATTAATTAATGATGAAAGTGGAATGCCAAATTTAAAATCAACTTAGAAATAAAATGGTGTCATAGTCAAATAATAAAATTTTTAAAAATAGGAAATACAAAGAATCACTAAAATAAAAAATAGAGAAAATTTTGGGCACATATCTAATGTTGTATATTTATAAAAAATAAAATACCGCATACATATCTAATATTATGCATTCATTATATTGAACAAAAATAAGTATTATACATAAGAAATAATTTTAATAAATGATGGAAATGTAATACAAAACTTAATGTCAACCTAGAAATCAAACTATTTTTCTTTTTGGATGGTGGATTAGTGGTTTGGGTCAAATTGATTAATTGGTGATATGATAGTTAAATAATAAATCTTTAAAAAATAAAAAAATACAAGTAATCAAAATAATATATTAATTATGCCAAACAAAACTCAAGTGTGATAAGTAATTATTTATATAATACATATGTAATATATAATTTAAAACTAATAAGAAAGCAAAGCTATTTTATTATTTAGATGGTGGGTTAATGATCCAACTTATCAAAGAATCTCATGGTGTCATAATTGAATAATAAATATTAAAAAAAAGAACACAAAAAATGAAAAAATATAGAATTTTGTCAAAAACATTTGGGAACATTTCTAATGTTGTATATTCATCATATTAATTAAAAAATTGTTAAAATAAAAATTATTTTTATTTATGCCAGAAATGGATTACAAAAATTTAATAATAATAATAATAATAATTTTTTTTGTAATTTAAAATTTCCAAGTGCAAATGCACGTGCTTAATTACTAGTATCAAGAAAGAAATTAACTTTTTCAACTCTCAGTATGGGGCATTATCTTAGTAAATCAAATCACCAAGGCAACTCAATAATCATCAATTTTAACGATTGAAGAAACACATCTATTTCCAGAGCTAATCATTGCGACAATGGTTTTCTGAAAAACAATTGTCAAACATGATTAATTTAATGTTTTCGTTTTTTCTGATGTGGCAAACTTGTGAAATGGAACTCTTATGAAACACTCATGTGCCAAATCTCTACAAACACTATCTCAATACAGTTTCAATATACAATGGGATTTGCTCCTCACTAAGCACACCTCACAGTCCCATCCCACCGTGTATTGAAAACATCTCTCCATGAATAAAAGGTGTTCCCAATAATGTACGATTGGGATGTGTTGAAGAACAGATAGGGACTCTCCACTATAATCTGTATCGGCATATCTTACTATAAAACTAGCGGGGACCCGTGCAATGCATGGGATTTATTAAGCGAAAACTAAATAATAGAAAGGTCATTTACTAAAATACCCCTTATAGTTTCATGGATTTACTAAAATCTATCCTATAGTTAAAATTTCACTAAAACACCACTTATAATTTACGATGGATTTAATCAATCTTCCATTAAATGACAGTGTTGACCCTAATGTTCATTTAAATAAATTTAATCAAAAGAAATTAAAAATAAAAATACCATTTTTTTCCCTTTATAAGACACAGATAACCACTCTATTGGCTATATTTGGTTAATTATGTATTCTATACAAAAAAAAAAATTAAGGATATTTTTAGAATAAAAAATCATGGGCCTAATACCAAAACAAACACTCCTTAATGAAGGTTGATTAAGTAAATAAGTTGTAAAATATATGGGATGTTTTAATAAAATGAAAACTATAAGGTAGGTTTAAGTAAATACGTAAAATTGTAAGATGTTTTCTAGTAAATGACCCTAATAGAATCACATAAGAGTATACAATTGTTTTATATTTTCAACTTTTTAAATAATAAATAATTATTCATATTTTATATACTACTTTTAATAAATTTTTTATAATACAAAAATAACAATAATTAATTTTAGTTATGTTTATTCATCAAACTGATGAAACCGACCAACCCGATTAATTCGACCCGAGTTGGTTAATTTTCTAGTATTTTAGGTCGGTTTTGGTTAAAAAATTTCTCAATTCAACCAAGTTGGATCAATTTCACTTTTGGCCATTTGTAAACCAGCCAAAACCGAACAACCTAATCACGAATATATATTAACATTTTAAATATAATTTTTATTATGGAAAAGTAGAAAATTTCTCATATTTCTTAGTCTAAAATGTTTTATATCATAAATCTAATTTTTAATAATTGCACTACAATTTTTAAAATTAAATTATTTTTTTAGGTTTAAATCTTTTGAACCGACTGACCAAACCAAGAAACGGCCCAAACTGATACAATTTGATTGGGTCGATTTTCATAAAAGGTCAGTTAGTTTCAACTGACCAACTCCCCCAACTTGACCAGGTCAATTTGGTTGGCCAAATAGCCTACAACTGAACCGAACCAACTCATGAACATTTATAATTTCAACTAAATTAATATTCTTACCTCTAATAAATAACAATAGTTTAATTTTCAATAATTATTAAAAATTTATAACAAAAATACACAATTAGGGATAATTGGCACAACCTACAGATACTTTTTTTTTTTCTTTTTTTCTTTTTTTTTTTTTTCCAGTATACAAATGCTTGGGCATAGGTTTTGTGCCATCGTAAAGGTTGTGAAAATCGTGGGCAGGGCCTATGGTCAATACTATGGACTCACATCTGCTGCACACCCGAAGTTGATCCAAGTCAGGAGTAATCCCCATGAAATGCAAATTCGGATAAAGCCCCCCCTTTCGGTTAAGTTGAATAACGGAAAAAGTTAATTTACTAAAGTATCCATTTAAGAAACTTCAATAAAATGGAAATTGCAACAAAAAAAATTAAAAAACTTCTATGAAAACCTAGAATTGAAATAAACATAACATTCAATCATATCAACCAAACCGGTAACAAATAGAAAATAAAAAGGTTAGAAAATCATTGTAAAAGGGTAATTTAAAGATTTAAAGAAATTTAAACATTTATAAAAGAATCTTTTTCGAAATTAACTGATGAAATTCTAAAGAAAAGGATCTTTGTTAGAATCTAAAAGGTCAATAGGGTCTTTAATACAAATGGAAGTTCGGGGGATAATTGCCACTACCCCAAAGTACAGATAGTAATCTATGATTTATCCTTAAAAAAAATACATAATATCACATCAACAAAATTATTGTAAAAACACAGTGTTTACATTTTATTGGGGTCAAGATGTAAACTCTAATACTCTAGGCCTGAATATACCATAATAATTAATATTCAGTGGATTAAAGTTGAGCAAACACAAATGAAGAAAAGAAACCGGGTTGTATACAATCTTTTATACTGGCGTGTTGTAGACCCTGTATAGCGTGGATCGGGTCAAGTTGTGGCTGTTCATAAATAAATCCAAATCGATCAAATCAACCAATCTGGTTTGACCCAATTTGAGTTGGTCAGTTTTTCTTTATTATCGGTCGGTTTTAAGTTGTGAAGATAAGCAAATTGATAATTTGGTTCGGTTTCGGTTTTCATATGAAAATCGAAATCGAACCGAACCGAACCTAACCAAGTTATGTGAAAAATATATATTCTAAAAAAATATATGTTAAATATAGATATTTTAGTTTTAAATAATAAATATATATCTGAAAAAATATATATTCTGAAATATATCAGATATATATTTCCAAAATATATATTTCCAGAAATTAGAAAATATATATTTTGATATATTTGTACAAATGTTTTGGTTTTAAATATATATATTTCCAGAAAATATATTTTGAAATATTATATATAATATTAGCACTTTGACTTCATGTGCATTGTGCAAGCTTGGAGTTGGTTGAAACCCAAACTGACCCAAACCGACTCAAATCAACCAAGTCGGTTTTACTTAATAGAAGGCCGTTTTCGGTTTGATTTATAGGTAACCCGACCAAGTCGGGTCGGTTGAAAAAACACTAATAAACTGACCCAACCCGACCCATGAACAGCCCTACTTGCATGGACCTAACTCTACAGAGTTAGGATGGGGTGATGAGCCTTAATCGGGTTAGCTAGTAGATTTGGATTGTTTCAAGGACTAAATCATATTAAAGATGTGGCTTAATTAGTATTTGTGACTTTGCAGTGTTCCACTGACCTGAAGGATGCATAAACTGTTGGATTATGTATGAGGAGATATTCCTAATGCATGGAGATAGTATTTTGTGGGTAGACATGAGTGGAGTTCTTGTAGGTAAGAGTTCCATAATCATGTTTGAGGTTTTTTACAGCTGACTTCTATCAAATTGGGATTTGCTCCTCAAAACCACATCCCACTATGCATTAATTGTGACCAACTGACCATCTCCCATGAATAATAACTTACAAATACGAGAAATGTTCACAATGTGCAACTGAGACATGCTGTGAAGTGTGCGAGGAGCGCTTTGTAAGGAGTTAGCAGATCTGGACTGCTTCCATCGAGACCAGATCTGCTCCTCACACATGGTGCCTCACACTGACCTCAAAAGCACATCCCACTGTACATTAATTGGAGACATCTGTCGTATTTATGTATTATTATTTATGGGAGATGTTCCCAATGCACGATACGATATCCTATGAGACTCGCTATGTGAGGAGCAGATCCCAATTCGCTTCTATCGTCTTCTATCACGCCTCACACAGACTTATTGGCACGGTCCCAACAAGCCGCTGGCGCTGAAGACCATTTTAAGAAAAAGAAAAAGCTTATAATTTGTGCACTTAGTCATGTAACCAATCATGAGTGATACATGTTCAGATCTTTGCAACTATAAGGTAACTCGGTTTAATATTTGGGTTTGGGCAATACCAAATTACCAATAGACAGCCAAATCAGTGCTTCTTATTCTTATAATATATGAATTTGATTTGAATAAATCAATGATAAAAAACAAATCACCAAATGGTAATAGTTTAATTGTAGAAGGAAGAGAGAGAAGTGGTTAACATGTGAGGGGTATTTTTGTCAAATAAAAAAGTAAATGAAATGACATTAAGTGGGTTGGAGTCATTTTTGTCATTTGAAAATTACCTCTTTATGTTTCCCTTTGATTGTAATGCAAATTTCATTTGTAGTGGTGTAAATGCATAAGGCTGCATTTGGAAATAATGCAAATGGAGTGTAAATTCTGGTTCAGGGTAAATTTGCACTCTAATCCACTTTTGCCTCTGTTTAGCAACATTGCATTTATGTATTGATAAATGATAGAAAATATATTTTCTAATGCATATTTACATCGATACACTACAGGAAAAATCAGCTTTAGCAACAGACAAAGCCGTTCCAAAAAGATACAAAAAACCGTTGCTAAAGGCTATAGCAACGGTTTAGCCACGGTTTTTTGTCGGTGGCGGATATTGGCGTGGCTAAAACCTATAGCCACGGATATTGTACACCGTGGCTACAAATGTATGTAGAGCCACGGTTTTAACCATTAAATAAAAATTTTATTTCAACGGATTTATTTTATACCATTGCAACAAATTGCTATAGCAACGGTTTTAGCCATGGCTATAGAATATGGTCTATTGATGAATAAGTAGAAATAGCAACAGTTTTAGGTAAAACCGCCGCTACAAGTATTAGCTATTCTTTTGTATTGCTACGGTTTTTATATTAACGGTTGCTATAAAATTCTTATAGCAACGGTTAGGGTCAACAATTGATGTTGTAGAATGGTCGTTAGAAAATATAACCGTTCCTAAAATTGCTGTGTGGAACTTTTAGCATTTCTCATTTAAATTTTGAAGAAATACTATTACAAAAGAATTAATTTCACCTGTTCTTGTATGATAAAACCTGTATAAAATTACACAAAATATTTTTAGAAGTATTTGTTCAATATACACATTTAATAAAGTTTTTTTCATCACCAAAAAAGAAAATAGAATTAACAATGTTATCATCATTACATCTGAATAGTAGCTTATATGCACGTGCATCATACTCAAGACGTTTTCTTTGGATCATAACTTCAGTCTGTCAAGTTCAACAAAAATAAATACATAAGCATTGATGTAAATAATTAGCTATATAAATTAAATAATGTAAGATTTTTATATGCATTATACACTTACCATTGATTTAACCAATGTGATGTGAGATCCAAATGCATCTCCAAGAGTTACCCTAGAAAAAAAATCCAAGGGAATCAAAATCAAGATGGGGCAATAAAGAAAGCAATTCATGTTGGAGAAGACCCCCTACACATGTCGTAAAATCTTAACATTCTTCACCTTCTCAAGGGGGGCCCGCTAACCCCAAATAAACCCCCTTTAGAGGTTCACATGATAACAAATGTCTTATCATCGCTTTCAAATTTATTATTTATCACTACTCCAAATCCCTTTTTGGATGCAAAGCAACTAGAAAAGAAGATGAGAACCTTCCTATGGGCTGGTTGGAAAAATGATAATAAGTTTTCAAACCTTCCAACATTATATGCATGCATCAGGGTGTGCCTATCCTACTTTCAAGATATGCTCTGTTGCATCATATTTTCCTACCCTCTTGTACAGATTGTGGTAAGCATGACCCTAACATGAATAAGGAAATGGAGAAAGATGATGAACTAAATCCACCAAGACATGTGACCAATCACATGATGGTCACAGTAGAGGCAAAGAAGTCATTTTATTATTACCAAAAAGAAGTAGAAAAACGCAATTCAGAATTGGAATTGTGTAAAGAAGCAAGAGAGAAGGCTGGAAATTATCCATAAAATGATTGTTCTTCCTCGTGCAAGATTTACACTACATGACCATTGGAAAATTATCAGATTGATAAAGAAACATAGACATATCCAGTTTCAATGGATAGTGCAACAGATTGGTTCATGATCTCTGCTGATTCAGAAAACAAGTTTTTTTTAAACATCAATATGAAAACCATGAAAGAGCATTTTTATATTAACAAGGAAGTATCAAAATTATATAGCAATAGCAAAGAATTTTGGGGTAGGTAAGGGGAAGGTTAATCTAAATCATAACTGTCAAATCTGAACCCTTCTGTAAAGGATCCAAGAATTGTCATTTCTTTAAAGGTAAGGGGAAAGTTATTCTTTTCTATTCACTACTTTAACAAGTAAGCACACAGTACAGTGCAAGATCAACATAGTTAAGCCAAAAGTTTGACACATATGACCAATAGGGGTGTTACTATTTGAGATTGTTTTGATTTTCAGAGGCAAGCATCTCTCGATGTCCTCAGTTCAGGTGCAACCTGAACAATTGGGAGGTGGAGGCCTGTTCGTAGTTGTTGAGACTCCTATGTGGGGTTCATGTCCAACCTTCTATCCTTGACCATAGAACATGAATTGGTATCAGATCTGGTTGACATCTACTCAAGTGTTAGTTTCCTCTTTTGATGTTTGTTTTTTAGATAAGAACCAATAGAAACCAAATTCAAGACTGAACTTGCTTCTAGATGGGCCATGTTCCATGTGTCCCATTCATAGTTCATACAAGCCTTGGGTCCACCATGGCTATCTTATCTACAAATCTTCAACTTTTGACCAAATGGCCCAATAGTGCAATGGATCCCTTTTAGAATTAAAGGTTGTTCTATTTAGGGGTCCTAAATGTGTTCTTTCATCATAACCCAACACTACCATTAATGATTGTACCCTTCACCTTTCCCCACTAGTCTAATACTGGGGAGAGAGAGATTTATTGCAAAGATCACTGTCCATATGCAATTATAAAGCTCTGGACCATGCACTGTGAGTGAGATCAGAGTAAAATCTTGAGGGAAAACAATGGTGTGATTGCATAAGAGTAAAACCATATGAATTGATAATGGCATCACTAAACTATCATTTGGTCCCACCAAATGTTGAACCCTCAGCTCAAACAGATCAAGCAATTGAGTAAGAAGTGGTCCTTGTTATACATGAATTCCCTCCAAGTCCAAGTTGATGGATGGCAACACATTTTTGGGTAGGCGCATTCTTTTGAATCATATTCAATTTTAATGAATGTTTCATTGATGATTAGACATGTTCAAGGCCTGGGTTTATGCTGGGTTTGGGATGGGCTTTACCACTTAGTAACAAAAAATGCCCAAACCCGAGTTCATGAAACCTAGTATACATGATGCAATTATAGAGCTCTAGACCATGGACTGGGGTGAGATGGGAGTAAAATCTTGTGAGAAAACAATCGTGTGATTGCATCAAAGCAAAACCATATGAATTGACAATGGCATCATTGAATTATTTCAATCTAATAACACCCACATTCACTGCATATATTGTCATTTGGTTCCACCAAATACTGAACCCTCAACTCAACCAGATCCAACAATTGAGTAAGAAGTTATTGCTGCCCAATATACAATTATACACTTAAGTTAAAAAAAAATCATACACAAAATATGAAAGACAATAATAATTCAAGTTATTTTGAAAATAACATTTTTAGTGATCTATTGAACCACAACACTTAAAACATGTTTGGTTACAGTTTTTGGCACTAAGGAATGCATCCAATCAAAATCCATTGTGTTTTTGGCACTAAAGCCCCCCAAAGGATTGTCTGAAAACCACTGAAGTGCCTGAATTGAATGACTTGTGTTTGTGACTATTGTTTTTTAATGGATAAAATGGTCATATGATAAAATAACTCCCAATGAAGAGGGGTGCATCTCATATCAGGGTTTACAGACCAATAAATTTGCATTGAATGTGGGGTTAATGTAGTCCCTAATTTCCCTTTCACACAATTCCTACTTTATCTTTCACAAAGTCCCTTAAAAATTTGTCTATATAGTACACAACGTACCTTTAATGGTACTATAGATATAAATATAGTTTACATGAGATTGAAAGCCTAATTGCTAGCTTTCTTTTATAAGCTTTAGGTATAGCCCTAGCTCACTAGCTCTAGGGAAAAGTTAACAAAATCTGTTTTTTCTTCAACTTATATGATTTGGTTTTTATAAATAAAAAGGCTACTACCCCCTCCTTTGGATGCATTGTCAACATTACATGAGATTGAAGGCTTGGCTACTTGCTTTTCTTTTACCAGCTTTAGATATAGCCCTAGATCTAACCTCTAGGGAACCAACAAAACTGCTACTAGAAAAACTTTGTTGTTTATATAAAACAACATTGATTGTTTTAAGAAACTGTTGTGATTGACATCTCATAATGAGTGAGGGTAAAAAGGTATTTATATTCAAATATTTTTCTTAGTTGAAAAGACAAATTAGGACCTGAATTAGCTAAGGTGAACTCCCTATTATTGCCTTCACAATTTCCTTGTGACCTAACCTAAAATGTTAGGGGATGTAGGCCCCTGGTTAAACCAACAAGACTATGTCTTAGTCCAAGTTGTGAAGGACTTATCTTATTTGTACAAGCCTGATTTTACATGATTCTAGTATTAGAAAAGATAGCCAAAAATGAATAGACTAAACAAAAAAGTTGTCACTTACATCCTTCTCCAAAGGTATCTAAATTCACTGAATCCATGTAGAACACCTTGTGAATGTAAGTCCTACAATTTGACATCAATCAACATAAGTAAATAGTATTAAGAAAAGCAAGACAACCAGATGTTTCATCCATCTACCATTTTACAATAATTTTTATTTATTTAATTATTGTAAAACAATTGCAAGTCCAACAATACTTATGGAGAAGAGTATTGGACAGTCACGAAGCAACATATAAGAAAAAACAAGTGTAGCAAAAACACATGTACCAAGATGGATGAGACAGTGAGTGAAAAACTAGAAAGATAGGATTGGAGATGAAATCATTAGAAGGGATCTAAGAATAACTCAAATAGATGATAAAATGAGAAAATTGGACTAAGATGGTTTGATCACATGCATAGAAGACCGGCTCTCTCTACCAAATAAATAAATAAATAAAAATGACTAGCTCCAACAACTATTAGAAGTAATTTTTCTAAGCTGAAAAGAATAGAGGGATTAGGGACAGACCAAAAAGTACAATAATTAATTAAAGTAATAAGAACCTAAGAACTGATTTAAGCACTCATAAGTTAACAATTGATAACACACTAAGCAGAATAAATAGTGAAATTATATTCATAGCTATCTCCTTATGGTTGGGAGTTGGGTAAAGATGCATAGCACTAGGGTTTCGAAATTGATTATACTAGAATTCATAATTATATTCATATGCTTGTTTAATGATTCCTATTGCTTAGCCACATGGTTCCCCATCTTATACTACCTTCATCTAGGATATGAGCTACTTCTATTGTCTTGGAATCACAATATTTTACCTTATTACCACATAAAAGATCTTTTCCTATATCAAGTGCATACACATTTGGTGTGTGAAGAGTTTTCATAAAGCTTTACAAATTATAAAAATCTACTACTTGCAAATTACCATGAAATCCCAATAAATAGTAACATTACTAATAATAGAAGAACCACAAAAGTTAGCATATCTAATTGCATTTCTTAAGGATAAAACAATATCTTAATCATTTTTTATTGTTAAAGGCGACTACAGTAGAGCTAGATAAGAGACTTTTCTTTTAAAGAAGGCCAAACAAGGTTTACCCAAGGTTTAAAATATCGATACAATCCGATATGCCAGATGGGACGTATCGACCTGCAACAGAGCTCTCTATTTTTTTAGTTCTTTTTCTTTGAAACTAGTTCAGGGGGTTGGTTTAAGGTCGGTCTACCCCCTGAAATAGGTTGGACCCCGAAACACTAAGTGTAGGGGCATATCAAAGGGGCCCTGAAATGACGCGTATTAGCCAATACACCCCCTCCCCCCCCCCTCAATACGTGACAAAATTATAATCCTTGGGTTTACCATGATAGTTCTTTTTGAATAGGTTGGCTCTTGATGTTGAATATCTCCATATCTCCATACTAATCAAAAAAAAATCTCCATATATATCTCCATGCAACTAATTAAATGGTGCTACTATCTGTACCAAACTTCTAAAATCTATGATTATGAAAACAAAATTGTACCATGAACTAGATTACATGTTACATACAAAAACCAGATTTGTAGAATGTTAAGGACTTAAGTGTACAAGGGGATTAGTTATAGGGACAACTGACCAAAGTGTTCTGTTCATTTTTTTATTGGTTGTTCTCTTCACTATTATAGAGTTCAATGTTCATAATCCATATGAAGTTCATTTTTTTATTGGTTGTTCTCTTCACTATTATAGAGTTCAATGTTCATAATCCATATGAAGTTTGCCTTTTGTTCGATAAGAAAACATAAGAATTCTTCTTTCCCTTTTCTTAAAAAAAAATCTCAAATTTACCAAGCTTTTTATCCTATTTATTAGGCATAATTATGTTGAGCAACCAAATAAGAGATTTCCTACCTAAGCTTTAGGTCCTACTTATCATGAACTGGCTTGCAAACTAGTACAAAACATACTAGTTCATAGGCCTTATAGTACGATCGAGCAATTTAGGCTATCTAGTGTGTGCCTAACCTGCAAAACAAATTCTATAGTGTAAAGAACTAAGGACTAACATTATGTTTATGATGTGTTCTAAACAGTGTAAAGAATTAAGGAGTAAGAATTAGCAAGACCATTTAAAGCTTATCAGCTAATAGGTTTGGTAGTGAAGGCCTAGGCAGTCTAGCACTAACAAAACCCAAGACCTGGTCAGCTATCCAGTTTACCATTTCACTAATTCAACCACCAGGATTGACAATAGTGTACAGCCACTGATTGTAACTGTTAATGTGATATCAATGTAACTTGATGTATTAAAACTGGTTCACAAGAGTAATTTGATACCTAAGTATGTACCTAACAACAAAAGAAAAAACAAAAGATCATAGGAAAGAATATGTGCCTAACTCTAATTGTCATAAAAATGGGAGCGATGCCTCTAGACTTGCAACACAACAACAACAGAGTCAAAAGATTAAAATAAATGGAAACAATAGAACTATCTACCACTACATTAGAACATATAACCTAGTCATTTGAGACCGCTTGCATTTTTTCTCCTTTGTTTTTTCATAAGCTCCCATTTTCTAGACATGGTGGGACTGTGTCCCCCATCACTAGTACACTGCAGGGGATCTAAAGCTTAGTAAGGGACCATAGTAATAAGATTCCAAAAATGTTATCATTCCCAAAACAATTAAACTAAGCATGAAAACAATTAGACATGTGAAAAAGAAACAAATAGATCAACTAAACTAAAGGGGAACAGATTCCCTCACATTAGTTTCAATTACTTTAGATAGATAAGTAGATATTCAACCTGGTCTAACCTATTTAAGCACAATGTTCTAATTAATAGATTTTAAATAATAACAAGCAACACAAAAGAACATGATGACTCAATGACTCAACATACCTTTGTCTAAAAAATGTCAGAGTTGATGCATGGCCTACAATACATTGAGTCATTGGCATAGTTTTGTCATTGATTGGCATATGAAACCAAAAAAGAAAACCCTAAATAATCAGAATTTGTAAGGTGATAACAAGTGTTTAGTGGCTGTCATCTAACCTGATTCTTTTATGCAACAATGGTGTTGCTATGCCTTTATGGTTTTCCCTCTTAGATGATAAGATAGATAATAGAGGCTTGGCATCAAATGAAGATTTCTTCTCCAACGAGGACAGTTTCGCACCAAATGGAGGTGCCTGTTATCTTCCACAAACATGCTTTGTTTTTTACCAAAGCAATTACTACCTTTGAATGTCATTCAATCTGCAAACATTTATAGTTGAGAGATTTAACCAGCCTTAGATCATGCAACACTGCTCATTATTTTGCTCCAAAAGAGTCATATATGTCATTCCTAATTTCTAAATACTCCTAATTCCAGATAGTCCTAGGTTCCCTAGGCTCCACCCAATCACCCATCAAAGATATCTTATTTTATTCAAATTGGGTGTTTGCAATGTTGTTGCTTATTTGATTTTTTCCGATGATGAGAAAGATTGTTTGGCCATGAAAAGCCTCCACAATTTTAAACCAATGGAAAATTTGTTGATGTCAAAAGACATTGATGTAATGGACTTTCCATTTGTTTGGCCATGAGCAGCTTAGAAACATAGGTGGTGTTAGACATGGATGTCATCTATTGGGCGGAACGGTTCCCACTAATCCAACATTCTAAAATTTTTTGTTTGATTTTTAAATTGCTAACAAATAAAATTTTATTTTATATAAAACCAATTAACCTAGACAAGTGGTTGCCTATTAAAATTGAATGAAAAGCACACAAAGAAAATATAGATTCTGGGATTCACCACTGAAATAGTAATCTATTCATCATATGAATGCAAACACCCAAATTAGTTGATTATACGAGTTCGACTGATAGAGAGTTGGAGCAAATTCAGATGAATCTCAATCTCTACATATATATTTGCATCATTTCTAAACGCAGCCTAAGTATAAATAAATTGAGTGAAAATCCAAGTTTAGTTTTTGCTTTAGATTTTACTTTGTTTTATTTGTTCGTAAATGATGCATTCTTCATTAAGTTATATGAATCATGAAAGATTAGTGAAGCAGGAGGAAGGTTAATATTTGAGAGGAAATAAGGTAGGAAGCAAATTGATCTAGTTCCCACTTTATATAAGAGAGAATTAAATTAAGTGGAAGTGGTGCAAAATTTATACTGCAAATGAGACAAAAAGTACAAACTCTTGATTTTTTCTTTATCTTTGGTTTCTCCTCTTGATTCTTAATTTCTCTCTCATACTATTTCTCCTCATTTCCTCTCACGTCTCTCCATTCATTCTGTGTGCTTCCTTTGGATCTTGAGAAGTTCTTTTGGGAGTTCATGCTCTCCAGTTTGAATTAACTATGGGGATAAATAGACTGCACTTCACACAAGAAATCTGAAATTACAGCCCTTTCCTAAAAAAATCCCTTGATTATATGAAGTAGAGAAGACATTTGTGTGAAGAAGAGGTGAATGAACGTTGAAGATGTGTTGAAGCAAAATGCATGATAATGGCAGGAAATGGAGTGTCTGCTGAGAAAATACATGGGAAACAATTCTTTCTCTCTCTCTCACCAACCGGTCAAATCCTTCTCTTTTGATTTGATTTGATTTTTTGTTATTTTAATTCTTAAATACTTATTTCAACATTTTTATCACTAAACTGTAAATTTTTTTCTGGGTCAAACTGTTCGATCCCTTAGGTGTCAATTGGGCGGATTAGGTTTAGGTTGAGTTCCAATATATCTAATCCATTTAACCACCCAATCCGTTAAATTAGGTTCAACCCAAAACCATCTTCACCCAGAACAATTCACCCAAACTATTAATTTTGTAACAATTACAACTTTATGAAAATAAATTTGGATTAACTGAACGCTTTAACTATATAATAATGATAAAATTATTGTTGGTTTCACAATCTGTTCAACAGCAAAAACATTCAGCTAATCCCATCTTCCTATAAATTTCAATTTAATTAATGCAGTATGATCAAGCTATTATTTTAAAATTTTCAGCTTCTAGAAATCAAAAGGGTGTTTAAGACTCAACATAGTAATGAAAGAAATCAAAAGGGTGCTTCTAGAAAGAAGACGACCCACTCTAGAAAGAAATCATAAGGGTGTTTAAGACTCAACATAGCATTTCCTAGCATTTAATATGTCTAATGATAATAATAATATCGGCATCTTCAGCTACCTCTCCGTTTTCTTGACAATGATGCAACAGCTAGGGCTATTTAATAACAGCTGAACAGCTGAAGTGGCTGAATAATGACTAGATGCTTGTCTTTCGGTGAATAAGTCATGGTAGAGATTGTCCATTGTTTATCAGTACGGTTCAAAGTATTGATACGATACGTTCGATACCGTACCGTATCTTTTGAAAAAGATACGGTACGAAACGCCTGTTTTTAGATGTTTTGGATCCCCATTTTTTTTAATAATAAAAAGCATGCTAAAAGCTTCCCAAAAAACCAAAATGTGAAAAAAACTAAAAAAAATAAAGTTTCGGCCGTTTTTAAGTACTGAACAACCAAAACTCGTATCGTATCGATACTTTGAACCTTGTTTAACAGCTGAAACTGAAATATATTGTTTGCTATATTTTTTTAATTATTGTATCTGATAAAAATGGTATTCAATTCAGCCATTTCAGCCAATAACCTTAAAATTGACATGACATTGGCCCATTACAATGGTGCCTCATATATACATCTCAATATGCATTGGGAACATTTCCTGTGGGTGTGAGGCGTGCTGCAGATTCCATTTGATGTTACTCCAAAACAGAAGAGGAAAAGACTGAGATTAACCTGTCAAACTGAATCCCAGATCTGCTCCTCACAGAATGCATCTCACACGGGACCTCATAGCCCCATCCCACTGTGTATTGAAAACAGTGGAACAGATCCTGATTCCATGGCCAATGGGTCTCATGTACATCCTATCCTCTCAATAGTTACCCCCCACTCCATACCCCTAGGGCTGCAAATTGATTTTGAAAATTTTCAATTACATTCCTCATCAATTTGCACCCCTATTTTTCCTAGGCGATCCAAATCTGAATACATAAATGCATGGTTTATAAAATCGATCCGGAGAACGAACCAATCAGGAGTCCAGTTCCTGGGTCAAATGGTCCGATCATTCAAATCAAACGATTGACCTGTTCTAACAAAATAAATAAAAAAATTAAAAAAATGGTCAAAACCATTCAAACAGTTCAAACGATTAATCATTCAGAACCAGTCACTTGACTGGTTCTCGATTTTTTCAGTCCGGTCCGATTTTAAAAACCATGCATAAATGGATCGAACATGAATCCACCTCCATACAATTCAACGATCCTTATCTAATCTCCTGAGTATAGATATGGACTTGGGTTAATGTCCTGAAAAGGATCAACCGTTCAACCTATTTCATTTCATGCCTTAAGAGGTCCAAACCGGGCAGACTCTGAGCTATACAGGTTCAATGGAACTCTGTGACAGTTACCCGTCCTGACTTGGGGCCTCACGTCAAGATTATTACCATCCCAAAATTTTAATGCATTTTACAATTCAATATCTTCTCTATCTCTGTCTCTGTTGGACGTGCCATCAAATTAGTCTCTTAGCTTTAAAGTTAAAGGAGGACCATTGGGATTTGGGAAGACAAACCCGGTGACAACAGTCCTACTCCAATTCAAGTTGGCTGACCCGATTTCAAATTGTGAATTGACGAATGTTTTCAAGTTTGTTACAGATGGAAGCTCAAAGTTCAATTTTCTCACGTATATAAGATAGAGATGGCCATTTTAATTTAATTCCTTCTTTTTCTTTGAATTCCTTTTTTTTTTCTTTTTGTTCTTTTATTTGGTTTAGTGATTTTTGGGGAGAACTACTCTCCATTCTGTACGTGTGTAGTGTGCTTTCCATTATTAACATAACAGGTGAAAAAAAGAATATTAGTCCAAATCCGGTAAGAAACGGGTGTGATTAGTCGAATCGGAATTTTCTATCCACTTAACATCACAGTTAGATATGAGGAAATATCTCATACTCTTACATGTTATTATGCACGAGAGATGTTTCCAACTCATATGACACAGCATTAGCCTCCGTTTGGGAGTATTTTATTGGTTTGGTAAATGTGCCTCAAGCAAACTTATTGGGTATCAGACTATCAGCTGAAACCCATTTCGCAAAGTCCAAAAAAAAAAAAAAAACGTTTATTCAAAAATTGTTTTTTAAAAAGCCCATTTTACACTCTAAATGCAGCCTTTTTGCCAATTAAATGCATCAAGAGTCACCAATAATAATAATAAGAAGAAGAAGAAGAAGAAGAACGAAAATAATAGAATGACTGAATGGAAATGTTTAAAGGCATGGGTCTATGATTGTATATTCTGAAGTTACTCTTAATACTTTTTTGTATATAAAATAAAATTGACCAAATAGAACCAAATAAAATGGTTGTTTGTGTTTTCTAAGGGTAAAAATGATATTTTCATTTTTATTTTCTTTTGATTAAATTTATTTGAATGGACATTAAGACTATGTTTGGTTTGAAGTAAGGTTCAAAATATCGATATGCCCGATATGCCAGTAGGAGCATATTGGGCTATATCGGTATTTTTTTTTTTTTACTTTTTTAATTGTTTTTCAAAATCGGTTCAGGAGGGGCGGTTTAAGGCTCCTCCACCCCCTAAACCGGTCAGAACCCCGATACACTCTCTGCAAAGGCATATTGGGGAACTACCGGAATGATACGTATTAACTGATACGGGCGATACGTATCAATACTTTAAACCTTAATTTAAAAAAAAGTTTTGAAAAAGGAAGAGAATGGTAAGAAAACTTATACAAGATTTTTCTACCTTTTCCTTCGTTTTCCAACTTTTAACTTCAAACCAAATATAGCCTAAAATTAAAAGTATCACTTTCCACTTACTAATGAAAGATCAATTAATAAACCGACATAACAATTAATAAACGATCATACTGATAATAATTAATAACATTAAAATCCAATAGAATCACTATTTCAGTATGTGTTATACACCAAAACCAGCGTCTAGTAATTCCCCAAGTCAACTCGCTCAACACAAGATGTGGGCTGATACCATTAAAAAAGAGCTGGCCAATATCTGAGAGATACTGGTAAGGGTCAATGACCCATGTTTGCCATGTGTAACACATCCCGCGGATCTCGGGTCCGTTCCCCAAACACATTAAACAAAGCTTTCATTATTACCCCAAACACATTTTACCTTAATTATTAATAGCCTAAACAAAGCTTTCATTATTGCATCATTTCTTCACCTCTACGCTCTGTATTTCTAACTAATTTATTTAGATCTAAGATGCCTTTTTTAGACGACAGAGAAACTCCCATATCTAAACACTATCCATAGACATCACAAAAAAAAATCTATTAACGATATTAGTTCTAGAAGCAATTTTTTTTTATAATTAGTTGACCATAGCGTGGGTTAATAATAATATATTTTGATAGTCAATGACTCAATGCAACTCTTTATTATAGAAATTAAAACAAGATTAGGTGTAAGATATCCTGTTGGTTTTCATGCATGGAATCTTTCTTTAGTGTTCAAAATATAAAACAAATAAATAAAAAAAAAAGAAAATTAAATGATTTAGGTTGTGTTTAGTATCATTTCTATTTTTAGGATTGATCAAATAAATCGGCATACAATTAAATTGTTACTTGAAGCTGTCTCTATAGTTAGACGTTTCTTAGTTTGTTGACTTTCTTCCTCTCGATGGGTGAAGTGTAATAACTTTAGATGAATAAACGATGTGACAATACATATCTCTCATTGATTTCCATTTAAAATATCATAAAAAATAAAACACCCACCAACCAATGGAAAGGTTACTTCCAAGAGGGAGCCGCTTAAAAGCGGGACTAGGGCTTCAAATCTGAATTCGTATTTGAACCCATTATTAATTGGATTGAATATGGATACATCCTATCCAATTTCGGTTCAATTTAAATATATATATATATATGACAATATATACTTAAAATTTCTATTGAATCTATTAATAAGGTTTATTTGAATAATGTGTTTTTAAATTTTCATAAGTTCAAGTTTCATGTAAGTAATTTTCAATTAATATCAAAGTCATCTGTACGTTGTTTGCTGGTTGTAATGTGTTGGGAGGCTTGTTGGAACCGTTTATTGGGAGCAAGTCTGGTTTCCAAACTTTTCAAATCATATCATAGAAAAGAATCAACCATCACTTGGCAATTCATTCAGCGGTAGTGGTAGGCCTGTAAACAGATCGAATTCGAATTGAATCATTTGAATCCGATCATAATTCAATTCTACATCGGACAGATACCAAAATCTCAAATTTGAATTCAATTTTGATTACTTGGTTGAATATTTTATTCGAATTCGACCAATTAATTTGAAATTTCAAAAGAAAATTTAAATAATTATTTTAGGCATTCTGGTTCCTGAATTTTTTATGGTTCTCTAAATCAATCTAATGTATGAACGCTTTATTCCTAGTTTAGTGGCTTTCCCGTCTTCGTAAGAAAATGCAAACTAAAAAGAAGAAAAAGATGGTTCTAATACCTGTAAAATCACGGTATAATGGCGAGCTTGGCTGCCACTATGGCCCATGGGCTAACAAGATAGCCTCTGTTAGATGGGGATGACAATGCAATAGTAGTGACTTTGTAGTTGGCACAGAGACGTCGGTCGACTCTCTATCTTCTTCCTTGAGACTTCCTCAAGCAAGGAGATAACATTGTTGTTGTTTGTGGTTTATATCATATTCTAGCAAGTAGACTAGGCAATTGTCGATGGTATTGCGACGGCAATGGGCGGTGGTTCAAGGATAGCTGATGGGGATAGGCAAGGTTTTAAAAACTGAACCAGATGTGGAATTGTTCTAGGGACTGGTTCCTGGGTCAAACGGTTCAACTATCTAGCTCAAATGAACAGTCCGTTCTAATTTAAAAAATGAAAAATTAAATAAAATAAAAAACGGATAAAAACCATTATTTGAATTGAGGATTTGACCGCCTAGATCAATGGGTCACTGACTAAATAAACGATTTTTTTTTTTTTTTGCCAAAAAGTGGTTTTAATTATAGTGAAACAAAATCAATTACCTGACCGATTCTTAAGTCAACTAGTCTGACCATCCGATTTGGTCCGGTTTTTAGTCATTTCGAGAATATGCAAGGGAGACTAATGAGCCTAAATCTCATATTCAATTTCGAATGTTCAAATACCATTCACAAGCCTATTTAGAGGTTGTTCGTCAATATGAATGATTTTTTTAACAAAAATAAATGCCACATCAGCACAATAAATTGTTTTTTTGCTGATGCAACACTTGTTTGTGTTTTAAATATAAAATCACTAGTGTAAGATGATGTGCTATCAAGTGTCTAAGTATTATCCATATAAGATATATGGTATTTGGATTTAACTCTTATAAACTACATGGAACCAAGGCAGATATCCACTTTATATATTATAAATATGCATATTAGCCTACGGGTGGATTCAAGCCGAGTCAAGATAAATAATTGGTTATTTGAGCTCGGTCGCAGAAATAGTGTTAGGCTCAAGCTCAACCCTAGCTCTATTCAAAAGCTCACAAAATCGAGCTCAACTACAAGCCAAGAATTTTCAAAAAATAAAAATATTTTTTTTATTTTACATGCAAAAAATTAAGAATTATAAAAATTATTTTTATTTTACATAAAAAATAAAAATTATAAAAAAAA
Organism: Nelumbo nucifera; assembly: GCF_055504915.1. NCBI lineage: Eukaryota > Viridiplantae > Streptophyta > Magnoliopsida > Proteales > Nelumbonaceae > Nelumbo > Nelumbo nucifera. Next base: position 24,557,599 of record NC_142650.1, read on the forward strand.
TATTTATTATATATATTTATATGTATATGTATATATATATAAAATAAAAATTATTTATTTATTATATTAGGCTCGCGAGCCTCACGAACCAAGCTTCACTAAGCTTGAGCTCGGCTCAAAGCTCGATTTAAACTAAACTAAGCTGAATTTTTCATGAACCGAACTCGACTTGATTAGCAAACGAGCCTATATATTAAGCTCAAAACTTGATTTAAATTAAACCAATTTGAGCTTTTCATGACCCAAGCTTGAATAACTCGTGAAAAAACTTAACTCGTGGCCACCCTTATATTAGCCTTTACATTCAGTTTGTTTTGAAGTAAAATATCATTTTATCTATGGAAAATTCAAGTAGCTAATTATTATTATTATTTTTTTTTTGGAGCAATGATGATGCTAGTAAAGTATTTACCGAGACGCATGTTGCCAAAGAAAATCCATGTTATTTTTCAACTTTACCCTTGTATGTTTTCATTTCATTCAGGGGAGATGTAGTTGTGACATTGTGGTGTTCCATGTGGGTTACATAAATGATATTAACACATATCATTGTAATCCTCTCAGATGACAGATGCTAGAACAAAGTGGTGGATTAATTTGTTGTGTAAAGGCTCCCCTTCCCTTCCGTGGGAAGTTTTACTTTGGGTGGACAGGATTAAGTCCTTGATATCAGCTTAATTATGGAGTCTTTTACACCTTTAATTAGTAGTTCATCACGAATTTGAACAAGCTACACCAAATTATGGAGTCTCCCTTGTCAAACACCAACTACTTTATGTATGACGGAATGGTCAATTTGCAGCACATAACATGACACACAGTTATAGGTATATTCATGGAAAATGGAGTGGCCCATGATAGTAATTCCAGATGTCCCCAACGTGTGACTGGATGCTATGTGCACTTGCAGGAGATTTGGGTTCAGAAATTTATTAAAATTTGAATGGGCCTAGCCTAAAAGCCTAAAAGCCCAATCCTGAAGAATTGTAAATTTTTCAATTTGGCTTCCCTGATTGCACTCCCGCTAGCCTGCAACTTGATAGCCTAGCTACCAGATGTTTTGGCAATTTTTCTGTTATCTGAGCCTAGCTACCAATGCCGCCCATATTTCTGCCACATTAGTTGAAGTATTGCCTACCTGATTTGGCGACAATAGTGATCTGATCTTTCACAAGTCAGAATGCAACACAGAGCACAAAGCCCGTGCCGTGAGGTGAGAGTGTGAGGAGGATTCTTGCCTCACCATTACCCCCGACTGATCAGTGATTACAACCCTCTGCCAAATATTTCAGTCCGCTCTGATTGAGATATGACATCTCACCTTATGGCTTTGGAATTGGAAAGAAAAGTTAGTAAACTTTGGAATTTGGATCCTATGTGTATGTACAGTTCCTTCGATACATGCATAAATAATGCATGAGATGAGAGTCTTGAGACGCGAATAACTCTTTCAAGGAATGGCGAGAGCCCAATTCTAAGACCTTTGGGCCTAGGTCCAGTACAATCAGTGGAAGCCTCTGTTCTGTTCATCAAAATCTAAGCCCAGCCTCCGATTTAGTCTAATAAAACTTGGTGAGGCTCGGTGGGTCGGTTTATGTTTTCTTTCTTTTTCTTTCGATTTATGTTTGGTATATATTTATCTTTGATTTGGAATTCATAGTTCAATTGAAAAATAGAACAAAAGAAATATACTCTAAAGCGGGATGAATGCAGTACACAATATACACATATACATGGGCTAAATATAATAAGGAAGGTTGAACAAGATCAGGTTGAGCTAAGTTTGCTCACACCAATTTTGGCTTCCCAAGGTTCAATCCAGACCCAGCCCAAGTTCAAGTCAAACTCAAATCCTTAGACCCGGGCCTCTGCAAAAGCCCAAAAATCTAAGCCGAATCCATGAAAAAGCAGCTTGATTTGGGTTGGGTTGGTAGCACCTAAATTGCTGCCTTATTTGGTAATTCTTCGACTACTAAAAGTATGGTTTGGAAGATGTTTTGAACGGAACCTTATGCTGACATGGATGGATGTAAAAACTAGAAAAAGAGAGTAGCCAATTAGGATAATTGGGTCTGACCTGATTAGACACAATTATACTTAACATCTATAATTAGCCAACATTCAAATTTTTCGACATGATACGCCCTGGCCAATTTTGGCATTTTCATTGGGTGGGCAGGCCTAATACTGACCCCCTGACCATTTTTGAGGGAAAAAAAATCTAAAAAAGTGTTTTGTTGTATTGAAACACCCGATACGCCTCTTTTGTGTGTATCAGGTGTATTGATACTTTAAGCCTTGTAATTAGTTATGATAATAAGAACTTAAAGCTTTATAATATATCCTTAATAAAAAATAAGTAAAATAGTAAACTTTTTGTGTTGACAAAATATAATATATATATATATATATATATATATATATATATATATGATATGGAAAATAGTAAGCTTTATAATATATATAGTATAGTATAAGGTTCGACTATGATATGGAAAAGATATGATATCTGAAAAACAACTGACCAATAAATTAGAATCATAATCTGTGATAGTGAATCAGGTGTTATTTATTAAAATTCATACATGGGTTTTGATTGGTCAAAATTCTTTCCATTTCATATTTTTCCTGTATCATAGATTTTCCCATATATTGTAAACTATATAATGGGCTCAGCTCTACGGTAGACCCATCCTATTGAAAGTCTGGTTTATTTTTGCTTGTCTTGTTTGTTTGTGAGAAGTAATATAAGGAGTATATTGATGTGATCCCCACCTAATCAATTTTATTTTAATTTATTATATCTGACTTTGATCTAAATCCAATGGATAAGATTCAATTTCTAGCTGAATATCACTGAATAATTTGGGTTTAGGTATTATCCAAATAATTTGAATTTATAGGCTCCATTGAATATGGACCAAGTCTATGCTTATGCTTTCAGGGCCCGTTCTACCGTATCTCACCCGGAATCAAAATTACTGTAGATTGGCCTATGATCAAATATCTTAAGTAAGGTTCAAAATTTCAATATGATACACTTATATGTTTTGTAAATTTTTAATAATTAAAGTACACTAAAATAGGTCTCTTCTAAAACTTTGAAAAAAATCTAAAAAAAAAAAAAATACAAGAAGTTCAAAGTATTGATGCACCCCTCTTGACATATCAGGGTGTATAGATATTTTGAACCTTGATCCCAAATGGAAACCCACACCATGACTAATAGGGAGCTGGGGATGAATGGCCATCACATTTAATCAGAACCCCACATTGATGATCAGGGATAAATGCTTACAACTTGGGAATCACAAGGCCACTCATCCATTGTATAATAATCTCCTAAGAATCAAAGGACCACTAGACACATGAAAGTATCTAGTGATCCAAAATGGTTGATAGAACTCATCTAGTGCAGGCATATGCATGATCAGTCAATCTCTCCAATCAAATAGTGCATTTAGACACTTTTTAGAAGGATGAGAATGGGTTGATACTTGATACTCTTTATATTAAACATTATAAAAGAAAAAAAAAATTCCTTGCTTCAATGGCACTCTAAATAAATGTCATCTTTTTTTATTATTTGTGATAATCTCCTTAGAGGCCGACCAAAGTGATTCCATTCCTTCTTCCACTCAAATTGTTTGAGATGCTATGTGGTCTAATTCCAGTCATTGGTCAAAGCTAAATAAGAGTGGGCATGTATTTGTGTGTGTTGTTGGCTTCTTGTTCTTTGATCCTTGAGATCCAAATTTGACCAAGTCACTTTCATCTTTCTTTTAAATAATCGTTCAATTCATTATATCTAGTTGTATTGTCGAAAAATTTGTGATGAAATGAATTGCAAAACAAGTTTGAATGCGAAACAAAATGGAATGGCATTCATGTAGTCCATCCCATACTTAAATGATAATGATGATGATGATGCTGATGATGATGATGATGATGATGATGAATTTTAAAACTTTAAAGCGTAATTATTAAAATAGAAGCTTCCATTCACAAGGATGTAAATGAGAATTTTGAAAGCCCATCCATGAAGGAGATGATGGACTCTGAACCAATATTTAATGCCCAAAACTGCTACTCATACCTATCCACGGAACATTGCAGTCATACATGGAGAATATCTCCCATGTATTTTTGCGGGTAGTAGATCTGGAGTCCAATATTTAGGACGCCAAGTATGGGGATGATAACCATTTTGGCCAGTATGGATCCTAGGAAAAGGATTCCGCCAAACCCATGACGTGAGATGTAATGTAAGGTAGTGATTAATGGTAGATATCCTGGAATACAAAATGGTAATCGTATGTGGAATCTTTATCTGAAACCCAAAAGGAAGTAGGGCTATCATTGGTTGAGTCTGGACCGGACCAACTTAGACTCAGTCCCAAACTGATAGAAAAGCAGCAGAGTTTGTAGTAACAGACCCAAATAAACCAACCTTATTATTAATCAGATTTTTTTGGTTCGACCTGAAAAAAAAAAAAAAAAAACAGATTAGATAGACCTTTAACCTAGTAATTAATTTGATAGTGAACTAGCTAATTCTATTGCCTACATAAAATATTTGATATAATTAATTCATATGAAATTTGAAATTATTACAGGTATATGTATTATTTATTTTGATATCTTCTTAAGGACTAGGGGGGGGGGGGGGAGGCCATCCCCCAAAAAAAGCTTATGTTCAGTTGAAAAATCAACTTTGCAGTGAAACTTAGTTTTGATAGCTTCTTTGAAATTGTTAACTCAACTCAACTCAATCAATACTGAGCCCTCCTAAAGAGGCCCTTAGTCAAATTGGTACAAGACATTCCTTAGGAGATCTGGATTTGAACCTATAAGCTAACATACTCCTCATGAGGTCCAAAGCTACATTAACAACTGCAGCACTAGCTCCAACTCTATACATTTTTTTTTTTTAAATTACAAATTTGAATGGCAATTATTCTTCTGCTGCCCACTTAATATTTTCATATCAATCTCTTCTCCTTTTCATCACTTTATGTCATTTACATGCATTCATAAAGCATTTGTATTCATTCAAATCCTTTGATAATTGATATTGTTCTCATGAGTCCTGGCTAGACAATAGACATACAGTTAAAAGGAATCACGTATTCTTCCAACATGCGCGTCACCTCTGTATAGAAGTTTACTGTTGACACGCATAAAATCTAAGTAACTCAAATTTCAATCCGAGTCTCCTTGATATTTTTTTTTTTTTATCCACGGCTCAGTTTGAAAAAAGCGTACAAATATAAATATTTACAATATAATTATATATAAAATATAAGGTTTTGTGCTCTATAAATTTATATTTGTACTTCTTCCAAACTCAGCTCCATTTGAGAAGAGTGCAAGTATAAATATGTCCAATGCAAATTCAGTGCTTTAACTAATTCTGCTCGAGTTAGAGCTGTCAATGGGTGGGGTTGGGTCTGGGTCGATCTGGGTGGAACAACCGGTCTCCACCCACTTATAATTAGAACATAAAACTCATAATTAAAATCTAATCAATTATTAATATTTGAGATAATCAGGTCTGACCCAATTATATCTATATTTATATTATGACAATTTAAAATTTCATTTCTAATAATATAACCTTAATAAAATGAAATTTAGCCAAAAACATTATTAAAAATCATAATAAATAATAAAGTGTTTATATGTTGATAAAAAACCGGCCCCAATCGAGACGAAGTATACAAAATCAAAATGGGTATAATTGGTTTGGTTCAATTAAATAGACCGGACCCATTGACAGCTCTAGGTTGAGCTCATGTATGCAAATAAGATTAAATATATAGTAATGAGAACTTTTTTCCTACTAGTCTTTATCCTTCTTTTTCTTAAAAATCAAAACCTTTTTTCTGTAATTAGTCATCATTGTTATGAAAAGGGAAAGAATAAACCAAAATGCTCAGCAAAAACGAAACATCTTTGTTAAGATAAGATGTAAATGGCGCCCCAGATTCTTCAAATGAGGGGTATTGCTGTACGTCAATAAATTATCAAGCTGTTGGCGCTAATCAACAGATAAATTAATTTAAGTTTGATGCTTATTCGTGAATCTATCCTCCTCCATGAATCAAGAATTTGGTAGAACCATCAATTTCTTTTCAAACCCAATTCCCGATTCTCATTTTGAATGACAGTAGAAGCCTTACAGCCCATAAATGTAGACATCAATGGCTTTCCGCAAAGGCTATCGAATCTCTCATTCTCCCAATATATAAACAAACTCCAACAGATCTCTCTCTCTCTTGTCCATCAAATTACTAAGTTCAACGTCAGTTGCAGAATGCAGACGCATGAGAGAACATATGCTTTACGGCGAGGTCGATAAGAATACCATTGACAAGCCAATCAAGCAAACCCGTTTAAGATATTGATCTTGATTTAATAGGGACCCACATGTGAGAGGGCACTTTCTCTGATGTCCGAATGGAATCTAGTTAACACTATACCCCACCACATGCCTGTTGACACCAATTCACTGGTTTAGATTGATCGATCTTCCATTGGGTATTGGGTTACAGACTCCGGTTCCTCTGTCAAGGTGCTTGCTTTTCGCCCTTTAATTGCAGCTTTAACTTGGTGTTTACCCCATTTTCGTGGATTCCATGGCCATGGAATTGAATGCTAATCCACCTTTGTTAGAGTGGTTGCGACTCCCATCAATGCATCAAGCTAATTAAGTGCTATGTAACAGAAGAGCTTTGATCAAAAATTTTGATAAATATCACCTAATTGATTATCCCGTTTGTGATACTTGTTGATTAGTCACAAGTTTTTCGAATATCATATCTTTCCAGTATTATAACATATACTTGTTGATTGGTCACAATGCAGCTAAAGTTTTAAGCATGATTTTCAAAACCGGATTGGACCAAACAGTCGGATTGGAAAACTGGGAACCGATCAAGTGATTAGTTCTGTTTTTCCCCAAAAACTGTTGATTTTGATTAATAAACCGCTGACCCGGGCAGTTAATCGTTCGAACAGTTTTGACCTTTTTTTTTTATTTTTTTGTTAAAACGAGCTGAGCATTCGACCCAAGAACTGGACCCCTGATCAATTCGTTCTCCGGATCGATTTTAAAAGCCTTGGTTCCAAGTGTCAATGCACCTCTTGCTCTTCTATTGTTTTTAGTTTTTTTTTCAAATTTTCACAAGGGACTTATTTTTATATTATCTAATTATTAAAAATAGAATTTTTAAAAATAACTTGAAATAAGTGTATCGGTACCCCAAAGATACGGTACATGCAATACTGAGACCTTGAATGCAACATTGACAATATTCAAAAGCTAAAAACCCACTAGTTTCAAAGAGTGAAGCCAAGAAACTTATAGAATCAGGGGCTACCCATTCCATTTTATTCCTGAATTCCATTGATGAGAACACAAAAATTGGATTGTACATATGTACGTGCTTGGATAATTGGATTTCCCCAATTGCACGGAATTATAAATATTACCCTCTCCAGTGAGGATTTCAAAACCTACTAGAAACCCAAATTCTGTGCTGAGACAACTACAAGAGTATTTGAAGAATGGACCATGGATAAATCCTCGATATTTTTTCTTGGGAAAATCTATGGTACCGGAAAGACATGGTATTGGAAGGATTTAACCAATTAAAGCACCCCCGTTAATTTGATGAATACCATCTGATTGGTCACCTCTTTTATGATATTTTTCGGTATCATGGTCGAACCTTTTTTTTTTCTTTCTATGGGCTGTAAGTGGAGGTTTGAATCCAAAACCATAATTTAATTACTATTGCCCTAAGGGAAAAAGGATGCACCTGATTGTTTGCAATGCAATTTAATTTGTATAAATACGCAGGAGTATAAATCAAAAGTGCAAATTCTAGTTCACTTTTGCATTAAGTTTTACTTTTTCATTTACACAAGAAAGTAAAAGTTGAAACCAAAATAAACCAGAATTGGCATTCAACTCTAATCATGAACTTAAACTTAGACCATCTCCGATAACTTTAGAGTAATCAGCTTCAGCACCACTTAGGGATTCAAAAATCTGCTAAAACAGTGGAAAGTTTTGTTAAAAAGCTCACTGTTTTTCGGATTTTTCACAAAACTCCATGGTAGAGGGTTCGAGCCAAACAGCAAAACCCAGAAAGTAATGGATTCCAATTTTGCTTCTGGACCCTCATTTCCATTTCTGTCCAACACAAACACAAAGCTAAGCCAGCGCACCCAACAGTGGTTGGATAATGAAGAATAGAATAAACAGTTGTTATCCTACTTTGGATTTGAGGGTTTAATTCTCATAGCATCTGTCTTTCCCGTCACAAAACTGTACCCGGTTTATTCCTTTATTATTTTTTGTGGATTCTCTAACAATACGTAGTGCGACACAAAACAGTGCCGGCACATTTGCCATTTGCGTGGGATCTACTTTTAATTAGAAAAATAAATAAAAGCTTCATCATTCATTCCTGTCATTGGGCTTTTGGGGGCCTTTTAGACCTTGTTGGGCTGGGTACAGCCATACAGCCTAGCTCATTCATGTTGATTACCCAACAAAAACTACACATAGACCACCCTTTATAGCCCCCCCTCCAAAACACACAACTAACTAAAATATTGTAGCAGATTCAAAGTGGAAAAGCTAGTCTCAAGCACTAAAAGCTTTGAACGTTGTTTACAGCCATGGATGGATACAACATACAAGCTTCAAAAGCAGGTCCATTGACTGGAGACCAATATTGGACTGCTTTAAGACCTGGGCCCAACTTGGTCTCTGTGGTCCATTAGCCTCACCTTACCAACCCCATAACATCGGCTCTGCTATTACGGATTCCCGTGGTCAGTTCATCATCATAACCAGTCGGATCTACTTATCATCTCCCTTCATCCCACCATTTGTGTAATTATCCCAAAATATGAAGAAAGCCCAAATTCTACTGTAGCCCATATTAGAGTTTTATCTGCATTTTATGTATTTGAGAATTGAGGCAGCAATTGGAATAATGGACCTGGGCTTATATTTGGCCTGTAATGGTGTACAAACTAGCCAACATGAGATGAGATGGGTATGGCTATGGCTGTTGTACTTGCACTTTTGGCCTATCACCCAGAATAACTCCAAAAGAAAACTGTGGGCGCAGGTTAATAAATGAGCTGCTGGTGGCTCAAGTTAGCAGGCGCATTTTAATTCGGTTCTTATCTGCTTTAGGATTGTATGATTAGAATGGATATGAATTTCGATTCCGTGGAAATGAAATGACTAGTCCAGCAGGAAATCGAGTTCTACTAAAACACGGAATGTTGAATTTTGTTAATTAATCTTTTTTTCCGCGTTTCTCTAAATCTGCACCGCAGAAAAAAAACAGGATCAAAAGATTCAAAGAATTGACAAACCCAATTCCATATCCAATTCCCAAATCCATACTAATCCAAACGCAACATAGCAGGAATGCAACCAGGGAGGAATAAAGACGGAAGTGATTTGGCTCGGTTTCGATTTTTCACAAGTTTTTATTCTATCAAGGGAATATTCCCTGGGTTACGCCAGACAAAAGGGATATTCAGAAGGACGATATGGGGAATATCACAACACGTGTCACGAGGAGAATCCTCTCTGGAACCTAGAGAGAGAAACTGAAAGAGAAGAGAATCTGCACAAAAGGTGTGGGTTGGAGTCTTGTACCTGAAGACTTGATTTCTTTACAAAGAGTGAAACACTAATTATTGCACAGGGTGTTCGATGCAATTTTCTTTCATCTTTTCTTTTCAACCCGATTTTGGAAAAAAAAAAAAACCCTCCGATCACCTCCAAGTTCTACTGCTGTAAATATAAATGGATCCCCACTAAGCCTGGCATAAGGGTGCAATTTGGGTCGGATTGAGTTAGGAATTTATTAAATTTTGAATGGCCCAAAACCCTAGTATATGAGGCCAAGTAATTGAAAATTTTCAAATCAGGCAACCCGGGTTGCAACTTGCAACCCTAGTTACCATGGGTCGCGCGCTTTGATCCAAAAGCAACCCAAACCCACCTGGGGAGGTGGGTGACCCGACCCGGACTGTCCAACCGACCAACGGAAATGTGAACAAATTTAAAACTTTAGACAAGCTACAATCCCATTAAAAACACTGTAAATACAGAGAGAATCTTCTTACCTTCCTACCCACTTCACTAAAGTTAGTAGCAGAAGAAGATTCTCTCACACCTTAGAGGCTCCCCTTTTTATTCTTTTTGAGGCTTTGTTTTTGCTTCTTTAAGCTTTGTGGGTGTGTGGTTCCCTTAGTTTAGATTAGAGTCGTAGAATTGGAACTAAGATATTCCTTACTTGGAGGGCCGGAGGCAAATATAATATTCCTTTTTGTGTGTAGGTTGCAATTAGATATTCTACCATGTATATTAAATCAAGCACATTATATCACTTTTGAAACCCTAAAAGAAAAGTGAAGGGTGATGAATAGATACTAAAACACGTTTGAATATGTCTCTCTGGCTCTTCTTTTTATCAATGTAAACATTGGTATATGCCCTTTTCAAGCTTTGCTTTCATCAATTTATGCCTTAATTAACTACTAATTAAAGGTGGTATCATTTGTATTCTGGTTTATATAGGAGAACCAATACTAAGTTCAGCATGCCTTCAAATGCTGCTACCATGAAATGATCATCACAACCATCCAATCTGCCTCATCAGCAGCATTGTCATCATCTATTGCATAAATTTGTTTCACCAATTCAGGATCCATGACCATAAGAGTTTGACAAAAGTTTTAATGCCGACTATCAACCTAATACAACTCTTATCTTTTATCCGAGCTTGAAATCAACTCTCTAACCAAGATAAACTCACACGGGTGGACGGGTGGAGTTATCTCATGCTTGCTAAAACACAAAACACAATTGTATTAGATAAAACATGAATAGGGGAAAAAGTCGGATTTTTTTTTTTTTTTTGAGGGGTTCAAATTTCAAAATTTGAGAAGAGGAATTACAACCAAAAAGTGAATAAAGCATAGGACGACAAGAAGAAGAAGAAGAAGAAGAAGAAGAATCTTTTTAAATGGTGATTTGCAATAGTACAAAGAAGACCCCAAAGGTTCTAAAACCGGTCTCTAAGCACATGACCCCCTCTCTCTGTCCAAACCGGATTCCTTCTCAGAACACCCATTAACTTTTGCCTTTGTTCGTTGTAAGAAGTTACCATACCCTTGCTTTATCACCTGCTTTTCTTTCCAAAACCCAACTTTATTCCCCTCGAACTCACCTCTAAAAAGAAACCATCCTCCCCCTATCCACATTGTGTTCACAAAAAAACAATCTCTCTCTCTCTCTCTCCCACTTGAATTCACCTCTTCAAAAAGAGCAAGCATCTCCTCATCTCAACTTGTTGTGAGCAACCGGAGACATGCACATTAACGACGAGTGAGCTTGCTAGAGAGAAGACTGAACATTTCACGACGTAAATTATGGGTTCGCCTGCAGAACTAAGTCTAGACTGCAAGCCCCACAGCTATTCTTTGCTGCTAAAGTCCTTTGGAGAACAGACTGATCAGACTCAGAAACTCGAAGAATTCCTTTATCGTCTCGAGGAAGAGCGACTCAAGATCGATGCATTCAAGCGTGAGTTACCCCTCTGCATGCAGCTTCTCACCAATGGTAATTCTCTCGTGCTTCGTATTATAACCGATGTAGCACGTTGCCAAGTATCAACAAACAAAGCAATCGGAGAAGATATAAAAACATCAAGATCTGATTAATTATGGTCGCCTCTTAATCACTAGGATTTAATGATCGGAACTGTTTTTCCTAAGAATGTTAGAATTAAGCACAACAAGAACTACTATTCAAGATTCAAACAAGGTTCTTCAATTCACTTGTATATATGCAGAGCTAGCTTTTACTAGCGACCAGTACTGCATGGATATTCATCTCATCTCATCTACAGTTATATATATAGCTAGCTTCCCTTTTCAAAGATATGATTGGGTTGATATGTAATTAATTCGAATCAAGCACATCTGTGTTTAATTAATCATCAATTTCTCCTTTCAGCCATGGAAGCTTCAAGGCAGCAGCTACAGACCTACCGAACAAACCAGGTGTCAAGGCCAGTCCTTGAGGAATTCATACCCCTTAAACATTCGGCTTCTGATCAAGGATTAGAGAAAGCATCTACCGCATCAGAGATGGCGAGTTGGATGACAACGGCACAACTGTGGAGCCAATCGAGTGATGGAAGCAAGCAGCAGCCGGCCACGGCAGCTTCTGCAAAAGAAGTAGGCGATCAGTGCTTCAGTGTGAGCCCCAAGCTAGCTTTAGACAGCAAGCAAAGAAATGGAGGAGCTTTTCTTCCCTTCTCAAAAGAAAGGAACACATGTGCGAGTCCTACTTTACGGGGTCTTCCCGAGTTGGCTCTTGCCTCAACGGACAAAGAGATGGAAGACAAGAAATGCTCAGAGTCCGATAATGCGGTGTCAGTGTCTTGCTCGAGGAGAGAGAATTCCAGCAAGTCTAACGCCGGAGGAACGGCCACCACAGAGCAAGGAAAGGGAGGAAGGAATTCCGCAGAACCACAGCCAGCGACGACAACCCAAACTCATAGGAAAGCAAGGAGGTGCTGGTCGCCGGATTTGCACCGACGCTTTGTGAACGCCCTCCAAATGTTGGGTGGTTCTCAAGGTAATGAAAAAAAAAATCAATAACAATAATAATAACAACAGGAGGAAGATTTGAGATTTGCTCTTCTTCTGATTCTTATTACAGTTTTAGGAGAATTAAAGACTTGTTCTAATATTATTATCAAAATTATATAAGGATAACAAATTGACTCGTTTTTGTTAATTACCAAAATAGTTGCCACCCCAAAGCAAATCAGGGAGTTGATGAAGGTTGATGGCTTGACTAACGATGAAGTAAAAAGCCATTTGCAGGTATTTAGACTAGTCCTCTCTCTCTCTCTCTCTCTCTCTCTCTCTCTCTCTCGTGGTACACTGAACATGCATGCAGAAAGCATGGAGAGATTCCCTCTGCTTCATGTTCACAGTTCACTGAATGTGTAGTTCGTACTTAGTTGGTACCCAGAAGCCACAGACTGATGATATTCGGTTCATTATTGATGGGAGTTATGTATTTGTTTCAGAAATATAGACTCCACACTCGAAGGCCGAGCCCAAGCCCTCAAGCGGCTGGAACTCCGGCACCGCAGCTTGTAGTCTTGAGTGGGATTTGGGTCCCACCGGAGTACGCGACGGCGGCAGCAGCAGCAGCTCACCCTGCTGCACCGACCATCTACAGCGCACATCCAGCTTCCCACGCTTCAACACACTACTGTGCACCGGCCGTGGCGCAAGAGTTCTATCCGACACCTACGCACCAGCTCCACCATAGCCTTCACCACGTGTACAAGGCATCGTCTCAGACCCACAGCTCCCCGGAATCCGATGGTAGACCGGCCGGAGATGGGTCGGAGAGCATTGAAGATGGGAAGTCCGAGAGCAGCAGTTGGAATAAAGGCGACAGTGGTGATCAGAATGGAGGAGAAAGAAAAGGGTTGGCTTCACTGAGAGACGATGGAGATGAGAGCAATGGAAGTGAGATCACTCTCAAGTTCTAGACATAGTCTTTCTTACTTCTGGTATGCAAGCTACTATGAGGCTTCTTTTACCCTCTTTCTTTTTTGCTTTTTTGTTTTATTGCTTTTCTGAGACTCTGAGACTGAGAGTTGGAGTCTTGGAGAGGGTAGTAGAAGGGGCAGAAAAGAGAAAAGCGAGTGTTTGTTTTGTTTTTCCATCTTTACATTGTTATTACTTGTTTGGTCATTGGTGACTGGACATAGCCTGAGAAAAATTGAAGTTTGGAATTACATGATCTTTGGCGTTTTAGGGCTTTTCCACTTTATCTTACCAAATGACGGATTTGACCTCTGTCTTCTTCCATAATGGCGGGTCCCCGAAAAGGATGACTGCGTACCTTAAGGCGAGAAAGCCCGTGAATTTTGTCTTTTGATGAAAGAGACAACTCATGAAAATTTGGAACAGTAAAATTATTAAAATCAACTATTTCTGAATTCTAAATTCCGATGCCGGGTAAGAATAAAATAGAGCCCGACCCGATATCTCCCATCAGCAAATTGAAGGGTTAACGGCCGCAGATTGCATGATAAACTCGGTTTAGGATAGGGTGTCAATGGATTGATCCTGTGTTCGACCAATTAGGTCTACTGAGTTCGGATCTTAAATGAAGTATCCACTTATGTATTTCAATTCGGATAAGTTGTGATAGATCCTTGGGTAAGGTTTTCAATGGATTGAGTTTGGGCCGGGGCAGGGTATATAACCCATTCAAACAACCCGGACCTAGCACACACCTAGAGCCTAAAATCGACCTATTAGGAATGCCAATTTTTCCTGTAAAATCAACGTCTTGTCTTCTTAATCTCAAACGGGACAAGGCAAAGATGGGAAAAATATTTTTGCTCTCAGCCTCTGCACCGGGGATGGGGAAAATATTTTTGTCATGAACGGGGTTTACATATAATTCTCCAAATTAGTAAAATATCCCTAGATTTAATGTTAAATTTTAAAATATCTTTAAGTTTTTCCTAAATTCTTAAAATCTTATAATCCCATAATTCCATTTCTGTCATAATTCAATTCCTAAAATACTCTCAAATTTCCATAATCCTATTTATAAAATATCCACAAATTAATTTATTTTTAGGTAGTTGCTTTGGGGCAGAGAAAATACGGGGATTCCCCATCCCCAATAGGGAGTGGGTGCCCTACCCTAAAGCCACCCCAGTGTCATTCCTACAACCTACCAGTTGCCAGGTTTATTGAGTCTCACATAGGATTGTAATCGGATCAGATCCAGTTACATCTGCATCCACATCCGGTTATCAAACTTTGGGTCTAAATCTAATCTAAGGGTCTACTCGTTTCCTTTTAATTCTTATCTCTTAAGAGTAATCTTTTAACTTTAAGAGAAAAATGGTTGTCTGTTTCATCTTATCTCTTCTCTCTTAAAATGCAATCATACAATATTTTGTTTTCCAATAATACCCCCAAAAAGACAAACAAAAACTCTCATATATGAGGTCAAAATAGATATTTGATAATTATAAAAATTCAGAATTCAGAACAACATTCTTTGCATTCAAAGTTTAGATGAAAGAAAAGTTCACCAATACCAATATACCTCTTAATGTAATTATTACACTTTCACATGTTAGACTTCAAAGCAAATGAATAAGTCCTAAATATGACATATTGGACGTTAGATTGAATTTGGATTTAATATGTATCTACCTTATTGTGTTTACAGAGAAAAATTTTAAAAAAGGTTTAAAAAACTAATTGTTTATAACTTATAATATAATTGTATCTACCTTATTGTGTTTATCAGTTCTAAACTTTATCAGTTATAAACTTTATATAATTGTACAATATATTTATATATACATAATTACACTACATTTAACCCCATCCAATCCAATTATTAATCGGATACAAATTCTAATATTCAAATCTAGAACAATTGGATTTGGAGTCGAATCAAGTATCAGACATTTGGAGTGACTTATAATATAGAGGCCTTTATCCAAGTAATTTGATAATAAATCTGCAATTTTTTTGCTCTCATACATACATATATGCAACCATAGTTTTGAAAACTGAATTGGACCGGATGGTTGGACCGGTTGACCTGGGAACCGTCTAGGTAACCAGATCCATTTCACCCTAAAACCACTCCTGGGCCAAAAACCATTGACTTGGTCAGTGACCTGTTGACCTAGGCGGTCGAACTGTCGAACCATCAACCCAAATAAAAATTTTTGGCCATTTTTTTATTTTAATTATTTTTTAAATCAGAATGAGTCATTCGTTGGAACCAGATGATCAGACCATTCAACCCAAGAACCAGGGGCCAAAACGGTACTATGTCTGGTCTAGTTTTTAAAACCTTGTATGCAACTCAAATCAAGTGCTTCCACCTACTTAGATAAAACTAAAACCAACCAGTGCTGCTGCTTGAACCAAGTTCCACTGGAGTGGGATGCTCACGTTTTTATTTTTTATAGTTTAGATTAGATGAACATTGATGTCAACACTTAAACCAGTTGAAAAATGGTTGAACCAATTGAACGGGGTCCAGTCCAAAACCAGTCCATTGACACCCTTACTCCCAAGGAGCAGATGGTTAAGATTGGAAACATGTTCAATCTCAGTGTCCATTATAATTAGAGGTGTACTACTACTGTTCTGGATTGAACTAAATTTTTAGGGTAAATTGCATATTAGTACCTTGTGAGGCTAGTCTCATTTTAGTACCCAAACTTTTTAAAATGTGTCAATGTAGTATCTAAACTTTCAAAAACTGTCAATTTAATATCCGATATTAACAGTCTGTTAGTTATTTGTATCATGTAACGACATATATGACTTATATTTTTTGAAAATACCAAAACTACCCTTTTCTTCAAAACATTAAATATTTTAGTTTTTTTCCTGTTTTCCTTTGTCTGTTGAATGAAGAGAACACTACCAACATGATCTCATATCCACAAAGAAAACTTCTTGGAAGACTATATCTTCTTAATCTCAAATCTGAACATGAAGCACAAGAGTGAGGAGAAGAGTCAGCAAAATCTTTGGTTGTAGAAGAATGGCGGAATCACTGATGTGGAGGATAAATGATCCATGGACAGCTGTTGTATTTCCCTCTTAATTTGTTGCAACTTCAAAGAGGAATCATTGATGTGGAGGATCGGAAGCAGAGAGAGCTTTGTAAAACCAAGTATAGGAAGAAGGATGAAATGGACAAAGGAATGCAGATTTTAGATTTTGTGGCAGAGCTTCAATCTCAACCACTTGTTTTTTTTGGTAATGGGCTACACAACATGGGGTATCCTTGTGGTTGTCGTGGTTGTTGACAATGCAAATCAAGTAAGAGAGAGAGAGAGAAAGAGAACCAATTTGTTGAATTTATCTTTAACTGAAGCTCATTTTTTTAAGGGTATAACTCTGTTATTGTCTCAATTAGCAAAATGAAACTCCATATTGTCTCATTAGATGAATTGCTATTCAGTATCAGTAGATGAATCCATTATTGTCTCATTAGTTATTCTTAGGGACTCATCTAAGATGGAATATGAAGCAGAATTTATGAGATAATTATAACGAAGAAATCATTATCAAACTGCATAAACATACAAAAACTATCAAAAATTTATGCATATAGAAATTGATCAACTGTATCCTTACTGTTTATATATTATCTTAAACTATCCTTAACTTTTCTGATAATTCTCAAAAATCTCCCTTACATTACTTCACCATCATACACCGTTTGCATGTAACATTAAGTGAGTAATATTTTTGTTTAGTATTCCTAAAATAC
Organism: Nelumbo nucifera; assembly: GCF_055504915.1. NCBI lineage: Eukaryota > Viridiplantae > Streptophyta > Magnoliopsida > Proteales > Nelumbonaceae > Nelumbo > Nelumbo nucifera. Next base: position 24,575,003 of record NC_142650.1, read on the forward strand.
CCTTTTACGCTTGAAAATGCTCCTTTTTTTATTTTGGGCTCGTTCAGGACCGGACTCTATATCTTCCTGTTCTAGATAAAGAAGGATGTATTTCTGCTTGTCTGGATGTCCTGCAGATAATTCATGCAGCAATTTTCATGTTTGAGGGGAGCTCTGGAGCTGTCAATGACATGGCACACACAATGGTGCAGAAATTCTGGGATTCTGCACTTAACCTTGAGCCACCAGATGATGGGTTTGACACTCACAGTGAACTTTTCTGCACTAATGGCGTCCAAAAGTGGAGATCCTGGAAAATACTATCCATCTCTTAGTCTTGGGAATACTTTTGCCTTTAAATTGAAGGATAGAAAGGGAAGGGTTGTATTCATAGATTTAATTCTTGTGCAGAGAACTTGGATGAACTTATTTCTTCCATCATGCAGAGGACAGGGACTGAAAATGTTGAACGCCCAGAGATCTTGTATGAAGATGATGAAGGCGACAAGGAATGGACGTACTACAATGCCAAAGCTTTTTCCTAGTACAACAATGCCAATGCAAGAAAAGAAGAAATAGATTGCTAAATATTACAAGAGCTTACACGATCTTTCCTCCGCATCAGATTTCCGGTGCTGCTTCCATTATAAGATTCTGAGATTCTTATTTTCATTTCCGATGCCGTTTCAACTCAGGTAAGGAAGATGGCAAGAAGGATGCAGGCGGAGGCGCGGAGGCAGAGGTGGAGGTGGAGACGAACATAGAAACAGAAACGGATGGAAAACGGAGACGGAGGTGGTGACAAGAGACGGAGATGGAGACGAAGACGATCTGCTTCCTATTCTTGAAAATTTTTATTGGTTTTGTTTTATTTTAAAAATTTGATGAATAGTAGAGGGCAAATTCAACATTTGCTTTTTCAAGATAATATATAATATGTAAACACTAAGAATTGAATTAGTCAAATAACTAAATCATAAGAATAATTTAAAAAATCTGCCTTTAATCTAACCCCCGAGAGACGTTTAGGTTTGGTTTTCTGCATTCCCACTTCATACTTTCACAACTATTGACAATTGAGTGACTACCATCCAACTGGGTTAAGTTGTACTCAAACAAATCTCTTACACAAACTAGGATTAGTTGAACGATTGGCTCTATATGCCTGTTAAGCCTCTATTTTCTTCAAATCAAAGTAATTAATGCCCCCTGCCTGATTCAACCATCGTACTTATCAAGGTTAGGAGGGAGGAGCGTTTGGCTCAAGGACCAACAGAGAGAGCCCCACTGTCAACTGCTCCTACTTCTCAAACCTTTTTAATTTTTATGTAGTAGAGATGTTTTGGGTAGCGCTGCAATTTCTGTTTTCGGTCCTTTGTTTGGTTTTATTTGTATTCCAGAGCTCTTTCTTTAATGTTCAAGGTATTAGAGAGGTTCGACCAAAAAAAAACAAAGGTTTTAGAGAGGTTTAAACATTTAAACCTTAGGAGTTAGGACTTTGTTTTTTTTCTTTTTTTTTTTATAATAGATGACACTCCGCCTATTTTTTTCCCAATTTGCATGTTCAATATGTTTGATAGATAAAGAAAATTAGATGACATGTGAAATACATTTTTGTCATTTTATACTTTTTTTAAACTAAACTGACCGTTTTTAAAAGTTTTGAGTGCTGCAGTGGTATATTTTGAAATTGACTGTTATAGAGTGGAGTTACACCTGAAAAGTAAGTCTGAAACTGCAATTCTACCTTTTTAGAAGAAACAGAATTACCATGTATTGAAGAATATGTACAAGATCAAAACAACCCCCAACCCCGAAAAAAAGGAAGAAAAAAAAAAAAAAAAAAAAGAGAAAAAGACTCTCTATCATAAATAAACAACTACCTGTTGTGTGCGGTTCTGCCCAATACATAACCAAAACAAAGCCGTGCATGTTGGGTGGGACTTGGGAGGTGTATCAGGAGTGTGGTCTTTGTAGAATTGCAGAGTATGTACTTGTATCAACTACTATGCCAATAGATACCATATATCTTAACAAAACAAAAGTTGCAGTCATGATAGAATTTGGAAGAGGCTCCCGCAAATACGATATTCCGAATAGCCCCCTGATGGACTGGCTTCATTGAGCAATTTAGGGTTGCAAGTCGGGTTGGCCCGAGTCAATAGTTTACACTGTTTCAGGCTCGGGCTTCAGGTTGGGCCTATTGAAAATTTGACAAATTCCCAATCCTAATCCGAAAAAGTTGCACCCTTAAGCAATGTTCAAGTAATTGCTTGGGAATTAGTCTATCAGATTTTACAATTAAGGATCCGTTTGATTCAAAGTCAGAATCCGAATTAGAATGGTCTATTCTCAAATGATAATTGAAATAAGCTGAAATGGAATTTCATTCCTAAGGGAGGGGGAGGGAATGGCCATTTCCTCAAATAGGGGAATGTCATTCTACCAGAAATGGGAATGAGATTCCAATTCTGTCCAACCAAACAGTTGGATTCAATTCCAATTCCAGACCCTATTTTGTATTTTCACCAACCAAATGGGCCCTGAAATTTGTATCCCAGCAAGTTATTTGGGGGGATCTTCTTTAGAAGGTACATTTCAGTGGGTTGGTGAGGCCGTGAGGGGGAAGAATGAGACTTTTAGGGGCTCCATGGGATTTTGAACTCCATTTCTACCCACAATTAGGGGTGTTCACAGTTCGGCTAAACGAATTATGGACATATTTTGCAAACCAAACCGGTGGTATTGGTTTTCCCATTTCTCCAAACCGAAACCAAACCGGTACCACTGGTTAATCAGTCTGCCGGTTTCGGTTTTTGACTAGTTTGGTTCTTCGGTTTTTCGGTTTTTTATATTTATAAAATATATTATATAAATATATGTATAATATTATATTAAATGATATATAATATATTATAAATATTTTAAATATATATAATATATTTATAAATAGATTATTATAAATATAATATAAGTATACATTTATACATAATATACAGAAAATATATAACATATTAAAAATATATATAAAACATACATATAAATATATACTGATCGATTCAACTAACCATCGGTTTTTTGTAAGTTAACCGCAAATCGCATCAATCCTTTGATTTTTCAAAAATTCCAAACCAAAACCGAATCGATCGGTTCGATTAACCACATTTTGCGGTTCAATTTTCTAGTCTGATTCAGTTTTTCGGTTTTTCCTGGGCACCCTTACCCACAATGCATGTTTAGCTATCCATAAGAATTAACAAGGTGTGCATCAAGCATCACAGAGCAGCCGCCATGGTTAAGTCTTATCCAATTCCTTTCTAGGGTTTTCTGAAACCTTCCAGTCACCACAAGATACCTCGAGAGTATTTCAGAGGGAGGTCTAGGTTACATGGGCCAGGCCTGGGTTACGCATTTGATAATATTTTCCAGAGGTGAAATTAAACTCTATTTTTTGGGAATCAACACCGACTCCATTCCCAGAGGCCAGAACAGTACAAACGTTGCAGGGTTCCCAACTTCCCGATGGTCTATGGCAGAGCATTCACTTTCCCTCCTTCCATTAAGTAGGTATTTCTGCATTTTCATGGTGGATGACAAGGCCACACCGAACTCGGATATGATCCCCACAGATAGCTCCCAACACCAACCTTAAAGCAGTAGCCATGAAATGTTCCCAATGTATAGCTGCAATGTACAGTGGGGAAAGTACAAAAAAGCACCATATAGCATATATTTTTATACTTTGATTTTACTTCCAAAGTATGAAAAAAGTCAATTAGTGCTTTTGGTGAAATAGTGCTTCCGTCTTGTGTGAACAGCAGGTCACGTGTGACCACCCTTCAATAAAACTCCCGACATTACCTCTGCTCGTCGCTGCTAGAGTCGGACCGTCGTCACTGGTCTCAGACTGCGAAACCACCAGAAGCACGAATGAACATACTTTTGCCAAACAGAAAATAATACTTCTGTTTTGGAGAATATACTTTTCAAATTTTTTAACCCAAACGGCTTTTAAAGCAAAAATACCTAAGTATTTTGTATACTTTCTACTTTGATATTTTTAAAAGGACAAAAATAGAAGTCCACCCAAACAGGGCCTTATAAGTTAACTGGTTGCACTGGCTTAGCATGTTCAAGTAAAATAGATATCCATGGAGTAATATAATCTATCAGAAAAAAAGGAATAGGGTGTCATTGAGATCACAACAGATCAAAATAACAAGTAGAAAGCTTAAGGGGAGATGATTCTTGAATCAGTACCCTTTTTCCTTCTAATTTCCTTTTTTTTTAATTTTTTTCTGTTAATAAGAAAGATCTGGATATCTACAAAATAAAAGATAAACTGAAGGCAGAACTACAAAATCACCATTGAATGCACAGTAGACCAGTCAATACTTTGGTTAAGATCATGCCTTGCCATTAGCATATAGATTGCCATCCCTAATTCCAACTTCATCAGCTTCGAGCATTGCCATATCAACAAGTGACTGTCATAAGCAAGATGAATGCATATAAGTTGAAGTCATGTTCTCCAGGCACACCTTTTAACATCTAATTCTAAAACTGCACGTTTTTGTGGAAACATGGAATATCCGTCTACACATGCATGAATATGGATCAAAGTCGAACAATTCTGTACAACAATTTTTCTTTTTTGTATAAAGAATTATGTGCAATGTGAAACACTTACTGTCCCGCTCAAGTCCACGTGGTGCAAAGTCAGGGACAATTCAAAGGTCAAAGAGCCCAAGAATGCAACTCGTTAACCATATGGTGAACTTTGAATGGCTGTTACTGGATAATCGAGAATAAAGAATGCATTTAAGAGAATTTATATGGATTTTAAGGATATTAATATTGATGATATTATCAGAATCTATAGTACTCAGTGGAAGAATGTGATTTAATGGTTTGGTCCCCTCCTCCTTTGGGTTCTCTTAAATTGAATCTTATTGACTCTTATATTGGAAATCCAGAGGCCAGGAATACGAGAACTTAGAGACCACACTGGAGAGTATATAATTGTGAACCCTTGACCTACAGGAGATAGGAATTGTTCAATTCAGCAGAGATGCTATCTATTCTTCAAGGATTGCATTAGTTCTCTTATAGGCTCATTAGGTTGGAGGTATAAAGGGACTCACAGGTGATGATAGGGCAGATGAACAGAAAGGGAAGAATTCCCATGGATGTTCCAAAAAGTGAAATTAATCCTTGTGATTTTCACATATACGAGCTTAAAAGTTATTCTTAGAAGAACAAAATCACCAGAATTGTTATCAGTAAGCATGTTCAAATAATCAAATCCACAAAAATTTCTAACTAATAATGCCTCACCCCATCAGATAAACTTGCTAGAGAAGGGGAAATCTGGAGAACTGTATCAGGAACCTGTGATTCTTGGCTAGCCACAATAAGGCTACCATTTTTTTATCAGCAACACAGAAAAGAAGGCTACTATTTTATCTGTGGGGTGGGTAAGACAGGTGGAATGGTGGAACAGGATTTATGTGGTTGGCCCCATATATTTAGGACAAGACTTAGTTGAGTTGAGTTGAGTTGGGTGAGCCAGGTGCCTCTTTTGCACTCATGGTGGTGTAAATAGTAAATTGTTTCCTGCTGCACTCTTGCAGTCTTGCTATCTTTCTTTGACTTCAATAAAAGTTTTTCAGCACTAAAAAGTAAACCAAAAACAGAAGAGAAGGGAAAAAAACATTATGCTAATCTTTTGAGGCTAGCTGACACAAATGTGGCCAATCTTGACTTTTCTTTCTCTTTTGGTGGGGTGGGGAGTAGACCTGTTCGTGGGCCGGGTAGCCCGACGGCCCGGCCCAGCCCCCAATCGGTCTTGGATATGTAGTTAGGCCCTCGGGCCCGAAACACCAAGGCAGATTGTGTTTTGGGCCGGGCTCAGGATTTGTCAAAAAAAGCCCAGCCCGACTAATTTATATAATATATATATTGATAATTTAATATATACATTTTTTATTTTTTTCTTTATAATTTCTCTCTCTCTCTGTTCAGCCGCTTCAGTGGTAGCAACGGCAACAAGTTGAGCTTTAGACTTTGGGCTCGGGCCCAGGCCTGGGCTCAGGCCCAAGTTGTAGGCCCGATGATCGGGCTCAGGCCTTAAAAAAAAATCTGTTAATGAAGAGTGAAAGGCCGACCCGAGCCTGGCCCATGAACGGGTCTAGTGGGGAGGTGGACAATCTAAACATCATGCACCATGTGAAGACGTGAATACGCACCATCTCATTCATAACGTACTGAACATGCATGTAGACATGAGGCAAATGCACCAACCTACCTCTAGTTCATGATCATGATTTCCTGCCTTACTACATTGTGCATTCTATGAATGAACTAAAATATTTAAGACATCCATCATATTCATATATGATTATGAACCACTATATGCATTCTCATTTGCACTTTCCATTTTCATCCCATCTAAGAGGCAACCAGCCAACACATGCACATACTACTTGAGGCCTTTAAGATATACAGATTACAGAATGTGATGAGATAACCTGGAGTTCCTGTTCAGAGCTTTTGAGCCTTTCAGTGTAGTCCTTTACTTGCAGAAAACATTTATACAACTGAAAAGCACACACACACAAGAAAGAAACTATCATCAGTGAGCAAGTTATCAAGCAGAACTTTGACAAACATAGGAAATACAAACATGTAGCAGTTACCTTCGTCAATTGCATACATCGGTAGGAAGATAGCTTCTTAGCAGCAGCCAAGGCCTCTTCCAGTTTCTGAAAAAACATCAAACCACTAGGAGGTGATTATTTCAAATTGCAGATGCTTCAAAGTGATATTTTCAAGGAAAAAATAAAATAGCATACATAATGCCTTGACCTTTTACTGAATAACAAACTTGCCTGAGACTTCTTCTGTAAATCAGAAACAAGCTGTTGTTTCCCTTCCAATTTCTCTTCAAGCTGAGAAATCTGATAATCAAAAAATGAAATGCTAATTGATAAATAAATATAACTTGACTTTCTCGTATTCCTCAATTATGGTAAGGAACTAATTAAGAAAAAATGAGCACAGGTATAGTCCTTATACTTTAAGCAACAAGTAAACAAACAAAAGCAGTAAATAATTGATATGCCCAGAACGGTTACCAGCACAACCTAAATTACCAAATGATTAAAAACACATTTACTCAGTATTTAGAGGAAGCAACAGAGTAATAATTCATATCCAACTATTCTTAAGATACAAGCAGGTAGTTGGGGATAGGTAATGATCAGTTGGGAGTTTCTCAGTTGAATGATATACGAGGAAAAAAGAACAAAAAATTGCATGTGATGTACAAGTTGAACAAATGAAGCTCAACCGTTACAATAACTGAGGCAAAGCAATTTTTAGGAAATGAGAAATCCTAGGAGAGAAAACTTGACTTCAGAAGAAGCTTCTTTTTCTTGGAGTTCACAACCATCCCTGGAGCCAATAACCTAGCTAACTCCTAGCACAAGCCCAAAAATGCCCTGTAGCTAAAGAAATTTGAAAAGAAAGCAAATAATTTAGGAGAAATCCAAGACCTCCTACTGTAAGCAATCCAAGGGCAAAATATAAATATTTAATTGGGTCTACCTCTTTTATATAGAGACCTTTTAATTTTAATTTGTTATCAAGATTAGAAGTTACTGTCTAAAATTGCTACATATCCTTCTCTTTTCTTTAATCTACTATCTTCTCTTCCCATTCTTCAATTTGTAACTGTTCCACCAATACAATAAAGAAATCCCTACTTTGGTCTATTTCTATTGTTCTTATTGTTCCAAGGTTCACAGTATCGATACTCTTGAGAGTTTAGAAGCATCAAAACTCTCACTTTTTTTATTTGTTTGCTTTGAAAAGTTAACACCAGATACCATAACACTATTATTGAGAAATGGCGACTTTCATTCAAAAAAGAAAGGATGTACATGAGAAGATGTACAAGAAGCTCGGACCATCAAGAACAAGGCCAAAAAGAAAACCCTCCCCCAAATTACACTGGCATAGAGCTCATGCTACACAAAAAAAATCCCTATCCACCCCTGCTTTAGCTAATTCATCTAAAAAAGCAAAATAACTTGGCAGCAATCCCCCTAATCTCATTAAGAAGGAAGTCAAATATAAACCGGCCTTGCTGCGACCCGCTCTCCCAACCAATAACATTTTTAGAGTTGCATTCCACCAAATCAAAGATAAACCAAGAGAACCAGCAGCCCAAAGACCAACAAGAAGCACTCAGACTTCAGTTTCAGAGATATCCGAGTACCCAATGGGACCACAAAATCCCACACCAGCCCACCATCATATCTGATTATTAATCCCCCAATACCTGCTTTCCTTTGAGAGTTTTCATCTCCTCTACAGATCCCATCAAATTGCAGAATGAAGGCAGATGGAAGTCTAGGAGGGATTGAGGCATTAGAATCTGGCTCAAAACAAGAAGAATGAAGGGCTTGCAAGTTTCAACAGATTATTAATGACTGAAACCTTTAAAATGTCAAAAGTCTTTTATCTGTATTGGGGAATCCTGAAAACTGATACGTATAGATACTTTGAGCCTTGGTTAGATCAGGCAATTCTTTTGTTCTTTGCCATGAAATTTTAAATCCTAAAATCCTAATGATGCGGCAGCATGTACTTGGTTAGATCAGTTTCAGTCTATTTGTAAGCCCAAAAAGAAAGTAATGGGCCAAAAGGGAGGGAAGAAATGACCTGAAAAAGTCTTTTGGCCTCATTCTCATCTCAAAGGAACTTCACAGAAGAATTGATGAAAACCACAAGTGGGGTCTACTTAGGATGCAACCCTTTTATTGAAGTTGTAGGTGTCATAAGAATAGGGTTTTTAAGTTTTTCTAGAAAAGTTTCAGTTATTCCAAAAATACTATTTATGGTAACTTTTAGGCTTACTGTTCATGGTAACTCATTACTATTTATAAGTAAAATTTTGATTTACTATTTTTAGAAATTTCTGGTGTCTTTATATTTAGTTTTTGTAGGATTAATGAAGTGTTATTGAAATTCTTTAGGAGCTCAAGTCCTCATTAGAATGTCCCCAACTCCCTATGCATCATCACCTATGGATTTGTCTCAGTTTCAAAGCAATTAGAAGTTGGTTTGGATCTATTTCCTGGTCCAAATTGGAATTTGTAAAGGGACATCCAAGTTCACAAATTTACTATAAGTAGAGTTATTGTAATTGAGATTTAGGAAGGACTGGTTTGATGAAATAAACTTAGAGGAGGAGAGAGGCCCTTTGAGTGAAAAAAATAGGAAAACGAGATCCCAAGCCAAGCTGAATTTTGACAAACTTTCAGTCCAAGAGGAGGTTAAATGGAGGCAGCGGTCCAGGAATCTTTGGTTGAAAGGTGACAACAATACTGGTTTCTTCCATAAAATGGCTAATGCTAGAAGGTGTATAAACAGCATTAATACTCTGAAAGTAATTGGGGAGGTGTTGGAAGAGGATAGTAGGATTAAAAATGCCACTGTGGGCTTTTATTCCAAACTATACAGAGAAAGGTAGGAAAAAAGGCCTAGACTGGATGAACTGGATATTAACAGATTATCTGAAGAGGCTGCAGATTTAGAAAAACTGTTTTCAGAGGAAGAAATTAGGGAGGCTATCTTTCAAATGGAAGGAGACAAAGGCCCGGATGGTTTCACTTCGAAGTTCTATAAGCTGGGATGGAAGTTCATCAAGCAAGATCTACTGAAGGTTTTCGCAAAGTTTCATGCAAATGCTTCCCTAGAAAGGTGTCTTAACTCCACTTTTATCACCCTGGTTCCTAAGAAGGAAGGAGCCTTGGAGTTGAAGGATTATAGGCCCATCAGCCTCTTAGGAAGTGTTTACAAGATTCTAGCAAAAGTTTTACCTTTAAGGCTGGAGAGAGTGATGAGTAAGATCATTTCTCCCTCCCAAGGAACGTTTGTAGAAAGGAGACAGATTCTCGATGGGGTCCTCATTGCTAATGAGTTGATTGACTCGCGCAGAAGGGAGGTAAGAAGGGGCTGATTCTCAAAGTGGACATTGAAAAGGCTTTTGACCATGTTAGTTGGAGTTTTCTGGACTATATGCTCACAAGAATGAATTTCAGCTCCAAGTGGTGAAACTGGATCAAGGTTTGTGTAACCACACCCACTTTCTCGGTCCTCCTCAATGGTGTTTCCTGTGGTAGGTTTAAAAGCTCAAGAGGTCTGAGGCAAGGAGACCCTTTGTCTCCCTTCCTTTTCAATATAATTATGGAAGCCTTAAGTAAGCTCACTTGTAGGGCAACAGATAGTGGTCTCCTGCATGGGTTTAAAGTCGGTGAAAGAGATACTCAGACCTCTCTGCTTCAATTTGCTGATGATACTGTCTTTTTCTGTGATTACTCTTCGGATCAGTTGGTCTGTGTTATGGGCCCAGGCGTAGGATCTCGTCACGGGGCGGTCTGTGGGGAAAACTCCTTGCCTTCCCTTGCCCTTGCCTTTGCGGGTTGACCCTATGGTGGCGGACTGAGGGGTGATTTGTTCAAGAGATCACCTACCTCTCCTTGCTCTCTTTCTTGACTGAAAATCTGATACCTTTATTGAATGAAATCAGCTCCTTAAATAGGAGATTACAAGAGGGTTTCCTTCTTGTATTCGGCTAAGGTAGTCCCTCTCTTATCGCAACTTAAACTTCTATCGAAACTCAAACTCCTACTACTAAGGGAAACACAAAAACAGGGGATAAGGGAAAGGTACAGCTGGTGTTGGCGAGCAGGGCTGCTGTGGCCGGATAAGAGTGGGCCCACCGGGATGAGCTGTCGTGTGGGCCCAACTCTACTGCAGGCGTGCACGTCTCTCCTTGTTGCTGTTGTGGGGCGCGTGCTGCTGCCGTGTGGTGCGTGTCGCTGTTGTGTGGTGCGTGCTGCTACCGTGCGGTGCGTGCCGCTAGGCGTGCGGCTGGCAGCCTGTACCGTGGTGCGCTGCGGGGCAGCCTGTACCGTGGCACGCTGCCGGGCAGCCTGTACCGTGGCACGCTGCCGGGCGGTGCATGCCGCTAGGCGCGCTGCTGTGCGCACTGCCGCCTGTGATTGCGACACAGCGTGTTGCCGGGTGTCGTGTCCATAACATTACACCCCTCCTGGACAACGAGCTTGTCCTCAAGCTCGAGGTCGGGGTAGGCGTTGTGCAGGTCAGTCCAGGGGATCCAAGTGGCCTCTGCTGATGGTAGTCCGTCCCAGTCGACTAGAACTTCGAAGGTGCCCTGATTGATGCACGACCGGACCAGAGCTCTAGGTTGAAGGATGGGTCTGCCGTCCTTGAGAGGGGGTAAAGGAGGCACTTGCGTTGGGGGAGTCCCTGTAAAAGGCTTTAGTAGGGACACATGGAAGACGTCATGGATTTTGCTGTGCTCTGGCAGTTCAAGTTGATAGGCAACCTTCCCGATCTGTCGAAGAACCTTGAAGGGCCCGTAAAACCTTGGGGTCAGCTTTTGGGGGCCTGTCGCCTGAGGGAGAGTTGCCTGTAGGGCTGAAGCTTTAGCCAAACGAACTGTCCTGGCTGGAAGGTGGCCTCGCGGTGGTGCTAGTCGTAGGCTACCTTCATACGTGCCTATGCCTGCTGTAACCGTAAGGAAACTTCAGCCAGTAGGGCATCGCGGTCTTGGAGGCTGCGGTCCACTTCTTCCAACCGTGTTGAACCCCGCTCGTAGGAGAGAAGACGAGGAGGGTCTCGCCCATACACCACGCAGAAGGGGGTCATGCCAAGGGACGAGTGGTAGAATGTGTTATAGCAGTATTCGGCCCAAGGAAGGCATTCCACCCAGCGTCGTGGTTGGTCCCCTACGAAGCAACAGAGGTACATTTCTATGGTGCGATTGACGACCTCCGTTTGCCCGTCCATCTGTGGATGATAGGCGGAGGAAAAGGCTAGGGTCGTGCCTTGTAATCTGAATAGCTCCTTCCAGAAGGTGCTGGTGAAGGCTGCATCCCTGTCACTGACGATGGACTCGGGCAGCCCATGTAGGCGAAAGATGTGCGTGAAAAAGGCGTGGGCCACCGACACTACGCTGTAGGGGTGGGACAATGGAATGAAATGAGCATATTTGGAGAAGCGGTCCACCACTACGAATAAGATGGATTTCCCACCAACTTTAGGCAAGCCTTCCACGAAGTCCATCGAGATATCGGCCCAGATCTGCGTTGGGAGTGAGAGAGGCTGCAAAAGTCCTGTTGGGTGTAAGTTCTCCCACTTTTGTTGCTGACATACGGAGCAGTTCTGAATGAAATCCCTGACCGAGCCTCGCATACCATGCCAATGAAAGTCTGCACGGACGCGGTGTAGCGTCTTCTGAACCCCTTCATGGGTGGCGTTGTGGATGCTAGCGAGGATAGCTGGAATCAAGGGGCAATCTGTTGGGAGATACACCCTTCCTTTGTACAGCACAAGTCCCTCGTGGATGGTCCAGTTTGGTTTGGTCGTGCCAGACTGCAATTCTTGTGCCAGGTCTCTCCACATTGGTGATTGGGGCAACACGCTCCTTAGGTCCTCCAGTAGAGTCACGCGGGGCTGGGAGACCGCGCAGAGGTGTGTCGTGTCCTCTTCACGCCTGGACAGCGCACCAGCGGCCCGGTTAGAGGCTCCCGCCTTGTGGTCCACGCAGAAGTCAAACCCTAGCAGTTTGCTTGCCCAGTGGTGTTGGGGTGGAGTAGTAAATCGCTGCTCTAGAAGGTATTTGAGGCTGTAGTGATCTGTCTTGACAACGAAGGGCCTGCCCCACAAATACGGCTTCCAATGCTGGACGACCTTGGCCAGTCCGATCAATTCGCGCTCGTAGGCCGGTAGCTTGAGGTGCCGATCTGCTAGTTTGCGGCTGAAGAAGGCTATGGGGTGCTCTTGCTATTGCAGTACTGCGTCGATGCCTATGCCAGACGCATCACACTCCACCGTAAATTCTTGGTCAAAGTTTGGTAGTTGCAGTACGGGGGTAGTGGAGAGTGCGTCCCTTAGGTTGGTGTAGGCGGTGTTAGCTGCCTCGTCCCATCGAAAAGCATTTTTCTTCAACATCTTGGTTAATGGGGCCGCCAGGAGTCCAAAGTCCCTTACAAACTTGCGGTAGTATCCCGTGAGCCCCAAGAACCCGCGGAGAGCCCTAATGGTCTGGGGCTTGGGCCACTCCCGAATGGCTTGAATCTTGGAATTATCTACCGAGACTCCTTCCCTGCTGACTATATGGCCCAGGTAAAGGACTTGCGGTTCTCCGAAGGAGCACTTAGTTCGTTTCAGGAAGAGCTTGTGCTGCCGTAGCAGCTCCAGAACTGTCCTTAGGTGACGAACGTGCTCCACCCACGAAGTACTGTAAATTAAAATGTCATCGAAAAATACTAGGACGAACCTGCGGAGGTGGGGCCGAAATACCTCGTTCATCAGGGCCTGGAATGTAGATGGGGAATTGGTGAGACCGAAAGGCATGACCAGGAACTCAAAGTGGTCGTGATGCGTTCGGAAGGCTGTTTTCTCCACATCTTTAGGGGCCATTTGGACCTGGAAGTAACCTGATCTAAGATCCAGCTTAGAAAAGTACTGAGACCCATGGAGCTCATCTAGCAATTCGTCTACCACCGGGATCGGGAACTTGTCCTTGACGGTTCTACTGTTGAGCTCCCTGTAGTCCTCACAAAATCTCCAGGTGTCGTCTTGCTTTGGCACCAACAAGACTGGTGAGGAGAATGGAGAGCAACTGGGGCGTATGATTCCCTGTTCCAGCATCTCTGTACACTGCCTTTCTATCTCGTCCTTCTGTAGGTGTGGATAGCGGTACGGCCTCACGACAACGGGTCCTACCCCTGGTATTAAGGGAATCCGATGGTCACACGACCGGCCAGGCGGAAGGCCCTTAGGCTCTAAGAACACGTCTAAAAAATCGACAAGAAGCCTCTCCATCTCTACGGTGTGCAAGGCGTCGCCATGAAGAGTATGCACCTGTGGTTTTCTTGCTCTCATCTTGGTCCCTTTCCAAGTGACCCGTTTCCCATGTAAGTCAAACGTCATGGTCAAGGCACTGAAATCCCATAGGATGGGGTCGAGGGTGATGAGCCACTTAATTCCCAACACTATGTCGAACTCGTCTAGGGTCAGTACAAATAGATCTGCAAGGAATGGTTCAGAATCCACCTGGATTTGGACGCTTCGGCAGATCCCGGGACTGTGAACTCTCTCCCCATTTGCTACAGCCACCTGGAGCCACGGTCTGTCTTCCATTGGTAGCTTCAGTTGGAGCGCAGCCTGCTTGCTGATGAAGTTGTGGGTGCTCCCTGAGTCAACCAGAATCCGTACCTGTTGTCCTGCCACCTGGGCCTGCAGCTGCATGGTTTGGGAGTTTTGGACTCCAGTGATGGCATGGAGGGAGATCTCGAGTTCCAGTGCCGCCTGTTCCTCTTCTTCTTCCTCCAGATCGTCTACCAGAAGGCAGAATAACCGCTTGCAACGGTGGCCGGCTGAGTACAACTCGTCACAATTGAAGCATTGGCCCTTGGCTCGGCGCTCCGCCATCTCGGCCCTGGATAAGCGCCTGATGGGAGGTGTTGTCGTGCTACTACCCATGCTAGTTGCAGAACGGGTATTGTTGCTGGTGAAAGGGCGTTGTTCCCTGTTGGCAGCCATCGAAGGCCCTCCTGCTATAGACCTTGGGTTCGCCGAAGTCGTTGCGGGACGCCCCATGCTGGACGGCGCTCTGCTGATCTGCAGCTTGCGCTCGAAGGCTCGGGCCAGATTCATGGCCGTGACCAAGTTGGGTGGGCTCTGCATTTCCACATCAACTCTCAGAGGCTCAGATAGGCCGACGGTGAACATATCCACCTGTTGGTCTGGCCGAACTGACGAGGCTCTAGCGAGAAGAGTTTGAAACTGCCGCTGATACTCCGCGACGGTCCCGGTTTGTTTGAGGTTAATGAGCTCCCCCAAGGGGTTGCTCGTTAATGGGGGCCCGAACCGGAGGAGGCAATACGACTTGAATTGGCCCCAACTAAGGCCTGGTTCTTCCTGCTCCACTCGGTAGAACCAGAGTTGTGCTTCATCGGTCAAGTGGAATGCTGCCAGGCTGACCTTGTCCTTCTCTTCCGTGCGCTGATTGCGGAAGAATTGCTCACAGCGGTACAGCCATCCAAGTGGGTCACCGCTGCCGCTGTATGAGGGGAACTCCAGATGACTGTATTTAGGTATGATTGCTGCTGTCGGTGTGTCGTTCTGTCACTCACCGGAGCCTTTTGTCCGATCTGGGCGGCGGCTGTGGTTAGTGGCTGCCCCTTCAGGGCTCCCTTCCCTGGTGGAGAAGTATAACTCCAGAAGACGCCGAAGTTCCCTGACATCCTCTTTAACTTCTCTTACCTCCGCGTGATTTTCCACGAGACGGTGTTCCAGCTCATGAACCTTGGACGACAGTTGTTCCATGTCGCCCATGACGCTTGGCTCTGATACCAAAATGTTATGGGCCCGGGCGTAGGATCTCGTCACGGGGCGGTCTGTGGGGAAAACTCCTTGCCTTCCCTTGCCCTTGCCTTTGCGAGTTGACCCTATGGTGGCGGACTGAGGGGTGATTTGTTCAAGAGATCACCTAACTCTCCTTGCTCTCTTTCTTGACTGAAAATTCGATACCTTTATTGAATGAAATCAGCTCCTTAAATAGGAGATTACAAGAGGGTTTCCTTCTTGTATTCAGCTAAGGTAGTCCCTCTCTTATCGCAACTTAAACTTCTATCGAAACTCAAACTCCTACTACTAAGGGAAACACAAAAATAGGGGATAAGGGAAAGGTACAGCTGGCGTTGGCGAGCAGGGCTGCTGTGGCCGGATAAGAGTGGGCCCACCGGGATGAGCTGTCGTGTGGGCCCTACTCTACTGCAGGCGCGCGCGTCTCTCCTTGCTGCTGCTGTAGGGCGCGTGCTGCTGCCGTGTGGTGCGTGCCGCTGCTGTGTGGTGCGTGCTGCTGTCGAGTGCTGCTGCCGTGCGGTGTGTGCCACTGCCGGGCGGTGCATGCCGCTGCCGGGCGGTGCGTGCCGCTAGGCGTGCGGCTGGCAGCCTGTACTGCGGTGCGCTGTGGGGCAGCCTGTACCGCGGCGCGCTGCCGGGCGGTGCATGCCGCTAGACGCGCTGCTGTGCGCGCTGCCGCCTGTGATTGCGACGCAGCGTGTTGCCAGGTGTCGTGTCCATAATAGTCTGTTTGAGTTTTATTCTCAGATGGTTTGAAGCAATCTCAGGCCTCAAAATCAATTTATCTAAGGGTGAACTGTTGAAGACAGAGGATGGTCTTATTGATCCCAGTATGGTTAATGTCTTGGGGTGTAAATCTGGAAATCTACCCACCACCTACTTTGGTCTTCCCTTGGGAGCCAAAAGCAGCTCTGAGAGAATCTGGGATACAACTATTGAAAGATTTGACAGAAAATTGGCAATGTGGAAATCTAAATATTTATTATCAAAGGGAGGCAAGCTCACTCTAATTAAGATTGTATGGTCTTCACTTCCAATTTATTATCTATCTTTATTTCAGATTCCCGCCAGTGTTGCAAAGCTGCTAGAAAAGAAACTGAGGCTCTTTTTATGGGCCGGGTGGAGGAACAATTTCAAGTTTAATTTGGTAAGGTGGAATCTGTGTGCAAATCAAGGAGAACTGGTTGTTTAGGAATCAGAAATCTTAAAGTTGTAAACAAAGCTCTGCTTGGAAAATGGTGTTGGAGATTCAGCAAAGAGAGGAGCAGCCTCTGGAGAAGAACCATTGCAGAAAAGTATGGACTCACAAACCTAGGGTGGAACTCAGGTCCTAGTTTTTCCCTAGGGGCTGTGCCTTGTGGAGCAATGTTGTCTCTATCTCCCCTGATTTCCTGAAAGGAATTAAATACAAGGTTGGCAAGGGTAATCTCTTCAAGCTCTGGCATGACAATTGGTGTGGAGACATTGCTTCAAAGGATAGGTTCCCCTCTCTCTTTGACATTGCACAGGATAAAGATGTTGAAGTGGATAAATGTTTTGACTTGAGGAATGGTGAAGTTATATGGAGCCCTACCTTCAGAAGAAACCTTAATGATTGAGAAATAGGTCCATTAACAGATATTCTAATTCAGATTCACAGCTTCAAGACCAACCCACAAGCAGATGATGAAAGAACTTGGGCTTGGGAGGCTTCTGGAACTTTCTCTTTTAATATAGAAGTCCAATGCTCCTTCAAAAGTAGCCTTCCTGATTTGGACTGCAGCACTCGCCAAGTGCCTAACCGCAGATCGGCTGGTCAGAAGGGGGATGCAGCTTCCTAGTCTTGTCCTTTCTGTGTGGAAGCTCCTGAATCTTCAACCACATTTTTATCCACTGCAACTTCTCTCAGCAGCTTTGAGAAACGGCCCTCTCCCGTTTTGGTGTTTCTTATTGTCTTCCTGTCTCAGTCCTTCAGCTGCTTCAGGGATGGACCATTGAAGGTCTGAATGCAAGAGGCAAGCTGCTTTGAAAGATCTTTCCAGCCGCTATCCCTTGGGCCCTCAGGAAGGAAAGGAACAGCCGGATTTTTGATAATCTTTCCAATGACATAGTTTCTGTAAAGAACAAAATTATAGGTTTTCTTTGTTCCTGGTTAGGTGTACAAAGAGCTTTCACTGGAGTTCAGTTCATTCCTTTTTTGCAAGCTGGACCTTTTTTTATCTGATCTATCAGATCTTTTGTAAATTCCCAATGTACAGGTCCTCATTGTACATGGGCTGGTGTATCTGGTTTCCTTTTGCAATACAATACTTTACCTTTTTCAAAAAAAAAAAAAAAAAAACTGATTGTTGCTGGGGATTTTTCTCTCGTATTTTCTTCTCTTCACTTTTTTTTTGTTTTTGAAGATAAATAAAAATGAAAATTTATTAGAAGAAGAGAGGAGAATACAAGAAAGGGTGATAAGATATCACCCACCAAAAAAGACCAAAAAATCAACACCTTCCAGCCCTCCAAAAATAAGAACCTCCCAAGAACTCAATACATCCAGAAAATTCAAACTCATCCAAACCCAAAAACTAAAAACACTCCACCCTGAAAGAAGCTGAAAAAGAATCTTCTACCCTCGATTAAACCTTATCTGAAGCAGATTCCTTTTCTAATTCCATGCTCCCAAGAAGAAGAGCCCTAACATTTTGATTAGATGGACCTCTGTTTCCAAACTTTTTTCCAGATCAATCTTCTTCCCTGCCTTTCTCACTTTATCCAGAACTACCTCACTCTCTTCCTCTTGGCCTTTATCAATCTTTTCACAACCTTCATTCACTTCCTCCAACTCTCCCCTCTTCAGATTATTTTCTTCTTCTTGAGAATCCAAAGCCATCTCCTTTAAAATCCTCTTAGAATCGTCCTTCAAAATATCAAGTGAGTTGATCTTTTCAGTACCTTTCTGAACTTTGGTTTTCGTCTTCACACCCTTCTTCTTATATAGACTCTCTTGAACTTATCACTTGGACCTGCACCCAGAAGACCATCCTTCAAACGGCGAAAGACTTTGGTGACATGAACCAAATGTCCTTTGCTTTGTACCTTTATAATTCTTCAGGTATCTGACGTGTTGCTATCAATATTAACCACTTCAAACCCATTTCCCTTCCTTTTCTGCCTCAGAGCAACACTTAATTCGCCCACCATCACCTCGAAGACATCTACTGAACTCTGCGACTCTCCTTCCAAATCTGAAAACTCACAAAGGTTCACTCTTTCTACCTCTTCCCCTTGTTGAGCACTACAGACATTCTCTTCACTTATTTCTTTATCTAACTTCTCACTTATTTATCTCTATGCTGTTTACTCTTAACAGTAAGGGTTTTCTCTTTCTACTTTCTTGTTCATTCTTTGGTGGGCAGCAAGCTGCCTACTTGCTTTACGACCCCTATTCTGAATCAACCAAATCAACCACTCCTACTTCTATTCGCATACACAACCACTCCTACCTTTTCATTCTCTCATCATATACAGCCCCTGTTCTTCCTCCAAATCCTCTTTCAGCTTCCTATTTACTCACCAACAGCCAAGTATCAGAAGGCCCCTAATTTCTCCTACATCAAGAATACATACTGATGAATATCGTTCTACCTGATTGACAAAACCTTAAGTTTTGAAGAATTAGCTAGCAATCTTCTCATCTCATTATGACTATTGCACTAAATTTCCAGAATTTAACCAAAATTTAAGGTCCAATTCCTAGTGGAATTCCTACAGCAAGAAAACCAAACAAAGGGCATTAATTTAGAACCTCCAAAAAAAATCATAAAAATGCTCATGACAACTTAAAGAAGTTGGCATACTCTTCCAAGAATCAGAATATAAATGGTATGCAAACCTCTTTTTGGAGATCCTCACGCCTTTGGATTGAGAGCTCTAGCTGTTCCTTTGCCTAATAGCATGAAACACAAGCAAAAGCAATCACCCCATCATCATCAACATCTTAAAGTGTATGCATTGACATCACAAAATAAACCAGCAAACATAAAGACGCTAAATTCACCTGATCATAATAATCATCACTGGAGTTTGATGATAACTCTTTACTGTTAGAGGAAACCAGAAGCATAATTAAATAAAAATCAGCAATATGCTACAAGCCTATGCCATTTCTTAAGAATGGTCTTCTAGAAAAGCCTACTAATTCAACAATTTGATAGAATTCTTTAGGAAGATGGAGAATGCCCCAAAAATGAAAAAGAGAGACTTGACATATGACCTTTCCCAGTAATAAAATTCTTGCTTGGTAGTAATTAATGTTTTTTTTTTAAATATGAAGTCAAATGGAGTAATGTTACCATGCTGCAAGACCAAGTCTTCACACAACCAGGGGATATTACAGAAAACATTAACACAATGGAAATTATAACTAACCTTTTATTCCTAGCAACAAAACATAATTGAGTTTACCTGGTCCGCTTCTTCAACTGTTGATCTTTATCCTTGTCTCTGCTTCTGTCATGACCACTGCTACTCCTATCTCTATCTCTGTCCCAGTCCAAATCACGATCCTTTTCCCTATCTCTATCAATATTCCTATCATGCACTTGCTCATTTTCTTCTTGATCTCTGTCTCGGTCACGATCTCGATCTAGGAAGTGATCTCTTGTTCGATCATGATCATGTCTACGCCCATGTTCTCTTTCTCGTTCCAGATGTCGGTCACGAGACCTGTCTCTATTACGATAACCCTCCCTCTCATTGTCATAATTCCTATCTCGATCTCTGCCCCTATCCCAGTCCAAGCCTCTATCCCTCTCAGAATCACGATGGAAATTTTCACGATTAAAATTTGGTCTTGTACCTCTGGTCTTGACTTCATTTACTCTTACAATGCGACCACCAATTGTCTAATTTAAAGTTCCACAACATCAGAAATCTAGAAAATTGAAATCAAACATAAAAGACAAAATCTGATATACATAGCAGAAAGTGGAGCACCATGTACTAACAACACAATACAACTCGGAGCTCCAGTCAAATAAAGAAGAACAACATACCTTGTCATTTATCAAATTATTAAAAAACACCACTTACAAAAAATAAAGAAAGGAAGGAAGAAGAAGAAGAACATACCCTGCCATTCATATCATTGATGGCATCAATTGCAGATCTAGGATTTGTAAAAGTAACAAATCCATAGCATTTTCCCCCTACTTCTCGATCATTAATTATCTGGAAGAGGAATAGTAGTCAACAGAGGCAGTCTTCCCAACGTAAAATAAGCCATCAAGCTCTTAAATGCATTGTGCACCCTATCACTGCTTTTCAATCAATAATTAATTCTCAGATTAAAATTAAAAGACTATCCTAGATCATACAGGGAACCCAATCAAATTAAATTGTGAATTTCATCATAAACTGAAAGAATGATTAAAAACAATAGGGAAATGAATAAACTATAGAAATTCCAAAAGAATAAAAAAGTACAACTTTCCATCATTTTCTATTCATATCCATCATGTAAGTAGCTTTTCCGGTACCTTGGTTCAATAATTCATAATAAGAGAGAGAGAGAGAGAGAGAGAGAGAGAGCATGTCACCCACAGAATTAGCACAAGATGGACAAAATGGCAGGGTGCATCCAGAGTATTGTGTGATAGGAGAATGCCACTTTGATTAAAAGGAAAATTCTATATAACAGTTGCAAGGTCAGCTATAGTGTATAGAGTAGAGTTTAGGGTATGCTGAAATAGATAGTGGAAAAACTAGAAAGGATAGGGTCGGAAATGAAGTCATTCAAAGGAACAAGGAGTATCTCCAAAAGATGATAAAATGAAAAAATGTAGACTAAGATGGTTGGTGATGTGCATAGAAAACCATTAAAAGCACCCATGATCTATTGCAAGTTGAAGGGGCTAGAAGGGGTAGGGACAGACCAAAAAGCACATAGGTTGAAGAAGTAAGAGATGATTTAAACACTCATAATTTAA
This sequence comes from Nelumbo nucifera, assembly GCF_055504915.1. Lineage (NCBI taxonomy): Eukaryota > Viridiplantae > Streptophyta > Magnoliopsida > Proteales > Nelumbonaceae > Nelumbo > Nelumbo nucifera. Next base: position 24,596,407 of record NC_142650.1, read on the forward strand.
CAATGGATATGGCGTTAAACAAAAAGAAATAGTGAAACAGAATTAATGTAGCCGACCCCATATAGTTGGTATAAGCAAAAAGATTATCCCCAAATCCTATTTGGGGATGGGTTTTTTTTTTTTTTTGAAAAGGTAAAGTATAATATCATTGAAATGGGCAAAAAGCATGTACAAGGAAGAGCTATAGATATAAAAATACTGCCCAGTCCTATATCCCCAAACCCTGTTTTACAAAAAGATTATCAAAAACCAAAAAGGAATTATAATGTCTGCCCTTAAACATTCTATATACTGCCAGCCAAGATAACATTTTTCCCAAAGTTTTGTGAAATTTTGTATCTTTAGAATTATGTTGACTCTTAAAAATCCTTTTGTTTCTCTCCGGCCAAATGCACCAAAAAACCACTTCAGGAGCCATATTCCATGCCAGTTTTCCCCTCTTTGTGAGACCTTTGACTCTCCAGCTCTTCACAAAATCCACCACTGATTTTGGGTAGCAACTAGGGGTGAGCAATCGGCTTATTCAGTTAAAAACCAATCCAAATAAACTGAAATTTTTAAAACCAACTTTGAAATGGAAAACCAAACCGAAACCGATATTTTTGGTTCGGTTTTCAGTTATTTCGGTTAAAACCAAATTTCTTTAATATATTATATATATAATACAATATATATACATATACTATATTATATTTTAAATACTCTATATAATATATAACATATATATTAATATATATAGATATATATGTATATGTATATGTATATGTATACGTATATATATATATATATATAAACTTCGGTTTTATTTCGGTTTTTTTGGTTAACCAAATTTCAAAACCTAAAAATTGAAACCAAAACCAAAATTTTGTAAAACTGAATTAACCAAACCGAATTAACTGAAAACCAAAGTAACTGAAACTGATATTTCGGTTCGTTTTTTTTTCAGTTTTAACCATAGTAATCAAGGCGTCGTCTAGGCAACTAGGCACCCACATAGGCAACAAAAGTGACAAGGCGGGCACCTCTTATAATATATGTGTTAAAAGATTATTATATGCTATATATATCAATTATACCTTGTTTTAATGTTTTACTATTGAAATTTAAAAGATCAAAGGGTTTTGAGGAGAGAAAAAGAAAGAAAGAAAGAAAAGAAAGACTTCAAAGAAAGTAGGTGTCGCCTACTTCCTCTCTCTCTTTCCTATCCCAAACAAAGTTGCTAGAAAGCTTGAAAAACTTCAAAGAAATTTTCTTTGGAGGGATTGGGAAGAGGAGAAAAAAATTCACCTAGTTAGTTGGGATCAAGTCTGCCTCCCCAAGAATGAAGGTGGTTTAGGCATAAGAAAGTTGAAAACATTTAATTCTGCTCTTCTCTGCAAGTGGATTTGGAGATTTGTGACTGAAGAGGAAGCTTGGTGGAGATCTCTCATTGCCAGTAAATATGGAGTAGAGTGGGGTAACTGGAGAACTAGGGACCCTCCTCCTAGCTGGGGAAACTCTCTGTGGAAAAGGATAATGAAGAACTTCTCTGTTCTTGCTGAAGGGATTTCAGTTAAGGTAGGAAATGGTAGCAGAACCAATTTTTGGAAGGATCCTCGTGCTTGGATGGTTCTCTTGCCGAGTCTTTTCCTCTCCTTTTTCAGTGTGCATCCAATCAAGAGGCTTTTGTTGCTGAGTGTTGCAGTTTGTCTGGAGAGTCAGCTGTTTGGTCCCCTACCTTTAGAAGAAATCTTTTCGACAGGGAACTGGAAGAGATGTTGAACTTGTTGACTATTCTTCAGAATCAAAAGGTGGATTTCTGTTCACAAGATAAATGGTCCTGGAAGTGGAGTCCAGATGGTGTTTTCTCTGTCAAGTCTTTGGTTTCCAAACTTTGTAGAACAAGTGTTTCTGATTTCCCTAGCTCTCAGGTTTGGAACCCCATTAGCCCATCTAAGTCCAACTTCCTGGTTTGGACTATGGTGCTGGATAAATGTCTATCTAGAGCTAATCTTGTGAGAAGGGGCTTTCAGCTTTTGGACACTGTGTGCAGTCTGTGTGGGAATAATTCTGAATCTACTGATCATTTGTGCATTCACTATCCACACTCCTCTCAGCTGTGGAATTATTTTTTCAGTTATATGAACTTAAGATGGGCTATGCCAAGATCGGTTAAGGAGCTTATGTGTTGTTGGAACATCAAAGGGCTTAACAAGAAAAGGAAGATAGTGTGGAAGACCATCCCTAGTGTTGTTTTATGGTCCATCTGGTCTGAGAGGAATAGTAGGCTTTTCTGTAATAAGGCCTTGAGTCCAGAAGATTTAATACAGAAGACAGTGGGCAAGTTAATCTCTTGGGTGTCAATCTCTGAAGAGTCTAAGGACTTCTACCTCACTAGCAGTGAAGCCCAAAGCACCAGCTCTAGGGGAATCAGCAACCTGCCCCATAGGAGAAGAAGACATTGTTGGTATATTCTGTGAGTTGTCACCATTGTTGTTGGTGACAAGATTCCCACTTGCCGCATGACCCTTCTGTTGTTTCTTGTCCTTTCTCAATGCAGCTGGCTTCAGGTGAGGATAAAGGACCCAACACTTTTCTTTTACATGTCTCTCACCACCACAATGAGTGCACTTAAGGTGCTTCTTGTCTAGATGTTTGTTTCCCTTAGTGGAGACCAAGGCTGAATGTTCTCCAAATTGTTCAATTGGTTGAGTCTAAGAGTCAACTTGCATCTCCTTTCTCCTGACTTCTTCATTCCTCACTAGATAATAAACATGGTGTAACTCGGGCAATTCATCTCTCCCTAGAATTTGTGACCTTATACCCTCATGCACTGGGTCCAGGCCCGCCAAGAACTTAAAGACTCTACTCTCTTCAATCTGCTTATCATGTCTCTCCTTGTCCCTGGCATTTTCCCAATCCAATATCAAGTGATGGTCAAGTTCTTCCCAAAGGCCTTCCAGAGTTGCAAAGTATGTTGCAACTATCATATCCCCTTGCCTTAAGGCTGCAATGTCTTGATTCAATCTGTAGATTCTAGCATTGTTTTTCTTCTGTCCATAGGTCTTAGACACCTTTTCCCAAATCTTGGCTGTTGTAGGAAAGTGATGAACAGTCCTGGCAACCCGAGGAGTCATAGAGGCAAGCAACCAGGACATAATCGTCGCATTCTCCTTGTGCCACACAGCATACTCTGCACTGCCAACCTCAGGTTCCTTCTTGTTCCCATCTAAGTAGCCTGCGAGATCACGGGAAGTAATAAAAAGCATTGCAGAAACGGACCATTCCCTGAAGTTGTACTCATCCAGCAGCACACTTGTAATCTGCAAGTTGTGCAGATTAGGGTTTTCCAAATTTGAAGACCTTGCAGCAGGTCTGTTGTCCCTAGAAGAAACCTCTCCGGATACTGAAGACATCTTGACTGTAGCCTCAGTGTAGATGGCACTGTTTAAGACTAGCCGAAGTGATCACAGTGCTGAAAGAGAGACTAGTTGCAGAGTTGAAGGTTTAGACAGCTCGCAACACTGTTTCAGACTTTCCGAGACTGTCACAGTTCTGAAGCAGTTCAGTTACAGCAGCAAATGAGGTGTTCTGGGCTGGTAACCGACCTGAAACTAAGGGCTCTCCACCACTGTGCTATGCAGACTTCACTTGAGCTTCGAGTACTACAACTGTAGAGAGAGTTCTTCCCCTTACGGCTACTGCTAGGACTGCTGAAATCAGTCCTTAACTAGGTTTGTCCTATACAGACCTCTCTTAGTAGCCGAATAGCTACTATCTACTAGAAACAGTCTAGTAGGACATCAACGTCTGGATCTTACTTCCCTTGCGCCCTACAACCAAGGGAAACCCTAGGTTCGAACCTTGTTTTGTTCTCCTACAACCCTAGGGTTTCACAGCAGCAACCCAGAGAAAAAAAAAAAAAAGAGAAAAGAAAGACAACAAGAGAGAAGAGATGGCGTCGGCTGTAACCAGGAAGGTGCTTAATGCTCTGATACCATGAAAGCTGAAGTGCTCTAGCACATCTATTTGTATTTTTCTCCTACTTTTTCCTCGTTTTTTTAACAAATCCATTAAGAGTTTTGGTGGTATAATATCATTTGTAATTACTATTTTCTAAAGCATGTTTCTTTCTCAGAAGCATAAACTTTTTTCATTGATTATTGGAAGCAGAAACATTTTCTACTATGAGTATCAGTTTGATACTTTTTTTGGAAATGTATCAATCCCCCCCCCCCCGACTTGAAAATTATTGTCCACTGATAAGGTTGAAGTCATGATGTCCAACTCTTCTTTCTACCACAAGGCTATGTTTCATTCAGAAAACCTGTTTTCTTGTAATAAAATAAAATTTATGAAAAAAAAAGAGCATTAAAAGGAAGGTGACCAAAAGTCACCCGAGAGAAAAAGAACAACAACTTCCAAAAAGTTTCATTCAGAAAACCTTCACAATAAGTTTTTATTCCAAAATAAATTTCCCCATTATGATGCTCTAGAATCAAATGTTTCCAAATAAATAGGATTATGACAGATAGGCAATACAAGTTTAGGAATGAATCAATGACAATAATAGAAAAAGAGAAATTACAATTGGTGGCCAAGAGATAACTAAATGTGACCACTACCATATAATGGCAATTCATAACAAGAAATTGAGTAAAGAGGATGCTACCTATATAATTAGAAAGAGGGTGGATTAAATGGGGAGGTGTATTGGGAGTGCTGTGTGACTGGAGAAAGGCAATCGGATCAAGAAGAATTTTTATAAGATGTAACTTCTTGGGCAATAATTTAGTGAGGAAAAGAAAACTTCTTGCGCAATAAGCAACACAACATAAAATGAGCACAACAAAGATCAAGATGTTGAGATAAATTAGTAGAAAAAACTAGAAAGCATAGATTCAAAAATAAGTGCATTAGTGAGAACCTACAAGTGGCCCCAATAAGTGATAAAATGAGACAAAATAGATTAAGGGGGTGGTTGGCAATATGATTGGTTTTCTTTTTCAGAACAAAATCATAGATATTGGTAAACAACACCTAAGATGCTTTAGACATCTGCACCATCTACAGCAATAGTAAGGAGCAAATGGGGGTTTGGGTTAGGGAGAGAAATTTTCTTTATGGAGGATGGGTGGTGGTGAGGATTATGAATTTTCTGTAAGGCTTGGATGGGTATCTAGAGAGGTGAGGTCTTCTTATGGGGTGAGTGTGTGTAAAGGGATTATCAATTTTAATAGGGAGTTTAGAAGTTTCACAAGGTTTTCAGTAGGAGAGGGCTCAAAAGTGAGGTTTTGGGAGGATGATTGGTGTGGGGTTGACAAGTTAAGTGAGGTTTGTCCAAGATTATATAGGCTAGCTGAGGGTGAAGTGACAATTAAAAGTTGTTATGAAAGAAGGGGAGATCAGTTGATATGGAGCCCAAAATTCAGAAAGCCTTTGCTGGACAGAGAGGTGGATGAATGCATCTCTCTGTTGGGGAAATCAGAGGATGTGAAAATTTCTCCTTGGAGGAGGGATGAGCTGTGGTGGAAGGAATGCTCAAATGGAAAATTTACTGTAAAGTCTTGTTATCTAGCCCTCAGCAAAAGCAATTCAGAATCAGATCAAATAGAAGGTGTGTGGGGAAATCCAGTTCCCCCAAGAGTAGAAGCTTTTGCGTGACTGGTGGCTATGGACAGTGTCCTGACTGTTGATCATTTGAAATCAAGAGGCTTCCACTTGATCAATAGGTGCTGCTTATGCAAAGAGCAGGAAGAAAATTTCAAACATGGTTTTTTTTTTAATGCAAGATTGCTATTTTCTATGGAGATTGTTTACAACTTTGTTTGGGGTATCTGATTTTCATCCAAATTCAGTCTCAGAAATTTTTTCTTTTTTTTTTTGATAATTGAAATAATTTTATTAATCAGCAATAGACAATAGTACAAAGTCCCCAAGGAAAGGCACGAGTTGCAACCTCTCCAGGCTAGTTAAGTACAGATTTCCAAATTAATAACAACTTACAAAAAAGCACAAAAAAGATCTTCCCTAGAAACCCCCTGTTTGGCTAAAGCATCAGCCAAAGAATTAGCAAACCTACTAACCCATTTTACCTCAACTCTCATATTGTTGGTTAACCACTTTACTTTTTTTATGAGATCTTTGTAGCCCCAAATGGTGGTATCCAAGTTTAGGAGCCACCTTGTTACCACCTGGGAGTCCCCTTCAACTAGGAAATGCTCCACCCCAAGCTGGTTGGCGATCTGAATTCCTTGTACTGCAGCAAGGATTTCTGCCCTTATGGAATCCCCCACTCCCACCGGTCCTAAGAATAGGGAAATTATGTTGTTGTCCTTATTTCTCAGGATACCCCCTATACCAGAAGGCCCGGGGTTGCCTTGGCTGCTTCCATCAAAGTTCAGCTTGATGACACCTTCCAAAGGCGAAACCCATTCTAACAGAATTCTATCCTACTTTGTTGAAGTGTTAGCTATTACTAGCCAATTCCTCCACAAGTCATCAAAGATATCCACAGTTTTAAGCCAATGGATTGCTCTTGTTAGGATACAATCCTTCATTTCATCTAACCCTCTTTCCTTCTCTAAGAAAATTCTTGCATTCATTTCCTCCCAAAGAGTCCACAGAGTGGCTGCCCTGACACATTTCCACATGACCTTACCTCTTCTAGTGTGCCAAACAAAGACAGATGGGTTGAATAACAAGCTTAAATCAGAAGGCATAGACCACCTACCTCCAAATAAACAAAGGCTCCACCTCCAGATAGTTGTAGCAAAGGAACAGGAGATCAGCAAATGGAAACAGTCCTCATTCTCGGCCTTACACAAGGAACACCAATTTGGGGAAAGACAAAGCGAGGGTCTCTTTTTCTGTAAGTTTTCCAAAGTATTGATTTTCCCATAGAAGACTTCCCAGTAGAATATAGCAATTTTTTGGGGAATAGGTCGCACCCAGACTTCTTTGATAGGGAATCCTTGGGAAATGGGGTTAGAACTAAGGGATTTTAGAAAAGAAGAGGAAGTAAAAGTACCTTTTGGAAGAGAAGTCCAAACCCTTTGATTAGAAGAAGTGGGGTCCAAGCAAATGGATTCTAGTAAATGAATTAGCTCAATAACACAACTCGACTCACCATCCCTTAACCCTCTACAAAACCCAAAGTCCCAGTTTAAAGATAAGGGGTTTAACGGGCTCGGGAGAAAAGTTGCAATTGGCTCATGTTTGTGAAGGGAAAAGGAATAAAGCGAGGGGAAACAATCTTCGAGGGGTTGAGTACCCACCCAAACATCCTTCCAGAACATAATAGCATTACCAGAACAAGCATCATACCTGATGAATCTGAGGAAGCGAGGGAGAATACCATGTATAGCCTTCCAAGGTGTAGTAAGGGTAGCTCGGCAAGATATCCCGAAATCCCAACCATTTCCTACACAACCATGAAGGTGAAGGTGGTTTGGGGCTGCATCCCATTCACATTTTGCTGGAACATTTGGAAGGAGAGGAACAGAAGAATTTTTTATGACAAAAGTTGTAATTTGGACAGGATAGTAGCTGCAATAAGCAAATCAGTGGTCAACTGGGTTTTGATTCACCCAGAATTCAGTCAATGCGCAAGGGAGGACTTGGGGGAAAACTTAGGGGAAGTGTTGGGTTTTCAAATATGTGATTTGGAAAATTTGTATTGAATCTGGGATTCTTGTATTCTTTTTTTGATGTAACGGATGATGCCTCATCACCACTAATTTGTACTCTTCCTTTTCTTATTTTAATGAAATTATTTATTTACTTATCAAAAATATAGTAAGGAGCAATTTGATGCAAGTCAATGGTTCTAGAAGAGTTAGGAAAAGGATAAAAAACATGGATAGAAGCAGGAATAACAGATATGAAGAATCATAATTTGACAGAAAAAATCACCATTGATAGTGTCAAAGGGAAGAGAGAAATGGTGTGGCTGACCTAAGTAGTTAGGACAAAGCTTTCTTGAGTTGAACCAAATTGTAATATAGGACTTAAACCCAAGTGAATTTTTAACTTAATAAGGAGGTTTAAAACAAGAACATTGAAAAATATTAAGGAAAAAGAGAAATAAATCCTTCATTGTACAAAAAACAAGTCCCAACTCCCAACCAGTTTAACTCCAAACAGATATTTAAGTTATAACGTTCACAAATCAACTTGCAATATTTGAGCACTAACTTACAGGCTATTTCAGAAAATTAACAGCAATATTATCTGAAATGAAAGCCCTATTCACAAGCCAAATCTTTAACGGTATTGTATTAATAAGATTCAAACAGCACTGGCTTAATTGCCCTCATATTCTCGGCTTACATGCATAAATACATGTCAAATAAACCAACAAGTATGATACATAATGAACCATTAGAATACTAGAACACACTTCTGATGGTTAATTCGGAAAGAATATGGTCACTTTTCACAACACCACGGTCAAACCAAATCACAACATAAGATAAGAACAACACGCTCAGATCAAACAACAGAGAGCCTGAGCTATGCCTTACTTTTCAATGTTTGATAGTAAGCCTTGGATATGATTATCAACCAAGTACGTTTAAGTAGATGTATAAGAAATAAGAATAGCCTAGAAGGCTAGAACTATCTCCCACTTTTCCCCCAACATAATACAACCAAGGCTTAAAAGTTAAAACCACAGGAAGACAATGTGAGCGCTTAGCAACTCTGTTGGGAAAAGATAACTCTGCACGCTTAAGATGCCAACTCCCAGCAGATTGGAAGTTTAGATCTCTTTCCACCATTAACATCATATTCAGTAAAGCTAAACTGTAAACGCGAAACTTTGGTTGAACTAGTAATCAACATGTCCACAACTTCACACAAGTTTTGGAAACTGGAACCCAAAAATGGCAATGAGGACAAAAGTTTGCTGGAATTTTCTCATCTTTTGTCCAAAAAGAAAATCGAACATATTGAGTTATAATTTCAACTAAGGTATGGATGCTCGACGAAAAGCCCTAGTTATAGAAGTAGAAACAGCAGGAAAACGAAAATTCATGAAAGAACGGGAAAATAGCAGACCTTAACGGCGACGACAGAGCCATATAAATCGAAGACTCTGCGAAGGCTGTCTTCAGTACAATCGTAGGGGAGTCCTCCCACATAGATCGAATTATCGTCGTCGATCGTCATCTATTTTTTGTTGGCGCTCGCATAAACCCCTTCGGAGAGGAGCCTCTGCAACAAGCTAAGAAGGAACTCCGCTTTCTGGGAAATGTTTTTTTCGGAATGCTAGAAAACAACGAGATTTATGCAATTCTTGGCCCCACCATGTCTGTAAGGCGTGGTATGTAGAATTGCATAACTCCATAGCAAGTTAGAACATCCTCTTTTTGGACTGGGCCCGAGGCCCAGATGTTTATACAAGAGAACTTCAGGGCAAGTGGTGAGGGTTCGGATCTGCAGACCACAACATATTGTTTGCCGCGTTTGCACATCAGGAACATCGGTTGTACTTTACATCGCTGATATTCCTGATGAACGGTTTGATGAATGAGACTCAAGTGGTGAATGTATAAAAGTCTGAAAGCGTTTTCATTAATAACATTTAAGGTTGGCATGGCTAATGGCAAACGCCCTTAAGTTGATAGGTCTCACAGAAAAGAAATAAATAAGTTTCAAACAGTCCTATAATAGTTTATCTATTTAAAAATGTAATACTCTCCTTAGTTTTGGATAAATTATTTATCTATACACACCAAAATCACTAATATATGATGGGACAATATTATCCCTTCAATAACATTATTTTTTTAAGTAAAACGGTCATTTACCAAAACGAGAATAAAGCCTTAGAGTTGGTGCCCATTTGGAGGGCTTTCACAAGTAGCCTCTCACATTGCAAGGTAGACCCACGTCAATAAAGCCATATTTGGTGAAAAACCTAATAAGCTGGATGTACACTTACATAAGCCATGAAATCAAATTTCCAGTGAAGCAATGATTAATAGCTTCTTCGAAGTTGCTCAATCAACGCTAAAGCTACCAAACAATGGGACTGCAAGTTGGGGTGCCCATTTAATGCATTTCAACTAGGGTTTGGGCCAATTCAAAAATTAACAAATTATCACCCTAATTCAACTCAAGTTGCCGCCCTACGAGTCCAGATCCTCTACATTTACTGTCTTGTACTAAGTAAGGCATACACTAACATATGAAAATTCATCAAATTTTACATGGGTGGCTTTGATTGGTCAAACTCTCGGGTGGTATGATACCAGAAGATCTCACGTTTAAAAGTTTGACCAATCAAAACCACCCTGTGAAGGAGAGAGGACTAATTTGAACTACCATTAATCCAAGAGGAACGCTTTTAATTATATTATAGAGAGTAGCCAATAAGGCACAAGATTGGATTGAAATTGGAAATAAAACCTGATGGCAATGAAGTCTTAATTAAATTTATGGCCTTTGCCCTACAGTTTTTACAATGTCTTATTGCCTTTTCCCTGAAAAAAGATTAGTTAGATCTTATTGTCCACAACATGCAATAAGAGAGGTGTGGGCTTTAGGCTCCATTTTGAAGGAGTACAAATACAAATATGAGTGCAAAACCATCTGATTTGTATTATTTTGCATGTATTTATACTGCACATATTTGAATTTGTGTTCCTTCCATATTAAGCCATAGGTTCAGTTTGAAAAAAGTATAAATACAAATACAAATATGTAGAGTGCAAAACCATCTAATTTATATTATTTTGTATGTATTTATACTGTACATATTTGAATTTGTATTTCTTCCAAATATAAAATTTTGCACCCTATATATCTTTATCTATACTCCTCCCAAACTGAGCCTTAAGGACTCATGATCTTCTAACCTAGTTAGGTGAACACAGTGACTTGGGCCCATGACTATTTTACACTTCTTTGAGCTGAGACTTTATGCCAGTCCAATTCAAACTTTGGCAAAAAGTTGTTTATGGAGAGTTGGAGATAGTTTTTTATTTTTTATTTTTGAAGATAAACAAAATATATATTAGATAAGACAAAGATGTGCAAAGTTATCAGCTCTTGGAATCCCATCAGGATAGTCATAATATTCAAAAAAAGATAAAGGATGTGTTTTAGCCTGTTGGAAGACTTTATGAGCTGGTACATTAAAAGTCCTATTTATAAAATGAAAAGTAATGTTAAGGTTCAAAGAAGAAATTAAGTTTTGGGTTCTCAACAAAAACCAGTGGCAGAAACAAGGAAGAGTACATATCTTTTATAGAGCTTGGACTATCTGTTTCACATATCAGCATATAACTATTTCTTTTTTATTCCAATGTTGTAATCCCATTATCACCTACATAATGGCATATAGTTCCGCTTGGTCAATAGAAGTAGGATGTGATATTCTTCCTCCAATAACTTTCAAACATTCCAAGCCTACATTTAATATTACAATAGTAAAGTTGTATAAATAGTCTTAAATTTTCCCTACATCAATGAAGACAATTAGCTCAGTAGTATTATTAATTGTCAAATTCATTCTTTGAGTTCCATAGAGGGATTGATGTAAATTTTCCTATGGTCTTGATTCCATGGATTGTTGGAAGGTTCTATTAGCAATAGAAATAATTTGAAAAGGTAGAATTTGTTTTTTCCTAAAAATTTTTTCATTCCCGGCATACCATATGTAATAACATGCAATAGCTAACCAATTCAAACATTAAAGGAGAAGGTGATTGTCAGCTAGTTGGTTATAAAGTTCCTTAAGACAGGAAGTCCAAGAGTCCTAAAAAATATTATGCAAGTTGAGATTCCAGGGATTTCCAAATAACACAGCTTGAGAGAATTGGCAATTAATAAACAGATGAGTAAGTGTTTCTTCTAATTCTTCACACAGAGTACACAACTTGTCTATTGGATCTATAAAAAGAGAAGTTTTAACTGGAATGAAATTGTTAAGAATTCTCAAAAAGAAAAGTTGATAACGAGGAGGAGTAGTCAACTTTCAAATCTTGGATAAACAGAATTTGAAATTTTCTAATAGATTTGGAAGAATAGTCCTTTGTTTAATCTTGTATTCCTCCTTAATTGTGTACCTCCCAGAATGAGGGGTCTATATCTAATTCATTTCATTATTTGAGGGAAAATTAGGGTTTTGTAAAATATCCATTGCTTCTTCTCTTGGAAAGATTAGTTGAATTTTACTTGTATGCCAATGCCTCATAGAAATTAGGGATGAAATATTCAAATTTTGTAGATGAGGGGCAATAGGAAAAGTAATCCAATAGAAATTATGATTTCTCTAGATCCAAGGGAACTGATGAACCAGAAAGTTTGAATTTTCATTCACTAGATAACCTACTTCAGAAGCCAATTATATTAAGTTGGGACAAACAGCTTTCCAACATATAAAAGCAGTAGAGGTAGAGGCATAGAGAATTATATTATGATTTTTAAGATATTTAGATTTTCAAACCTGTGCCCATAATTTGTGTTGCTCATTTAAAATTTTCCAAGCTATTTTCTTAAGAAGATCATGGTTTACCAAAGTAAGATTCTTAAAACCTAAACCACCAAAAGCTTTGGGTAACAAGAGAACACTACAAGGACACCAACGATGAGGATGTTTTTGAGTAGCAAACACACCGCACTAGAAATTTTTAATTATTTTATTCATTTGTTCTATCATTTTCTAGGGAAATTGAATAAGACTCATAGTATGAATAGGTAAAGCTTGAAGAACAGATTGAATAAGAATTTTCTTTCCAGCTGACTAATTGTAGAGGCTCTCCAATTGTTTAATTTGGATTTCATATTTCCCAAAATAAAGTTAAGTTGAGAATGTCTATTACGGGACCAAAGAAGAGGAAGGCCTAAATATTTTGAATTTTTGTTAAGAGAGCTTATGTGCAGTTGTCTTTTAATCATACGTTGATGCCGAGGGTGAATATTCTTATTGCAAAAAACTCCAGATTTTTCCAAATTAATCATTTGCCTAGAAGCTTGTTGAAATTTAGTAAGAATTTGGAGTAAATTGTCTAAATCTTCCCTATGAACTTTCAAAAAAAGCATGACATCATCCACAAAGAAAATATGAGAAATTTTAGGGGAGTTAGAAGTTAAGGATATGCCTTGTATTTTGCCTTCCATTGCTACGATAAATAAATCATGAGATAAAGGATCTCTTTGTCTTAAGCCTCTAGAAGGGCAAAAATGTCCATCAGAAGTACCATTGGTTAAAAGAAAGCTCCATTCAAGGCGGTAATAGGCTTTTGACATGTCTAACTTTAAAGCAAGATAGCCTATACCGCGTCTCTTATGTTTTAAATAATGGAAAACCTCAAGATAGCCTATACCGCGTCTCTTATGTTTTAAATACCACGTCTCTTAGTCATCTGACGACCTAGAACAAAAGCTACCTGATTTGGAGCTATACACTTATCCAGGAGGGTACGAAGTCTAGAAGCTATCAGTTTAGCTATCACTTTATAAATTACATTGCATAAACTGATAGGCCTTTAGTCTTGGACTTTTGTGCAATCAATCCTTTTAGGAATAAGTCGGCCTTCTGAGCATTTTTTTATTCCTAAAAAACTCCTAAACCACTTGTACAATTTTTGACCCCATCAAATCCCAGCATTCCTTAAAAACCAAGGCTGGCATTCCATCTGGACCAAGAGATTTCAAACTGCCAATACTGAAAATAGTAGATTTAACTTCTTCAGATGGAACATTCAAAAGCCTAGTATTATCCTCTTCAGTAATAATTGAAGGAAATAAATTTGGTAAGTCTTCAATTTCCTGAGTATCTTGGGAAGAGAAAAGCTTCGAGAAATAATCCGCAAAAATTTTTGCAATATCTTCATGTTCCACTGATTATTGTCATCCATTATTCCTTCAATATAATTTCTTTTCCTTCTAAAAAAAGTACTTTTATGGAAAAAAAATAGTATTTCTATCAACTAAATGTAGCCAAGTGTTGTAACATTTCTGTCTCCAAAAGCTTTCCAATTGCCACGTAGTTTCTTCCAATTCTTTATAAAGGCTATGGAGGTTTGAGTAATCTTCCAATTGTTCAACCTGAATGATTTTGGCTTCCAAATTGTTTATTTTTACTTTTGGATCAGGAAAAGATTGTTTCCTCCAATGGATTAGATTTTTCTTTACCATATCCAACTTTTGAGTTATTTGAAACGCTGCCTGAGCATTGATTTGACAAGTCCAACCTTCCTCCATAACTTGTTTACAAGAGGACTCTGCTAACCACATCTCAAAGAATCTAAAAGGTTTAAGTAGATTTTGAGTCTGTGGGTGGAGATTTAGAAACAAAGGGTGATGGTCAGAACCCCATTTTGAACCCAGAGATAAAAAAGCATTTGGAAATAACTGTAACCAGTCTGGAGACAAAATTGCTCTATCTAAAGTCCTATGAATATGACCCATTGTTCTTTTGTTTGACCAAGAAATTCCACCGCCTTGAAGATTTAATTCTAGAAGATTATGGTTTAAAATTAAATTTTTGTATTGAGTTGAGGTTAAATGAGTTATGTTAGAAGATGTAGAGGAAGGATCTAGGAAGTCTAGAGAAGTTGCTTCATTAAAATCGCTTATTAAAACAAAAGGGAGATTAGTTGTTTGTCAGGAAGCATTTAAATTTGCGAAAAAGGTATTCCTATGGTGCTTAATTGATGGGCCATAAATAAAACCAAACAGCCAATAATCAAAATTTGATTACATTTTCAAAAAAACATACTTGGATTGCGACCAAAAAACAGAAGTAAAGCCGCTTTCCATAATACTGCTAATCCCCCTTGTTCGGCTTTCAGGATTGATTATGAAAGAGTTAGGGTACCTAAGAGTATTTATTTAAGTGTCTAATTTAACTTCAGAATTTTTGTTTCACAAAGAAAAATAACGCTAGGGTTAAAATGAGAGACAAAATCCCTCAAACCTTGAACTGTCTTGGGGCGCGAAGCCCCTCAGTAGTTCCAACTCATTATTAACATGGATATGGGTGGGGCTGATTAGGGCTAGCCACCTCCGCCCATAGAGAAACAAAACAAAGGAACAAGAAAAGGATACCCTTACCGAGAGTTGATGATCAGGATCAGAGTCCAAGTCATAATATGCTGCATTATCCACTATAATAAGACGTTCAGCTAAGGATGATGGCTCTAACACCTTGGGTCGATCATAAACAGCGATAAGGTTGGAATCATACTCGATTTTAAGACTTGACAAAAGGTCCACACGAGGTATTTTCCCTCTGGACCCAGAAGATGGGCTTGCCTGGTTATCTAAAAGGCAATTTAGTAAAGACTGTGTATTTTTTGCCAGGTGAAATGTTTCAACAAAGATTCGGATAAAAGGGGGATTTGACGAAGGCGCCACAACTAAAGGAACTTTAAACTAAAATAACCTTGATAGAAAGGAGCTAAAAGTAATTGATCCAGACTGAGATTCCAAAGATCATAGAGCCCTTGAACCACTTCATCAAATTGGTTAGTAAGACAAGGAAATAGATGGCAGATTAAAGAAAGATTCTAGGAATCATTAGCATTAGGCGGGAGTAAAGGTTGGATGTTAACTACTTCTATGTTACTAGGTCCTTGCCCTTGCAACATATTCTGAAATGTTGCATTAAGAGCTTCAATATTGTCCATGATGACAAGGAGAAAGCGCAGGAGAAGGAAAACTAGCCAGGGAACAAAAAAGGAAAGAACAGAGAAAAATGAAGTAGAAAAGGAAGGGGAACAAAACAACAGAGAGAAACAAGCGGAGAAAAGAGACTGCCAACTTATAAACTGAGACAATAAAAGCTGAAATGACCGTAACTTAAATCACTATAAAGAGGAGACCAACCATTCAAGATACTTAAATTTAACAATAACCAAACTAAAACATCCAGACAAACTAGTAAAACAAGTAGTCAGATAGTAACTAAATGCAACCAAGTTATGAAACTTTAAACGGGTCAAAGGATACTACTTGAGCAATAATCTGCATCTGGTTCCTGCATGGGAAGATTTTGCAACGTGTTCAACACGATCCACTAAAACCAAACTATAACTCTACTTTGAGAGAAAAAAAAACTTCTACGTCAAATCATTGATTTCGTAAATGCTTCGTCAGTAGCCGCCTGAATTTGATATTCATTAATAAGTGATGAAGATTTTGTTGTTGTCATAATTGCAAGTAATTAACATCTGTTTACTCTAATTACCAATTGTCTTCTCCGGATAACATCTGTAGACTGTAGTCGTTTCTCATGTTTCCAACGATGAACGACCCATTCTCCGGTTCAGCTTTCTTTTATATAACATGAATACTTTCCCGGCTTCAGTTTATGGAGAGTTGGAGATAGTGACTATCTAAATATATGTAGGCCCTGAAATTATCTAGGGAAAATGATGGTTCAGCCCAGGGTCAGAATTTTTAGGCCCAAAGTAAAGTTGGGTAGGTGTCAACTTGGAATTGATGCCAATTCATGGGTGGGCATTGGTGCATAGAGTGGGGGTATTTGACATTTTGAATGTTTATAGATCTGTAGTGGAATTCATAAATCTGCATTGGGCTTGTCCGTACTTTTCTGAATTATCTAGCCATATGATCCATAACAAAAAGCCACGATCTTGAAGTCTTGAGAAGGTAAGTTGACTTGATTGATATGATAGGGATGCCTAGAATCTTGCATCTAATCTAAAGTAGTAATATGGGTCATTTACCAGAACACCCCTATAGTTTCACAGATTTTCTTAAACCTATCCTATAGTTTGTATTTTACTAAAACACTCCTTATAGTTTGTAACCTATTTACTTAATCAATCTTTCATTGTGAACCATTTGTTTTGGCATCTTAAAATAGTAACACGATCACCTAAACTAAGTGGAAAACATTCAAAGGCATGGACCCATGGTTGTTTATTTCAAAAGTCCATGGTTGTTTATTCCAAAAGTACCCCCAACATTTTTTTTATGTAGAAAACAAAATTGACCAAATAGAGAAAATAGAGTGGTTGCCAATGTTTTACTAGGTGAAAAATGGCATTTTTTTTGTTTTAGTTTATTTTGATTAAATTTATTTGAATGGATGTTATGATTAGAACTGTCATTTTCCATTTTCATCTAATGGAAGGCCAATTAAGCAAATTGATTGTAAATTATAGGGGATGTTTTAGTAAAACACAAATTATAGGGCAAATTTTAGTAAATTCATGGAACTATAGGGGTGTTTTAGTAAATGACCCAAATAATATTGATAGTAATATGACCAATGCCAGCAATGCAATTGACGGTTTGGCAGGCCATTTGGCATGAATGGAAAGTGTGTCATAACCAAAGATTAAACTATTGATATGCTTGATGTGCACATATCAATATGGTTGATGTCCTTTGTTTTTCTTTTTTTTTTTACTTTTTTATTTTATATGTATTAGAGAACCCAATAGATTACTTTAGGCTGAGTTTGGAAGCTGTACAAATGCAAATATGTACAACGTAAATACATACAAAATATATGGTTTTGCACTCTACATATTTGTATTCGTACTCCTTCCAAACTCAGCCTTAAAGTTTGACGTTCCTAAAAAGCTTTTGTATTGGTGTATACAAGCATATTTGGATGCATGGATATGGTTACAATGCACCCAATATGATATGAGGTGTATTGTATCAATGTTTTAATTCTTTGTCATAACTGCATTTTAGTTTGAAAAAGTTATACTTTAAGGCAGGGGTGATCATGAGCCGGGTCAGGCCGGGCTTTGCACTTATGATAAGGGCTATAGCTTAGGCCCGGGCCCGAGCCAATGTCACTCATATATAAAACAATACATATCTATATATTAAATGACATAACATGCATATAAACTTATTTTATACATTATAAATATAAAATATTACATATAATATAAATTATACATGTCATGTTATAATATTTATATATAAAATATATAATATAATGTAAAATAACATGTATACATATGTATACATTATACACAAAATGTGTAAGTTTAAATATATGCGGTCTGGCCTGGGCTTGAAGTATTAAGCCCAAGCCCGACCCTAAATTTTGTGGGCCTAATGTGGGCCCAAGCCTGAGCCGGGCTTGAACACAAAACCCAGGCCCAAGCCCAGAATTTTCGAGCCAGGCCGAGCTGAAATGATCGCCCCTACTTTACAGTCTGGTTGGTTCATTGGGTGGAATCGAAATCCCATTCCATTCCTAGTCAAATGGTCATTCCCTTAACCTCCCCCTCCCTTTGGGAATGAAATCCCATTCCAACTAATTCCTATTTCCATTTAGATTTCTGTTTGGACCAAACATATTATGGGAATAAATTATTCTGATTGTGAACCAGATGGATCCTTTAGAAATGTGACCTCTAATCCGTTGTACTATATATGTAGACAAGAAGAAGAAACTTTAGAGCATGTTTTGTTTGACTACAAGTATGTAAATCCTATGTGATTTGGCTCTCACCTTGTTCTAGAGATGGATGGCTCTCACCTTGGAGAATGAATGCAGTGAACCCGTAGGTTCACGGTGAACATGTACCGTCCAATAGGAGGTGTAACGTCACCTATTCGAATGAGGCCACTCTGTTATTGCTATCTTCCGTTAAATAGGTGAATATTGTTCACCTGGTTAGAAAAAGACAATAAATAAATCATTAATTCAGAACTCTCATTTTGAATCATTCAAACACTCCCCTTCTCCCTTATTTTTTCAACCAAACCCTAACAGAGGCCATCAGCGATTTTTGAGCACAACCGAACTCCGACGGCAGAAAGAAATAACCAGTAGTAAGCATCTATTTGAATCTTTAGATTGCAAAGATTCTACTTGCAATTGTCTTTCTATGCGTGGGGAAGTAACAAACTGACAATCCATCCTTTCAACAAGAAAATGATCTATCTGATTCAATTAAAAAGAAATAAAGAATGTTCTTTCTTCATCAAATTCATGAAAACTATGCATAGAGAGGGATTAATTTTATTCTACTGAAATTGAATTTACATCATCAAATTAATGGTGATCCCATCATACACAAATTGATACGTAGAACATTAGTGGTTTCAATTAATTAATTTCTCAACTCAAAGCACCATGAAGTCAAAATAATAAGAAAATCCATTCTCATTGCATTCTGGGCAACGGCTAGGCCATCCACCATCAATCCTTTCATCACAATTGACTTTGCAATTGCCATTGCAGTTGAAGCACATCACAAAGCGTATCTTTGTGTAGTCGTCAAATGGGCCACTAGAGTGATCGACTGGGACTCCTTGCAAGAGTGGTCAGAGCTTCCCTTGCTCATGCAAGCTCACTACCTCGTCAATTCCTCCTATGTATCTCCCCCTTGCAAGAGCGGTAAGCAACGGATAGATACTTATTGCTAGGTATTTTTTACTACCATCGGAGTTCAATTGTGCTAAAAAATCGCCGATGGTCTCTGGAAGGAAGGGGAGTTCGAATGATTCAGAATGAGTGCTTTGGATTATTTGTCTTTTTTCTTATTAGTGATCGGGTGTATCGTATACACCCACTATTGGGAAATGGGGTCACTAAGACTTGGAGGAGAAGCTTTGAGGTGCGTCTGAAGACAATCTCTACAACCAGCAAAGTTGAAGAGTCTCCGTTAACTTTGAATTGTGCCTCTTGATCACACCCGATCGAATCGTGGCCATTGATCACATCAACAGTCAGCATCGCACCAACAACCAAAGCCCCTTCGCGAGCCACACGGGTGCGAGCAAAGTGTGCCTCATTGCGCCGCACACATGTGCGCACGCACATTGCATGGTAGCATGCCTCCATACTCTCCTCTTTTATATCTAAGGAGTGTAAATCAACTCCTATTAAAAAACCCAAAACAATTATTGTAATTTTCCAATGTGGGACAAATTAAAACTGGTTTTAGTAAGAGAAAAACTACTTTTCAAAACATGTGTGCAGGTGTATTTTGTCATGTAATTGACCAATCAAACCCCATTGGATTTAATCTCTAATGAGATTAAAATCCAACACCCACTTAACGGAAAGACAATGTTAATGGAAATGGCTTGATTTGAATAAATAACGTACACACCTTCTATTGGACGTGAACCTATGGGTTCATTGGATTCATTCTCCTCACCTCGTGAGATAGTGTCATCTGGCTAGGGGTGACCATGGGTTAGGCCGGGCTTAACAGCTATGATAAGGATCATAGTGTCATATTACAATATTTACATATAAAATATAAAATATAATATATAATATAATAAAAAGTATATGTATTGTATGTACATGTTATTATATATCAATTTAATTTTAAAAGGATACAATTATCTTGTCCAGGAAAAATTTTGTCTTTAAACATAAGATTATTGGCATTTTATATATAGGCAATACATAGGTCCATATATAAATATATTTCTTACATTATATAATATTTATACATACAAACATGAAACTAAGTTAACTTCATACTTTTTAACCTTAACCTCAACCTTACTTCTTAGGGTTGGGTTTGAGCTAATTTGCAGCACTAGTTATAGATAGGGAGACAGACTGATATGTTAGTGGGACTAGTCAATCAATTTTTTGATTTCTTCAAGTCCAAACCTATGATGCCTTAAAAAGTATGATGCATATTGATAACCAATCAATTACTTATCCCTCAAATTCACGTGGTTTTCTGATTCATTAAAGTATTTCAGATATGATGTGAAAGCTTTGACTGACTGGAAAAAGAGCCAAAACCCTTATAGTATCATAAAAATGATAATGATGATCAATTAGGTGGGATCTATCAAAATTCACCGGGGGGGGGTTGATTGGTCAAAACCATTTCCAGGTCCTCCTTTGTCTTTTTAACTAAAAAATATTGATCGTAAATACTCATTACCCACATTCATAATAACGAGTCATTGTACGACCTGTTTTTCAAAACAGCCAAACTTTCCCCGGAAGGCAGGAATTGGCAGTTTGCTTAAAGAGATCACGAATAAATAATCTTGGCTGGAATCTCATCATATTTTATAGTTTGGGATTGTGTTTTTTCTGAGCCCACTTAAGTAAGGATAATTAATACTATAGAGAAACAGAAAAATGAGGGAAAACATTCAGTTCCATCCCACTAAAGGCTGGCCTGGTTGCACTGAATGATTTGTTGTTTTATCTCTCTGTGAATAATATTTAAAAAATCATTAAAATATTAATTAAATAAACCCAATTCATTAAAAAATACCCAAAATTTTGATTTCTTCAAAAAGTTATGATGAACCCAGATTTCGAAATGGTTGAAATTAGAACCCCCTGACCTGAACTCACAGAACTGAATTCAAGGTAAAACAGGAATTTTCTGTTGGCACCGGAGATCCTGGTTGCCACTTGGTTGTCAAAACACAACTGTAGACTGTAGTCTGTAGCTGGAAGGAGAAATGCAAAAACCACTCAATTAGAGTTCTTCCATCGTACCGTATAGGCTGAAGTCAGAGCTGGGCAGGTCACTCGACTATGGTCTGTGGCTACATTTTTTAGTTCACAAAACCAGTGCTGAACTGCAACTCACATGCAGCAGGCAACCACCAGCCACCCTGATTTGGCTCATTGTGAGGTTTCCTATGTGGGGCTTCAGCATTTTTTCTGTTCAGTGAGATTCAGAGAATAAACCAAAACAAAAAGCAGAGTTTTGATAGATGGGATGGGAATGAGAACGACAAGACAGGATGAGTTTCATACCGTTCTGACTCAGCTCCAATAAGAAACATGGTCAAACCCACTTAGCTTTGCTCAGAGGGATCAAAGGCACGCCCGCCTTAGTCCTTACACCAATCAGCCAGCCTTTTTGGTACACAAGGAATGTCAAGGCTCAAATGAGTGGTTTGGATTGATGGGTTACTTCTTTCTTCCACTTTTAAGTCTCTTTCGCTTGAGTTGAGGCCCACATTATAAATTATTTGTGCTTTATAAAGCCCCGAGCCTCAAGTGGGGGTACGGCCCAGTAGGACCGCAGCAGCTCACATAGTACAAGCACTAAGAAGTAGAAAGAATATGCCCTTTAGCTTTGTTTGTTTTAATGAATCACCCAATTCTATAAGCCTTTTGGCATTAATCTATTGTGGTTTGTACTTCCAAGATTATCAATTAAATTCATGGGATTTTGTTAATAATAAAGAAGAGCCACAGACTTCAAAAGTTGGGAGAGTGGTGGATTGTAAAGAGCTGCAAACGTCTCTCTAGTGGTCTGATAATTAGGTCCCAGTGGCCCACTAAGGATATGCTTGCTTAAGGGTTGGAGACACCTTCCATGGTAGGGACATGATGTTCAAGACTTTGCTTACCTTGAATTCTGAGGCATGTTTTAGGTCTTTTTCTTTCATCTCTTCTTCTTCTTTATCATGAGAAACTAATAGATTAATGCCATTATTCGCTGTTGGTCAGCTGGGGGTATTGATAGGGATAAACTCTATATAAGCATAACCTTTGACTTTTTTTTTTTGCATAAAGTAAATTGTTTCAAAGCTTAAACATGTGGTTTCATGCTTATAAGCCTGAGGTTTTGCTTGATGGATTTTTCAACTTTGGAGGTTTTTTCATCAAATTGATTTTCTTTTTGACATAAGAAATTTACTAACAGTGTCATAAGTTGAAGGAATTAGAAGAGCCGGGGACAGATCGAAAAGGATTTGGATGGAATGATTTAGGGGGTGTTTGTTATTATGGTAAAAAACTAAAATTTCATTCTGCTTGGTTCCAAAATGCGCCACTGAGAAAATACTCTTAAGCCATGATGTGTGTTTGAGATGAGTTTCAGAACACATCAATTAAACCTTGAAACATATTGGTTCAATATATTTTAATGAAAAATATTTATATTTCAACTTTCAATGTTTTAGAACACATTACACAAACAATACTCAACATGTGGTGACCTCCAAAACCTGGGTCTAATGACTTAGAACACACCATGCTTTTTGTGGCCACAGTACAAAATACGCCTTTAAGCATATACGTAATTTAATAAAAGATATGGAATGGTAGAAATTAAGGGGTTTCATTGATGCTTATTAAAAAAACACTGTCACATCAGCATCACAGAGGCATTTATATTTATTACATATGAAGCGACTGTTTGGTTTCATCATTTATTTATTTATCAAATAAATATTAAGAAACTGAAATAACGATGTGGTATGAGACAATTTAATGTTTTATTAATACTCTAGCATTTCTTGAAACGAAATAACGATGTGGTATGATTTTATGGATGTTAACCTGAGATAAAAAACAATAAATAATACAAATAAAGGTTTAAAGCAATAAATAACCTCTATATAAATTTAAACGGAATCAAATAAGGGTTCGATGATGATGAAATTGAAACTTATTAACATTGTCAAGTGTGATCATTTATCAATCTTGTTTTGGCATTTCTCTGTACGTAGGACAAACGTCAGTTGGAATAAGGGCACCTAAAATAGCTCTTTATATCTGACGCCCATGTAACTTGCTCTTTTCACAGTGGCCCAATTCGAAGGTCACAATCCTGGTAGTGACCTGCTTGCACGTCCATTCCTTTTTATGAGATGGGAGGTGGTGATGCAAATTGACCCATGACCCGCCCTTCCATCCGGTCTCAATAACCAAAAAGCCTGACCACTGTGGTCTCTTACTGAGTTTCACAAGTAATTGGAGCATCGGTCAGCTCTCTTTACAAGCTGGCATGTCTACAGGGAGCTCTGATTTCGTCCTCAAACATTCTATCTTTACACCGTCCTCCTCATATCCATTACAGCCGTGTATTAAGAATATCTTCCCATCATCTTATGAATAGCAACATGAAGTGGCTCCGAGGACCGTGTCCTCACAAAATCCGAATCCTTCCCCTAAATCAAATTTTGGATTCGGTTCTTTTTTTTTTTTTTTTAAGGATAACCATTTAAGACAAAATACGATTGAGAGTGAGTTTTAGCCATATGGGATACCTTATGGGCAGGACAGTTAAAGTTGGGATTTACATAACAAAATCTAACATTAACACAGTTCAAAATTAAATTCCTGGTTCTACACAAAAGCCATTGACAAGACCAGGGGAGATCAGCGCTTTTCTTTAAGGTTTTCACTATTTTTTGAGCATCTGAATAAATACATATTTCTTCTTGATTCCGATTTTAAAACTCCATTAAAGCCGGTATAATCACAAATAGTTCAACTTGATCAACAGAAATAGTTTGAATAATCAGCCTCCAATAATCTTTAGACAGGATAAATTTCTAGATAAGATAATAATAAAGAGTCAACAATTTTCCACGTACAGCTACTGTGGTGATTTGAATATGATTGATTTATAGATCACTCACAAAATTTACCCGCCCATATCTCTTCTATCGAATACGGATTTACTGAATGCTTTAGCTGTATAGCCAATGATAATGCCCCATGCCAGTGAAAAACACATGAAAACCATACTCTGAGGTTGAATAATTGTGGGTTTCATATATTTTATACATATTACACTCGGTTAATCGTATCTCTGTTTCACGAGTCTGGATTTGCTCTTCACATTATACACCACACACAAATCTCACAACACTTACAGACGTACTTATATGTTGACAATGTTATCAGGTATGGGGGGATATTCCCAATGCACAAGGTGCAAAATTGCAAATACATGAGGTTTCTGTGAGGTATGCATTTCATCTCCATGTGACACACATTCGCTAGCACAACGGTGCCTCCAACACTGTTACCATTACAAGAAGTTAACGACTAACGTGTCATGCTGTCATGCAGGGAGAGAATTCATATTTGCTGTGACCATAGCACTTGTGTCCCCAACCCCAACATGAACACGCTAGTGAAGGAAGTTAGTGCTGCGACCATGGTTGCAGCAAATTTACTTTTGCAGGGAGAACCCTGTGAAAAGCGCAGGCTCTCAATATAGACAGGCATTATTTTTCAAGAAAGCAATTATTGACTGTGCCAGTTCCACTGAGATATTTGGTTGTATTTTGTTAATAAGCACTGGACAAGTAGAACTTAAATTTAACATCTTGCCAATTACCCAATAGTTGAGAGAAAGGATTAGCTGAGCTTAAATGGCTGCATTGTGGGCTGTGTGTTTTCAACCATAACTGCAAGCGAGAGATTAATGATGATGAGCCATAAGAACAAAAATATTGGTCTTACAGTCTATAAAACAGTTATCAAGATCAATTAGTTTGCTCTTAATAGTTGAATTTGTCGGTTGGCATCACTTCATAATAACAAGTGTTGGATTAAACCAATGAAACTGCAGTCACCCTACCCTGATTCCCTCATTATGTTATCTATGTGATAATAGCAAAGGAAAAAAAAAAGGACATCTCTGTCCATAATTGTAAGGTTTAAAATATTGATTGTTTGATACATCCTCATAGATCGGAAGGGATTTATCGATACTTTGAACCTTGTACATTTTATTTTTTATTTTTTAGTTGTTTTTCAAATTTTCAACTTACACCTATTTTATGCAATTTAATTATTAAAAAAGTTTCTTAAAGACAAATTTAAATATACAGATGCATTGAAACCTAAAAGATACAATATGATAAGCTCGATACACAATATTAGAACCTAAAACACCCTTTAAACCTCGGGTGTGCGGTAAAAGAATATTACCCCACTATTAAAAGAAACGATATGATACACTCAATACACCTTTAAATTTAAACTAATGGGGACCTGAGGCCTAACCCGATCCCGACCCAACTCAATCAAAGATCTTTTGCATAGGTTAGGCTTGGGTTTTCAAACTTCAAGCTGGACTTAGGCCAACAAATTGAAGTCTAACCTAAATTCAGGTTTAGCTTGGGTTGAGGGCACGTATAACCTGAGCCCAATTCAATCAATTTGAGCCCGTCCAACATTTTGTGATATACATGTCTACATATTATCAATATATTCTATCTAAAAATTG
Source organism: Nelumbo nucifera (assembly GCF_055504915.1). Classification (NCBI taxonomy): domain Eukaryota; kingdom Viridiplantae; phylum Streptophyta; class Magnoliopsida; order Proteales; family Nelumbonaceae; genus Nelumbo; species Nelumbo nucifera. The sequence continues at coordinate 24,622,314 of NC_142650.1, forward strand.
AGCCACAAAGTTCAGCACATCCAATCCAAAGCCCAACCTAAGTTTACTGATAATTTTCAATAATTATTGGTAATTTACTAATATATAATAAAAATAGAATGACAATAATTATTGGTAATTTGCTAACCCAAGCCCAAGCTTAACAACCTAATGTCAAGCCTGTGTTTACCAACTTAGGCCCAACCAACTTTAACCTAACATCTTGAGTTAGACTTGGACTTGGGCGTATTAAGCTATATAGCCTAGTCTATCATAAAATGTTGGCATGAGCTCAAGTGGGTTGGATCGAGCTCGAACTACCCGAGTTCTCAACCCAAGCCCAACTTGAGCTTAGGTTAACCTTGAGTTTTCTTGGTCTAAACCTAATTTAAAGTTTGAAAACTCAAGCCCAACTTGTGCAAAAGCTTTGGTTAAGCTGGGTTGAGCTTGGGTTAGGCCCAACCAACTCAAGCTACAACCCTAGCTCTTTTGCATCAAATTTTTTTAACAAAACTCATGCATCTCACAGGTCCCCGCTAGTAATTAATAGCACTAATTTTAATTTATAGTTATTAACAATAATATTAATTATTAAAAACAATAATATTTTAAGGTATTTTTAATTATTCACAAAAATAGTTAATAATGATTTTTAAATTTTATAATTAATATTAAAAAATATGAATAAATTTATAATTATCGTTAATAATTCTTAATTATGAATTAATAAATCTTATAATTCTTATTTTGTAAAAAACATTACTGTTGTTAATAGTAATATTTGGTAATATTATTAATTAATAAAACTAATATTAATAAAATAATTAATTTAATTATTCATGTAAATAATTTTTAAAATTTAAACTTTAGTCTTAATAAAATAATTAATTATTATTGGTAATTAATTAATTTGTTGGTAATATGTCACTAACACTAATTATTAAAAACAGTAATATATTTTGGTATTAAACTTTGGTAACTCTGAATTAATGATGAATATATAAGTAATAGATTTTTAATTGAATATTTGGAGTTTTAAATTAATACCAATATTAAAATAGTAATAATAATAATTAATTTAATTATTCATGAAAAGTGAAAACATATATTTATTTTTTAAATTTAATATTAATAAATTAATTTTGGTAATATATCACTAATATTAATTACTAAAAAAGTAATATATTTTGGTAATTCTTAATAAAGCATGTATATAAATAATAGATTTTAAGTGAATTTTGGTATTTTGTAATTTATCTTGAAAATAATTAATTAATGTTGGAAAAATATTAGTAAATTGTCAAAAATATTAGTAACTAATACTAAAAATATTAATTATTAGAAATAGTAATATTGTTTGGGAATTTTTAACTAACCACAAAAATAATTAATTAATTTTGGTATGAATTATAATAAATAAAATGAAACTATTAATTATAAACATTCTTTAGTATACCATTCAAAGTAAATGGATTGTAACTGTGTTGGATTAATGAAAATCGAAGAGAGAGAGAGAGAGAGAGTCGTGTCTTAGAAGTGGGGATTAAATAGGAATATAAAAAAAGTTAGTTATGAGCAATATTTAAAGAATGAGGGGAGGTTTTAGGAATTAACTAGGAGATGATGTTTCTTAAATAATTGAAAAGTTGGGTTAGAACTTAGAAAGGGAGAGAGAATAAGAGTAGGGAAATGAGAGTTTTAAGGACAATAAATTAGGAGTTTAGAGAGATTTTAGGAGAGAGGGGATAAAGAGTTAAAGACATAGATTTTAGGAATGTTTCTAGTAAGGAAATTTTAAATATTGATGACTTGTTAGTTTGGGAGTGATAGGAAGGGCCAAAGGGGGAGGAAGAGAGAATTAAGGAGAGAGCAGCATGTGGGGTTTGGAGTAAGGAGAGGTATGGTGACGTGGACCACCTTGCTTTATATATATATATATCCCATACTTAAGACACTCTACCCCATCCCCGCCCCGTCCTCGGTGGTGAGGCGGGTTTGAGGCGAGGCACCCATTCCCTATTGGGGATGGGGAATCCTCAATTTTTCCCCACCCCAAGGCAACCACCTAAAAATAATCTAATTTGTGAATATTTTACAAATTGGATTATGAGAATTTGGGGGTATTTTATAAATAGAATTGTGAGATCCTAGAATTATAAGAATATGAGGAAAACTTAGAGATATTTTAAAAATTAATATTAAATCTACTGATGTTTTACTAATTTATCATTGGGGTTGGGGAATTATATGCAAACCCCAACCCTTCCATGTCCCTGATTTGGAGCAAAAATATTTTCCCCGTACCCACCTTGTCTCTTTCCCATCCCAATTTAAAATTTGAGAAAACTTGCCCCATTCGGGGTGGGTTTGGGTAGGGCCCTAGTTTTATAGGGAAAATTGATATCCCTACAATTCTAATATTTTTTTTATAACTAATTAACTAACAGTAAATTAAATAACAATAAATTACAATATTTTATGATAATTTCCAAAAATTATTGAAATTGTTGTTGATTAGAAAAAATGTATAGTAAATTAGTTATTTACAATAACAATAAATTAATGTGAATTAATGTAAATTATTTATTTTTTAAGCCTAAATTATTTACTATTAATCAAAGTGATGTAATTATGGTAAATTATAATAATCTAATTAAAAATAAATCATTTGTAATTAATTAATGTAAAACCAAGTATGGTTGAAGTCAAACAATTGGTCTAGACCGTTGTGGATAGATTTAATAATTTTCCTAAATTATTTAATAATTATTTATTAAAATAATGATAATGGTTTGTTATTTAAATAAATATGAAACAATCTCTGATATACTAATTTCCTAATTTTTTAATAATTATTTAGTTGAATAATAATAATAATGGACTATTATTTAAATAGTTTTGAAGAATATACTTTTCATAGATTAATTTCCTAATTTTTAATTATTATTTATTTAAAAAATTATGGATTATTAGTTAAAGAGTTTCCTTGAATTATTTGATAATTGTTAACTATAATTATTGATTTTATAGAAATTAGTAATATCTTTTGTGAATAAATAATTGTTGTAAAAATTTAATGAAAATTTATTAAATTACAATGATTAATGTAAATTACACTAAACATTAAAAATTTGAACATTTATTAATTAACCATTGGTTAGTTTTCGCCAATGGTTGGTCAATTTCGAGTGACCAACTCCCTAACCTGAATTGATCAATTTGGCTAGCCAAACGATTTCCAACCGAATTGAATTGCCTAGTGAACACTCCTAATTTCGACTAAATTAATAGTCTAATCTCCAACAAATAACAATAGTTTAATCTCCAATAATTATTGAAAATTTATAGTAAAAATATATAATTACTAAAAATATATTTATAACAAAAATACAATAAATAAGTAGCAAAATGCTTTAATACCTCTAAGTTATTTAATATACTTCCACTATTTCAATAATGTTTATTTTTTCAATTATTTATATTTTATATTCTTACTAAAGTTACTATATAATTTTGTCACTTAATCTATTTTTTGTTTTTTAAATAATGTTTAAAATATGATTTAGTATTCAATTTTTTATATTGAAAACATTTAAAATTTATTCAAAAACAATATATAAAACATAAATAATTATTAAAAAAATAGTATATAAGACATAAATAATACCCTGCCCCACATCAAATAGGGCAAGTTTTCTTGAATCTTAAATAGGGATGGGGAAGAGACAGGGTGGGGATGGGGAAAATATTTTTGTTCCAAATCAGGGACAGGGAAGGGACGGGGTTTGCATATAATTCCCAAAACACGATGGTAAATTAGTAAAATATCAGTAGATTTAATATTGACTTTTAAAATATCTCTAAGTTTTACCTCATATTTTTATAATCATAGGATCCCACAATTCCATTTATAAAATACCCCCAAATTGTCATAATCCAATTCCTAAAATACCCCAAATTCCCATAATCCTATTTGTGAAATATCCACAAATTAGATTATTTTTAGGTGGTTGCCTTGGGGATTCCCCATCTCTGACGGGGAATGGGTGCCTTGCCTCCAACCCGTCCTGCCATCGGGGACAGGGCAGGGGATGGGGTAAAGTGTATTAACTACGGGGGCGAGGGATAGGGAGGGGTGCCACATCCTGTGCATCATATAGGGCCCCACTAGTAATAATTACTTTTGTGCTTTTGATAATTTTTTTAAAGTTATAACATAATTTTGTTATTTAATCTATTTTTTTGTTTTTGAAATAATATATAAGATATGATTTAGTTATTAATATTTTGATATTGAAAGTATTTAAAAATTAGTTGTTTATAATATTACTTAATTATTTAAATAATACATTATTTAAAATTTTAAAATACTAATTATTTATTAAATTTAATAATCCATGAAATTATAATTTATACTATAATTAATTCAAAAGTTATGAAATCTATTAAAATTATTATTCTATTTTTTTTTAAATTTATTACATACTTTCATTGTTTTAACTATTTAAATATTTAAATAATATGTAAAATGTTTAATCTCTTTTGTTATTTAAATTTTATTTCTTTAAAGTTATTATGCAATTCTAAATATTTTGTTACATAATTAGTGAGCTATTCTAATATTTTGTCATTTATGTTTTTAAAATATTATTTAGTTATATTTTATATTTTTGTTATATAATTTTGTTATGTATTTGATAAAAATATAACATTATTAATAATATGAATATTATTAAACCTATTATAATTATTTTTTGTGTTTTTAATAAATGTTTTAAAGTTATTAACATAATTTCATTATAATATTTAAATAATTATTAAATGTTTTAATTGAAATTTTCTTTAGATGGATATAAATGAAAAGCGAGGGAAAGAATAAAGAGGAATTAGAGATAATTTAGGAGAAAGTGGGATATAGTTAGTTTCCTAATAAAAAATGATAGGAAAAAGGGGATAAGCCATGTTAGGTGGCAACTCTTAGTTCTTCTAGAGGGAATCTTGCACCCCCTTTAGAATTGTTCGGTTTAGGTAACAGAGCAAGAAGAGGATTGCTGACATGGAAAGCTCTACTTTAGTATGTATGTATGTATGCATGTATGTATGTACACACACACATGTATGAGAACCTAAAACACCTTTAAACTTTGGGTGTGGAATAAAAGAATATTATCCAATATTTCTTGTGGGTAAAAGAATTTCCCCACAAGTCCACTAGAGTGGACTTTTACATGTAGGGGTGTTGATTGGATTGGATTTAGTCTAACCTAATCCAGTCCAATGTGAATCCATACAAATGGACCAGGTCCAATTCAATCCAATTTATTCAAATTCATTTTAGTTTAGACTGGTTTCAACCCAAACTCAATTCATTGACACCTATATTCTTATCTTACATCAATGGACCATATATTGGCTTAATCCAATCAAATCCAATATAAATTTATTACGGATGAACCATATCCGGTTCAATCTAATAAATATTTGAACATGATTGGTCCAATCCACTGTATCTTTTTGGTATGTTCAATCCATCTAAATTGATTTTAAATCGGACGGGATCCAATCCAAAACCGATCCATTGACACCTTATTTACATGAATCTTTATTTATACTCTATTTAAAAGCTGAGAAAACCGAACCAATGTAACGCTGCCCAAATGTTAAAAAAGCATCATTAGATACACAGTATGCCAATATGCAAATTATTTCAGGGATTATTATTTATGAATGATCCAAGAAGAATAAAATCCAATGGTTAAGAATTTTAAGGTGGGAACCACAAAGTTTCATCTTGCGTGATTGAGATTGAATATTTCAGACTCTATTCCACTGTAATAATGTAGAATAGTATGCACCCTGTACATTTCCAGTACAAACTCCAGCCATGAAGAAATCGAAAAATAGAGACAAAAAAGCTGTAACGTAATTTTTCAATCTTACTTTTTTCGTAGGATAAAAACATAAAAAACCTTCTTTTGTTGATAATAAAAAAACCTTCCTTGATGTTTGTGACAACCATAAAAACCTCCTTTATCATTTTACTTTAACAAAAACCTCTCCTTAACTTTTAAAAATTTGGGAAAAACCTCTCTTTTATCATTGACCCAAACGGAAAACGTTTAACCTATGCATAGAACTTTTTCAAATACCCGTTTTACCCCTTTTGTAAAATGGGTACTACTGAAATAACTAACTCGTGAACGTTATTTACCACCTATGCTGAACTCTGCTCTCTCGTCTCCTCTTGTCTCGGTAAGGGAAGGTATGAGTAAAAAGTAGAGCAATCAGTAATGGCTCCCATCTCAATCGGTGACGTTATTCTCAAGGCACTTTTGGTTACTTTGACGAGAATGACACCTCCAAAAGATCTCCTCCATTCACTCCCTTGCTGTCGGTAAAAAGTTCATCTTGTTCGGCGTTCTCGGTGCTTTCACCCCAACCTACAGTTAACCGAATCCCCCCCTTCCCCGTCATCAATCCTTGTCTCTTTCAGCTCGACCCTTGCTGCCGCTTAACTAATGGTCTCACTGCTTTTAACTTTCCAAAAATGTTCCAGTCCCATCAAATCTGTGCTTTGATGGGACTAGGCCTGCTCTAATCTAAGTGGGGAATCCATCCTTATCATACAATTCTACTTATTTATTTAATTTGGTTGAATAGGAAAGATATTGATGCCAATCTTTTTTGCCTTCTATGGTTGGATTAATTGGATTAATGATGGATTTACGTGAGTTCCAAATTCTACAACAAGGGCCTCTAAAGGTTTCTTCAATGAAACAATCTCACGGTCTCGATCAATCATGGCCCGTTCAATCTGCTCCCTCTCCCTAACAACATCAACAATCGCTTTCTTCAGTTCCCCAAGTGTTCTCACCATTATGGCAGGTAAGCCTTCGAACGAGGTTATTTGTAGTAGCGGAAACAAGGAGTTGCTGAATTCGAGCTCGCCTCTTCGCCGGTTACTCCGATTTCTAGTATGATATGTCCTAGATATTCGTCGCCGTTTCTCGGTGGTGGTGTGATCAGTTCTTTGCTAGAATAGGATCGTCTCTGGGTGGAATTTCACCATAATTGAAGAAGTTGGAACATTTCTCTATTTAGAAAGTTACTGGGGATGACTATTGTTTGTTTTGAGCATTGGTGAAAGGAATCGCTATCAACGCATTACTCTTCGGGAAAAGATGAATTGCGGATGACTGTGAAAGTGGTCATATGTTATGGTGATAAAGAACGGAGTCATTATAAAGAGGCAATGGTTGCAATTACTGTAGATGAATCTTTGAAACGATACTGCCAACGCATTGAAAAATCTGATTTCTGGGGAGGAGAGTTTGAATTATTGGTGTTATCGAAGTTACCAAAGCATGAGCACAGGGTGGGAGGATGGGGCACTGTTTTTATTCCTATCGCAAAGTATGGAGCTGAGTTCAACAAGACATCAAAGGGAAAACAAGGAAGGCAGTAAGGCTTTTGTACACTGGTTGGAACCATTATGATCTTCTCTCTCTTGTCGTGTCAACTTCATCTCCACAGCTTCTCTCCCTCTCTCCTCATATCTGACATTCTCTTCCATCTTAGCCTTGAAGGCAGCACCCTCGGGTAATCCGTTCTTCACTAGTAGTTATTTCAGTACCCATTTTACAAAAAGGGTAAAACGGGTATTTGGAAAAATTTTGCATGTTAATGACGGAAGGGAGGTTTTTGTCAATTTATTAAAAGTTTAAAGAGGTTTTTGTTAGAGTAAAACTATAAAAGAGATTTTATAATTGTCGGAAAATTAGGGAGTTTTTGTATTTTACCCTTTTCTTAAAATGACGTCGACGTCAACCGAGCATATAAAAGCCTCGATAGCAGTGCGTGCCTCCCAGCATTCCACTCCTTTTTCAAGGCCGATTAGCGTTCGCAACCGACTTCACCCCTCTCAATTCTCATGATCTCATCCATTCTCTGCTCTCTCTCTCTCTCTCCATCTTCATCTCTTTCTCGCCGCGCTTCCCGGCCGGCCTCTACAATTCCGATCAAATTCACGCCGGAAACCTAACACACTAACACACTGCCCGCTCTTTCTCTCTCAATCTCACCATCTCACTGCAACATTGTGCGTTAGAAGGCAGGATAAGAACGAAAGTGCGGGGAAGCGTACTGAAAGCGTTTAGAGACAGAGCTGCATATGGAATCTGAGGCTTCTGAAACAATTGTTTATTTTGCTTATTTTTTATTTAATTTATTCTCTGCGAGCTCAGTAGCAAAAAGTAATGGTTACTCAATGCACGGATGTTTAACAACATTTAAAGCTTTCTCCTCGTTGCTCTACAGCCGTTGTTTAGTTTAGTTTAGTTAATTAGGTGTTTCTAGATGGAAAAAATAACATTAGAATAAACAGCGGAAGTGAAGCATTATCAACCGCTCGCTACTCCCGAAATTCCTTATAGGGCTTCACGCTTCCCTGATTCTCGTGCTTTGTTTCCAGACATTCTCTTTCTTGCTTGCTTGCTTGCATGCTTGTTTCTAAGTTCTAGATTTTAGCCGATCTCAAGTTCGATCCCTGAAGTTTCCTGTGTTTTGTGAATTTGTCTACTACGTAAGGATTCGAGGCACTTCTCGCTCGTCTTGGAGGTGAGTAGCTAGCTAGTCGATCCTATTGTTTTGTTTGAACAGCATGTTCTTGTTTCTCTTATTCGAAACGATCAATTTCAGTTAATATCTTTTGTATTGTTGGAGGTTCTTTTCTCATTTTGTGATTTTTGAAGTATTTCTTCGTCTGTTTTTAACGAGCTTATCTGGTAACGCTTGTTCTTCCAGCTTTCGGACTACCTTGGAGTTTCCTAGCTCTCTCAAAAGCCTTTTGTCTCTAGGTTTTTCAACTAGATGTCTAGATCTGTAAGGCTTCAATTTATTTCTATTTTTGGTAGAATTTCGTGATTTAAGGTGCAAAATATTTTTCTGTTTCCTTTTCCCGTTTGATCGATCTGGTTCGAATGTATGAAGTTGATTCATCGTTTCATTTTACGTTTTGAAGTTTAAACCAGAGGATTATTAATTTTATAGCCATTTGGAAACTTGCTTTATCTTCAGATCCTCAACATATCATCGAATCTCTTCCCTGTGACACGCACAATTTGTTTTATTTGCTTGAATCGTTAGAGCTTCACGGCTTCTTCCTCCCATTCAAGAAAACTTGGATCTCCAGATCTCGTCTTGATCTGCATCCTTCGCCCACTGAGTCCTTGAAAAAGCTCCACGTCGAAGCATTATCTGTTTTTAGTAGTACTGAAGATATGACAGACACCCGAGCTCAGATCAGTAGTTGTAGACTTCTAGAAGTGCCGACATTTTCATAAATATTTAGGAGATCTCTTTATTATTTGCTATTCTTGCAGACTTTGCTGGTAGGCAAGCCGGAGTTTCAGTTAATAATAGTTAATGCAAGAGGGAGAGGACATTAAAGGAGTGACTCTTTTTCAGCAGCGGAAGCAGGGAGAAAGTTTGCGTTAAATACACAGCGGCGCCAAAGAAAGCGTAAAGCAAAAGGTTTGTTTCAGACTTCTTCTCCGCAAGTCATAACTGTAGTTTTCAGCGTGCGTCGGCGTTCTCAGAAGTCCATCTGCCTTTGCTCCGTCTCTCTCTCATGATTGCTATCTCTAATTTCCACTTTCTAGTATTTGGCGTTTCCTCCAGCCATATTTGTGGTAGTACTCCCAACCATATTTTCTTCCTCAGAAAACTGCGTATATTCTCCTTTGCATTTATTGCCTCCACGTGATTCCTTGTTAGAGAGGTGGTTTTGAGCAGGAGGGCGTGCGTCTGGCCTTTTCCTATTTGTCCATGTTTGGCTTCTTCTTGTAAAAAGGCTTCTAGCGCATGTCATTAGTTCAGTGAAAAACTGAGAACGATATTGTGCTTCTTCCATACCAAAATATCCCAGGCATTAGGTGGATTTTCTTTTGAATATCCTAAATCAAGAGTCAGGTATTACCTCTCTCTTGCAGAAAGATCAGAAAACCGGCTTTAGAATGACCAATAATAACTTTGGTGGCTTAACCTTATAAATCGTATTATTTTGCATTAAAATAAGATGCTTCTATACGTTTATATGTTATTAATTGTTAAAGAATATAAATCTAGTTATGGATCTCATTTAACCGCTTAAGTTTTAGGTTGATCTTTGTTAACCCAATGGAATTTCGCGTGAGAGTCGTGTTAGAGATTTAACTTTCTTTACTGTAAATCATTGCTTTAGGAGAATCGGAGAATTATGAATCTATGTTAGAGAGATGTAACCCTAGTCTTGTAAGTGGTCCTTTTGAGGGTGAACCGGTGAATTATTCTTCGAGAGTTCGAGTGCACCGTTAGAGTACGAGTGTATGACTTCGATTAGTGTGGCTGCATGGGCCACGGGTTCGAGTTTGTAGTGCCCAAGTCCATGTTATTATCCCCCGGTGCAGAAGAGATAAAATGACCTGTTTCTTTTACCACGTATTCTGAGGCTTCTAGGCGCTTAAGTCTGAAGCTGTCTTCGTGGAGAAATCCTGGAACTTGATCAACACGTGGATCCTTTACAAAATGTCACGTATAAGATGAGGGCATCTGAAGCAGTCCGGCTTGGCCGAACAGGACTAGCCTGGACCCTGGAGACGGCTTCTGGATTTGCGGTGCACGAGGGAGCGGGACCATTTTTTGTTTTCTTTTATCAGCTGGACCACCAACGCACTCTTCCAAGTTTCATCGGTTCACACTCCACGTCTCCTATCTCCACCCTTGCTTTGGAAAAAGACTGCTGGAGTATGACTGGACATCTTTATCAGGGAAAGGAAGGCTAGTCATGCATTGTGTCCGGTTATTAGAGAGCAAGGAGACCTATGGTCTGGGATCTTGACCCAATACTACTAAATGCTGCCAAACCAATTTTTTGTCTTTAATGAGTCAGAGCTTGGAAACCTAATATGCTGCATGGTTCAGTGATTTTAAAATTTGAACCCACCATTCCCAGCTATTTGCCCACATGCTTTACAACCAGACTGTTTCCTGTTTATTGGCCGTTGAAATTTGCGGCATTCACTAAAGCTTTTGGTTCATTTATTTATATTTTGATGAATAAGTTTTTGGTTTACTTATGAAGGCAAATAAGCATTGGAGTATGTTCACCATAATAATGAAACATAGCTAGAAGATCTTCAATCTCATTACTCACATTCTCACACGACCTGCTTTGGGTAGTTTATCTGAGGTCATCATCAATGTCATCCCATGTAGACAATCGAAAAAAAATGTCATCCCCATGTAGGATACACTTGTCCTTCCTCTTATAATTCTAAGTTGTTGGCTTGTTGGGGTTAATAGTACATTGGATAAGGACATTTCAATTACACCTTTCCAGTCTAAACCCTCAACTTGATAAATAGAGGTATACAATACAACAAGAAACAAGCTCTTGAATCATATGTACATGAACTAAAATATTCAGAACAGAGAGGTATATGATGTTTGTCAATCAAATCACTATATATGGAACATTTTTTTGGTAGATAATCACTACGTGGAAATGTTGTTTTTTTTTTTTTTTACATTTTCTTGTATTTTTATGTTTAATTTGATTGGTTAGAGATCTCGAACAAGGTCAAGACATGTGGCGTGTTATTATTTCCCTCTTAACTGATCTTACTGGGAATGTATGCTCTGGTGTTCACTTTGTTAATTTTAAATGAAGTGCTTCTTACTTCTTAATATCACAAATGTCCTTAGAAAACATGTACCAACTGCATGTCTCCTTTCGTTTCATTCGGTGGTAAGAAAATTAATTAATATTGTATTATTTCTGTAAATAATATAATAATTACTTTTTTCTTCGAAGGGATAAACAACTAAAGAAAATCAATAAAGTAAAATCCATGTTTTACTTTTTAACTTTCCTTTTTCTTGTTCCACTTTTTTTTTTTTTTTTTTAAATCCATGAATAAGGTTGCTGCATTTCTTTTTGCATGTTTGCATGCTCTCTTTTTTATCCTTTTCAGACTATTACAACTTTTTTTTGGTAAACAGACTATTACAAACTTTGAGCACAGTAAAACTGTCGTGGGTTCACGCTTTCCTTCCTCTTGCAGCCGTTACCAGCTGCTTTTTCCTGCATTTTATTTCTCCAAATAACCTGATATTCTCTAGTATACTCAGAGAAAACGTGAAAAATGTCATGTAGGCGCCTATAAAAGCCAGAGTTTTAGCTATTTTCTGTCATGTACACTTGCCCCCCTGTGTCTTGTATGTCTGTGTAGACTTTTTTTGTTGGTTCATCTTTATTGTTTCTGTGATGGCAATCTGGCATCAACTAATTATTAATGGCATTCAGTGAAGGTATAGATTTTGAGGTTTATAAAAGATTTAATTCAATACCAACGCATGTTGGTACTGTTTCGACTATAATTATAGTACCATAAACCTTCAAATGTCTCTGAACTACAGATACAGCAATCCAGTTGAGGAGAAATGAAACCAGCCAACGCGTAGAAGAGCTTCCACAATTTTTCCTGTTGTTGTCTTTCTGAAATGCCTCCTGGTCAGATGAAAGACCCCCATGAGAAACATGTGGTTTCTAGGAAACCTCTACAGAACTCCATGAATCAACCAAAGTCCTCACCCGAGATGTTGAAGGACTGTGCAATTTGCTTGCAAGAGCCAAAGAAGAATATAGGTAGGAGAAGGGGAAGAGGGAAAGGGAAAGATGCCCAAGCGGAGAGAAGATTGAAGCAAGTTGACCTTGATCATGAAGTGGAACCGCCAGTTTCAAGCAAAGGTCTCATGTTTCAACGCCGACCTGGCTATGGTCAAGCTGGTACCAAATACATAGTTAAAGCCAACCATTTCGTGGCCGAGCTACCAGACAAGGACTTGAATCAATACGATGTAAGCTTGATTTTATTGTTGTGCTTATGAAACTTTTAGGCAGTTAAATCAAAGCATATGCAGATGAATGCGCCTAGATATATAAAGAATTCATTATTTTGTCCAAGAGTTGATTGTGTTTAACTTTTGTCATTTTCTTTTTCTTTTTCCAGGTTACAATAACTCCTGAAGTGGTTTCCCGTCGCTTAAACAGAGCTATCATGGCACAGTTGGTGAAGCTATACAGAGAGACTGATTTGGGCATGAGGCTACCTGCATATGATGGACGGAAAAGCCTTTACACTGCCGGGTTGCTGCCTTTTACTTCCAAAGAGTTCAGTGTGACTTTGGTGGATGAAGATGATGTGCTGGGAATTACAAGGTTAGTTTATTTAGTTTTCTTGCTCTATGTTTGCTTACCTGTCGTCGACATTTTTTTTTCATGTTGGGTTGCTTTATTAAAACTCATTTGAAATTCCATGAATGGTTTTTTCCCTGTATATTCTTAAATACTTGTATCAGGGAAAGAGAATTTAAGGTGGCAATCAAATTTGTAGCTCGTGCAGACCTTCACCATTTACGTCAGTTTCTTGCTGGAAAACAAGCCAATTCTCCTCAAGATTCTCTCCAGATTCTTGATATCGTGTTAAGGGAAATCTCCAACCAAAGGTCTATTCAAACTTTTCATTCTTTCCCTCCATTTCTTAGTTTACTAGTAAGCCTCTTGTAATAGCAGTTACATCTTGCTACTTTCTAATGCCAATACGGGTTTAGGTACATATCAATTGGGAGATCCTTTTACTCTCCTGATATTAGAAAACCACAACGTCTAGGCAATGGGCTGCAATCTTGGTGTGGCTTTTACCAGAGTATTAAACCAACACAGATGGGACTGACTCTGAATATTGGTATTTAATCTTGTACTTTTCCTTTTCTTCTTGTTCTCTTGGTTTGATGTCTTATTGATCTATATATTTTCTTTTCATTACAGTGACCAAGTTTTATTTGTATATTACTGTTCAGACATGTCATCGACTGCTTTCATTGAACCACTCCCCGTGATTGAGTTTGTTGCACAAGTTTTGGGCAAAGATGTATTGTCCAGGCCATTGTCTGATGCAGAACGAATTAAGGTATGTAAATGTGTTGTGTGATAATTATGATTTATATTCTCTATTATTACATGATATTTTGGGCACAATTTCAATTTATTTGGTATTGCTTCTTTTGTGGTTTGTTATGGTATTTGAGGGGCTGTTGCAACTTGCAACCTATCTTTATATAGTTGAGATGCCAAAATTATTGTTTAAAGTGCTTGAGAAAATATCCTTCGGTCTTTATTCATGTGAACCATTATAGGGTTGGGTTATAACCTGGAAATTTAACTGTTGCATTCAGCTAAGATGCCCAGTATGACTGATTGATTAATCTTGATCAGTCAACTGAGAAAACCCCAAAACTATGTCCTCTTGGCGTTTTAAAAGTCTTTAGTTAGATTGGATGGTGAACATCCATTTAGTCTATGAGGCATGCATGTGCATTCTTGTAGAAGAAGTCTTGGTTGGGATTGCGATTTGAGGTAAAGCTCAAGGAAAATGCTTCATGGAATGATTCTTTGTCCTCCTGTAGCTAACATTCCATGCCTTAAATGATTTCTTATGATGGAGGCATAAGAAATTCAAAGGAAACTTCATCATAGTGCTTGGATTAATTTTTTTTTAAATTGTTTCTTCATTTGTTCATTCAGGTCAATACTTCATTATTTAGCATATGGACTGTTTAGAACTCCTAAACACTTTTCAGGCTCCATTCTCACTAATAATTTATCCAATGTTTAAAAATGCAGAGATGTGAGGTGAGGTACCAAAGACCTTTAGATGCATGAGGCATAGATTACTGTTTTTTAAGAAAAAAACCAAATTAATTCAAGGAATGTGTGTTATACTCTTTAGGTGCCAAAGACCTTTAGATGCACACCAAGGCACCTCAAGGTGTGAGTAATGTATCTTATACTTTCAGGCATAATCCTCAAAGTTGAGCATTGAAATGTACACTTTTAAACACACTGGGTTTCTCATTATATGTTTATGTGTTTTGTGCAACTTGCATTTTGTTTGTTTTATGACTTAAAATTATATATATATTACCTGGAATTGGCATATGTGATTCCATTCTTTTTTCCTTGTAACTTTTGATTGACTAAATTTACTCGTGTCCTATAAATAAGGAAGCACTGCACACAATCATTATAGGAAAACTTAGATCTCACTTTTCAGGTCCTAAAACATAAACATCTAGCATCTAGCCTTTGAATGTTCATGTGCATATGGACAATTAATGTTGTAATGAATCAACTAGTTATTGTCCAAGTGAGGACAAAATGACATTAAAAATGTTTGCATATTCCTTATTCCTGTGCTTATTAGCTGATGTTAGAAATGATCTTGGAGAGCTAGAGGTAAACATGGTAGATTGTTGAATTCCTACATTTTGTACAAATGGGAGCTCTTCTGCTGTATTTGCTTAAGTAATGTCACTGCAGCATATACTTGTTGATACTGTAAGATTTCATTATACCGGTGGTCCAAGTTATGTTTCAACTTGCAACTCATTCAAACCCAGTTAAAACATTATTTATTTTGAGCAGGTCAAGAAGGCCCTTAGAGGAGTCAAAGTTGAAGTTACTCACAGAGGAAATGTACGAAGAAAGTACCGTGTTTCAGGGTTGACATCACAACCTACAAGAGAACTAATGTACCGGATATCTCTGAATGATTCTTTATGGTTCACTTTTTCCTGCTTTATCCAACACTGAAATATTTGTCTTCTTCATCAAACAGTTTTCCAGTTGATGAACAAATGAACATGAAATCAGTTGTTGATTACTTTCAAGAGATGTATGGGTTTACCATTCAACATACCCATCTTCCTTGCCTTCAAGTTGGAAATCAGAGAAAGGCAAACTATTTACCAATGGAGGTCGATTCTATGTCTTCAGCATCTCTCTCTTTTTTGATTAAATATGCCTACAGCATATATTGTATTCAGTAAATCTTGTTTTCATTTATCAAATGTTTGTATTTGTACATGATATTTGCAGGCCTGCAAGATAGTTGAAGGACAGAGATACACCAAGAGGTTGAATGACAAGCAGATAACTTCCTTGCTAAAGGTTACATGCCAGAGACCACGGGAGCAGGAAATGGACATTTTGCAGGTATAAATATCTCAATGCTTAGAATGAAACTTCTTTTGATATGAGAGTTCATTGTGCGCATTCAATCATTCATTGGACTCATGATTCCTTTATATATATATATATATCATTGGTGAGGAATCATTGTCCAATTTATCCCAAGTTAGATGTCTGCTTGGAAATGATTAACACGATTTCTTTATTATATACCCTCCTCTGGTGGGTGATTATTATTTGAACGGTTATTAGAAGAGTTGAAGAATCTGTATGATAAAAAAGTTCATACAGGATTTCTAGAATACAATTATTCAGTTAGGTAACCCAAATCTAGGATAGTCCGTAACAGCCATCTGCAATGCTGAACATAAAAGAAAAGCAATTATAAGTTTCTTTTATTTTTATATATAAAAATGCACCTTGACTCCGATCTTGGATATCATAAAACTTAATGGGGTTAATATTTGGATTAGACTCATATTAATACCATTGTATTTTCTTATTTATATTATGTTTTGTTTATTTTCAGACTGTCCACCAAAATGGATATGAGCAAAATCCCTATGCAAAGGAGTTTGGTATCAGTATCACTGACAAGCTTGCATCTGTTGAAGCTCGAGTTCTTCCTGCCCCATGGGTAACATGCCAATGGACCAGTCAAAGCCCAGTTGATTTCTTGGATTATTTTCTTTTGTTAGTGAGCAAGCTATTATGAACTTCCTGCACCTTATTCATGTCATTTGTTGTATGACAGCTGAAATACCATGATACTGGAAAAGAAAAAGATTGTTTACCTCAGGTTGGTCAGTGGAATATGATGAACAAGGTACTTTATGCCCAAGTTATGCTGCCTCTGTCAAAATGTAGAATTGAAGATTTCCCCCTAACTACTGGAAAGTAACTCTTGGTTATGCTAATGCAGAAAATGATAAATGGAAGCACTGTAAATCATTGGGCTTGTATCAACTTTTCAAGAAGTGTTCAAGAAAGCACCGTTCGTACATTTTGTCAGGAACTGGCACAGATGTGCCAAATCTCTGGCATGGTAAGATTTCATGATTCACTGATCTTTGGGTGTTGATGCCCTTTGTATTTTATCATGATGTGGGTGTTTTATAGAACAATTGTTTAATATAAGGTTCCTGTGAGAACTTGATTTCATGGACATTTCAATTAGAACCTTATATTTTGTTTATCTTGTTATAGGAATTCAACCGTGAACCTGTGATTCCAATCTATTCAGCAAGGTCTGATCAAGTAGACAAGGCCTTGAAATATGTATACAATGCGGCAGCAAACAAACTTAAAGGGAAAGATTTGGAGCTCCTTATTGCTGTTCTCCCAGACAACAATGGTTCTCTATATGGTATGTTGTTAGTCCTATTTATTTGTTGACAGAAAGCAGCTTTGTGCTAGATACCTGTGGTACAAGTGTCTGAACATGTTCATTAGGCTGTTCTTTGCCACATATCTGGTACTTTTGAATTTCTTATCTTTTTTATTTATTTTATCCTAAAAACCTAGAACATGATGTGATAAAAGTAAAACCAACCTACCATTTTTACTGAAGCAATATTTTCTTTGTTCAGGTGACTTAAAGAGAATTTGTGAGACAGATTTGGGGTTGATATCCCAATGCTGTCTAACAAAACATGTTTTTAAGATTAGCAAACAGTACCTGGCAAATTTGTCGCTTAAAATCAATGTTAAGGTAAGCAGTAAATGTTAAGTTATCTTTATTCAACTTGAAAAGGCTAGAGCAAGATAGCTGAAACATTAACTTATTCTCTTTCCATACATATTTTTCATTTTTGTTCTTTCTTTCCTTATCTTTTCCTCTTGCCTCTGCAGATGGGAGGAAGAAATACTGTGCTTTTAGATGCTCTGAGTTGGAGAATTCCATTGGTCAGTGACATCCCCACAATTATATTTGGCGCTGATGTAACTCATCCAGAGACTGGAGAGGACTCTACTCCATCAATTGCTGCTGTAATGGTCCAACTTGATGTATTACTTGAGTTGTACAACAGTACAATTTAATTCATTTTAACTTCTTTTCTGATGATTTACTAATACAGGTGGTAGCTTCGCAAGACTGGCCTGAGGTTACAAAATATGCTGGGCTAGTTTGTGCTCAGGCTCATCGACAAGAGCTTATTCAAGACTTATTCAAAACTTGGCATGATCCTCAGTGGGGTACAGTCACTGGAGGCATGATCAGGTGTATATTTATATAATTTTCTGCTTAATCATTGTGATGGCATTGTGGAATTTGATTTTGTATTTTTCTTGTTTTCCAGTTCATGTCTAACAACTGGGGGTACAACATGCTATTGCCATCACCCTACTCATTATCACCATTCTTTGTTTTTGCCATTTCATACTGAATTATTTAAGTTTCTGTAGCCATGATGTTGTGGATGCTAATGCTATCTCATTTTCCCCCCAAAAAATTTAAATTAAGTAAATAATTAAGCAAAGCATTATTGCTGATTAAGTGAAATAAAAAGCCCTAGCAGAAAGTTACATGGTAAATAAGACACTGGCATGGTTCATATTAGTAATTGTTAATTCTTACTTGTGTTTTGTGGGTTCTCTTTATAATGATGTTTAATAGTAGAGTGAGCTTGTTGAAAATTACTAATGCTGTTGTTGGTATAACCAGCCCAAGTGGTTGCAATACGTCCACTGACCCCTGCATTTTAGCAATTGCTTTTCATGTACTTGAAGGTGTATTTTTACTTGATCGATTATTTTCTTATTATGACAACTATGGAAATGCTTGATTATTTATTATTCTCTTTCTCTCTCTCTCTCTCTCTCTCTTAAGCGAAGCAATTTTATGTATGTATTGACTGGAGTCATGAGGTTCAGATTCTGTCCAATCTTAGATGCTGAAATATTATCTTTTATATATCTTTCTTATGGTTTGGGCCTCAATAACTTAAGTAAACAAGATAAATATCTTTGCAAATCAACTGAAGCTACCAATACTAATTCTTAGTATAAACTTGCATGGAAGGCAACCATTTGTTACTCTTGCTTTTGTTCTATGGTCCACTTTGAATGGTGTTGGAAAGGAACCCATGTCAAGTTGGTACAAAGTTTACCAACTACAGGCTTGCATAAATTTTGCTTAACTACTGCTATCTATGTTTCCATGTATCCAAGGACAGCCTGAATTTTGAGGATTGTTTTCATAAGAACTTGATAGGTGTAACAACTAATATTCACCAATTTGGTACTATTCCTTTGAATGGGTCAGCAAGGAGCCCCAATTGATTATTTATTTTGTACTTAATCTTTTTTAACCAATGTGACCATTTACTACTACAGGGAGCTTTTAATTTCCTTCAGGAAGGCAACTGGGCAAAAACCATTGAGGATAATATTTTACAGGTAATTTAGTGTGTTGCACTCATAGACTCCCCTCCTCCCCTTCTTAAATTCTTGTGCCAAAAAAGTGACCTTTTACATCATTCAAGATTAAGCTTACTTGAGGAAATGCTAGGTTTCAGAAATCCTGTATTTTTTTTCTTAATCCTTTATCATTTTTCTGTATTACTTGCAGAGATGGTGTCAGTGAAGGGCAGTTCTATCAGGTCCTGTTATATGAGTTAGATGCTATCCGTAAGGTAAGTTGTAATCTAACCTCTGTCATGACGATAATTGGTATATTAGCTTCCTAGCTCTTATGTTTACACTTTCTGTAGGCTTGTGCATCATTAGAACCAAATTACCAGCCTCCAGTAACATTTGTGGTGGTCCAAAAACGCCATCACACAAGGCTGTTTGCAAACAACCACAAGGATAGAAGTAGCATTGACAAGAGTGGAAATATCCTACCTGGTAATTGTTATGTGCTTTTAACAGTTGGTCTTTTTTCCTGTAACTTGTTGAAATTTTCAGATTGTTATTCAGTTCTGAGGTTCACTGCACAGGCACTGTGGTGGATTCTAAAATATGTCACCCTACTGAGTTTGACTTCTACCTCTGCAGTCATGCTGGGATCCAGGTATTAGAGTATTTTGAATACCAATAGGATTTCAATACTTAAAATTAACCTAGAGGGTTTTAAAAATCTGTTGATAGTCCAACTGAGTGGCGTTTTCTGAAAGGGATTTTGCACAATCCAAGCTTGTAGAAACATTTAATTGCTTTGAATTTGGTATTTGGCAGGGTACAAGCCGACCAGCTCACTATCATGTTCTCTGGGATGAGAACAATTTCACAGCAGATGAGATACAATCTCTTACCAACAATCTCTGTTATACGTAAGTCTTTACTCTTTATGGGATCTTGAAAATCGTGCAACTGTAATACCTAATGCCGTTGAATTTTCTTTGCAGATATGCACGGTGCACCAGGTCTGTTTCAGTGGGTAAGCGTTTCTATCTCCACATGGCCCGACTCATTCAATAATTCTGTCAACGAGGAGCTCATTGTCTATTTCTTAATTTCTAACTGTAACACAATCTGAGCTGAAATTTGATTCCTTTTCCTCTTTTAGAAAATCCTTGTCGTGCAAATTTGACTGTGTTTCAACTGAACTCGTACAAGTTTAATATTTGTTGATACTTGGATGGATGTCTTCCTAACATTTATACATTGATTATGTGAATAGTGCCTCCTGCTTATTATGCCCATCTGGCTGCATTTCGAGCTAGATTTTACATGGAACCGGAGGTGTCTGACAACGCTATGACAAGAGGCACCCAGAATGGATCATGTGTTCGTCCTCTACCTGCCTTGAAGGAAAAGGTGAAAAGGGTGATGTTTTACTGTTAGAAGAACGAAGAACAATGAAAACATCGCTGTAGTCTGTACATGAATGTTGTATTTATATTGTAGAGTGTATTGCAGTCATGTTCTTTGTTCGTGTAAAAATCGAATCCCATTGGTTGGCCAATGTTATGGGGGTGTTCATGTTCTCCAAAAATTTTGCTTTTTCTTGCTTTTACGTAATGTTACATTAGGAAAAAAAAAATAAAAAATGCACTTGGACGAATGTTTTATACAAAGTGAATACTCTCATTCTGATTCAGATTCAGAAGAACAAAATACGCCAAAGATCATTATTGTTATTTATTTATTTATTTTTGGTGGTGGTGGTTGGCGGGGGGGGTGGGGTTGGCGCTAATTTTGGGCGTACAGTTCTCTAAGGAACTCTAGTGTGTTAAAACTGAGACAAGGTTTCGATGTTTCAGTTTTTATGTTAAAACCAGAAGGCATAGGGTCAAAATGGTACCGCTTCATTAATTGAATTTGTAGATGTTATAAAGCAATTATGTGGATAATAGGTTCAAAAAATTTATCAAATTCAAAAATGTATAGGTCATAAAAGAATGCCTAATCGTAGTTTGTAGGAACTTGGACAGAAAGTGGAAATAAACTTCCAAGTTAGGGGTGGACTTGGGTAGGGATTTTGTGAACATTTGAAGCAAGGTTTTTAAAACTGAATCGGACAATGAACCGATCAGGGGTTTGGTTCCTGGGTTGAACGGTCTGACCATTCAAATCGAACGAATGGCCTGTTTTGACAAAAAATTAAAAAAATAAAAAATGGTCAAAACCGCTGAACGGTTTGAACGCCAAGGTCAGTGGTTTGCTGACCAAATCAACATTTTTGGGAAAATTAATGGTTTTGGGATAAAACAGAACCGGTCACCTGACCGGTTCCTGGTCTTTTCGGTCTAACCATCCAGTCCGGCTTTAAAAACCATGATTTGAAGAGACCAACCCGAAGAAGTATTGATACAACCAGAACTGTTCACCTATTAAATTTGGTTGGTGGCGCTAATCTACGACACAAGCACATCCAAACCTCCGTTCGGGAAATCTTCTCGTCCTCATCGAGTCCGGATCTGCTCCTCACAGAGTGTCTCACACCAACCTCACAGCATGTCTTGGCTGCACATCGGAAACATCTCTCATACTTATATTTATTATTTATGGGGAGATGTTCCCAATACAAGGTGGGATGTGGCTGTGAGGTCGGTGTGAGGCATGCTCGATGAGGAGCGGATCCCAATTTGTCTTCATCAGCCTCATCGTTTATTCCAATGAGATCACCTTGAGATCATTGAACATGTTACCTCGGGAACAAAAGACATTGGTCCAAGGTTCCCAAATGGCAAGGATTTGAATACCACCTTGTCGTGGTTTGTCATAGGCTTAATCTATTTATGCTTGGTGGGCTTTGTTGAGTGGTTTTATTGCCAATTCCGTCATTATGATTTTTTAGAAAAATGATATTACAGAGACTTCCAAAAGTTTAACATTCTCTTTGAAGAGGGGTGATTGACCTCCGAGATGCCTAATCAAAATCAACATTTCTTGCAGCGGCCTTGGTTAATGCTAGCATGGCTATTAGGGTTCCTCATGGGCATACAATTGCTCATGGGGATAGAGAATGAATCGGCATTGCACAACGCACATGAAGGGGAGGCTTTGCACGTGGGTCTAGCCTAAGCATGCCCCTATATCTTACTAGTCTCGCACATAAGGAGGAGGCTTTGCACGTGGGTCTAGCTTAAGCATGCCCTTATATCTCGCCAATCCCGCACATGAAGGGGAGGTTTTGCACGTAAGTCTAGCCTAAGCATGCCCCTATATCTTGCCAGTCCCGTTTCTATGCTGAATGAGCCATCCATTGTTCCAGCACACGAGTATGTTCATTGGCGCAATCCCCCTTTGGCACGTAAGTAGTGCCTCCCACAAACTGGAAAGAGCCACACATGAACCCAGACCATGTGCATATGAGGTCATGATTCAGCGCCGCTGACCTTAGTGGAGCCATTGAATGGATTGACACATGACCCTTACACACAAAAGGCTTGTCTTGGTAACATATCCCCGAATGATGCAAAATAAAACCTCTATAAAGCCTTCACAAGAACAACTTAAACCTAGGGGGTATCCTTAATTTTCAAATCCTTCTGAGCACTGTTTTCAAAATTGGACCGGACGGACGGTCGAACCGAAAAAACTAGGAACCAGTCACCTGACCGGTTCCGTTTTCCTCCAAAACCGCTTTTTCCTCCAAAACCGTTGATTTTGGTCAGTAAACCATTCGAACTGTTTTGATCATTTTCCAATTTTTTAAATTTTTTATTTTTTTGTTAGAACGGGCCGACCGTTCGGGTCGAACGATCGGGCCATTTGAACCGATAACCGGACCCCCTGACCGGTTCGGTCACCGGTTCGTTTTTAAAAAACCATGCTTCTGAGCCATACCCGATCGCTATTACCCAATGGTAAATGACTTTCTTGCCATTTCGACTCGGTAAACTTCTTAATTGAAAATTTACCATTAGAGGAGGGTGTCCAAAGAAATTGATCCTTATCTCAATGGAAAATATGCATATTTAAAGTTAAGTGTTCTCTTGAGGGAAAAGATTATGGACTAATTGCTGATACCAAGACTCCAAATCAGAGAAAACTAAATCCTTAATGACCAAATCTTTATGCTCTTTAACAGGTGGCCCCATTGGAACATGAAACCGATCCTTTTCCTGAATCCATGGGAAATCCCAAACACTTGCATTTGAATGGTCTTGAACCTGAACCCCTAAACTAGGGAATATAGATAACATTTCATGCATCAAAGTTTTCCACAAGGGGGAATGGGGAAGTAGATCTTGAAGCTTTCCTTGGTATCATCTGTTTGTTATAAAGATATTTATTTTGTAAAACTCTAGTCCACAAAGATTCTGATTCTATCAAAAATTTCCATTAGTCAAAAGAGCTTTCTTCATATGGTTCAAAGCTGTATAACCTAAACCCCCTCTGATTTTGGAGAACAAAACTTGCTCCAAGCAATCCATTTCATGTGTTTGTTATTTCCTCCCTCATTCCATCAGAATTTTCTTTGAGGTTTTACCATTTCCTTGTCTTTTGAGCGAATTTAGTAACACTCATACAATACGAGGGGACTATTTAGAGTACAGATTTAATTAGAACCTGTTTTAGATCAAAAGATAGAGATGAAACTTTTCAATTATTAAGGTGCTGTTCATTTTGAAAACCGTTTTACTTTGGTGTTTTTTGCTTTGAAAATGGGTAAAAAATTTTGTAAAGTATGCTTTCTGAAACAAAAGAACCATTTCCTGTTTGGTAAAAGCACATTCATCCATACTTCCGGTGATGGTTTTCGGTTGTTTGATGGCTGAGACCGACGATGGCGGTGTAACTCCAGTAGCGACGAACAGAGGTAGGGCCAAGAGTTGTATTGGAAGGTGGTTACACGTGATCACCCGTTTGCACAAAAAACAAAAATATTACTATTTCACCAAAAGCACAAAATATAAATAGCGGACTTGGTGCTTTTGAGAATTTTTGTACAAGTATAAAAACAGAAGAACAAAGTATACAATACAAACTCTATATCATACTTTTTGTATTTTTGTACTTTCAAAAGTATAAAAGTACTTTATAAAAGTCTATCCAAATAGGGCCTAAGTTTGTCTTTCATTTTTTCTAAAATGTATTCTGAAGAATGGTGTTTTTGTTTTTTTCCTTATTAATGGGACCCCCAAATACTATCTTTGTTTAAGTAAATCCACAATATCTGTAGCTTCCTCCCTGGTAGCCTTTCCAAATAGAAGAACATCATCGGCAAATAGCAAGTGCGAAATGTAAGGAGCTTCTCTACTCACTTTAATTCTTATTAATTTATTTTTCTCATTTGTCTTCAAAATTAGCTTAATCAACCCTTTCATAACCAAAACAAACAAGTATGGAGAAATAGGATGTCCTTATCTTAGACCTCTAAATAATGAAAAATGACCTTCAGAAACACCATTGATCATAACTGAAAATTTTGGAACAGCAATATAGGCTCATATTAAATCACACCATTCTTGGGAAAAACCCATTGAGTTTAGAACCCAAAACAAGTAATCCCATTCTAATGAATCATAAGCTTCGATATGTCAAGTTTAATTTCCAAAAAATCTCCCTTGATTTTCTTAGTTTTGAGGTAATGAAATACCTCTTGGGCCAACACTATATATCTTGAATTAATCTACCTTGAATGAATTCTGATTGATATGGAGAAACACATTTATGCAAGAGGGGTTTTAACCTGCTAGCAAACAGTTTTTGTTATAATTTTATGCAAAACATTACAAAAACTGATTGACTGAAAATGCTTCACTTGAGATGGGTTCTTAACTTTTGGAACCCAAGAAAAGTATAATTAATTCTTTCAACAAACTTCTTATTTTTTAAAAAATCACAAACTCATAAGTTTCCTCTCCCATAATATCCCAAAAATTATGGTAAACATTATGGTATTCATTATCATTTTCAGTTACAACACCCCTAAATAAATTTGGGATACTCTCAAAATTTTCATATCTTTGTGATTTAAACAAAACTTCAAAATAATTAACAAAAGGGCAATTTTTTTTTTAAAGTATCCCTATGGTTGAGGAAGTTGACTAACTCTACCTAGGGGTGGATTCAAGCCGAGTCGAATAATGTCAGGCTCGAGACTATTTTACAAGGTTTGAGCTCGAGTTCGGCTCGAGTCAAGAGTTCATAAGTTCGAGCTTGGCTCGGCTCGGCTCGTTTTATATTTTATAAAAATATTTTATTATAAAAATAAAAATTATATATATATATATTTATTTTATACTTAAAAAATTAAGAATTATAATAATTAAGAATTATAATATTTTTATTATTTTCTATAATTTTATTTTATTTATATATATATATATTCGAGCCGGCTCGCGAGCCTCACAAGCCGAGCTCTAGTAGGCTCGAACTCGACTGGTTTAATAATTGAGCCACTGAATTGGACTCGAACTCGAGCTCGAGCTCGGCTGAAACCGAACCGATCCGAACTGGAACAGCTCGTGAAAAGCTCAGCTCGTTGCCACCCTAACTTGTCGAGTTGATGGCGGGGAAAGGGAGAGGCCTTGCGAGAACTGAACAGAACCATGGATAGAGGGATGAAAAGGTAGAAGGCCGGTGGCATCACACACCCAAACCCCCTGCAAGTGGTGCCGCCTGTGTCGCTGGTGGAACTGGCCCAGCCGAAACCAATGGCATCGGTGGCATCACGCGCCCAAACCCCAGCAAGCGATGCCGCCTGTGTCTCTAGTGGAACCGGCCCAGCCGAAACCAATTGCAACTTCAGACCTTTGAAACAGAGTGGCAGTCATCGGCAAAGGCAAAAGAGGTGGATTGAGTTGATACAGATACCGACGGTGCAACTTCTGATCTTTGAAACAGAGCGGCAGTCATCGCCTGTGTCGGGAGTTATTGCACGTACTGACCCGATTCTTCAGAATTTAATGTTTCCTTTGAAAAAGGGGATCTGCTTGATAGGAATCAATTTGCATCCTTGGGCGATGGATCAAAGCGTCGCCATTACCAACCTTATCCAGTGAAACAAGTTTGTCCGGCCATCTTCCTTGTGCAATGCTGATTATACTGGAATAGGGAGTGAGTAGGGCCGAAGATGCTAGTTGTACAAGTTTGTCGGAACTCATTTCCTCCCCTCATTTTCTCTTTTCCGCTCCCCTTCCGTCTCTACCATTTTAACCATCAGCCAAACCCCCTGCATCCTTCAAGCTCTGTCGTTCGAACTACACAGGTTACAGCAACATCTGTCTCCACCATCCTCCGATCAGAACTCAGATTCTCTTGTTGCCGATACCAATCTCTCTCTCTCTCTCTAATCGAATTGGCTTCTTCTTGTGTGTTGAATTCTTCATTTCAATTTCTCTTAAACTTGAAAGGATTTACATTTGTCCTCCACATTAGGTTAAAAAGGTTCTTTTATTCCTTCTCTTTGCTTCTTATTATGTTACTACAGCTTAGAAGATTCTAACTTGTTCCGCCCATCTAGAAATCTTTAAATCTTCGTATGAATTTCCAGGTTTGATAAGGTTTTTCCTTTTTGTCTGAAGCGGCTACAAAATTGGTTATTTCGTGATTTTTTCCCTTTAAATCTTCTATTCAACTATGGCTCGTGATTTTTTTGATCGGTTTGAATCTCATGATTTTTGCTTAGAAGAGTTCTATGTCAGTTCTCTTTTCTATTTTATAACATTCGATTTGGATCTCGAGCTTCAACCTCGTTGTTGAAAACTGAGGAATTCATAAAAACCGGGTTTCGTTCTCTTTTGATAGGGGAGTTTTGAGAAATGTCTGGGAAAAAATGGAGACGAAGAAGACATTTTAAGATGAACAGCATCTCAGAGACATCTGCTCGTATTTCCAGAATCGTCGTAGGTCACCACTAATTGGGTTAAGAGCGTTTCAGGTGACCGCTGGTTCAACGATGATAGAGGAGACCTGAACCGACGAGAAGAACGAGTATTTTGGGAATTTTTAGGAAGATTGTCAGAGAAATGGTATTTTAGAAATTTAAAAAAATGTATGAATGTGCAATAGGAGATTTTAGACAATTGTTAGAAAAAACTCAAGGATATTTTAAGAAAATATATAAATAGTAGGGATGGAGTTACTTAATTTTCTAAATCATAAGGATACTTTAAGAAATTTATCTCAGCAATATCCTCATGGTCAGACACCCATTCACCTCGATCATTTTTAATCTAAGAGATTTGGTTTCTTTGTCTTTTAAAATTTACAAACTTATGAAAAATTTTGTATTTTGATCCTCTTTTTATGGTCAAAATTGCCTAGATTTTTGTCTCTAATACATTTTCTGCCGAGAAACTCTCATCTAATTTAGCTTTAAGATTTCCTCATTATTTTTAAAAACATTAGAATTCTCCCCCAACTTGATCACCTACTCATTTACCCATTCCACTTTCTTATTAATATCTCCGATTTTTTTTTTTTTTTCAAGTCTTTAGCCTCTTCTTGATACAATCCAATTTTTTCCTATTTTTATAATTTCCACACATTCTTGTTCTAATAGCCAACTTTGAAAAAAATTGAAGGGTTTTGGTTTTAAAATCTCATTAAAGTTTAAATACATAGCTAGAGATTTATGGTCCGAACCCCAATTTGGCCCCACACTAGCTTTAATTGACTTCAACAAATTAAGGCATTCAACTGAAACATACAATTTGTTGATTGTTTTCTTTTCTTCTTTTTTTTTTTTTGTCTATCCTTCCTTCCTAAACCTAGATGCCCATTTGACCAAGTTTACATCCCTCCCGCAACATTTATTTCATTCAATTGAAACTTATGCACAAATTCTCTAAACATGTGAACCAAGTTTAAATTCCTACTATCTCTAATTTCTCCATCATCTTCATTACAATTTGCATCAAAATCAACATTAAAATACCCAACAAAGATACAAGGTAAATTATTTGGGCACAAATCAAGCATATCATGAGTTAATTTTTTTCCAAAATGCCAACTTAAACCTTTTACGTGGTTCTCCATAAATAAAGCATAATAACAATGGTTGGTTTGGAGGAAAGGAATTAACATAAACAGAAATATATCTGCTTGTTGCCCTAATAACCATAGTTTTTAAAACTGAACCTCTTATGGGTCCAGTAACCGGTTCGAACAGTCGGCCTGTTTTGACAAAAAAATAAAAAGAAATTTAAAAATTTGAAAAATGGTCAAAATCATTCGAACAGTTAACCAGCTGGTTCAGCAATTTGTTGACCAAAATCAACAGTTTTAGAGAAAAACGGAACCGATCAGGTGACCGGTTCCCGATTTTTCCAGTCCAACCATCTGGTCCGGTCCGGTTTTAAAAACTATGCTAATAACTTGCACACCAATAATCTCTTTCTAAAGAAGAGACTCACCTCCCGTTAATCCTTCTACTGTAACAAAAACAACATTAAGGTATTTAATCTTTTTCTGTAACAACTCAATTTTTTTAGATGAAACCTTAGTCTCAAATAAAAAATATTAGATCACGAGCTTTTGTAAAAAGAAAATTGTAAAAATTTTGCTTAAACACTTTCCTACATATACCTTTACAATTTCACACAAATATATAGCTTCATGCATAAGAGACAATTTGGCCCTGTTCATTTATTGGTAAATAAGCTTGGGAAAATTGATAAATGAGTATCTTTTTTCTATTGACCAACTTTACAATGTTCTTTTGCATTTATTAATGAGCCACACGGTAAAATAAGCTCCGCTTCCCCGGGTAAAACTTATCCATCTCCCATGTGGGTAAATAACTTTTCCACTTGGGGGAAATTTTATAAAGCATAATGGGACAACTTTTCCCATGTTTATATTAGATTTTTATGAGTAAAAATGCCATTTTGTTACTTACTTGGGTATTATGGAAATCAAAAGAACATGGGTAAGTGCACTTAGGAAACATTTACCTAGGTATAGGGATGACAAAGAGGCGGGTTTGGAGAGGGTTTTGTAAATTCTAGACCCTATTACCTACCTTCCTAAACCTCCCAACCTGTGTCTGCCCCAATACCCATAGTGGGTTGGATTTTGAGAATCCAAACCCTCCCCACACATAAAAATGCAAAACCCTCCCTAATCCTACCCTCCCCGCCTTCAAGGGTAGGGGCGGGTTGGGTTTAGAACCTGCATTTAATTTCCTATTATTTCTTGTCATATATAAATAAGAAATAAGTAAAATAACACAAATATACAACCAAATTTCCAATTATTTGATTAAGACATGTAGAAAACATATAAACTATTAATTATTCTTTACATAAAATTCAAAATATTATTAAATTCAACACCTAGTATATAAAGTTTGTATGCTTTCCAACAATATGCGAATTGGGGAGGGTTGGGTTTAGCTTAATACCGTACCCTCTACATACTTGTAGAATCCCAAAAACCCTTCAAACAAAAAATCCCACCCCATTAGGGAGGATAGGGTAAAAATTGCCATCCCTACCTAAGTAAATGCACTTACCAAAGCAAGTTACAAAGATGCAAATGAACAGGCCTTTAATTATATCCCTAGCTAACCCAGAACCAGAAATATCACCTTCTGTATTTCCCTCACTTGATTCTCCATGTTCAAAGACCCTTGTTCCCTTTCTTCCCAACATCACCACTAATAACAGACCACTAAATACCACCTCTCTAGGACCGAAGGACAGTTCTCTAAGCAAAACACAAGATCAAGACCAAGAGAAAGCCAAGAAGCACTAGAAAAAGAAAAAAAGCTCTAGAGAAAGGACGGACCCCACCCAAGGGTAAAAACACCCCACCAATGGTGGAAGAAACTGTAACAACTGGTAAAAAAAAAAAAAAAAAAAAAAAGACAAAAGAAACAAAAACAGGACAAGAAGAAATTGAAAGCCAACTAGATTCAAAAACAAAAGGAACCCTAAAAACATTTTCAGAAAAACCTAGAAAAGAAGTTCTTTATGGAAACCCTAAAAAATAAGATCTTTAAAGAAACCCTAGGAAACTAAAAGCAATGAAAAACCAAACAAAACAACACAAGTAGAGATACTTGACCATCAGAATTCTCACTTCGAAATTTCACCCCGAGATCTCTTACAAAGAGTTTGTAATTGCAAGATTCGACGGGACTGAGAAAGTGAGAAGTACTCAAGAGATGTCTTTCATTGGTGACTTTGAACGTCATCAAATGCTAAATTGGGCCAGCTGAGTTGTATCCCTATTCCCAAAATAATACAACATTGGCTGAGACCACAACTTTGGCCCGGCCCGTCAGACACAAGCAACAAAAGCAAGTTATCATTTTGGCATTTTCCCCTCGTCCCTTAGCCCTAAAGAGCCCAACGATAGGATTAGGAACAGGAACACACACCCCTTTAGTTTTGCTCCTTTTTTGGAAAGGACGGAACGGGTCCATAACAAGGTCACAGCTCTCATGGTTGAGAATTTTATGGGATAAATACTCAAACACTACATATCGTGAGGTTTCTGATTGGACTCGAAAAAGAATCAAATGGCATCAATCATTCAATCGTTGCTTTCTTACTGACGTTTTGACAAACAACCTTCCTGCATTTTCGACTCTCCTTGTCAAACCATTAAAGACAGAATGAATGAACTATATTAGAAAATTCTGCAGCTCGTACAATATAATTGAAACCCTGAAGAACATGTAAACACTTCATGAGCACCCAGTATACAAGTCATAAGAAATCGAAGAGCAAGTTTTTTTATAATCATTCACTTAAAATGGACACTGGAACTCATGAACATGAAACTGAAAGAATGGGTTCAATTAGAGTTGGGAGAATCGAATATTCCAATTCAAATCATCACCAGCCAACGACATGGACATATCAGACATCTGCTGAAATGATCACGTCCACCTCGAGCATCTTGATCAACAACTCAGGCTCAGGCTGGGCATCAAGCTTGCTCTTGTCTATCAAGCTTTTAAACCCAATATTTTTCAAAGCATGCAACTATCTATCTATCTATATAATTTCCTTTCATTAGAGTTTCAGATTTTGAGCCCAATGGTTAGAAGGGCAAGATAGGATTTCTCTTTTCAAAATAACCAAGCTATCTTTAAAATCTATACACAAACCTCCAAATTTTCATGATAAAAAGGTGACATGACTTTAGTCACCCCAGCCCGATTACCGGGTCCGACCAAATGATAGTGATAGTGCTCGATTTTCTATCTTCATTTTTACTTTTTATATAAACTCAAAAAGAGTCTGGGTCAATTTTGGAGGGCTGAGCTGTTTTCTTTCATTGAGTGGCTTTCAATAAACCACCAAAATAAGCTATTATAAAGTCATTTGGGGTTTTTGGATTTTCCACCAAACATGATTTATAAGGCATCCATGCGATGCCCACCTCACAAAATCAAAAGCCACTCCCAAACAGACAGACAGACAAATAAGTAATTTTAGTAGGCTTCTTGTTCGACACCCATTGTGTCCCAATTATTAATTACATAATAAACTAATTGGTTATTTATTTTGATAACTCATTAATTATAATTATTATAAGCTTAATAATTAAATTTAAAATTTCCAAAAATTTATTAGTGAAAGTACTTTAAATGAAAATTATATCAAATCTGTTAATATTAATAACAATAATAATCAGTAATTATCATAATATATAATTAATTATAATTATACATAGTAATTAATATTAATAATATCTTTAGTATATAGATATTAGATAGCTAGGTCATGCTTTATATAATTACTCTTTTTTTTTTGTTTCCTTTTACTTATACTAACTTAATGTTTTTTATATGCTTGTTAGCTTGTATACATCTATTAGTATAAATATTAACTAATGTTATTTTTAACTTATCTTATTTTTACTAATATTTGTTAAGATGTTTTTAGTATTATCACATATCTTTTATTAAAAAAAAAAGAAAAAGTCGAAAAATGGAAGGAGTGATGTGAGGAGGAGGAATTCTGTTCCCTTCCCCACCTCATAGTCATAGTCATAGAGATGGACACTCCCTAAGCTGATCAAGAACAGTATTTATGATCAATGATTAGGCCACTGAGAAGGTAGTAACAATTATGTTTTATAAAAAGAAGGAATATTTGTTGTGTTAGATTCTTTTGCTTATAAGTAGTTTGCTTTTAATATGTAGATATTTTTTGAAAAATGATATATGTTAAACTTTCATTTATTACATATAAACATGATATTAGAAAATGATTCATAGGATGTCATGTATTAGTATTACTATAACAAACCTCATAAGTCTAATAAAAAAAATTAATTTCAGATATTTTTATATTTGAAATTCTTTTATGTATACCTTTTTGTCAGACTTCTTACTTGTTTGGTCTCAATTATTTCGGATAATTAAGTCTTTAGATCATTTCATAACAACTTCAATCCACATCTTTTTTGTCTTTCTCCTTGCTTTTTTTTAACCTTTTCTTGAACCAATTCACCTTTCGTTTTGTATTATTATTATTATTTTTTTATTATTATATAGTCGTTGCTGTCATATCCAAATGACAAAACCATAACATCTCTTCATTCTTCTCTTGGCATCTTACAAATTGAGATTACATTTGGAACCTCTTTAATGTACTTGTTTCTAATTCTATCCTTTTCTGTCTTGTCACACATCACAGCTATATTTATTGGTCTCACAGTCTTCTACTAAATTTTTAATGTACATGCAAGAAAAATAATGCATCATATGCATCCCTTCAACCACCTGATCAAAAACATCCTGTATCTCATTCATAACCATAATTAATATTCCACCACTTAGTTACACTGTTAATTTGAGTTTTAGCTTAATTAGTCCTATGGTGGATGGTTTCAATCAATTTTGATTGGTGTAGAACAAAAACAAAAAAAAAAAAAAAAAACAATTTCTTAGATCAAACAAGCAGCCAAGGTTTGACATTGTGGAAGATAAATTGCATTAGATGGTTCCCTCAAATCATTTTCTATTTCAAGTCATTCATTTTTTTTTTCCAAATTGATTAATGACAAGGGCATTGCTTAATGACAAAGGCAAACCAATCAAAATATCTAATTAGGGTTCATTCTTTTCATTTGATAGCATAGGTAAAACTAATCCTTGATAGAATATTGGTGAATATCAAATGTTTTGTTAAAGAAATTCTAAACTTTAATGCCTTCTCTCAATTACTTAATGTATGCCCTACACTGTCTAGGCTGGGTATATGAGTTGCTTGCAGTGTTTGTTTTTGGGACCCCATATAAGGCATTAATCCTTCCCAATCTTGAAAACAATTCCAGGCAAGAAAATGGGCTTTAATTTTTTCTATACATTTTAAAAGGGTACCCCAAACACATACCCCCATAGTTTGGGGGGTATATCACTTAAACTAACCTTCAATTCTAAACTTTTTTTTTTTTTGTGCCTTTTCTCAATTGCTTAATTTGTCTCTTGCAGTGTGGGCATATAATCGGTTAGCAATGTTTGTTTTGGGAACTCAGATAAGGCAAAACCTCTTATTTAGGGTTCGACTATAATACCTGAAAAACTTGTAATCAATTCATCGGTATTGTAAAAATGATAACCAATCAAGTGGTATTTATCAAAATACACAAAGGGGTTTTGATTGATCAAAGCCCTTCCAGTATCAATGAGTGGGAAATTATGAAATTGCTCATTCACATAATTCAGATATACACTCCACAAACGTCTCACAGCACATTCCTGCGGTGCATTGGGAACATCTCCCAATGATGACATCATCTATTCTAGTATATCATCAGAAAATATTCCTAATACATGACGAGGATGTGCTATAAAACGTTATGGGGTGCCCCGTTGTGGGGCACAGATGTGAACGCCTCTATGTTTGAATGACAAAGATTTCCACCAATCCCAGAAATTCAACTATTTTAAAAATTTTATAAAATACTGATATATGACCTAAGATATGGACCATACATAAAAAAAAAGCCTCCTAAAATCAATCAATGAATCTCAACCATCCAAATGGTGTATCAAATTTCATCTAATCTTAGCCCATCAAATTGATGTAACAAAT
The DNA here is from genome assembly GCF_055504915.1 of Nelumbo nucifera. Classification (NCBI taxonomy): domain Eukaryota; kingdom Viridiplantae; phylum Streptophyta; class Magnoliopsida; order Proteales; family Nelumbonaceae; genus Nelumbo; species Nelumbo nucifera. The sequence goes on from NC_142650.1 coordinate 24,656,760, forward strand.
CAATCCAATGATCCTAACCATCAAGGTGATTTCTTAATATTTTTCTTCCCAATATTGAGACATTGTCTTTACATTATCTAATCTAGCCCTTCACAATGGTGCAAAGACATTGTCTATTGTCTCCCTTTCTATTTCAGTCGATAAATAATGTTGTTGCAATGCTTGGACCCCGTGGGCTACTAGACATTGTCGAATTAAGCTTTTAGATTGAACGATTTTTTGACACAGTATCAAAGTCTATTTGACCAAGCGTTCTAGTGTCTCATCCTCATTACCCTCATATATTATAACTGATTAAATTTTAGCACAAGGTATAGGTGAGCCTGTTACTTGTTTGTGCTTCAAGCCCAATAAACTTTCGTGTGAGGGGCATGTTAGAGAATAAAAACATACTTAACAGACTTTACTTAACAGCTTGTGCATTTAGGTTGAATGATTCCTTCGCATTAGATAAGCTTGTTATTAGAAAATCAATATACTTTTGTCTTCTTTGATATTCCTTTTCTTTTTCTATTTCTTCTTTTCTTTCCTACTCCTACTGTGAAATCTCAAGCATGACACGATAGAGATTCTAGGACATGATCATTTCATATATGATCAATATATAATGAACCATATAAATTTCTAAGGAAGTTGAGTAAAATTACATACACAAAAATTGACAGGGTGAAAGAAAATAGTTTATCTATCAGGCTTCTGGGTCTCGGTATGCCTTATACTGTTATACATGGGATTTTATAACAGATTAATCAGGAACGATTCAGGGTGAGCTTTTGTAGTACTGTTATACATGGGATTTTCACCATAGCTTCTGTCAATGGGTCTGTGTTTGGAACAGGTTGAGTGTGACACAAACCAGATTGAAATTGATTATAATGTTGTTTGTAATATGAATGTAAAATGAGATTTTTAATTTAAATGGAAAAAAAAGTAGACTTATATTCAAAGTGGGCTTTTGTAAAAAAAAAAGGTAAATTACTTTATTGGTATTTGTGTTTACATCCATTACAGCTAAAAGTTGGTTGGTAAGAAAGCAAGTTCATCAATATGAAACTAACCCAACTTTACTTTTGTATGGATCAAAATGCACTCTGTAAATTTGCATTTACACTATTTGTATTGTTTTCAAACGCAGCCAAAACAATCACTTCTCCCAATGTCTTATTTCTTCTTCCAAAGCCTAATCATGTGTTTTTACCTTCTCTCTTTCTCTCTTCCAAGAATGACATGTCATGTGCATGTCATACATATTCCACCAAACAAAAAAAAGCATACTTCATAGTTCATACATGTGAATTGATATTAATTCTTTCTTCCAATCTCATTTTTGTTCATCTCATCACAAAAAAAAAAGTGAAAATTATAGTATACCCCACCTCACAATTATTTGTTTATTTATTTATTATTTTATTTTGTAAAATCCTCACTTATCACCCACCTACCCCCTTGAATTATGTCAGATTCCCCCACCTGTCACTACTGTTACAAACAATGACAAATTTGGGAGGTGGGGGAATCAATAATTTGCCCAAAAAAAAAAAGAGAAAAGGAAAAACTCCAAAAAGTTAAAATAAAGGAGAGAAAACACTAGTTATTCCAAAATTACCCCTACCTAAAACATGAAGCGCCAAACAAACATATTTAGATGGCCACACTTAGGGATGGCAATTTGGCAATTTCGTGAGAATTTTTGGGTATCTGACCTATCCCGACCCTAATAGGACCCATTTATCAAAATCTTATAGAGTTTGGGACGGGTTTGGGTTTTGACTTTAGGGCATTGGATACCCAATACCGGGATGCATAAGTATGAACCTATTAATCTATTATATTATACATCATGCACAAATTTATAAATTTTAAGTACTAAGATAATTATTCTATTATTAATATTTTATTTATATAAATTTCTTGGATTAAAATCATCATTTGATGTAAATTTGGATTTGATAGATTGTTTATTTCATTTAGTTATAAAATGCTAATTTTAAATATTATTTCTTTTAATTTTTAGTTGGAATAGTTAATCATATACATGTATTGATTGTTTTGATGAACGCAAAAGTTAATAAAATATATTATTTTCCATTAAATAACACAAAAGGCAAGACGACTTAAAGTTAGACGAGTTTAGAATCAGGGATACATAGGCTGGTTTGGGAATGGGTAGGACAATTTGCACGGATACTCTACCTGTTGCCATTCCTAGTCACACTTCTAGGTGGTAAATAGGTTTGCAAACTATAAGGGGAATTTTGGTAAAAGGACACTAATAAAAATTAGTAAACACTTATCTAACAATAATCACGAAAATCCATTTAAAAGTACAAAAAATAATTAAAAATAAAAATAATAAAACTTAAATAAATATAATAAAAATTATAAGAAAAAACTGGGATGTAGTGTGGAAAGATATGATACTGGAAGGGCTTTGACCAATTAAGACCCCATGAATTTTGATAAAAACCGACTTGATTGGTTAGCACTTTATGGTGTGAGTTGGTTAGCTATAAGTTTTTCTTGTATGATGCTTTTCCGGCATCATAGTCGAACTCAAATTATAATTTAAAATCCATTTAGAAATAAGGCATCACTAGAAGATAGCAATTCATAAACTAAAATTAAAATCCACTTAATAATAACTAAAATTCATAAAAGTTTAAAATTAACAAATAACAATAAAAAATATAATCCATTTATATTTAATCTAAAACTAAAACAAATGTTACAATCCAATCCATGAATAAAAATATGGCTCATGTGCTGCCATGGTTACCCCTTCTCTGCTCACCATGCCTTATCACAACTATATAGAACCGGCTGCCTGATTATGAATCCTTTTATTAATTGCAATGAGAATCCTTTAAAAAAGTTAGAATGTAATTAATATGGATGAGATCTCAGGCTTCACACATATGGAGATTTAAATTAAGACATTATTTTTGATTGTTGAGTGTTGATAGATAGCAGCAGTCATATATGGCGTAAAGCAAGATAGATAGAGACTACTGCATGCATTTGGTTACATGCAAATGCAAATGTAAATGTAAAAGAAAAAGAAAAAGAAAATAAAGGTTTTGCCAAAACAAGGCAGAGGGGTATAATATGTTCCAATGCCAAGCGAATTATTTACATATGTTTTACAGGAATCAATGTATAATTAATAGATTTTTGTTTTCATTTTTAATTTTACACATAAATGCCATGCTCTCAGAGAGTATTCACACTGTTTTTGCATTCAGGATATCTGGGTCCCTCAGTTAAAAAAAGACTTTACCTCTCATGTTAGAGAATCCCAAACCAAAGTAAACAATTTTTTTTTTTTTTTTTTCTGTCTAAAGCTCGATCATCGATGTACAGTTTGGGGCTCTTCCTACATATGCATGACGTCATTAACATGGATGCGGGACAAATATTCTTTAAGTTAATTAAGAAGACAAAAAAGGAAATCAGTGGGGGTGACGTCTCATGTGCAGACAGTAAAAGTTTTAGTTCACGCTGCGCAACACATTTCCATTTCCAGCACTCATACATCCCCGCCGCTGTGTATTGTATTGGAAACATCTCTAATATCATTGAGATTGAGATTGAGATTGAGATTGAGATTGGTACCATTATTATCGGGAGATATTTTTAATACGCGGCAGGGATTTGCTGTGGGGCGGCCCTTTGTGAGTTTATCATCTATTGATCAAGGAGGAATTATAGAGAAAAAGGTATAGTAAATTAAAATCCTCCAAAACACACCACGAGGAAAGAAGAAAAGGTATTATCGACTTTTTCAAATTAAAAGAATATAAATGCATGCATAATAATGTATGTAAGCGGTAAGCCCATGCCCAAAGTGAAAGACATAAAATGGAAGGAAAGCAAGAGAGCATAAAAGTCATGGAGAGATCGCAACCTTACTTTCTCAGCATATTTAGCAGCGCTTGTTTTGCAGGGTTTAACATAGTTTCCAAGGTTTCTCTAAATAAAGGCATGAGCCGTTATGTCCTCGTCGTCTATGCTCATGCAATTGGAATGCTAACCACAGCTGTTCTTGCACTTCTCTTCGAAAGGTTCCTTTCTTCTTTGTTTCTTTTCTCACAATCAATGTCTAAGTTCAGTCCTATATATGTATGAGATGGGATTTGCTAAGAGCAAAAATCTCACAAATACACCAAGAGCACAACAACATCCAATCACACATTAGAAACATCTCTAGATTGTATGCTTTTTTTTTGCTTTGAGCATACCCAAATTCCCTGATATATACACGGGATAAGGCCCAAAGTTTGAATTGATCGAAAGATCATAGACATCACAAAGGATTTTTTGTTCCCAATCAATGATAATGCATTGAAAATCATGGGTGCTACTTAGCCTTATAATTGAAAGGTTTTCCAACACTATTAATTTTTAGTTTTATCAGAAAAAATAGTGAGGAAATTAAAAGAAATTGGTGGAAAATTCTTCAAGCATTTCATGAAGTTTATCAACAACTTTTTTCCTTTCTCATTTGTTAATTTTCTGATCAGGAACAAAATAAAAATCAATCTTAAAAGCAAGGTAGTCTGCTTGTAATGAGATAAACCCACCAAAGGTTGATTTAAGTTACGTTGTATTCTTGCAGGAAAAATCGACCTCGCATTACTTTCCGAATCTTGACCCATATCTTCATCTTGGGGCTTCTGGGGTAAGTATTTTGATGACAATCATGCAACAATGGAAACCTGATGACTGTGTTTAATTACTATCATAACTCCTCACTCATATAGTCATATATATATAGTTACAGCTCTCCACATCAGCATTAGCCTGAAAGTTGCGACACTTCACATGAGGTGAAATTGCACCTCCTATCTGAGTGCACCGGTGCAGTTTGGGTGGATTACTTGTGCTTTCCGTTGTGTTTTTTCTGTTTGGGTGAAGAATGAAAGACTCCAGTACCAGTTATGGAGGGAGCATCAGGACGGGCCCCAATTTAAGCGTTTGTGTATTCTTGGAAGACAAACAACACTTCCAAGGTCATGCACATATACAGCCTCCGCCGTGAATAGAAAACCGGCCGGAATATCTTGACAGTGACTGTGGGGGGCGAGGGAGACTTAAAGAGAGGAGAGTGGCAAGACGAAAAGGTTGGGGTAGAGGCTCACCACTGTCCACTGTGGAGTGTGGAGTCTCTATTAAGGGCTCACACATGTTAAGTGGGCTTAACGTGTAAAGCTGAAGTAGAGGGCTGTATTGATGTAATTGGATACAGCCTCGGCCCACTACAGCCTTGCATACTTTTTTATTCTACTGTCTTATAGATGATGGAGCCAAATGAACTTAGTGTCACTGTAGAAAAGGGGATCTACACTTTATCAAATTCATCGAGCTTGTGGCATATCCAGTGGGCCCACTCATGTCAGATTAGCTGAATGTGATTGGCTGTTAAGAAGGCTATTCAGTTCAGTGCCAATGATAAAACATATGTGGCTCGTAGCAACAAGTTTCCCATCTATTTTATCACTGGTGTGGAGCACTAAGAGCCATATTTTTTGTGGGCCTTCTAAAATTTACATGCATTGGTATATAGATACTTTTTTTCTTATGTTTATATCTATGCAAGTCTTAATATGAGAACTTGGGTTAGGTGATGTATGTTGATTATAATATGTTTTTTCAGACCCGTAATTGCAATGACAACATTCTATGCTGGCATGGGATTTACTTCATCTGCATTTGCATCTGCCATGGCCAATCTAGTTCCATCAATGACACTCATTTTGGCGATTTTATTCAGGTAAAGTTCATTATTGTCTCATCAAGATGGTTTTGGTTTGGAGTAGAAATGAGACAAGATTTTCTTTATATAAAGTTGAGTCGCATGAGATCCAAAAAAAAGTAGTAGATATTTTTTTAATGTTCTCTATCTACTTTTCGTTACTTCTAAAATATTGAAAAATGTACACACACGGTGTATTTGTTAGAGCTATCAAATCGGATGGGTCTGATATCGATTGGGACAGAATAGAGTCAGAACTGATTCAATTATTAATCGGGAAAAATTAGGTTTGACCCAAGGTTTAAAGTATCGATACGTATCGGTCTGTATTGGTCGATATATATCATTTCGGTACCCTTCCGATATGTCTCTATAGTGGATGTATCGGGGGTCTGACCGGTTCAGGGGGTGGAGGAGCCCTAAACTGGTCCCCTTGAACTGGTTTCGAAAAAAATAAAAAAAAAGGCACAAAAATGTGTATCGATTCATCCGATACGCCCCTGTCGACATATCGGGCATATTAATATTTTGAACCTTGGTCTGACCCAATTAGACTTGATTATACTTGACAATGTTAATTACCTATGATAATAACAAACATTTTTGGATTAACTTATGATAATAACAACTTGAAACTTCATTTTTCATAATATAATCTTAATAAAATGACAGTAAAAATAATAAACTTTTTATGTGTTGATAAAACATGTATTTTTAACCAAAGCCATCTTATATACTCTCTATAATTACTTTACCCTTTAATAAAAATAGCAAAAAAACAAGGAGACCTTTATATATATATTATTAACTATATTATTGTTTATATAGAAAAAAACTATATTATCGGTCGGTAGACCTGACCCGTTGTTGGCTCTAGTTTTTCGTTCACTTTTCTATTGGTAATTTCAAATATATGATTATTTATAAAATATCATATTTAGCTTTTCTTATAGACCCTAACATTTGGATTTTTTGAATTCAGGATGGAGAAATTAAATATCTTCAAATCTAGCAGCCAATTAAAGATAGGTGGAACTCTTATAGCTTTTGCAGGTGCTACAATCATGATTATATACAAGGGTACCATTGTAATTTCACTTTCTTCAACACATTCTACCAAACCAATGGCGTCATTGGAAAAGGATTGGGTGAAAGGCTCCCTTCTGCTTATTGTTTCAAATTTTTCACAAGCAGCCTACTATATATTACAGGTAATTTCTAAATCCAAAGATTAAAAAAAAAAAATTGATTGCCATCTATTTTATGATGTTATTGTTTATATATATATATATATATATATATATATGTAGGATACTATTCTTCAATACTTTTCATGGAATTAAATTAAATTGGTTACCTCGTAAAAAAGTTTCACAATTTTTATAATTAGCAATTTTCTTAATAGTCTTTTTATAATTTATGATGCATGTAGATACAATCAGTAGTAACATTTTGATTAGTATAACAGATAAAATAAAATAGAACATAACTTCAAGCACTTGGAAAGTATATATGCCTTATATTAAATATAAAAATGTGAATTAGAAAATTTGTTATTATTTTTAGTATAGAAAATTTTAAAAGTATATTTGTACATTTAATCTTATTAGATATAGATATATTCTATTAGATCAAATTATATGATTCTATATATTATTATTATTATTATTATTATTATTATTATTATTTAAAACTTATATCAAACTACTGTACCATATAATCCTTTATATCTTTACCTTTCACATGTGCATAATACGTGCCCTTACACTAGTGTTTTGAAATATCGAAGTTACCACAACATTGTAAGCTGTAAATGTTAGCAATCCTTAAATTTACAATTTACATAAAGTGCTATTAGGGCAAGGTAGATACATCCTAAAGGTGCAAAATTTAATAAAAACATATTAAAGTTCTCCATAGGCTTCAAAAGTTTGAAACTTGATCTTACTATATTACTTCAGATTTGGATTTGAAGTTTCAATAATTTGATCAAATTCAGATGTGGTTGGACCCGATGAGAACCGACCCAATTACACCCCTTGCTTCTATAATACTTTTTGTGGCATTGACACTACAAAACACTATACTATAACATTGCTCATTTAAATTTGGACTTCTCTCATTTATTTCTGAAAAGCAAATTTTTTATGTATTTAAAAAATATTAAATACAACACTTTTTTTTTGCGTGGAATGAAAAGTTGAATATTAATTTAATGACTAATAATTAGTTTTGAGTATGATGGTTGATTGCATAATAGGTTAGTTTTAGGGAATTAGTGATTTTTAGTATTAAAGATAAATGTGCAATATTAGAAACAAGATCATTAATAACCCATATTGAAAGGAATTTGTCTATGTCACCCTTTATCATAAATAAATTTATTATTTTATTATGAAAGTTTAATACTTTATTAATTTAATTTACAGGTTACAACAATTAAGTTATATTCAGCTCCAATCTCTCTTACATTGTTGACATGCTTAATGGGAGCAGTACAAGCAGCAGTAATGACAACAATTTTTGATCGTAAAGCTTCATCATGGAGGTTGAGTTGGGATATTAAGTTGCTGGCCCCTATTTATTGTGTAAGATTCTTTTGCTTTTCAATTTGTAGGTATGAATTGGAAAATGATATATCTTGAATTTTGATTTACTACATATAAACATGGTATTAGAAAATGATTCATATATAGGATGTTACGTATTACTATAATAATCTTCATAAATCCAAACAGAAAAGTAATTCTATATATTTTTATACTTGAATTTCATTTTTATATACCATTCTGCCCTATTTCTTACTTTTCTTAATTTCTTCCATTTACTTGATAGAACTTTAAGTTTGATTTCAATTATTTGGGGTCACCTACATGAACCATGGTTTTCAAATTGTCTAACTGATTCTGTTTCATTCCTGAACTGTTCCCGTTGATTTAGTCAGCAGTTCACTGACCTGAGTAGTTGACCGTTGATCCATTCAATCCAGATGATGGTTTTAGCTGTTTTTTATTTTAATTATTTTTTTTTTAAATTTTCAATGGACCATCCATTTGAACCAGATGGTTGGTGGTCAAAGTGGTTCCTATCTTGCTCGCTTTTTAAAACATTGATTCAAATCCTGTCACACCGTTGTAATTTATCAAGAATTGTGCTTTTGTGCTTTTTGTCAGATTGCAAGTCCTTAGATTATTCGGAGAAGTATCGACATGCCCAATGCAGATTTCTGATTCCCACTGCACGGTTATAAATCTTCAAAATATCAAAAACCCCCACTTTATACATCAATGCCCGTCTGTGAATTGGCATCAATTCCGAGCTGGCACCCACCCCACCAACATTACTTTGGGCCTAAAAATTCTGACCCTGGGTTGAACCATCATTCTCCCTAGATTATTTTGTAACACTTCAACCAACATTTTCTATTCTTCTCCTTTCTAAAATAAATACATTTACCTGCATTCTTTTGCTTGAAAATGTTGGCTGCGTTTAGAAATGATGCAAATGGAGTGTAAATCCCGGTTCAGGGTAAATTTGCACCCTATTTCACTTTTCCTTGTGTTTGGCAACATTACATTTATGCATTGACAAATGACAGAAAATACATTTTCCAGTGCATATTACATTGATAATAAGATATAAAAGTATATCAATAAAAAAGAAGTAATTTGCATTCAAGTGGACTTTTGATAAAAAAAAGGCATATGCTTAATGTTTTATTGGAATTAATATTTGCATCCATTATACCTAAAAGTCTGTTTGATAAAAAGACTAATTTGTTAATGCAAAACTAACCCAACTTTACAATTTATATGGACCGTTTTACACTCTACATATTTGCATTCACACTTATTTGCATCGTTTTTCAAACATAATGAGACAACTCTCCAAATTATTTTAGAGTGGTAAAACTTATTCAGAAATGTGGACCAAAAATTTACTATAAAAATTTCACTTTTTATGGGCCTTACACTTATCGGTCCTTGTTGATCAACTTCCCCTCACCCCAACTTACCAGCACATGAATGACCCCCTAATCATTTTCTCTTGATTACAGCTGAAACCTCTTTAACGTACTTACTTTTAATTCTATCCATTTTTTTGTCTTATCATTCACCACATAGAGGTGTAACATGAAGGTCCGTGCCGTGATGGGCTGGGGGTTCGAGGACCACGGGCCAGCACAGCTCATGCCGTGCCGCCCGCGGTTCGCATGTCAGCACAGCCCAGCCCGTAGCCCGGCCCAACATGGCCCGCGGCACAGCCCATATATATTTTATATTATATGTTTTTTATATATAGTTATATAATATTATATAATTTATAATTATATAATAATATATAATATATTAATAAAATAAATATTTTTTAAAATTTTATTATACTAATTTATTTAATTATTGCATATATATAAGCAATTTTATACACAAAATTCATATAAAATTAAAATTTTAAGTTTTTTTTCAATTTTTTTTAAATAAATAGCTTTGGCTCGATGCACGGCCCGACCTGGCCCAAGGCTCGACCCATAGGCCAGCCTGGCCTGCGGCACGGCACGGGCCCAAGCCGTGGGCCGTGCCAGGCCGACCCCCAAAATTTTCACCAGGGAGGGTGGCACAGCCCACTTTACACCTCTACCACTACAGTTATATTCATTTCCTGAATTTGTTGCCTTTATAGACCAAAACTTATTTCCTTATTAAATTAAGGGTAACTTTCTGACACCTCTCCTGAAGTTTAGTAATTACAATCACCTCCCTTGAACTTTCTGATACAGTTGCAAGTAAACCCGTTTTGATAAAATCTTCTAAAAGAAGGTATGAAAATATCCAAAAAACCTATGTAGTTACTACTGAGGCTTGTTTATACCAAAAGACATGACAAACTTTATGAACAATAAAAACAAAGAATTTAAAGTTACAGCCCCTTGAGTGATTGATACATTGGACAAATTTGAAAAATGAATCAATTTCAGAAAAGAGACTAGGAGGGTTTGGTGTAGTAATTCATATGATGATATGAAGGGAAAAATTGGAATATAAATTAATATTTTTGTCAAAAGAAACTACATGAGTATTTTAAACATTTTCATGCCTCTCTTTAGAAGATTCTACCTGAGGGGTCTACTTGCAACTATATCAAAAAGTTCAGAAGTGATTACAATTACCAAACTTCGGAGGTCTCAATCATCAACTTCTAAATTTTTAACATATATGATGGATGTCATATAATTAATGCACAATATTCATCCCTTCAACCATTTCAACAACATCCTCTATATTTTTTTATGCTATATTTAGAATAGCCACCTAGGCATTTTTCATATGAATTTTTTTTCTCATATATATGTATGTATGTATGTATGTATGTATATATATTTAGAATATTGTAGAAAAGTCATAACCACAAGTGTGCTTTGCAGGGTGTCATGGTCTTTGGAGTAACTAGGTACATTCAGACGTTAGTAATTCAGAAAAGAGGCCCAGTGTTTGTGAGTGCTTTCAGACCAGTAGGGACAATAATTGTAGCTGTTATGGGACTTTTTATCCTGAAAGAAGCTTTACACTTGGGAAGGTAAATATGTTATTATAAGATTTCATGAAGGCTAGGTTTGGTTTGAAGAAAAAGGTAGGGAAAAGAAGGGAAAGATATAAAAACCTATACAGAGTTTGTAAAGGTTTACTTGCTTTTTCCTTCTTTTTCCTTCAAACCAAACATAACCCTAATTAAATCAAATTTCACAAATATATGAATATTTGTTTTCATTATTCTTTTATTTATTTATTTGAATCTGTGCAGTATTCTTGGAGCTGTTTTGATATTTGCAGGCCTATACATGGTTTTATGGGGTAAAGAGAAGGAGAATGCGAATGAATTAATTGAGAAAAATTTGCATGATAAAGGCGAGAATGTAGAACCATAGAATGATATCAAAGGGACTATTGTACTGAATGTTTTATGCACCACTAGCTTATCAATAATAAATATTACTTTGATCATATCCTAATGAGCTTAATTTTAATATGCAATATTATTTAGATTTTAGTGGATACGTTAAGTTCAAATTAACTTAATGGAACATCCACCACTTAGTCACACTGTTCACTTGAGTTTTAGCGTTAGCCCTACGGTGGATGGTTTGGATGAATTTTGATGGGTGTAAGGACAGAAGCCAATTTCTTTAATTCCAAGGGTATACCAAACAGATATTTAATGGTTAATTCCTTTAATTCCGAGGTTTGACACTGTGGAAGATAATTTGCATTGGATAGCTCCCTCTATCTCTTCCCCGAGTTTCCTAGCCATCTCAAATCAATCTCTATTTTAAATCATTCACAATTTTTCCAAATTGATCAATGACAAGGCCAAAGGCCAAATCCATCAAAATTTCTAATCAGGATTATCATTCATTCTTATCATTTGCTAGAATAGGCAAAGCTATATTAATCCTTGATAGAATGATTAATATTTTAATGGTGAATTTTATAACAACTTCTCAATTATTTAAAACTGTCTTGACTGGGAAAATGAGTACGTTGCTGGCAATGTTTGTTTTTGGAACCCAAATAATTAAGGGAAAACCTCTTGATCTAAACTTTGTTAACAATGAGTGGATAATTATGAAATTGCTCATTTATTGTCTTATGTGTGTGAATGACCGAGATTTCCGCCAGTCTCATAATTCAAGTAACTATTTTAAAAATTCTAGAAAATACTGACAAATGAAGTATACATCAATCAACATCTGAAATTAATTTGGGCCATCGAAATAAATAACACATCAGTTAATTATTTCAACCATCCAAATATCTCTAGTTTACCAAGATTCCATCTAATCTGGCCCACCCAAATGATGCATCATGGTCTCTCAAGATCAATGAATTAATCTCAAACATTGAAGTAGTAGTGTGCAAAGATTTCAATTGAACCATTGATCTCTCTCTCTATATATATAAGCAATGGATAGGTTCAAACAACCAAACCATTGATCTGGAGTCCGGATGTCTTGCCTACGAGAATTCTGTCCATGTGTGACTGATAAACTTGGACAGAGTTTATATGGGAAGGAGATCCGTACTCGAGGTTACTATGTTACATGCATCGGATCTCCTTTCCACACATCAGTCGTACATTGTGAACATGTTACATGCGTCTCTGGAAAGTGAGGAGGAGCTGGTGTAGACCCTATTAGCTTGGACCAAGTGAACCTCTTTCAAGAAACTACCAAAAATAGCTTTGTCAGAAAGTCCATTTCCCATCTCATATACGCACTTTTTTTTTTTTTCCTGGATTTTTTCACTACACATGGCTTCAAGCTAAGGTTAGTTACTTTTCCATGTGGGACCCATCTTGGATTTTGAACGCCACAATGTCTTTGTGTGAAAATCCACTCGAATGAGTTCGGCTTCACTTTGGGCAAACCACTGTTTTCAAAACTGGACCGGACCGGATGGTCAGACCAGAAAAACCAGGAACCGGTCACTTGATCGGTTTTGTTTTCTTCCAAAATCGTTTTTTCTCTCAAAACGTTGATTTTGGTCATCAAACCGCTGAACCATCAGCCGGTTAACCGTTCGAATGATTTTGACCGTTTTTTAATTTTTAAAATTTTTTGTCAGAATAGGCTGGCCGTTTAGGTCGAACAGTCAGACCGTTCGAACCGATAACTGGACCCCTGACCGGTTCGTTTTTAAAAACCATAGGGCAAACAAAGCCCATTTAGGCAGTTTTTACTGCCTTGCATTGAGAATATTGTACCTTATTTTATGAGGAGATATTCTTAATACAAGATTGCAAAAGACTATTAGAATGGTGTGAACACAAATTTGCTCTGATAGAAAGAAGCCCATTTCCTTCAATCTAATTCAAGATGGGACCGTGACAGCAAATCAAAAGCTTTGATTTACTTGTTTCAGTGCTGGGCTACAATACTGTCGTAACAAATATGGATTGGACCTAGCTATACTGGTAGACATACATCTTGACACTAGAAGCAGATAAAAGAAGTGTGTTAGAAACATTTCCCACGCTTGTCATGGGGAGATGTTTCCATTTCATGGGCGGAATGGGCTGTGGGGTGGAGGGTCCATCCTGTCTCATCTGAGGCACCGACAGATCCATCGGATCTCCTTGAAATTGACATTTTGGAGTTGTCTGCCACTATCATCGGGTTGGCCCCGGGCATGTGCTTCCCTGGTTAAACCGTGCTCTGCAGTATGAGAAGAACTCTTTTTTGATTGTTGATTCTTGATAGATCCCATAATATATAAAAGGGTTAATTGCTTAAATATACCATATGTTTTTACTTAATTATATAAGACTACTTAAAAATATATTTTGTGAAATATTTAACCGTTAAAACTGATGGAAAAATATTAATTAAAGGATAAAGATGTCCTTCACTATTCTTTAAATTTTCAAAACATCCACAAACAACTCAACATCAAGAGGCAAGAGCTCATACGTTAAAAGCCGCTTTCTCATATTCTTAACACTTAGTTTTCCATAAAATTGTAAGTTTCTTAGACAAGATGGTTGGTTTTGCTTTTGAAAATAAAAACTACCACATCAGAAAAATTATACTGTGTGAGTAGTTCTTTGTATTCAAAAACAAAAACAACCATGTTGTAAAACACTCCCTTAGTAATCAAGCCAACACATTTGCTTGTCATTTTTTGTTTGTTTGATTAAAATAAATAAATTTAAATTGAATGGAGTTCTTCTTTCTAACTGAAACGTAACTACAAATAAAACATAGACTGTTTATTTTAATAAACATTTTATAATTTTTTATCTTAAAAAATGAAAAAGTAAATGATAAATGTTTATTTAGTGTTGTTTGAGGTAGGCGCTATTAGGTTTTACATAAGCTCAATAGCAAATAAACAGTTGGGTGTTGTGAAAAATATTAAAATAGTGTTTTTCCAACAGTTGGTTCTCATATAAACCAAGAAAACATTTATTTAATGAATGATCTTACCACATAGTGGTGTTTCATCCAATGCTTACATGGTGATGGTGATGACCTGACACCGTTTTTCAAATAAATAAGCACACAACCAAACACCATCAAAGAGAGACACCTCGGGTGTTTGCGTCATTTTAGCACATCTACTTCCCGATTTTAAATCTCCTTCTATTCCCACGGTTGGACAAGACTTCAGCTGTCGCAATGTAATTAAATGATAAATGGTTTTGTTTTAAAGTCCAACATATGGCTAGTTAACATTTCCAAGCTGCACTTTTCATGGCTTAGTTTGAGAAGAATAGTAAAGTAAAAATACAAATATAAGGTTTAAAGATACTGCATTTATAGATATAGAAATACTATTTTTCATCTCTTTTGCACCGAACGTATTTATATATTC
This sequence comes from Nelumbo nucifera, assembly GCF_055504915.1. Classification (NCBI taxonomy): domain Eukaryota; kingdom Viridiplantae; phylum Streptophyta; class Magnoliopsida; order Proteales; family Nelumbonaceae; genus Nelumbo; species Nelumbo nucifera. The sequence goes on from NC_142650.1 coordinate 24,671,880, forward strand.
ATACTCTTCCCAAAAGTAAACATTAGTTTTTTTACATTGAATAACACATTTTCTGCAAAGAAAAGTGATGTAGACGCATTCGGCTAGACCAATGGCGGGTTTACACGTGCCTATCAGCGCATTTCAGGGCGGAAGTCAATCAAAGCAGAGGCAGAGCTGAGCTTGGCGGGCCTTGCGGGGCCAATCACGATGCACTCAGGGAGGAGTCCAGCGGGCCTCGTGGAACCAATCGTGCAGTGTCACTTGACGGCCTTAGATGGACTTGCTCCCCGTGTACAGACTTCATTTCAACCGCCCGAACTTTGTCATGACCCGGTAACTTCAAGTATAAATAGGGGGTACCCCCCACTAAGGTAAGGGGACCCAGAACTTAAGACTCTCAAAACTCCCCTTTAAGATCTCTTATCGTACTTTGTGGCCTCATTTGAGTACTCGTACCTCAAGCCTCGGCTATTTCGTACAGATATACTAACTTGACTATCAGAATCTCTGCCTCGGGTGACAACCTGGGGCCTCTGACGTGCCCTCTCACCTTGCAGGATCACTATGCCCACCCTCGGCCACCTAGATAATAAGCTTTTGAGACCAATTTCCAACATTTATACCTTATTTTCTAAGGACAAAATTCATGAATTTATACTCCAAATATAGACTCCCCGTGACCATCTATAAGATAAAACCGAAATTAACAAATAAATATTATAAAACGGTTAATCATCATTATATGTGGAATTCTAGGTCCAGCCCATTTAGAATGCCAACTTTGTAAGACCATAACTTTTCACCTGATTTGAAATCAAAATCAGGTCAGAAATGCTACTGGAGGGCTAGTTTCTTATGGCCTAAAGTTGAATGATGTTATGCCTTTACAATCTAAAATTTAACATAATTCATAATCTACAAACCCAAATGCTACAAGATTGGATTTGTTCTGATCTTAATGGCATGGGGTTTTGATTAGAATTTCTTTGTCGGAAAGTAGCTGGAAAACAAACGTCTAGCAAAAAAAAAACCCTAATTCTTGATTTAAATCTAACCCTAAAATGCAATAAAAGAAAAACTAAATGATTTAAAGAACAAAAATAACTTACCTAGATTGATTGCAGTAGAAATCCCAATCTAAATTAGCCTCTTTGAGTTTCCAATACTTGATTTCCTCTTTCTTCTAGTAGAAAAGAGAAAAGGGGTTCTTAGGTTTCAAAGAAAAGGAAAAGGCCCCCTATGTTCAAGACTAAACATTTAGGTTTAATCTTACAAGAATAGCAGTGTCTAAGTTTCCTCCGTAGTTCCCGGTTTTTGCATCTCTTGTTCCTTTGATGTTTCTCTTATTCCCCTATTCAAGGTTTGATGAACACGATCAAGGATGCTTAGGACACTACAACCATACTACCAAATTCATCAAGTAAGGTTAAAAAGGCGGGTTCTCAGTTCTGGTTTTTTACGATGTCCATCTCTTTAACACCATACTACCAAATACATTAGGCCCTGGTTGTTTTTCGGTAAGTTATTTATCCAAGTAAATGTAAAGGCAATGACCATTTTAACCATAAAAATCTATTATTAAAAGGGGCATTTTTGTCGCATTAAAGTATTGAAAACTTCCTCCCAGGTGGGAAAGTTATTTACCCACCTAGGAGATGGGTATCAATTACACGGGTAAGTACTCATACCCAAGAAAATAAACTTTCTCTGGTCCCCACACAAATCTGATAAAAGAACATGGGTTTCTTGCCAAAAAAAAAAATACCCCCTTAAATATGGTAATTTTCTAAATATACAGGATATTTATAAATAATTAACTGTATACAAGGTTTTGGATTGAACATATTTATATTTACAACACCTATGCATCTTGCCCAAAGCCCTTTTTCTAAGAATAAGGCTGGATGTGGATTTAAGGATTTTAAGATACAAAGATATGATAAATCAGACTTTTTTCTTTTTTTTTCCTTTCTAATTCTTTTCAACAATAGAGGGGCAAAACAAAAATTACAATAACGGAAGGGCTATTTATGTCAAGTGGGCCAGTCAACAAGGTTTATTTAAACCACATTGTTGAAACTACAGGGTAAATAATTAACCCTATATAAAAGGACAAGTGGAGTAGTCAATCAAGGACGATCAAAAATCAAAAGTATATAGGCCAAAAAGCAATGCCTAACTGTAGGAACCAGTAATGGGTACAAATATAATTGGGCGACCTTTAATTCATTTGATATCACTTCATAAAGTGATGAAATGCACCTTTTTCTAGTTCTTTCTTTCTTATTGAACAGATGGAATTGAAAATACAGCTTAGTAATTAAGATTGTTTGATACCACGATTTAACAAAAAGGATAAAAAATAACAGAGACCTGAGATTCGAATGCTATTCTTCTTTTAAGCCTGTCCTTTTCCATGTAAAAGGGATGAAAAAAACAAATTAAGTTGTGGCTATAAGAAAAAGGTATAATAGAGACATCTGGTTCCGTGTAAAAGAAAAAGATAACAAGGGTTTTTCTTTTCTGTAGAAAAGGCAGAGGTATAATAGATTTTGTTTCCATGTAAAATGAATTAGTTACATATTTTATAAGAATAAAAAATGGCCCATTTATTCTATCAAAAAAAGAAAAAAAGAAATGGCCCATTTGATTGGTATTTCACTGTTCTCTTTAATTGTTATAATTCAATTCCCATCCAACCAATCAACCATAGCCATAGTGCCTTTCTTATCCTTTTCAAAAGGGAGGGAAGGGGTCCATTTACAGTAAGAAGAGAGAAGAGATTTATAGGAGATATTCCTGATATGCGGCTGAATGGATGTTGTGCTTTTAGAATAATCGCATGGTTTTTGCAAAAAACACCCCATGTCAGTAGTCTAAATGCATGTAAGATTCATTGTAACGAACCCATGTACCTCTGAGATCTATCAGTGAAAAGGAGAAATAGAAGAAAAGCAAGAGAGAACTGGAAACACAGAAGGTCTGAAGAGGATGGAGAGATTGCAACCTTACTTTCTCAGCATATTTAACTGCTTTTGTGCTGCAGGGTTTAACATAGTCTCCAAAGTTTCTCTAAACAAAGGCATGACCCGATATGTCCTCGTCGTCTATGCTCATGTGCTTGGAAAGGTCCCATTCCTCTTAATTTGTTTCTTCCCTCACAGCCAAATATGTAAGTTCACTAAGGCAGCAATTCTCTTAGTGCGTGAGGTGGAATCTGCTCCAACCAAAAAGTTATATGAACACACTAACAACACATCATCATCCAATCACACATCAGGAATATCTAGCTCCCATACATTTTTTGCTTTGAGAAGATCCCTATGCTTTCTATACATGGGATAAGCCCCAAATTTTAACTTGATCCAAAATCGAAAATCATGGGTTTTCCCTTATGATTCCTTAGTTCTACTTAATTAATTATCCATGCCTATAATTGCAAGCATCTCTATACTATACCATGTTTGGTTTTCCAACACTATGTTTAGTTTATCAGAAAATTAGTGAGAAAAAGAAATTTGTGGAAAATTCTTCAAGGCATTTCATGAAGTTCATCAACAACTTTACCTTTCTCATTTGTTAATTTTCTCAGGAACCAAAAAAATAAAGTAATAATACAATCTTAAAGCAAAGTCTTGTTCATGTATATATCCTGAAGTAAAAACGTGTAATGAGAATGAGATAAACCCACCAAAGGTTGATTTAAGTTTGTTGTTTGTTGCAGGAAAAATCGACCTCACATCACTTTCCTTATCTTGACCTATATCTTCTTCTTGGGACTTCTGGGGTAAGTATTTTGACAAGCAATATCTTCTTCTAGGTTAGTATTTTGATACTTGTTGGCTGTGTTGGGGGCTGTTTAACTAATAATCTCCACGTCAGCCATACACACAAAGTCAGAGATTGTTGTGGTTGTGGAACGTAGGGATCCTTAATTCTATACAAGGAGCTCAAGAGTTTCAAACCGAGGTTGACATATCCAAATATAAGCTTGGAAACAAGCACCTACAGCTTCCACCATGGACAGAAAACCAGAAGGAATCTTGAAGGGTACTAGTGGGGGCTGGGTTGAGGTGGAAGTTCACATCTGCACCCTTTTGGGAAATTCTCGTATTTGTCATTGGAAAATGCTCCAATACACGGTTGAAATGTGTTGTGAGGTGCCCATGGGGTGCAGATGTGATCTCTTGAGACGGAAGCAAGAAGATAGGAGAAAAGGGAGAGGAAGAGGCAGGGGTCTCCCGTTAGTTGGGGTGTCACTGGACTGGGTTGGATTGGACTCCATCCTAATCAAAATCAATTTTAATGGGTTGAATGGACCAATAAGACATATTGAATTGGACTAGTCCTGATTTTATGGTCTAAAATACTTATTGTTGAATTGGATTGGACTTGGTCCATTTAAGATGGATTTATATTAGACTGGATCGGTTTGAACCAATGTCCAATCTAAGAGTATGGGTGTCAATGGACCAATTTTGTTTGAATCCAACCTAAATTAAAACCAATTTTGGACAGTCTTAGACATTGAATTGGACCAATCTAGAATGGTACAAAATATTCATCGAATTCGTTTGGACACGGTCCATCTATAATGGGACTCATTGAAGAGGGTTAGTATGGACCAATATATATCCGATCGATTGACAGCCTTACCCATTAGAAATTGTTAAATGACTCACGTGGTAAGGGGGTTTAACGTATAAAGCAAACGGAGGGTTGTAAACTTGTAATTGGCCACACAGCCCCCATTACAGCTTTCTCCGTTTAGCTATTCTGACTTCCATTATTTTTAGTTAAATGCAGCTAATCTGGACTAGCAACAATCACAGTGAATACTATCTACAAATGCATGTAAAATTTCTTTGGGAAGCCTATTAAATAATTGAATCAAGTGAACTCTGTCAATGTAAAGAAAAGTGGGTATAGTATCAAATTAGTTGAACTACGGGGCTCGTGGTATGTAGTGTGTTCATGGGCCGGGCTTAGTGGCCTAGTTTTAATGTTGATTAATGATTATTATAATATCTTTCAGGCCCATACTTTCATCGATAACATTCTATGCTGGCCTAGAATATACTTCATCTGCCATGAGAAATTTAGTTCCATCAATGACTCTCATTTTGGCGATTCTATGCAGGTAAAGTCCTATATCGTCTCATCAAGATGTTTTTGGATTGGAGCAGAAATGGAAAATATTTTTTAGTTTTTTTTTCCTTTTATATTTTGCTCTATTGGTTTGGAAAGTTGAGTCGCATGAGATTAAAAAAAAAAAAAAAAACTTTTGTTGTGTTCTTTGTCTACCTGGTGAATTCTAAAATCATTGGAAAATCCACCCAGATGGTGTTTTTATTAGAGCTGTCAATTGGTTGGGTCTGACTTGGGAAAGAATGGACCAGTCCAAAAAATCGGTTCTATAATATAGACCTATAAGTGAACCAATTATTAATCGGGTCTGACCCAATTAGACCTTGTTATATTGACATCTATAATTTTTATTATGATAATAACAATTTCAAACTTCATTCTTAATAAAATGACAGTAAATAGTAACTGTTTATATATTGATAGAACAAGTGTTTTAGATCAAGGGTCCGTTGTTTGAGGGAATAGGAGCCTGGAATCGAAATCGAAATGGCCCATTTCCATTCCAAATGCTTGGCTGATCGAAATAGGAATGAAAATCCCTCGTATAGGGGAATGGCCGTTCCCGACCCCTCCCCAGGGAATGTTATTCCCATTCGAGTTTATGATTTTTGTTTTTGTTTCAACCCAGTCGAAGATACGAAACAGAGATTGCGAGAACTCCAAGCCTTCTTCCATCGCCGAACAGAGAGCTGAACCAACCTCCGGCGAGGTAAGACCACTGCTGAACCATTATCCTCCTCCACCACCACCTCCTCCTCCTCCTCCTCCTCCTCTTCCTCCTCCTCCTTCTTCGAAATCAACCGCATGCTCTAATTGAACCAACCTCCGGCGAGGTAAGACCACTGATTGAATCTTCTTCTTCTTCCTCACCGGATACAATCTAAAATCGTTCCTTCCTAAACCTCGTGCAGAGACTGCATCTAGAGCACCGATGGCTGCAATAATTCAAAGGGAGAGAGAGAGAGAGAGGGCGAGTGATTCAAGATCAAAGTTCGTCTCAAATCTTCCCCTACAACATCCATCGATTCCAAGCCAATATTCTAACAGGCAAGTGCGTTCTACAATATTTCATCATTTTTTTGGTTACGTTTCTTCCATTTTATATTTATGACTCTCTATTTAAGTTGTTGTCTCGAACTGACTAGGGCCTGAGGGAGAGGGATGGAGCTGGTTCTGTCGAATCAGCTCATAAACTACTAAACTGTCAACGCCTATCCAGCCTCTTCATTTTTTCTTTCTAACTCCGATTAGGGACTCAATTTATGATTAGTGTGATTGCTGACCTTCTGATATATATATATATATATATATATTTTTTTTTTTTCTTTCCCGGTTTTCTTTTCCTAATTTCAAATATGATGACATTAGTCCAGTTGATGGTTATTTCGTCTGAATTATCTGGCCAAGAACTGATCTCAACTCTCCGATAAGCAGGGAGTTTCCCTGTAGTAAGCAATATAAGAAATAGATAAACTATAAATTGTGATTAATAAAAAATGATAAAAAAATAATAATAAAAAGAAAAGGGAATACATTAGAAGAAAAAAAATCTCTCTACAGATTAGAAGTGCTAGTTGTAATTAATTATTCTCCTCCTCCTTTCCATGAGCTTTCAACGATCCATGTGATCCCTTCATCTCACATGCATGCTCCCACCTCCTTTATTCGATAGATGAGAGAGGATGAGAATAGCTGCTTCAACAATGCATCAAAGTGGTATAATTTATCAAAAAAAAGTATCAAAGTGCTATATCTTTGGGAGCCTGTTAACCATGATTATTACTTGATATACTTGGTAATCAGTCAATGACAGAAGCATGGAAATGCAGTATTATGAAATACTATACCTTGGAACATCAGGTCAGTTAACCATACTTGTTGTGATGCCATGGACATGGGAATTGAGGATAACACGTTCTGGGTTGACTAGAGTTTGGAATGTACTGTTCTCACCTCCTAGGAGATCCTGAATTATAATCTCAATGATTCATTCGTTCTCTCTGCTCAATCCAGTGGTTTCAATATCAAAAACAAAAAATGTGACAAGTTGATCTAGTACTTTGCTATCTGAAATCTTTTCTTGAATGTCACAGTATTGAACCCTTTCAAATTCTATCAGCTTTGGCTTATTTATGTTTAACTTAGTTGTTGCTGTAACTTTTCCGTCCAACACTTTGTGCCTGATTTCATATAGTTTACTACTCTGGGTATTTTCACTTCCTACTTTTATATGTAACTGCTCCCATCTTCCCTATATCGTTCCTTTGCAGAAGGCTCATGGGTGCTAGGTCCATGCACATAAAATCTACAACTGTTTTGGTACTTCTCTGACCAAAAACGGGCCAAGATCCTTGGTTGAAGGAAAGGATTTCCTTTTAATAAATATGAGACTCGGCACATAGGGTGTTGTAAAACTGAAAAACACATATAACCTTCTCTCATCTGGACTCAAATTAAAACAGAGTAAGCTTGCAACCAATGACACGTCCTGACTCACACAAGCACTTTATCTTGACCTGAAGAAGCAGATAGAAACCATTTTGGTCAGGTGCATTACAAGGAAATATATATTATGTGCGTGTATAGCACAAACAACAAATTTAGCTCCAGCTCAAGAGAAAACAAACTTCACAATGAATTCAGAAAAGAAACATGAACTTCTGCACTAACTGTTCAAATGGGAATATCCATTAGGTTATCGTAACCATGACTTAAGAACTCATAAGTTGGGCATAAAGCTGGTTATGAACCTTTAGAATAGCATATCTGCCAGATGTGTACAGGCACCTGCTTACTCATTTTACAGGAGCAACTAAGGTTGGTTTAGCATCCTTTGCCATTAGGTGGCAAACTAATCAATGGGTACTTATGCATCATATCTAATGTGAGAGCAAAATATCCCATTGTTGAATCCATGGGCTATATAATTATATTTTGAATCTTATCCAAAATTGAAACATACCAAGTTTGTGGCCTCAATTTTATATGTCAAAGCATGTTATTATGGTAAGGTAGAAACCTTAGTCAATTTACTCTAATGAGTTCAAGACCACACAACCTGGGCAGGATCTAAGAGGTATATTTTTTATGGAAAGAGATAGTATTATATTGAAAGGAAACAAATAAGAGATACACTCTAGGATTGAGCTGCTACTACAGTGAAAGGCTGTATGAAGGACTCAAGGTCAATTACATAAGCACTCTCAGGATGAGGCTATCCAATAATCCCCTTATACCTATGTTCCCATACAGAAAAGGCCATGTCTCACAACACCCCTGAACTCCAGCACAGATAAGCAGGAACATGTTGCAACTTCATTTCTCTTCACCTCATCTTTTTGAGCAGACTTATTGCTGAAAATCCCAGAGTTTCACTCCATCCAAATGATCATAGTATGGTTGCTGTCATGATTGCACATGCTCTTTACTTAAATAAGCTCTATAGCAATTACATCACTGTTACTGGAAAGCACTAGCTAGTGTTGATGCCTCTCAAAAAGTGACACCAAATTTTCCATGTTATGATCACAGAAGCAGCAACCTGTTTTTTGAATGCCCATTCTAATTCTGATTTTCTTGCAATTTCTGCAATCTCTGCAATTTCTGCAAAATTTCATGCATTTTTCTGCAATTTCTTGCAAAATTTCTACATTTTTTTTGCAATTTCTGCAAATTTTGAATATTTTCATACATTTTTCTAAATTTTCTGTAAAATTATTGTAACTTCTGCATTTTCCTGCAAAATTTCTGCAATTTCTGCACTTTTTTGGTATTTTCATGCATTTTCTGTTTTTTTATTTTTATTAGGGGCAAAATTGGAAATCATGGCTGATTCCGATTCCAACCTCTTGATGAACCAAACAGCATCAATAGGAATCTGATTCCGATTCCTGTTTGAACCAAACAGGTAGGGGGAATAGACCATTCCGATCATGAACCAAACAGACCCTAAAATTATCTTATATATATATATATATATATATATATATATATATATATATATATATATATATATATATATCAGTAACTATATTATCAGTTTAGAACCGCAAAAACCAGTCCTACCCAATTTATTAATCAGGACACACCGTTATTGGCAGCTCTAGTTTTTTATTCTAAAGCTGCGTTTGCAAACAATGCAAATAAGTGTGAGTGCAAATATGTAGAATGTAAAATGGTTCATATAAATTGCAAAGTTGGGTTAGCTTTGCGCTGACAAATTTACCTTCTTACCAAACAAATTCCAATAAAGCATATGCCTTTTTTTTTTTTTTATCAAAAGCCTACTTGAATGCAAATTTACTTATTTTTTATTGATGTACTTTTACATCTTAGGCTGTGTTTGGAAACCATGCAAATAAGTGTGAATGCAAATATGTAGAGTGTAAAATGGTCCATATAAATTGCAAAATTGGGTTAGTTTTGCATTGGCAAATTTACCTTCTTACCAAACAGACTTTTAGTTGTATTGGTTGCAAACACGAATTCCAATAAAGTATATTCCTTTTTTATTAAAAGACCACTTGAATGCAAATTTACTTCTTTTTTATTGATGTACTTTTACATCTTATTATCAATGTAAATATGCATTGCAAAACACAGGCAAAAGTGAACCAGAGTGCAAATTTACTCTGAACCGAGATTTACACTCCATTTGCATCGTTTCCAAACACAGCCTTATTATCAATGTAAATATGCATTGTAAAATGTATTTTCTGTCATTTATCAATGTATAAATGTAATGTTGCCTAACGCCGGCAAAAGTGAATCAGAGTGCAAATTTATCCTGAACCGGGATTTACACTCCATTTGCATCGTTTTCAAATGCAGCCTAGGTTTCAAGTCCATTACTTGAATGTGCAAATCTTTTATTGTTAATTTCAAATATTTGATCATTTATAAAAAAAAATATTGTATTTAGCTTTCTTATAGACACTAACGTTAACAAATTTGGATTTTTTGAATTCAGAACGGAGAAATTAAATATTTTCAAATTTAGCAGCCAATAGGTGGAACTCTTATAACTTTGCAGGTGCTACAGTCATGACTTTATACAAGGGTGTTAAGGGTGTTGTTGTAATTTCACTTTTTTCGCCACATTCTACCAATTCTACCAAACCAGTGGCATCATTAGAAAAGGATTGGATGAAAGGCTCCCTTCTACTTATTGTTTCCGGTTTTTCACAAGCAGCCTTCTATATATTACAGGTAATTTCTAAACCCAAAGGAAAAAATATTTAGTATAAATATGTAACAATTAATCTAAATATATAATAATCTAAATATAATAGTCTTATGTGCATAGACATATTTTGAAATACCAAAAATATAGGGGTGTCCATGAAAAATTAAAAAACTGAACCGAACAGAGAAAACCGAACCAGAAAATGAGGTTAACCGAATCAATCGGTTCGGTATTTTTGAAAAACTAAAGGACCGGTTCGGTTTTCGGTTAACCTACAAAAAAACCAGCAGTTAACCGAACCGATCGGTTATATTTATATGTATATTTTATATATATTTTTAATATATGTCACATATTTTCTATATATTATATATAAATATATATTCATTATATATAAATATATACATATATTATATTTATAATAATCTATTTATAAATATATTATATATCACTTATTATTTATAATATAATATTATACATATATTTATATAATATATTATAAATATAAAAAAACCCAAGAATCGAAAAGGTCAAAAACCGAAATCGACGGACTGGTTAACCGGTGGTACTATACCGGTTCCGTTTCGGTTTGGGGAAATGGAAAAACTGGTGATACTGGTTCAATTTACAAAAACTGCCCATGGTTTGGTTAACCGAACCATGGACACCCCTACAAAAGTATGAAAACATTGTAGGTTCTAAATGTTGCGCCACCCTTTCTTTGAAAATTTTACATCCAACTTGCAAGACATAGTCATAGATCATAAATTTGCAAAATTGAATAAAAAATATCAGGGCTCTCAATGGATTTTGGAACCCTAATTACTTTTGATTTGGATTTGAAGTTTCAATAATTAGATTAGATTCAGATTTAGTTGGATCGATAAGAATCCTACCCACAAAACACTATACCATGGCATTTGTCATTTAGATTTAGACTTCTCCAAATTATTTCTGAAAACAAAATTTACTATATCTTTAAAAGAAAATATTAAATACAACGCATTTTGGTGTGGAATGAAAAGTTAAATATTAATTTAATGACTAATAATCAATTTTGAGTATAATGGTTGATTGCATAATAGGTTAGTTTTATGAATTAATGATTTCTAATAGAAAGATAAATGTGTAGCACAAGAAATGGGATCATTAATAACCTATATTGAAAGAAATTTAGCCATATCATTGTTTATTATAAAATTGATTAATTTATTATTTTATTATGAAGGTTAATATTTTATTTAATTTAATTTACAGGCTGCAACAATTAAGAAATATTCAGCTCCAATCTTGCTTACATCAATGATATGCTTAATGGGAACAATACAAGCAGTAGTAGTAACAGTGATTTTAGATCGTAAAGCTTCATCATGAAGGTTGAGTTGGGATATTAAGTTGCTGGCCCCTATTTATTGTGTAAGATTCTTTTGCTTTATGTAGTTTTATTTTCAGGTTTCAATTTGTAGGTATGAATTAGAAAAGGATATACCTTGGCTGGCTTCTTGAAAGAAATAAGTCTTAGAAGCACTTATTTGACCTCCTTCCCCCCAAAAGAAGTACTCTAATTCTCATTAGTCAAATAAAAAAAAAAGTAATTCTAGATATTCTTATATTTAAATTTCTTCTATTAAGAGTAGTGCTTTTGGTCAAATTATAAGTTTTTAGATCATTTCATAGCACTTCAACCCACATTTTCTTGTCCACTTATTGCTTTTTTATGACCCTTTCCTTGCACCAAACCAAACCAAACATTTTCTTGGCCATTTATTTAAATCTCCAAACCAAACATCTAGTCATTTTTCTCTTGTCCTCTTACAAATTGAAATTACACATGGAACTCTTTAATATATTTATTTCCAATTCTATCTTTTTTTGTCTTATCATCCTTTACAACAATATTCATTTTCTGAAAGTTTTTTCTTTTTTTAAATCATGTGTGGATAAGGCTTTTAGAGTTTCAGTTTCTTTGAGATGGGAGTTTTGCTTGGTAAGTTAATCTCTGTTGGAGAATTCTACTCCTTCCTTATGTTTCTTGACTTTTTCTGCACCATTTGCAAAGTTCTTACAAGTTCTTTCTCCCAATGCTCAATATAACTTATATCTTGCTCAATAATTTGAACTTTTTTGGGTGTTAGTTTTATTTCTTGCTATTTGTTCGTTTTGCTTTATAATGTGAGCATTTTTCAATGAATTTTTCCTTTTCATGCTTCAAGAAGAAAAAAGATAGTGAAATCTTTCCTTTTTAAAATAATGCTGTCACAATCATCTTCAAATTTTTTAATGTATTTGTAAATTATTGGGATTGTGTATTATTTTTCAACAGTTGGATTGTGTTATAATCTAACAATGGGTGTGGTCTCTCCTTTAGGTTAATGTGGGTTTTACATATAAAAGGGTTCTTTTGTATGTAAGATTTAGATAGGGAAGTTTACTTTTTTTTTTCTTGTTGAAGAGAGAGAGATAGAGAGAGGGGTTGAGAGAAGAAGTGATTTTCACGTAAGAGTTGATTGACTTTTTTTCTCTTATTTTGTTCTTTGAATTAAGGAAAGGGGAAATGGGTGTACAAGGGTTAAGGGTTGGTTAGGGTTGCAATCTACAAACTATCATGTACTATTTCTCATTTTCTTTTATAGTGAAGAACAACTTTTATCTCCCCCATGGTAGGCAGTAAAGTCTAACCATGTAAATTCTGTGTTCTTGTTGGTATTTATTTTTTCTTTTATCTTTGCTTTGATTTTTTTATTTCCGTTTCTATTGGATTCCTTTGGTTTCTATTTTGTTTAAAGCACTTTGTGGTTTTCTCTTATGGGCGGTTGTTTTGAGTCCAACAAATTGGTATCATAGCTCTTAGGCTGGTATTCACAAGATGTTTGTAAAATTGTTTAAGAGATAATGATAGCAAAAGTACAATTTCTTAAGTTCAAATTGAAAGGTTTGATGGCAAAGGCAGCTGCTTTACCTTATATGGCAAAGGAGTTGAAGGACCATCTTACTTTAACAAGGCTAAGTTGGGGCATTAAAGGGAAATTATGGAAAGCCAAAAGACAAAGGATTTTGGTTGGGAGGACATCGAGTCAAGATGTGTTAGTACAATTTTGATGCTCTTTTCTAATAACATTATGGAGGAAGATTCTACACTCGAGTTGTGGTAAGTTTGAAAATTTTTAATTGGTAAAAAGTCTTAACCACAGAGTTACATTTGAATGTCCAATGGAATGTGCACTTCTTCTCCAAATGAGTGTGGTCCAACATAAGCATAAGCAGTCTAATGATAAAAATAAATGATTAAGGCTATGCTTGGTGATTAAGTGGTTCGATAAATTGTTTATTGTAAGTGCTTATTTTAACACTCACTTAATGTTGTTTGGTAGCCTGCTTGTTAAATCACTTAGGTGAGATACTTTCTCCAAAAGTTCTTATTTTAGCATAAATGATAATTTTAACCCCCATTCTATCCACACATATAAACAATGATTTTCAATATTATATTATACACTTGAAGGATGTTCGCCACATCACCACGTCATGACACATGGGAATCCCCCCCAAAAAAATGAGAGGAGGATGATCAACCTGATGTCGCTAGCAATTGTATGGCATGGAATCCCCCCCCCCAAAAAAAAAAAAATCTGGTAAATAATAACACCAAAAGGGTTTGTGCGTTAAATACCTCAAAAAAAAATATTCATGAAAACATGAAAAAAATGGTCCCAAAAGTGAAACTAGCCTGACTGCTGGTGAGTTTTTATGTTGTTTGGTGATTGCTGGTCGCTCCCAGTAGAGGTGTCGCCGTTGGTGTACTCGAGTCTATTTGAATGAGGAATAAGAGGGTTTTTCTAACGTGTGGGGTATTTTGGGGATTTAAAAAATTAACCAGGGACTGAACCATCCCAAAAAATTTCGAACATGCACTTATTTAATAAGTGCTTGAAAAAGCCACTCTCAAGTTGCTTTTTCAATAAGTACTTTTTCAAATAAGCACCTTTTCCTTACTTTTTTACTAGATAGGGATAAGTGCTTATTTTCCACTTACTGTGTGGTCCCAGCACTTATTTTAAGTACTTATAAAAAGAAGTATTTAATAAAAGTGAAATAAAAAATGGCATAAGCTTTCTTGAAGCTGCGTTTGGTTGTAGTGCAAATAAAATTCATACTACTTTAAATGCATGGGAGTACAAATAGGTAGAGTTTAAATTTTAATATACTTTTGCTTCATATTTGATCTTGTCTTGAGTAAAATTGTTGGTAAAATGGTGAGGTTCCACTTTATATGCACTAAAATGGAGGTAGGAGGATATGGGTAGACATGTTCATAGGCCGGATTGGACTGGGTTCAGGCTATATGAGAGAGAATCGACAATTGAGGTAGGACCATGGGAGGAAGGTGGTGCAAATTTTGCATAAATTTTTGAAATGCAAAATTTATATTGTTAATGAGTTCAAATGGGACAAAAACTCAAAGTGTAAAATTTGTATCAGGTAATAGAGTAAATCATTGTTAGTTTGTTGCAAACAATCAGATGCAAAACTGAATTAAGTGCAAAATTTGAACATGGTTCAGGTTTACGCTGCAACTAAATGCAACCTGAGTGAGTACAGGTCACTGCTAGAGATGCAAAATTTGAGCGGTGCTAGTTGGTACGAAAGATTTCCAATGGAAAACGATGCTCTGCTTGAATCAGAAGAACCTAGCTCTTCCAATGGTAGCCATGGTTTTCAAAACCGGACTGGACTGGAAAGTTGGACCGGAAAAAGGGAACCGATTTCATTTTACCCTAAAATCGTTATTTTGCCAAAAACCATTGATTTGATCAATAAATCGTTGATCTGGACATTCAAATCATTCGAACCGTCCAACGGTTTTGACCATTTTTTATTTTTTTAATCTTTGTCAAAATGGGCCATTTATTCAGTTTGAACGATTAGACCATTCAACCTGAGAACCAGACCCTGATTGGTTCGTTGTCCGATCCAATTCTAAAAACCTTCGTGGTAGCTTTGATCGTCATCGTACGTCATATTCACAGACTGCATATTATCGTCAATCCCAGCAGCTCTTTTGGTTTTTGTATTGGGGTCCTTACTATGCTTTATTGTTCGGGATCGTCAATAGGAGCTAGGAATTCCAGCCTTGCAGAAGTTGCTAATGGGTACCCATTTATTCCCATATACGGTCCAGATTAACAGGGCCTGGGTCCATAAACTTCGGGCCTGATCCTTGTTGGTCTGACCATGAGTTCCCATGAACTGGACCTAGAACCAATAAACCTGGAACCTGTAGGTGGATTGACATGGACCTCGTCCAAACTTGCGCGTTGATTTATGTAATTAGAAATGGTTTGATGGATCATTATTATTAGTGCCGCAACTTGGGCCAGGTTAGCCCAACTCCAATTTGAAAATGTCGGGTTGGGTTGGATCAGGTTGAATTTGGATTTGTTTTGAAAAATATGAACCCAAGATGGATTAAGGTTAGTCTGGTAAGGTGATGTTAATTGTTAAGTTTAATTGAGTTTATTTTGATGAATTTGGGCCATGGGCTTTTATGGACTTTAAAAGAACCTGATGTGATCGACTCGGACTCGGACTGCAATTCCTGCAAAGTATGGGCTTCTTGGCTTTTACAACGGGAGCTGTCTCTGAGACTATTTTAGTGGGCCCAAAATTTTGAAAATATATCCTTTGAAAAGCTGAGTCGATCGTTGCGTTCCTCCTCCCCGAAGACTTGGAACTCAGCTCAGCGAAGAGCCGAAGACGACCATGGCGGCCAAACTTGTATTCGCGGACGATGAGATGATGATCGACGAAGGTATCGGTTACCCAAAAGCCTACGCGAAGCTCTGTCGAGATCCCCATCTCAACCCTTACATTAATGGCCCCCCTTTCACCTTCATTCCTTATGTTTTACCCACTCATGAGGTAACAATAGCTCCTCTCTCTCTGTTGGTTAGCTGGTTTTCAGTTTTAATACCAAGCAGATAAGCTTCTGGGTTATCCTCAATTTCTTTTTTATTTTTTTGTTCTGTCCTCTGGTTTGGGCTGGGAAGGAATCTTACACCCATTTCCTTCAATGTTCTTTTTCCTTTCTCCCATTTTCAGGTAAATGTTAGTTGGCTTAATGGATCATTCAGAATTTCTGGTCTTGGTTTCTCTTAATTGCAATTCTTTTTTCTTTTTATCCTGCTCAAAGGAGGTCTCCAAAACCATGTTTTCAAATTTTTCGTATTTGGGTTTAGTTTTTCATTTTAAAATTTATAATTGACTATTATAGGATATTATTCTCTGTAGATTTCAAGAGCTCGCGATTTTGATGATTTGTTTCCTATAATCGATCATGAAGGAAAACCTTCAACGGAACCAAAAATCTACGCCAGTCTTCTGTGGAAGCAACTCGACCACCTTGGGTAAGACCTTGAACTGTATACTATATCTCACAAATGGGAAAAATAGATTTTTTTTTTTTTTTGAGATAGAACTGAAAGGTTCCTGATTACCATTTGTTATTACAATTTGTTCTTGAGATTTCAGGAATGCTGGCTTTGATCCTGCAAAATTTCGAGTAGATCCATATGGTAATGTTCTTTATTACCATGCCGATCCGGCTTCTCCTCTTGCTTGGGAGATCGATCATTGGTTTCCTTGCTCAAGTAATAATCTATGGAAACTCTTTTGTTTTTCTCCTCAAGTTCAATTCAATTCTCTCTCTGTCTAGACACATACAAATGATTTGCTTTGGCGGCCTTTTCTGAGACTACAGGAGGTGGACGCACTGTTCCAGGCAATTTGAGGTTGCTACAGTGGCAAGCATGTAGGAAGAAACATAACAAGTTGCAATTTCTAGTTCCATGGTGGGATCTTCAATTGGGAATCTCTGTAAACCAGTTCCTGTCTATATTTGCTTCTTCAAATTCTGACTTCAGGTGGGTTTTGTATGCCTAAAATTCTTTTTTTTTTTTTTGGGACTTTAAAGCACAAAACTAGAGACCACTGATGTTGATCCCACAATTTCAACAGGAACAGAGCATTCTCACTACTGTTCTCTCATGGAGAAAAGGAAGAATTGAATTCTTCGCAGACTATGGAGTCACATGCTCTCCCACAACATTTCATGGAGACAAAAAAGTATGCAGACCTTGCTCCAGCTGCCATTATTCTGTCGTGCAAGAAATCTTTTGATGCATCCTCGCCTCTTAAATCCATTGATCTCAATAGGCGACTCAGATCAAGCTCTCCTGCTAATGGTCAGTGGGAAAGTGTCCTTTTTTAGTCAATGTTTTCTATAGTTCCTTTAGACCACAAAATAACATCTTTTCTTATCTTGTTCTTTAATTTCAATTTTTATAGTTAAGAGGAAGTCATTATTTGATGATAATGAATCCGTCTGCAAGTCAGTTCGGAGACAGTTACATAGTATCTCAACAGAAAATAATAATCCTGACATGGTAACGAACCCATATCTGGCAATCTCCATGGCCAGAGATTCCCTTAGGCAGAGAGAGGAAGCACAGAAGATGCAATCAGAGATGAAAAAACTGGACAAGGAATTGGATGAAATGAAGAAGAAGACTGAAGTTGAGAGGCTCGCTATTCAAGATTTGGAGCTGTTACTAATAAAACGTAAGAGAAAGGTTGAGAAATGTAGGCGGCTAGCAGAATCACAATCCTCATACAAAACTGTACTAGAGAAGATGATTCGAGATGCCCTTCACCAGTAAGACTGATGAAAACCACCAACCCTTTTACAATTTTGTATTAGTTTGGAATACTTTCTAGCTAATTTTGTTGCATCTTGTAGGAGTGTCATCTATAAGGAGCAGATTAGATTGAACCAAGCAGCCACCAATGTTTTGATGGCAAGACTTGAAGCACAAAAAGAAATATGTGATTCCTCAGAGAAGGAGCTCCTCAAAAAATTCAAACAAAGGGATGAGATTGAAACACAGATCAGGCCTCAATGGGAACAAGCAAGGAAGAGATCTAGAATTGATGGTACCCTTCATGCAAAAGGAGATTATGGAAGTTTTCTATACGGACCAAGAATCAGGCCAAGGAAGCATCATAACAAGGAACTGAGTGTCTCTGAAGAAGAGCAAAAATCATCTGAAGCTGGTTACTATTTCAATGAACAGAAAATACAAAAAGAAATAGAAGACAGGAGAGAGCAGCTTGAAGAACACAGCAAGTCCCTTGTTGCTGTGGAGGATGAATCAATGGTCAAGAATAAGTTTCACAGATTAGAGTTCCAAGAGCCAAACAAGATGATGATTAATGCACCAAATTCAACTCTCCGACTCCGAAGCCCACAAAGAGAGGAGGATGAAGAATGCAGAAAACAACGCGGAAAAAGGAAGGTAGAGAGGTGGCTCCAAATGCTTCTAGACAATACTGAGGAGCTGACTGAAAATTCTAATGAACCTGAGACGAGCAGAGCCAACAAAACAATAAGAAAGCTGAATCTCAAGTATCCACAGAAAGAGGCCAAGGTTGATGAGGAGATTGATGAACAGACAGTCCACGAAAGAAATTGTGGAGTGAGGAAAGAAGACATTGTTGAGACAGAGACTAATGACTTCAAGTTGCAGAAAACTAGTACATTTGAAATCAGCATAGGTGAAGGCGTTGGGAGTAGCAAGAGCTTTGAAGGTAAGGCGAAAAAAGAGAGAATTTGTTAGGCCTGAGAGTGCTAGAGTCTTTAGGTCAATACCATCTTCACCTTCTGTGATCTTGGGAGAAAGAAAGGGAGTAGGTTGCATACGGAAGAAGCCTCTGGTATTTGGGTCTGATGATTGATGAAGATGTCCATGAGAACAGCTTCACTGATCGAGTCATCCATCAAGTGAATCAAGAAGACAGTGAAGATATGAGACACAGTCTACTTAGTACTATAATCCTTGGATTTGTAATATAAGCTTGGTTTATGTATTCCACATATAATATTATATAACTGCTTGTTGTTCCATCTAAATGCCCTTCCAATTTATTAATATAATTATTCATTCTCCTCAAGATTTTTGCTTACATTCAACGAAATCTTTTTTTTTTTAATTGGTTTTTCTCATAAGTTATATTTCAAATTACAACTTTACTTTAGAAATAAATATCACAGTAAATGCTATATTTATTAGGTTCTTTTAATCTTTCTTCTCTTCAAATTCTTCTGAACTCCACCTTTTTTTTTGTATTACGTTACTAATTTTAGTGTATAAATTTTTGGGAAAATTCCTGATTAATACCCTGTACTTTCGGCCTAGTGTCACTTTGGTCCCCAAATTTTAAAATGTAGCAGTTCAGTACCCAAAGTTTCAAAACGTGACAATCCAGTACCTGCCATTAAATAGCTGTTAATCAGCCATTAAGTGACATTTTAAAAAGACACAAATGCCATTCGAGTGTTATCTAATTTTTTTTATCAACTATGCAAACATTGACCAAAAAAATTAATAGTCTCAAATTCTTGCTTCTTCTATTCAAGAAAGTTGGGGTCACCGGAATGTCCACTCAAACGTAACCCCAACCTTCTTGAATGGAAGAAGCAAGGATTTGAGATTTTTAATTTTTTGTCAATGTTTAGATGGTTGATAAAGAAAATTAAATGACACTCAAAGGGCATTTGTGTTCTTTTCAAATGTTACTTAACAGGTTAACTACTGATTAATGATAGATACTGGATTGTCACGTTTTGAAAGTTTGGATACTGAAACATCGTATTTTAAAGTTTGGGGACCTAAGTGACACTAGGTACAAAATACAGGGTACTGATGGGGAATTCTCCCTAAATTTTTAAAAGAATAAGAAGAGGCTATGAGAGTATTTTGGTCAAGCAAATAATGTTGAGAGGGTATTTTGGTCAATAAAGTTCATCCCAAGTATTTAAAAGTTAGTTGAGCGAAACTTTGAATGCGCGATGCATCCCGGGGTATTTTGGTCAACAAAAGAGACCCTTACATATACGAGTCCATGACGTTACAGTTCTTTTCTTCTATTGGCCATCACTTGACCCGAGCTATTCATGCGCTACCTCTTTAACTCCAAACCCAGCATAAGATGGGTAGAATACCGCCAGAACATAATTTCTTTAATACAAAACTGTTCCAAAATAGAGATACTGCACCAAATCCATGCCCAGACGATCCGGACTGGTCTGATCGAAGATACATTCGTGGTTAGCCGGATCATTGCTTTTTTCACAGTTCCATCAACCCAGTTCAATGTGCACTACGCTCGTCGAATATTCGATCAAGTCCACCACCCAAACTTGTTCATATGGAATTCCATGATCAGGAGCTATACTCAAACCTGTGCTCCTAAAGATGCGCTTTTGCTTTATAAAGAGATGCTTATCAGGGGGTTTTCTCCTGATAATTTTACATACCCAATTGTAACTAAAGCTTGTTCTCACCTTCATGCGCTTGAATGCGGGTCTCTTCTTCATGGGCAGATTGTAAAATCTGGGTTTGATTCAGATATGATTATAATGTCTGGACTGATCCATTTCAATTTGTGTTGTGCAAGAATTGGAGTTGCAAGAAAACTGTTTGATGAGATGCCTGAAAGAGATGTAGTTGCGTGGACAACTATGATTTCTGGTTATGCTCAGTTGAACTATCCTGAAGAATCCTTCCTCCTATTTGATGAGATGAGAAGGGCAGGGGTCAAGCCAAACAATGTCACTATTTTGAGCTTAATTTCTGCGTGTGGGCATCTACAAGCTCTAGGCAGAGGTAAGTGGCTTCATTCGTACATTGTGGAGAATAATATGGAATCTAATTGCATCGTTGCTAATGCACTTGTTAGTATGTATGCTAAGTGCAAAATTATGTCATATGCATTGGAAGTTTTTGACAACATCCTTACAAGAGATGTGGTTACATGGAATTCCTTGATTGGTGGGTTTGTTCAGAATGGCCTCCCTGCAGAGGCATTAAGGTTGTTCAAGGAAATGCAATGCTCGGATGTGCAACCTAATGAGATCACAGTGGTAAGTGCATTGTCAGCTTGTGCACAATTGGTTAATATCAAGGAAGGCAAACAAATTCATACATATTTACGTGAAAAGAAATTTGCTTATGATGTCTTTATTGGTAATGCTCTTATTAACATGTATGCCAAGTGTGGACATCTAGATGAAGCTGTAGATGTATTCCGTCAGATGCCAGATAGAGACATTTTTTCATGGACAACAATGATTACTGGTTATGTGCAAGATTGCCAGTTCAAAGAGGCCTTGGTCCTCTTTCAGGAGATGAAGCTCTCTGGAGTTGAGCCAAACGAAGTTACCCTTGTTAGCTTGTTATCAGCTTGTGCTCAGCTGGGAGCATTGGACCAAGGCAAACACATTCATGCTTACATAGAAGAGAACAATGTGAAACAAGATATGCATCTGGTAAATGCATTATTGGACATGTATGCCAAGTGTGGATGCATAGAGACAGCATTACAAATATTTCAGCATATGCCTATTAAAGATACTTTTTCTTGGAATGCAATGATTGGAGGGCTTGCCACCCATGGACATGGAAGGGAGGCCATTGATCTTTTTACCCAAATGGAAAAGGCAGGGGAAACCATGCCTAATGATGTAACCTTCATAGCTGTTCTTTGTGCATGTGCCCACTCGGGAATGGTCAAAGAAGGATACCACTACTTCAGTTCTATGAACTTGTATGGAATCACCCCAAGCATTGAACACTATGGTTGCATGGTGGATCTCCTCAGTAGAGTGGGTCTTTTAAATGAAGCAAATGATCTCATTGAGAAAATGCCAATGCAACCTAACACTATCATCTGGGGATCTCTTCTTTCTGCTTGTCGTGTTCATCGTAAGGTGGAACTTGCAGAGAAAGCAGCCAGACACATTCTCAAGTTAGCTCCTGATGAGAAGGGCGTCTATGTACTGCTATCTAACATATATGCTGATATGGGTCAATGGAATGCTGTGAAAAGGATCAGAAATCTAATGGATACTAAGGGAATCGAGAAGCCTCCAGGATGTAGCTTGATTGAAGTGAATGGTGGTAACCTCGAACTTGCATGTTGAAGAGACAGTGCAGCATCAATCAGACATAGCTGTTGGATTTTCAAAGGGCCAATGCTTCAGTCAGAGAAATCTGTTTATAAAACAAGAATGATGAAAAATTTTACATTTGGGATACAGATTTTAGACAACACCATCTGCAATAACGTCCTGGGGCAGAATATCTTTAAATGGATTGATTTCCTCAACCTTAACCTTATTGGGAGAACAACTCTATCCATAAGGACCGACCAATTCATAGGAGAAATCTCTCTTTTGTTTGCAAATTGAGTCTGCCTTCACTTTCAAGGGTTGTAGATTTGGAGATTTTTTAATCTCTTTTAACATAGTAATGGATTCATTGATGGCCTAGCTCATTGACATCAGAAGCAGAATAGGTTTCTTCAATTGGCATTTTTTTTAATTGCTTTTGCTTTACATCATTTGTTTTTTCTCTACTAAAATGGGGGATGAAAAAAGTTACCATATACCAACATCTGTAGGCCCATAAGCAGAACTGTTGTTCAGAAGATGCACAGTCTGACAGTCTCATCATACTATGTTTTATGGGTCCATAATCCAGTCAAGTGATAATTATTATATTTCTTTGCCTCGGGTTTTAATGTCTTCTTTTTTACCACTTAAAAGGTTCTAACATCTTAGTTGACCTGAATCCATGGGCACTCTATTCATATGAAGAAAATCCCTCACTGTAGCAGAGGCAATACCTAAAATTGCAGGCATGGTTTGTCCTAAAATGGTTAAAAGTTAAAAACTTTGCTGTAAAAATGTGTCCAAGCAGATAAATTTCCAAGGAAATCGATGGGAATCCTGAAGGGAAGAAGAATTTATGAGGGTGGGGGTATGTCATAATTCATTTGCTAATCCTTCTATTTCCACCAAGCTCCTTACCAAGTACCAAGCAAGAGATAGGCCAAATCAGAGATCCCCCTTGATGAGAAAGAAGATCATGACCGTCCACTTCTTAGAAGCTAGTACGTGGGGACCATGTTGTAACTTGTATCGGAATAGAGGTACAGGACCACATGTTTTCCAACAATACATTTTATTGCACCCGACCCGACCCGACTCGACCCGAAGTACAAGTTACACGGACAGTTATGAGGTTACCCGTCTCTCTCAATCGTAAGAAGGGAAAGGAAAAACATGCCACCTACGCTTTTTGATGGGGATCAGTCAATCATCACATGTCCACGTTCAGCTCCGTATAGGAGAGTCAGAATTTCAGTGACAGTACTACCTTCGTTTCATCCCTGGATTGGAATCCCACGTGGCCATATCGAACGATCAAAAAGAGGGGTCCACTCCGACAAATAAAAGATTCCAATCCAATATGTTAAGATAATCCAAATCAAAGGTTTACCCCTTTCCGAAGAATTATTCAGAGCGGGACCCACTCCCGTTTCGAGGAAACAGCTATCGTGCGTACATCAACGGTCAAGATGATGATTATAGCGATGGGCCCCACGAGCTTTAAAAAAGAAAAACCCGAAATAGAAAGAAATCAAGCAAGCAGATTATGGGAAAATAATTGCCGCCGTTACAAGTAACGATATTCTCGTGATATCACTGTCGCCACGTGGAAGAAGGTGGACACGTGATCTGCGGAGAGTGGTGGTCCCCATGCCGTGCATGAGTGGGCGCAAGTTGTCAGGAAAACGGGAACGGGAACACGTGAAAGCAAGGCTATGTGCTCCAAAAAAGTGGTTCTGACTTTTGAGTGGTCCGTCCGCTTTACTCGTGTCCTCACAGACACAAGCACTCAAGTGGCCAAGCCAGTGGTTATCAAGCTACCCAACTCGCACCTAAGCGTTTCGTTTCGGCTCGGCTTCTCAACCTTAGCCTCTGTCTGTGTTGTACTGGGGGGGTAAAAGTATTTAAATACATGTAAATTTAATTTAATGCACATTTTTAGATTTTAATTAGATATTGGCCGTGCGTTAATTCCAGATCTAAACCAATCACATAAAGACGTCTTATTGTTCAACCTACCACCAAACCCCAACCCCTGAATAAAGTATAAAAAGCATTTGGTCAGAAAAAACTCTTCCCAACCAAGTTTTGGTGGACACTAAGTTTTTTTGCTGTGTAGAAACATATAACTTAATTATGCTTTCTAATGGGGGTTCTAGTATATAAAAGTTTGGTGAATGAATGTTATTTCGCTATTGTTTTCACTTGGAGAAGGGGAAGTTTTTCATCCTGTCCGGACGTTGGATTACCACCGGACCACAGAATTTGCCATCAGTCTGTGTGTATGATGTAGCCATTCAGTATGGTTTCCATTTGTATTTATTGCTCATCACAATTCAACCTCTCCCTCTCAAGCTAGTGTAAGAAAGCAAAAGAAGAAGAGAAAGACTAGGACCCTTCAGATTTGTATATTAACAGGTCTTGCAAATACATCAATTTCAATGATTGACATTGTACAATTATGGCCATGTGGCATGTCAGGCCCTTCGAAAGCAACATATGTCGAATCTCGACTTGACCGAACCGGACCGGACATGTCGACTGAAATGGAATCTAACCTTTTCAAGACATTAATGACAATTGACAATACAATGGTGTTCATGTGAGAACCTAAAATGAAGGGATTCTGTTGATATTTTTGCCCATTCTAACATTGTGCTTCATGTGGCATAGCTCTGGACAGACAATGCTCAAAGTGGTTCAGATATTTTGCCACCCATTGGGCATATGGGCCAGGTCCATGAATGAATCTACTGAAGCTGATAGAGCTATTGAAACCACTGACATTACTAAAAGCACTTCCACTCACCAAAGGCTCAGGCTGGAGATTCTCAAATTCCGTCCAAGGTCCAACCCCAAGGTGGAATATGGGTCGGTTGATGTTGGTCCGCTCTGAAAGCTGCCCAAGTCCGGTTCAGGTATGGCCGGTCCATTCCATGCATTGCCATATGAGCACAGCCTGTGCCAACCTCATAAAAAAGCTGATGATTCTGTAAGCACTAAGCTGTGGAACTTGTTAAACTCGTACATGGGCCTGAGAAAAAGCTGACATTGTTTAAAGGAAAATATTCCTCCACGCGGAAAGACTCTGGGATCAAGAATCCGAGGTTCGGTGTAGTAGTTGATAGAGGTTGAGATTTGGGAGCACAGCACCGACTACCGAGAGTCACAGACCCAACGCAAAACCCATCAATTCAAACCCACTAATTACTTGGCCAATTTTGAAATTTGAACCCAGTAATTTCTAGTTGGTTCTACAATTTGAGCCACAACTCATTATAAGCCGCCAACGCCGAGCCGATATTCGTGACTGAGAAGCCCGTTGAGGAATGAGGATACCGTGTCAATGGTACGGGCAGAGCTAAACAGAACTCCCATGTGATTGATTCATTATATTGACGTCCACGGGACCCACAAGTTTCTTCCTTTCCATGAGATCACGTACGTACGTGTATGTATTTACTTGCCTATATCATCATACGCATGTACTATCCCAATCATACACCTCCGATTCGTCTAGAATTTCTCTTGTGGGTCCCTTGTGTCATTACAATACTCTAAGGCCACACATAAATCATCCAAGTCCACTTTTTTTTAACGGCCCGGTTAAAGGGGCTTTAGCGTGCATGAGGACCCAAGCCCACATGAATTCCATTAGGTTTTCATGTTTCCAAATCTATATAGCAAAATGAGTTCTTTTCTTTTTCTGATTTCATCCATATGTTTAGATATTCAAATTTGTAGAAAAAAAAGCACAAAATAACAGTAACATAACAAAGAATTAGTAGAGAAATTTTTTTTTATCAAAAGGATAAAGGGTTTTTATATAGGTTGTGTTTGGTTCCATGTGCATTTATTGAAAAATATTATCACATCAGTGCCACATAGCTATAGGTGTTAGCGTTTATTGAGGATGAAGCAAAATGAAATAACTGTTTGGTTTTATCGTTTATCAAACAAATGGTAAAAAACTGAAATGCTTTGATTTTTGTTCATCGGGCATTTAAGGAAATGTTAAATTTGTGTTTTCCCCAACGTCCCAATGTTTTTTGATGGGTATTAATTTGATGTGGCACACTTTAATGGGTATTAATTTGATATATAAAATAAAAAATGTTTAAAGTGAAGCCTAACCAAATATCAAAAAAAAAAAAAGAAACATTTAAAGTAAAAAGTATTTAAAGTGAAAAAATATAAATAAACATTTAAAATAAAAAAATACAAATTGACGACCTATCCATGAATGCCCACATAATATTTTTAAATTTTGCCTATTTACAAAAATGGGCCTTCCATTGATGATCAAAAAGAAGTATTAATACGCAAGAAATACAAATTTTGTTTTTTTCAAGCTGATGTGGTATAAAGAAACCTCTTAAATCTATGTAAAGGGTGGTTTCAAAAATCGATACATATCATATAATACATATCAGATACACGTTGCGATAAGGAAAAAAAAAAACTTTTTTTATTAGTAGTTCAATATACATTAAAAATGTAGAAAAAAGAAAGGAAAAGCATGAATTTTTTTTATTACCCGAAAAGAAGAACCCTAAGAAGGATAAGCCTTTAATAGATAACCCTAAATTAGAACATAATAACATGAATTTAAAAAGAAATAATATTATTAAAAAAAAAACTAATTACAAGGCATTGTTGTTTATTCTAGCAAGGGCGCTCGTATCGGGCACGGCTTGCCAAGCCGAGGCCACAATGAGAGGACGGCTATGCCAGCCCAACGTCAAGCACCCTTGGTTCTCCTCCACGGAATATCCCTCGGCCGAGAACAGCGTCAATAGCATACTCGCTTGCTTGAATGCATTCGACCCCAGATGCATCGCCCGGAACCCGGCTCCATCCAACCGGGCTCTCCACTTGGCCAGCGGTTCATGCCGCTCCTCCCGGGCCGACCCTTCACAACACACTATGTTACATATCTCCCGCTGTATGTACATCTCAGCGAGGGCTTTTTCCGGCTGCAGCGCACAAGACTCCAGTGAATCGAACATTGTCGAGTAATAGTACAGCGCCTCCGTGAAACGGTCCAGGAATTCTGGTTGGTTGTGGTTTGCCTCTTGCTCCACCACTGTTACTATCTTCGGGTTTAAGCCACGAACCCATCCAAGAACCGAGTCGATTGGTGAACCCCGGCTCGGGTCCGGGGCTAGTAGCCGGTGGAGCTGCATTATCGAATTTATGGCAACGGCCTCTCTCGGCCCGACTTGGAGCATCCACGGCTTCACATCGTCTAGCCGTGAAGCTGCCACTCCTCGAAAGGCGAACCGGACGTTTACGGACCGGGCCAACTCGGCAAGCTTCAGCCCAATTTCACGTAGCGAATCGCGCCCATCGGGAGACGGGGGTCCAATCCCGGTGATACGGAGAAAGGGTGGCCCACCGGGCCGGAGGGCAAGGGCCTGGATCAGGGCAGGCCATTGTAATCCATGCATAAGGTTGAAATCGACGACGTGGACACAATCGTGGCCGTCAAAGGCCTCGAGGATGGCTTGGTTCGCCGTGAAGTGAGCGAATTTGAGGTACGGGCTGGCCTCGTAGAAGTGATGGTACAAGATCTCGGTCTCGAGAGTAGAACCGGCGCATACGGCTTGTGGCGAGAAAAGCCGGCGGTTCAGGGCGTCGATGAAGTATCCGGCGACCTTCCCGATGCCGCATCCAGTGTTTACATGCGACAATAACGCTCGCATCTCTTCGAGCAAGGATCCAGCCAATGCGACGTCGCCACGTTGCACTGATTCAGCGCACGTGAGAAGCAAATGCACCAACCTGATGCCGGAATCTTCTTCCATTGCGGTCGCCACTGTCAGCTGATGTTGCTGCTGCGGCTCCTGCTGGTGCGTAGTCTGGTCCGTCCAGGCGTCTGTGACGACCGTCGGGTGGAGGGGTGGACTTACTAGATCATCCAAGTAATGGAGTTCAGAAAAGCCCGATAGATCAGACGACGATGAGGGGAAGGGTTGATTGATTCCGGTGAGCATGGACTCCACCCAGGAGGCGAGGTCGGTGGGGTTGTAGTGTACAGCCTCGGAGGCGAGCTGTGAAATCTCGGTTGGAGCATTGACCATGAACGTCTCAAGTCGCTCCAGACGCTGCGCCACTTGGTGGAGATCCGAGGACCTGACCTTGTAACCGGCGCCGGCGAGAAGTCCGTCTAGTTCCGAAGATTTTCCCATGCATGAAGACAAGCAGCTGCTGGTGCTTGGGGCAGAGGCGCCGGAGTCATACGGTCCCATCCCTGGTTAAGTGATGCTTTTACTTAGAAGCTAAGAATGTGCTGGCGGTATCCCTGAAGCATATCGGAATCCGGCGAGAGGAAAGCGAGAGAGAGAGAGAGGGAGGAGAAGTGAGGAATGAGGAGAAGAGGAGGAGGCGAGAAGGAAAGGAAGTTTAAGAAGTGATAGACGAAAGAGAGGGGAAGGTGGGTTTTGTGTTAGTTTGAGAGAGAGGGGGGCGTAAGATCTGCCTGCCAAATGCCAATGTCAAGATAGATGCATGGATGGATGTATCAATCGGAGGCCATGCAAGTAGCATGGGCCCACGGTTCGATTGTCTCTCCATCTTAACTTTTTTATTTCTCTCGTTCTTTCAAATTTCCATTTCGTCTCGCGAGAAATTGTAAAACCCTAGTACAGAAAAGGGAAGAAATGGAATACAAGTTTTAACTGTCGATAACCGGGAGTACAGTACTACAGAGGCACATTTACACCGTAATTTTTTTTCGCCAAGGGCTGTCTCCTGAGTCCTGGAGCCCTGAGTCATGACTCTTGAATAGATAGATAGAAGGGACATAGATAATAGTCAAAAGAGAGGTGGGTCAGTCGACAAGGCTGTTTCCGAGGTTTATCTTCCGAACCTGTAAAGTGCAGTTTAACTTATACCCACTGCTCTCCCAAGTTGTACCTTTTTCTACCACGTGGTGAGATACAAAGAAAAACAAAAGCTTTTGCCCCCGTTTGGGACTGCTTATTTGGATAAATAACTACTTATTAATTAATGTTTTTCTTAATAAACGCTTATGGTTATCTTTTAGTGGAAAAGCACTTCAAAATGGGTTCATTTCATAAAAAATCCCTTATTCGGGCTTTTTGGCTCCGGAGTTTGAACTTTCAAGTGAAGGTAGGTCTCGTTTGGCTGGCAAATGGAAAATTCCCGCACTCCTTTAGGAATTAGGCTGTGGGAACAAACTCCAAAATTTGGTAGGGACCGGGGTCATGGCTAAAAGCCTAAAACAGTATGTCCACTTTGTTGCCCCAACAGCTTTCCCGATTCCCATGCATTATGACTTATGAGAAAAGTTGTTCACTTTTCTTGGGCTTATGTGTGTCTATCATTCATTGCTTTAACATAAACCTAATTGAGCGGCTAAATCTAAATGTACTAGATCAGGCTGTTTATATATTAATAGAAAACTGATGATGATCTTTATTATAACTTATATAAAGGATTCTACACCCACTCTACATTGTAAGTTATGGTTATCGGTTTGATGGCTGAATTGGATGGTTCACCCATTTGTCTATCATTCAGCTAAATGTAGTATTTACCCGTCTGAGAATATTTACATAACCCAATATTTTAAACCCTTGGACAAACAAAGCCATTTACACAAGAATTCTCAACCGCCAGATCTATTTTTTGAGATTGGACTGTGGGCTTGGGTAATTATTATTAGAGATATGAACAAGTGGTCCTAATTTAGTCAAGACCTCTTAATATGATTCAATCTTGATGCAATGATTCTGTCCCATTTCCTTTATAAAGTTCTGCTTTCGACCTAAATTTCATGGCAAAGATTCTTGCGAATGACTTTTTTTCTGCCAAAGTGCTTTTGGCAACAAAAATCATCAAAGTGCACCTGTTGTACTGTCTAGGTATTCTATTTGTGCAAGGATAAAAGCTAAAAGCTCATAATAGACCATATGAGGGCAAACTTCATTGTTTTCCTTGTTCTTTGCCTATTATTACATATTATCTCATGTGCTTTATTGATTTATAGTGACTAATGTAAATAATTACAGAAATCTCATCATCTTTTTGGTAAATTCTAATTTATTTTTCTTTCAAATTTTACCGTACCTTTGACAATTTTCAGTAAAAATGAAGTAAAACAAGACTTGAAGAAAGGTAAAATAAAAGCCCAAGAAAGTTGATCGGATTTTGCATGCTTTTCATCTGTACTCTCATGCATTTACAAAATTGTACTGCAAACAAAACAAACAGAGCCCAAATTTCATCTTATTGGGTACAAATGTAAATAATTGAAGAACATTGGAGAATTTAAAATTCAAGGGAAACATGAAAATTGTCCACATGCAATATAATAAATTAAGTTTGTCAACACAATATGAATAGCTTTTCAGATGTATAGGAAAGTTCTCGCCTATTATTAGTCATACTTACCAGAACTGACTACAGTTCTACCCACATTAGTATTCCCAATCCATCAATATCAAATACCCAATAATTTATTATTATTTTTTAAATAATAATAAAGTACTATTAATAAACCATTGTAATATAAATAAATAATAGGAGCCAGACCTCTTTTCAGGCTTAATGGGGGCTTGTAGAGAAAAAGATGATAATATATTTAATTTCTTTTCTTTCACCAAAATCAAAGTTGATTATCATATGCTAAAGAGTCCTAATTTTTTAAATAGAGGGTTTGTACCTTTTTTTCTCCTTAAGTTAGGCTACTAATTAACATTGAAGGTTATAAAGTGATAAGCATATATTTAATAAGGTGGATTATGACTTCTTAGCAACCTTTATATCTGGATGACAACACAGCAAAACAAAGGAAAAAAAAAAAAGAAAGAAAAGGATTTAGTATGACAATTAATTCTTAGGTGAGTATAGGAATCCTTGGAAGTGAAAATACTTTTGAACACAAGGGGCCAAAATTGCTGATATCGGTGCCTAAAATGGAGTCCCAATCAAACCAGTGCTTCAAATAATCAATGGTCTATTTAAACTATTCTCTATTTTAGACTTAATTTGATGTTTTCAGTTAATCTAAAATTTTACTTGTCTCTCAGCTTTTATTCTTAATTCTTAAGTCCTGTTTGGTTTGCAGGAAAAGGGTCTGAAATCAGAATGGGCTATTCTAATTTGAACTGTTTGATTGTGTGGAATCGGAATTCTATTTTTATTTCTGTTGGAATAACATTTCCCCATTAGAGGGAATGATCATTCCCTACCCCTCTCTTTGGGTATAAAATCCTATTCCTGTTGACTCTCATTACCGTTCCTGTCTGAACAAAACAGACTATGAAAATGAATCATTTCAATTCCGATTCTAAAAAATTTTAATTCTGATTCCAATTCCGATTAAGTTGATTAAACTAATAAAAGAGCTAAGTGAGAAATTCAACTAAGGTTACTCATTCGAATTCGATGATTGATGAACAATATGGAAAGCTTTTCTACATATCAAAAAAGTAATGTGGATAGCTTTTCATGAATGAAGACTGAAACCATATTTTATTAAATTGTATTTTGCTTTGAACGAGAACTTTGCTACATTGATGTGGTGGCTGATACTGTAGGGCCATTAATGGGAGAGAAAGTTGAGTCCCACTAACAATTTATCTGATTTTTATATTAAGCCAGGTGTTAAACTAGCGGAAGAGCGATATATTTTATACATAGTAAATTAGACAGAAGCAATAATAAGTAATAACCCAAGTACAGTGGCAAGTTTACTCTCGTGGACTCGCACACAATCCCCCCATCCCATCAAGCTTGGGGAGTAGTTATATGTTGCTTATATCCAAATTCAATGTTTTCAGATAGATATGCATCTTTGGTTTCACGTTTTGATGGTAATTAGGATATATATATATTAATTAATGTATTTAAATATGTTTGGATGCATTGATATAAGTTTTTTTTTGAAAACCTTAAAACTTTAATTAAAATAAATGGTATGAATTTTTAATATATAATTAAAAAAATAAAAATTAAACAATATTGATTATCTCGATACACACCAATGCTTAGATATATCAATATTTTAATCTTTGGTTTTAGAAAATCATTGGATTGGAGGAACCTGCTAAATCCAATTGCATTCCTGGCTGCAGCACTAACCCAACGAGTCCATTTATCAAAAGAACCAAAATGGATGGCGTCTTGAATAGCCATCCATTTCCATTATGAAGAAGGAAATGGAATATTTTAGAATGAAGCATTTTTAATTGAACATATCATGTGCGATAACAAGGGATTAAAAAAAGACATTTTCAACTTCATGGAAGTGGGGAAGAAATTTATTTTTCTACCAAAATATCCCTTCATTTGAGATAAGGCATTTTAGAAAATCTGGGAACAAGACAAGATCGAGTATAAACTAAGCTTAATACATTAGAACTCTCTACAGACCAAATGAATAAAAAAAAAATTATAATATAAGCACACATATACTCTTATATTGATTAACTGTTATTTTCATGAAAAGGGAGCCTTGTCAGAAACATCCATTCAATTAAAATAGTCCATTGATTCAATTCAAGACATGGGTCTCCCTACAATCCTACTGTTTTGATTGTTATGAGCTGGTCTCCAAGAACTACACTCCATGTGAGTTTAATATTCTATTTGTCATTCGGCAAAGATTTCTCTCTCTCTAACTTAAAAGAAAAAACATTTCAAATTTGAAAATGCAGTAAAATTCAGTATAAAAAGGATGTTAGGAACTTGAAATCGAGAGATAGTGTAATACTTTTATTCATACAAGGGTTCATATTAGGTCAGGTTGATGGGGTCCACTAGGTTTTCCAATGAGGAGTGAGGACCCTCGTGGAAACCCTAAAAGGCTTGGTCATAGATCTTACAGTGGAGTTGCCAATTTCCAAATTCCAACAGGAGGATTGTGGGCATTCCTCCAAGAGAACATGTTGTGTTGGTCCCGTTGTTTTAGCTGACAGTTTCATCTTACTAAAAGCATAGAGAACAGAGTATGTCGTCTAGGTTTTTGTCCCCAGACTTTGGTATTTGCTTCCAAAAGTTCTGCTTAATAACCTCTTTCTCTCTCTCTTCCTTCCTATTTGGACAATGGATATTTCAGAAGAGTCCATATTTGCCACTATCAAACACAGCAATCTAGCCGAACACCGGGAGCATCTACTTTACTTGTATGTATAAATATGAATTTTATAAGTCATTCAACAAAAACAGTTAATATATGTATGGCATCTATGCTGCAGATACAGCACCGTTTTCTCAGAAAAGGGTGCTGCTGATATGTGGGTTGGAAACATCGTTTTCTGAGAGAACAGTATCTTTTTTTTTGTTAGAAAATGTTACTGTCAGATAGATCATTTCCTGGAGCAACAGCAACATTTTCTGTTTGGTACTTCAAGGAAACGTTTTCAGCTCATGTCCTTGTTGGTAGCAATGAGCTGCAGCTCCAGAAAATGTCAAATTTGGCATTGCTCAAAGCCATGCCTTCTCAATTTCTAAGGCGTGGCTTGGAGCACCGTTTTTTTATGAAAATACAATTCTAAACAAAAAGGTGATTCCTGGAATACCATTTTTTTCTGATGTGGCACTGATGTGTCACCGTTTTTTGGAGCTTTGGCTTTGTTAATTGAATAATTTTACGCACTGTGTGGATAAGTTTTATTTTTGAGCTTTGGGCTGTTGAAAACAAAATTGAGCCAGAAAGTGTTTTGAACAGTTGATAACTTTTGCTTCTGAAAACACTATATTATAAAAGCCAAAACACTTATAAGCCCCCAACCCTGGAGCTTATCCAAACACAATCTTAGCTTGTTTGCAATAAATCTATCGCAAATTGGCAATGGGGAACATGAAGATTCAACAAGTTTTCTGACCAACTATTCAGGGTCCACCTCCCACGAAGTGATGCCAACTATTCGGGGTTTGTGTATTGATTTTAGATTGGTCACAGAAAAGGGTATTTTAGTAATTATAACGTCTATGAAGTGATGTCAAATCCTCCACCTACCTCACCTCTAGGGGTGTCAATCGCACTGGATTTGGTCCAATCCGATCCAGTCTAATGTGAATCCATTATAAATGGACGAAGTCCAATCCAATCCAATGAATATTTGGATCAATTTGGATTTAGATTGATTTCAACCCAAACCTGGTCCATTAACACATATTCTTATCTTATATCAATGGTCCAGATATTGACTTAATCCAACCCAATCCAATATAAATTTGTTATGGACGGACCAGGTCCAATCCAATCTAATAATTTTTTGGACCAGATTGGTCCAATCCAATATATGTCCTGTTGGTCCGTCAAAATTGATTTTGGACTGGATGGGGTCCAATCCAAAACCGGTCCATTGACACCCTTACTCACCTCAACAAAGACTTGTCACAACTCGTTAGGGTCCCTTTTGGATGCGACTTGCGATGGAGACCTATGATCCAATCCTGCCCTTGTTTAGGGTTGGGGAGGTTCCTTCTTCTGGGGTTTCGGGGACGTTCCACCCGCTAGAGTAGATGTAGTCCATTTGCCTCCCAAAAAAGAAAACAAATTTAGGGTTATTTACATAATTTCTGAGTCCCGATATCCTTCACTTTTTCTTGCATTTCCATTCAAGTTACTCTTTGTTCTGTTATCCAAGGGCCGGGCCAATGGGCTACTAAATACCGAAGGCCCATCGCCAACCCAACCCAACCCAAGCTGGCCAATACAGGCCTTAAAGCCTTTACTTTTAAGACAATTATAGACCATGTTGAAATCCATGGGGGCCCATGATATATCTTTACCATAACATTGGATAACACAGGGCGATAAGGGGCCTTTCGTTTCCCAGATGCTCTTCAGTCTTCATTATTGGCCAAAGCCCACCTCCCCAATAGCAGGTCTAATCGTGGTTAAAGACCCCTCCCTGTAACATTCGCTCACAATCTTAATTTGAGTTTATGGAGTGGTGAGTGGTCTTGAACAACGATTAGGGACTACCTGGGCTGGGGCTGAATTTATGCAGGGCTAGGCCCATTACAATTAGTACCTTGTTGTTTCATATACAGTATATCTGTTTTAAATGTTAAATATGGAGCAAAGATGCGTTCGTTTGCAGTGGTGCAAAACTATGGTAGTATAAGTGATTTATATAAGGCTGTGTATGGTTGCAAGACAATTTTATTTGTACTAGTTCAAATGCATAAGACTGCAAATGGAAAGAATGCAAATTCTGGTTTAATTTTGTTTTCGGTGTTACTTTATTTTGATTCAAGCCTTGCTTTACTTCATTTATACTGCAATAAAACAAAATAACATATAATTCAAAATAAAAATAAACCATAATTTGCACTAAAATCATTTTTACTACCATGATTTTGCATCAGTGTAAATAAATTCTGATTTTTTTTTTTGCTTAAAATTTTACCTTGTTTTGTTTCATGGTAGAACAAAAGATATAAAATAAGAACTTAAGCATAATAAGTAAAGGGTAAATTCTAGATTAGTACCCTAAACTTTAGGGGTACTTTCAAGTTAGTACCGGAATTTCAAATTGTCTCTACAATACCTAAATTTTCAAAAACTTTCAAATTGGTATCTGGCATTAGTACTTCATCCGTTATCTCGGTCACGTGACGACATGTGATGGTTAAAAATTTTCAAAATGTCAAAACTACCCTTTTAAGTGAATTTGTAGACCATTTTATCCTTTTTAAACCAGTTTAAAATTTGGGAAATTTAGGATTATTCAGCTTAACGACAATCACTGTTACGACGGTTTTCAGATCTAGCGTTTCAAACGAGAAAGGAGGAGAAACACGAGAGAGGGAGAGAGAGAGATGGCGTGGACGGGTCATCGACCAAGGTCTTTTACTCTCGACAAGTCTTCCTCTTCTCCTTCTGACGAGGCTTCTACTTGAACATAAATAATCTAGGGTTGAGCAAACGGATTTTGATTGACGACGACAAAGGCTTCACGTTCACATAGCGGGAAAGAGAGATCGGAGGAGACAAGGGCTTCACAAACGCCCAGAATTTGTCATTCACCCCAAAACGCATGTACCAACCTACGCATCTATGAGGGCTCACAGTTGTTGCCATGTCGGAAATCCTCCAAACGCATCTTTCTCTTGCTGCTAGTTAGGCCCCGCCTCTACCTCGACGCCTCCATTGGAAACTAGACTTGGGAAGTGAAGGCTAAAGAGATCCTTGGTACTGGTTTTACGTTCTAACTAACTCCTTGTCATCAAGATATGTTTTGGTATTAACATGAGAGGCATAAGAGGAAAAGAAAAGTAATAAAGAACATCGTCACTTCTCTTTCTCCCTCCTCCAACTCCCAGAAGAAACTCGGGTATCAAAAACGATACACGACCGTTGATGGTGAATCTGCCCCCATCACTTTCACTCAACCCTCCTTATGGTGGCCCAAGTGCTTCTTCCATTAATGCAAACATTGTTCAAGCTAACAAAGATCAGAAGATGGCCTCAGCCGAGCAATTGGTGCTTGAGCTCAGCAATACCGATCGTAGAGAAAATGCTCGTCCCTACTGTTTGCTCTGTTTTGATAAAAGAAGAAAAGAATCAGCCTTTAACTCATGTTTCGTCATCAGATCTCTTTGCCTACTTCCATTTACGGTTCAAGATGCATGAGATTTTGCACATCTAAGGAGGCCAGTGTGGCAACCAAATTGGCGCCAAGAGGATTACCTTGTAGGCAATAACTGTTTTTTGCCAAGAGGATTTTGCACATCTTTAGTGTAATGCCTATTGGCCTAATTGTTTCCAGCACCAAGCTATCCAAAGAATAGCTGATCGGATCACAATAAGCACAGCCCGGTCTCATCGTCTCCTCAATGAAATTAACAACCCAGCCCAGTTATATCTACCACTGAACTATCCAAAGAACAATCGATTGGAGCATAATGAGTGCAAATCGGTTTCATTGTCTCCTTCGTGAACTCAACAAGCCAAATAAAAGAAGATACAGGAGAGAGAGAGAAGGCTGATAACTGATGTATAAAATCTAGAGCAAACCCTAGTTGTTGAGGCGCCGAGTGACAACTTTGTCTTCTTCGGTGACGGTGATAGATTGAAAACACTACCCTTTTCAGTTACCTGGGTGTAAATAGGCGAAAACCCTAATCGTATAGGTGATAATATAATTTTCTGATCGTCATTGGTGAATTCAATCGTTGAATAAGTCATCTCCCACATCGATTTTCCAAACAAACCCACCAACAGAAAACATTGCAACTTCGAACAAAACATCAATGCTTGGAATGAACAGTTTGCTCAGTCTAAGGAAAAAAAAGGTTTAAATATTAATGGGTTCGACTATGATATCAGAAAGATATGATATCTGAATGATTTTTCACTAATCAAGTGGAAACATAAATATGGCAGCCAATCAGGTGTTGCTTATTGTGAACATCCCATTGAAATTGGGTGTCACTATATGGCAATGAAAGGAGCCGCCACCCACCAACAACTTGAAATACAGAGTGATGGGCTTCCTAAACCAAGGTTACGGCATAATTCTAGGCGAGAGGGAAGGTGTTAGGCACCTCTCTCCCTTTTGTCTTGTGAATGCCTATCCTAAACTCTAACGTTAAAATTCAAAACTAAATCAATATACAAAAGGCATCCTTTGATTCAATAAGGATATTAACACGGAGAGAGTGTTCTCTCACAGGGTTCAATCTCCTCTTTCCCTCTTTCCGAGTGTAAGAAGCCTTTAGAGGAGCAAATGGACGGGTGTCTACACACCTTCCCCCTCTTTATCCAAGGTCTACCACAGTCCTACTTGAGGTAGAGAGAGAGGGAACTATGAGGAGCACAAAACTCCAAACTTCACTCTAAATCAGATTTACAAAAATAAAGAGGATTAGATCGGAATGTGCTACATGCATTTAGACAAAACAAACAAATTACAGGAGAATCAAATTCATATCATCTTAATTCATCTTTAAACAAAACAAACAAAAAATACATCACGATAAAGGCAACATCAATCTAAACATTTTATTTATGAGAAAAAAAAATTAAAAATAACCAAAGCAATAAAGAGAAAGGAAAGAAAAAAGAGAAAAAAAAAACTGTTGTAAACTAGGATGGAAAAGTTAAGGCCAGATACCTTTGTTTATGGCTTTTCTTTCAAAGTTGGGAGAGGCAATGAGGTGAGTGTTGATGGTCTGATTGAATGGGAAAGCTCCTAACTCGGTTGATGCCCAAGAAGCCCCAAAATATTGTGCTAAATTTGGTGGGAGGGAAATGCTCAAGCTTGATGCCGAGTACGTTTTCTTCCTTCCCTTCTTTCTTCCTTTTCCTTCTCTCTTCTACCTGAATGGAGGAGTCTCCTCTAACCTGCTCTTTTTTCTCTTATTTTTTTTTTATTTTGGTTGAAGGGACAAGCGGGGATGGAGATGATGGTGAGGAGTTTCGGCGTAGTAGTGTTGGAGGAGGGGAGCTGGTTTAGGTTAGACGAAGAAGAAATAGGGGGAGTTCGGTGGCTAGGGTTTTCCTTATGGGAGAAGGTGAGCGGAAGCTAGGAGAGAGAGAGAGAGAGATCAGGAAGAAGGTCCTACTGCAATGGTCTCAGGGCTGAGAGGGATGGGAGTTCGGTGAGAGCATTAGGGAGAGTTCGGTAGTGAGGGAGAAGGGACTGAGTGTGAGAGAGCTTGAGGGAATAGGTTCAACTTTGGTGGGAAGAGTGGGAGAGATGAGAAGGGAGGAGGAAGGACGAGAAGAGATGAGGAAGGTGGAATTCGGTGGTGGAGGAAGATAAGAGATGAGCGGGAGGGAGTTCGGTGGTTCCAACCTTGGAAGTTGGGGGTGAGACGAAGAAGAAGATGAGGGAGGAGATCAGTTCGGTGGTGAGGGAGAGGGGAGGAAAAGAAGAGAGTTCGATGGTGAGTGAGGGAGAGGAGATGAGAATGAAAGAGCTTCAGGGAGAAGAAAGTGTGAGAAGGAGAGTACGAAGACGGTTGGGCTCTGGTGGTAAGACTCTTCAGGAGAGAAGACTGGGCTTCGGTTGGTTTTGTATTATAGGTTTTTCACTTTTTTTTTTTTTTTTTTTCCAAGGTTTTCTTTTAAAACCGAATGGAGAGGGCTTGGCTCGATCAATTGGGAATCGACCGAATTGGGGTGATCTAGTTATGTTTGGACCGAATTGGGTTAGTGTCTAGTTAGGGTTTAAGTGAGAATTGTTAGGGTTTCAGGGTTTGGCTAAAGTGGTTGGAGGGCTATCTATTTGTGCTAATCTAATGAGTGGAGTCTTCTAGACAAGGCTTCTTAAATCACTCTCAATTGTCTCCCCTTCATTTAATGTCTAGAATGAGGGGGATTTGGAATTTAATTTTTAAAATTTGAAACTTGGAGCCAAAACTGGAGGGGGCGTCTAAGGTTTTAGAATTTAGGGTTTTGGGGTGTGGAAGTAAGGGTTAGGCTGATCCAAGGGCGGAGAAGCAAGGGGGGGGGGGGGGGGGGGGGGGGGGGGGGTTCAAATCTAGGGCTAGGATTGATTCTAGGTTTAGTGAAGGCTTTGGGGTGATTTTCAAAAATGTGTAGGGACTTAAGTGAAAAACACAAAAGGGGTTTTTTGCAATGAGAAGGCAAGTCCAAAGGGGTATGATGTGTAGGATTCAAGTGGGTTGAAATTAAAACTCAAGATGTTAGGGTTTATCTCAAACAACGAGATCGCACGAATTAGAATCTTCATAGATGAGGGGTAAAATGGGGGTTTTGTAACAAATTTTTCTAAGGGGTTCTAAGGTGTCCGAAAAGGGTGATGATATGTGATGATGCGCAATCCGGCCGGTCTTAGCTGTCAGCGATCTTGCCTCTGAATCGAGTAGCGGGGGACCTGAAACGGAGGAGATGAGGAAGCTCCGAAGCTTAAGTTAGAATCCTTCAAAGGCGAGATAAACCAGATAGCGCAAAGTTTGCATACCTCCTCTTTGGGGGTGGAGAGCCTTTTATAACCACCTCGCGCACTCACTCCTAGACTCCTATCAGGTCGGGAATGAGTATTTCCGTGCTTCTGCCAGTTCGGGCGTCATCGCCTTTGCTGGGGCAGACCCGTCACTGCTCCTTTTGTCGAAGCCACCTCTGTAGCTGGAGGCAGTGGTGACAGGTGAAGGTGGCAGGTGGCTGTTGGAAATGCGGCCGTCAAGCGTCAGATCCCAAGTCAGTTAGGTGCGCCGCCCCTGGATACGGACTCCTTCGGTGTTAGGTACGGCGTGGTTCGTCCAGTTCAATGCTCCGGAAGCGAAGTGCCTGGAGCGGTGCATGAGGCAAAGTCTCGAGTTCGGATAAGGGGAGGCCCCGAACTGTCATAAGACGAGCCAGTTCGGGTCTCTGCTTTGTGTGACTCGGGGTCAAAAGGGAGAGTTCGGGCTCATCGCAGGGAGTCCGATCACTAAGTAGGGGGCTCGGGCACCTTGCAAAGAGTTCGACCACTAAGTAGGGAGTTCGGGCACCTTGCAGAAAGTTCGACCACTAAGTAGGGAACTCGGGCCTCTTGCTAGGGAGTTTGAAATCTTAGTAGGGAACTCGGGCCTCTTGCTAGGGAGTTTGAAATCTTAGTAGGGAGCTTGGGCACTAAGTAGGGAGCTCGGGCCTCTTGCTAGGGAGTTCGAGTTCTAAGTAGGGAGTCCGGGCCTGCTGGTCCCTTCCCTTTGGCGTTTGTACCCTCGGTATGCTGTCTTGAGTGCCGAGCTACTTGCCTTTTTTGCCACGTGCCGTGATTTGCGAGGTCGGGCCAAATCTTCCTTTATCAATATGGTTTGATGGCCTTGAAGGGTATGCTAGAGTAAGAAATTATGATTTGGAGTGCGTCGACTAAAAAAGGTCGTGGAATTGGAAATTTTCCTAATGGAAGGAGAAAATGGTCATTTTGGGTTTAAAAAAAATAGAGGAGATTTTATTCGGGTATTTAGGAAGGTGATGGCGTGATCTAAGTGTATCAAAGGGTGTACCGTAGTGCAGATCTTGAAATAAGAGAGTAGTGGCCAATGAAAGCCCTCAAATTAGAATCATTATATATGAGGGTAAAATGGTCATTTTAAGGTCTATGGTTTAACAGATCGACGATCAGGAGGTTTTGATGGGGTTTGGGGATGTCAGATGATGTATGACAATGGAATATCTTGAATTTGGAGAGTATCAAACAACGAGGATGGATCATTTGGAATCTTTTTAAGCGAATGGTAAAATGGTTATTTTTCAGGGTATGGAATGTGATGTATCATCAATCGAGAGGTTTTGATGGGGCTTAGAGGTATCAGATGATGTGTAATGATTGATATCTTGAACTTAGAGAGTTAGACGACAAGGATGACTCATTTGGAATCTTTTTAAGCGAAGGGTAAAACGGTCATTTTAAGGCATGAAATTTGGTGGATGGTTGATTGGGGTTTGATGGAGGTTTCAGATGGTTTTGGGGGTCTCGAATGATGTGTCTCGTGAAGATCTTTTATTTGAAGAGTTCCAACCAATGAGGATCGGCGGTTTAAAATCTTTTCGGATGAAGGGCAAAATGGATATTTTGAGGTCTAAAGTTGGACGGATGGTTGATTAGGAAGTTGATGGAGGTTTTGGTAGGTTTTGGGGGTCTTAGATGATGTGCTTATATGAAGATCTTGGATTTTGAAAGTGGCAGCCAATGAGGATCGTCGGTTTAGAATCTTTGTGTACGTAGGACAAAATGGGTATTTTGAGGTATGAAATTAGATGAATGGTTGATCAGGAAGTTGATGGTGGTTTTAGTATAGTTTGGGGGGCTTAGATGGAGCGTCTCGAGGAAGATCTTGGATTTCGAGAGTGACGACTGTCAAGAATAGTCGATTTGGAATCTTTTTGGATGAAGGGCAAAACAGTCATTTTTGGGTCTAAAATCTGGTGGTTGGTCGATCAGGGGTCTAATGGAGGTTATGAAGATTTGAGTGTCTCGGGGGAGCTATTGTGATGGAGATCTAAGATTTTAAGAGTGTCGGGTAACGGGAGTGGTTGATTTGAAATATTTTTGGATGAGGGGCAAGATTGGTATTTTGGGGCCTGAAATTTGTTGGATTGTCGATGAGGTGGTTGATGAAAGTTTTGGTGAGGTTTGGGTGCATAGAGGGTGGTGTTGTGATGGAGATTTATGATTTGGAGAGTAGTGGGCAATGAAAATGGCCGATTTGGAATATTCCTATATTAGGGGCAAAATGGATATTTTTGGTTCTAAAATTTGTTGAATGGGCATCTTGGGGTCCCAAGAGTCTAATGAAAGTGTCTAATGGCTTTAGTGGTTTGGGAATCGTGAGGATCTAGGTTGTGAGTATTTCGGATAACGAGGGGACTTAAAATGGAATCTTGGTTTGATGAATGGGTAAATAAGGGAATTTTTAGTTTGACTTTGGTGAAGTGGCATGGATTTGAATTACGATGTTGTTGTTAGGGTTTGATCATGTTGGGGACGTGTGGATCATAGGTTTTTGGTTTGAGAAGTGTCATATTGTCAGATGTGTTGAAATTGAATCTCTAATGGATGAATGGTGAAATCAAGGAATTTAGGGCTGAAATTTGGTGTGATTGGATGATAATCAGCTTTGCTTCATGTGGTGGAGTCTGATCGGGCAACCAAGGTTCAAAGTATCGATACGATTCGCATATTGATCGTATCATATCGGTACTTAGAAACGACCAAAACATTTTTTTTTTAGTTTTTTTTTCAAATTTTGTTTTTTTCGAAAGCTAAAAACATGTTTTTTATTATTTAAAAAAATTAGGGGTCCGAAACGCCTGGAAACCGTATCTTTTTCAAAAGATATGATACGCCCAATACGAGGCATATCATATCGATATTTTAAACCATGCAGGTAACAGGTTTTGTGGTGTGGTACAATTGGAACCATCGAAAAGGAATCTTATGGATTTGATGATGGATTTGAGACTATCTGAGTTGTAGTTTAGTTTTTTAAGATTTTAGCATGTTTTAAATATGTTGATAAGATCTAATTGGACATTTATAGTGTGAGAAGTGGGTTAAAAAGGAGACTGAACAAAAATTGGATGTTGATATTTATCAAAATTCATGGGCAGATTTTGATTGGTCAAAATTCTTCCAATATATCTTTTTCTGCTCCATAGATTTTTCCAATTTTAATATGTCTCATCTTCAAATTACAAGGGGCATTTATGTCATTACACTTGTCGATTAATGTAATTTAACGGTTTTTAACCAACATGACAGTTTTTTTTTTTTTTAAGTTTAGGTAGTACAATAACACAATTTGAAATTCAGGTATCTCGACTCTCAATGCGTTGCAACAACACGCAGCGCAATACAATTGCACCCGAATTTTGATTGAGAAAGAAAAGACGACTGCATTTGTTTCGTTTGGCTTCCCTTTCTCTTCCCTGCAAGGCTGAAACACTACCACAGGGACAAAACAATCTTTCTCAGATAACACCAAAATCAAATCAGACCCAAAATGAAAAGCTGCAACGCACAAAAGACAAAACTGGGCAATCTATAACATACTCTTCGGTGACTTGTAGCCGCTGGATCAGGATCCATGATAAAATCAAAAGAGTGAGAGACCAGATGATAAAGCAATCCCAGCCATGTTCAGGCCTTCCATTCTGAACTCAGGCAATGGGACCAATGCCCAATTTCCCATCCTAAGGTCATATGTCAGCCAAATCAGGTCCCACAAACCCTCACAATTAGACACCAGAACGACCCTGATTATCCCATCTCTCTCCTCCAAACAACCCGTCATTACCCCGTAAGCCTTCTTAATCCTATTCACTAATCCACTTGGAACCTTCGAGACCAACTCCCACACGCGTCCATCCACGCTCAACCGCCAAAGCTCTATGCACGTAAACATCCTCATCTTCCTTGTACGCCCATGCACCAACTCCGACCTAATAATCACCATGTCACCATCACCGTACACGTGTAACTGATCGCTTGCATCAGCCGTACCGAATCCTACTGCCAGCCTCTCCTCAACGCCTCCCCCGTCAAATCTTGGCCGTAGAACCATCGGTTTCTCTCGTTCGGGCCCAAGCGCGATGACAACGCTCTCTGTCCTCCGATGGACGACACTCAGAAACACTGTCCCCTTCTCAGTGACACCTGGCTGATTGGTTTCCCTCTCGATGGCT
Source organism: Nelumbo nucifera (assembly GCF_055504915.1). Taxonomy (NCBI): domain Eukaryota; kingdom Viridiplantae; phylum Streptophyta; class Magnoliopsida; order Proteales; family Nelumbonaceae; genus Nelumbo; species Nelumbo nucifera. The sequence continues at coordinate 24,716,325 of NC_142650.1, forward strand.
TCCATCGACCGCCACGTGTCCGTTTCCGAGCCATACACGAACAGAGTGGGGCGGTTCTCGTATAAGTCGGCAAATAAAAATTGGAAGCGGTCGGAACCGGGAGGTCCGGCGATTAATTTCAGTCCTGATCGTCGCCACGATGACGTCCCACGTGGACCCAATGGGCTTGGAGGGATCCTCTTGACGGTGTTGCTCTTCAGGTTAACGGCGATCACTTCCCGGCGGTTATTCGACGCAAAGAGAAAGAAGTTGCCGGAGGCGGTCAGGAAGTAAAGATCCTCACCCGGAGGAACGGCTGGAAACAAAAACTCGGCTACCTGTAATTTGAACCAACGGTCTGACCGGTCCGTGAAGCCGTGCAATAAGGAATTACGAGGTGATCTCTTCTTGTAAACGAAGAGCCAACTGTCGGAGCTGGACCTGGAGTTGTACTCACGTCGGAAATCCTCGGCGGAGATAACCGACGTTAGTGTTTTACAAACAGTTCTTAAACGGATGATTTCCGGCAAGACAAGCCGGAGTAGAATCTCTTGTATGAGCTCTGAAGGCAGGAGACAGAGACCGAGGGAGTTTGACGTCAGATTCCGGCTTCCGTCCATTCGCCTCAGGTGAGATGCGGTATTCAGAGACTGTGAGAATCCGTTGACGGAGTTGAGGGCTTTTTATCGTGGCAGTTTTTTTGGCTTTTGTGAAACTTCGTAATTTAAAAATTATAAATAAACCCGGCTTACTTTTTAATTAATACACGAAAACAAAAGCTCAAAGAAATCAGCGTCGTAGGATTTCTTGTCCCCAATATGGGAATCGGACGGGGCAGATGAATCGTATACTCGGTAGATGATCAAATGATGATGCATGAAAACAACATAGATTAAAGATAGAAAAGGTCAACTACGTGGAAGTTCGTTTTGGTGTGGCGAAGATGCATCATGGTTTCATGGACCTACGTGAGTGAAGCACGCGAGCACTAATTGAATGAATTTATTATTAGGGAGGAATGAGTCACGGGCGGTGGTGGGATGGCCATGCATGAAGTATTTGACGTGGACCTTTTTATTTACTAATAATAATTCCTTCTTGGTTAAATGTGTGGTTGGGGTTGCATTGAGCTTTCAGGTTTGCCACGTGGCCTGCCCAGAAGATGTCCACTTGGGTTGCTTGAAAACCTGAGTTTGCTTCGGTTTAAGGCTTCTATTAAGAAAACATACCAGGTTTTATTTTAAAAAACTAATTTTATTGTTAAATTACTAGTTACTAATTTCTACTATGCTGTGGGCATCTTTAATACTTGATTCTTTATTTATTTATACAAATTAATGACTCTTGAAAGCTTAAACCATATTAGAATTCGGGAAGAAACCAACTTGGTTACATGATTAACAATTAATACTTTTTAAACATTTAAACTAGAAATATATTATTAATTAATTAATCCATCATTATTTTAAGAAAACCGTAATTTGTGTCGATGCGATTCTTGACGCCGATGTATTTTTTTTATTTATTTCTTAATTAGACTAAACATGGAAAAAAAAAACTAGCTGAATGCCATCTTCAATATGGTTAATTAATTGAAATGAGACTGGTTGTAAACCAAATAAGTATACCCACTGTAATTTTCATGTCATTTTTTAGGTATTTATAGAATAAATGTTTATTTGCTTATTTAATTGGATGACTGAAGATCCCTTGCTTGAGAAATAGGATTGCTTCTTCCTATTGGCCAAGCGTCAGATTCACTTCCAAATTCCAATTTATGTATTTCTATATATATATATATATATATATATATACAGTGGGCTACCTAATACTACTTGATATATTTTATTTCTTTAAATACTCTCTAAAACTGAACTACAAGGAACCCACTTCGCTTCATATTAAACAATTACATGTCTGATGTCTCGAGTCACTTTCATCCATTATATTAATAGACCCACCCATCTTATTGATGGCTGGATGAGATTCCTGCAGCAGAATACAACTGTTTATGAGAATAAAAGAGCGTCTGATCGACTGTCTTACTGTGTTTTTCTGGACAGAATTGGTTCTTCTTTTCATGTATTTTGCATAAAATTGTAATAATACTTGATGCTTAAAGAATGAAAATTCAGCTGGATTAGAATACATTACTTGTATTTTCTTAATTTTTTTTTATTTTTATTTTAAGTAAGAGTATAAGTATCTAAAAGCATTTATTATTAATAAATAGTTTGTGGCGAATCGATCATGCTTGTCATCCATGTGCATATCACGTGCCTTAATCTGTCAAGATATTTCTCTATTCCAAGTGTAGTTTGATTCCTACTTATTGATGTTGTGATTGTGCAAAGGAAGAGGATAATATCTGTTCAGAAGAGAGTCCAAAAGTAGTTTATTAGTTGAACAATTTGTATATATTATTACAAATAGCGGCCTCAGTCAAGGAGAAGGTGAAACCTTAGTACTCCAAAAGTTTGAAAATGACTTTCAGGGGCCTTGTCTTAGTACTGTTTATTTACTCGAGGCTTTTAAATAAGGCAGCTGAAAGTGATTTCAAACCGTTGGAGAGTTCAAATGGTTCAATCGCTCGAGTCCGGTCCAGATGGGGAGGTTTTAATTTATTCAAGTCACTTTCACCAACTCCCCAACCATGTAAGGTAGTTATCATGGGCCCTATGATACAAGAAAATCGAAGGTCATAGTTACAACTACTGTGCAATCCAGGTAACAGACTTAGATGCCTAGATGGGAAGTTTTTAAATTTTTAATTTATTCAAGTCACTTTCACCAATTCTCTCTAACATAACCTAAGTTGCCATCTATGAGATTCTTGGGCCAAAAGAGTCCTCCATTCAGGATTCTTGTTGAACATGATGAGCAGTATATAAGATTTTCTAGCCCAAGTAAGCTTGTCAACATTCTCATCATCAAATACAATATATTTAGCCAAATGGGTGGCCCAAAGAAGCAAGGATCCCCCCACCCCACCCCACCCCACCCCACTATGACAACATGCTCTAATGCTCATCGCTAACTGCAAATGGGGTGGCCCATTTGCACCCACAAACCATTCAAGTGCCTCCAAGTCTGAGCTGTCAACAACAAAACACTGAAAGTGTTTTGACTTGTTTAATCTATTTGCTGGTTACCAAAAACTCTGAAATGGGTCATCCAGTCATGATGATCTGGGAGGCTATGGCCTCATCTTGGACCAGAACCAACTTGATCCAACCCTGAAATATGGTCCACATGGTTGGGTTTCAGTGAGTTTGGTTGGCCATGTTCCTCATGCACCATTGGAAGCAGATGTTCAATTCTTCATCTCTAGGCACTATTGAACCTCAATTTTTCTTTCCAAAGATTACATTATATATTGCCAGAACAATGGGTACTTTGGGGTAAGGGAGAAAGTGGATGTGGGTTGGGGAGATGGGCCCTTTAGCCTGTAAACTTCTCTCCTTTCCTCCATTCTCTTTAGAATATCTAATCCGAACTAAACAGTACTTTCTTAATGTCAAAAAGTGTTCTATCTTCTAATAAAATATTGGAAATTATGATAGTGGAGGTTATTAGTTACAGCCATTGAACCAGGATGGTTTCCTTGGAATATAATTATATATCATAGGTTATATCTTTAAAATAATAATTATAAGGGACCCTACTTACGTTGTTCAAATATCAATGAAGCTCTGACATTGACTATGTATATTGGTAATAAACTTTTTTTGGTAGAAATATTGGTAATAAAATTAGGGAAAAATCCTGATCAGTACCATGTAATTTGGCTCAAGTGATAATTTGGTCCCCGAATTTTAAAATACGACAATCTAGTACCTGAACTTTCAAAATGTGTCAATCTAGTAACTAAACTTTCAAAATGTGACAATCCAGTACTTGTTATGAACCAATCCGTTAATCAGCCGTTAAGTGACATTTGAAAAGTCAAAAATGTCCTAAGAATGCCATCTAATTCTCTTTATCAACCATCCAAACATTGACAATAAAATGAATAGTTATAAATTCTATATTCTTCTAAACAGTCACCAACTTTTTTGAATAGAAGAGGCTAGTTTTTGGGACTGTTCAGTTTTTTATCAACATTTGGATGGTTGATAAAGAGAATGAGATGACATTTGAATGGCATTTTTGACTTTTCAAATGTCACTTAATGGTTGATTAACAGACTGGTTAACGGTAAGTATTGAATTGTCACATTTTAAAAGTTTGGATATTAGATTGTCACATTTTAAAGTTTGGAGACCAAATTATCATTCGAACCAAAATACAAGGTACTGATCGAAAATTTTTCTATAAAATTATATGCAAGTAGAATCGTTCTGGGTTTGAAATGGATCACCCTATTTCCAAATACATTTTTCTATTGATATGGCCACACTGTAACCATCAAATGGAGGGTGACATGTAGACCCAGTCAAGGGAAATTTGGGGTAGTTGCTGATGCGAAGGAATAGGATGGAGGAATATATATTACAAAAGAAAAAGAAAAATAGGATGGGGGAATACCGAATTGAAAGGTTCGACCATCTTAAAAACCAGGCCAAACAAGAAACTCTGTCGAGTGAGGAGACTCAGACGAACAAGGAAATATAGTCCTTTTTGGCCAAGACCCCTCTAGGGCTGCAAATGGAAGATCATGATCCGATCCGTTTGAATCTGATTTTATTTTTGTTGGATTCGGATAATCTTGTATCGGATTTTCTGATTATATATATATATATATATATATAATACATATATATATATATTTTCTTTATATAAATTATTATGTTTTTCTTTTAATTATTTATTAAAAATTTCAGAACTTGAATCGGATCAAATCAAATTTGGATACCTGATATCCTTAATGGTTTCGGATTTAAATCGATCTGGAAATTGTGAGATCCAGTTGGATCTTCAGATCATGTCATATCTAGGATATGTGCTATCGGATTGGATTCGGATATACCCCGATTTGAATCTTATATGATCCGTTTGCATCCCTAGACTCCTCTATATAAAGCCACTTAAGCCAAGGTTTAATTTGTTTCACTACTTCTCTATCAAAGCTCTGCCTTTCCCTCTTTTTTCCTCGTCTAATTTACACATTGAAGAAACCTCCCTCGGGAGCAACTTCGGGGTCTCTAATGTTATTTGTGCTTGTGGTTATCGAAGCCCTAGGTCTTCTAGATTCTTCCCTTATTGCATATCTGTACAGTAACAACTAGGGATGGCAACGGGGCGAGTTCAAGGAGGGTTTTGTAAATTCTAGATTCTACTTGCCTCCCTAAACCTCCCAACCCGTACCCAGCCCAAAACCCATAACAGGTTGGATTTTGAGAATCCAAACCCTTCCCATACATGAAAATTCAAAACTTCCCTAACCCTGCTCTCCCTGTTTCCCTAAACCTCCCAACCCATACCCGCCCCAAAACCCATAACAGGTTGGATTTTGAGAATGCAAACCCTCCCCACACATGAAAATACAAAACCCTCCCCGACCCTACCATCCCCACATTCAAGGATAGGGCGGGTTGGGTTTATCTAATTTTCTATTATTTCTTGTTATATATAAATAATAAATAAGTAAAATACAATAGTATAGGAGTCGGGAAGGTCAGGTTTAGCCTAATACCATTCCCACCTGTACCTGTACGGGTAGAGGTGAGTACCCACGGGTAGGGTAGAAAATACCATCCTACCAACATGTATCATTCAAATCATTTGGCTATGTTTGGTTTGAAGGCATTTACCTTTTCCTTCCTTTTGGTACATTTTCCTTCAAACGAAATACATCCTAATAAGCCATCTAGGTTAGGGGTGTTTACAGTCTAGTTGATTGAGGTTTAAAAAAGATCTCAGACCAAATCAATTTGAAAAAAATTAAAATCAAATCAAACCATTTTGATATGAAAACTGTATCGAGCCATATTATTGAAGTCTGGTGTAGTTTCTAATACGATTCAGACCATTCTATATTGGTTTAACGCAAAGAAAGTCCAAAGAACACCATTACCTCTCAACCCAAAGTTTTATTTCTTTTTTCTATTTTTTTTTTATTTTTTATGTGCATGTAGAGAGAGAATTAAAAGTTAAAACTTTTATTTTATTATAAAATAAAAGAATTTAATATATATAATATATATTTACGAAAATACCAAACCATTTTGAAGTACAAATCGAATCAAATTACAAATTTGATTTGGTTCGATTGAGCTTTGCAGTTTGGACTTTGGACAGTAGCCACCGTAAGCCGCTGTATGAGCTGCCTCATTCCATTTAAATTTCCTCCTTGTGAAATTAACAACACTTAATCCTTAGGTCTTTGAGTGGGTATTGGATTATGAGGATATCAGAATTCACGTAGCATGAACCATTTTCAAAGGGTCCATTCTATTTTAATTTGACAATCATTGGAGGCAATTACATTGATCAGGGAATGTTTATTTTCCTGGGTATACACATCTTTTAGGTGGGTATATTAATTTTTTGATTTATGAGAAAGTTGTCAATACTTGAATATGACAAAAATATCCCTTTTGATAATGAAATTTTTGTGGTTAAAATAGTCATTATCTTATTTATTAGAGAAATAAAAAAAATAAATAAATATATTTACCTGGATAAATGTTTCCCAGGAAATACATACCTGAGAATAACTTACTGAAAAGTAGACGGGCCTCTGAACTTTTTATCCATCAGAGCCACTTCCTTCATTGCCAAGGCTTCCAAAAAAACCCACTATCCATTGTTGATTTTAAACCAATTTTGATCCAACAACTTCCTAAAGGACACTTCATCCTTTGCTTCACCATTCAGTCGAGTCTTTAAAGCTTGGGTCCAAAATCATCATTGAATTTTCTCCTTTTTGTTAACTTGGGAGCAGAAGCTGGTACACAGTGTGTGGGTTAGTCTCATACAAAGTAGCTGTTAGAACCAAACTGAGAAGAGTGTGAGCATTAATTTCAAATCTGCAGCCAAAACTACTGCCAAACCATGCATATCTCGCATGGTTACACAAGTTGAGTGTGGAGTTCACATCTGCTGCGGCCACAGTGACATTACTCCCTTGGGAGACCCTTCAATTATATTAGTAAATAGGAAAAGGAAATTGTCTGAAACTCACCATGAGTTTTCAACATTTCCCTTAAACTCACCCTAACTTTTTAAAATGTCTAAAACTCACCATATCTATAAGTTTTTATTTTCCAAAACTCACCTTCCATTAGTGCATCATTAATGCTTCTTAACAGAGATGCCCATGTCAGCATAAATAACAGTTTTCATAACCAAATTACCCTTGAATGGCGAGTTAGAGGAAAAATGGTCCTTTTAAGTTTTCAAATTTCTTGTTTTTTTGCATTTTTAGTATTTTGTTATAATTTCCAATGTTTTTATAATTTCTGGTTTTTTTTACATTTTCTATTTTCTACATTCTATAATATTTCCTGTATTTTTTGTTATTTATTTGTAATTTCTGTGTTTTCTATAATTTTTATTTTCTGATTTTGTTTTTCAATTTCTATAGTTTCTATAATTTGAAAATAATTTTTTTATTTTTTTTACAATTTCTATAACATTTTATATTTTTTTTGAAATTTTTATGTTTTTATGTATTTTATATTTGAAAATATTTTTTGAATTTTTCCTTTTTTTCATGTCTAAATATTAAAATTGTAATTGATGGTGCACGATTTGGATGCTCTTAGCTGTAGGGCAGCTTGGATGCCTATTGCCAAGTAGGGTGCTTGAACTGTAAAGAAAAGGAGGAATCAGAGAACCCGGGGTGGCTAACCCGGCGGGGTCGCTCCGATGCTTAAGTCAATAATAGTAATACGCGAGCTGAGAGTTTGAGAAATAGGAGAGATAGAATGCATTTAATCGCGTGTACTTGGGTCCTGAGGGGTTGATGCCCTTATATAGTTGAGCTACCGTGGGTTTTACGAAATGACTTCGAGATTCTCGGCCCGTGTAGACGGGATCTATTCCGCTTTAGAAAGAGAGTAACGTACCAATCAATGAAGTCTATCGTTATCGTCCGATATGGGCGGGGAGAGGATAAGGCTTGCCATTACGCGGCGTGATCCCGGGAGATTCAGAGTCCGTTGAGAAGCTTCTAGAGTCGATTACGTGTCACTTTGGTACTCAAGAGCCGAAGTGGTTTTGGTGCCAAAGCCGCTTTGGTGCCGAAGTGGCTCTGGTGCCGAGGTGCCCAAACACCCAGGCTCTTGATCTGCTGACAAGGCTCCCCTTGCCAAATTGTCATCCTGCTGGTAGGTCGTGTCCATGTGTCATTTACTTACTAGGTCGGGCAAAATCACCCCTCATTAGTAATATATTAACACCTATTAATTTATTTTGTATATATTTTATATTTTTCTATGAAGAAGGTTAAAATGATAATATATTAACACCCGTTAATTTGTTACTTTGTTTAACGTAGTTAGTGACATATTGAGTTTTAGACATTTTAAAAAGTTGTGATGAATTTAAGAAAAATGCTAAAAATTCATGATAAGTTTTGAACAATTTTTCAATAGAAAAATGCCAGCATTTGCAATAAATTTAAGTAAATATAAAGCATTTTACCCTTTTTTTTTTAATTTCAAACTCATGTGTCTGCAATTCACGACGTACGTTGGTCGGCTTCTATTCCCCTATTGGCTATTGCTCAGGCTTTTTACCTAACGGTAAGGGCATTGTTGCAAAACTTCCATTAAAAAACACGTACCTTAATTGGGAATTGGGATTGTCCAAATTGTTTCTTCAAACTTATATTTTTTCTTTAACCTAAGTAGTAGGTCCAACCCCACTTCAATTGCTCACAGTCACAGCCAGATTTGATTGAAAAATTGACCTTTCGTATTCAGTGTCCACATGAACCTTTCATTTCATTTCAATTAAAAAGAGACTGAATAATTGTTAATGTCCACCACCCTCCTTGCAACTAGTTCAAATCTGCGCCCCACAAATGCCCCACACGTCGAACGTTCGCCATCTGTCCCTTCGCACGCAGTTAGCTTGTCCCGCATGCGAAGCTAACGGAACGGCCGTTAGCTCGTCCCGTTAGCCCCAAAACTATCCCAAAATCGAATTCAAATCTCAAAACCCTCGTTTCCACACTTCACATTCCCGTGTGCTTGAACGTTCTTCTCCCTTCACCCGAGTTCTCTTCTCCTTTTCCGGCACCGGCGACCTACAACGACAACCGGCGATCACCCCCCTTCTTTGTTTATTTGTTTTTGGGCGGTGCAGCCCGATAAGAGAGCTTCTGTCCAGTGTCCAACACATCTTCTGCTCTCGCTCCCTTGTATTATGCGCAACACTTGGCGTTGGATTTTATCACTCTGAATTCTTTATTCTGAATCCTCCGCCGGAACCGGAGGATCCTGTACGTCACGTTAGTCTTTTACACCTACAAACCCAGTAGTTTATCGTAAATTTTTCGGAGAAGTATTACGAGACTGTAGACTGTAAAAAATTTGAACTGGCTTAAACGATGGATGGTTCAATCGAGCGGCGACCCCTGAAAACCCTCAAAAAGCTCAAGGAAATGCGGTCTCCCTCTGTCAAATCAAATGTAAAGAGAAGAAGAAGAAGAAACAGTTTTTTTTTTAATGCAATCAAACTATTAGTATTTATTATCCGATTTAAAGAACCACAGCAAACAAATCAATCCTTTATACAGACATCCATTATACTATAAATAAAGAAACCCAAAACAAAGTCAAGGAGACTTAAGACTATTTCCTTCCCTCATCCTCCTAAATTTTCTGAAAGAAATGGAAAAACAGAAACCTTTTCCTTTTCTTTCTTTTAATGGGTTCCACGGTTAATCATCTCCCTGTATTGATTCAACGACTCCTGCCTCTGCAACCTCATCTCTTCATTGAATTTCTTTATAAACGCTTCCACCCGCCGGTTCAGCTCGTCTTGATTCAACGACGGTTCTTTCCGAAGCTTCCCCGAACCACCCGGGGATGGACTCAGCGACGTCTCCAGATTAGTACGGTCCCTGAACGTCTCTGCTTTTTTCACTTTCGCGGGGGTTGGCTCTTGCATTCCTTGGCTCGGGTTGCTGTGGCGACGGTTCTTCACTATTATTTACAAAGGCCTTTCTCAAATATTCCCTTTCTTTTTTTATTTAAATTTCTCCAATCCCATGAACCTATTTTTTTGGAAGGTTTGAATTTAAAAAGCTTTTATTGTTCAGGTATTTTGCCAATTGGAGATATTTCCAATACACAACTGGGATGTGCTATGGGGCACTTATGGGGCGCCAATGTGAATTTGTATTTTATTAAGATAAACCATATTACATAGATTATACTAGCGGGCACCCATATGATGTAGGGGATTGTTAAGGAAAGCTAAACAATAAAACACATAAGAGTATACAATTGTTTTATATTTCTAACTTTTTAAATAATTATTAATTACTTATATTTTATAATACTTTTAATAACTTTTTATAATACAAAAATAACAATAATTTATTTCAGCTAAGTTTGTTCATCGAACTGATGAGACCTACCAACCCGATCAACTCGACCCAAATTGCTCAAGTTCTAATATTTTTGGTTGAAAATGGATCAGTTTCGCTGTGGCCATTTGTAAATTGACCAAAATCGAATGACCCAATCATAGATATATATTAATATTTTTATATTTTAAATATAATTTTTGAATACGGGAAAGTGGGGACATTCCCATATTTCTTAGTCTCAAATATTTTATATTGTAAATTTATTCTTTTAATAATGTTAATGTCATTTTTAAAATTTAAAATTAAGTTTTCAATTTAATACTTTAAACCAATTGATCAAATCGACAATCAACCCAAACCAATACAACCCGATTTAGATAGTTTTTACTAATGCTCAGTTGATTTCAGGTAACCAACTTTCCAACCTAACCATATCGATTTGGTTGGCCAAATAGCCTACAACCAAACTAAACCAGGCCGTGATCAACACTCCTAATTTCATCTAAATTAATATTTTAATCTCTAATAAATAAAAGTAGTTTAATATCCAAAAAATATTAAAAATTTATAACACAAATACACAATTATTGAAAACATAATGATAATAAAAATAAAATAAATAACTAATAAAAATAAAATAATTACAAAAATACAAAAATACTAAAGAAATATATTAAGTTTGTCAATAAATATTGCAATCTCAAATAATATTAATATCTAATAAATATCAATGAATAAAGTACAACAAAAATACAATAATACAATAAGTATAGTAAATTAAATTTAAAATGTTAAACAACAGTAGTTTAATGTCCAATAGTTATTAAAAATTTTCTGTTAAATAACAAAAAAAATATAGATTTATACATAATTATTGAAAATATACTTATCATAAAAAACTAGAAATAATTGCTGAAAATACAATAAATTTTAATTTTAGTATATTAAATATAGATTAAGATTTTAAAATTATTATTAATGAATATTGTTTTTTTGAAAGTTATTTTTCTATAGTTATTAATTGATATAAGTGAAATTGGTTATTTAAAATAAAATTTAGTTATTTAAATAATATCCTTATTTAAATTCTATAATTTTAATTATTTATTGAATTTAATAATCTATAAAATTATAATTCATTCTATTGTTACATAATTCTATTATGAATTTTGTAAAAATATTATTATTATTAATTTGAATATTATGTTATGATTTTAAATAATTAAATCGTTATTTAAATATTTAAATAATATCTCAAATGTTTATAAATACTCATTATTTGAATTTAAGATATTTAGTTATTGAAATATTTAAATAATTAAATATTTTTCTATATAATGATTTTGTTAGTACTTTATTATTTAAGATATTTAGTTATTGAAATATTGAATAATATTTTATTTTTTAATATTAAATTTCTATTATTTGAATAATCTAAAAAATCTTAATTTATATTGTTAGTACATAATTCCGTGATGAATTTTGTAAAAATATAAAACTATTAAATATATGAATATTATTAAATCTATTATAATTATTTTTTGTGTTTTTAATAAATATTCTAAAGTTTATACTATTATTAAATAATTTAATTATTAATTTTGTAAAAATATTAAATTATTATTAATTTGAATATTATGTTATGATTTTTTTATTTTAAGATTTTTTTTTATTTTATTGCATAATTCCGTTATTTTAACTATTTAAAATATAGTTATGTTAAATATTTTGTTATTTCAAATATTTAGTTATTTAAATATTTAAATAATAAATAAAATATATTAAAAATACTCGTTATTTGAATTTAAGATGTTTAGTTATTGAAATATTTAAATAATTAAATATCTATCTATGTAATTATTTAGATATTTTTAGTATTTTATTATTTAAGATATTTAGTTATTGACATATTGAAATAATATTTTATTTTTAATGTTCAATTTCTATTATTTGTATAACATTTAATTTTAATAATCTAGAAAATCATAATTTATATTTTTAGTACATAATTTTGTGATGAATTTTGTAAAAATATAAAACTATTAATAATATGAATATTATTAAATGTATTATAATTCTTTTTGTGTTTTTAATAAATATTTTAAATTTTATACTATTATTACATAATTTCGTTATTAATTTTGTAAAAATATTAAATTATTTTTAATTTGAATATTATGTTATGATTTTTTTATTTTAAGATTTTTTATTTTATTGCATAATTCCGTTATTTTAACTATTTAAAATATAGTTATGTTAAATATTTCGTTATTTAAAATATTTAGTTATTTAAATATTTAAATAATATATAAAATATATTAAAAATACTCGTTATTTCAATTTAAGATATTTAGTTATTGAAATATTTAAATAATTAAATATTTTCTATATAATTATTGAGCTATTTTTAGTATTTTATTATTTAAGATATTTAGTTATGGAAATATTGAAATAATATTTTATTTTTTTAGTGTTAAATTTCTATTATTTGAATAACATTTAATTTGAATAATCTAGAAAATCATAATTTATATTGTTAGTAAATAATTTCGTGATGAATTTTGTAGAAATATAAAACTATAATAATATGGATATTATTAAATCTTTTATAATTATTTTTTGTGTTTTTAATAAATATTTTAAAGTTATTATATAATTTGTTGAAATATTTAAATAATTCTTAAAATTTTTAATTTAAACTTTCTTTGGAAAGATATAGATAAAAAGTGGCAAAGAGGATAAATAGGAATTAGAGATAATTTGGAGAGAAATTCTCTAGTAAATTAGAGATAAGTTAGGAGATAAATAGGAAATATGATTTAGGAGAAAGTGGGGAGATAGTTTAGGATAAATTTTATGAGAGGAGATTGTTGGGAAAGTGTGGGTGAGAGAGAGAGAGAGATATTTTAGATAAATTTTTATGAGGAAGGAGGGTATCTCATTGGTTCTTTAAAAAATGACATAGAAGAAAAAAATAAAAAAGACAAAAAAAAAGAGAAAATTTCTTCATTGCCTTGTTTTAATATATATATATATATATATATATTAATGGTGAACAGTCTCCCTTCTGTAGGGTTATCCCTGATTCCCTGGTCTACCCCCATTCTAGCTAAGATCTCGATACATCAAGCTGCCACCCTTTCCACAAGGTAGTCTTGATTTGAAATTTGAACATCACCAGAGGACTTATGCTCATCCTGTTGTCCATTTGGCTCAATTCGATAGAAGACATCAATGGTCTCTCCATCTTTGTCAGTCTCCCTTCTACTAGGTACTACAATGTCGATTCTAGGCTCATTCATTTGAGTTTTTGAATGTGCCTCTTTGAGAGTCACTGTTAACTCCTCCATTTTCTCCAGCAATGACCATCCATCCTGCTTCCTCCTCCACCCAGACTTCCTTCCCCTTTAATCTTCTCCCCACTTCTGCAGAAATATTTGGCCCCGCTAAAACTCTGTAAATCCACTCTTATTCAATAGTACGGATTCATTCCAAGTTGCCTAACTCTTAGTATTCTCAGGTAGGGTCTTTGGTCAGACTCTTACCTCTATCAGTGAGTCCCCATCCTTTACTCTTGTAATTTTTTCTAGATAGAGAGAGACGAGAGAGAAGAGAAGAGAAGAGAGAGGAGAGGAGAAGGGAGAGAGAGAGATTCGATTGGGAATCAAAACTATAGCTGGCGGCGCCCAACTTATCTTTTATATTAACTTAATATAACAAATAAGAAAAAATACAACTATGCCCCTGAAGGCACTCCCTACTAACAAACAAATAAGAAGAAAATAAAAGACACTGACTAACTCTCTTTTCTAATTGTACCCTTTCGCCATCGACGAGCTTTGTAGGTCTCAACCCTGCTATCGGGGCCCTTTTTCCTCTTGTAAATCCATTTGCAACCAATTGTTTTTACCCCGAAGGGTGAATCTACTAGAGTTCAGACTCCATTAGCCTCCATTGAGTCCATCTCAGCTCTCATGGAAGCTGATTCCTTCCTTTGTGTGTTTCTGACTTGGCTTTCAAGATCTTTTATTGATACTAACACCAAAACCTTGTTTATGATTCTTTGCTAGACTAGAGATAAACTATTTGTAACTAATTCTATTTTGTATGTCTTCATATTTGGGATTCATACTTTCTAGGTCTAAGTATTTCAGTTTTTTTACCCATCTACTAATTTATACTTTCAAAATTATTGGTAGTTCACAACCAATTTAATTCTTGGATTTTTCTACACTGATTTTCTTATTGCCAAAATCAAGGTTAGATCTGTCATTGTGTAAATCCTATACCCTAATTTTTTTATTGGAAACGATAATTTCATTAAGGAGCGTTTAAAGTACAAAAGTCAATCCCTAGTAGAGGGAGTTGAACAACAAACAAAATACATTACCGCACTGCCCAGTAGGGGTGTCCATGAAAAACCGAAAAACGAAACCAAACCAAACCGAAAAAATCGAACTGCAAAATATGGTTAACCGAACCGATCGGTTTGTTTTCGGTTAACCTACAAAAAACCGACGGTTAACTGAACCAACCGGTATATATTTATATATATTTTTTTAATATGTCACATATTTTCTGTATATTATATATAAATATATATTCATTATATATATAAATATATGCTTATATTATATTTATAATAATCTATTAATAAATATATTATATATTTTTAAAATATTTATAATATATTATATATCATTTATTATTTATAATATAATATTATACATATATATATATAATATATGTTATAAATATAAAAAACCAAAGAACCGAACCGGTGGACCGGTTAACCAGTGGTACCGGTTTGGTTTGCAAAATATGCCCATGGTTTGATTAACCGAACCGTGGACACCCCTACTGCCAAGTACAAACTCTCCCTTGCAGTCCCTTGTTCCGCTAAACCATTAGCTGATCTTCTTGCCCATTTAAAACAATCACCCTTGTTAAACTAATTGTCTATGTGGTCACGCTCCCAAACAACCTGACTGCTTCCCCTCAATTATCAATTGAGAATCACACTATACCCTGAATTTCTCTATTTCAAATTATTGTTTTCAAACCCTAATTTCTCCACGTTAAGACCATCAACCATTTAGACCTAATAACCTACTTTAAGAATCATCCATCATCATCCTCTAAGCCTTAACCCAACTATATGGGGTTAGCTACATGAATCCTGTTTGAAATTTCCTTCATGCTTTATGTGTTTTTTTATCAACCCTGGTACATTGATGTCTTATTTTGATCATTCTCACTTTTAATTGGTGAAAATAATCTATATTCTGGAAACTTTTTTCTGGCTAATATTCTGGACACTTGGATTCTTTTATTCCTTATGATGCTTAGTATTACTTCCTCAAAATATGCAGGCATTCACAGAGCGGCAGTATCCACCAGCTGAAGTGGCCCAGATAATAGATTCTGCTGTTAAAAGCTTGCAGCCATGTTGTTCTCAGAATCTTCCCATTTATGGAGAAATTCGGAAGTGCATGTCAATTGTAAGAAACCAGATATTGGCACTTGTACCAACATAGACTCAACCACCCTACAGTAGTGTCTACTGTGTATATTACAATCATGCTAAGTGAAAAAATTTTGTCGCCTAAATTCTTTTCTTTCCCCCCCCCCCCCAAAAAAAAAAGCTCCAATTGTAGGGATCAATCCAACAATCCTTTCTTGGGGTATTTGGGAAGTCATGTCAGGTACCTTCTTAGAAAGTTAGAAGATATGCCAGATGCCTTAATCTCTCAACCTTCAATTTTCTGAAATTCAATAAGACTCCCTAAAAAACTATTATAAATTAAACACCCCAAACCATGAAACACTCAGATGTTAAACTGATAAGAACAGATACTACACTTGATCTTAGCCAAAAAGGCCGAGAAAGGTATGGATTCATCTGGATCTTCGATCACTTTTTATAGTCCATGCTACCTCTTCGGCTCTTTTCACTAGCCAATGTGGGACTAAAGCCGAGACAACATGGCCTGAGCCTGATCAATCAACACTAAACTCATTTGCTAATAAACCGCCCTGAGGCCTGATCGACCACCCTCTTTCCTCTTGCGTTTTTTTTCTGGGTAGGCAGTCGGCACTCTCGCTTGCCTGTTGAAAAGACTTCGCCAGATCTTTCCAGGACCGAGACAACATGCCCTGAGGCCTGATCAATTGTAAAGCCATGATCATTGATAGCTGTTTCAAAGTAAATTTTCAACTAAGTGTACAAACACAGTTCTCGTAGACGGATCCTATGATCCGGACACCGGAAATGCAGCAGCTATCTTCAATGAATTGAGTAACATCATACATGCAGAAGGACATCAGTGCCGCAGGGCTTCTGGATCGACAAAAGCAGAACGGGTTATCAATGATCATTCTCAATTCTGATGCTCAGTCGTCTAGTAAGGAATAAGTGTAGCAGGATGGAGAAACCTCTGAGAGAGCAGGCTACTCATCTTATTCAGTTACGTATTTTGCATGTCAAAAAGAGACTAACATAATAGATAGAGAAAATGAAAATTTTGAATAAACGAACTGGGTAGGGGCCGCGCGAACGCGTACCCCCGCTGCCACAAATTATGACGTACACTCTCCCACTTGGGAAGATGTTAGGCGGGCACCCCTCCTTTGTGCAATGGAGGTCACCAACCTAGGCTATGGACCTTGTTGATCACCCATTAACCCCGCCCAGGTAAGTATGTTTAATTACCCAATCTTCCACTCTATTTATAATGCTTCGTTTCCTCCGCTGTTAGCTTCCTTAGCCGATGTGGGACATTATACTAACTCCAATTAGACTGTTTAAGCATGTAAAGGCCGCTTTTGCAGTCTGCAGATGGCAAAGTTCTATTAGATTGAGAGCCTCTCAGCTGGTTATTTAATCCCCCGCGTCATGCTTTTTACCCAAGTTTCTCTTCTAGCTTTTGTTTTTGGGTGAAGATAAATTAGTAGATTAAGAACTAACATACAGAGTTTGACACAGACAACAGACAGGAAAACCATTCCTCCCCAACCTCAGAACAAGCTCGGCTTGAGTTTAACAGTCTGTTTCGTCGATTCATGTATCGGAAAGCTTGAAGCTTAACACAGCCCAACTATAAGCCAAGAAAAGCATTGCCAAGGCTCCCAGGATAACTCTATTACCTGCACAGGAAGTCAGGAACACTACTGAGATTTGTCTGGGTTACCGAATCAATTGAATCACTAGACAGTTTCTTTAGACGCGAGAGTCGAAACAACCATTCGTACCGTCAGTGACATAACATATCTCAATCGAAAAGAAAACCATTTAAAGAAAAGAAAATAGATACAATTCTTATACATTGATTTGGTGGGGTGCGCCAGGCCCGTACAGTAGTGCAACGCATGGGCGACGCGCGAGATCCCCAGTAGCAAGCTACTGTAGTGGGTTCTCCCCCTAAAAAGATTAATTTAATATCATGTGGACCGATGGTCCACGTATCAGATATTAAACTGATAAGAACAGATACTACACTTGATCTTAGCCAAAAGGCCGAGAAAGGTATGATTTGTTTACTGTCTTCCATCACTATTTATAGTCCGCGCTACCTCCTCGATTCTTTTCACCATCCGATGTGGGATTATATATCCAATAGCCTGTGGTCACTCGTCATTGTTCCCTGTTTGGATCTTTGAAATCCATCACGGGTCCTATAGATAATCAATTCCATTGAGATAGAAACCAGCTTGTACACAAAGTTACAAACTCTTAAAGGCAAAATCGTACACATGATACCTCAATCAAATAGTTAAATGTCCTCTCTTTGATTGTGATTATCCAATCCTGTGCTGTGTTTTGGGAATTGGGGTTTGCCTCTTTCTGTTTGTCTTTCAATCCTCTCTCATTCTCGTCTTCTTGAACGGAACGGGAAGAGCCTGCTTGCTCACGTCGGCTCTGAGCGGCTACCTTTCTCCTCCGAGGTGATGCAACCAGGACAAAGCCTCCGACGCTTAACTTTCTCGTCCGGACTTTCAGCTCAGGGATTGTCATCTCGAATCAGGCATCGATGGAGAAGAAATGGGAATGAACGAAGAGGGAGAGAGATCATTCCATGAAGTCAAGAAGAGCAGCTCGATATGTCTGTAATTTATCATCCTTGACGCATTCTATCCCTCCATTGATTAAGGGGATGCAAAAAAGTGAAAAACCAAATCAAGATCTGGAGCTCTCTCTCGATAGGCAAGATCAGATCGGTTCAGAATCGAAGGGATTTTCCTTTGAATCCACCCCATAAGCTGCCACGTCAAAAGTGGATTATGGGTTACCGACTGCACCACAATCCCCAGAAACGATTCCCCCCTCGGACTGTTCTTCCTCTTCCCAAAACATACTCCCTCTGCTGCTCTGAAAATCTAATAATATTCAACACAGAAAGGAAAAAAAGAACAAATTAATTTATAAAACCACAGCGGAAAATTACAAATAAATGTCAGTCGTCAGTCCTCCTTCTGTGGGTGTGTGGGAGGTGGTTTGGAAATGTTCATGTCAACTACAAGACCAGAAATTGAAAAATAAAAAATAATTGTAAGGATCAAAAGAGAACAGAAAACGGCGAACTTCGCTCTGGTTTTAGAATTTAGAGCGCCAAGACAAAAGAAAGCATCCGGCGTCAATGCTGAACAATTCAAGAAACAAACCCGAACTCAGACTGACCCGAAAAATACGAAACATCCAAACGATCGATCATCCCGTTTCTCCTTTCTTTTACACCCTTCAGAGTTAGAATCACCTGTATGTAAAGATCAAAAGTTATACAATCATCCTTACAACTTATGTGAACTTAATTAAAGGATCTAATAAGTAGAAATTAGGAGAAAAACGAAAGTGGAAAGCGGGTGTCAGATCGAACCATATCAATCCGAGGCTCCGAGAAGAATTTGTGAACTCATGTAACTGTCACCTTAAAAAAACAAGGCGACCCCTCCACAGATTACAAACAGGCCCAAAAAAGGTTCTGCCCACTAACTCCTTGCTTTGCTAAAATATCAACCATTGCATAGCTGATCTCCTACTCCATTTAAACCTGACTTCAAGCTCCCACTATCATATAATAAATATAATACATTAGTATATATGTACCAAGAAATTAGTACATAATAGAAATTACCAGAAATTAATAGAAATTATATAATAGAACTAATTTCCACTAATTGGCTAATAAACTACCATATAATAAGTATAAAAAATAAGTATATATTGACCAAGAATTCTAATAAATTAGTATAATAGAAATTAACAGAAATTGGTAGAACTTAGCCAAAAATAACCACTAATTTTCATAAAATACGATAAAATAAATGAAATTAGTATAACTTTATAATGTAAAACCAATTCAGGGTCTTTTCCACATCTTTCACAGATATTAGATTCTCCTAACCCTCTTTTGGAAAGGTTTTCTTTTATTGCTATTCCCTCTACACAACATCTCCATATGAAGTGTTTTAGGTTCAGTTGGCAAGCTCCACACAAGATTCCAGAATTTGTTACTTTGCATGAGTTCTAAATTTTCTTCTTGCATTTGTCTGGCCAGAAAATAAGCTGATTTTACTAAGAACTTTCCATTTTTTCTACCTAACCAGATTAGTTTATCATTCCATGGGTTAATTGGGATATCCAACTCCAAAATTTTTTGGGCATATGCTGGAGGAATAATGGAGTTTATGAGATCAGAATTCCAGCTTCTATTTTCCTGGTTGATTAGGTCAGGCACTAGAAGGTTTTCCCAATCTTTTTGTCTTGGACCCATTAATTTAAAACCTTTTATATTTGGGATTCACGGGTCATCCCAAATTTTAATAGTTAATCTATTACCCACTTTCCAGCAAATACCTTTTTCTAATACTTTCTTTCCCTCCAAGATGCTCCTCCAACCCCATGAGGGCTGGCTTTTCAACTTAGCATGGGTGAAATGATGTTCAGGGTATTACTTTGCTTTTAACACTCTTGCCCACAAGCTTGTTGAATCAGTACAAAGCCTCCTCACTAGTTTAGATAAAAGAGCAAGATTAAAAGATCTAGAGTCCCTAAAACCTAACCCCTCATTTGATTTACTTTTATAGATCTGCTTCCGGTTAATCCATCTTATCTTCCTTTTGTCCTCATTGTCTCCCCACCAAATTTTTTTTTGGCTTTTAGTCAAAGAGTTACAAATGCTATTACAGTACTATAGACAGACTTCATAAGGATCTCCTTTCCTGTTTGAGATAGGAGATCCTCTCCAACCTTTGAACCTTTCTTTTTTTTTGTTCTCTTTTTCTCTTTCATAGATAGACAAAAAAAATGTTGTGTTATCATTGTAATTGATTCTTTCTAAAGCAGATTAGAAAAAAAAATGTTCCCGTGCCCATTGCTTATTGGCTTGTCAGGTTGGGAATCTAATAAGAAACTGCAAGATTGTGTCTGAAAATTGAAATTCCTTTCACAATCTCGCCATCTTTGACATAACTAAAGCTCCATAGCTTCTTCCCTTGCCAAGTGGCAACCATGAAAATAGAACAGTGGACTTATTAAGTTGGGCAAGCAGCGGTGGTACTCCTCATCTACCATGAGATCTTCCAGTGCTTTAACACAGAATCAGGCCGGTGTATAAGAACAGAGACTATGGATTGAAGAAGTTAAGTTAGCTTCTATTCAATGTCAAATTTATAGTTGATTACATGTACAAGTGTTCAAGAGACAACTATAATAACCGTCTCTAATGACAGTTGTAGTAACCGTTCACACAAATTCAACATGTGTCTAATAGGCCCCCTCAAGTTGGAGCATGGGGTGGAACAATGCCCAACTTGGGAGTGAGAAGATGAAAGGAATCCCGTCCTAAGGCTTTTGTGAAGATATCGGTTGGTTGCAGATGTGATGGAATGTAAGCAGTAGTAATGTCGTGGGACTGAAGGTGTTGTCTGACATAATGGCAATCTATTTTGATATGTTTGGTGTGCATGTGAAAAACGGGGTTGGCTGCTTTGTGGAGAGCTACTTTGTTATCACAGAATAGTTGCATTGGTTGGGAATGAGTGAGGCCCAAATCATGAAAAAGAAGTTTGAGCCAAATAAGCTCACTAGTAGCAGTAGCCATGGTCCAGTATTTAGCTTCGACAAACGAGCGTGAAACCGTTGATTGTTTCTTGGTTTTCCACGACAAGGGGGAAGAACCGAGAGTAGTAAAATATCCAATGGTGGATCGCCGAGTAGACGGGCACCTAGCCCAATCAGAGTCACAATAGGCTCGTATGGAAAGATCACAAGACAATGATAGAAGGATACCGTGGTCTGGAGAAGATTTCAGATAACGGAGGATGAGCATGGCTGCATCCAAATGTTGTTGTCGTGGATTGCCCATAAATTGGCTGAGTATATGGACTGAGTAATAGATTTCTGGTTTGGTAATGGTCAAGTATATCAATCGACCGACCAACCGTCTATACTAATTTTGGATTGGTTATGGGAGATCCAGAATCTGGTCCAAGATGATATTGTTGCTGAATAGGAAAGGCACTTGGTTTAGACCCAAGAATACCAGCTTCTTTGAGGATGTCAGGGTGTATTTTCGCTGGTTGAGAAGAATTCCTTCTTTGGAACAAGAAACCTCAATTCCTAGAAAGTAACTTAGGGGCCCAATGTCTTTTATAGGAAAGCAGCTACTAAGATGTCTCTTGAGTGCTGAGATGTTGGTTGGGTCTAGACCTGTTCATGGGCTGGGCCGGGCCAGGCTCGGGCTGGGCTTTGACTCTTTATTAACAAAAAAATGTTAGGCCCGAGCCCGAGCTCAGCCCGACCAACGGGCCTACAACTTGGGCCCGAGCCCAACCCTGATAAAAAGCCCGAAGCCCGACCTAATAAAAGAAATTTGAATTTTTCCCTATTCAAATGGACATTTTCTATTTTAATTTAGATGTTTTTTCCCCTATTTAAATGAACAATGGGACTACAAGTGAATCAACAACATTCTCAAATAAAAAATTTTATTCAAATGGACATCACATAGGGTTTTTACTTAGGTTTAACTATAGGTCGGGCTGGGCCGGGCTCGGGCCGAGCTATTTTGGCAAAGCCCGAGCCTGGCTCGAATTTGATGCGGGCCGGGCTTTTTGGCCCGAAGTTAAGCCCGCGGGCCAAAAAGCCTGTTCAAGCCCGTTTGGGGGCCGGGCCGGGTCGACCCGTCGGGCCACTCGACCCATGAACAGGTCTAGTTGGGTCATCACCCACAATTAGTAGATCATCCACATATGCCAAGACAGCCATGAAACTCCCAAATTGGCGCAAAGTGAAGAGTGAATGGTCAGTAGAGGATTGAACAAATCCACGTAGTTTGGGGGCATTAGACCCCTGGGTCGGGCTTTTACTCTTCATAAACATGATTTTGTTAGGCCCGAGCTCAAGCCCGGCCCAACCAACGGGCCTATAACATGGTATAATTACTTACTATTATTGATAAATATTGTTAATAACGTTCTGACAACCGATGGTTCGACCGTCCAATTCGAACGGATGGCCCGTTCTAACAACAAAAATTACAAGCAAAAAATTATGGAACCATTATGGCCATCGATTTTTGGATCGATGATTCGATCGTCCGAATTGAACGAATAACCCATTCTGACAACGACGAAAATTATAGGCAAAAAATTGTGTGTGTGAGATCCATTAAGCAGTACCATACGTGTTATGTCATTCGAGCGTATGACTCATACGACCCGAAAATGGAACCGTTCTGGCCATTGGTTTTCGGGTTGACAATTCGACCGTCTGGTTTGAATGGATGGCCCGTTTTGACAACAAAATTAAAAATAAAAAATAAAAAAACGGCCCAAAACCATTGAATGGGTCAATGGGTTAACGGTTTGACAACTTGGGTCAATGGGTCGTTGACTAATTCAACGGTTTTTGTCCAGGGACCGGGATTGGGGTAAAACGGAACTGGTTGCCTGGACAGTACCCAATTTGAAAAAAAAAACAGACGACCCGTTCTGACAAAAAATTGAGTGTCTGAAGTCCATTAAGCAGTACCATATGTGTTATGTCATTTGAGTGTGTGACTCATACGACCTGAAGACGAAACTGTTATGGCCATTAGTTTTCGGGTTGACGGTTCGACTGTTCGGTTCGAAAGGATGGCCTATTCTGACAACAAAAAAAAATGACCAAAAACCATTGGACGGGTCAATGGTTCGACCGTTGGGTCAATGGGTTATTGATCGATTCAATGATTTTTGGCTAGGGGCTGAGATTATGATAAAGCAGAACTGGTTGCTTGGATGGTTCCCAATGTAAAAGAATAAAAAAGGCCAAAAACCATTGAACGGGTCAATGGTTCGACCACTTGAGTCAACGGATCGTTGACCGATTCAATAGTTTTTGGCCAAAGACCGGGTGAACGGATCAACGGGTTGACGGTTCCTTTCCAACTCCTACGAAGCAGGGTCCCTCCGCTACTATCTATTTATTTAAATAACACCTTAAAGCTTAAATTTTGATAATATAACCTTAATGGAAATGATAATGAAATACTAAATAGTTTTTTTTTTGTAAAAAATATTAAATTAGTTAAATGCTAATACTTAAATATTTTAATTAATATTATCTATATATTATATTTGAAATTCACCACTTCAAATATAAAACATTATAGAAATTATAAAAAATTAAGAAAACCTTATCTTATATATATATATATATATATATATATATAAATGGGTGCTCTCTGCATCTAGGAAATGGAATTTACTCGTGCGAGCACCCATTTCCTATAGATAATAATAATCTTAATTACTGATTATTACATTAATTTAATAAATATAATTAATAATTACTGATATATATTTTTAATAACTAGATATTTACATAAATTTTACTTTAAATTAAAATTATAAATATTGTTATTAAAAAATACTGTTAACAAATTTAGTAACCCAGTTTTAATAATTACTGATTATTATAATAATTTAATAAATATATAATTAGTGATTATAATTAATAATTACTATTATTATAAATATTGTTAATAAAAAGATATTTACTTTACTTTTACTTTAAATTAAAATTATAAATACTATTAATAAATTTAGTAATTATTGTTATATTAAAAATAATTAAAAATGTTATTAAAAGTATTGTTATTGATTATTTAATAAAATATTATAATTACCGACTATTACTGATAAATACTGTTAATTTAATTTAATTTTGGTAATTATTAATTTAATGAATATTGTTAATAAGTCATATTCAAAAATTTAATAAAACTGTTATATTAAAGATAACTAAATAATATTATTAAAACTACCATTAATGATTATTTAATTAAATAGTATAATTACTGTTGTTAATAACATTTTGACAACCGATAGATCCATCGTCCGGTTCAAACGGATGTCCCATTTTGACAACAAAAATTACAAGCAAAAAATTACGAAACCATTATGGCCACCAATTTTCGGGTCAACGATTCGATCATCCGGTTCGAACGAATAGTCCGTTCTGACAACAAAAATTATAGGCAAAAAATTGAGTTTGTGAGGTCCATTAAGTAGTATCATATGTGTTATGTCATTCGAGCGTGTGACTCATACGACCCAGAAACGGAACCATTATGGCCATCGGTTTTTGGATCGACGGTTTAACCGTTTGGTTCGAATGGACAGTTCGATCGTTCGGTTCGAACAAACGACCCATTATGATAATAAAAATTGCAGGCAAAATATTGAGTATGTGAGGTCCATTGAGCAATATCATACATGTTATGTCATTCGAGTGTGTGACTCATACGACCCGAAAATGGAACCGTTTTGGCCCCGATTTTTGGGTCGATGATTCAACCATTCGGTTCGAACGGATGACCCATTCAAACAAACAAAATAAAAAAAATAAAAAAAAAACAACCAAAAACCATTGAACGGGTCAACGGGTTGACAATTCAACCACTTAAGTCAATGGGTCGTTGACCGATTCAACGGTTTTTGGCCAGGGATCGGGATTGAGGTAAAGTGGAACTGGCTGCCTGGATGGTTCCCAATTAAAAAAAAAAATAACGGGTGACCCATTCTAACAACAAAAATTACAGGCAAAAAATTGAGTGTGTGAGGTCCATTGAGCAGTACCATATGTGTCATGTCATTCGAGCGTGTGACTCATACAACCTGAAAAACGGAATTGTTATGGCCATTGGTTTTTAGGTCAACGGTTCGACTTTTCAGTTAAAATAGATGGCCCGTTTTGACAATAAAAATTTTTATGTATATATTAGTATAAAATACAAAAACCTCCCCTAGGTTTTCTGACTATCATAAAAACCTCCCCTATATTTTTTAGAAAATATACAACTACCTCCCTTCCTAGACAAAAAATCCAACTTAATGTTTTTGTTTTTTTTTTAAATAACTATTTTGCCCTTATATCTATTTATTTAAATGTAGATATATTAAAATATCCTCCAAAACACTGTTCATTTTCAAAATGTCTATTTGCCCTTAATTAAAATATCCACGACACATCACTCCTGGAGTAGCGGAAGCAAGGGAATCATCCCAGATTGCAACCTCTCCATGGATTGGCCAGTGGGGGCCTCACCACCAAACTGCAACCTCTCAGTAGGATGGCTACTAGCTAGTCGACCTCACATCTACCTTGCTCTGTCTCCACTCCATCGATTGAACAGAGTGAGAAGCAGGACCGTCCTCACTCGCAGGTCGCAACAGAAGAAAAAGGCGGGAAAAGATCACTACAAGGAAGGCCATTGCCCGTTGGAGTTAAATACATATTCCAATCTAATGGCATGAGAGTTTGTAGTTCCTCCCCTCACTAAAAAGGAAGGCGGCTTCTTACTTTACAAAAAAGGAGCCATGCGCTCAAACCTTCACAAAAAAGGAGAGTGTGTGGCTCCTCCCAATCTAATTGCTCAGACCTCTCACGAAAAAGGTTGGAGTCAAAAGAAAAACAGTAAAAAAATTGGAACTAATACCTGCCTAAAAAAGGTTTAAGCAAGGAAGGAACTGGGAGCAGGGATGTCTGAAACCAGAAACAATGGAAAGAGAAGTAGAAGGATGAAGAATCGGAAGGTGGATTTCAGAAGCGTGCAGGAGGAAATCATCTTCCTAATCTTTGTGTAGTAAAGAAAATGACTTAGAAATTGAGTTCTAAATGGTTAAATCAATCTATTGCTTAACCAATCCTTCAAGCTTTGGCTGGAAAAAGCTCTTCATCTTCTTCAACGTTGAAGGATATCCAACGATGAGTTTCTTGTGAAACCCAGGACCAATGGAGTACGTATGTGGAACCCAGAATTGGAGATCTCTTCTTCTCTTAACGCTTTTCCTTAGTCCTCACTTGGTGCTTGTTCGAACCTCTGTTCCACCATTTGCACATCAGGGAAAGAAGATGACAGGAAAAAAAATATTTTTTTCTACAAGTTTTAGTCACATTTTAAGATGACGTGATGAATTGTTATTGGAGGTTGCATGCAGGTGGATTGAAGGGTCCATATAATGCATCAGAGAGAGAGAGAGAGAGGCTCTAGTTCTTAGTTCTCGAGAAGAAAATGAATAGTATTTTGGGGAGTATTTAAATAGATAGACATAAGGGTAAAATAGGCATTTAAAAAAACAAACACATTAGATTGGCTTTTTTGTGTAGGAATGGAGGTAGTTGCAAATTTTTTAAGAAGTACAGGGGAGATTTTTGTTAAAATGAAAACACAAGGGAGGTTTTTATGATTGCCAGAAAACTCATGGGAGGTTTTTGTATTTTACCCTATATAATAAGATTTGTGCACATTCTCCAAGCTAATTTGGTTAGCATGGTGAGTTACCCAATTAGCCCATCTCATTGACATCCCAATTAGGGGTGCAAGTTTTAACAAATTCTTCACCCAACCCGACCTAAGTTGAACCCATTATCCCAACCTAATAATTTATAATTTCCTGTGTAGTAGCTTTAAATAATTAAATGGGATCGTATTCAATTATGGCCCCGTTCGCTTTTTGGTAAGTTATTTACCCAGGTAAATGCACTTACCCAGTTAAGTGTTTCTAGGAAAGATTTATCCGAGTAGGTGCATTTACCCATGTTCTTTTATTTCCCATGCAAATAAGACAATGACCATTTTAGCCATAAAAATCTATTATTATAAGGGGCATTTTTGTCCCATTCAAGTGTTGGCAGCTTCCCCAAAGGTGAAAAATTTATTTACCCACTTAGGAAATGAGTATCACTTACCTTGTTCCCACATAAATCTAAAAAAAGATCATGAGATTCTTGATCAATGGAAATCAAAATCCCATTTACCAACTTTCCCCTCTCAAAATCCCAGTGTACAGGCTTCAATTCATATTGACTATGTGCCCATAAATAATAACAAGAAATGTGATCTGCACTCAGCACTATCATGATCCTTGTTTCTACATAACAAGAGTGTAGGAATCTATCTTATTGATTAAATTACAAAGGAGAAAATAAAAAGCAGAAAAGATCAACTAAGATAAACATAATTAGCAATAAGTAAGTGACAGTAACTCATCTTTCACCAAGTCTGCATCAAGACATGGATTTCCTCCACTTGGGAGTGATTCTTCCTTGCACCAGCTTCGTCTTCATATCCATAGGCGTTCGACGTTCAAACCCCACTTCGCCTTCACCCTCAACCTCCTCATCCTTCTCCCCAACGCTTCCAGGTTTGAATAGAGGCATTCCTAACTTCCTCCACTTAAAGAAGCTCTTCTTCTTCTCCATGAGCCTATCTATCTGTGCTTGCATGGAGTTGCACTGCCTCTGAAGCCTAAGAACGTCCTCGCGCAACCTCTTTATCTCTATCTGCTGAGCAGTCATGTCGCGCTTTGACATGCAGCGCGCTGGAGGCTCAACTGCAGGGTTTGGGCTTCTGGGTCCACTAAACGAGCTGCTCCAATCAAGATGCCGGTTGATCTTTGTGTGTTCAGAGAAGAGCACTTGGATTACAGCCCGCACAGGCAAGCGGTCGTTCTGCGCAGCATGGAGTGATGCATCTGGAGACAGTTTTCGGCTGTCAATCAATCTACAGAGGCTCTTCCTTTCTTGCTTGGACAAGCTTGGGTGTGCCTGCAAAGGTTTCAATTCTGTCGTAAACTTGTATCTATATATGGTGCTATCAAGCCTACTCTGAATAATCATGGCTTCCTAGAGGATCTGATGGTAGTTTAGTTACAGAACAATAATCGCTACTCCCAGTTCCCCTAAAAAGTTTCTTTGTTTTCTTGAGCTGGGAACAAATTCTGTAGCTAATTATGGGTAAATTTGTTTGGGATACTGAAATGGGCTACAAACAGGGGAAGGGGAGAAAAGGAAGAACTCTTCATTACTAAAAACAAGAAAGGAAAAGGATAAACCGCATTTGTTGGTTAGTTTCTTCTGAAAGAAAATTTACCAAAACAAATGTAAGAAGATCTGATCCAAGGGAAGATTGATTCAGTCACCCAGGCACCCACCAGCTTGTAACTTGTGCAGCATGGTTGGTTGGACCCACTGAACTGAAAATAAAGTTCTGACTTCTGACCATTAAGCCCGATTATTTTTTGCAGTAACAGTTGGGTTGGGACTTTGGTATCACTTAATTAGCTCTCGCATCGCATTAGGTTCTAAGTTGTAACAGTTGGGTCACTTACTCGCAGATAAGTATCGACGGCTCGATACAACCCATCATCCATTGCACGGGCATGGCTGGGGAGAGCTCCGGCAAGAGCAGTGAACTCAGGCAATGTCAAATTGGCATCCACGGCAGCTTCTGCAAGGTAGCTATCAACAAGCTTGGCCACCTTGACCAGAGCGGCTCCACTCTTGGCTGCTTCATCCAAATTGACGAACAACCTGACCAACCGGAGAACGAGCTCAACATCTAGCAAGGTGCCACAGGTGTGACTGAAGGCCGGAATCATGAGCTCCTTGAGTGAGGCCTGGTCAAGCTGGCACGATATCCTCTTCTCGAGCTCGGCACGGTAGGCAGGCTCAATTCCAACCATGTTACCAATGCGGAGGAGTCGCAGCAGGAAATTGCATGGAACAGAGTCTTTCTCAGGCGGGAGAATTCCAGCCAAAGTCTCAACGAAGAACCTCTTCTTCATCCATGAAGCAGTGACGCTCTCCGGTGATTCCTCAAAGTGAGTGAGACCCTTGCTGTTGGCGTCGTCGCCTGACAAGTCTGGGAGCCACTTGGAGGCATAGTGGGCTATGATTGAACCGATGAGATCAGGACGTACCCCTTTGGCCTTAATGCCAGAAAGGGTTTTGACAAAGTAATCCATGTCAAGGATACAGGCATCGTCGAACCAATATTCTACTCCGAACTCTGTTGCTGGCTTACCCTTCATGTCATCAGAATCCGGCAACTTCATGTTCTTCATTCCGGTGTAGCAGTAGAACTTGTTGGTTAATTTACAGATAGCGATCGAGGACTAGACAACACTAGGGTAGAAAAAGGTGAGGCTCCAGACACCCTATCTCTGCTGGAGGGTCATCAGCCAGAATTAATGACTGAAATACCCCACATATTCTACTACATCTACAGGCCACATGGTATGCTGTTTTCACACAAATGAAATGGCTAATTTGGAATTGTATATATAGTTTTTCTTTACCGTTGCAACTTGGAAGAATGGGATGAAAAGTTGAGAACAAAAACAATGGATAGAGTACTAGAGAGAGAGAGTAGTTTTTATTTTTACAGTGCTTTCTGTTCATGTCCTTGTCATCCTTGGGTATTGTTGCAATGTAATTTTGTTCTCTAGAGAGTAGAGACCTCTCTCTCTCTCCTCTGTGTGTGTGTTTCTGACTTTTTCCCTAGTACCCAAATTGTTTCGGAATCCCTATTGTGTCACACGTGATTGAATGTGTATAATAAAGAGGTGAATGCTGGTAATGTTCAGAGATTAAGATAAAAAATATCAGAGAGTCTCACTACTCAGAACTGGTTCAATAGCTGCACATGTTTAATTGGTTGCAGCAGCCATCAAATCACAAAATAGTTGATAATTTTACCAATCTGACCATTAACATTAACTTGATGGAAGATGATCATCTCAGAGCCATAAACCCAAGTGTTGCTCATGGTCATGGATATCAGACGGTTTGCTCAACAAAACAACGAAGACTTGTAAGCTATTCACTGTGAAGACTGAAGATCAACTGAACTTTCCATGTCCAAAATGGGCAAAAGGGCCGGCGGTACACACCGCAAACAAAACGTACTTTTCTATGAAACTCCAACCACCTCCACGTGAACATGGATTTGTCTCAGTAGTCAGTACTGCTAGCTTGTGCTTAGGGGCAGGATCTCCAAAATGGACCATTAATTAATAGGTGGGTTGCATTGCAATTTGCAAGACCACTTTGTATGGGCCATGCATGGGGTCTATATCTGGTCTGGCCCCATCTTTTAAGCTGTTTCCAACTGCAGACCATCTCAGCAGGGTTCAGCCTCAGCCCACTGGCCTGGCCCTATGTTGGGCATGAATGAAGCTAAGAGCCTAAGATGGCCCATTACAGCCAGGGCCAAGACAGAACCAGTCCATGGGCTAGACCTAGAACCTTCTACCTGTCAAAGTGGGTCCTCACTCCTCATCTATGAGTCCAGTCCAGTTGGGTCCCCACACAATGTCCAAAAGTCTCTGCTAGCTAGAAGGAATAAGACGCAGCGGTAAGCTTCGACTTTCGAGTATGGGCAAAGAATAAAAATTAAGAACTGATGCGTAGAGAAAAGGACATGCACAGAGTATGACAAGCTTTTGAGAACGATCAAAAAGTTTTGCATGCCAAAATATGGAAACAAGGAGGGTAAAACAGTACCACTCCCCTTTCCCTTTGTCAATTACCATTTGTAATTTTGCAGGTTTTTTTTTTTTTTTTAATATTCAGAAATTTACCAAAGGTTTAAAGTATCGATACCTATCACATTGTATTTTATATATTGTATCATATCCGTATGGCAAGTCGTCAAAAATTCTAAATACCGAAAGTTAGGGGATATTGACGGCTTCAACCCTTAATATCCATCTTACCGGACCTGGATTACATTTGAACCCACATGGTGATTATCTCATAAATGGAATGGAAAATCACAAGTCATGTAGAGAACCCCATATACTTGGAATAAGGCTTAGATGTAAGGATGGCAATTTTCCTGTAATGGGGCCCCGCCTATTCCCAAATTGGGCAGGTTTTTTTTCAATCTTAAACGGGAATGGGGCAGTTCGAATTCACCTTAAACTCAGTGGTAAATTATTAAAATATATTTAAGTTTAATATTAATTTCTAAAATATCTTTAAATTTTATCAAATTTCTTAAAACCTTTAAGGTCCAATAATTTAATGTTTAAAATACCTCTAAATTTTCATAATCCATTGTTTAAAATATCCTTAAATTTTCATTATATAGTTTCCAAAACACCCCAAATATGATTCATTTTTAGGTGTTGACTCGGGGTGGGGAAAATTCAGGGATTCCCTATCCCCAATAAAGAGGAGATGCCTTGCCCCGCCACTCGGGACAGGGCAAGGGATTTTGGATATGGGGCGGGGACGGGGAAGGGGTGCCCCACCCCAAACACGCCCCATTGCCATTCCTACTTAGATGATGATGAAAGGATAATAAGAAAACTGTAGATTTTATGGATTTGATTTGTGGTAATGGTGGTGGTGGTGTGGTGTGATGTGATGATGTAGTTTATGAGATGTGACAAACCATTATGTGTTAAAAATAAAACTTTTGACCCTTTCATTCAGAAAAAAAAAGAAAAGAAAAAAGAAAATCCCCTTCTTGAATGAAGAATGGACACAAGCATTGTATTGAGCATTTGAAAGGTTTTTTATTGGGTTCTATATGGAAAGACATCGGGAAAACTTTATGCCTTGTTTGTTTGGCGGATTCTAGTAGGGGGGAAGTCGGTAATCCCATTGACCAATTCTCCCACATTCTTTTTGAGGATTTAGGTGGGATCCAAGCTAAATATGTTTTCCTCAAGTATCGCTTACTTGGGTTGGTGTTACCTTTCTCCTACCACCAAAAATACCCATTAAAACAATATAATCCAAAAAAATATAAATTTGAGTTCAAGGATAAAAATGACAAAAGATTGAACATTAACCACTTACCACGAAAAATGGGCGAGGTAAAAGAATATGGAAAAATTGAGAGGCCTAATTTACCTAAGTAAGTTTAAAAAATAAAAGAACATTGATAAATGACCTCTTGGTGAACTAACAAGACCTTACAATCAATCAACCTACATCATAAAATATATTGATGACCAATCATGTGGTATTCATTAAAATTCTTGGGGTGCTTTGATTGGTCAAACTCTTTGAGTATTTGGATATCATAGATTTTCCCTTTTTTATTGTTTATTACCTGATTATGTGTCCATGTGTCCATCAATCGAATACTTGAAAAGACATTTATGTCCTTCATTCAATGAGCAAAACCATAATAACAATGGTACGTGCATGGTGTTTTCAACTAATTTAACTAACGGAGAAGTACGGATAGGCCCAATGCAGATTTCTGATTTCCACTACAGAGCTATAAACATTTAAAATGTCAAAACCCCCCACTCTACACACCAATGCCCTCCCGTGAATTGACATCAATTCTAAGTTGGCACCCACCCCAACTGTAAAAATCCTGACCCTGGGCTGAACCGTCATTCTCCCTTTAATCAATGCCATGCCATGTAATAGGGATAGAGAGGTAGGTAAGGTGTGGAGAGAGGAAAATAAATAGATTGGATTTTATTATTTGTTGATTTGGACGTGAAGTCATCATATTTACATCAGTAAAGATGCATAGGATGTGAGTGATTTTAGCACGTAAAATTAAGGTTCAAAATATTGATACTCAAAAAATTGTGTATCATGAGTTTTTAACAATCTGTACTCTTTTTTCCTTTTTTTTTTCTTTTTTAGTTTTTTCAGTTTGATAGTTTACATATAGGTATGTGAGAATGGCTATTGACATTTTAAATTATTAAAATCTGCAACCTTGACACTGATACGATAAGCACAATATATAATGCGAGAAATATGATACTTAGAACATTACATAAAATTCTTAGTGAAAAGATAAAAAAAAAAAAACCTGTTAAAAATTATAGGGTGAGATATTCTTGGTCTTTCAGAGAATGTGGTTAATTGGGTTGTCCTAATCAGGACCCAACCTTGAGTGATATTTTGGAAGGACATGATTAAATGGGCCATACTGTGTGTGTTTCTAGTTTTTTGGGTGTGATTAGGTCATATTATGATAGGCATTAAGGCAGTACTTTTCTCTAACTAAAGAAAAAAGCACTACTCTTTTATATATAGCTTCTTCATCATGTGGACCTCTGTCAAGAAAAAGAGGCCCTCATCTGTTGTTTTCATAGAGAAGGGCCAGAAGGCCCATTAATACAAGTTTGTCCCTATTTACAACTCCCCAGTTGGATTCAGTGCATTATTGATTCAAATCTAATATTCTTTTTTTTTTTGTTTTGTTTTTTCGGTCATCCAAACTTTTCTATATAAAAGAGGTTTTTTGTTCACTCGAAAAGAGAAAGAGAACAACATAAACCAAAAACACTTGTCACACAATAATAGGTTAGTATTAAGTATAGAAAATCTGGATTCCTCTCCAATACACCCATGTATTATAAATGGGTACATTGGCTGTGAAATAGACAGAAAATGTTTTTTTTTTTTTTTCTTTTGTCTTGAAGCAAACTACTTTTGGTCTATTTGTTAAGAGCGTGCTCCAATTGAGATATGAGAGAGATGCTTCAAACACCCACCATCCAGAAAAAAAAATGAAATGACATCCACACAAGCAACAAAATTACTGGTGCACATAAAAATCTTATTAGTGTATAATAAACCATGTATCAAAAACACTGCATAAGAAAGGATCCACCTGGGATGATACTATGTTGTATAAATCATAGAATTGCTTATACCATAGGTGTTTGATTTTTCCGTGGTTGTGTTCGTGTTTCATTGGTGTACAAACAAAATCAATTGAAAGGCATTTTCATTTTGTTGTTGGTTAATGGTTTCACAAAAATTCCTATTCTTTTTAACACTGAGATAGATAGTTCTTTTTGAACAAAATTACATAGTTCAAAAAGAAGGCTGAGGACGGATAAGTGATCCTATGTATCTCGAACCATATTCTTATATTATATAATATATATTAATAGATTATATATATAGATATATTTATATATATGTATGTATGTATATTTACATATATATACTATATATTAATAGATTATATATATAGATATATTTATATATATGTATGTATGTATATTTACATATATATACTATATATTATATATATAGTATAAATGAAACAGGCTTGAGTCAAAAGTTTGGAAGTTCGAGTTAGCTACGTTTGATTGCAGGTCTCTCAAGCAGTTGAGGTGCTGACTCGAGGTCTCCCTCAATTGCCGAAGTGTCAAATCGAGGTCTCCCTCAGCTGCTACAATGTCGAGCTGAGGTTTCCCTAGCAAGCGAGGTGTCAGGATAAGGTCTCTCTTAGTTGACAAGGTGCTGAGCTGTGGTCTCCCTTAGTTGTCAAGGTGCTGAGCCAAGATCTCCCTTAGTGATCGAGGTGCCGAGCCAAGGTCTCCTTTAGTGGTCGAGGTGTTGAGCTAAGATCTCCCTTAGTGATCGAGGTGCCAAGCCAAGGTCTCCCTTAGTGGTCGAGGTGTCATCTTGCTCAAGCTCGATTCGAATTAGAGACTTGAGCTTGAGCTCAGAAGTTCGAGCTCGGCATGGCTCAA
Source organism: Nelumbo nucifera (assembly GCF_055504915.1). Lineage (NCBI taxonomy): Eukaryota > Viridiplantae > Streptophyta > Magnoliopsida > Proteales > Nelumbonaceae > Nelumbo > Nelumbo nucifera. The sequence continues at coordinate 24,751,588 of NC_142650.1, forward strand.
ACTCGACTACCTTTAATCGCAAGTCCCCTAGCAGCCAAGATGCCGAGTTGAGGTCTCCCTCAGTTGGAGAGAGAGTGACACTTTTGTAATTTATAAGGAGAGAGAGAGAGAGAGATGGCATTCTTGTAATTTATAAGAAAAAGAGAGAAAAATTTGGTAAGAGAGAGAGAGTGTGACATTCCTGTAATTTGAAAGAAAAAAACAAGAGAGAGAGAGAGGTGGTAGGAGAGAGTGGTGGTAGGAGAGAGTGAGATTCTTGTAATTTGAAAGAAAAAAAGACAAAAGAGAGAGAGAGTTGGTAGAGAGTGGTATTCTTTTAAATTATATGAAAAAAAAGCAAAAAATAATGTTAGATTCCATTTCCCTCATTTTTAGGACTTCTTACATACACATTTCAACTTAATATATTTATATAGATTATATATTATTATGATAAATAAATAATCGTACGAACATAGTTGAATGACGGTAGACAAAATGCTTCTACACATGTAAGTGTTGAATCCAAACAATTAACCGTGAATAGAACAATAATTGTGGTTCCATATAAATGAAAACACAACTACAACCATGCATAGCAGAAGACCTATGATGGTTCTGGTATGGTTTTGAAACACAGTCAATCATACCAGAATCGTTTCTTTTCTTCTTAGTGCATCTATTTCTTCAGTGTGTATTAAAACCACATGCAAATGTTTTATCTTTTAATGAAAAGAAGAAAACAAAGGCCTAATACAAACGGGGCAAGGCTACACCCTAACTAGAATATGCAGAACATGAGGTTCTCCAGAAAATCAGCACAACTTTAGAATTTGAAGGATCTCCATTTTCTTTTTCTGATGAGTTCTTTGAAAGATCTCCTTCTTTAGTGTCTTCTACATTCAATTATGTTAGGTGGCCAAAAGCCCCCCCCCCCAACATGTTTGTCTTGTTGCCCTCTTTTTTTAATGATCAAAAAGGTGTTTTAATAAATTTTTGTTATAAAATGTATGACTTTGAACAATTAAACTGGTGAAAGTAATGTTGATATGAACCAGAGAATTGGACATAAAGTTTGCATTTGGCCCTTAAGAAGATGAAGCTATTAAGCCACTTAATTGATGACCAATTAAGGAACCCTATTCAATAAATAATAGTTCATTTGTTTTCCCCTCTCTCTTTCTCATGTCACTCAACTAATATGTTAAGAAAATGTGCTTTTTTTTATCTCACATTCTTTAACCAAAAAATGAAAATACATTTAGATTTTGAAATCTTTTTATTTTTACTTCTTTTGAATGTCTTGACTCATTGATTAGATATAAAAATTAAAACTTTTCGAGGGTGCTGTGTTTTCTGCAATGATTTTGCTCTGCCAATGAAGTGCTTTTCATTGAACTCAACTCTATTTGACTTTTTTCTAGAGATCAAAATGAGAAACAATGCCTACCCACACCAAAGACTATCCGATTTAACCAGGGATGTTTTGGTTATTTTATTTTATTTTTTCTTTTCAATGTTTCAGAAGAACATAGGGGTATTTTGATAATTTTATCGCACACCACAACATGAATTAACAGCACTGGACCGAGGTATCTATTTCTGCAAGTTGAGGGTACTCTCAAGTGTCAAAAGGATAGCTATGCTATCTATCACAACCCCCAAAGTGCAAGTTGGACGGCCGACGGCCTTAGTTTGAGCATTTCCTAAGAAATTGAAGGGACCTGGTATGAGGTATCAGGCCCAATGCGGTTAAATTATTGAAATAACCTGACTTATAACTATATCTGAACATGGACCGGGCCAGGTTAGGCTTTGTCTCTGGATCAACAGAATATATTCAGGCCTAAACCCAAGTTCGATTCTTACATAAAGTCCGAAACCTAAGCTCGAACCTGAATCCGGCTAAAGAATTCAAAAAAGATTTTTTTATTCAATAAAAAACTGTTTCATTTATACTAAAAGACCTCAAAAGTCATAACCTAAAAAATAATGAAAGAAATCTTACTATTATTTAAAGAAAAAGAAGAATAATAAAGAAAATATTATAATATATTATTAATTCGGGCTCGAACTTTTTTTGAGAAAACTCAACCCAGACCCAAAAAAGATTAGACTCGGTGTTTTAAGCCTAAGCCCGCAGGCCTGAAATCCTGTCTAAGCCCGACTTAAATCGAACCGGACTATTCCTTCGCACTACCCAGTCCATAAACAGATCTACTTACAACCCCTGAATATTTATTGGGCTGTTAAAGAGGATTAGTGTTGAATGAAATGGCCCAACGAGATGGCAAGACTGTTCAACCTGCTACCTAGTTAAAAGTAAAACCCCAACCTGTGATTCAAGCCAATTTCCTAATTTTACCAAACATCTGATTTAAGGAGTGACCGGTTGGTAGGTCGTTTTTCCGCTTAAATAGGTTCCATTTTTACTTTTTGTAAAAAAGTTCGTTTCCAAATAAAAAAAGGAAGAAAGAACCTTCTAGAAGCATAATAGCAGGATAACTTTTGTGTTTCTAAAACCGGAAATACATGTTAACAAACAGCTTTTGCTTTTTTCTCGGTTTCTCCTTTTAAACCCGCTTGAAAACAAAATAAACTCACCAAATACATACACATTTAATACAGACGAGGCTTTCAGATAAGTGCCGCGTGCCAGCTACCTAAGGCTGTATTTAGTTTGAAGGAAAAAAAATACGAAAAGATAAATAAACTTTTACATTTTCCTTCCTTTCTTTACCTTATCTTTCAAACCAAACATAGCTCAATGGGTTTTGGATCAGATTTGTATTTAAGGTTAAGGCGCTTCAATCTTAAACGGCAACTCAACACTCATCATTGTGATCATAAACCTGTTTGGTTGTAAAAAGCAAAAACTACTACTGAAGAGGTGGTTTCTGCATTGTTTTCCCCTGAAATGAAATGAATGAATCGGTTTGTGCAGCTCACTGCCGCATGATGTCTTGTAACTTCTCAAAACACGTTGTGCCATTGTGTCGTGTTGCAGCTTCCACCATAAACGGGTCATATGCCAAGCATGTGTTTTTACCGTTGAGGTCTAAATGCCAACGTGGAGAGCGTCCAAACCTCAAACTGCAACACAGTGAAGCTATACCAAACCTTGTAACATGATGTGTCCAGAACATTTTTGTTTAGAACATTAGGGGGTGTTCAACAACATGGTTGGTTTTGTTTTTTTTTAAAAAGAAAAAAAAAAACTGATATGTCAGCAAAAACAATACAACTTTTTTGATGTGATTTTGTTTTTGAAAATAAAAACAACTGACAATTCAGCAAAAACAATACAACTTTTCTGACGTGGTTTTGTTTTTAAAAACAAAAACAACTGACATATTAGCAAAAACAATACAACTTTTCTGATGTGGCAGTTGTTTTTGTTTCCATAAACAACCATGTTATTGAATACTCCTAAATTCCTAGCCAGGAGATAATCCAAATTGCATTAGCACTAGCACATATGGTATTTAACTATGTACACTTGCCAATTTTCTCGGTTTATGAGGCTTTTGCCTAGTTGTAGCCAAGACTTGGAGAAATGAGGGCCCATTTAGTCCACAGTCAAATCAGAATTGGAATGGCCTATTCCTCTCATTTGTTTTGTTTAAATAAAAATTTAAATCCAAATTGGCAATGGGATTTTTATTCTCAAGAAAGGGGGAGGGAATGGCGGCCATTCCACCAGGAATGAGAATCAAGAATCGGATTTCGATTCCACCCAACCAAAATAATTAGAATCAGAATGGGCCTTTCAGATTTCAATTCCAACTCTCTATTACTGGGAATCCCCTTCACACAGGTTGCGGGGGTTATGGTTGTATGGACAGGCTATTCACGATCTATGGCCCCATGAAACCAAAATATGACATAGAAGAATGTAAAGATGACAGGGACCAGTTCCTACTTTCATTCCGAATCTGTTGTAGTAGGGATTCATACACATGAATATATTCTATAACCAATTACAAGAAAACACACCAGTGTTTCATACACATAAAACCCACATAACAACCCATTAATCATACACGCATGTTGATGTAGGGTGATTCGGCTCGACCTAGTAATAGGGGGATACGTGGACACGACCTAACTGACAGGATGACATCTCACCCCGATACATCAAGTCTACAACGGACCGAGCTCGGATAACCGAGCCACCTTAGAGCAAACCCACCTCGGGGCAAGTCCACCTCAGGACAAGTTCACCTCGGGATACGATCGCATTAGGACCACCTTGGTTCCAAGGCACTTCGGCATTCGAACCAGGTCAAATCCAAAGGGCACTAGCTCGGGTAATATTGACCGACCTCTGCATGACAACCCCAAAGATCCCTCCACCAGATTCCACGCTTTACGGGATCACGCCTCATAACAGATAGCCTTATCTCCCCTGATCGATTCGGGCGGTAGTGATAAGTCTTATCAGCTAGCAGCATTATCTCCTGTTAATACGGATACGAGCCTTATCATAGCAAGAATCCCGGAACCACTCCAGAAAACCCGCAAGTACTCCAGTATATAAAGACCCCAACTTTTCAGGGGCAAAGGTACACGTAATCTCTGCTCACCAGCTCTCTTGCTTTCTAAGCTACCATCAGCTTGCAAATTACTGACTTAAGCATTGTAGCGACCTCGCTGGGTAAGCACCCCCGGTTCTCTAATTCTCTCTGTGCAGATTATCCAACTCCATCGTCTACTGAAAGTCAAATCATCTCCAATTAGGAGAAGCCGGATTGCGACGCATCACATGTATTCATTAATATAGATCCCAACAACTTCCACCCAGGTTGGGGAGGTTATAGGTATCAAAGCCGGGATACCGATTGCCACAATTGGCAAGGGTTTTGGCCTTCGCCTAGTTGTGACCGAAACTTTGGAATAGTTGGATCAGTTCCCACCTGGTTGGGGGCTTATGAGTATTGTAGGGAGACAGGCTACCTCAAAATATGACATGTAATAATCCTCACCACTACACCATGTTACCACAACATATCAAAATAACATCGGTTGTCAGCCCAAGATTTAGAAAAACCAGCTCGGTCCATGATCAACCCAAATACTTTGAACCTTGATTGTATGCATATATTAGTAAATGAGCCCCATACTCAGTATGGAAAACTTAAAGGCTATGTTTGGTTTGAAAGAGAAGGTAGAGAAAGGGAATTTGTATACGTTTTTCTAGTTTTTCCTTCAAACCAAACACAACTTAAAGGTATGCAATTTGCTTGAATCAACAAAAAAAAAAAAGTGTGTCAAAAATGGGTATTCTCAGATGGATGAGTGAAAAAAATTAAAATAGAATAGGGGTCAAAAATGTAATCATTCAAAAGTAGAAAAAGAAATTATCTATTGATAAAATGAGAGAAAGTAGACTAATATGTTTTGGCCACATGCACAGAAGACTACCAATAGAACCTATAAGAAATTATTTATTGCAAGTTGAAGGGCTAAAAGGGCCAAGGGTAGACCAGAAAGGACATGAGCCTTATAAATGATTTAAGTGCCCACAGTTTAACAACAGACCATGGTTTTAAAAAACAAACCGGAAATAGAACCATTCTAGCCACCAATTTTCAGGTCAATGGTTCAACCATTCGGTTCGAATAGATAGCCCATTCTGACAACAAAAATTAAAAAAATAATTAAAAATAAAAACGACCAAAACTGTTGAACGGGTCAACGGTTTGACTGCCCTAATCAATGAAACGTTGACTGATTCAACGGTTTTTGGCCAGAGATCAGGTTTAGGATAAAACAGAACCGGTTGCCTGAATGATTTCCAGGCCAAACAGTTTGACCGTCCGGGTCAACGACAGTCAAAAACCATGCAACAGATATAGCATTAAGCAAAATGAAACGGTGAAATAGGATTAATGTTGCCAACCCCATACAGTCGGGATAAAGCTTGATGATGATGATGATTTTGCTTGAATCAAAGTTTAAACTTCAAAATATTGGTACTCCTAAATTCTTAGGTGGTGTTTGGGATCGATGCCTATTTCTCATAAATCGGCAACACATCAGAGTCACATCAGTAATTCCAAAATCACCAATTATTTTGCTATTTAATTGATTGATTTATGAGAAATCGGCAAATTAGTGAGAAACCGATTATTAAAATTGGGTTAAAAAGAAGAATCATAAAAAATGATGATTCCTTTGTTCATTCCAATTCTAATTATTTTGGATGATATAGCATTTGAGATGGATAGGGAAATAGTTATTATAAACATAAAAATCATTGTTAATAATTTCTTTGATTTTTGAGAAATCGGTGATCTCAGAAATCATAAAAACCAGCAATCCCAAACATCTCCTTACTGATATTACCTAATTCATAGTATGTCGCATATCACTTATTCCGAGAATTAACATCTATCGATACATTGGATCGTTGCTTGAATTGAACGTGAAGTAGCAAATAGCCTTTATGCCAGTTTTTTCCTTTAGTAGAAATTAGAAAACTAAAATTAGATTTGATTTCTAATTATGAGGATACGAGCCAATTTTCTTCAACTCCAATAATGAAACAACACAATTTGACAGCTAAAGTAACACCCATCCAACTCCATGATCACGGACCACTCCGTTAAAAACCAACGAGTCAAGGTTTTTATTTGGCCTGAACTCTGAATGAAAGGAAAATTTTCAGAGTTTCAGAACATTCATAGGGATTTTGTTACAGTTTTTGTAAACCATATATTTACGTAATACTCGTACCAAAATAAAAATATTTACTTAATACATGCCAAATTGCTAATATATGATATTTCCATTATATTTATTTTATTTCATGTTACTGGTAAATACTATACTAGTCCATGCTCCAATTTAGAAAAGAGAATAGAATGAGTTTAGACACATGACAGTGAAATACATTCCAGAAAACTTTTATATCAATATATCCAATGGATTTCCATGAATTTCACAATCTAATCTAAAAAACCCAAAAAAAAAAACGCAACTATTTGATTTATTTCCTACCAAAAATGGATTTAAATTAATCAGTTGCACATCTAACTGAGATCTGATTATTTCATCCATGAGAATAAGAAGAAGGTTCTAATCCTACCAATGAATCCACTAAGAATGTATCTTACTGTTCCTAGTTAAGAGCCAGACGGCCCAGACTAACTGCTGGAGACATCTTCTGTTGCTTGATTCAGCGCTGATCCAGTTGCCAATGACCCATTCCCTTGCTCAACCTGCCCATTACTCCCATCTTTGGAAACAACTGGTATCTTAACTGCAGCTCTCTCCTCCATCTCCTTCTCAAGTTCCTCCTCCTTGCGCAAGGCATTAAACTGGCCATCCAAGGATTTTGCTGCCGCTAACCATGCGAAAACAATCACCAACAAAATTCCGCCGAGGTAGGGAGTCGAATTTGCAAGTGACCCAAATGTCAATATCATGAATTGCTGGATCAAAGCACCACCAGACTTCCCCAGAGGATTGCAGACAACATCAATGGCTGCCTTCCCTTTTACCTGTGAGCATGCAAATTATTAATGATGGCAAGAAAGAAACGTCAACCCAAAAGCAAGCACAAGTCATCAGGTTTCGTCCAAACCTTGGTATCTTCATCCAACGGGATGTAAGCCATTTCCTTGCAAGGATCAAATAAACTGTACTTTGCACTCTTACTGAAGATATTCTGCATGGCACCCACATATACAGCTGCAAGCAGAGGAGTCATCCCAAGCTTCCCAATTGCAGGGGCCAATGGGCCCCCAAACAAAATTAGAGAGAAGAATCCAACCCCTGTGAGTAGAAGCACTGTGGGTGTAATTTTGGCTGCAACTCCCCACCCATATTTGTCAAATATCCATTGGCTTAGTAACATCATTGTGAAAGTTGCTACTCCAGTGGCAGTAGAGAAATCGCCCATAAAGGATGAATACTCATTTGGGCTGGGGAACTGGAAAATTGGAGAAATGGAAAATGGTGCTAAGAGAACTGCATTTCCTGGCATATAGGAAGAGAACAATGCATTTGAGCTAGAATTTGCTTACCTGAGCCTTGAGTTTCGATTTCCATGTAACCTCCACTAGGTTAATGCTAATGCCATAAGCAACCACCAAAGTGGCTAGGTCCCTGACATATCTCGAGGACACCAAGAATTTCAAACTTTCCATTGTGCTCATATGGGGCTTATCCTGCCATGAAATTACATTCTATTAGAAATGACTATTATAAACACTAAACACCCAATCAAGTTGTTACTGCATACAATATGAAGCCAGAAAACAGGGACAGTAAGGATCACCAGATTTGAAATATTGCATCCATATATCATCAGGCACCAAGATCCTTGACATGTCAGAGATTCATCAAGTTTGTGTATGCCACTAAACTATCATTTGTGAGGCTCGAGTATCATGCCTCTATGGCCCATGCCCCACACACAAAAAGGTTCTGGCACCTTGCTTTGCAACCAGGGGCAGAGCCAAGGGGACCCAGGGGAGCCTTGGTCCCCCCCATACCCCAGAATCCCAACTTATATTATGGGGTTGGCCCCCATCCCCATATGTGTTTATTTTACCCCTTGACCGAATGGTTGATCCCCCAATACATGTAGGACTGCCTAACATTAAAAACAAAACATTACATGTGGCAGGTCCAAATAGTCCCCTAATAGATGAGCTGGACTTCCCGTGTCAGCCCCTGTGGAAGCAAACCCATCTCCATAGGTCCCATAGTCCAAGTAACTAGAAACAATACATTTTGTATAATAGGCACATGTCCCCATTTGACCCATGTGAACCACAAAAGGCAAATAAAAAGAAAGCAATTCCAATTCAACATTATAAAGCTTACCTTCTTCTTCTTACTACGGGTGGGAAGAGGAACAAAAGTGTTCACCCACCAGTAAATACCACAGATTGCAAGCCCCATCAGCACTACAATGCTCATCATACCTCTCAAAGAAACAGCCCAACCATCAACTCCAGGGCCCAATGTTTTCCTTAGATTAGAGAAGTACTTTACTGTTCGGCCGGAGAAAACAAGAGCAACATTGGCTCCAAGACCAAACAATGGATAGAATCTTTTGGCTTCTTCAACTGTAGTGATCTGCAGCAAAGAGTAAGCAAAGATTATTACAACTCACTGTACCAAACTTTAAATATGAATCAGGGAATTGGATAAGCTTTACGGAAGAAAAGAAATTCTTGTAGCCAAAATACATACAATAGAACTGATCAAGGAAACATAGCACTAACATGTGTGAATCCTAGAACAACGTGCGTGCTATCTCACCCAAGGCTGTAGTTTTGTCATTCTATCATCAGTTACAATAGAGAATATAAGTATATTGCCACTAAAATTGTTTGGCAGAAAGGAACTATAATAACTCGTACTTGAGCCACTCTAAAGAAGAAGAATTTACCCACAAACTCAAAATTCACAAAATTTAACCCTAGATTTGTCACTTACTCAACAATACCTATTCACTAAATCAGCATACTCTTATGTCATGTAAACATGAACAGTGAGACAATTGACAACAGCATATAATTGTTAAACTTCTTAACTAAAGTAATTCACAATCAGAATTCTTTAGGTTTGTAAATATTCATTTTAGACTACATTCACATGTGCCAAAAATGCCAGAGGTCAAGTCCATATGCAATCCATTCCTCCCAAGATCCCAGACTGCTGGAACCAAAATTGAGTATTGGCACCATATTCACATGAGATTTGCAGAAGTCATCTTGAAAGAAGGTGTTCTTTTTGACCTCATTGTAACAACCATAAGATTAACTGGTTACAAGAATATTTATAATGTTTAGGACAAGTAAGCAAGTCTTGCAAATGAAAAAGTTATGAGTAACGAATCCAAATTCCAAATATATGGTGTAAATCACTTTGCAACCAAAAAAAGGAAGCTATAACTGGTAATGGAGAATTTATTCAGGTCTGCAACCTTCTCAAAAGGCAAAAGTCCAAAGGAAAGAATATAGCAGCATACACCCACATGATTTAAGCCCAAAAGGACCATCATTTTCCTCTCTCAAGTCTCAACCCTCTGTTCATGGGTAAATTCCCACCCCAAAAGACATTGCCGCATGTACACAACAAACCTTTCCATGGGTGATAGTCTTTAGCATGGAATTTTGGTGGCTATATCATTTGGGAGAAGCAGCAATACAAGCTGGAGTGCAGGGATGACAACTGAGGGATCAAATCACATGGCCAACTCAGAGGGTCCCCCATCTGGTGTATGGTTGAATCAACTTCATAATCCATCCAAGTGGCAGAAAAAGAGTAGGCCATAAAGGGAGTGGCCACCTAGTAAAGCTTTTATTTCTATTTGTAAGGAATAGGCTAATGAAAGACTTCTTGGAATCCAACCAATAAGCCAACTCTGGAAACAACGATATGTTTGGAATTTTCTTAACAAAACCATAGAAAGTGAACCAGTTCATATAAAACATCTAAAGAACTTTAAAACCCCCAATATTTTCTTCCAACCCAACCCCCTTTAGGCCATGTTCCAGTCCAAAATCTGGAGTAGGAAAAAAAATTAAATTAAGATTATGAAACCACTTCCAGATATCCAAATTTATATTTTATGAAGCAGGATGTCCATCTTAAGAAGAATAACAAAAAGGAATAAAAAACTCCTCGGAGCAACAAATCCTATCAATAACAAGATTCCAATAAAACACAACTTAAACATCAAACCACATCAAATAATCAAAACCCTTCCAGCCCCCGGAGAAGTCTGTTCTGACAAAGAACAAGAAATGGAGCCATGTCATCAAAGATTACAAGCAATAGTCATTAAAAAGTATCCCCTATTTAGATATATTTCTCGAAAACAGAGAAACAAGTACCAGAATTCAACTAGACAAATAAATGGAATAAAAAACTAAAACCAAATTTCGAAAGAAAAGCAGGGCAAAAGATAAGTATTATCACCTGGTTAGCGAAACCCCAGAACAGAACTGATATCACCACACTGCCCCATAGCTCGGCCATGACATAGAACAAACAGAAGCTCCAAATTCTAAGAATCGCAACCGGACCAAGGAAGCTCGGTCCAAGAGCTGCCAAAAGCTTATCCGCAAGCGCTGTGGGATGGAACAAATGGCTAAGGGGATAGAGAACAAACCCAAATGCCCCAAAGAAGGCAATGAAGGGAACAATTACAGTGTAGAAGAGAGCTTTCTTTGACAAAACGTTGGCGAGCTTCGTGTACAAGAGCATAAATCCAACAGCCATAGGCAAGTTAACCCACGTCTTTAAAAATGGAATAATCTCGGCACTGCTGCCCTTAGCAGTCACAACCAAGACATCTTTTGTGTCCCTGAGAATAGTATAGTTAAAGAGAATGCAGAAGAACATCAACCCAAGTGGGATAATCTTCTTAAGGGTCAAGACCTCAATACCCAAGAACTTGGGCTTCTCCACTTCACCAATTAACGGCTGCCCATCTGCAGCAGCCGCAGCTTCTGCCCTGCAAATCTGCAAATCTCTTCCTTTCTTACAGAACCCATGAGTTCTTGACACAAAGCCATGAAATTTTTGGAACCCATCAACGGAAAGAGAAAACCCACCAAGAGCTCTATTGCTCTTAGCGCTAAGCCGGTATTTGAGCCCCTGCGGCGAGCCTAGAACTCTGGTTTTGGGATTTGAGGGCAAAGAAAGAAGGCCTTTGGTCTGCAGAACAGCTTCCATGTCTCTCGAGCTCCTACAAGAAGCCCAAAAAAATCCAAGCTTTCAAGAGGAGAACATGAAAGATAACGAAGAGGGCGAGAGAGATAATGTGGTGGAGAAGATCAGACCCCGAGGGAAGGCTCAGCGAGGCAAAATATAGCTTTTATAGTGGAAAGTGGAAAATCATGAGAGTGAGACACCCATGCACGAAAAAGAAAGGGTAAAAGAGAAAAAAGATAAATGAAAAATATCTATCGTTTGATTATAATAGATTTTTAGCAACATTCGAACACTTGCTTAAATTCTCTAATTTTCACCTAAAAATCTAACCGATAACTCTACATTTTCACTCTTTTTCTCAGATTCTACTGCTCAGTAGTCACAGGTGGATGGATTTCCCGTGGTAAAGAGAAAAATGGAGCATGAAACGGTCAAGCAACGGCGAACAGAGAAGGTTTCAAAAGCGCCGACTGCGTCTCGATCTCTAGCCTCACGACTCGCGTCCAATGGGAATTAGAGAACATGTTTAATTATAAAACCTAATGCCCCTATTACCCCTTGTCTTAAGTTGACTAAAATGCCCTCCAGATATTTGTTTCCTCTATTTTCTTTTTTGACCACAGTGACGAGTGATGAATGATGTGATGACACACCAAGCTGGCTGGCAACTTGGCAGGCTGTGAATTTGGCCTTTTCATAAAGCACCTAACTACTACCCACCAAATCCAAGTAAAAACATGCATCAACCACTGGATTAGAATCCACATTATTTCATTGTGTGGGTGAGATTCAAGCTGAACATCACAGTTGTGAGGCCACATAGGGAATTGAGACCCTCCTATGCATACTCGATTTTCTTTTTTTTTTTTTTGATAAAACCTATATTCATTAATTGAAGCCAAAATCTATGCTGCATGAACCCAACTGTATTATTATATTTTTCAATTTTTATATTAATGATATCACAAATTGATCCATTGACCCAGATGGTTGAACCAGAACTTTAAAAAACATTTTTTTTGCTTAAAATAGATAAATATTAAAAAGAAAGACAACAAAGAGGTAACAAGAACTGTCAAGAGCAAGTAGAAATAGGTAGCAAGAGAAAGTTCTAAGGTTTTTATCATCCACGTGCATCACACGTGACCCCTTCTGAGCTGTCCCACCATTGTTCCAGCCCAACAATAGCATATTGTCAAGGTCAAAAGAAGTAGCCTAAATAGCCCAACAATAACAAATTGTCAGCAAACTCCATCTATTTTCATTTTTTTTTTTAATCTCTTGGATCTTATTTTATTAATTGTTTAATTCTATATTAAGGTAATAATGCTAAGTGAATCAAGTCACTATAATCAACTTTATTGACGATGATGCTGATGCTTAAAATTGTAGGAGCCGTTGGGTACATGGGACCCAGATGACAGCTACAAGATTGTTGTTAGTTTGTGGCTTGTGCTTTGGTGGGGATTGAAAATGGTCAAATTATTTGCACAATTTAGTCAACAATTTGCTTCTCTTCATCACAGTTTTTATTTATTTATGCATTTTAAATGTGTAGTGCTGAACACGTAGCCCTCAGTCTCTGTTTTGTGCTCAATGGAGCGGGACCTTCCCCACACTTTTTGGCTACACGCAAAGGTTTAATTCACAAAGTAAGGGTTTCAACGAACAAAGCACCGAGGTTTTCATCGCTTTGGTTATTGTTTAGGCTGTGTTTGGTTGCGAATTTATTTGTGTCGACCAAAATTATGGTAGCATAAATGATTTTGGTGCAAATTATGATTTATTTTTATTTTAGAATTTATTTATTTTATTTGATTGCAGTAGAAATGAAGTCAAAAAAAAAAATCTGAAACAGAACAAAGTAAAACCCAAAATAAAATTAAGCCAAATTTTGTATTCTTTTCATTTGTACTCTCATACTGTTGGATTTTAATCTCATGAGAGATTAAATCCAATGGGTTTGATTGATCAATTACATGAGAAAATGCACTTGTACACTTGATTGAAAAAATCAGTTTTTCTCTTATAAAACCCAGTTTTGAACTTGTCCCACATTGGAAAATTATAAGTTTTGTTCTCAGTATTTCAATAGGAGTTGATTTACACTCCTTACAATTAGTAGAGGAGAGTATGGGGATTCGATATTGCACAATGAGGCGCACTTTCCTCGCACCTGCGTGGCTCGCAATGGGCAGCTTTGGTTTTGGTGCGTTGATGACCGTTGATGAGATCAACGGTCACGATTCGATTGGGTGTGATCAAGAGGCACAATTCAAAGTTAACAGTAACTACTTTTTAAACAGTCACAATGTTTGAAATTGTGATTGTTCAAGATGCCTTCTCTAAACCAGCACCTACCTTTTCTTCATACCTCTTCACAAATTATTTAAGGAGCATGAATCAGACTCCAAAACACACATTTTCGAAATTCACTCTCTCTCTCTCTCTCTCAGTCCGGTCTGCTACAGTTTCACAGAAGGTTTCTTTGGAGACTCTTCAACTTTGCTAGTTGCAGATTCTCGCCCAAGGCTCTATTGTATCATGGGAACGAATTTGCCTATAACCCAACAGCAAACTCAGTAAAACTGAGTGGGAGCAAATAACGTTCTAAAGATAATGTCTTCAGATGCGCCTCAAAGCTTCTCCTCCAAAGTTACAGTGACCCCATCTTCTCCAACACATACATTTGTATTAATGCAAATAAAATTGCACTGAATCAAACACGGCCTTAGACTCAATTTGAAAAGAGCACGAATACAAATATATACAATATAAGTACATACAAAATACAAGGTTTTGTACTCTGCATTTATACTCTTTCCAAATGAAGCCTTATATTGTCGAGTTGCAATTTGCAAAGTTGCAATAGTAGAATTGGGGGATTGATTTATTTTCTATCTTTGCTATAGAAGAGACCTGTTTTTCCAATACCTTGTGAATCTCTCTCTCTCTCTCCAGTTTCTGCAACGCTCTTTTCCTGCTGTTTCTATAGGTCTGAAAGGAACATAAGGATTTCTTTCCAAAAATTACTTTGATATGAACATTTAGGCTGTGTTTGATTTGATAGAAGAAACAGAAAGTCAAGAGAAAGTTCTTAAGGAATTTTTCCCTTCAATTGAATTTAGATCTACCCAATTCAGGCAGATAATATATTTGATAGTTTTCTACTTGGTTTCTCTCGTAAATTTGGTATATAAACAAGGTTTAAAGTATTGATAGTATCGGGTCATATCAGTCGATATATATCATATAGGGGGCTTTTCGGTATACCCCTACAGGTGGTGTTTCGGGCTTTTCGGTATACCCCTATAAATTATATATATATATATATATTTTCTTACAAAAATTTAAGTGCAATATAAAAAAAAATTATGATCACACCAAAATCCTTATCTAGGTAAATAATCTTAATCTATGTAACAGTTCAAAGAACTGCAGCAATAAACTGTTCTTAATATTTCAGAGATTGATAATGATCGATAAAATTCAAACAGCCTCTAATCCATAGCAATCATTCAGTTTTTTATATGCATGTCACCCTCGCTACTATTTCATTAATAGTTAGTAATTTGGAGTCCAAATGGATGGTTACTTCACACATATTAAAATAATAAACATAAATAAATTAATAATTTAAAAATAGGTCTTATTGTGATAGATCCCCCAGCCCCACCATTGTCTCCATTAATTATTTCTTGCTTCAACCTTGAATATGAAAACAGCCATAGGGCTTTTGTCGTCGTTGATCCTAAGTCCTAACATATCATGGGTCTTGGCGAGGAGGACCCAACTAAATCTAAATGTTTGAGGAATTGAACCAGAGAGCACATCTGCTGCTACCATGGTCTCGGGCTCGCAGCACTCCCCTCCGACCTGCCAATGAATTATGATCACAAGCCAGCATTTAGTAATAAATCCAAGACATCATGTGAATTGATTTTTATGCGTGTGCAATTATTACCTTTTTTTTTATATCTTTTGAAGGGTTATACGCCAGGTACCCATCTCTCAGGCTCCTTTGTCTCGTGGGAACATTTAGGTGGGACGGGAAAGTGTAAAAATTTATATTTCCCTTATTTGATTTATATGGGGAAAATAATGGGAAAAATACTATTCATCATCTCCTACCTTCGGACAGTGCTGTCGGAGATGATGAATAATGCTTCTCCCAGTCTTCCACTACCTGCCGCACTGACGCATCATTGTACGCAATTACATTTCCGTGCAGTAGAAATGCGCATGCCCGCAGATCCCCCAAAAGCATCTCTCCAGCAGAAGCGATCGTTGGGTTCAATTCACAAATGACAGTTCATTGTCATTTGGAATGTGGTTGCCTTAGAAGGAGGGTTTGATGGAGGCCCATCCCAAGGCCCACATCACCTTAGGGGCGGCAGCTCCTAGGATAAGGATAAGCCAAAGGATAATCCAAGAAAGAGATAATTCAAGAAAAGACTCAAGATCCATCAAGAATTCAAGATAATCAAGACTTCCAGAGATCAAGATAATCCAAGACTCCCAAGATTCATGGATTAGATCCAAGAAGATCCAACGGTGAATATCCAGCCAGAGAGTTCGATCCTATCAAGACCAAGATCAAGAAGAGCTCGATCCAGCTATGAGATTGAGATGTTTAGATCAACTACAGTTTTCTTTCCTAGTTATTCTATAATTTCCAGATGTACTATAAATACTGCTATTGTTTTCAGTTAATACACACTTCAGATTTTCTCTTCAATTCTCACCACCTTTTCTCTCTCCTCTAGAGATTTTCTTTCTTGTTTCGCTAGAAGCTTGTGTTCGCCCGGTGCTTGCATAGCTAGCTCGGTTTATTGCTTCCACGCTGCGTCAGGTGATATTAGAGCAGGGAATTCGCCCAGTCAGATGGCCAACCCAGACGGTAGCAGTCGCAACCCACCCCGTGACGAAGATCAGGGGTTCCCAGCTGTTTGGAGAGCAATCGAAGAGCAGCGCACAACCACACGTAACATCGAACAACAATTGGCAGAGATGGCTGAACAACTGCGAACCTTGTTACGGGAGATTGTTCCACGAAACCAGGAAAATCCACATCCCATCGAAGGAGACGACCACGACAGACCACCCGCCAACGCTGCATCCCGGCGTCCAGCTCTTGACGATGACAGTGATGATGAGTTAGAATTCGATGGTGCTCCAGTTTTTCTCGGCAACGACAGAAACGGCAGAAATTGGCACAATCAAGGTAATTTCAATCCCCGTAGGAATAATGATGAATTTAAACTCAAGGTAGATATTCCTACTTTTAGTGGAGATCTTGGCATAGAGGGACTTCTAGACTGGATCATAGAAGTCGATCGTTTCTTTGAGTACATGGAGATACCAGAGGAACAAAGGGTCAAATTGGTAACTTTCCGATTAAAGGGAGGCACATCTGTTTGGTGGGAACGCCTGAGAGAGATCCGGATCTGAGAAGGAAGGGGTCCTATTCGAACCTGGAGGTGCATGAACAATTAATCAGAGGTAGATTTTTACCCCCAGATTATGAACAGTACATGTTTGAATCTTACCAATGGTGTGCGCAGGGTTCCCGTAGTGTTAATGAATATACATCTGAATTTTTGAGATTAGCTAAAAGAAATCAATTATCTGAAAGTGATAACCAGTAGGCAGCCCGTTATCTGAGCGGTTTGAGACCGTCCATCAGAGATAAAATTGGTCTACAGATGGTTCTCAGTGTGCAGGAAGCAAGGAACCTAGCCTTGAAAGCAGAATTGATGTTCCAAGACAAGGCACGTAGTGATAATTATCGCCGGTACAACGGGAGTGACAACAGATCGGCAACTGTCGACAGGAACAAATCAGCCCCGACAGTACAACCTTCTCACCCGGCAAGTACAGCTAACGCCGGTAAGGTTATCACAGGAGGACATACTCGAGGTAACCCTTCCAACCCTCCTAAACCTAGTAATCCCTATGCTAAACCTGCTCCTTTTAAATGCTTTAAATGTAATGAGGTTGGGCATAGATCCAGTAACTGTCCCAGAAGGAAGGCAGTTAATATGATAGAAAGGGAGGAGGAAGAAGATGTAGAGGAGAAAGTATACTGTGGACCTGATGGGGAAGATGAAGAGGGTCCATTCGAACATGAAGAGTATATTTGTGTTGTGAGAAAATTAATGTTGTACCATTTTCTATTGGTAAGTATAATGATGAAGTATATTGTGATATTGTAGACATGGATGCTTGCCATATTTTGTTGGGTAGGCCTTGGCAATTTGATACAGATGCAAGGCACATGGGTAGGAAGAATACCTACCAACTTGAAAAGGAAGGTATACGCTACACCTTGTTACCCATAGCTGAAAAGAGTATTCCTAAGGCTCCAAAAGCAAATGAAAAAAAATTCCTTACTACTACACATCATCATACTGAATGTAATCTTGATGAGTTCCATGATGAACTCCCACCCATGCGAAATATACAGCATCACATTGATTTTGGGGTTAGAATCGTAATTTTGTACGCTGCGACAGGAAGGCTGCCAACGGATTGGGCTAGAATCGTAATTCCCCTTGTAAATTCCTCAAAGGTTAAGGTTTGTGAAAACCTTAGTTTGATGCAAGAAATCGTACTGTATGTAAGCTTTTACATTCACAGTTCTATTTTTACTGAGGGTGATAAGTCTTCATGGAAGTTAGAAGTTCCTTCATACTTCGATTCTACTCTTTATCCTCTTCCGACTCTTTTTAAATTGCTGAAAATTAAGCCATATCAGAAGGCAGAATTTACCCCAGATGATCTTGACAATCGAAAATCTTCCTTAAACCTAGAAGGTGATTCAGACGACACTGCAACACTCTTGCCTCTTTTGAAACAAAGAAAGGGGGGCCAACATCCTGAGCAAAGTAACGATGAACAAGTTATCTCAAAGTCAGCTCTAAATAAGCTTGTCGGTACTACAGATACATACAATTTGGAGGAAATGGATCCTCCAAAAACACTCGTGTGATCTAAGGCCATATCAGAAACAAGCTCTTTATTGGATGACAGAATCAAATAAGGGAATTGATGTTAAGCAAGCGGCCAAAACACTTCATCCATGTTGGTCAGCCTACCGTATATGTGATAAGAGAGCGTCTGCAATCTATGTTAACAATTTCTCAGGGGAAGCTACTACACAATTTCCCAGTGCATCCGAAATAGCTAGAGCAGATGCTGTGGGACTTGGAAAAACGGTGACGACAATTGCTTTAATGCTTGCAAATCGAGGCAGAGGAAAACCTGATGATGAAGAAGATTTCATGATCACGGATGTTGCAACAAATTATGAGAAAACAAACAGAAGTAACAAGGCATTTAAAACAAAAGCCCCAGCAACAGTGACGACTGGCACCCTTATCGTTTGTCCTATGGCTTTGTTAGGCCAATGGAAGGATGAAATTGAAACCCATTTAGAGCCAAAATCTCTTTCAATTTTTGTGCACTATGGTGGGGATAGGACCAATGACCCAAAAGTGCTTTCAGGATATGACGTGGTCTTAACAACTTATGGAGTCTTAACGGCCACTTACAAAAATGATTCAAATAAAAGCATTTTTCACAAAGTACAGTGGTTCAGGGTAGTGCTTGATGAGGCACATACTATCAAATCCTCAAGGACATTAGGTGCTCTGGCAGCCTTTGAACTGAATGCACATTGCAGCTAGTGCCTTACGGGTACTCTCTTGCAGAGTAACTTGGAGGACCTCTACAGCCTTTTACGCTTCCTACATGTTGAGCCATGGTGCAACTAGGCATGGTGTCACAAGTTAATTCAGAGGCCTTATGAATCTGGAGATGAAAGAGGGCTGAAATTTATTAAGGCTGTCCTAAGGCCATTGATGTTGAGGAAGGAACGGATCCCCATAGGAAAATACAACAAGTTGCAGCTTCGGAAGTACGGTCCATACAAGATCATGAAGAAAATCAACGACAATGCATATGTCGTGGACCTACCAGATCATATGGGTATCTCTAAGACCTTCAATGTTGCTAACATCCATCACTACCTGCCAGAGATGACACTTGCATATCCTAGTCACGACTCGGGGTCGAGTTCTTTCCAAGTGGGGGAGAGTGATGGAGGCCCATCCCAAAGCCCACATCACCTTAGGGGCGACAACTTCTAGGATAAGGATAAGTCAAAGGATAATCCAAGAAAGAGATAATTCAAGAAAATACTCAAGATCCATCAAGAATTCAAGAATTCAAGATAATCAAGACTTCCAAAGATCAAGATAATCCAAGACTCCCAAGATTCATGGATTAGATCCAAGAAGATCCAACGGTGAAGATCCAACCAGAGAGTTCGATCCTATCAAGACCAAGATCAAGAAGAGTTCGATCCAGCTATGAGACTGAGATGTTTAGATCAACTACAGTTTTCTTTCCTAGTTATTCTATAATTTCCAGATGTACCTTAAATACTGCTATTGTTTTCAGTTAATACACACTTCAGATTTTCTCTTCTATTCTCGCCACCTTTTCTCTCTCCTCTAGAGATTTTCTTTTTTGCTTCGTTAGAAGCTTGTGTTCGCCCGGTGCTTGCATAGCCAGCCCGGTTTATTGCTTCCACGCTGCGTCAAGGTTACTATCAGCTTCAGTGTTCAGTATCGCTGGATTTTAGCTGGTTAATCTCAGCTTCAGCCTCGACTGGTTATTATCACTATGGATTTCAGGTTCAGCATCGCTTCTCTGCTGAAATGAAAGATTCTCACTTCGAGGGGCGTCGGTAGAGAACGTCACCTGGCGACCATCCTCAAGGAAGGGGAGGTAGCAGATCGCCGATGGTTTTGGTGCGACCCCTCCAGCTCCTGCTTCTGGGTTTGAATGTCACTGTCACCGAACCAGCTCCTCTTCTGTATTTTCCACACAAGTCGTTCCTCACTCCCTCATCTTTCTCAAAATTTTTCACTGGGGTCACACAGTTTTGGTGCGACCCCAAATCCATGATTTTAGAATTTGACATCCCACGTATTTCTCATCTCATCCCTCTCTTTCCCTCAAAACAAATGAAAGAAAAGATAATATTTTTAGAATATTCCTTTTTTCTCGTCTTCATCCCACAAACCAAACGGAACCTCAATGACATATTTACTCTTAATTGGGTTCAGTATCCCACTGAATATGTCTTATTTCTAACAAATCCAGAGCGCTCCAAACAAAGAATGTTGGCTTCACTGCTGGCCCTGAAGTTCAAAATCGGACCATGGGTCCTGGTCCCGCCCCACCAACCTCTCTGTGAGCCGGTGCAATTCATTCCAATATGAAGCTGCTGAATTTTGACCTGATTGAATTGATAATCAAGGTGACATAAATATATTTGTATTGACCTATAATTAACCCGACCAAGCTTATCAGCTGCTGTCTTTCACCTTTCATTCCAGTGGCCAACCCGAGTCCTCTCCTGGGCCCTCCACTTGGCAGAGGATCCTCTCGAGAGAGCTAGTGCCTTGTCTCACCATCTCTTGGACCTTTTACCAAGAAATTCTGGCCGTTGAAAGCTTTCTATTCTTTAATTTCCACCATTAAAGAAGCCTAAATAGCTTTCCTATGTGGCAGTGGTTGTTGAGCTGAGACTTGCTTCATTAAAACGGAGAAGAAGACATTGACAGTCCTTTTCATCCTTCAACCAGGATTCCACGTTTACGGTTCTTGGGTGATTGGATGCTGCCTTCATGGGGCCTTACGTGGCCTACAAATCGCATAAGGAATCCGAACACCACCTAACCAACATGTTCTTGCCCAAAGAGCTCCTGTCTATGTTTTGTTTGTTCTTAAATTTTAAGGTCCATGGCCAGATATCATATGGCCCATCTCATTAGAACAACTCCTCTTGAGTTGCTTTGGATTTTATTCAAAAGCAATGATTTTAATAGCAGAGAAAAGCAGATAAATAATTCTTTTAGATTGAAATATTTCAGTTATTATAGGTTGAAGTAGTAAGAAATGATTTTAGGACTCAATAATTTGCAATGAATATGATACTAAACATAGTTGGAATGAGGCTTGGATATGATTCTTAAATATTTCAGTTATTATTTCCGTCTCTCATGCAGGAAAAAAACGCTTAGCCCTAATAGAATACAAGAACAAGGGTTTTGATTCTTGCATGCGGCTTTACTTAATCACACAACCAGAAATTCTCTGAAAATGGGAGACAGAATCATGACTAGCCGAGTAAGTCATCTCAAAATAACAGAGATCTCATCTGTTAATACATGTTACTATGATAATATTTTTTTATTCCTGTTCTGATTTAGTCTATTGCTCCCCTCCTTTAAAGCTGATACATTTATTAAGGCAGAAAGAACAAATAGGTAGGGACCAGTGGCCTACATCCCCTAACATTTCAGGTCAGGTCACAAGGGAACTGTGAAGGCTATTGCAGGAAACCCCCCTTTTTTTACAAGGGAAAAAAAAAGTAGCAGCTTTGTTGGCTTCCCTAGAGCTAGGGCTATATCTAAAGAAACCAGCAGCTGGGCCATCATTCTCATGTAATGTTGATCACATGGTTTCAAAACCAGACCGGATTAGACAGTCAGACCAGTTGATTTAAGAACCAGTCAAGTAATCGGTTCTATTTCATTCTAAAACCGTTTTTTGATAAAAAAAAAACCATTGATTTGGTCAGTAAACCGCTGAGCCAGGTTATTGAAACAACAATCCGAATAATGGTTTTGACCATTTTTTTATTTTTTGAAGTTAGAACAGGCCGTCCATTCAGTTTTATGTCCAGTTCGATTTTAAAAACCTTGATTGACCATACATCCAAAGGACGGGGTAGTAGCCTTTTTATATATAAAAACCAAACCATACAAGTTAAAGAAAAAAACACAGCTTTTGTTAACTTTTCTCAAGATCTAGTGAACTAGGGCTATACCTAAAGCTAATAAAAGAAAGCATGCAATTAGGCTTTCAATCTCATGTAAACTATATTTATATCTATAGTATCATTAAAAGTAGTAATGAGCTTGTGGTACTTTTCTTTTTGACTAACATACTCCTATTATATGCAAATGGATCGGATCGGATTCGAATCAAGGTATATTTAAAACCGATTCGACATTATTCATGTCAGATTCGATCCGATTGGATTTGATAGGATTCAATTTGAATTCAGATCCTATTGATATGTTGGAGTTTTGGATCTGATCCGATCCGACTTGTTTTTTTAATTAATAAAAGAAAATTAAAATATAGTAATTTAAATAAAGTAAAAAAAATATAAGTATTTTTTTAATTATTTTCATCATATATATACATGTTTTTTATAAAAAATAAATAATATAGTAAATTTATAAAAATATACTTATAAATAGGGGGTGATCCGAATCTGATCTGATTTCTAATTGGATCATATTATCTGATCCAATCCGATCTGATTTCTGATCGGATCATATTATCCGATCCGATCTAAAGATCCAAACAAGGGTGATTCGAATTCGACCAGATGGGATCAGATCAGATTGAATTACAATCTGATCTATTTGCACCCCTAGAACTTGGTCAATTTTAATTGTGAGGGTAGAAAATATAACTTAAATACTACTTTTTCCCTCATTTAATTCTATCTAATTAATGGAGAGTTAATGTTTTTGTTTTCATTTGTTTTTTGGAATCACCACATCATCAACAGAAAAAAAAAAGAAAGAAAACATGTTTTTGAACTCTATTTTTGTTCCCAAAGGGAAAAACATGGTTTTGTTTCAAAAAACAATACATGTTTTTGGAACGAACAAAATATTAGTTTTTAAAACAAAAACAAATTTTCTACATCAGCAACAGAAAAAAGAAAGAAAGAAAACATGTTTTTGAACTCTATTTTTGTTCCCAAAGGGAAAAACATGGTTTTGTTTCAAAAAACGATACATGTTTTTGGAACAAACAAAATATTGGTTTCAGTTCTCAAAACAAAAACCACATACACAACCAAAAACATGTTTCTTGTGTTTTTTGTTTTAAGAAATTATCTATTTTCAAACAAAATGGTTCTGATTTGTTTTTGGAACCAACAAGAAAAGCAACTCACATTGTAGAATACCCCCTAAGTCTTATATTTAAGATATTAACTCTCATTCTCTATCATCAAATCCTATATTTAAGACATTTTTCTCACTAATAAATTCTGATAATTAGATATATATATCCAAAAATAAAATTATTTTCCTATTTGATTGGTAGCAGGTCAACAGTTCAACCTTTGGGTCAAATGTATCAACACTTGGTGCCATAATTAAATAACAATGAACGCATCTCTAATATTATATATTCATCATATTAAATAAGAATAAATATAATAAATAATAAACATTTTTATAAACAAAAAAGTATAAAAAAAATTGGCCACATATTATTATCAAATGGTCATCATCTAAAATTACCACACGAAACACATGCACATTTGCTAGTATTCATTATACATATCTATTTTTACCGGATTTGGATGGTCAAAAAGATACAAATTTAGATATGTGCTGATTGTTGCACTTGCACATATTAATGCGCGTTTGATTGGCATCAACCAAAGATTGATATTAGTCTTAGGTGCATCCCATCATAATCATATACTGTTCAAACAAAGATCTCTCTCTCATGGGAGGAGGGCCCAATGGCCCATGAGCCCATATTTGAGAGTTTGGAGTTTGGACAGGTTCTGAGTTGGTGGTGGGTAGGGATTCACATGGGTCACTGCTCACTGGCACGGTGGCACCCGCGTGGAACACCTAACCAATTACCCCGATGGTTCGGGTCGGGTGGTCACCCCCGAACCCGAAGTAGTACTTGTAAAGGTTTTTGTTTTGAAGCAAAGAAAAGTCACTCATTGGCGTCATGGAGTACAATTGATGTCTTTTATGAACTTATGATAAATTAGGGTTCAGAGGTCTATTTTCATCATTCATCAATCAGTCCTTCCTTGTAGGAGCACTAATACTCCACAGCTTAAGCATTAATGATCACGTCTATACGTCATGAATGACTCATCTCTTGTACTATACACGTGTTACTTATCTGCTCCATCCAATTCGGATGTCAATGGGTCGGATAAATAGTGAATCTGGCTTCACCAGACCGTATATGTAGGGATTAATAGGAACCCCGATTGGGGTCGGGGTCGGAGATGGGAATTGAAGTCCTTGTCCCGCCCGATCCCAATTATATATATGATGCTGCTCAATCTGAGGTGGTATACGAATCGAGGAGGGCAATCAGATAGTCCTTGCTGAAAGGGTGGGGTCGAGTTACAAGAACAAGGCCGTACTTCAAGATCTGTGATCAAGGAAACAGAAGTTAGAGGCTCGAGGAGTTATCCCCGGGTAAGAACTCCGACGCTCAAGTCAGTAGGCAGTGATAGGATAGTTGGGCCGAGCTATAAGGATGTCGATCCGAGCTAAGTAGCGGCGTAGGTCTCAGAAGTTTGATCTCTTACCTTGAGCATGGAGTACCTTTTTATAGCCGAAGATCCGTGTCTTTGTCAGACTAGGCTTCCGGGGTTGTCAGGATGAAGTTAGCCGCCGAGGTATTCGGGATAGAGTCTCATTCCCCAGCGGAGTCGTCTTCCTTACTCCTCTTTACCCGTAGTTGTGCTCATCCATATGACGTGACTGGAAGGATAAGATAGGGTTCCACAGTAATAGCGTAGCTTGGTCGAGCTAGCCCGACATGGCCAGGCTATGCCGACCTAGCCGAGTTAGGATGACATGCAAGGCGATAGTTGGGCAGCCACGTGTCTCGCAGGGCTAGCTCAACTATGACCCGAACAATATATATATTAAATGTTATTTATATTAAATATATATTATTATATTATTTATATATATCAAAACATATTTATAATTTAAATTATTTATTTATTTTTAAATAAATTTATTTTTCAAAAAAATACTGTTATCTAAAAAAAATTCGGAAATTCAGGTCTCCGTAGGGAACCCATCCCCATTGAGGATCGGGGGTGGAAGACAAATTTTATCCTCTACAGGGATTAGGAACATGGATTAAGGTTAATTTTAAAATCGAGGTCGGGGATAGAGAATATGATCCCTGCCCCATTGCATTCCTACGTATATGGTTGGGTTAGGATTAGGTCTATTTAGGTATAAGCCTATAGGGTCAGGTTAGGGCTTATTTTCTTTGTGCTGAGTCGGGTTATGGTTTTGGGCCTTTTGGCTAATCCATCCCTTTGGTCATGATGCTACTACAAACACTTGTAATTTATTAAATTCTAACTCCATAACAAAAGTTTATGATTTCTTTTCATATATACTTTGATTTTTTTCTTCTTTTAATGATAAAAAATGATACATTAATAACTATAAACCAATTTCCAACTTAAATTAATAGCATTTAGATTTTAAAAATGTATTACAAAAAATACAATTATAATGCTACAAATCAGGTTGGGTCAGTATTAAGTTATACGGAGAAGTACATTACAGCCCACTGCAAAATTCTAAAATTACAACCCCCTCTATAAACTGCATCCTGCGAATTTGACATCAATTCATGGTTAGGATTCATCCCACCTATACGGTAGAACTCAACAGTTATTCTCCCTAAATTATAAGGTCATGTCAGGTTTGGGCTGGGATGATGGATGATCGGGTTAGGGTTGAGAAAAACCCGTACTAACCTCACCCTTTGGCATCCCTATTCCAGCTTTTAATTCCCTCGCCATATTAATATGAGTTCACGTTGTACATCTACAGTTCTAATATTGGGCCAAGTCTATGGTATAATATGATGGAACTAGCATTTATGTCCTCTTTTTATCTCTATCTTTGGTTGAGAGACACTCCAATTGCAACTATTTCAGGGTCGCAAATGATTCATTGAGTCAGATTCGCATCAGGCGGATCAAAGAGAAGTGCTTTTTTTTTCTTTCTTTTAATTACCTAGAAGAGGCATCTGGAATTGGAGAATTAATAAACCAAATTAGAAGTAGAGGGTCCCTGAACATCTATCTCCATGTTTTCTATTGTTGGGTTCTGAGCTGGAGTGAACAGGTTTCTTTTTCTATGCAGCCCAAATGCAACAAACCCACTCAGGCCCAACAAAGTCCCAACTAAAACACATTAGTTTTCCAGATTGCAAGATATGCAGCTTTCTTTAAACTAGAAAACTCCACTGAACGCCACGTTAGCCCCATACAAGTGAGTTGTACATTCAGACTGACGTGGTAAATGGTAATGGGCCATTTGGCCCAGTATCGTCCAGTTCCCGTAGAAGATTCTTGTTTACGGAGGGAGAACAAGGGACGAACTTCCAGAGTTCCAGTGATTTGCCACTTGTCAGTCTCAAGGGATAAGGCCCACTGGACCAAGGCACCATTAACGGCCCAATAATATATTAATATCTGGCGGGAATAACCGTTTATCTGTCAATCGAAATGTACAAGTAATATGGCGATGGCTAGAAAGTAGAAACAATTAAGGGAAGTGCTCGTCTTCCTTCCGGTGCTCGAGATGCCGATGAGATTTCTAGCTCCATTTCATGTCATTCTCAATCCATCTCAATGTCCATTTTCTCTGTTCCTCTCTAAGACTGTCACGCCGTCCTGCATCAAACTTCAAAGGGTGGACGTGGATCTCAACCATGGCTTCTCTCGGTTCAGATCATCTCTCTCCGCCCACCGGCCTCCTTTCACCACCGGAAGATATTCCATCCGTCTTCCTCCTAATGAAGTGTGAATCCATGAAACAACTCAAGCAAATCCACTCTCATATGATCACAACTGGTCTCATACTTAATCCCCCCCAACAGAATCGAATTATTGCTTTCTGTTGCACCCATGAAGCTGGTGATATGGACTACGCCCGTCTGGTATTTGACACAATTCAGGAACCCAATCTGTATATCTGGAATACAATGATCAAAGGATATTCCCGAAGTAAACTGTCCAATTATGCGGCCTTGATGTACCTAGAAATGTCAAGGAAAGGCGTCAAACCCGACAGCTATACTTTCCCTATCTTGCTCAAAGCGTTTAGTCGTGAAATAGCACTTTGTTGTGGAGAGGAGCTACATGCTCAAATCCTCAAGTTGGGTTTTGATTCTAATGCTTTTGTTCAGAATGCTTTGGTCCATATGCATCTATTGTGCGGTCAAATTGAGACAGCCCGTGTGGTTTTCGATAATTGTTCTAAAAGAAACGTGGTTTCTTGGAATGCCATGATTTCTGGTTATAACAAGAGTAAAAGTTTTGAAGAATCCCTTAAGCTTTTCAATGAGATGGAGAAGATGAGAGTATTACCAACACCGGCTACTCTTGTTTCAGTGCTATCGGCTTGTACCAAGTTGATGGACTTGGAGATTGGCATACAGGTTCACCGGTATATCAAAGATCGCAAGGTTGAACCTAACTTGACACTGGAAAATGCTTTGATTAGCGTGTATGCAGCATGTGGGGAAATGGATGCTGCCCTTGAGCTGTTCAAGAGTATGAAGATCAGAGATGTGGTTTCTTGGACTGCCATGGTTACTGGGTTCACAAATTCAGCACAACTTGACAAAGCTCAAGAATTTTTTGATCAGATGCCTGAAAGAGATATCATCTCATGGACAGCGATGATTGATGGGTATGTAAGGGCCAACCGTTTCAGGGAGGCAATGAGGATTTTTTCTGAGATGCAAGCTGCAAATGTCAGGCCGGATAAGTTCACTATGGTTAGCATACTCACGGTTTGTGCACATCTTGGAGCACTTGAGGCAGGCGAATGGTTAAGGGTTTACATAGACAAAAACAAGATTAAGGCTGATATCTTCGTGAGAAATGCTTTGATTGACATGTACTCCAAGTGTGGGAATATAGACAGTGCGCAAAAAATCTTCCAAGAGATGCCTCAGAAGGACAAATTTACATGGACTGCCATGATTGTTGGACTAGCAGTTAATGGGCATGGGGAAGAAGCTCTTGATCTGTTTCATGAGATGCTTAGGTCTTCAGTAAAACCGGACGAAGTAACCTATATTGGTGTTCTTTGTGCTTGTACTCATGGGGGCCTCGTGGATAAAGGGAGGGAGTTGTTCAGCAGAATGACCACCTTTCATGGGATTGAGCCCAACGTGACGCATTACGGATGCATGGTTGATCTTCTTGGTCGAGCTGGGCACCTAATAGAAGCACAGGAGCTTATAAAAAATATGCCAATGAAACCAAACTCCATAGTCTGGGGTGCTCTTCTTGGTGCTTGTCGAGTTCACAAGGATGCAGAACTGGCTGAAATAGCAGTAAAGCATCTCCTCGAGCTAGAGCCTGAAAATGGGGCCGTCTATGTTTTGCTTTCTAACATCTATGCTGCTTGCAATAGATGGGGAGATGTGCGTGAAGTAAGAAAAATGATGATGGATCGCAAAATTAAAAAGACCCCTGGTTGTAGTTTGATAGAGATGAATGGTGTTGTCCATGAGTTTGTGGCTGGAGACCAGTCCCACCCTCAATCCAGTGAGATATACTCAAAGTTGGATAAGATGGCTCAGGACTTGAAACTTGCAGGGTATGTTCCCAATACAACTGAGGTATTCCTAGACATAGGAGAGGAAGAGAAGGAGAATGCACTTCACCAGCATAGCGAGAAATTGGCGATTGCCTTTGGGATGATAAGCTCACCACCTGGGGCCACGATTAGAATCACGAAGAATCTTAGAATGTGCATTGACTGTCACCATGTGGCCAAGTTGATATCAAGACTGTATGATAGGAAACTGATTGTTAGGGATAAGACTCGCTTTCACCATTTCAGGCAGGGATTCTGTTCTTGTAAGGACTATTGGTGATAATCTAATAGAAGGATAAATGCATTTTAATTTTCCTTATCCCGTTTCTCCATGGAGTGTTAGATTTTGGACTATATGAGAGCATATCAAGTGAATCTTTGGTCACAAAGGCAATGCTGTGCATTCTACTTGCACCAAGACAACCAGACAGCAGAACCAACTCTCAAACATTAAATTCTATACCCAGTTATTTTTCTTGTTATTTTTGCTCTTCAACCGATCTGGTTTTGGTGATTATGCTCTAAGGCCATGTTCCCTTCAACTTTCTTTTTCTCTCTTATTTTCTATAAATCCAAACAGCTTAGCTTAAACATTTGATGATGATCAAGTGCCCTTGGGCCTTGATCCTACTTTCTGCTGGCTTTTGAAATGACTTCAGCATCTCCCATGTGCTCACGTAGCAAGAGAAAAACTACCCTTTTAAAATCCTAAAAATATCCTTGTTTGATTTAAGGCTAAATTTCCACTTACAATTAGGAAAAGTGGAACAAAGTCTGTAATTTTTCTTTTCTTTTTTTTTTCTGATATAAACTTGTGCCCATGTGAAATGACTATTTATGATAACTTCACCAAAAATGTAATTTTTCTTTGTTTTTTTTTTTATTTTTTATAAAACTGAAATATATTTTCTTTTTCATCTTTACTTTATTTAACTAATTATTTATGGGTAAATTGCATATTAGTACGGGCTAGTCTCACTTTAATACCTGAATTTCAAAACATGCCACTTGAGTACATTAACTTCCGAAAACTGTCAATTTAGTACCTACCCTTAACAGTTTGTTAGTTATTTGTATCACACGACGACATGTGTGACTTAAATTTCTTAAAAATATCAAAACTACTCTTTTTATATTTTTGAGATCATTTTTATCCTGTTATTCAAAGTATTAAAAGTTTGGGCTTCTTCCTGTTTTAAGTATGGCCATTGAATAAGAGAACAAGGAAAACATCCGCATCCGCATCAAACTATAAATATCATGTCCTCGTTTCAGGTTGTTGGTCTTGATAAATCAGGCACTCCTATTGAGGGGAAGCTAAATGGCTCTCTTGGTACAGGTTTTAGCTTCATCTCATCGTTGTCGGAACTGGACTGGAATTGGTTTTGCAATTACAACTGCAAGCTTGTGACTCATGGATAGACTGAATAAACTGTCCTAGTTTTGGGCAAATGAGTTGGGCTTACAGCAAAGTCCGTTATGAGCATAGAGGTAGCAGTGGTGGAGTGCTGCCCCTGCCAGAACAGGATGAGTTGGTGATAAAGAAAATTAAATGACATTTGAAGGATATTTATGTCTTTTTACATGTCACTTAATGTTTGTGACGATTTTGGACTAAACTAACAATTTTCATGAGTTCAAGTACTCAGTGGCACGTTTTAAAATTCAGGTACTAAAGTGAGACTAACCCCTAAGTATAGAGTACTAATATGTAACTGCTTTCAAGCTTTGGATACCATGCTAAAAAACTTAGGTGGTATTCCTTAGCGCTAAATCGACCTCCAATTCTCGGAATCATTTAGTGAGTTCGTTACCTCTGAACGTGCAGCCATTGTCCTCTGTAATAGCCTAACAATGACTGTTCACTGTTCGCCCATCTCTTCTTCTTCTTCTTCTTCTTCTTTACTGTGATGAACAGTGGAGCCGAACCAGGGTCGCCGATCTTTGTAGCAGGGATTTGGAGAAAGGAAAAAAAGCAATAAAAAGCAAGAGGAAGGAGAGAATGAGATAAAACAAAGGTAAAACAAATAGAGAGATGGGAAGGGGAGGAGCAGCGACGTTGTTCTTTAGGTCGCTGCTTGCGAAGCAGAGTAGATTTGCCCGCTCTGAAAACAAAAGCAATAGATTTTTTGAGAGAAAAAGTTATCTCTTAATTTATGTGTGCCCCTATCAAAAATTCATAAAAAATGATTGATCCCCAACCTGTTTTCCTTCTTCACGTTGTTAAACTCTATTTTAATCTTTTTATTTATATTCTTCTCCTTTCTTCTTTCTTTATAATTCTAATATATTCTATAAAGAAATTAAGATGATCTTTTTATTAATTTAACTTACTATTTTAATTTTTTTACCATTTTCATTTATTGGTTTACCATTTAATAAAGTTTTGTATTTATTTTATGGTGTTTAATTATTTTATTAAAATAGTTGCAATATTTTAATTATCCTTAATAGTATATTTAATATTTTTTATTTATTGGTTAATAAATTTTTGACATTTTGTGCTTTTTAAATAATAAAGGAAAAATGTATATCTTACATTATTTTTTATAAGTATTATTAATATTATTAACATTATTATATTTTATACTTATTTTCTATTTTTATAATATTGTTTATTAATTTGTATTTTTTTAATTTTTTACTTTTATAATAATAATCTTTTTATTACCCTTTAATGTGTATCTTAATCATTTTCATCTATTTTTTATTTAAATAACAACTTTGAAGGGTAAATTTGTAAAATATACAGTTTTCAGTATATTCAGATTCCTGCAAAAGTGAAAAAACAAATTTTCCACTAAATGCTTTTAGAGCTTTTTCGAAGGTGTTTTTGCTTTTCAGACTTCAAACTTTAGAATACAACAAAACGACAATCTACTATCATTTCTTCATTATATATCTACTATCATTTCAGACTTCAAAATTTCTCTGTTTTTGATTCATAAAAGCAGGGGGAAAAGAATAGAATACAACAAAACAGTATATTTACTTGAAGCTTATAAAACGACGATCTACTATCATTTTCTTCATTATAGATTGAGATTTTGGAATTTGATATGCAAATAGATGGAACAACAGCAAATAGCATCCATCTATCCTGCATATTCATGGAACTCAATCTCTTTTGTTCTTAATAAATAAAAAATATTGAAGTAACACAAGATAAGGCCATGCTAAATTTAGGTCTTAGTGGGCATAACCTTAGAAATAAAGAAATTTGGTGCATAGTGTTGTCTCCTGCACTATACCAAAATCCTTGTTTTCTCACACCAACGATCCATCCTATTTCCACACCAAAGAGGACGGTCCAGTTTCCATTCTAAAACACGACAAAATGCAAAACACCTTTACATAACAAAATGCCTTAAGTAATTCTTTAAACCCAACAAGTAGCACAACCTGCCTTAAATCAATAAATTTCACAGGAAGGTTTGGTCACACTGTTGTCTCTGGAGAGTGTAGAAAATAATCATTTCCTGCAAGCCCTATTCAAGTTTCAATTTGACTATCAAGATGCATCTACACGAAAATATTAACTCTAGCATATCTGAAGACGCTCCATTCCCTAAAATTTGGCCATCAAAGCCATTATTCATATCCACAACCCAGAGTTGTCAACAATTCAATCCAGATGAAACTTAATTTATCATAAACCTGTTGCTTCCAGCCATTACTTTACCAATAACATACTATTTCATATGCGACGCATACCTCTTCCCTTTACTGACAAGAGAGGAGGGTTCCCTCGAGCTATAATGCCAGAGCACCGCTCACAGAGGGCAGGTTACCTACTCAACGAGAAGGATACCAGGGGTTATGAAGAATAATTCTAATCATGGTCCATTAGGTTGAGGGATTACATATATATATATATATATATATATATATATATAGTCACTCTGAGACCGTTATATCAGTAATGGTTACAATGATTGCCATGATTGGTCGAATAATAACCGCCTAACAGTCTACTGAATCCCATAACCACCCACTTGAGTCACAAATGCCTGTATTAGCTGAGTTGGCATGATCAGATGGTTGCCTCTCGGGTCTTCTGATAAATGACCAATAACATTCCCACCCCCTTAAGTTGAGCCTTGTCCTCAAGGCATATAATAAGGTATTTTTGGGTTAGTACAGTCTCCTGAGTAGCACATGTTCTAATGAGCACAGTTGGTAGAGGAACCAGGCAGCAATAGTAGTGCCTCTTTCACCTTTGTTCAATCCAATAATAATACTCACTTCCTTGCTGGTCATCATTTCATGAAACCTTGTTGATACCTCCGTTAAAACCACATGATTAACAGAATGCCTTATCAGTAGATATGAGTTGCTTGCTTCTCGCAGGTCCTTCTCAATCTCAAGAGTTAGGATTAATGTTGTTGCTTGCTTCAGATTCATTAATTCCAATGCTGATTGCCAATCTCCCATCAAATTTGCGTGGTTGTAATGTAGGGCAGTACCAGAACCTATATGAGTTAGCCATCCAGATTCTGCAACTGCCTGTGTCAACCACAATGAGAGACTCTCTAGAGAGACAACGCTTCCAGCCCCTACCATGATTGACACCCCATGCACACTGTAATGTTGATGGTTTAATATGGTTGTCCATTGAGATAACCGGCATTCAGAGCTTCATCAATTCTGACTAGAAATAGGAGATCACACTCTACTTCTCCTGAGGACAACAAAACCTTGGGTTGGCCACCTAACGGACAGGTGTTGTTTAAAAGGATAGCCTGAGTACTGGTGGTGTCAACATCTGTCATTGGGTGGCATGCAAGATGATCATTCCATGTAGCTTCCTTGAAATGCCAAAAGGCAAGATCTTTTACTGGAATAAAAGAAGAATTAGCCTTGGGCTTGTTGACTCCACTCTCATGCAACTTGTTGAAACCCGTCGTCTCTCCTTTAAGCCAATATTTGGTGCTAACAGGTTGGATGGTGAACGACAAAATGTAAGTGTCTCTTAATTCAAAAGCTCCCCACTTGATCTCCTTTGCTACGTGGGACTGGAGCCAAAACAAGAATTCTCGAGATGCTGTATAAGCCGCAACCATCCCACAAACTGCATCACCAAGAAAGGCTGCACCAGGGTATCCGACTTCAGTCAAACTACTCATGTTCAATCCTGTTGAGACATGAACTGGGTAGTATTTCCCTTGGTAGAAAAGTGCAGCACTATCATACCTCATAAAATCCACAATGCGGGAATTTTGATGAATAACAATGGCAGTAAGTATGTCACAAAAGGGAGTTTGTATCAGAAGCCGATGCCTTTTTGATAACTGGGATGCTAATTGCGCCCTTGAAGTTGTACAGACCATGAGCTTCTTTGACTGCACTACCCAAGCAATGGATAGAGTGGGGTCCTCAGTTTGTGTAGTAGGCTCCAAATTAATTACTATTCCCACATTGATACTATGCAAAATTGCATAACAGAGTTTCTTAGAATCCTTAGAGTGAGCTTCAACATAGTTCAGTAAATTGATTTTTCATACACACAAGACCTACCCAAACAAACCCATGCTAAATGGAGTGAAAAGAGTGTTGATATCAGTATCAACGGTAATGGTCTCATGTTTGTTTAGATTGGGTACTAATTTCGGATTATGGTCGAACAGTGTCATGGCATTTTTGTTGTAGGTGATGACTTGGAAGTTGGATTTGTCAACAATTGCCATGCAACCCAAGGGCTGTATGTTGCCACTGCATTGAACTTTGGACAAGATGACATTGATTTTCTGTTCGGAAATAGATTGACTGGTGTTTTTAATGGATTGGAAGTAACTGAAAGATGTACCAGACTCTCCCAATTGTTTGAAGATGGCATGGAGATGAGTATCAATTGTATACTTGGCAATGGCTTTGTTCACGGAGTCTACCTGGTGGTGGGATTTGATATTGCTGGCGCCAGAGAAATGAGTTTGGTGGGTGGAATCTACCTTGCCGCCAGAAGCCAGGAATCGGTCTTCTCTGCTTCCCCGTTGTGGTTCTACTATTCTATTTCTTATTTTCCTCGCATCTTCTTCAATAATGAACTGTTTCCTCTCACTCTTGTCAGCGACCATGATGATAGGCTGGTTACCAGGGCCAGGATCCACCTCGAGGACCCAGAGCTCCATATTGCTTCGAACAGATGGGTTAGAAGGCCTCTGACCAATGATCCGGCTAGTGTCCAAGATTGTATTAGACAAGTTCACAGAGCCCTGGTTCTTGGCTTCATCACTGTTCAACTTCTCTAATGTGAGGGGGAGGAAAGGATCCAGACGAGAAATATGCCAACATCTCTTTGCCACTGAACCCTCTTGAGTCTTCTTGCACACGCTATTAATGATTGATCCTCACGATAGCTCCCACTCAACCCAGTAGAAATCTTGTAGGTGATGTCTCGAAAGAGGATCTCCATATCATAGTAAATGATTAGAGAACAGGGTAAACGATTGACAAAATGGTTGTTGGGGGTAGTAGGAGATATAGACAGACCCATACGACCAACGAATTGATGTCTGGTGTCATAAACAGTAAAAGGACCATCTATCATGGAAAAGAAAAAGACATTACCAGAGCTTGTAGTTGCCACTAAGGGGTGACGATGCCATCTCCGACAATGGTCTACCATTGGTGGTTGAACATACGAGCAGAGTCAAAGGATGCCTTCCCCAGAGAAATCCAGGCCAGGGAGGGGGTTCATCAATGGAGGCAAGAGAGGAAAGAAACATGAATTTATATGGCCAATCCATGGGTCTTGGAAAACAGGACAAGGCAATTGTTCGAGCTATGGTTGGGAAACAAGATGGGGAAAACAAAGGCGGTGAACTGTTGATGACATTGGTGACCTGGGATTGGTTTACGAGGAAGATTGTCTGTTTGATGGAGGGGCTGATGGAAAGACCGAGGTTCAATGAGAGGGAGAGGGAAAAGGGGTGAAGGTGGGGTTTGTCACAGAAGGAACAAATAAACATACCAGAGTTGTTGGACGACGTGATGGTGGTCACCGTGTTAGAGTGAGCTTCTCGCGTTCCTTCAAGAATTAAAGTGTTCACTCCTGCTTCACTGATTGAACTCGTTGAGTTCAACACTGGTTTGGAACCCTCCATTGGCTTAAGCAAACTTGATGCCAAGACCAAACTCCTAGAGCTAATGTCCATAGGTGAAGCTCGTTGACTATGTTCTTCTACTGAACCAGTCAGAGGCAGGATCTGGTTGAGCTTCTCTACAATTTCTGCCAGACGAGCCAAGATCCGCTCTTGGTTCCTCTCCAGGCGACTGAGACGATCTTCAATCCTTGCCCTCCGTGCGTCAATGGATCTAACCGGCTCTGATACCAATTGATGCATACCTCTTCCCTTTACTGACAAGAGAGGAGGGTTCCCTCGAGCTATAATGCCAGAGCACCGCTCACAGAGGGCAGGTTACCTACTCAACGAGAAGGATACCAGGGGTATTGAAGAATAATTCTAATCATGGTCCATTAGGTTGAGGGATTACATATATATAGTCACTCTGAGACCGTTATATCAGTAATGGTTACGATGATTGCCATGATTGGTCAAATAATCACCACCTAACAGTCTACTGAATCCCATAATCACCCACTTGAGTCAAATGCCTGTATTATCTGAGTTGGCATGATCAGATGGTTGCTCTCGGGTCTTCTGATAAATGACCAATAACAATATGCTTCATAAGACTTTATTATTTGCTTCAAAGAGAAGGCAAGAAAGCTTTATCCACTAGAAAATATGAAAACGAAAGCAAGCAATAAGCAAACACTAACCTCGGGCAGTGCTTAGTGCCATCTTTTAATTTTGATCAATTTTCAACAATGATATCTTGCAGGTATTATCACACATTGTCATAAACAATCATATATCCTTGTGCCAAACTCTAAGAATGCAAATTCTGATGTTTTTAAGACTATGATCCTCACTACCTAGTTTCTAGACTATAATCAAATAGAACTTATGAATTATGATTTTACATTATCCACAAAATAGTACACATTGTAACATCATGGTGCCAGAAAAGATGTACCTCTACTTCACAAATACCAATTCTAAATAAAAAAATACTTTCCAAGTAAAATTCTTTTTATCAATATTTTCTAAGGAACATTAGAGGGAGATTAAACAACACACTACAAAGAAAGAAACTATCATGGCATCCTCATCATTGAGAAAGGAACTTATTTTTGGTCTTTCAATCTGAAAATTCAGGATATACTCTTAATGACTATATTTAAAGATGGTTCTAAGGCAGAGAGTTGGAATTTAAAGTTTTAAACACCAGCTTAGTGAAACATTGCCAATTTAATTGAATATTAGCATTAAAACCAAGGGCAAGAGCATTTGCATTTTTTCTGACTTTTTTCTTTTTTTTTTTCAGAATGCTAAAGTATTGTAGCATCAACAGAAACTATAACCAGTATTGTTCACCTACCCTGGAGGTCAAAAGGACCAAAAAAGGACAGCAATAATACAAAATGAATACCTCAGAAGGCTAACCAAAGTGAGGATATTCTCATACAACCAATAACTCAAGATCTTTAACTGCTAATACCACATCTAGTGCTCCAAACACAACCGTTAGCCTCTGGGCCATTATTCGAAAGGAACAAATTTGTTCCCTTCAGTTATACATCAGATTTACCAGATCCCCCTTTTCCTTGAGTATTATCTCCAGAATCGCTATCATCATCCCCACTAACAGCCTGCTTAGATGCTGCAGAGTCATTTTGTATGGGAGGGCCTCCAGTAACTGACTGCTGATAAAGAACTCCCCCAGCAATAGTGAAAATCAAGCAAACCAAACCAAATGGATTGGCATGCTTATCCCAAATCAACACATTGATTGCCACGGTAAGGAACTTATTAACCACGCCTGTAACTGTAAATGCGGTGGCAGAAATTGCTTTCCTGGATGCAAACCCGAAGAAACTGATGAGCAAGCCAAACACACAAGACAATGCTACCGCAAAAAATGCACCAGGTTCCACCAAATTGCTGGAATTTGTTCCCACGGCAGAGAACACGTCAACATACTCCCCAGTCACAACCCAGAACAGGGGTGCCATCATCAAAGACAAGAGATTGTTGTACAGTACAAAACCCCAGGTGTTCAACCCAAGATTCGTAACCATGTGTTTGATGTAAACCATCTCAGTAGTAATCGTCACCAAATAAGCGAATGCCCATGAGTATGCAGTGATGGTGAAAGCTGAATCAGTGGCAACATACCCAACCGCACCACCCAATATGATCACCAGAGAAGCGAAGGTGAGCTTCGACGGAAAGGGCTGTTTCCGAAAAGCGGCATCCGCTATGGCAACCAAAAGGGGCGTACAAGATCTGAAAACAATGAAGGTATCGACATTGGCGTGATGAAGCAGATTCGTGTTGGTGAAGATTGCGAGGTAGAAAACAATGGCAGCAGGCAGGAATTTCTTTGCAGTCTCCAATGTGAAAGGGTCATGATAGAGAAACCCTAATTTCCCAAGAACCCAAACACCCAGAGCAGAGGTCAAGTACTGCAATGCAGTCAGAAGACCAGGGAAGGGGAATTTGGTAATGGCGTACTTGTTAATGACAGCGAGCAAGCTCGAACAAAGAGCATATCCGACAACGAGACTACTAGTGGCGTAGTATTGCTTTGAACTATCAAATCTGGTGGAAGCCATTGCCAAATCTGCCGCTAGATTTAGCAGATCCTTCACTGACCAAAAAACTTCTATCAGCACATTCGACGTATACAGATCAAAAACAATTCACAGACACTGAACGGAACCGTCACCAAATTACGAAGCTAAATCTAGTAAACACTTCTGAAGACCCAAATATCTTGATCTGCTCTTTCTGGCGGAAATGTTGAAGATAAGAAAGAATCCCCAAATAAAGCAAAGTTTCTCTTTAATTCTGAACGAAATAAACAAGCCAAGTCAAAATAGAGAATGGTAAAACCGTAAAAGTCACCATTAAATCCAAAACCCTAAATTTCTCAATAGAAACGAAGAAAACTCATCACCGACACTGGCAGCAATTTGTATAGATAGAACTTAGAAAGACCCAAAACAGGTGAAAGTCTACCTTACAAGTTAGAGGCGAGCAAAACTGAGAACTTGACAGGGGCGTACTGCGTTTCCTTCTTCTGTTGACAGGCGAGTTTGGAGATCTGCTCTCAGGACGTTAATGGCATTTTCCCGCGACTTTTACGATTTATTGCCGTCCATGGCTGCGGTGAAGACTTCAAACCGGGAAGACCACCTGTTTAGTAATCTGGGTATCTACTGTCTACTACAAGTTCTATACCATGGAAATCTACCGTGAGAAAAATCCAGATCGTTCATCGTGTACACATTCCAGATTGGTCGTTGTTTTGAAATAGGAAGAGACGAAAGAGTCATGTCATTCACTGAGTCGAAATGAAGTTGATTCGTTGAATCAGTTTTTGTTTTTTCGTATATAAAAAAATCTACACCGTTCGGCAACACTGATGCAGAAGGGGAACGTGGGACTGGGTAACTGGGTCCCATCTCTGCCGTGTTGCGTACTGGAGTCACTGACGTGGTCGACTTTTTATCTAATTGAGGATCCAAGCCGTTCACAGGGACGACCACTGCTCTCGATAGGGGTGTCAATTGGATCAGATTTTGTCAAATCCGATCCATAGTCTATTATAAATGGACAAGGTCCAATCTAATCCAATGAATATTTTGGAGCAATTTGGAATGGTCTAATTTAATATCTAAACTATCCAGTGCGTTCAAATTCATTTTGATTTAAATTGATTTCAACCCAAACCTAGTCCATTGACATTTGACACATATATTCTTATCTTATATCAATGGATCAGGTCCAATCCAATCTAATAAATATTTTGAATCGGATTAATCCAATCCAATATGTCTTGCTGGTCCATCCAAATTGATTTTAGACTATACGAGATCCAAACCAAACTAGGTCCATTGACACCCTTATCTGTATCTATATATGTAATTCTCAAGATGGCTTCCATTATTCTGTGTTGACAAGGCTGATGCGAACAAGGAGGGATAGTGTAGTGGGCCACACTAGACTACCACATACTAGAGGTCCTCATGCATTGGACTCCTTGGGAGGGCACCTAAGATCTTGAGGTCTCCTGCCATGAATCTAGCAAGATCAGCTCCAACGCTTTCTTTTGATTTTGATTCTCATCCTATATCAAGATGAGAGTGAGGGTCTATTCGTTTCCTTTTAACTCTTATCTCTTAAGAAGAATCTTTTAACTTTAAGAGAAAAACGGTTATTCATTTTCTCTTATCTCTTATTTCTTAAACTGCAATTATACAACTTTTTGTTTTTCCAATGATACCTCCAAAAAAGACATGCAAACTCTCATATATAGAGTCAAAATGGATATTTGATTATTTTCAAATTTCAGAATTCGTAACAACATTTTCTGCATTTAGAGTTTAGAGGAAAGAAAAGTTCACTAATACCAATATACCTCTTAATGTAATCATCGCACTTTCAGATGTCAGCCTTTAGAGAAAACAAACAAACCCTGAGACTCATTAAAAATCAAATCATTTCTAGACTTAATTCAATGTATCCAAGTCATAATGATTTAAATCATTTAAACAACAAAAAAAATATTGTATAACCACGTCTTGAAAGATCTATTTGAAGCAACTACATTCGATCATCTATAACCAAAGTAGCACCCAAACCAAATATTCAAGCATGAACACACTTGATTAAGGCATGCAAAACAAACTTCTCATACATGCAAAAATTACATTTGCTATTGCTTCCTATTCCCGTAGCTTAAAGATTGTAATTAACAACCAAATGCATTTTGGCAACACCTCCATATGAAAGTTTTGACTTTTAGCTCAATTTTCAAATTCCAAATCTTTTTCCAAAAGGATGGGGGGACATCTTCAAACTCTTATGGAGTCATGACGATCAGGAGATTGGAATCCATGATAGTGTGCACTTGCTTTTTAGTAGGTCTCGTCGCTACAGAGCTGAGGGTGCTCCTAATAATATAGGTGTGATGACTCTATTCTTATAAACACACTTGTAAAGAAAAGTAATTTTATGGGTAAGAAACCAACTAAAACTACTATACCCAAAGAGACAAATGGCTCAAAACAAAATTGGGTGACAGTCAAAAGCAAGAGAAAGAAAAAGAATTCTAAATCAAAAAAGATCCAAGAATCAAGAGAAAGAAAAAGAATTCTAAATCCAAGAAGACCCAGAAGACATCTCATTTAGGAAATGTTCATAGAATAAATAAAGGTTACCATCCCCATTATTCTTAAGTTACTCTTATTATTTTGCTTTACCTTTTTCTTTCTGTCAAGCTTCGGCTCTTAGTTTTTATATCGAGGGTAAGATCTCATGCCCCCCTCCTTTCCTTCTTTTAATTGTTAATAAATTCTTCTTCTTCTTCTTCTTCTTCTTATTAAAAAGACATCTTGATACTCTCCAACTTGATCCTCAACTAAGAAGAATCTAATGGCCAAATGAAAGCTGACTTAATTTAGGGTCAAGTATGCAAATCAACTTATCCTCCCAATTATAAAGACTTGGAGGAAGGGATAGAATTAGTGAAACTATACTAGGAATGAAGTTTCCATTGACCATTCCAACTTTCCATCTTCTAGGCTCTAGCTTCTTCATCAACTAAGTTTGCTACCTTCTTCAGACTCCCTCCATTAGGCCTAGGACCCATCACTCTGAAGTTACACCCTTTAGGGAGCCAAGTGTTGGAAATGAGATTTCCTTCTATTCATTCAAAGTTAGATGCACATAATTTGGCATTCTCTTTGCTAATAAAAGTTATACCTTTTTCATGAGACATTTTCTACAATTATGCTTTTCTCTTTAATTGTAATATTCATGATCAATATTGTAGGGCATCTAAGTGATAGGTGAGACTTATCATGGAAGAACTAGATAAGCCAATTCTTAACATACTTAAAATATCTCAAGGGTGAGCTTGGGCTGTTCACTTTAAAAGTTAGCAATGTCCTTGGCATATCTGGCTAAATTAGCTAACGCACTAGGTCCCACATTCTACCAAATGTATGATGGTCCAGCTCCAGGCATGCATATCTTGGTAAAATTGCTAACAATACACACTAGACCCCTGAAAATACCAAATTTACGATGCTCAAGGCATTCATACCTGCAAGAAAGTTCATTGTAGTCTTCTCATTTCTCAAATTGTAATTCCCCTCACAAGTTTGTACATTGCCCCTTATTTTGGTTGTACATCTTTCAAATCTTGTCAAAATACTAGTCTCTACAACATATTGAGAGTGTAGAGTGGTCATTTAACACAATCCATTTCTGGTTACTTGCATAATTGCCAAAGTTCAGAAAGCCAAAAAAGAAATCAAGATATTGAGTATCATTAGGAATTAAGATTATTATACCATCTGAGTATCTGACAGAATTATGACGCTCTATAAGAAGGGTTAAAGCATTGAAGGAACTGCAGTATCAAAACAAAAGGGCAGCCAAATGCACAAGCCTCCTTCTTATGCAGGATCTCATGAGGGACAGATGTACACAGCCTTATTCGGTTATTCCTACAGATACACAGATTTGAACCCTGGTCACCAAGGTCTTAATGGAGCAACCCAACCATTGCGCCAAGGCCCACCCTGTAACTGTAGTATCAAATAAAATTTACAATTATGCATCCATGAAACCCAAGACAGAAAATGGCAAGTTGGAACTATGACTGTCATATGTTAAACTATTAACAAAGTACCTTATGATCTGCAGACGCATTTTTTACAAGGAAATAGTTATGCTCATCTAATGGTGTTGTAAAATCTATAAAACACACACACACAATTGATGAAATTACAAATTCTTCGCACAGGTTAACACATCATATACAAAATGGTGTGGTTACTATAAAATTTCCTTTTTCCAATTTGTATTAACAAGTCAAATTTGGACATTAGATAAGTTGAGCAAGGACTAGAAACATTACAGGACCAAGTCTCGGGTAGAATCAACTAGTAAAGCTCAAAAGGAGCATTAGCAAAGAAGGGCATCATTTTCTGTTGAAGTTCTTGGCAGTCCTCCATAGTTGCTGCCTTGGGATCAAAAGTCCTACGATCAGGGAGAGCCAAGCCTTGTTTAATACGGCCCATTCGCCGTGAGTGTAGAACTTGCTTTGAAATAACCGGTAGTCGGATGGATTCAAACTCTTTTAGTGCCAAATGCAGGTTGTTTGAACCCCACTTCTGAAGGCATTTCCCTAACACTGCAGCATCTAATATTGACATGTTTGTGCTTCTCAGGCCATGAGGGGAAGTGGGGTGAGCTGCATCTCCAACTAGTACCACATTATTCCAGAAGAGATGTTCTAAAGGATCACAATCATAAATTAC
The DNA here is from genome assembly GCF_055504915.1 of Nelumbo nucifera. Lineage (NCBI taxonomy): Eukaryota > Viridiplantae > Streptophyta > Magnoliopsida > Proteales > Nelumbonaceae > Nelumbo > Nelumbo nucifera. The sequence continues at coordinate 24,795,160 of NC_142650.1, forward strand.
ATTGACGAAGGGTTCCTTTGTTTCCTTCATGACTCGCGCTAACTCTGGGAGCCAAAATTCCTCTGCATCTGTGTGCATTTTCTTGACCATGTCGTTGCTTACTTTCATGGTAACTGAATTCCCCTGAATAAATGAAGTTATTAGTCAACATCTACTTAGTTCAATTAGGGTGTAACATTTAAATGCCTTAAAATAGAAAACTTATGCATCTAAATTGCCAATTGGAAATATGAAAAGAACAAAATTTTGAAATCACAATGAAGGAGATATGACACTATGATAGGAGAAGAACAAGAACCATCACCTTCAGTTCCGGCTCTGGTTGATTGACGTACCAAATCCAGTTGATCCTTTTGTTCAGAAGCTCATAGAGCACACAGTGGGTTCCCGGGCCTAAGTCAAAGTACAAACATTTCCCAAGTTCTGGATAAGCCTTGCGAATGCCAACAATGATGTCTGAATTCTCATCCCCCGAGAAATCGAGAACACCCCTCCACGCAGCGTAACCTGAATACCTACAAAAACATGAGCATTAACACTTTTCAGTTGTGGCTTTTGAATTTGATAACTAAACAGCTATTAGAATCAAACCTATGGAAAAAGATAAACAGACAGGGATCTTGATGTTGATAGTATAATACTTTAAACATATGGAAAAAGATTTTCAATTTAAACTGTAGACCTTTAGTAGGAAATATTCGTTGACATGAGTTAAGAATGACGATTTAGCATCAAACCTCAGTTTAAGATCAGGTAGGAAACTCTGACGGATCTTGGACAGGCACCCATCTGCTGCAATGAGCAAATCCCCAACTATCTCAATGATCTCCCCAGTTTGAAGAACTCTGGCTGTAACTTTAACAGAGGCCTTGTCGTCTGACACGCAGAAAGAGAGGAAGAGATGACCCCAGAGGACCATGTGGGGTGGTAGAGCCCTATATAGAAGGCCATGGAGACCGGCCCAGTGCGCTGCTCTGAAATTGAAGTCTTCATCCCTTGCCAGTGTCCAGCTGATCTTCTTCTCCCCATCTGTTACTTGGTTCTACTAAGAAACCGAAATTTTATAATATGGAGGGAGAGAAGTTCAGAGAACAAGAACTACAAGCTTCCTCCGGCGGACATAATCGTAAAACATTAGAGCAACAAGGACTAATTAGGAAATTGGGTAAAAAAGTACCTGATCGATGGTGAGGGGCAAGGTGGTGTTGTGGAGAAGGTGAGGTTGGTGAAGCCACGAATCAATGAATTTCCGAGCCATAGGATCCAGCCCAAGCCCAGCACCGGTTGGACTTCCGGTAGGGGGTGCGCTCGATTTCTCGAGCACTACGGCTTCCCATCCTGCTGCTTGGAGAGCATGAGCGCACGATATCCCTGCTATGCTGCCCCCAACAACCACTGCCTTCGGCTTGCTCGCCTTCATCTCTCTCTCTTTCCCTCTCTCTAATTGCAGATGGGGGCGGATTACGGATCAGTAATTTTCTAAACGACCACAATTGCTGGTAATGTGTGCACACTCATTGAAATACAAATTGGACTCAAGAATAAACAACTCCAGGAGAAAATGGAGGAAAGGTTTAGGAGATTCCGAAACGCCCCATGGCCATGTGGTGGTGTTGTTGCCCATTGTTGGCCGGTAGTTCTTGCCTGCTGTTTCGAATTCCTGTGACCATGGTTACAGCCTTATCCTGATGCCACCAATCATAAACCAACGATCTACTTGAGCTTATGACTTGGTTCCATTGACGTTTTATAATTTTGGTTTTTGTTTTCAGGAAACGACAATACGTGAAGGTTTTTTATTCTATCGCCATTTTATGAGAAAGGTTCTATATCAGCCACGTCATCGACCATCTAGGGGTGAAATTACGTATAGGGTTGCAATTTGGGAGTGCTCAGCCCAAAATTTTACACGGGCTGGGTTTAGATTTTTGGTCTTTAAACCGGGTTCAGGCCTAAGAAGTCAGACTTTTTTATTTTTATAGGGCCAGACCCAGGCCTAATCCTTAGATAATACTTATGTATGTATAGAGTGAGTTCACTGACCAATCCAAGCCTGGCCCGGGCCTTAACCCAATCTGAATGCATCAAATTACAGTGTGGGCTGGGCTCATATTGGGAAGATCAGACTTGACCTCAAGCTCGGTTTGGGCTTGATCCTTAAGCCCAAAATTTTTGGGTCAAGCCCGAACTGACCATAAATCTGACCCAACCCTCCCCATTTACACCCCTAATCACATCCTCTATCCCGTAATGATCTACCACACTGTCTATCTTTCCTATTTTAAATTTTCTATGCCAAGGGGACAGAGGATGTGAACTCTTGCAGTGTTTGCGAAATCAAAAAATGTCAAAATTGACGTTTTCCAAAGTGGGTCATTTTTTGAGAACATGGAAAAGAATTATTTTACCGTTTTTTGAAAATATCTTATGTGTAGCACGATTTTTCAAGAAATTGACAACGGAATGAAACACCTCTTACAATTTAATAATAAACAATTTAGGCCACGTTTATTTGCACTGTAAATACCAGATCAGTGTCATATTGCAGTGTAAAACTCCATTTTGAAGGATTTTTACATTGATAATCAATATAAGAAAGACACGTTGATTTCTTTTATGTAAAATTCTTTCCACCACTCTCCTCCACTCATAAACATATCGAAAAAACTTTAATTGTTGAGGGCCAACAGCCTCTGCTGTTGAGAAAATTTTTGGAAATGTCACGTTATTGTGAGAACAGGTAAATTAATAATTATATGTTAATTTATTTTTATTAAATACTAAAGTATGGACATGAATAGGTGAACTGCCAAGAACGTGTTAAGCCCAGAAACCGTCTCAACAGCTTATATTATTGGGCCCCAACAGCCGAAGTAAACCCCCCCAAAGCGAACTTAACCGTTGGAGCGGTGGGAAGGAAATGAAAAAGAGAGATGGAATCCTTCTTAAACGATATTCTATAAGACAATTTCACCGGAAGTAACCCCAAATGACAATTTGGATCCTCATGGCACTAAAGAGTGTATTTACAAAATTGCAATGTTAGATGAGGAGAATAGTGGGGGGACTTCATGCGCCGGTGTTGCGTATTTGCATTTATGGGTGGTTGTTGCTGGATATTGAAAGTCTGAAACAAACAGTGCTCTGTTTTGGAAGATAGTCTCCTCGACCACCGTCCTGTGGACTGCTAAGTTTCTTCCACTCCACTCTGGTGAAGAGTCGTTCTTCTCTATGCACCACTATTATGTCTGCTGTTGTATCTGTATATGCCGATTAAGTTGGTTTTCTCAAGGCCGGCTGTCAAGAATTGCAACCTTTCGGTTAGAAACCGTTGGGTTTTATCAAGATTAGAGTTTTACCTCAATCAATTTATCAAATGCAAAGAGTGATAAATGGGACCAAACATCTAATTCCCATTCTAGGTTCTTATGAACCCATCGGTGTTATAATCCTTTTGGATTTACACGGCAAGCAAACATAACATTAGGAGTGGATTAAAAAAAAAAAAACACAAGCTTCGAGAGCCACAATTAGCCATCAAAGCTTCTATGGTGGATTTAACTTAAAACTCGAGTTAAACCGAGCTGAATCATGCTTTTAACATAGTAAGCTCAAATCGCCCACGAATAGATTGCTCCAATCTACCCCTATTTGTGATTGGTAATCCGTACCTTTTTTCCTGCCACCTGGGCCTACAGCTGCATGGTTTGGGAGTTTTGGACTCTAGTGATGGCATGGAGGGAGATCTCGGGTTCTTGTGCCGCCTGTTCCTCTTCTTCCTCCTCCAGCTCGTCTACTAGGAGGCAGAATAACCGCTTGCAACGGTGGCCGGTTGAGTACAACTCGTCACAGTTGAAGCATTGGCCCTTGGCTCGACGCTCTGCCATTTCGGCCCTGGATAAGCGTCTGATGGGAGGTGTTGTCGTGCTGCTACCCATGCTAGTTGCAGCTCAGGTGGTGTTGCTGGTGAAAGGGCGGTGTTCTCTGTTGGCGGCCATTGAAGGCCCTCCTATGGTAGATCTTGGGTTCGCCCAAGTTGTTGCGGGACGCCCCATGCTGGACGGCCCTCGGCTGATCTGCAGCTTGTGCTCGAACGCTCGGGCCTGATTCATTGCTGTGACCAAGTTGGGTGGGCTCTGCATCTCCACATCAACCCTCAGAGGTTCCGATAGGCCGACTGTGAACATATCCACCTGTTGGTCTGGCCGAACCGAAGAGGCTCTGGCGAGAAGGGTCTGAAACTGCCGCTGATAATCCGCGACGGTCCCGGTCTGCTTGAGGTTAATGAGCTCCCCCAAGGGGTTGCTCGTTAATGGGGGCCCGAACCGGAGGAGGCAATACGACTTGAACTGGCCCCAACTAAGGCCTGGTTCCTCCTGCTCCACTCGGTAGAACCAGAGCTGTGCTTCATCGGTCAAGTGGAATGCTGCCAGGCTGACCTTGTCCTTCTCTTCCGTGCACTGATTGCGGAAGAATTGCTCACAACGGTACAGCCATCCAAGTGGGTCACCGTTGCCGCTGTATGAGGGGGACTCCAGACGACTGTATTTGGGTATGATTGCTACTGTTGGTGTGTCACTCTGTCGCTCACTGGAGCCCTCTGCCCGATCTGGGCGGCGGCTGTGATGAGTGGCTTCCCCTTCAGGGCTCCCTTCTCTGGTGGAGAAGTATAACTCCAGGAGACGTCGAAGTTCCCTGACGTCCTCTTTAACTTCCCTTACCTCCGCGTGATTTTCCACGAGATGGTGTTCCAGCTCGTGAACCATGGTCGATAGCTGCTCCATGTCGCCCATGACGCTCGGCTCTGATACCAAAATGTTATGGGCCTGGGCGTAGGATCTCGTCACGGGGCGGTTTGCTGGGAAAACTCCTTGCCTTCCTTTTGCGGGTTGACCCTATGATGGCGGACTGAGGGGTGATTTGTTCAAAAGATCACCTAACTCTCCATGTTCTCTTCTTGATTGAAAATTCGATGACTTTATTGAATAAATCAGCTCCTTAAATAGAAGATTACAGGAGGGTTTCCTTCTTGTATTCGGCTAAGGTAGTCCCTCTCTTATCGCAACTTAAACTTCTATCGAAACTCAAACTCCTACTTCTAAGGGAAACACAAAAATAGGGGATAAGGGAACGGTACAGCTGGCGTGTGGGCCCCGCTCTACGTTGGCGCGTGCGACCCACCTTGCTACTGCTGTGAGGTGCGTGCTGCTGCCGTGTGGTGCGTGTCGCTACTATGTGGTGCATGCTGCTGCCGAGTGCTACGGCCATGCGATGCATGCTGCTGTCGGGCGGCTGGCAGACTGTACCGCGGCGCGCTACCGGGCGGTGCGTGCCGCCTGTGCCGCGGCACGCTGCCGGGCGGTGGGTGTCGCCTGTGCTGCGGCACGCTGGTGCATGCCGCTAGGCGCGCTGCTGTGCACGCTGCTGCCTATAGTTGCGACGCAGCGTGTTGCCGGGAGTCGTGTCCATATCAGATAAGCCTTGCGAATGCCAACAAGGATGTCTGAATTCTCGTCTCCCGAGAAATCGAGAACACCCCTCCATGCAGCGTAACCTGAATACCTACAAAAATATTAGCATTAACGCTTTCAGTTGTGGCTTTTGAATTTTAGAACTTTTTTTAGGACAAAGAATAATTTGAGAACTAAACAGCTCCATGAACCCACATTTTCAATCCAAAAAAAACTGATAAACAGACAAGGATCTAGACAATGATGGTATGATACTGTAAACATTTGGAAAAAGATTTTCAATCCAAAAACAAGTGTATGCACATTCTTGTTTGAATTTAAACCATAGAAATTTAGAAGGAAATAGAAGTTCACATGAGTTAAAAATGGGGATTTAGACTCGAACCTCAGTTTAAGATAAGGTAGGAAACTCTGACGGATCTTGGACAGGCACCCATCTGCTGCAATGAGCAAATCCCCAACCATCTCAATGATCTCACCAATTTGAAGAACTCTGGCTGTAACTTTAACAGAGGCATTATCGTCTGAAATGCAGAAAGAGAGGAAGAGGTAACCCCAGAGGACCATGTGGGGTGGTAGAGCCCTATATAGAAGTCTTCATCCCTTGCCAGTATCCAGCTGATCTTCTTCTCCCCATCTGTTGCTTGATTCTACTAAGAAACCGAAATTTTAAAATACGGAGGGAAAGAAGTTCAGAGAACAAGAACCACGAGCTTCCTCCGGCGAGCATAATCGTAAAACATTAGAGCAACAAGGGCTAATTAGGAAATTGGGAAAAAAAGTACCTGATCGATGGTGAGGGGCAGGGTGGTGTTGTGGAGAAGGTGAGGTTGGTGGAGACATGAATCGATGGATTTCAGAGCCAGAGGATCGAGCCCAAGCCCAGCATCGGTTGGACTTCCGGTGGGGGCACGATTTCTCGAGCACTACGGCGTCCCATCCTGCTGCTGTGAGGGCATGAACGCACGATATCCCTGCTATGCTGCCCCCCACAACCACTGCATTCGGCTTGTTCGTCTTCATCTCTCTCTCTAATTGCAGATGGGCGCGGATCACAGACTGCCATTGTGGGGCCGCCCCACAACGTCCTATTGCCCGGTAGTTCTTACCTATGATGATGTCACGGGGCTAGTCGTTGGGGCCCGTGCGGCACTCGACGACTACTACTAGTACTTCTAAGTAAGAAGCCAAAACATAATAAAATGCAACAAATATGGTATACGACTCCGACAAAAGTCAAATTGTATTCATTAATGACAATAAATATAATTAGAGTGAGATCTCGTAATTAATCTTTACATGCTCTTAATTCATTCGACCACGTATCTTTCCTCGGTACGTTAAGTTTTTTGGGGAATGATAACAATAAACATCAAAAGAATGAAAAATCATACATAGTAATTATAGTAATGCCATCGGTAGTCCCCCTTACAAGATGCATATGTAGCCCACCCATGACACACATGGCGACACCATGAAGGCATGTTGTAGGCGCTCAGATGGCACGGTGGAAGGTGCTTGATGGCACGGTGAAGGAGTCACTTGTGACAGTTTCCCCCACTCAATTTGATCTACGTCCTTGGAGATCGACTTTTGCTGGTCCTTTGGAGTTGCTAATGCAGAAGGAGGGTTCTTCTGCTACTCCACGAACTGGTTGTCGTCCAAGGCCGAGGTGTATATTTGGATGGCATGGTTAGGATGGCTTGATCTGTTGGGGATTCTTATGGCTTAGTCATTTCCTGACAGCTTCAAGGTATGATAGTGGCTGGTTTAGCTTGGCCAAGTAAGGGTCAAAATGATATTTTGGATGGTTAGTGTGTAGTTTCTCATGAATTTTTTCCCAAGGGTGACTAATTGTAGGGCTACTATGTGATTTAGTATGAGGGATGGTGCGAAAATAGTCCCTAGATGGTTTGGGTGGCACTCGCTCCCCCTGATGGTTGTGGTAGTAGGTGTGGGTGAAATTGGACATGGCCTTGGGTCTTCTGTTGGGCCCATCAGTTACAGGCATATGCGGCATCTGCTGTGGGTGTGGTTTCCGCTGATGGTGATGCTGATGCTAATGCGAATAGAGCTTTCGTTGATGGTGAGGCTGATGCTGGTGCTAATGCGGATGTTGGTGCAGGCGTTAGTGCTGGAACGACTTTGGGGGAGACTTCTTCTTGGTGATGACTTCCCAACCCGTTCTGGCACTGATGTGAGATAATTGAGAGGGGGTCTTCCTTGTTGGTGCGGCACTGGCTTCGTGGGTGTCTACTTCTTGGTAGTATTGCAAGGCTGAAAGTTGCTTTCCATGTACCTTGAGGGTTGTTGTCACTGGAACCATGCATGGGGAATGTCATCCAAGATGACTAAGGTGTCAAGGTGTGGCATAAGGGTTGTTTCGGCCTGTGTCGGAACTCCACTCCAAGAACAACTTGAAAATCATCCAAGGGAATCACAAATAAGTTGATTTTGCCCTTCCATGGTCCCACTTGTAGGTCTACTCCACGGGCCATGCCTTCTATTGCCTTGGCCCCCGAGTTAACAACCTTGATCCACCCTGTTTGTTTGGTCGTGGTCAAGCGTCGTTTTGCCTCAGCAAGCGAGATGAAGTTATGGGTGGCCCCAGTGTCCACCAATGCTTGGGTCGGCCTCCCACCGAGGGTGATGCCTACATATTTCAGCCCCTTGTGGGCTTTGGTGGGCCATTTGGATGTAGCCTCTTTCTTTACCATGGCATTTATAATTTCGAGGGCACCTACTCTCGGTGCTGATGTGGCCTTCTCCTCATCACTCTCTTCATCATCACTGAGTTTAGCGATGAGGGCATGGATTTTCTTCCACACAAGACAATCGCTAGTCCAGTGCTTTCCATTGCAAATGTAACAAGGTGCGAGAGGAGTAGTGGGTTTCCTGGTGTACTGGTGGCCTTGATGGCTTTGGGCTCCTGGTGGCTTCTTCCCTTGTTGGTGATTGATGGGCTTGTCGGTGCGCACTAGCTTCTCCTTTGCAGAGGTTGATTGTTGATCTCCCCCACTCAAACTCATGGTACGTGGGCTGGATGGCTTTCGCTCTTCTTCCTCAGGTGCCCTAAGATCAACAAACTGCTCAACCACGGCCATGGCAGTGGCGAGGTCCTTAACCTCGCGTCATTGAAGTTCAAGCTCAACCCATGGCTTGAGACCGTCCATGAAATTGAATAGAAGGTCCTTGTCTGACATGTCGAAGATGTCAAGTGTTAAGATCGAAAATTCCTTGACATAGTAGTCATGTAGTGATATTTGATGTCTAAGGTTCTTCATTCTTCGACGCACCAGATACTCCACATTTTTGGGGTAGAACTGACATTTGATCTCACGCTTGAATCCAGCCCAGGTGTCAATGGTGTGTGTTCCACGTTCAATGTCTTGGTGCGAGTTCCACACTTGATCTCATGCTTGAACCAGTTCTACCGCACCTTCTAGCACATGCCCTCAGAAGACGAAACGACGCCGAGTGGCTGCGAGGCTCACCTACTACAGCCCGTTGAGCGAACCACAAGGGCCGCCCACTGCTCAACCCTACAAGCATGCGCTTACCGGAGTGACCATCTTTCACATGGTAAGCCCTTGACACGACCTGACCATACGTGATATGGGACATCTCTACTAAATTGAGGCATCCGCATCACACACGCCTTTGAACCGGCGAGGGATGACGCACACTATGAAAGCGACGCCACTGTCCCCTAATGACCGCTACTCCTGACGACCGAAGTCGAGGCCTCACCCCGACTACTACCCTTATTACCAACCGAAGCCAAGACCTCGCCTCACTCCGCTATTTTCCATACCCATCGCATTATCCCAACTAAATGAAAAATCCATATATAAATAAAACTTCTTTTCAAGATACATTATTAGATTTTTGATACATCTCATTTAGGAGAAACCATAATTGCAAGGACCATAGTGTTCTTCCCCAACAAAGCAAGTATTTAATAGGGATTTAACTCCAACAAAAAGGATTGACGCTGCACCAACCCTTTGTTGGCACATCTCTATCGTTTGACACATTAACTGACCCATGAAATGTTGGGAAATTGGGTGTCCGAAAATTGGAGGAGAATCTGTGAAGTGTGTCTGAATTTTGAATAGTGCCTCTTGATTATGTCTGATTGAATTGTCCCCATACTCTCTTTTTTCTATCGAAGGAGTATAAATCAGTTCCTATTAAAAAACTCAAAATAAAACTTATAATTTTTTAATATAATAAATTAAAAAACTATTTTTAGTAAGAAAAAAAACTATTTTCAAGACATATGTGCAAATGTAATTTTTTATATAATTAACTAATCCAATCCAATTGGATTTAATCTTTAATGAGATTAAAATCCAACATGAACAATAAAAGATGCCTCAACCAAGAAAAAGTTGATTAAACTCATCTTCACATTGTCAAGGGAGTAAAAACAAAAATGCTTTTACACACTAACAATCAACAAACACCCCCTTCCTCAAATAACCAATTTATTAATTCCCTTCTTTAACAACTTTCATTTTCAATAATCCCCCCCCCCCCAGCCCAACCGCAACCCAATTCCAAACCCGGCTCGCCGGAATCTGACACAATTCACTTCGACGTGCCGGAAGTCCGACCCACGTTACAAGGAGCCATATTTTTCCACCCTCGCGTCAATCCACTCTCTCATGTCGCCCAATACCCGTTCGCTATTCTCGTCAGGTTCCCCTTGTATCAACGAGTGATACATCCCGTCATACAACTTCAACGTCTTGTCCACACTCGACGCGTTCTCATATAGCAGCTTGGATCCTTCATACGACGCCGCTCCGTCCGCGGTCCCATGCACCGTTAGAAACGGGATCGTCACCTTCGAGAAATTATTTTGTATGTACTCCGTCACCCTCACCAGCTCTCTCATCGTCCCCACCCTCGGATTTCCCCTGTACCGACGCGGATTCGCGGCGATGATCTTCAGCTTCTCGGGGTCCTTGATCGCCTTCCCAACAATCTTATTATCCGGCATCGATGCCCACGTGTCAGCCATCCCGAACATGAGGCCGTACAGAAATAAGCGTACCTTCGAGGGCCTCATCTCCTCCGGTATCATGAAGAGTGGGGCCGAGAAGATCAAGCCCGTCCACGTGTTGGGCTCGGACTGAAAATACATCAGCATGGTGGCCGCCCCACCCATGGACTCGCCGAAGAGGAACGCCGGCAGGTGGCGGTACTCCTCGCTTTGGCGGACGCTGCGGAAGAACGATAGGGAGGTGGCGGCTATCTTCTCCATGTCGCCGAGGTAGGCACGTATGCCGTCGGATCGCCCGTGGCCGAGGACATCGGCGGCGTAGACGGCGTAGCCCCAGGTGGCGAAGCTGATGCAGATCTTCTGGAAGAGCCAACCGGTGTCGGAACCGTAGCCATGTGTCATAAAGACGGTGGCCTTAATTGGGAGATCCAACGGTATCCATGACTGCGTGAAGATCTTCCCGTTCGGGGTGTCGAAGTATGATTTGGTGTTTCGCACTCCTTGTGACGCGTAGTATTCGTCCTCGGGCATGTCGCCCCAGAAGTTCGGCGGGGCTTGCGTTTCTGTCGACATGGTAATTGTTTCGAACCAGACAGAGAAGTTTCGAGAGAGGAATTGCAAAGAACGATTTTTAAGGTGGCTGAGGAGTTGGTGGAAAGCGGTTTCCGGTGGATGGATAAGCTGTTTTCACCAACCCTACTCTGGTTTTGGGGACTTGGCGGGTGGGAGTTGGTGGACTGGCTTCGTGGTGGGGACCCACTACCACAAAACTTGAAAGTCGACATCATACGTCTCACGCTAATGTCGTGATTGTATCATTTGACTTCTTAACCGTTGATTTGGAAGATCACCGATGCTTCGGACCACGCAACAAGTTATCTGGATTGCAAATTGCAATAGTCTCTGCAGTATACGGGATGGTAGGTGGATTATAATAAATAGGAAAATGCTTTTAGCTAGCCGGGTCAAGACGTCGTAGACGACCTCTCCCATTCTTGCCGCGTGGAGTAATATTGTGAAAGATCCAATAGATCAACCGTCTGATTTGAGAACTACTTTTGAAATTCGTATAATAATCTTTCGAATCTTTTGATAGTGATAATTTTGTAAGTAATGTATAATGCATGTGATGACGAGTAATTGGTCCATTTTATATTGACAAGTATATGTTTGGCATCGATGATGCAGATGCAGAATCGTTTTTCTGTCCTGCTGATACTGGGTTGGAATCATTGTTGTTAGATATGACGTTTTTTTGGAGTAATATCAACTTTTTCTATTTGGTACCAATGCTCTATGAAGCGTTTCAAGCACTGGTACCTATTATCCAGTGTCATATTATTGTTTTTTTGGCAGCAACGAGCTACAGCTCCAAGAAATGTCAAACTTGGTATTGCTCCAAGCCATACCTTGTTAATTTTTGAGGCGTGGCTTGGAGCACCGTTTTTTATGGAAAAACGGTTCCAAACAAATGCTTGTTTCCTAGAGTACCGTTTTTTTCCAATGTGGCGCTGATGTGGTGCCGTTTTCTGAAGCAACGACAATGGTTCCAAACAAATGCCAGATTTAATTCAGTTCGATGAATATTTTGGGCTGGTCAATGTATGAGCTGTCCAATTTGTCCAAATGGGTTTTAATTTAGATTGATTCAACCCAAACCTGGTCCATTGATATTTGAATTCGTATCTTTATTATTTCAATCTGACCCCATTGAAACCCTTAATGATGAACCTCCAAATTATCTTTATTTATTAGATTCAACTATGATATGTCCGAAAAGACATGATTTTAAAAAAACTTACAACCAATCAACCAATATCATAAAAAAGAGGGTCAATCAAGTGGTATTCATCAAAATTCACTAAATTGCTTTGATTGGTCAAAGCTCATCCTTGTTCTGGCATCATAGATTTTCTCTTATACTCATGGTAGCATAGGAGGATGACACAGTTGCTATTTACAAGCAACATAAAGTTTTCATATGGTTCGAGTATGATGGATAACCAATCAAATGGGTTCTCATCAAAATTCACAATGTTTTGATTGGTAAAAGACTTTCCAGTTTCATGTCTTTTCAGCATCATAAATTTTTCCTATTTAAAAATATATACAATTAATGTGGCCAAGTTAATGGCTTCATGTCATATCAAAACCTCATATTGAATTCGTCCTCCAGTTTTGCAATTCTTGAAAAACCTGCAAGATAACAAATAATTCAGCTTGAATAACTGAATTGACTTGAGTTGTTCGTCCTCCTATTATTTTCAGACAAGATAAGTTCTGAGATAATATGATGATGCCAAAAGTATATAGAGAATCCGAGATCTTTCATGCATCTGAAAATACAATACAATCTGTGTTTCGGGAAAGATAGAGAGTTAATTGATTATCCGTAGGATGGTTTAAAAGAGGTTGTGAATCATTGGTATAATTTATGGAAAGCTAAAAATATTGATTAACCACTTTGGCAATTGAGACAGGAGGAATGAGCTGATTTTAAAAATATTTTTTCATTTTGAGCAAACCAAATAAAATACCAAGCAATGGCAATCCAACCCAGAATATGCATAAATAGAGTTTGGTCATGAATCTGAGTATGCAAGTTTTGAATACCAGTTATCCAAGAATTTTGAAATATGTTATGAAATTGAAGATTCAAAGGATTTATGAAAAGAACAGCTTGAGCAAATTGACAATGGAGGAACATATAAGATAAAGACTCTACTTCAGCATTACAAAAAACACAGAGTTTCTCAATATCTTCTAAGCACAACTGTTCATTTACTAGGATGAAATTGTTTAGGATTCGCCATAAAAACAATTGGAAACAATGAGACATAGTTAACACCCAATGTTTTGTAAGACAAATTTTCAAATCAAGATTGATATCTAGAATACAAGAATAAATTTCCTTTTTATAGTTTGCCTTAACCATACTTTCCAGAGCTATGATTTTCCCAAATCCAAGAAATATCATTATGTGAAGGATAAATGGGGATTTTGAGGATTCTAGAAGCTTCAAGTGTAGGAAATGTGGACTGAATAAGGTTGACATTCCAATTTCTTGCTTCAACAAAATTGGAGATGTTTATATTCTGAAGTTGGGGAGCTAAAGGCTAAGAAATCCAATAGAATTTGAAATCTGATTGAATCCAAGGGCATTGAGAAATTGGGAAGGAAGAGTCTTCATTTACTAAATATCCACATTCATAAGCTAAATCTTTTAATTTTGAACCAACAACTTTCCAGTAAATGGAGCTTGAGGGTGGAATGGAATAAGGGAAGATAGAAGAATTTTTGAGATTTTTCAATTTCCAAATTTGAGCCCAAAGTTTGTTTTGTTCATTAAGGAATTTCCAAGCCACTTTCTTAAGCAGACTTTGATTAACTATCTTTAGTCTCTTAAAACCAAGACCTCCATGGGATTTACGCAAAGTAAGAGTGGTCCAGGAACACTAGCGATATGGATGTTTTTTATTGTTTGAAACACCCCACCAAAAGTTCCTGATGGTTTGTTCTATACTTTCAATGATTCTCTAGGGAAACTTGATTAGAGACATTGCATGAAGAAGAATGGATTGGAGAACAGAGTGAATTAAGACTGACTTCCCTGCTTGACCAGTAGTCGAAGCCCTCCACTTTTTTAATTTGGCCTTAAGGTTTTCTAGAATATAATTCAAATTGTCATGTTTATACTTGGACCAGAAAATAGGGAGACCTAAATATTTGGAATTACGATTCAGAGGGCCAATTTTGATTTGCCTACTGATCATATGTTGAAGTCTATGATGAATATTTTTACTACAAAAGATTCCAGATTTTTCAAAATTAATTAATTGACTAAACAAATGAAGAGATAAAGGGTCTCCTTATGAAGGCCTCGGGAAGGGTAAAAATGACCCTCAAAGGTACTATTTATAAGGACAGAAAAGGAAACAGTTGAAATACATTCCTTGATCAAAAGGCAGAAATTGTCAGAAAAGCCTAAAAGCGACATGACTTTAAGAAGGAAATTCTATTCTACTCGATCATAGGCTTTTGACAGATCAAGTTCAAGAGCTAGATAACATGTACCTCATTTTCCGTGTTTAAGGAAGTGAAACATTTCCTGAGTTATGATTGAGTTATCTAACATTTGACGACCTAGAACAAAAGCTACTTGATTGGGAGCTATACACTTGTCCAAGATGGAGCAAAGCCGATTAATTTTCAACTTAGCTATAACTTTATAGACAGCATTACAAAGACTAATGGATTTGTAGTCTTGAACTTTTGTACAATTAACCTTTTTGGGAATGAGACAAATAAACATGTGATCCAGTCTTTTTAGGAGTTTCTTATTTTGGAAGAATTCTTGGACTACTAAAACTATGTTAGGTCCCATCAACTTCCAGTACTATTTAAACACAAGGGATGGCCCTCAAAGGTACTATTTATAAGGACAGAAAAGGAAACAGTTGAAATACATTCCTTGATCAAAAGGCAGAAATTGTCAAAAAAGCCTAGAAGTGACATGACTTTAAGAAGAAAATTCTATTCTAGCCGATCATAAGCTTTTGACATATCAAGTTCAAGAGCCAGATAACATGTACCTCGTTTTCTGTGTTTGAGGAAGTGAAACATTTCCTGAGTTATGATTGAGTTATCTAACATTTGACAACCTAACAAAAGATACTTGATTGGGAGCTATACACTTGTCCAAGATGGAGCAAAGCCGATTAGTTATCAGCTTAGCTATAACTTTATAGACAGCATTACAAAGACTAATGGATTTGTAGTCTTGAACTTTTGTACAATTAACCTTTTTGAGAATGAGACAAATAAATGTGTGATTCAGTCTTTTTAGGAGTTTCTTGTTTTGGAAGAATTCTTGGACTACTAAAACTATGTCAGGTCCCATCAGCTCCCAGTACTGTTTAAACACAAGGGATGGCATCTTGTCTGGCCATGGTGATTTAAGATTACCTATGGAAAAAAGGGCAGACTTCACTTCTTCAGGTGTTGGAGTGATTAAGAGAATATTATTATCATCTTCAGAAATCATTGGGGATATTATCTAGGATAGCTCTTCTAACAAATCAGGCTCTTGAGAAGTATAGAGGGAATTAAAATAATCTAAAAAAGTGTTGGCATTGTCTTTATGTGAGGTTTTCCAATTATTCTAATCATCTTTGATTCCCTCAATAAAATTTCATTTTTTTCCTAAAGATAGTGCTCTTATGGAAAAAAAATCATATTTCTGTCCCCTAATTGAGGTCAAGTTTGTCAAGAGTTTTATTTCCAATAACTTTTCAATTGACAATTAGCTTTCTCATATTCTAAGTACAGGTCTTGCAGATTATGGGAAGACTTCTATTGTTCAACCTATAAGATCCGATCTTCCAAGCACTTTAATTTATCTTTTGGTTCCATAAAGATTTTTCTCTTCCAAACAATCAATTCTTTCTTCAGGTTATCTAGTTTTTTGGATAACTTAAAAGCTGCATAACCATTGGCTTGGGTTTTCCAACTTTCTTCAATAAGTTGGTGGCAAGAATTATCTGAGAGCCACATTTCAAAGAACCTAAACAGTTTTGGCAAGTTCTGGATTGGTGGATCTAGATTTAAAATAAGAGGATGATGATCAGAGCCCCATTTGGTTCCTAGAGAAATACCAGCATTTGAAAAAAGCCCGAGCCAATCAGGAGACACTACTGCTCGATCTAAAGTTCGAGTAATGTAACCCTTATTTCATTTGTTGGACTAGGAAATCCCCCCACCTTGAATGTTTAATTTTAACAAATTAAAGTCATAAATTAGGTTTCTATACTGTCTGGAGGTCAAATTTAAGTTGCTACTAGAGGAAGAGAGATCTAATGTATTACAAGAAGCAGTCTCATTAAAATCTCCTATTAATAAAAAGGGAACAAAAATGGACTAAAGCCAAATATTTAAATTTCTCCAAAAAATATTTCGATGATATTTGACTGAGGGATCATAAAGAAAACCTACTGGCCAAGAAGAAAAGTTTGAGTGGATTCCAATAAAGACATACCTAGCTGTGGACATGATAATTGAAACTAAAAAGCCTACTTTCCAGAACACTGCTAAACCTCCTGTGCGCCCTTCAGGGGTGACAGTATGACAGTTAAGATAACACAATAAGGTGGAAAGACTATTAACTCTATTGTCATGGATTTTTGTCTCACACTGGAATAGAAAATTCGAGTTAAATCTATGGACAAAATCCCTAATGCCTTGAACCACCGTGGGGCTGGGCGCCCCACGACATATCCCAACTTAAAATTGGCATTAATATGGGTGGGGCTGAAAAGGGCCAACCACCTCTGCCCATAGGAAAGAGAAAGCAACTGAGACAAAAAAAGGAATTAAATCTTACCGAATTGTTATCCTCTGGGTCCCTGCCAACATCTCTGTTATTTGAAAGAACAATACTAACAATGTGCTCCTCTACAAAGATCAAAGAAGACTCGGGCCTGTCATAAGTGGGAAGATCAGGAGAGTGGTCTATCTCCAGGTTGGCAAGTAGGTCCAATCTAGGTCTTTTACCTCTAGAAGAGGAGGGCCCAAGAGGGTCATCTAGTATTCGGTTTAGTAGAAGTTGTGTATCCGCAACAAGATGGTAGGTATTAGCAGAAACGCTTAAAGGGGCAGAAGAGGAAGAGGGTAAAGGAGTTGGAGGAATTGAGGTAGAAGAAGTGTGAACATGATCATGATGTCAGTTTGGGAAGGTGGGAATAGGATTTGCTTCTTCATTAAGATTAACTAAATCTGGCAGTGGGTGGACTGGGAGGTGCACGAACTCACTGAAAGAAGGAAATTTCCAGAAACGTCTCATAGCTAGCTCAACCTGAAGCCAAGGACTTGGATGATTCATTGCATGTCGACTAAAGAATTGATCAAAAGATCTTCCCGCAATCTGAGGGAGGGGTTGAGAACAACAACGGAATAGATGGCCAATCTTACCATAAATGTAACAAGTCCAAGGAAAGTCTTCATATCTTTAGGTTATCCAGTTATTGATGCTAACAAAGAATCTAGTTTTCAGATGTTGCATCACAGAAAGGGTAGCCTTTGCTTGGATGTAGTTCTGGGCAACTGAGATGAGTTGGGTAGGACTTATACGTTCGAAAAGAGGTCTACCTACTTCTATAGAGAGAGTCTCAAACGGAAGGCTGTGAATTTGCACCTAAAGGTTAATTTCTTCCAAGTTTCAAGCGTATTGGGGACAGTCGGGAACCCATTGTTGCATAAGGATCCATTGTCCATTAAGGGTCCAAGGGCCATTGTTTCAAACTCTATCATAATCCTCGATATATTTGAAATTGAGACGAAAATGACCCCGATGGAATAGAGTAAGAAGCAACATGTTAGAATCAAGATTCCATAACTCATACAAACCCTGAACTACTTCTTCAAACTGATCTGTGAGCCTAGGAAACAACCGACAAATTAGAGAAAGGTTCCAATTTTCTTCAACATTTGGAGGGATAAGAGATTGGATATTAACGACATCTACAGGTCCACTTCCTTGAAGCATTTGTTGAAATGCTTCATTCAGAGCATTTATGTTATCCATGACTTGGAGGGAAGAGGAGAGATTGAGGAAACCCAAAAGGACCTACAGAGGAAGGGACTTAAGGAAGACAAGGAGCAAAGAGGAGCGAGGAAGAGGCAAAAGGAAGAAGAAAAGACAACTAACTTAAGCTAATCTCGAGCCGAACTAAAATATCACGAAAAGACAATCAACCTACACTGCTATAAATGAAACTGAAGAAAATAACACTTCCGTTCCAAACTAACTAGCAAAGAACTATTTAGTTAGAATACTACTAAGTAATTACGTAAACAGTAAACCAAACTCAAGATACTCAAGCAGAAAATGAACTAGCCATAAGCAAAGCAAAGATAAGGATACTCCATGTTGGGATTAGCCGTCTTGCATGAACTATACTCACAATGTGTCCAACATGAATCAAGAGAATAACATCTGGAGGCGAACTCCGAGAAATGATGGTTGAAATTAAAGACTATGATTTTGGGGTTTCTAACCCCCGATTTTACTTATTTACGTAGCCACATGTTCTTCTATTTGTTTCAAACCATGTTGCCAGTTACCAGGCATCAACTAGCAAGCCAGACGTGTTCCCGTCATCGTAAGATATAAACATCACATATCAAACTCTGCAAGTCTTCAGTCTCGCCATCTCAATGCTCAAGTTAGTTCATCCCAATTGCATGCTCGCCTAGGCTAAATAGAAGTTTTGAAAATTTTGGATTACTCCTCATAGATTGCTTCTCACACCAACTTCATAGCATAGGTAGGGCTGTTAATGCGCTGGATATTAGCCCAATCTGTTCCTGTGAATCCATTACAGCTGGACCATGTCTAATTTAATCCAATGAATACTTTGGATCATTCTGGATTGGTGCAATTCAATGTCTAGACCATCCAAACTGTATTCAAATTGATTTTAATTTGGGTTGACTCTAATCCAAACCTGGTCCATTGACACCTGAACTCTTATCTTATGTTAATGGACCGGATAGTGGTTCAATCCAATCCAGTCCAATATAAAACCATTACAAATGAATCAGGTCCAATCCAATCCAATAAATACTTTTGACCATTAAGACTGGACTGATCGAATTCAATGACACCCCTAGTCCCTTCAAACCATTCAAATTGATTTTGATTTGGACGGGATCCAACCCAAACTGGGCCCATTGACACCTGCTCTCTTTTTTTTTTTATTTTTGAGAGGAGAAGACACATGAATTTGGTAAAGTTGATTCCGGGAGACATTGAGATTGTAACAAAACTTTTGATGTTATGTGCGATTATGTGCTAACAGCAAGCAACTGAGGGCAGAATACATGGATAAAGTTGCTGGGATGTCTAAGCATTTGTTTGAATGTAAAAGGTATTTTCTCTTAGTTTTTTCATAGACTATGATATTGCATTAATTCACCATCCAAAGTATAATCTATGCTATTATTTCAGAAATACACCAAGTATAGTGTATATGCTTTACATACAAATTTCTTTAGAACAAATAATGTCACTACTTAATCACCATATCGATATCAAAGGAAATTGGAATTGGAATCACTGAAGGTCCGTTTGGTTTGTGGTTAGAATTGGAATTGGAATTGTCTATTTTTATACATGCTTGGTTTAGATGGGAATCGGAATTCAATTCTATAAAGATATGCACGACTCCCAAAGAGGGTTGACATCTGATAAAAAGAATTAGGGTTTGAGGGTTTTTAAATCACTTGCCTTTTTTCCGTGAGGCTGGAATGAGATTTTTATTCCTAAGGGGAGGCTAGAATGGCCATTCCCTCAAATAGGAAATATCATTCTATCAGAAATGGAAATTGGAATCCCATTCCACTCAAACCAAATGATTGAATAGAAATTCCAGACCCCTATTCCCACGAACCAAATGCATCCTAAATCTAGTATGTAAGCAATCCTATTGCATTGATCAAATGTTAATATTTACAAAACACAAGAAATAAGTAATCTTATAATTTGTTTTAATTAATGTAAGCCTAAAAATTTTCAAAAAAGAGGGATCAAATTTTATAAATGTTAAACTAACATGATATCAATTACTAATTAAATTTTATATGTGTGCTCTCTTATGTATCAAGACTAATTCAATTATCTAGAGCCTAGAATTAAAAGAAATCCCATTTGGTTTCATTGAATGCAGGCTTAAGTATTATCGAAAACTCAAATGGAGGGTTTTCAAAGTTTCAACCACATAAAGTGAAGCGAAGAAAGAAGCCATACTTGGTCTTTCTATTTCCTTTTTTTAACACGATAGAATTATAGTAGGCCATATTATGATATTAACAAATATAATATAAGAAAAATAATACTTCATGTTTTTTCTTTTTATGTTAGAAATTGTTATTAATATACTTGTACCATCACAAAGTATGCCTTGTACCGGAGGTTTCACCTTCCAAGTATAAGGCATGCATAGACTTTTTTTAGTGCCAAGAATAGGACTTGTTCTCTATTTAATAGGCTATAACCTCAAGGAATTTTATTATAAAAATAATATTAATATTGTGATAAAATGAGAGAAAATAAATTTAGATGATTTGGCCACATGCATAAAAGACCACCTATAACACAAGTAAGAATGGTGAAACAGTATCCATATAATCAAGATAGGGCTTAGATGATGATGAATATGGTAACACAGACATTCCTTAGGGTTAGATTGGCTTTCACAATATAAATTTTGTCTGTGCAAAATCGGGTGCCTAAAATATTGCTCATGTGGCTTGGGCCTTGGGGCACATATACTAGCATTCATTTAACCAACCGAGGGCTGGTTTGTTAGTGTGTTAGCTGGTTTGTTCCAATGTTAATGCAGAATCGAATCCTACAACTAACACTTTGGAGAAAAATGGTCAAAGAGGAAGTTATTAACGGTGCATAGCACTGAATACCCAAAAAAAATACTAGCATTCATTTCATAAAAATAACGAAATACAACCATACCACATGGACATTTCACTATATAAATAACCCTCTAATTTCAGAATATCTTGCATATATCCATGGATTTTAAAACTCTAAAAACCTGGTAGTATGAGCACACCAGGAAAACCCTAATTGACCAGGTTGTGCATAATGTTTCTTTTAAATAAGTATTTGGTATTAAAACTGAAAATATATCAATTTGTTTCAACTTTTGAACGTGTGTCATGACTCTACTTAATTAAACAACTCAGAAGTACATCGTATATGCCTTATGTAAAGAAGTAAACATGGACCAAGTTTGAATTAAATAGAGAAAAAGGATCAATTGGTAGGCAAAATTTTAAGTTGAAGACGTTTTCAGGGATTGAATAAGAGGTTTGTAACATGTAAGCTACATTTTTCTATTAAGGATATCTTAGAGAATAGATGGGGTATGAGAATTTTGTAGGAAAAAAAAATAGGAGTTACCAATATTACTTCCATACTTTTGTAGCTAAAAGTCTAAAACTGAAAAAGAAAACGTACTCCATATATAATTATTTGGTTGTTTGTTTTCTGATTTCTACACTTCCATGAAATACGAAACTATAATCTAATTGTGCATTTTCCATACTTGTTCACAGTTAGAATATTATCTTTACCATTTTGCTTCTTCCTTTTCTTCTGCTTGTGTCAGTGCAAATCAGAGTTGATAATCACTATATGGTGACTTTTTTGCTCTCATCATCACTTCTCATGTGAAGCCAGCTGACTTCTAATACAGTGCAACCCAATTATTGTCATAGTTGAAAGTTGAAAGCTTGTTAAAATTCCTCTTTGGTGCATTAGGTAAGAACAGTCAAGTTCTCACTCCTGATTGTTTTAGCTTCCCTTTATAGAAGTGCCATGGTTCAGGTGATGACATTGAAACTGATTCAATCAAGTTACTGAAAGCATCAAATAGAGGGGAAATTTTGTCCCTGTTCAATGTTATGATGAGTTTACCACCAGCTTCCCTAATTGAAACCTATCCAAGTTGAGGATTGTTCTCCAACTATTGCTTGTTTGCCATCAATATACTAAGAACTACA
Organism: Nelumbo nucifera; assembly: GCF_055504915.1. Lineage (NCBI taxonomy): Eukaryota > Viridiplantae > Streptophyta > Magnoliopsida > Proteales > Nelumbonaceae > Nelumbo > Nelumbo nucifera. Next base: position 24,817,219 of record NC_142650.1, read on the forward strand.
GCAACATTTCTCACACAGAGGACACCAAATTTCTTGCTAAACACTATATTAAGGTACTAAGACCTTGATATACTACTATATAGCTTTACTACCATTGCACTCAAGGGACCAAAATTCTTTCTAAACACTATATTAAGGTACTAAGACCTCGATACACTACTACATAGCTTTACTACCATTGCACTTAAGGGATCAAAATTCTCTAATTAAATACTAGAGACCAAGTGATCCACACTTAGAATTATCAAGATAGCAATAAGAAAGCTTAGACTATGACATTTTTCATCAGGAGTTTAGAATAGTTATGACTCATCTACTCATGCTGCTGGAGCATAATCATAACCGCCATCGTCGTCGTCGTCATCATCATCCCCATCATCCTCCACGGATGCAGCTGGGGCATGTTCATAGGCCGCATCCTCATAACCTCCATCTTCACCTTCTTCTGAAGATACTGGAGCAAGGTAGCACCCATCATCACCATTGTCATACCCATCACCATGGCTCTTGTACAATGTGGTAATAATGGAAATGAGAACCATCTTTTTTGTTGAGAGCTGAGAGCAAGAAACAACCAAACAATGAACAGAAATATCAGTGCGAATGGGCTTATTGGAACTCTGTAAAGGATGCAGATGGCTTTTGTGGTCTGGTGGAATATGAAAGGGGTCAATGATGCTTATATAGAGGGGTGGAAAGGGCCGAAAGACGTTGGGCTTGTTCCAGCATGTGGAAGGGTGTGCAAGGCACAAGATTTCATGTGGTGAACCTAGTTGGGCTTGGCATGATGACATTCTCTGTAGAAACCTGTTTGTTTGCTTTGTTGCAATGGATGATAAAGAGGTAGAAATTGTATTGTGAGACAAAGATTCAGTGATAAGAGGTGGGGTAGTAGAAAGAATTTTTATGGTAGAGAAATGGGGATATCTTCAGCTGACATGACAAGATATGATTCTCCGAAGGGTATAGAAGACGTTTGAAAGAAAGAATGATGGGCTGCACAATGATATTGGACCGCTAGCTTTTTTTGTTTTCCGAGTTGAAGGCAATATTGGACTGGCTAAAATTGACTATCGTGTACCACCAATGTACGAGGGAAAAGGATGGAACAGAAGCAGTTTGTATAATTATATATAGTCTCCTCAAAGTAAAAATCCGGGGTTCAATTCGGGTCAATTTAGATACTGCATCACATTCAACCCATTGGCGTTTTGGATTGAAATGAGGGCCCGTTTGGTTCATGGGAATAGGGTCTGGATTCAGAATGGGTTGAACGGAATTGGAATCCTATTCTTATTTCTGATGGGATGGCATTCTCCCATTTGAGGAAATGATCATTTCCTCTTCCTCTCTTGAGAATGTTATCCCATTCTAGCTGATATTAATTTTCATTCTAATTGCTTCTTGAACCAAACAGATTATGAGAATAGGCCATTCTGATTCTGATTACAGCGGATTTCAATTCCGATTCCAACTGTGAATCAAACTGACCCTGAGAATATTCAACCCAAACTCCAACATATTCAGGCGGGTGAATAGGTTGGATCAAAATTAGTACAGGTTGGAAGTCATCCACATTTTTAATAGAAGTGTTACACTACAAATCTAAATCAGATACCAATTTTGTACCTAGTTCAGTTTTTCATCCATTTATTTGTAACTATGATTTGCAGTTTTACACTTCATACAAAATTTATACAATGATAGTACAAAATTTGCAGTTTTGCACTACCTTTTGGAGGCATTCTTTTTTTGGATTTTGAGAAGGGGGAAAGTTGGTCAATGGGATTTTGATTCCCATTGATCAAGAATCCCATGTTCTTTTTGCAGATTAATGTGGGGACGAGAGAAAGTTTCCACCAGGGGATCAAGAATCTCATGTCCTAGGTGAGTAAACAACTTTTCCACTAGGGGGAAAGTTTCCAACACTTCAATGGGATAAGAATGCCCCTTTTAATAATGGATTTTTATGGCTAAAATGGTCATTTCCTTTTTTTTACTTGGGAAATAGAAGAACATGGGTAAATACACTTACCTAGGTAAGTGTTTCCTAGGAAAAACTTATCCAGGTAATTGCATTTACCAAGGTAAATAACTTACCCAAAAGCAAATGGGGCCTTTATGTACTCATATAAAGTGGGGAAGTGGGGATCACATCATCTTGCTTCAATTCCTACCATATTCTCAAATAAACCTATTAATGGGCCAGGCTTCGGGCCCAATTTTACACTATCTCGGGCTCGGGCTTCAGGCCGAGCCCATTAGAATCTTGACAAAAGTCAAGCCCGAACCCGGTCCATGAACAAGTCTATTCCCAAACACATAACCCTTCTACTATCACTATTATCTTTCATATAAAGTGGGCACCACTTCATTTAACTTCTCAATTCTCACAAACAAATAGAGAGGCAAAGTCAAATCTAAAGAGAAGTAAACCAGATTTTCCACTCACTTGAATTGATTTTTAATTTCATTGCTTGTGTGCCCTAGGAGTGGTGGTGGTGATGATGATGATGATCCTGTGAAAAGGATAAACATAAAGAACAGACTTAGTTGGACTAAGGTTTCTATCAAGGGAAGAAACAAATTGTTTACTATGGGAAATTAGATTTAAACCCTCTCTCTCCCTCTCTGGACCACCCCAACAACAGAGCTTTTCTTCATGGACCTTTTTTTTTGGTGGAAAACTTTTTGACTTGACCATACGGTGGCTAATGATGAAAACGATATACATTTCAATTTTATTAAATTAAGGCCTCCAAAATCTCTTTTGTCTAAGTTTCTTTCACAAAAATAATTATATAGATACTGTTTATATTAAATTACGGGAAAAGCTATGAAAGAGACGGTGATAATTATTTAAAGTTACTTTACTATTAATTTTATCAACACATGATGGCAGATATATCTGTCCTATCAGAAAAAATGAAATGTTCTTCTAACACTCGCCAAGGAAAAATGTATCTGTGTTTGGTAACAAGGCTAAATAGGAGAAAAGAAAATATATATTATAGTGTAAATATGGTGGAAGGCCAGCTGACTACCTGTAAAAAGATTAGGGAGCCGTTGGAGATGGCTGAGCTTAAGGTTTAATTAAAACTAGCTTAGCTGTTCTGAAACGCCTTCAATAAATTATTCAAAGAGGCTGAAGTGGACAGTCTTTCAAATAATTTACTGACAATATATTTGGGCTCTCCCAATTTTTCACCAAACATAGCTTACAGGTTATTTGGGCAGGACCCACCTAAGAAAGCCGGTTTTCATATAGCAGCTTTTGGCTTTAGGAGGCGAGCCCCATCCAAACAGCCTATTAGCGCAATGTTTGGTGATTAACTTAACTTTGAAAGCCTACAGTTTCCATTAGAGCCAAAAATATGGCTTCCCTCTCAGGTTTCTTTTAGTGGCTTCCCTCATGCAAATTGGTTTTTGTTATGAGTTCCAAAATCAGAAGTCCAAACTATCTTGTTTAAAAACAAATAGGTTCTCAAAACAAAAGGCCAGAAAACGTGTTCTGAAAAATGTATTTTAATTTCATCTAATCATATATTTTAATGTTTTATAAATCATATAATATCTGTGCTCAAAAATTTGTTTTTGTTTTAAAAACCATCATTTTGATGCTTTTAAAAAACATAATTGTTTTTTAAATTAAAACAAAATCATTTTTTTTTTGCTTCTCAAAACATGACAAGTTTCAATTCTTTTACTAGTGTGAGATTCCATTACACAAAAGTCTATTGGACTTATGTATGGACAAGCATAATCCCACCCATACCTTGTGTTAAACTTTAAATACTAGACCAATTAGTTAAGCAAACTCCGATACCATCTCAAAGAACCATTAATTCAACTTAAAAGCTTAAAATCTTAGGTGTGTTCCACTTTATATTATGTAACAAACATACAGTTACCTGAGCTAGAGCAAGTGCCAAATCAATGTCATCTGGTAAATGCTTCTCACTAAGGGAGAAATGGGATGTTTTTAATTTTTTATTCTCATTTCAATTTTCATGTATTTGTTTGGAACTATGGATGTTTATTAACTAAACGTTTTGTACTTGATTTATTTGAAAAACTGTAAAAAGCAATAATGAATTTGTTTATTAACATTTAGGCGCTATTAAGTACCACATCAGCAAAATAGTAAATAAACACCTATCCATTGATAGGTGTATACATAAATTGAAGCCTATTTTTACAAACCCTTATACATACAAATTCACATAATAAGAAAACTGAAATGGTGCCTACCTAGCAGCATTTATTTAATAAATGTCTACAATTCCAAACACCCTCCATATGAGACTCGCTTGAGTGTATCGATCTGTTGTCTATGTGATTAAAGGTGTTTGGTTGATATTAGCGGTGAAAAAGAGGAAAAAGTGTGAAGCCTTGTGGTGGTTGAAGTATAGGCACAGGGAGGAATGTGGAGGAGTGCTTAGGGTACGTGCAAGGCGTGATGACAACGACGCATGGCACATGAACATGTGAGAGAATACACTGGTGCACACCATGACAAGACCGAATATGTTGACATTTCATACACAAGCCTCTTAATTTCCGAGTGCTTGTTGGTTTGATGGAAACTAAAAAGAAAGCTGTCTGTGATTTTTTGGTGGGGTGTTGGATATATTGGATCGACTTTTGTTAACACATTGTTTTATTTACACCCAGCAATGAAATGCCAAGGAAAAATAAATTATTAGTGTCATTCCTGACCTCCTATCCACAAAATGTTGCCCATCCATACCCACATCATATTACCACCTAGTACTGGGTATATCTCCCATGATGATAAAGAGCGGCAGGGTATTTGACTATATATCAGTGTTGGGTTGGGTTGAGTTGTAATTCGGGTTAGGGTTAGGGTTAGGGTTAGGGTTGGAAATTCTAAACTTGATTTCACTTTCGGTTATATAAGAGTTGAGTCCTTGATCAACTTGACCTAACCCATTAATCCAAATTGGATTTATCTTCATATTGTATGTATAAATATTATAAGTATTTTATGTATGTATACATTTATATTGATGTATATTATGTGTCAAAAATTTTAAGTTTAAAAACAAAATTTTGTTAAAATGTGAAAACTCTATTATTTTACACATAATAATGTTAAAATTGAATTAATCACAACTCTTAAATTTAATAAATAAGAACATTTGGCAAAAGAAAATAGAAAAGTCGAGTCACTCCAAACCCAACCCAAAGTTTTCGGGTTGGGTAATGACTAAGGATTTAGAGTTGGCAGTTCAACAGCTTGCGTTGGGTTAGGATTCACCTAAAACTGACTTAACCCAGGCTCGGCCCAACTTGTGGAGTTGCACTTGCACCCCTAATTTTGGCAGCAACCAACTAGAGCTGCATATGGATTTAGATTATTCAAATTCAAATTTGTTCATTTTAAGTTACATTCGGATATCCATTTAGACGTAATTAGATTGAATTCGACTTGAAAATGTGGTTCATTTATCAATTGGATTAAATTTAGATATTGTTTGATCAGATAATCAGATTCGTCAAGATCTTATCCAACTTGTAACTTAAACCAAAAAAAAAATCCAATTCGATTATGGTACACACATACTTTTTCTTCAGAATTTTAAGTTAAGAGTTCTTTAAAATCAAGTGGGATTTGAGATTTACTTAAATCTATTTTAACTTTTTACAGAACTTTTTCTTGTATTGTACTTAATAGATATTTGAATCGAATTGAATTTAAATCGAATATCTATATATATAATTGAATTTGAATTTGAAGCCATGTATTAGATATCAGATCAAATTCAAATCTCTAGGATTCTTAGTGTATCAAATTTAGGAATGGCAATGGGGAGGGTTCAGTGCAAGACACCTCTTCTCCGTCCCTATCCTGTAGCCAAAATCACATACCCCATCCCCTTCCTGCTTCCAATGATGGGGCATGTTTGATGTTCGAGGCAAAGCATCCCCTCCTTATCGGGGATGGAGAATCCTCAAATTTTCTTCACCACAAGTTTTGAAAATAAGATTATAAGAATTTAAAAGTATTTTATAAATGAAATTATGACATACTAGATGTTTTAAAAATTTGAGAAAATTCAGAGATATGTTAAAAATTAATATTAAACCTAAAGAAATTTTAATCATTTACCACCAGATTTGAGGAAATATATGCAAATTCAAGACGAAAACCCGCCTCATTCGAGCCTTGGTAGCTCTAATCAGATTCAGATGTAGTCTTATATGATTCATTTAAAGCCCTAAAAACCAACTACATGGTACACATGGGTTGTGCCAGCTAAATGAATATTGGAGTCTAGCCCACTTTAGTTGGGGATTATAAACTGTCCTTGTGATCCACAGAACTTAACTAGTAGGTCTGGGCTTTTTGCCTTCATGCATAATAGACTCGATCCAGCCAAACTTTGTAGCCCACACTATTGTTTAATCCTTTTATTTTATCCTTCATGGGGCTATACAACCCGAGTCCCGAGGGATAACCTGTCCCAATACCCACGATGTTTGGCTGTTTTAAACAGGCAAGCCTTTTCTTGGGTGGGGCTTAACTTAATTGGCCAAACCCAACCAAGTGCAGCTCCAAGCGTGTAAGAAACACTTCTGATGAGGCCCGTTTACGTGGCCCAATCTTGAACCGCCACATGGCCCTGAATGAAACGTTCAAGGAACTCATCAATGACTTGAACCGGCCCGGCCACCAACTTCACCAATCAGATACCTCCAACCCACCAAGACCATGATAAGGATCAAGGCTTTTAAAGTTGAACCGGACAAGGAATCGGTCAAGGGTCCGGTTCCTGGGTCGAACAGCCTGATCATTCAAATTGAATGAATAGTCCGTTCTAATAAAAATTAAAAATTAAAAATAAAAATAAAAATATGATTAGACGGTTCAATTGCCTGGGTCAGCAGCTTGTTCATCAAATCAACGATTTTGAAGTAAAACAGAACCGATCACCTGAACAATTCTCAATTTTTCTGGATTGATCATCCGATTTGGCCCGATTTTAAAAACCATGATAAGGATGATCACCAAGAAACTCAGGCCGACCTAGCAGTTGTTTCCCAACAGGATTAAAGACCCTTCTATCTATAAATAGGTGAGACACCCCAGAAAAGGTAAAATCACCTTGTCCTTTTCCTTCACTTACTAGCTTAATGATTGAAGAGTTTTCTCCTATGGACACACCTCGAGGTTCTTTGGCTTTCTTGCAAGTGTCTTGAAAAGAAATTTGGTTCATACAACTCCTCGGCTCATCCAGCTCCTAAACTCTTCCCTTCCCTTTGGTTACTCGGATTCTGACCACAACAACTTTTTGGATACTAAATAAACTATGATTTAGGCTTTTAATAACTTTTTCTTTGTTAAACCAGGAATTTAGTTCAAACACAAACAAGGACAACAATAGGCTCCAAAAAGCCAAAATTACAAAGCAATTTATTAAAAACAACTACAAAACCAAGCACATGGGAACTCTCCATTCCACTCGCTCGAGTATGGGGTTTGAAATTTTGAATAACTTGAATGAATTACATAAACTAGTTTGACATGCTAAACACCTTATATATAGGGGTGCCAATTGGACTGGATTTGTTTCAATCTGATCCAGTTCAATGTGAGTCCATTATAAATGGATCAGTTCCAATATGATCCAATGAATATTTTGGACCAGTCAAATTCATGTTTGGACTGTCCAATCTGTTCAAATTTGTATTAATTTAGATTAATTCTAACTCAAACTTGATCCATTGACACCTATATTTTTATCTTCTATCAATGGATCAGATATTGGCTCAATACAACCCAATCCAATATCAATTCATTATGAATGGATCAGTTCCAATCAAATCCAATAAATACTTTGGGCCATTAAGTCTGTATTGATCCAATTTTATGTCTTTTCAGTCCCTCCAATCCATCCAAATTGATTTTGGTTTGGATGAATCCAATTCAAAATCGGTCCATTTACACCCCTACTAACTAGGGGTGAGCATTCGGTTTATTCAATTAAAATTTGAATTTAATTAATTAATATATATATATAATATTATATATTATAACCTATAATATATATTTTGAAATTGAATTTCATTATAATGCATTATATATAATATATTAATATAAAAATATATAGTATATTATATATTAAATATTGTAATTGTATATTATATATTAGATATTATATAATGAATTTCAGTTAATTCGATTTTTTTGATTAACCAAATTTCTAACTCTCAAAACCAAATTACCCAAAAATTAAATCGAAAAAACGAAATCAAAATTTTCAGTTTTAACCAAATAATGCTCACCCCTACTACTAACATAATAAATTACTCCATACTCAAAAGCTAATTGTCTCGTCATATTCACGATTCATTATTTCATTTTCTACAAGTATGCGTTTGAATTTGAGAGCAAACCACCACTTTTCCATTTTCAGTATCTGACTCGCAAAAACAGACCTTTTTGCTGCTCAGAACCGGAGAGTTCAGACTTGAGGGTGGTGGACTTTTTGGCCGTGTTTTCCGCCAGTTTAGCTGCTTTTCGAATCCATTAGGAGGGAGGGCTACAGCTCTGCATTCTAAAAAACATATTCATTTTGTACTTCTGTCTAGCGTTTCCAACTTTCCATTCCATTAGGGGCAAAAGCTGGCCGCACATGAAGCCAATAAACCATTTCAACTATTGAGTCAATAGCTACACATCTTACATATCACGAATCTATCTTTTAGCATAGCTTTAAATTACTTATCGTATTTCTCTGATCAGGTTTCAAAGAATACTTTGTTTTGTTAATTATTTGCAAGTGGAAATTTACTTTCATTTTTTGTAAGAAGCCTCAAAATATAATAAGTCCATGTTTGGAAATGGTTATTTTTAAGCATTTATTGGAACAAGCACTTATTTGAGTCCAAGTTCACACCATTAATCATTTATTGGCATTTGGTCAATAAGCCTTAATAAGTGCTTATTCATGAAGTAAGCCCATTTTCAATAAGCCCCAGTAAGTGCTTTTTTACCCGTATTGGCCTGATACATAATTTTTAAAATACGTAGTATATGTTTGGCATCGATACTGCATCGATGCCAGGTAGGCCAATTTTCAGAAAACAATGTCTTTTTTATGTTTGGAATCGTTGCTGTTATGTAGGACGTTTTTTGGAGCAACAACAACTTTTTCTATTTGGTACCAATGCTCCAAGAAATGTTTTTTGCATTTGTACCCATTATCCAGTGTCACATCACTGTCCTGTTGGCAACAACGAGCTGCAGCTCCGGGAAACACCAAATTTAACAACTAGCGTTGCTCCAAACCAGATGATTGTTTCTTGGAACACCGTTTTTTCCTATGTGACGCTGATGTAGTGCCATTGCTCCAGGAAATGGCAACGATGCCAAACAGCCGCCTATGCTACCACATTTGAAAGAAGCATTTTTTTTTCTTAATAAGCACTTATTTCAACAGTAAACACTACCAAAACATGGGCTAAAATGAAAAGAAAATAAACAAGAGACTTCAAAGATAACATTTCTTTATATTATTTCAAAAATAATATCGATAACAATAGCAACAACAGCAATATATTTAAGATCAAATCTTCTCAAAAGTTAAACTCAAAAAAGCTATTATTTTCTATAGATTTTGATAGCAAGACATGATTGATTCTGTAATAGAAATATGTTCCACGCTCAACCTACACAGAAAGAACCAAAAAACCTCATAGCTGTAGACTCTATTATATTTTTTGGCCATATCTTACTTTATTGTTTGAGAGCTAATCCAAAAGCTTTCTAACGGTACCATTTGGATATATTAGAATTTTTACTGGCAGATATACTTTCTAATGTGAATAAATATGAAACGACAAAATTTCTCAGTTAATAAAGAAATCTTTTGCTAAGCCAAGGGTCCATTTAATTTGGGTTGGCTACTTATACTATAGCCCTAAATATTTTATTAGGTGACTATAAAGTTATTCACTATTGCCCCAAATAAATTAAGAAATTTAGTACTACGTCCTGGTCCCAGAGCTACATTACAAACTTATCACAAATAGATGTTTCTAGCAAATCGAAGACATGTATCTGATCTCTTCATGAATGACAATTGAAATGTTCCCAATGTACTGTAGTGTCTGGTGTGTAGCAAATCGGAGCTTGGTCAGAAATGGGTACCATCATTGTTCAAGTCTTATCCCAATTATATGCACATGAAATTAATCCTGTTTCACCATTTTGTTATGTTCAATGGGCAGAAATAGGTATCAGTGCCCCTATATAATTAAACTTGGGAAGATAGTAGTAAATCAACAAGGTCCTTGGTTTTTATGGTACCCTGTCAAACTATTTATTAGAATCCAAGCTTTATTCTTTATATGATCAACATACAAGTACATGTTGTGTAGTAAATTATAACAGGTCAAGAAACAAGAATATTCATGGCTGAGCTTGAACTTAGAACTTCCTCTACTTCCCAATTCAATCACATCACCTACATTTGTTTGTACACTAGTACATCCTAAGTAGTCTACTTCACAAAAAGACCCACTTGCTTAATATTTGCAGGCATTGATTAAAAAAGCTCAACTGCACTTAGTCCTGTCTTTATCCAATGGCAGAACAATGGATTTCCCACCCTGCAGATGGTGTACAAATCCTGATTTTCACTGTCTTTCTTCCTTGAATGTTTTCCAGAGGAATATTAGCCATGTGGGCATAAGGCCTATAGAACCCTTTAAAGCTCAAAAAAGATAGAACTTAACCAGAGTTTTTTAAGTTCATAGATAAGGTTTAGAGGGGCTGAAATTATCTCTTTTGTGCTTAAAGAGCTCATAGGTATTCCCCCACTTGAATATCATAGAAACCAGAACCCATTTTGCCGCTACAGTCTCATTCATTTAATTCTTGTTTGAACTTTCATCGTGACTAGAAGTCTAGTCTCTATCTATGGATACAAACAAACCAAAGCAACCAGTATATGGATGACAGTGAGCACAAATAGCTCCAAAGGGTGGGGTGAAATCCAATTTGTCTAAACACCCAAATGCATGTGAAAGGGGGGCATTCAATTCTTGGGGGTAGGTCTTGTGAAGTTAGATTTTCAAATACAACGACTCCTTCATATGCTCATTGGATTCTCTTGACTTCATTCCCTGCAAAATTTGAACAAGGCCTAAACCACCAACTATATGACATTGACTAGACTCACTAGAGAAACAGAAATTTTCTTCTTCAAGGACTGCAGTATTTAATATGTATGGAGTAGTGCAGGTGAATTATTGAAGTTGATGCAGGCATTGGTCAACTTACTAACTGGACAGTTAAAACTTGCTTTTGTCTTTACCAAAAAAGAAAAGGAAAAAAAAAAACAAAGAAAACCCTTATTTTTGTTGAATATTTGTAATCCAACCTTAGTTCTTAATTTTTTGGCCATGATCTTCTAATCCATCTAATTTTATTAAAGGGTGTAGTGGACCAATTTGGGTGTTATATAGCACATTACATATTTAACTAATAATAACAATGGATATGACATTAAACAGAGGACCCGTATAGGAGTCTCGAACCGATTATTATTTGGGACAAAATTATCGATTGAGAATCACCCCAATTAATAAATGCGTCTGACCCTATACATACTGATATATATAATTATTTATATAATAATAAATAAAATTTTCATTTTTCATAGTATAATCTTCACAAAAATAACAGTAAAGTAGTAAATTAGTTATATGCTAATAAATCAAGTGTTATTTAATTAAAATTATCTTTTATATTATTTATCAAATTTGTCTTTTTAGACATAAAATATAATAAAAATTATAAGAAAACTATGAAACCTTTATATATTACTAACAAAATAATCGGTTCAGGACTGAATTGATTTAAAACAAGTAAGAACTAGAACCGATGTAATCAGGGTAGAACCAACCTATTGACAGACCTACTTAGATGATGATGAGGATGAATTAATGATAATATATAAAATATTCCAATCAAGTGGTTTTGTTAAGTGCTAATAACCACCTAAACTTTAGAAGCATAACATGAATCTTGAATCCAATGGCAACAAATCAGCAATACTAAACTAGAAGATGTGTGAAATGATTTTTTATTTTTTTAGATGTTTGTTTTCTTGAGATGAAATGATTTTTGAATTCAAATATTTTGTTCTTTTATGTAATAACATTCTCTAATGTTATTTAATACTTTTACAGTATAAGCTAAGAGGAGTCCAATCAAATAGTAATCTAAAGAGATAAAATCAAAAGAAATGGGGCCATCATCCAGATTCCAGATGCATATCCTACAGAAGGATGGTTGGTAGAAAGCCAAAAGGACCACATGCTATTTGGTTCCAGTTGTGCAACTTGACTGCATTAATTTCTTAGTATAAGGAATCTTTCATGCATTTTCAAAATTTGAAATTAGAATTGCAAAGAAAAGGTTGAACCATCTGAAGCTATGCATGGACCCAATTGGACCTGGTTATTAATCTGTGAAGCATTTGAACTGATAAGTCAGCCCAATTAGCTAGTTGGGGCCGCCCCAGCTAAGTATCAACTAACAACCCTAAGCTATGTAAACAAGGTTTCAACTATTAGCTCCCATTTTTTTTTTAATTTGAATTGAGTAATATATTAGGAAAATATATCTTTATTTTGATGTTTAAGGTTCCTCTAGAGACAGTATAGGCTGACCCATAAACAAAATTCATGCGTGTGCTGAATTAATAGTTTAACTGTTTGGATTAAATGGGTTAATTTATGTCAAATGAATATATAAAAAATATGTAAAATATTATAAAAAAGCAGAAAATTTGTAGAAGAAAATTAGACATATCCGTGCTATCATATATTCATCACAATGTTTTAAAAATCAGCCCAGAATCGGAACCACTTTGGTCACCGGTTTCTGGGTTAGTGGTTCAACTGTTTAATTTGAGTGATCATCTTTTAAAAAATTAAAAATATAAAATTAATTAAAATAAAAAAAGCCCAAACCCATTGTATAGGTTGATCAGGTCAACAATTGGACCACCCAAATCAGTGGGTAACTCAATTCAACAGTTTTTGGAGAAATAACAGTTCAGGGCAGAAATGGAATGATATACTAGTCAAATGGTCCCACTGCCCAGGTCAATAACAGTTTTAAAATGCTTTTTTTTGGAGGGGGTCATTAGGCAACATTTTAAAACCTTTGATTCCTCAAATTAAACAAAAAGCACTGTAACAAATAAAAATTATTTTTATTAACGATAAAAATGACAAAAATACAGAAAAAAATTAATATATGACCTATGACATGCTTACCAGGTCAAATGCTTCAATGGTTCAACCAATCAGATCACAAGATCGATGAATCTGAAGTTGCACCTCACAAAGTAATTCTCCCACCCACCTCTCAGTCTCAGCATATTCCCTGTATATTGGAAACATATCGCCATGCCATGAATAACAGCACACAAATATCGGAAATGTTCCGGATGTGCGGCTAGAAGATGTTGTGAGGTCTGTCTGAGGAATGAGCAGATTCGGACTTGCTTGAATATGAATTATGAGAAGGACCTGAAATTCTATCCAAACGACAGATTGACCAATTTGACCACAGTTTGAAAACACTGCACACCAAGTGCTGTCCAAGTTGTCCTGTTGCAATCTTGATTCTTGAATTGAATAGTGAGGACATAGTGGTCAAGGAAGAACTTTAGCCACCGGTTCGGCCATGATCGGATCAAATTGGATATAGGCAAATTCAAATTTGATTCATTTATATTACAATGATCCAATTGGATCATATTCATCACATATTTAGTAAATTCTAATCGAATTTGGATTAAAATAGGATATTAATAAATAGTATAAATAAATTAGAGGAAAAATTCTAGATCAGTATCATGTACTTTGGACCTAGTGTCACTTTGGTCCCTGAACTTTAAAATGTGATAATTCAGTACTCGAACTTTTAAAACATGTTAATTCAGTACCCGCCATTAATCAATCGTTAAGTGACATTTGAAAAGACACAAATGCCCTTCGAGTGTCATCTAATTCTCTTTATCAACCATTCAAACGTTGATAATAAATGACAGTCCAAAATCTTTGCCTCGTTTGGATTGTTGATAAAGAGAATTAGATGACACTCGAAGGGTATTTGTGTCTTTTCAAATGTCACTTAATGGTTAGTTAACGGCGGGTACTGAATTAGTACGTTTTGAAAGTTCGGGTACTGAATGTCACATTTTAAAGTTCATGAAAAAAGTGGCACTAGACCCAAAGTATAGGGTACCACTTGGAATTTTCCCTAAGTTAGACAAAAGTGACAAAAATATTATATATTATTAATAAAATAAACTAAAAATGACTTTAATATTATATTTTATAAACAAAATAAATTAAAAATTACTTATATAAAAGTTGAACCTGTGACATATGACAATTTAGTGAAAATACAACATTCAATAATAGATATGATATAAATTTAAGTGAGTACATATATATAAACCGAATGGAATCGAACTATATCAGATATGATAGGGGTAGATCTGGAGATGTCAATTGGACTGGGTTTGGTCCAATTTGATCCAGTCCAATGTGAATTCATTACAAATAGATCAGGTCTAATCCAATCCAACGAATATTTTGGACCAGTTCAATTCAATTTTTAGACCGTCTAGTTTATTCAAATTTGTTTTAATTTTGATTAATTCTAATCCAAACCTAATCCATTGACACATATATTCCTATCTTTTATCAAATATCAATGGACTAGATATTGGCTCAACCCAACCCAATAATACAATATAAACTCATTACAAATGGATCAGGTCCAATCCAATCCAATAAACACTTTGGACCATTAAGTCTGGACTGATCCAATTTAATACGTCTTATTGTTCATCCAATCTGTCCAAATTAATTTTGGATTGCACACCCCTGGGTAGATTCATATTTGATCCAATTAATTATAAAGGGATTGAATTCGGGTCACCTTTAATATGATCATATTCGAATTTGAACTCGGATAATGGGAATATGGGATACCGTTTTCAGCCCTAAAAAATATGAGAAAAGAATAAATTCTGTTCTGTAAAGTGGAGGATGGGGCAATGGCGAGAACGTACGAGAAACAATTTGGGTTCTACAAGAGACAACAATCACGACGAAGAAGAAGACAAAGACAACTACAGCAGAAAGGAAAAAATTTTCACCACAAAGACATTGAGCCCCCACCACTGCCTCAGTGAGCAGCAGCAGCAGAAGCAGTTTGTTTTTTTAAGGTTCTGTGATTAAATGCTAAATTGGCTTTACAACAAAAACTATATAATTTATGGGATTTCGAGTCCAGTCTCAACTCTCTCATCTCCCACTTTTGAGAGATCAACTTACCCAGAATATCAGCTTAAATGAATGGTGTTTGTATGCTTTTTTTACTGCTTTGTTTTAGGCTGTGAAGAAAGAATCCTGTTAAAGGCTTAGAAGAAGAACAGAACCCAGACAGAAAACTGCACTCATCAAATTCTTAAAAAGTCATA
Organism: Nelumbo nucifera; assembly: GCF_055504915.1. Lineage (NCBI taxonomy): Eukaryota > Viridiplantae > Streptophyta > Magnoliopsida > Proteales > Nelumbonaceae > Nelumbo > Nelumbo nucifera. The sequence continues at coordinate 24,832,758 of NC_142650.1, forward strand.
TATGAATCGTATTTTGATACAAAAATCTCTTTGATGGACCCATTCAGTGATAAACCTGTTCCCCTAAACATGCAAAAACTGACAATCCACTCTGGGACGCCATTTACACAGGTCCTGCGGCCCTAGACTCGAGAGTCTCCTCGTATGAAAAACAGAAGAATGGACGTAGCTTCAAAAGTGAGCCACTATTTCTTTTTCTCTTTTCCTCTTTCCTGGTACAGAACAACAGCTTAATCCTTTTTACAAAACATGGAAATTAAGCACAGTTAGTACTTCCGTACTGGTTTGAACCAAGGTTTTGATCTTTTGAATTTTGAAAACTTCATCTCAGACTCTTGGTTTGTGAAGAAAATTTTCATTTATTTTGGAATTCAATTAGTAGTTATCTTATTCATATTTTACAAGATTTGCATTATTGATTTTCATTATTTTAATATTATATATTAAATTCCATGTAAAAATGTATTTTTTTCACTACTATTAAGGGGAAAATGTTAATATGAGTTAATCTATATTAAAGTGTGAATGCAATATGTAAAACTTTTTTTGACTAAAATTATCCTGTACTTCTTTGTAGAAAGGGTATAAATGACAGCTTTAATGCTTTGATAACTACTAAAATGCCCATAATTGTATATTTAATCCATCTCTAATGGTAAGGGTTGAAAATGTAACTTCAATTATTACTTCCCACCTCATTTAATCATCTCTCATTAAGTCTTATACTTAGGTATTAATTCCCATTTTCTCTTACTAAATCCTATATTTAAGTTATTTTCATTAATAAATACTACTAATTAGCATGGTTTTCAAAATAAGACCGGACCGAATGGTCGGGTCAGAAAAACTGGGAATCGACCTGTTCCATTTCACCCCAAAACTACTTTTTGGCAAAAAACCCATTGATTTGGTCAACGAATCGTTGACCCAAGCAATCGAATCGTCAACCCGAAAAACAGTTTATGGCCTTTTGTTTTTTTATTATTTTTTATTTTTTGTTAGAATGGGTTATCCATTCAGACCATTCAACCCAAGAACCAGCCCCTAGGACGGTTCCCTATCCGGTCCGGTTTTAAAAACCTTGCTAACAATATAAACCTATATATTTTAAAATTAACTAAAAAACAAAATTTATTCTTTATTCAAGTGGTGGCTAAGCAATTCAACCATCCGAATCAAAGTGAACAACCTATGAAGTCATAGTTAGGTAATAAAATTTTTAAAACAAAAATAAATATAGAAAATTAAAAAATATAGAAAAAAAGTTAGACACATTTATGATATTTTTATTAATCAATTTAAAAAAGTGTAATAAACAATAATTATTTTTATTGATAATGAAAATGAAATACATAATTTAGAACTAAAAGAAAATGAAATTATTTTACGATTTTGCAAAGACCAAATGTTTTAACATTTAATGTCATAAATAAGTAATAAAAATTAATAAAATATAAAAGTATAAAATACATAAACTTTGCAAAAAAAAAATAAGCACTTAAACACATGCATGATATCATGTAATTATCATATTAAAAAAAGTAAGTGTGTCATATCAAAATTATTTTTACACACAAAAATACAAATAATTATAGAAACTATAATTCTATATTTACACTACTATTAAAAATATGAATATTGTGGAACTTTCTTTTGACTAAAATACTCATTTTTGAGTTTAGTCCCTATTTAATTACGAGGTTTAAATTATAAATTGAATTACTACTTTTCACCTCATTCAATTCTTTCTGTTTAAATCTTATATTTCTTTGATAAATGAACAAAAAAATATACAAAAAAATTAAAACATTACGAAAAGAAGAATCTAGCCAAATAAGTAGGTCTGTCAATGATACTTGAATTTTGGATGAGGTGTTTATGTAATCAAATTTGGATTTTGCAATTTACATCCGATTAATAATATATATAAGCAAAATAATAAAAAATACATATTTGTAGAAATTTTTGATATAGTATATATTACTATCATTATCATCATATAGAATTGACACGTACAAAGCATGTACATGATTACTAGTATCTTCAAAACATGAGATGACCCTATATTAGAACTTTATTCAGTAATGGAATGAATCCACTATGATGAAATTGCACATCCAAATATAGAGGAAAATAATAGTAAAATATGAAATAATTCTTTTTACATGGCCAACTTGACCACATCCTATCTCAATCAATTGGACCAAAACTTAAGTAATTAGCTACAATTCAATTCAACCCAACTGAGCTAAACTGTGAGCAATGAAAGAAAGTTCAACCCAACTATGCCTTATCACAACTATATATATGGGGTTAGCTACATAAATTCTATTATGCCATTTCACTCTGTCAATGCCATAAGACTCCATTATTTCTGACTTCTGATGAGACCTTAAATCATTTCCCACTACTTCAACTTATGTCCCTTTTGGCCTTCCCCTATTTCTTGTTGATCCTTCTATGTGCCATCACTTCTTTTCACTAGTGTCTAGGGGTGGATTCGAATCGATTCGAGCCAAATAGTACCAGGCTCGAGCTTGATTCGAGCCAGAACCTTGAGCTTGAGCTCGGCTCAGCTTGGCTCATTTTATATTTTATAAAAATATTTTATTATATATTTATTATAAAAATAAAAATTATATATATAATTTTTTATTTTATATTTAAAAATTTAAGAATTATAATATTTTTATTATATATATTATTTTCTATAATTTTATTATATATATTTGAACTGGCTAGCAAGCCTCACGAACCGAGTTCTAGTAGGCTCAAGCTCGACTGAAACCGAGCCGAATTGAGCTCGAGCAACTCGTGAAAAGCTCGGCCCGTTGCCACCTCTATTGGTGCCCTATATGATTTTCCTGCACAAACTGGGGTTAGCTGAAATTATGTAAATCAGATTCTTGTTGAGGGCTTTTGATGTTGTTGGACAGGTTAGGTCAGCTTATCGAGTAGTTGTCCAGATTTTTAATGAGTGCATGCATTCTATATGAACAGTTAAAGAAAGGGTTTTTAGATTCATGATTATATATATGCTGGATTTTTTAATCTAATAAAAAGAGTCTAAATTTAACAATCAAACAATCAGTAAATGTTAAAGAACTGTGTTTGGTTTGGTAGAACATAAGAAATTTCACAAGTTTTGAAAGAAATAGAGGGTAGTTGAAGAAAAGTTGTAAAGGAATTTCACAAGTTTTGTTAACTACTTTCCTTCAACTACCTTCTGCTTCTCTCTTGTTTCTATCAAACCAAACCTAGTCTGAGGCAAAATCAAACTAAAAATGTTTGTATTCAAAGTCCAAATCCTATTCTTTAAACCCCATTCTTATTGATTTTTTTTTGGTGGAGTCGAATTTTATCCCATGTCCAAATTAGCCCTGCATCATACATTTGTTGTGTGCCCATTTGCTTATTCTGGCCAGGCTCGAGGACACCTGATTAAATCCAATGAACCCTAAATAAAATAAAAAGACCCAAATTTTGATTCTGAGGATATCTGAGGGAATGATGACAGTTCAAACTTTTCTGCAAAATGGTTGAGACAAGAGTCATGCTGGCCAAAAATTAAAAGCAACAAAAAGTTCACATTTCTAGAATCTGACCCAGCAACTATCAGCTTTTTCTCTCTGCACCAGCAAAGCTCATTTGCATGAATAAAGGAATGGTTGATTTTCCAATATTATATTCCATGACATAAATATTTATCTTAATTGAGAAATGTCCCCAGATTCCTGAGCCATGGCGCAAGCCATGTGAAATGCTTTTTCTCTTCTCTAGTCTTCACTCCCCATTTCAGTCTTTAATTTTTCTAGTTCAATGAACCCTTTCAGGGCTATGAGCCTATGACAACCCATTTGGTTGCCAAAATAAGCACAAATAATGGCAGGTTGAGTAGTTGACAACCCGTTTGGCTACTAAACTAGAGAATTGGCTAGAAGGAAACCTATAAATGAGTCATTTCCAACACAAAAGGGGGAAAAGACAAAAGAAAAAAAGAAAAGAATAAAACTTTGGTTGGCATCTTACAGATGTAATTGCCTTACCACAACCTAAAAAAGTTGGAAAAGAAAAACTACAAACAAGAAACTTGAATGGATCTTCATTTATTTCTCAACAAATGAGAAGAATGAGAGACTCCCATGCTCTGGTTGCTCTTTCCTTGTTTATACAAGGAATTTTCATTAATCAATTCGGAGGTTAGTGTGGGGCCCATTTGGGGTCCTCTCCTGAATTGAGATGACGACATGATTCCTCTTACCATGTTTTTCCAAATACCCTTTGTATCATCCTTCTTTCCTCCTCCCCTTTCCTTTTCGCCTTCTAGTTTAGTAGAAACTTTTAAAGAAAAAATCAGTTTAGATATATTATCATTCCCATCATCTAAGTAAGGAGTGCAAATCGGGTGGGCTAGGCCGGGTTGAGGTCAACCTAAACCCAACTCAAGTTGTGAAAACCCTAATCCTTTTTAGATTGGGTTTGTGTTCGTCTAACTTCTCTAACCTCTATTTTATTTTGTCAAATGTTCTTATTCCCTATATTCAAGGGTTGAGGTAAATTCAGTTTTAGCATTATTGTATATGTAATAGGACATACTTGTCATGTTTTTAAATATAAAATTGTTGATATGCACACATGTATATATGTATGATGGTGGTTCAATTGGTAGTATCTCTGACTTGTCCAAGCAGATGGGATCGGTTCCCACTTCCACCACAATTTGGGGATACCCGAGACCATAAAGCCAATAAATAAATAGATTCGTGACAAAAAAAATTAATAAATATTAATAGATACAAATAAGAAGCTACAACTCAAGCTAGCATTGGATCAAATTGGCCAAGGCCTCAATACTAATCCAACTCGAAGTTAAATTAGGTTCATATTTTTCAACCTTAACCCTAATCTAAACTTTAGCCTGATTTTTCCAAGTTTAGCTCTACATCTAAACCTTATCTAACTATAGGATTGGTTACTTCCGAAGAACAACACCCTAGCATGAAGTCATGAATGAGTTCGGATTTGCTTCTAACAAAGTCAGTACTCACACCTACCTCACAGCTTTTGCAGCGGCATATTGGGAACATTTTATGTCCTTAATCTTTTTGTTCAAAAGGAGATGTTCCCAATTTTGTCAGCAAGAATAGGAAAAGAAAATTCAAGTCATGAATTTTATTTTTACACGTCAGAATCCACATGTCATCCACAACATCATTTGCCATGGCCCAATGTCTCACATGTCACAACTCACACGTGACCAACTAACCCATCTGTATTTACTTGGAACCTTGAATCCTATGCCTAAAACATTAAATTTGTCTAAAGAACAATAGGCGAGTATCTGATCATCTGCAGCCGTTAAAGTTAAAACATCTCTGCCAAACTGAATCGTGCCGCACAGGCGTAAATTTCCGATACGTATCGCCCAGAATCTCCCTCGAGATCCATGTGACATACCGACACCACCGTCAGAGCGACACGATACGGTATCCAAAGAGAGAAAAGGAGAAGAAAAATCTGACCGTTAAAGCTTCCCGCCTCTCGCTACGGTTGCGCATACAGCGTCTTTTTACATTCTCATTGAAGTGCTGTACAGTGATTCCACGTGTCATGCCACTAACGAGTCAGACCACAGGCAAAGCGAGCCCCACATGGTCAGCGCCGAGCGGATCCGACGTGACCCTTCTTATTTTTAGATCTTTGGTCCCGACCGCGATCTCCTCCCCGGACCAAAAAACCTATCTTACGGTCACGTCCCCGGGAAGTACATTCCATTTTAATGAAACTACCAAATTAGCCCTTCTTATTCTTCTAATTTGCTCAACTTTCCCCAACTCTTTTCATATTCCCTTTGTGCCCTCTGCCCATGGGAGATTAGCGCAGTACAGTCCGCCATTTGGTGTTTTCCCATCTGAGGGCATACATGTCTTCCGAAACTTCAAAAGCGTTTGAATTTTGTTTTTATTTTTTAATTAAGATTTTCCTTAACAGGTGTAACTTAGTGGAGCCAGATTAATTATTTTCAATTATGATTTTTGTTAATGACAGGTAATTAAATTAAACGATGAAAACGAAGTAAAATTTTAAAAATAAAACTGGGGAAGAGAGAGAAATCCGATACGATAAAACCAGGCTCCTGCATCTCCTGAAAGCTGAAACATTTTATTGATTAAAAAAGGAAGAAAGTAGAAATCGAATCTTTCCTCTGGTTCGGGTGCTGTGATCTTTGAAACCCTAGCCATGGCGCCTTCGAGGAATTCCTGTCGTCCAAGCATTTTGCATTTTTAACCGCAGAGCAGCAGCATTCACTAGCCATTACAATGGCCGGAGAGCCGCCGGAAAATGAAACTGCCTCTGCTATCATGCCGTTGGCTAGGGTTTCATCACGTTCTCTGATTTTAGAGCTTTTGGAACCCCGCTTTACCGGTGATCTGAGAGCGAGAATTGTTTGATTTACTGGAGGAAAAGATTCTGGGAGAAACTTTTGATTTGTTTCCGTTTCCGGCGGTGTTGGACGGTGATTCTGAACATGGCTGCAGGAAAAGGGAATCTGGAGAGAATTCGGAGAGGCATTCGGACGATTTTCTTCATGTTGACGATGGTAGCGTCACTTCTGCTCTTGTCGGCGCCTCTCCTCGTCGCAATAGGAGACATTTTAGTGCCGTCTGTATTGGTTTCGAGTTTCACGTGTGTAAGATGCTATAGCTTCAGAGAGCATTTGCAGAGATACGGTTTTAGAAGCTCGTTGGTGGATATTCCTCTTGTTTCGGCCATCAGATCTTTCGTGATAACTTGTATGATGTTCCCCTCTATTCATGTTCGCGTTAATTTCTTTTTAATAAGCTATCATTCATGAAGGATCGGAGAATGTTGCTGGTTTCTTGATACACCTATCTCACGCCCTTAAGGCACTTGAAACATCTCTGTATATCTTTCTTCCTACTTTTCCTTTTTCTCTGGTTTGAAAACCTGCCTAGAAATTTCCCTATTGTAAAAAAAAAGTAAAAAAAAAAATTGAAGGCTGCGTAATTTTTTTAATACCTTTTTTTTTTCGAAAAATTGGACTCGAAGTCGGTTTTGGTGGTAGAGAATAGAGGATTGATTTTGGTTCTTTTTCCGAGTAATGGGCCAATGGAGATGAGAGCATGGCGGGCTTCTATTGGAAAATTCGAATGCATGATTTAAGATGATTATCTGAAAAGATGTTTGAAGACAGTATCAGTTGAGAAATCTTGTTTGTAATTTTTTCCCTTCGATAATGCTTTCACGACATGCTACAAAGCTTATCGTACCCTAAAAGTTGTGAATGTAATTATTTTTTCTTATTTCATGGATGAATAATCAATAATGACATAGAGATGGCTGGCCGGCTGGGAGTAGATTTCTCGTAGTAGATGCAAAATTTCCATGAAATTTTAAATTTCAAAACATGTCTATCACCATGAGTTCTCATCGTTCTAGATATAAACGAATTAGACTAGTGGTTGGTTAAATCTGTTATTTTCTCTTTTTTGAAACAATGCCTGTCATTGCTTAACTTTACTTTCTCGTCAGGTGTTTATTCTTTGTGTGATGGTCCAGGGCTCTCTCATGGGCCTTATCTTGGAACAACCACACTCTGCTGCTTTGTTTCCATTCTTGTTCTATCAGTGAAGGCCTGCACTTTTACTGTGATTTCGGAAATTGAGGCTGAAGCTTCATCTTCTTCTCTGGCAAGGCAGAAGCTTCATTTGAAGAAGTCTTGGGGGATGCCGGTTTTGTTTCTCTCTTCACTAGTATTTGCTCTTGGGCATATTGTGGTTGCTTACAGAACGAGCTGCAGAGCACGGAGGAAGCTCCTATTCCACATTGTCGACCCAGAAGCAGTAAGATTATCATAGCATTCTTTTCTCAATTTTGTTTATTTTCATTCACATTTTTTTTTGTTTTGAAATAGGACTATTGCAGCTGACAAGCATGAGAAAATGGGTTTGTCTGAGAGTGGTCACCTTGTACCCAAAAAAAAAGCCAAATATTAGGTCTGCATCCAGTCAACCCCTCTCAGGCTGACAGCATTGGTTTTGAAATCCAAGAACATGTTCCCTTTAGCTTCTCATGCTGTCTGGGTACAGTGGGAGACTATTATCAACTGCATAAATAGATTATCCAGTTTGTCTAATGCCTGGCCATGACAAAATTTGTAACAGATATCAAAATTGGCTTGACCATAGAGACAAATTCTATGGGCTTTTTTCTATGCATTTTGTCATATTACTCTAAATTATTGATAACTGGCATAACCTTACAAATCTCTGTCTAAGTCACAGGTTCTATCATGCAAAAATGTGTTTTCAAGTTACCAGAAGGTGCCACGATCTCCCACACCCTCTGCAGGAAAGACCCCAAAGAGTGACGGTGAAACACGGCGGAAACCTTTATCTACAGCTCGCTGTGAGGAGGAACTCCCAATTAGATTACTTGCAGACAGTGATAGCTTGTTTATTGCCTGCCAAGGCCTGACTCTTCATTATAAACTCAGCTGCTCTGAATCTGCTCCTTCTCGGTCTTTAGCCTCCACTACCTTTATTGATCACAATTTCAATTGCACTTCACCAAGAATGACATCTGGAAGGCTAAAACATGATAGATCGTCTTCAACCATCCCATACAAAATACAGTATCATCTGCCTAAGAGCATCAGTAATCAATTCCATAATTCCTCCTTATATGATCCATTATTGGACAGCTCCTCAACTTCACCTGTCTATTTGTCCGAAGAGATCCCTGTTCTGACCCTAGATGATGGTGACACTGGAAATGGCCTGCTGAACCCTGTGAATTTGGTGGGAAATGTAGAGGGATCTGAGAAACTTGGTATTGTTTTAATCCATGGGTTTGGAGGGGGAGTTTTCTCATGGAGGCATGTAATGAGAATCCTGGCACGCAAGGTTGGTTGCACGGTTGCAGCTTTTGACCGACCTGGTTGGGGATTAACATCCCGGCCACAAAGGAAGGACTGGGAAGAAAAACAATTGCCAAATCCTTATAAGCTTGAGACGCAGGTAATTTCCTACTCATGATCATTTTTTATTTTTTTCTATTTTTTTTTTATTTCCTGTAGTACCTAAAAGGTCTATGAAGAAAAGTCTACTCTTTTGAAATTGAAAAGGAGTCCTAAGAGCCAAATCCACTGGTTGAATTACCAGTTTCAAGCTACTACAATTAATTATGCAACTGAAAACTAACAACAAGAAATAAGGTAGCTTTACTGAAAGTGTTAACAAAGAAAATTTTGGTCTGGGACTTCTACCATAATCTATCATGCAATTAATTATCCCACTTATGAGTTGAGAAGAATTCAGATATACTAAAGAAGTTTTTGGCATGTCAATTATGCTACATGTTCATCTTGAACATTTTTTTAATTATCAATGGCTATTCTTGAACAATTAATTTTTGTGCCTTCTCTCACGTATCGCCAATAAACGATTGCACCTTTCTTGATCGCAAAATTCAAGGAATTTGTAATTTAAGATTCAAGAGGTAGTTAGCTAGGGCTGGCTACCTCTAGAGGGTGCTAGCATTATACAAATAATACTGGTTTTTCACTAATAACTAATAAAATTTTAACAGTAGGGAACTGTCCCTATCCAGCATCTCAGGTCTTTTTTATGACTCGGTTGTAACTGTCAGGTATTTAATAAGAACTAAGAAATGCTGTCATAATGTCTTAAAGCTCATTATTGAAATAAGATAAAGAAAGGAATGAAACATTGTACCAGGGCTCATGGGATCATTCTATGATGAGATTTCTTTAGTTTGCTAAGTGAACATGTAGTTGTAAACTCATAATTGGTAAAAACATAGGTATTTAATGGAAATAATCTTGTCAAAGGCATTTGTGAACCTCAACTTTCAAGGCATATGTTCTAGTTATTTTTTTAATTATCCCCCCCCCCCTCCATGTGAGGTTTAATTTGTTTGATTCTGATGCATCAGGTTGACATGCTCCTTTCTTTCTGTTCGGAAATGGGATTTTCTTCAGTTGTACTTGTTGGACATGATGATGGTGGTCTGCTTGCTTTAAAGGCAGCACAAAAAGTTCGGGAATCTGCACATTCTGTCCATGTGAGTAATCTGCTAAGTTTTTGCACAAATTAAGCATCCTTTGTGTTATTGTTTTTTTTTAACAAGATGTAATCCTTCTCCTACTGGTATTTTTGAAATTACTCTCACAAAGGATTCAAAATTATTAGGTTTCAATCATGTCCAAACTAAATCAGGAGTATCTTTCACATTGTGACTATGTGATCCTGAACTTGTATTAAGCAGTTTTTCATTTAGCCTTTTTTAAGTGCTCATAATTATTATATATTAGATTAGTTTTTTTTTAAAGAGCCAGGATTTTTTTTTTTTGTTTGCATTTTGGGAATAAGTAGAAATTATCTTGGAAGCTAAGTTGAAAAGCTTATGATTGATATAAATGGTTTTGAAATGTTATATTGTATCTCCTATCCCATGTTAGAACTACATTCTTAATGCAGGTGTTGGAATCTACCTCAAGTTTCACCATTTTCTCCTGGGAAAAACACAATCAAAATGTTGATATTTATTGTTAATAGTTTAAAGCTATTCTATTCTGTCTTCTAGATTGGGAAAAAATGAACAAAAAAATGTTGCAGATGTCACCTTTTGTTTTATGGACAATACATTGTACTGTATTTGCTTTTAATGCAAGCAGATCTGGATCAGGTTAAATTCTCAAATAATTGAATGCACAAATAGGCAATATCAATCATGATAGCTACTTACATTTTTTTCCAAACTCCCCTTTTTTGACTGGTAAATCCCAACTTTCTGACTTCCCCTTCATTCATATTTCTTTCTCTGCATCTCAGGTGGAGATTAAGGGGGTGGTACTTCTAAGTGTCAGCCTATCAAGAGAAGTTGTCCCTGCCTTTGCCAGAATCCTCCTGCGCACTTCCTTGGGGAAGAAGCACCTGGTCCGTCCTCTTCTGCGAACTGAAATTACTCAAGTGGTTAACAGACGTGCATGGTATAATGCTGCCAAGCTTAACACTGAGGTTTTGAGTCTCTATAAGGTATATTTTACTTGCATTTGTTTGGTATTGATAATGAGTACAAAATCCTGGTTTAGAATATCATATCTCATCTCCTCAGAAGCAAAATTGTCACTCTTGAAAATCTGGAATTCAGATTTGTTTTCTATGTTATGCTTGAATACGTGTCTATGTTTGCAAAATAATAGATTGAGAAGTTGCAAGTTACCATGAGAAGATGTAGTTGTTAAATCACTTGAGTCCAACCAATATATGCAAAATTTTCTAGGATTAACATTCAACTCCTGTTTATTTAGCGTTGCTTAGAAATGGATTGATCAAATGAAAAAGTTGGCAATAAAATAGAAAAATTGGACAGCTCAATTTTTTTTACATACTTTCTCCAATCAGGATAAATAGGTATAGCTTTGCATTATGTATGGACTATTATGAAACTTGCAGCCATGTACGTGCACATGTGGTTGAATAATTAGTAGTTCTTTTATGTACGACTAGGTTAAAATCCTAATAACAGCACTTATCCATGCCAAATGATTGTACTTTTTGGTCAATTACATCTATATTACTTAGGACATTTAAAGTTAGTATGAAATGAATTGTGACTAGTCCACATTATTTTGTTTGTCTGCTTCCTTATGCATCGATCAGGCACCATTATGTGTGGAAGGTTGGGATGAAGCACTTCATGAGATATCTAGACTGTCATTTGAAACAGTCCTCCCATTACATAGTGCTGCATCATTGCTGAAAGCCGTTGAAGATCTGCCAGTTTTGGTTGTTGCAGGTGCAGAGGATGCACTTGTCTCTATTAAATCTGCTCAAGTTATGGCATCAAAGCTTGTAAATTCTGTAAGTATTCTGCCTTAGATAAATTGTTTTATCATCTTCACTATTAGCAGCTACAGTTAAAATGTGCTCTTGCAATGTTATAGCAAAGAAATAACAATAAAAAAAATACTCTAGCAAAGAAATGGAAGTCAGTGGTCCTTTAATTTTGTGTTTCTCAAAGAATGCGGAGTTTGACTACTTGGTTCCTCGGTTTGTGGACCAACCGTTTTGCATAGGATTGGGATTCATGAAGGATGATGAAACTCATTAAAAGATAAGGAAAATAAATGAGCTTCAGTGTTTCACACACCCCTGACTCAAATAGTAGATATCCTGGTTTGCTTTTAGGGTCTTCAAGTCTTTAGGCTGTGTTTGGTTGCAGTGCAAATAAATTTCCACTAGTACAAATGCATGGGAGTGCAAATGAAACAAAATGCAAATTCTCATTTAATTTTGTTTTGGGTTTTACTTTATTCTGTTTCATGTCTTAATTTACTTCATTTGTACTGCAATCAAATAAAATAAGCTAAATTTTAAAACAAAAATAAGTCAGAATTTACTTAAATCATTTGCACTGCAATAGTTTTGCAGCAGTGCAAATTTATTTGCATTGCAACCAAACACAGCCTTAGGCACAAACCGAATGGTTGGCATTGGGAGGAGCTTTCTAGCCCACATATCATTCCTGTTCAGTTCTGTTTGTATTGAAAACATATTACAGGGAAATTGTATAATTAATTACTTTGCTGTTACCATGTCTTGTGTTGATGCAGAGACTAGTAGCGATATCTGGATGCGGCCACCTTCCACATGAGGAGTGCCCCAAGGCCTTACTTTCAGCTTTATCACCTTTCATAACCAGAATCTTATCATCACAAGACCATTATCAGAGCTTGCAGAAACAATAGCATTTTTTTAACTTATTACTAGGGTGCTGAATAGTTGAAAAGGGTCTTTTTCTTTTCTTTTTTTTTCCCGCTTACATCAAGAGAAGAGCCTAATGTCCCCTCTTCTCTTGGGTATTTTTTAGATGTAGCTTGAAGCCAGGCCCTAATGTTCTAGGGTTTTTGAGCTCTCACATGTATTCTTTCCTTTTTCTGTTTGTACCGTTTTTTATCTTTTCGAGGTTTTGTTTCTGTAATGCTTGTTTGACTGGCTATTCTGGTTTTCCACCAAGGAGTGGAAAATCCCATATATTTGTATATTTATCTGAGTGAAAATGCATGGCTTCAGATGGTCTGTTTCATAAAAAAAAAAAAATATTGCTATTACTCGGTTGTGCCATTTTCCTTATTTCTATTTTCAGTGTCTTTTCAGAGAGAAAGTATGAAGGGAAATACAAACAGGAATAGTAAAAATGTAAAATCAAGTGAAGATGCTTAAACAGCATTTGGAGATCGAGATTATTGCCAACAATAAGATCACCGTCCATCTTTGGCATGGTCCAGAGGATGAACTATGCAACGTATGATTTTCTTCTCCCCATCTATACCCTTGAAGGGCGCCAACTTTATCTTCTGTAAGGCAAAGAATACAACAGTTGCATAGCATTCCTCTCGGTTACACCAATTGACTAGTCAAGTCTGAGACTCTGAACTCGATGAATGTAAGCAGGGATACACGCATATTAGACCTTCGTAATGCCGTAAAACATGGGAATCAACTCATAAACTGAAATGATCTATCTATTCGTTTTTGGGTTGATCTGATTTCTTGGAATATTAGTCCTTCATTGAAGGTAGCTGTGAGTGATGAGTGATGAGCACCTTGGATACTAGTAGAGATTCCTTTACCATTGCTTCTGCTACGTCTCTTCTCAATTTTTGGTGTAGAAAATAAATCACATTCAGAGTAGTTTTAAAGAAAAGAACCAAAGTCAAAATAAACAGGAAGAGCAATTCTTCACTAAATACTTAAGAGAAAATCAATCTTATGGTTCCTACAAAAAAGTTTCATAATTTATGAGAATACTCACTCCTTAATAGAATCCTATTAAGGCTCTGCTCTCTTTTTCGGTTAGTTAATTACCTGGGTAAATGCATTTACCTAGATAAGTGATTTCTAAGAAAAATTTACCCAGTTAAGTGTATTTACCCATGTTCTTTTATTTCCCAAGTGAAAAAGGAAATGATCATTTTAACCATAACAATTCATTATTAAAAGGACATTTTTGTCCCATTCAAGTGTTTGAAACTTTTTCCCTGTTATTTATTCATATAGGAGATGAATCCGAGTGATTGATACCCAAGAAAATAAACTTTTCCTGATCCCCACATTAATCTGAAAAAAGAAAATGGGATTCTTGGTCAATGGGAACCAAAATCCCTTTGACCAACATTCCCCCCTCTCAAAATCCAAAAAAGAACTCCCCCAAAATTTTCTCAAAAAGAAAATTTTAATTGAATACAAATTCATAAATCCCAATGTGATACTAACTTAATAATTATGAACTAAGATAGCTAACTTGATAAATTCAAGCTAAGATAAAAATTCCAAAATTCCATATTGATGCTAACTTAATAATTGTTTACTCAATCGGATCAATAATGTAATCCCAACTTTTTATGTCTTAAAATAACTTCAACATGCATAAAACTTATTGACCTTCTCTTGTATTTCATCATTGGCCCTTTAATATAATTCTTAAAAACTAACTTTATAAATATTTACTCGATTGGTCCGAATCTCGTGCTGAATTTTCTAATTCTGAATTACGATAACTTCTCATGGATAAAGGCCCATTCTGAGTTTCTGATCATGTGGCCTTGGACCAAGTAAAACGTGGCGAGCTATTGGCCCCAGATCAATTATGGGTCTCCCTCTGCTCTGCTCCCCGACCCAAAAAACCCAAAAAGAGTAGACACTCCTTTTCTTCTCGGAATTTCCTCAAACAAATGCTAGCCAATCGTTTTGATTGGCTGAGCTTTGCCTCTATACTTCTCTAAACGTTAGCAACCCAGGTGCAGCACAGTAGCTGGGATCGGAGACCAACTCCAACTGACAAATGGCCACGTATCTGTCCGACCAATTCCTCCGGCCAATTGCGGGGCTCCATCCCAATGCCCGACGATTCAGCACCCTAAAACCTGCCCGAATTTCTCACTCACCGTCAAAAGTCTCCGGGAGAGGAAAGCTAACCAACGCTGAAACTGGTCCGAAATTCAAGTGGGCTCTTAGACTAAGTTTAGCAGAACAAAGCCCACCCAAATCAACGCTTGACGTGAATCGGCTAGTGGATTTCTTATACGAGGATCTCCCGCATCTCTTTGACGATCAGGGAATCGATCGAACGATGTACGATGAGCGTGTCCGATTCCGTGATCCAATCACTAAGCACGATACCATAGGTGGGTATCTCTTCAACATTGCGCTCTTGAAGAAACTTTTCCGGCCGGAGTTTCAGTTGCACTACGTCAAACAGGTACCTCTACCTTCTTCTGTTCAGTTTTCCTATAGCTTCGTCTCTTCCTCCACCAGTAATTCCTCCTATGGTTGGAGTTCCAACACGTAAAGCTGCCATGGGCTTTTGAGAATCTATTTGCTACAGCTCAATACCAGTAGAGACTGATAAATGAACTCACATACAGAGTTCATCTAGTTTGGCATCAAATGCAAAGACCTCCATATACATATTTGGGGAGGTCCATTTTCATCATGTACAGAAGTTTTATTTACTAGACTTTATGGAAGCTTGTATTTACAGTGACAAATTTTATTAAAGTGAGAGGACAGCCCTCCCTGGGAATAAGGCACAACATCAAAGAAGCAAAATATCTAGCCCAATCAATGAATGCCACAATCACATGTGTCAGGAGAACAAAATTTGAGGATGATTCTCTACATAGAGGGTAGACAGGGCACAGATGCATTGGTGACTGGGGCCATCTAGGTCAAGGGTGATTATATGGGTATGGATTTCAGGAGTTGATGACTCCATTTGTACACAATTATAGGTTGCACTCTCTCAGTAGACTATTTATAGTTCTCAGTAGAATATTTATAGCTCTCAGGAGTTGATGACTCCATTTGCAGGAGTAAACAAAAATATGAATTGAATTCAAGTCAAACTCAAATATTTATAGTTCTTTAAATGTTCTTTTGTGTCTTATGGAAAATTCTAAAGGAGTGCCATGTAACTTTTTCCTTGAACTGTGCAATTTGCAACAGTCTCCAATGGTTTTCTTCATTAATTGCCAATTGACCACTTAAGTGGGAAGCAATCTCTATGCCCCCTCCCAAACAACTTGAACTTTAAAGATGGTCTATTCACCAAGTCTTACTGCATTATTTATGGATATGATCATTAAACATATCCAAGAGGAGATCCCATAGTGCCTGATGTTTGCTGATGATTAGATCTGTTCATGGGTCGGGCCAGGTTTTGTCTTTGTATCAACAGAATACATTCAGGCTCAGGCCTGAGCCCAGCCCAACCATCGGGCCTAGGTCTTGAGCCCGAGCCCGAGCCTGGCCAAAAATTTTATTCTTTTTTTATTCAATAAAAAAGTGTTTTATTTATTAAAAGCCTTCAAAACTCAAAAATAAAAAACATCTCACTATTACTTGAAAAAAAAAGAGAAGAAGAGCATAGAAAAAATATTGTATATATTTATATATATATTATTTAATATATAGTATCACGTCAGGCTCAGGCTTGGTCCGGGCTTTTTTAAGAAAGCCCGAGCTCGGCCAGAAAAAGGTCAGGCCCAGTGCTTTGGGCCCGAGCCTGAGCCCGCAGACCTAAAATTATGACCAAACCCGACTTATAACGGGCCCATGAACAGGTCTATTGATGATATGGTACTAATTGATGAAATTATCAAAGGATTAAATGCAAAATTAGGTTTATGAACAACTGCATTAGAAACAAGAGGTTTTAAAATAAGTAAGGCTCAAACATAATATATGCAATGTAAATTTAATAATAATAGGAGTGCAAATCAGGGTACACTTAAAGGATTGGAGACCAAGAATTGTTCAAAAAAATTCTATAAAATAGTTTTAAGGTCAGGCATGCTGTATGAAGCAAAGTGTTGGGCAGTTATGAAACATGTCCAAAAAAATGAGTGTGGCAGAAATGCAAATACTTATACAGTAGCAAGAAGACTATAAAAGACAGGGTTAGAAATGAAGTCATGTAAAGGAACCTAGGAGATCCAGTAGGTGATAAAATGAGAGAAAGTAGATTGAGATGGTTTGGTCACATGCATAAAAGACCATCTATAGAACCTGTTAGGAAAAGTAATCTGTTATAAGTTGAAGGGGCTAGAAGAGCTAGGGGAAGACCAAGAAGGACTTGGATGGAAGTAATTAGGGGTGAGCATTCGTTTTTTTTTTTTTTGTTCAAAACCGAACTGGAAAAACCGATTTAATAAGATGGCAAACCGAAACTGAAATATATAGAAACCAATTAAACCGAACCGATTTTTTTTCGGTTATTTTGGATATTTCTGCTAAAACCAAAATTAAGTCAAGCCTTATGTGTTCTATCAAAAACAGAAGGCCGGCAAAGGCAAAGAAGACACAACAGCAACCGACAGAGGCAAAGAAGACGCAGTGGCAGCCGGTAGCCCGCAGCCGTGGCACTCGGCTGTTGATACTCAACAGGACAGGGAAGCCTCAAGGGATTGACACTGCAACATGCCGGAGATCAGTTCCGGGAGGCTTGAGGCGGTTCCAAGATGGACGGCTGGTTTCTATCTTTTGCAGAGGAGAAGGGAGCAGGAGGAGAGAAGAAGACGAAGTGACGAACTGATTGAGGAGGGGGTTTATGAAGGCATGACGTGTAGGACCAAGCAGGACCCACATTGGATGGGTTTGTTTTGTTTTGAAAAGCTTTCTCGGGGAGGTTGCCGAATGGTCTTATCATTGAGATTGACAGTGCTGTTGGAACTCGGCTATGAGTAGCAAGTTGGTAGCCTAGTGGTAGTAAATGTACTACCCTATTGATTAAGTAATTAGTTGTGACAGATGTCCACTATCTTGAGTAAATGACAGATTCACATGACGCAAATGCCCCCTAATCTTATCAGTGAGTAAAATTAGATCGGTTTTTTTGGTTAACCAATTTATCAATTATGATAACCGAAACCGAAAAGCAAAATACAAAATAACCGAATAATAAAACCGAACCCAACCAAAAAACCGATTAGACCGAACTGATTAAACCGAAATCAAACTTTTGGTTCGGTTTTTCAGTTTTAACTGAATTATGCTCACCCCTAGAAGTAATAAGAAATTATTTAGGTGCCCATAATTTAATAATGGATATGGCACTGAACAAAAGAGAATGGTGAAGCAGGATTCGTATAGCCAACCCTTGGGACAAAATATTGTAAGATATGCCTATAGGTACCTTAAAATAAACAAAACATCATTACCCATTGGGATATTTTAGTTTAGTTAACTTAGTAAAGTTGAATACTGTGGTTGAAACATAATATGACTCCTACTGATCAAAAAATAAACATAATGTGACTCCTTCAACCATAATAATTTGTCATACTCCATAAATAGCTCTTCCTTCCCTGGACATTTGACATGAGCAGATCGTGTTTTCTTTTTATTAAATTTGTTCATTTTGTAGCATGATAATTAATTAAGTAAATTCCTCTTAATCCTTGTAAACCTTCTCCTCCTGTTTTTGGGTTTAGCTCCTTTGATTGATTTAATTGTTATAGACAGGACCGTATGAGATAACAACAAGATGGACTATGGTAATGAGGTTCGTTCTTTTACCTTGGAAACCAGAGCTGATCTTCACAGGGATCTCTATCATGGGTATCAATCCACAGACCCAAAAGTTTTGCAGTCATGTGGTAAGCTGCACTTCAAGTCACATTATAAGAGGAGGAAATGAGGCTGCAGATGCACATGTAATCATGTATGTGCATTCTGCACATTTTGAATTTTATGAACTGCTAATTATACAGAAAATTGTCTTTCCTTGTAGGATCTTTGGGACTCTATTCAGAAAAATGATTACTTTTCTCTAGAAGGTTTGTTGGATGTAATGAAGCAGGTACCAACTATTTTATTTACAAAAAGTTTGTTCTATGTGCTAAATTTGTTCCTAGACTCCTTGGCCATTTCTTGTAGTTTTTGTTTCTCTACAGCTGAGGATTTACAAGACCCCAGACTTGGAAACACCAAAGTATCAAATACTTAAAAGAACTGCAAATTATGAGGTATATCTACTACATTTTATAGAATCTTCTATTTGTATTCATTAAGATCTAGCATTTTCCTATTCTATGATTCTGTCTTATTTAGATGTAGAACACATGCACCCAGTTCTTTAATTGCAAGATAAATTGCTAAATTTCACCAAGGAAGTTATGTCTAATTTGAAACCCAATACAAGCTGCTAAATCCCATACTCATCTAAATAAATCAGTATGCCAACTATATGGGATCAGCTACACAAATAGTGGTGCCACTCCACTCTTTCAAGGACCATGTCCATTGCTAAAGTGTGAGCCCTCAAATCATTTCGTATTACCTGTACCCATGTCCTGTCTGATCCATCCTTTGCTCTTCTCGGCCCTTCAACATTTGAAATAGACCATTAAAATCGAATATTTACTCTAAATATCCACAAGGTACCATACTTTCTTTTTCCAGGTACCGTTCACAGGTATAAATATTCTAACCAAAGCTGTTAAATTCCCGGTGTCAGGAATCTGTCCATGTTCTGCAAATAGAACATGCGAACCAAGTAGGAAAATAGAACCAAGGTTCTAGAACCTGTCACAATGGATTATCCTGTTCCTTGTTTCTATAGATTTTAAGTATGAAACTTAAAGTATTCCTGATGTATTTATACTCTCAAGTCATCCTTGAAGCTTATTTGCAGTAACTAGGTATTATTTAACCAAATTTCTAGCTCCATTTACACAAGGATCTCATTGCTCTTATCCTTTTCATTTTCATGCATGTCAATTTTTAGATGTAGCTGTTGTTGGGAACTCTTAAGAAGATTATGTCAAATCTGGTTGGTTAGATTTGATCTCTCAGCAAAGTCTAATTGGAAAATTGAAAGAAAACATCCAGGCTGATCAGATTTCCAAATGCAATTACAGGTGCGGAAGTATTCTCCATTCATTGTTGTAGAGGCAAAGGGAGACAAGCTGTCAGGTTCATCTGGCTTTAATGATGTTGCTGGGTCAGTTTTTTCTACCTTTTTTTTCGGATCAATTTTATTTTATGTTATTTAATGTTCTTGCATGTGGAATAATTTATGAGAGTTAATGGTATTTCTTTAGGTATATATTTGGAAAGAATTCCTCTATGGAGAAGATCCCAATGACTACTCCTGTGTTCACTCAGGCATTTGATGCTGATTTGTCTAAAGTATCTATTCAAATAGTTCTGCCATTAGAGAAAGACCTGAGCAGGTAATGCTTTTATTATTTGATTTGGTTCATAACTAAAATTTAAAAAAATTATAAATATATCATAAAAATAAATATTGATCAGTAAATGGATCATTAAAGAAACATAAAAACTGGAAGCAGTAAAACACAACAACCAAGTGACCCATAGTTTTTTTTATTTTTTGGCATTCGGTGCCATGCACCATTAATAACTTCCCCCTTGACCCTTTTGTTCCCCAAAGTGCTGGTTGAGGGATTCGATTCTGCATCAACACTGGAACAAACCAGCTAACACACCAACAAGCCAGCCCTCGGTTGAATTGGTGGCAAGCCATTCCTCCCATAGTGGAGGCACAAGATCAAAGCAACATGTCTGTAGGCTCTTTGTGGTATGGCCACTAGGTCTCAAGTGCACCTAATCCCTTCCCCACCCTGTGTCCTTACTAACCTCTGACCCACTAACCCAACTATTCAAAAAACAAAAATAAAACACTAAAAAAAAATTGGGTTCAAATATTTAAGTTGTTATGTTATAGAAAATTGCCCAAGTAGTTGAAGGAGTAAATTCTCTCTTTGATAAATAGTTTTCTCATGCCTATTTAGTTTGATGTGTGAAATAATTTAATAAGTATGCTTCTCAATCAGTTTGCCAGATCCAAACAAAGAAGCACTTAGCTTGAGAAAGGTGGAAGGGAGCATTGTTGCAGTATTGAAATTCAGTGGAAAACCAACTGAAGACATTGTTCGTCGGAAGGAGGAAGCATTGCGCTCTGCACTTCTTAGTGATGGTTTCAGACCAAAAGAGGGTTGTTTGCTTGCTAGATACAATGATCCAGGGCGGACATGGAGTTTCATAATGGTATGATATTTTGGTATTTTCTTCCACTGTTCCAATAATGAGTATTCTGTTCTAGAAGTGTTGCAAATGATCTCTATGAATTCATTGATAGAATTACAATGTCACTCTATCCCATGCAAAACAAAAGAAAGAAATATTGATATTTGGACTTGTGGTTATGCTTTTTATCTGTCTTCCTCACAATATATTTCCATGATCCAGTTCTCTTTACAGTTTCCTGCATCAGTAATTGACCTGCAATTTACCATTTTTTCTTATATTTTGCACAACTAATAGTTTATGTAGAATAGTCATTTGAAGTTGGATGTTTGCAATGGTTTGCTTTCTGTCCTTTCATTTCATCTTATCTCCTGAAATTGTTATTGACTTTTTTGTGGATGCTTTGCTTCGTAGAGAAATGAGGTGCTGATATGGCTTGAAGATTTCACAATGGAGTAGTATGTACTAAATGCAGCCATCCTGTGATTTGAATTCCATGCTGATTGGCTTTGCATGAAGGTACTGCCAGAGGATGTTTTCAAGGTACAAACTAAAAAAAAAAAAAGGAGGAAAAGAAAAAGCTGCAGTTTAAGCATACAGATATCAACTGCACCATTGAAAATCTCTGAAATACTTAACAATCCAAAATGTAAAGCACTTGATTCAGTAAATATTTTGTATAGAAAGTAGTTACTTCAGACATTGTTCCCCTCCCTAAAGATGAGGGAAGTTTTACAAGGTATTCATTGGTATAGTGTTTGTTTAGGACATTATTGGTTTGGTACAGTTAACAACCCTGCAAACCTGCCTGTGTTTTCCTGGTTCTGGGCTATGTTACAAGGATGCCACAGTGCCAGGGTATTTCTTTGTGCAACTCAGACACGAGGAGTCCTAACACTCTGCCATATTGTGAAAAAAGTGTGACATTGTGTTAGAATTTGTCGAAGTAGCCGTCTGGTAATTGCTGAATTGGCTAAATTGAATTACTTACAAGTTCGCACTTTTAGTGGATAAAATACCCATCTTACGAAATATTGGAAAAGTAGTAATTTGGGATGCCATTTAGCAATTAAGGCTCCATTTGGAAGAGTACAAATACAAATATGTAGAGCTTAAAACCTTGCATTATGTATTATTTTGTACCTATTTGTACTGTACATATTTGTATTTGTACTCCTTCCTGAGTTTAAAGAATTTGTTTCATACTGATCAATAAGTACACCATTTAGCAATTTAGTAGTTATCGATCAGCTCTAACAAGTAGATATAGGAGAGTACTTGAGTTACAAGGTTATAAATTTTGAAAATTTTAGCTATTTAATACCCTTACTTGGTTTGTTATCAAATTTTCTGAAGTTTCAAAATTCTGGGTGAAACTGTTCTGATAAAACTTGATTATGCTATAAATGTTTTAGTATTTTAAAAGGAAAAATCTATGGTACCAGAAAGACATGATACCAAAAGGCTTTGACCAATCAACACCCCCTTGGAATTTTGATGAAAACTATCACTTTTATCCCTAGAATTTTGATGAAAATTACAACTTTTATTCCTGGAATTTTGATGAAAACTACCACTTTTTTTATACTGGTTGATTGGTTATAAATTTTTTTGATATCTTGTGTGAGACAATGGAGTTATATAAATACATAAGGCCCGTTGATCCACCGTAAATCCAAGTAAGACCAAACCAATTTGATCCAAGTAAGCAATCAAGCAAATCAGATCAATTTGAAGTAATAGACTAATAATAATAAAAGGGCAAAACCAGCAAAGGATAAAACACACGAAGGGGGTATCACACATTTCGAAGTCTCTCTCTCTCTGAATTCAGTAACAAACGAACTATATAGCAATTAGCAACTGACCAACCGAGGGCTGACTCATTGGTGCGTTAGCTGGTTTGTTCCAGCGGAATCGGATCCTCCAACCAGCACTTTGCCATCACTTTGGGGAAAAAGAGTCTAGGGGAAAGTCATTAATGATGCATGGCACGGAATACCAAAAAAAAAACTATAGCAACCTGAACCCTCGCCAGTACGCAGCTTCTCTGGGAGTCCGGCCAGTTCAATTTCCTTCTTCAATGTTCCAAATCGCAGTCACTTTGTTAGACTTTCAGAGTTAGACCGTCGATGCCCTATCTGTCGGCTTACATCATGTCTTTCGAGCATTATATCTTTTTCTGTAAATTTGTATAGATATATAACAATTAGGGGTGAGCATTTGATTTATTCGGTTAAAAACCGAACTGAGTAAACTGAAATTTTAAGAACCAAACTAAAAAAATAAAAACTGAAATTAGAAAAAACAAAATAATTGAAACTGACATTTTCGTTCATTTTTTGGTTATTTCAGTTAAAACCGAATTTTAATAATATATACTCTATTATATATTATATATTATAAAATATATATTATGAAATCAAATATCACTATATAATATGTTACATATTATATATTATATATTATATATTATATATTATATATTATATATTATATATTATATATTATATATTATATATTATATATTATATATTATATATTATATATTATATGTTACATATTATATATTATATATTATATATTACATATTATATATTATATGTTACATATTATATATAATAATAAGAAGTTTGATTAATTCAGTTAATCGAAATTCTAATTCTAAAAACTGAAACCAAAAATTGAATTAGCCAAAAACCGAATTAACCAAACCAATTTAACAAAAAATCGGAATTTTTGGTTCAGTTTTTCGATTTTAACCGAATAGTGCTCTTTCTCTCTCTCTCTCTCTTTGTGTGTGTGTGTGTGTAGGTATTGGCTTCTGGATTTTTTTTTACTAAAATATCCCTCCTCTTGAATTTAGCCCATCTCCATTGAAAGGGCGGAAAATGTAATTGAAAGAATACCATTAAGTACATTCAATTATCTCTCATTAAGTCTCACATTTAAATCATTAAATAAATCACATTCTCTCATTGAATCCAACATTTATACTTTTGTTTATCATCATTAAATTCCACTGATAAATTCATACACAATAATTATTAATAGAATGAAATTATATTTTTTAAATAAACATAGAAATGAAATCATATTTTTCACCTAGGAAGTGGGTAAGTAGATCAACCATTTGGGTCAAATAGATAATTTCATGATGTCACAAATAAATAATACAAAATTAGAAATATAAAAGATACTTTTAATTATCATTATTAAATTACACAAATAAATCCATACACAATAATTATTAATAGAATGGAATTTTATATTTTTTAAATAAACCTAGAAATAAAATCATATTTTCCATCTAGGTTGTGAGTAATTACTTCAACTATTTGGGTCTAATGGATAATTTCATGATGTCATAAATAAATAATACAATTTTAGATATTAAAAAAAATATCTATATTTTTTTATTCTTTATCTTTTTAATAAACCTAAAAATAAAATCATATTTTTCATTTAGTCCGTGGGTAAGTAATTCAACCATTTGGATCAAATGGATAATTTCATGATGTCATAAATAAATAATACAAATTTAAAAATACAAAAAATATCAAAAAAATGAAATTTTGAAAAAAAAAGATGGACATGTTTTATTATTATATATTTGTCATATTAAAAAATAAATATGATAAAATAGACATAATTTGTATAAAGCATTTTGATACAGTTCTATTGTTATATATTCACCATATTAAACAAAATAAACGTGAAAATAAGAATTACTTTTATTGATGATGAAAATGGAATACATTATTTAAAATTAACTAAAAAATCAAAATGGTTTTTCCATCCAAGTGGTGGGTTAGTGGTTAAACTACCCATGTCAAATGAATCAACACATGATGTTATTATTAAATAATAAAATACATAAAATTCTAATAAATCTATAACATTATATATTCATCATATAAAAAAGTGTGATTAATAAAAATTATTTTCTTTAATGATAGAAATGGGATAAAAATTAGGATAAAAAAAATAAAGAGCATTAATGTCTAACACATGACCCGACTAACCATGTCAAATGGTTCAATAATTTAATTAGTTAGGTCATCGTAGGCAAGTGGTTTGGTAGGGATGCAAACAGATAAGATCATATTTGAATCAACCCTGGTTCAAATTTGATCTTATCCAAAAATTCGACTATATCTCGTAAATATTGATTCGAATCCAAATCTGATCAAGATGTCGAATATACGAATTAGATGCAATCAGATTTATTTTTTGTAAATAATAAATTATTAGAAGAAAAGGAAAATATAACAATTGAAATAAAGAACAAAAAAATATAAGTATTTTTCAACTATTGCCATCATATATAAAGTTTACAAAAATGCAATATAAATAACATATTTCTAAATAAATAATAAATAACATATATATTATATAAATACTATATGTAAATAATTGATCTGACCACAATATTAAAAACCAATGTTCAAACAATATATTGGAATTGCATTTCCTCTTGGTAAATAAGTAATTTGTACTATCTCATAAATTAAATAATAAAAAAATATAAAATATAAAATTTTTTATAAATTAAAAAAATTGGGCATATATTAACATTATATATTCTTCATATTAAACAAATATATACATTGGAAAAATAAGAATTATTGTTAGTAAAGATAGAAATGGCTAAAATACAAAGAAAAAAAATGAATTAATGTCTTAATCACAGTCCATTTTCCTGGTTAAATAGGTTAACGGTTCAACCAGTAAGATTATTTGGTTGTTGATTATTATCATCATTATCGTTTGATATTGGCACGTGCAAAAATAAGAATTATTTTTATTGATGATGAAAATGTAATACATGATTTAAAATCAACCAAAAAGGGAAAATGGTTTTTCCATCCAAGTGGTGGGTTAGTGGTTCAACTATCCATGTCAAATGGATCAACACATGATGTTATTATTAAATAATAAAATACATAAAATTTTAGAAAATGTAGAAATTTGTAGATAATTTTGGGTACATTCTATGATATTATATATTCATCATATAAAAAAATGTGATTAATGAGAATTATTTTCAATAATGACAGAAATTGAATAAAAATTAGGATAAAATATGAAGAGCATTAATGTCTAACACATGACCCCACTAACCATGTCAAATGGTTTAATGATTTAATTAACTAGTTCACTGTATGCAAGTGGTTTGGTAGGGATTAAACTTTATTCGATCTGAAGATCTTATCGGATCTCATAAATATTCATTTGAATCTGAATCCGATCAAGATGTTGGATATTCGAATCTGATACAATCCGATTTAATTTAAAAATCATAAATTAATAAAAAGAAAATAAAATATAATAGTTGAAATAAAGAAAAACAAAAAATATAAGTAACTTTTCAACTATTTTCATCATATAAGAAGTTTACAAAAATGCAAATAAAAATATACATAAATAATTGATTTGACCATAATATTAAAAACCAATATTCAAACAATATATTGGAATTGCATTTCCTCTTGGTAAATAAGTAACTTTTATTATCTCATAAATTAAATAATAAAAAATAAAATATAGACTTTTTTTATAAATTTTATAGAAAAATCATAACACAAATTAATATTATATATTCTTCATATTAAACAAAAATATGTTTGAAAAATAAGAATTATTGTTAATAAAGATAAAAATAGCTAAAATACAAAGAAAAAAATTAATTAATATCTTAATCATAATCCATTTTCCTGGTTAAATAGGTTAGTGATTCAACCAGTAAAATCATTTGGTTGCTGACTACTATCATCATCATCATTTGATATTGTCACTGCAACGTACGTACACTTTTGATATACATACATTGCTGCGTTTTGATAACTTGGGAATGCACCTTCCTATGCTCATGTTGATATGAGAATGCACTAATCTGAGTTCTGCGATTTTTAAAGTTTTCTTTTTTTTTTGTTTTTTTAACATCACATTAATGACTGTTGGTTCCCAAAATAAAGTGGGAGACCAAACATCTCTCCTCTCTAACCTTTTCGTTCAAATTTCCTAACACAACTTCAGGACCTTCAGGAGGGCAAGGACACCCTCTTAGTCTCAAACGTCCAGCTCTCACACCCTTTCACTCTCAGACGTATAGCTCTCGCACCCTCTCAGTCTCAAACCGAGATTTTTTTTTTCCCATTTTCATTCTTTCCTTGCATTCTCTTCTCATCTCACTTCTTTGTTTTTATACGGGTTTTCTTCCAACTTCTTTGGTTTCAGCCCATATGGGCTGCAGGCGCTTTAGCTATTGTACCGAGTGAGGTTTTAAATGTTACAAACGTTGCAGGCACTTCACCTCCTTTTTGGATTGAGTAGATGTTTCAGCTCTTTTTTGGGTTGAGCAGACGTTTCAGAGGTTCTGGACGTTTCAGCTCTATCAAACAATATGTAGGAGGTCAAATCTCTTACCTATTGTGAAAAGATGCATAAACTATTAAAAAAAAAACGAAGAATTAACAAAAGAGAGAGAGAGTAAAAAACACTCAAAAAAACCTAGAAAGGTCGGCGCATGCCCCACGTGACAGTTTGAGCGAAGAAGACGATCTAAACAAGTCAGTGATGACCCATTTTTGAGAACAAGGGGTAATAGCATATAAATGCAACTTTTAGGGTTTAATATCAATAAAAAATATATATTTAAAAAGTTTTTAAAAATAAGTTATTTTTTTAAAATAATATCAATAAAAGGCAAAAACACTATTCATCTTCTTCTTCTTCTTGCCATTTATTCACCAGAGCCGTTGTCTGCCTTTGCCGCCCGCCACTACCCGCCCGTTGTCGGAGGTGGAGGCGGAGGTGGACGGAGGCGGCAGCGGACGGTGGTGGCGGGTGGCAGCAGATGGCGGCTCTGGTGAACAAATGGCAAGAAGAAGATGATGAATAGTGATTTTGCCCTTTATTGATATTATTTTTAAAAAGTTAACCTATTTTTTTAATTTTTTTAAATATATTACTTTTATTGATATTAAACCCCAAAAGTTGTCCTTATATGCTAGAAACCCTTGAAAAAACCTGAATGCGAAACGACAGATCTAGCTAATCTAGTTCGTATAGAGTACAGGTTAATTGGACTTGTGCATAATACAATTAAACCCATGCATCATACATGTATAACAATAATAATAATAATAATAATAATAATAATAATAATAAGGGAAAATTCCCGACCAGTACCTTGTACTTTGGCTTGAGTGACAATTTGGTCCATGAACTTTCAAAATGTGGCAATCTAGTACCTAAACTTTTAAAATGTGACAATCCAGTACTTGTCGTTAACCAGTCCGTTAATCAACCGTTAAGTAACATTTGAAAAGTCAAAAATGCCCTTATGAATGCCATCTAATTCTCTTTACAACCATCCAAACGTTGACAAAAAGCTGAACAGTCTCAAATCCTAGCCCATTCTATTCAAAAAAGTTGGTGATTATTTAGAAGAATCTAGAATTTGGGACTATTCATTTTATCGTCAATGTTTGGATGGTTGATAAAGAGAATTAAATGGCATTCTTAGGGCATTTTTGACTTTTCAAATGTCACTTAACAGCTGATCAATGGACTGGTTGACGATAGGTACTAGATTGTCACATTTTGAAAGTTCGGGTATTGGATTGTCACATTTTAAAAGTTCGAGTACTAAATTGTCACATTTTAAAATTCGGGGACCAAATTGTCACTCGAGCAATAATTTTCCCTTAATAATAATAATAATAATAATAATAATAATAATAATAATAATAATAATAATAATAATAATAACAATAATTATCATCATCATCGTCATAATATTATGTAAACTATTATTATGATTAATTATTAAAAATTAATAATTAACGATAATACTTAAAAACAATAATAATAAATACTACTCCTAATAATAACAATAAATAATCATAATTAGTAATGAATAATTAAATTAATAATCATAAAATTATGTAAACTATTATTATGAATAATAATAATAATTAATAAATCTTAATAATCATAATATTATGTAAACTACTATTATGATTAATTATTAAAAAATAATCATAATAATAATTAATGAACTACATTAACTTTCTTTTCCATGAATTATATTGTTTATGATTATTTCCATAAACTATGCAATTGACTTTGTTTTGGCCATTCTTATTATAGTTTATTTTAGTTTTTTGTCAAATTGATCGGACCATTATTTTGATTCTTTTAATTTATTTATATGTATTGATTGTTTCATTCTTGATTAACAAACCCTGTGCATTGCACAAGTCCTTGGTCACTCCGCGTTAGTATAAAATAATACAAAAGTACAAGATTTGCACTTATATATATTTATATTTACACTCTTACCAAATGGAGCCTAAAAAAACAGATGTGTGTTGTTTTAGAAACCAAATTGTATAGTCATCTTTTTTTCAACTGATCCAAACCAGAAAGCTAAAAACTAGTCACTCCGATCGGTTTTGTTTCACTCCAAAACTGCTTTTTGGCCAAAAACCGTTGATTGGTCAACTAACTATCGACCCGGACAATGAATTTTGGCATTTTTATTTTTTTAATTTATCTTGTTTTTTGTCAGAACAAGCTATCTGTTCGGACCATTCAACCTAGGAACTAGTTGGATTAAGCTATCTCAAGTAGCTCTGCTAAAATGGCTACTTAATGCAGAAGCCCTGCCAAATAAGCTCTAACCTTGTTTGGTAAAAATCCAAAAAGCTAAAAATAGGCTTACATGAGCCAAAAGAACTAATTTTCTAATAGGTGTATTCTTAGAAGCGGCTCAATCAATCTTACTCAATCATTGGACAAGCCCATTTTGGAGGGCTTTTTGGGATGCAACTATTGGCGATCATTATTCGGTTAATATGGCTTTGGGAAATTTTGGTTTTCAGAATTCAAAATTCAGTTAACCAACAAAATCGAATTAATCAAAATTCATTATATAATATGTTATATATTTATATATTAATATATTATATAGTATATTATAATGAAATTCAGTTTCATAATATATATATATATATTATATGTTATAATATACAATATTTTATGTATGTTAATGAAATTTGGTTTTAACAGAAATAACCAAAAATTATGGTTCCGGTTATTTGGATTTTCTTATAATTTGGTTTTGATTTTTTTTTATTTCAGTTTTTAAAATTTTGATTTATTCAAATAGAAACCAACCGAATAAACTAAATGCTCACCCGTAACTTATTGAATTCCAAGATAGACTCCACATGAAATTGCGACACGTGGCACCTCGTGACAACTAGGCAAGCACCCAGGCAACAACTTACCAAGTTGGTTTCCCCCCCGGGCACCGGCCTGCACGTGGCCTGCGCGCAACCTGCGCGCGGCCTGCGCGACCTGGCCGGATCAGCCTGCCACAGGCGCCGACCAGGCAAGCTGGCCCGGACACAGGCGCCGACCTGACAACCTGACCCGAACACAGGCGCCAACCTGACAACCTGGCCCGAACACAGGCGCCGACCTGGCAACCTGACCCGGACACAGGCGCCGACCTGGCAACCTGGCCTGGACACCGACCCGCCAACTGACACAGGCGCCGACCTGGCAACCTGGCCCGGACACCGACCCGCCGATAGACACAGGCGCCGGCCTGGCAACCTGGCCCGGACACCGACCCGTCGACTGACACAGGCGCCGACCTGGCAACCTGGCCCGGATGCCGACCTGCCGACAGACACAGGCGCCGGCCTAGCAACCTGGCCCGGACACCGACCCGCCGACTGACAGGCGCCGACCTGACAACCTCGAGGAGTTCATCACCGTACCCCGGTTCTGACGGGATATGACGTCTTACCATTTGAAGGCTTTTCACCCACCTAACCCGCGAGGGCACCACTATATAAGGACTCCGACCCCCAAAGCCAGAGGGGAGAAAAAAGTATGGTAACCCCCGCTCTCTAACTCTCTCATTTCTCTCCAAGCCCTCTGTAATCAGAATGCTAACTTAGGCATCGGAGAGTCCCCGCCGGGAAAATACCCCCGGGTCCTCTGATTCAGTTCCCGTAGGTCCCTCAGCTCTTGCCGTCTACAAAGGAGAGAAAATCACCTTACGCGGAGGGTAGTCGGGTTGCGCTACACCAGGGAGCTCCACCATCCTCTGAGTTGCAGACCGCCTGGGAGCAAGTCAAGTGACCAGGGAGCACTGCCGGGCAGTTCGCCACCAGGTAGCTCCCCACCAGGTAGCTCGCCACCAGGCAGTTCGCCATCAGGCAGTTCGCCACTAGGGAGCACTGCCGGGCAGTTCGCCACCATGTTACGGTTCAAAGCCGGCTTAGCCTTGCCTACGCTTGGCAGGCCTACGTCAGGGACATGCCCGTCATTTTCGCCTGTAAGATTTTTGGGAGAACTGATGTCATCTTCAGGCAGACCACCAAAAGCTTAACGTACTCTTTGAGGAGGGGTGGTCGACCTCCTTGGGTGCCTAACCTTGGCACTCCTAGACCTTCATCCCCTTGCGGGGCGGCCCTGGTTAACGGCTAGCATGGCTACCAGGGTTCCTCATGGGCGCACACTTGCTCATGGGGACAGTGTTGGACCGGCACTACGCTACCGATACTCAAGGGAGGCTTGGCATGCGGGCCTGGCTCAAGCATGTCCCTTCACTTCGCCAGCCCCTTGCCCAAGCTGATTGAGCTATCCCGTTGCCCTTAGCGCACGGGTGTGTTCCGGCCCAAGCGGTTGCCTATCATCATGGCACACAGGTGCCTGTCATCATCGGCATATAGGAGACCCTTCACAACGGTGCCAAGTCACCTCATCGGCGCATGGTCGCCTTCCATGATGGTTGTCCCCCTTTAGCACGTAAGTGGCTTCTCCCATGGACCGGTCTGAGCCAGGAGAGTGCCCCGACCATTGGACTTGAGGTCATGATCCAGTGCTACTGACTTTGGTGGAGCCATCCCATCGGGCAACTCCTAGCCTCTAAGCGCATAAAGGCTTGTCCTGTCCTGCCTTGGCCAGGACGCCGCACGGGTTTCTTCCGCTGTAGAACTACCCCCGTGACAGTTGGTATCAAAGCAGGTGCTCCTACAAATACTTTGGACCGTCTTCGTCCCTACATCAACCCAATGAAGAGCAATCGGGGCGTTTCCGATGACACACCACATGGGCGGATTCAAGCCCACGACACTGACGAAGCTCCACTTGACGAATCTACCAAGACACAAGCCCCAAAGGGGCGTACAACCAAATCTAGCAAGCACGACAAATCAGTCGACCAACTAGCTACCATGGACATGCGCCTCCTACGTTGCGAGGTGACAGTGGGAGAAACCCGAGATCGGGTTGATGAACTCCACCTCAACCTAGAGACGGTTGAGAATGCAGTGGTGGAACTAGAAGGACGTTTCAATGGCGCCTTCAGAGACATGCACACCACCATACAGAATTCGGGAGTTGGGCCTTCCCAAAGCAGCCTACAGGGCTTGCTAGACAGATTCCAAGCGCAATTGGATGAGATGAGAGATGAGATGACTCTCCTAAAGAGGGCAGTGGCCAACACACCAAGCACTCCCTCCACCCTAGCTTCCATGAACATCAAGATCCGAGAGCCAACACCTTACTCGGGTGCCCGGGATGCTAGGGAGCTTGACAACTTCTTGTGGCAATTGGAGCAATACTTCTCTGCCACTGGCATCACTGACAACCAAACTCAGGTACATACAGCTGCTATGTATTTGACTGATATCGCAATGTTATGGTGGCGTAGGTGTTGCCAAGACATTGAACGTGGAACCCGTACCATCGACACTTGTGTTGGATTCAAGCGTGAGATCAAGCGGCAGTTCTACCTAGAAAATGTGGAGTACTTGGCGCGCCGAAGAATGAAGAATCTCAGACATCAAGAATCACTACATGACTATGTCAAGGAGTTTTCGGCCTTGACGCTGGAGATCACTGACATGTCAGACAAGGATCTTCTGTTCAATTTTATGGACGGTCTCAGGCCATGGGCCGAGCTCGAACTCCAGCGACGTGGGGTTGAGGACCTCGCCACCGCCATGGCCATAGCTGAACAGCTTGTTGATCTGAGAACACCTAAGGAAGATGTGCAAAGACCATCCAGCCCAGGTACCATGAGTTTGAGTGGGGGAGATCCACAATCAACCCCTACAAAGGAGAAGCCAGCGCCCGCGAACAAGCCCTACACTTACCAACAAGGGAAGAAGCCACAAGGAGGCCCAAGCTACCAGGGCCACCAATCCACTAGGAGACCTCCTCCTACGCCGTGTTACCTTTGCAACGGGAAGCATTGGATGAGTGACTGTCCAACCCGAAAGAAAATAACTGCCCTCATCGCCAAACTCAGCGATAGTGAAGAGAGTGATGAGGAGAAACCCACAGCGGCGCCCTCCAACTCATCAATGCCATGGTCAAGAAAGAGGCCACATCAAAGCGGCCCACCAAAGCCCACAAGGGGCTGAGTTATGTAGACATCACCCTCGGCGGGAGGCCGACCCAAGCCTTGGTGGACACTGGGGCCACCCATAACTTCATTTCACTTGCGGAGGCAAAGCGACTCGGCTTGACCACCACCAAACAAACTGGGTGGGTCAAGGCTATCAACTCCGGGGCCAAAGCAGTAGAGGGCACGGCCCGTGGAGTAGAACTCCGAGTTGGACCATGGAAATGACCCATCAATCTATCTGTGGTTCCCTTGGATGATTTTCAGGTGGTTCTTGGAGTGGAGTTCCCCAAGCAGGCGGAAGCAGCACTTATGCCACACATCAACAGTTTGCTTATTCTGGACGAACACTCCCCTTGCATGGTTCCTGTCTCATCAGCCTTGCAGATACTTGGGAAGCAGCTTTCAGCCTTGCAGTTGTACCAAGAAACTATCAACCATGAAGACAGCTCTGCGTCAACAAGGAAGAACCCCTGTCAAGTACCTCTCATCGACACTGGAACTGGTTGGGAAGTCGTCACCAGGAAGAAGTCACCCCCAAGACAGTTCCATTTTCAGCGCCAACACCAATGCCAGCGCTCAAGTCAACACCAGCAGCAGCATCAGCTTCAGCGCCAACCACATCAGCAGAAGTCGACTTCGCAGCAGAAGCCGCAAGTGCCCGCAACTGGTGGGCCCAACAGAAGAAGACCCAAGGCCGTGTCAAACCTTGCCCACATCTACTACCACAACCACCGGGGAGAAAGAGTGCCACCCAAGCCATCTAGGGACCACATTCACATCATCCCTAAGGCTAGTTCCCGTAGTAGCCCGGTGAGATACCCTTGGGGAAAAATGCATGGGAATCCACATCTTAATAATCCAAAACACCATTTTGATCCTTACCTGGCCCAAACCTACCCCTTAGCCAAACAGAACCAGCCACTAACATACCTTGAGGCTGCCAGGAAAGGACTTAGCCATAGGAAACCCCTACAGAATGAGCCAACCCGACCATGCCACCAAAATATACACCTCGGCCTTGGACGACAGCCGGTTCGGGGAACAGCAGAAGAACCCTCCTTCCGCAACAGTGACTCTAAGGGACCAGCCGAAGCCGATCTCCGAGGACGTAGATCGAATTGAGTGGGGGAGAATGTCACAGGTGACTCCTTCATCGCGCCATCAAGCACCTACAGTGAGCCATCCGAGTGCCAACCGCGTGCCTTCATGGTGTCAACATGTGTGTCATGGGTGGGCTTTGCTTGTATTTTGTAAGGGGGACCGCCAATGGCGTTATTGTAATTACTTAGTATGCTTTTCCATCATTTTGATGTTTCCTATTGTCACTCCCCCAAAAGCTTAACGTACTCTTTGAGGGGAGGTAGGTAGTCGAGTGAGCTCATAAGCGTGTGAAGGTTAAGCATGAGATCCCCTCGACACTGTACTGTGTGCTTGTGCTTACCACTGATTAATGCAATACAAGTAGCCTTTTGCTAATTCGTGTGCCATCTTGTTGCCTTTGTGTGTATGTTTGGTTTGTTTCGTAGGCTTACTCGCCCATTTCGAGTGCCGCACGGGGCCCCAACGATTATCCCCGTGATAGTTGGTATCAGAGCAAGTTGGCTAATTGCAACCGTAGTTGGTTTTCAGCAGATTAGCCTAGAGCCAGTTGAAGCGGTCATTTCGACAAGCAGCATTTTGTGGAGTGCGGTCCCTAGTCACCTCCACCCAGGATCGAGCAAAATTCAGATCAGGCCTGGCAAGAGGCCATTTCATAGTTCGTGTCCCCATTCCAATGACATTAAAACAGCTCTCCTTGCGGTTGCAGATGCGATGGTCGTTGTCCTCATGCGGTGGCGGACGCGTGAGCCTTGATAGGAATGTGGGTACACTGCACGAGCAAATCGTTCATCAGGCCTATCAAGAGGCCATTCAATATTCGCATTCCCATTCCAATGACCCTAAAACAGCTTCCCTTGCGGGTGCAGACGCATTGGTTGTTGTCCTCATGCGGGGGCAGACGCGTGGGCCTTGTTAGGAATGCGGTTACGCTAGCCGTTGGAGCATGGCGGCCCTACACCGGCAAAGTTTCAGGTGGACATGCTCAGTTTTCAGGTTGAACACTTGCAGCAGCAGAAGCTCATCACAAGGCGAGTGCATGTTCGGCAACTCATGGGTAAAAGTTGCCACACTCGCGTTTGAAGCGGTCAGGTCTCCTTGAGGCAGCAGCAGTAGGGCCCCCTCGGAGTGAAGATGTAGCCCGAGTCGGCGAGGCGAAGCGTAGTTTCGAGGGCCCAGAGAGCATAAGCCATGGCTAGGTTTGAGTAACCCGAATCGGCAAGGTGAAGTCTGCAGGCCAGCATGGTGAAAGGGTACCCATGTCATCGCCAACATGAGGAGTAGACCTATCAACGTGTTCGGTAGCATCACTGAAAAGCTACCAAGAAGACGGTTGAGCCTTGAGGTAAGATGATACATGGGGCGGACCTCCGCGAAGCACCACACACATTTCTTCGAGGGCCCTTTTTTCACATTCAACGGCATAGCCATTGCGCGGTTTGAGTAACCTCGACACTGGGGGTGAAGTCTAGGCAGGCCGGCATGGTGAAATGGTTCCGTCCCCATAAATGGACACCAATATAGGCAAGACCCGGGTTGGCCACGCGAGCCCCAAACTGGCTGAAGAGTGGATGGCGCAGGACTCAAACGCCCATTCACGGAAGGAGTCATTGTCGAGGACGACAATGAATTGAGTGGGGGAGCCTGTTACGGTTCAAAGCAGGCTTAGCCTTGCCTACGCTTGGCAGGCTTACGTTAGGGACATGCCCGTCATTTTCGCCTGTAAGATTTTTGGGAGAACTGATGTCATCTTCAGGCAGACCACCAAAAGCTTAACGTACTCTTTGAGGAGGGGTGGTCGACCTCCTTGGGTGCCTAACCTTGGCACTCCTAGACCTTCATCCCCTTGCGGGGTGGCCCTGGTTAACGGCTAGCATGGCTACCAGGGTTCCTCATGGGCGCACACTTGCTCATGGGGACAGTGTTGGGCCGGCACTGCGCTACCGATACTCAAGGGAGGCTTGGCATGCGGGCCTGGCTCAAGCATGTCCCTTCACTTCGCCAGCCCCTTGCCCAAGCTGATTGAGCTATCCCGTTGCCCTTAGCGCACAGGTGTGTTCCGGCCCAAGCGGTTGCCTATCATCATGGCACACAGGTGCCTGTCATCATCGGCATACAGGAGACCCTTCACAACGGTGCCAAGTCACCTCATCGGCACATGGTCGCCTTCCATGATGGTTGTCCCCCTTTAGCACATAAGTGGCGCCTCCCATGGACCGGTTTGAGCCAGGAGAGTGCCCCGACCATTGGACTTGAGGTCATGATCCAGTGCTACTGACTTTGGTGGAGCCATCCCAACGGGCAACTCCTAGCCTCTAAGCGCATAAAGGCTTGTCCTATCCTGCCTTGGCCAGGACGCCGCACGGGTTTCTTCCGCTATAGAACTACCCCCGTGACAACCAGGCAGTTCGCCCCCAGGCAGTTCGCCACCAGGTAGCTCGCCACCAGGCAGTTTGCCACCTGGGAGCACTACCAGGCAGTTCGCCATCAGGCAGTTCGCCACCAGGGAGCACTGCCGGGCAGTTCGCCACCAGGCAATTCGCCATCAGGTAGTTCGCCACCAGGGAGCACTACCAGGCAGTTCGCCACTGGGCAGTTCGCCACCAGGGAGCATCACCAGGCAGTTCGTCACCAAGTAGTTCTCCCCCAGGGAGTTCGCCACCAAGTAGCTCATCACCAAGGCACGTCACCACCAGGTCAAACACGAGGTACTTAGCCAAAAAATGGTACGTGACCAAAAATGGTTACATCAATTGGCGCCGTCTGTGGGAAACGCTACGAAAAGCTAAGTTCTCATCCTACAAAAGCTAAGTTCTCATCCTACCAAAGCTAAGTCCTCACTTTTTTGAAGATATCACTTTATAGTTTACATTTTTTATGAACTCAAAAACTATGCAGGGGGCTAACAGACTAAGTAGCTCTACCAACCTTACTTTCGATTCAGATAATGCCTCATCAGTCCTCTCCGCAAGGTCCCCCTACAAAGATGAGCTCTTCGTGGCTTCCGCGGGAGTTGACGGCCAACAGACTACATAGGCGCCCTTACCGGTCGAGCCTTCCAAGGCTCCCGTGTGAGCTGGCAACCTAAAGTTAGTAGTGCTGCCTCCAAAGGTTGAGCTCCTAGTAGCTTCTTGTAGGAGTGGGTGACCGGCATTACGAAGCTGATGCAGCACAATCATAGCTCGACACCTCACAGGCAAAGCCTACGGGCCACATTACTGCTTAAGACCCGGTCGCCTCTCCGGCACGGGCAAAGTCAAAAAAGAGTAGACTACGAGTCACTCCCAAAAGCCTACGGGCCACATTACTGCTTAAGACCTGGTCGCCTCTCCGGCACGGGCAAAAATAAAAAAAGAGTAGACTACGAGTCACTCCCAAAAGCCTACGGGCCACATTACTGCTTAAGACCCGGTTGCCTCTCCGGCACGGGCAAAAATAAAAAAAAGAGTAGACTACGAGTCACTCTCAAAAGCCTACGGGCCACATTACTGCTTAAGACCCGGTCGCCTCTCCGGCACGGGCAAAAGTCAAAAAAGAGTAGACTACGAGTCACTCCCAAAGCCTACGGGCCACATTACTGCTTAAGGCCCGGTTACCTCTCCGACACGAGCAAAAGTAAAAAAAGAGTAGACTATGAGTCACTCCCAAAGCCTGTGGGCCACACTATTGCTAAATATCCGACCGCTTTCTCAGCAGGAACAAAATCAGCAAAAGTGAACTATAAGTTGCCCTAGAGCCTAAGGGCTACACTACTGAACTGGCGGAGACCCCCTCGTCTTACTAGCAGCTCGCCACATACAGGCAGCTCCCAAAGCCTAAGGAATTGGATCAAAACTTACTAGCTCGTCGACTTACGAGCCAAAAGAAATCTACTCCCTTCGCTGAGTTATTCTCAGCTCGGGAGTGGGGGGCAATTGATGAGGGCAGATTTGGCCCTCCAGTGAAATTGCAACACGTGGCACCTCGTGACAACTAGGCAAGCACCCAGGCAACAACTTACCAAGTTGGTCTCCCCCCCGGGCACTGGCCTGTACGCGGCCTGCGCGCGACCTGGCCGGATCAGCTTGCCATAGGCGCCGACCTGGCAACCTGGCCCGGACACAGGCGCCGACCTGCAACCTGGCCCGGACACAGGCGCCGACCTGGCAATCTGGCCCGGACATAGGCGCCGACCTGACAACCTGACCCGGACACAGGCGCCGACCTGACAACCTGGCCCAGACACAGGCGCCGACCTGGCAACCTGACCCGGACACAGGTGCCG
The DNA here is from genome assembly GCF_055504915.1 of Nelumbo nucifera. Classification (NCBI taxonomy): domain Eukaryota; kingdom Viridiplantae; phylum Streptophyta; class Magnoliopsida; order Proteales; family Nelumbonaceae; genus Nelumbo; species Nelumbo nucifera. Next base: position 24,871,660 of record NC_142650.1, read on the forward strand.
ACCTGGCAACCTGGCCCGGACACCGACCCGCCGACTGACACAGGCGCCGACCTGGCAACCTGGCCCAGACACCGACCCGCCGACAGACACAGGCGCCGGCCTGGCAACCTGGCCCAGACACCGACCCGTCGACTGACATAGGCGCCGACCTGGCAACCTGGCCCGGACACCGACCCGCTGACAGACACAGGCGCCGGCCTGGTAACCTGGCCCGGACACCGACCCGCTGACTGACAGGCGCCGACCTGGCCGCCTGGCACAAGCGCCAGCCTGACAACCTCGAGGAGTTCATCACCGTACCCCGGTTCTGACGGGATATGACGTCTTACCATTTGAAGGCTTTTCACCCTAACCCGCGAGGGCACCACTATATAAGGACTCCGACCCCCAAAGCCAGAGGGGAGAAAAAAGTATGGTAACCCCCGCTCTCTAACTCTCTCATTTCTCTCCAAGCCCTCTGTAATCAGAATGCTAACTTAGGCATCGGAGAGTCCCCGCTGGGAAAATACCCCCGGGTCCTCTGGTTCAGTTCCCGCAGGTCCCTCAGCTCCCGCCGTCTACAAAGGAGAGAAAATCACCTCACGCGGAGGGTAGTCGGGTTGCGCTGCACCAGGGAGCTCCACCATCCTCTGAGTTGCAGACCGCCTGGGAGCAAGTCAAGTGACCAGTTCGCCACCAGGGAGCACTGCTGGGCATTTCGCCACCAGGCAGTTAGCCACCAGGTAGCTCCCCACCAGGTAGCTCCCCACCAGGTAGCTCCCCACCAGGCAGTTCGCCACCAGGGAGCACTACCAGGCAGTTCGCCACCAGGCAGTTCGCCATCAGGCAGTTCGCCACCAGGGAGCACTGCCGAGTAGTTCGCCACCAGGCAGTTCGCCACCAGGTAGCTCCCCACCAGGTAGCTCGCCACCAGGCAGTTCGCCACCAGGGAGCACTACCAGGCAGTTCGCCACCAAGCAGTTCGCTATCAGGCAGTTCTCCACCAGGGAGCACTACCGGGCAGTTCGCCACCAGGCAGTTCTCACTAGGTAGCTCGCCACCAGGCAGTTCGCCACCAGGGAGCACTACTAGGCAGTTCGCCACCAGGCAGTTCGCCATAAGGCAGTTCGCCACCAGGGAGCACTGCCGGGCAGTTCGCCACCAGGCAGTTCGCCATCAGGTAGTTCGCCACCAGGGAGCACTACCAGGCAGTTCGCCACCGGGCAGTTCGCCACCAGGCAGTTCGCCCCTAGGCAGTTCGCCACCAGGGAGCATCACCAGGCAGTTCGTCACCAAGTAGTTCTCCCCCAGGGAGTTCGCCACTAAGTAGCTCATCACCAAGGCACGTCACCACCAGGTCAAACACGATGTACTTAGCCAAAAAATTTATACATCACAAAAAATGGTATGTGACCAAAAATGGTTACATCAAAATCCATAAAGCTACGTTTGGTAAAGATAAAAAAAAGCCAATATTAAAGTTTCGAACACAAAGAACTGAACTATAAATTAAAGCTACTGCAGGTAGCTTGTTCAGAATCAACCACCACCTCGCCTCCAACGAAGAAGCCCTCCCAAAAGCGGCTTAATCAACGCAGCTCATTCAACACATAAGCCTTCCCCAAGAGACCCTATATCCCTACGGTTCTGTTTGTTTGCGATACAAACGTTAAATCGGGGTATTTATGCACCTCAGTTTTGTGTTTATGAGCATTTGTTTGAAACATAAAAAAGTAATGATTATTAAAGTAAAATTTTATTTTTTTCACACTTTTATACTCTAAAAGGAGAGCATTACTGTACCTATTTTTTGGATATAATTTTGTGTTTATTTGATAATTAATTTTTTGACTAAAATTGAAATATTGAAGCATAAGATAGTTGGAGCATTTAATAAACCTACACCTTTGCACTGATTTCAAACAAACAGAACAAATGCAAAAACGATTTAAAATATAAACCGTAAATTCTTTCGTGATCCGAAAAATGAATAAATATATAATATACATATTTGCGTTTGCATCGCAAACAAACGCAGCCTACGTGGCAAGTGGCAACTAGCAACTGCAACTGCAACTGCGAGCAGCTAATCCCTATTTGAGAGAGAAGGGAAATGAGTATACGTCGTTTTCATTTCGTGAAATTTGTCCATTGTCAGTTTGTACTTTTACAGAGTAGACCGTAGCCCCCTGACATGCGAGAGAACTCCGACCTCCAAGAAACGAGAAGGGCAGGGACTAGGGATTAGGGAAGGGTAAAATAGGCATTTTGATTGAACGAGATCTATACGGTGCGCTTGGGCTCATGGACAAACCGACGAAGCGATGACCATTACCGTATTTTTCTTTGGATCCCCAAATACTCGCAATAGAAACTCAAAAAATTAAAAATAATAGACCACATGATGAGAAATCAACGGTACAATGCATGTGATGTGGGCTGCAAGGCAAGACAACGCCGAAACATGTTCTAATTTCTCACACGCAGACGCACAACCAGCAGTCACCTTGGCCGCGCAGGTTAGCACAATGCACCTTCCCTCTCCCTTAGCAGTTGTATGATTATTTTTTTGATAAATCTCTTAAACTGACACTGCTGTTCACGAAATAGAAAAACTGTACCTTTGTTGTTTATATATTGTCTTAAACTATCGTTTAAGTTTTCTGACAATTGATACGTCCTTAAACACTAATGAAAAAAAATGAAATATCGAATTTATTCTTCATTATTTGTTAAATTTTTAAAATAAAACCCGCTGATGAAAAACCCCTAACTGGGTATGTATGAGTTGGTCAGGTTTTAATGGTGGCTCCCCTTATGTAGCAAATATCGTGGCATCGGTTCTAATCTGGTTACTGAATCCAACTAGTTCTACCATCAGACAAAACTAGACTAGCACACTCCACTCAGTACACTGCCTAACCCAAACAGAACACAGATTACTTCAAAACATTATGGTTTCATCAATGGCAAAAGCAGATTATTGGTGTTTTACCCAAGAAGTAGTTCTTCATCACTTTGGTAAAAGCAACACTTTGCTCAATCTGCGTCATCTGTCCGATCTTTTCCTCTAAAGTCATCATGCTCAAAGATCCTTGACCCGAACATTTAGTGGCTATTGAGGGTCTTTATATTTGGTGTGCTCTGCTTCTGCTATGGCTACCCAGGAGCACAACAACAGAAACCCATTAAGGGAGTTCAAGAATCTTCCCATCTTCTGGACCTTGTCTGCCTTTGGGCTGAAACCATGCAATAAGGAGAATCAGAATGCATACAAAAAGCCATAAAAATCCTAAGATGAAGTAAATGAAAGAAAATTCTAAATAAAACCAAAGGAATTGCAAGACCCATGAGTAGATAACTAAAACAGCAAAAAGTAAGTAAAAATGCGTATTGTATATTTTATAGCTGGAAAGTAAGAAAAATTCTATCAATTTAACACAAAAAGCCCCAATTCACGTGTTCACTAGCTCAAAAAGAAGTTCAAAACACTGGGGAAAATGTAAAGTTAGATCTCTTTCAATCAAGAAAACTGTTGGAAGTTGTAGATCTGGGAGGGGGCAGAAGAAAATAGGGAGAACGAATAGGGGAAGGGGTGTCGATGCTATCTTCGAATTGCAACAGTTCCGGGGAGTTTTGCATAATAAGAGTATTTTAAGAATTTTAAAATAATTACCACTCTAAACTGATAGAAAATTAATGGCAAGAGAGATTTTAAACAATTATAAAAAAAATTTAAAGGTAGTTTAACAAAATATGTAAACAATAAGATTTCAGTTTGCCAATTTCGTGAAGAGTAGGGATAGTTTAAGTGATTTACCCTTATTTCTTTCATTTGAATATTCTTTACGAGAGAGAGAGCTGACGTTTCACCTCCTCCTACACGTACAACCAAACTCTCACTCGAACTCCCACCACCTTTCAGTTCAGGCATTTGCTCCGCAACGCACTGAACTCCTCCGGTGCTACTTTGAGATAAACCGTCAAGTTTCAAGTTACTTCCAACCTATTTCGCGCGTCTTTGCGTGTGAGTTACTGAGTTCGTCCTTTCTTTTTTTCTTTTCCTTATGTAGTTCACAAGTTTTTGTATTACTTTTATATAGAGTAAGCTTTCGTGGGTTTTACAGTTCTGGGCTGTTCTGTATTGAACTTCAAATGGGTTTGTGTTTGATCTCGTTTCAGGTATCTTTCCTTCTCTTAGTAGTTTCATACATTTTTCCCCTATTCTATACTTTCTGTACGTATTCCTCGCTGTTGGGAGGATAACCATCCGTGGTTCTCTCATTTTTTTCCTAAAAACACTGTAAGTGGGTTTGGTTGTTCTACTGTAATGTTTTCTCTGATTGTTCCCTCTTTGAACCTGGAAGATGGGTAATCTTGGAATCTTATTAACATAGTTTTGGTAAACTTGAACTCTCCATCCAACTAGTTTAAGGGTTCGTCCTCTTTATCTTTTTCGCTTAATATTCTGTTTCACGGCTTTTTTTCACAGTTTTCTAAACTCGATGTTTTAAGTTCCATAAATGTATTTCAAAGAGATTCACTGTAGAGGTGAATGGAAACATGAATTCATGAAAGGAGCTATCAGTTTCGAGTGTCAATTTCTTCATGAGATTGTTGCTTGATATGATGAATGGAGAATTAATCAATAGTGTTTTGAAGTTTAACATGTACCTTTAACCACCTGACCAGGAAGGGGAGTTAATCAATTTGAAACCATTTACTTTTTTCTAAGAAGTCACAAGTTTTCATTTGAGCGAGTTGATTGGTTGAACCGGATGGTTGGAGTCTTTTGGTTCATTAATCTATGACCTAGTGGCCAAAGTGGTCTTATGTCCAGTCTGATAAAGTTGCCTTTACTTGTAAGCAAGGACCATATTCATCAACTTTTTTAGTTTTAGTTTTATTTTTATTTTTATTTTTAAATCTGCTTATTGTAGAAACTACAAAATCTGGGACGGAAATATAGATCACAAGTAAGTGGTACTGTTCTAGTACTGTTGGTAGGATTAAGTCGTTGAATATTTAGACAGGTGATCATAACATTTATATATATATATATATATATATATATATATATATATTTGAGCAAACATAACCAAGAAAGATTCAAGGAATAGATTGGGGATCCAACTTACAAGAAGAAGGAGATGTGTTCTGAACAAAGCATTGACAACCAAAAATGTGAACATGAATAGGGAACAAAGTAGGATGAGAAGAGTAATTGATGTGGTGCCTCAAAGTTAGCCATGGAATCCATGATGTAGAGACCTTCAACCATGTGTCCTTTACGAATCATTTTCTTTGATGTCAAAAATCCTGGAAAACATGAGTCAAGAAGAAAAATTACTGAACACTTGAACAGTTAAGTCTTTGTAATGCAACTAATGGAGAGAAGGTTAATAGCCATATTAGGGATCTGGAGGACATTAGGAAGAGACAAACCCATGGGCAAAGAGACAAATCACTGGCCAGCAATACTAGAATTCTACAAAAGGAACCAGCATCAAGTTTAACTTTATCTCTGTAGGAAATTAAAATATGAAGAAAAAATATTAGACTTACCAGTCATATGATTAATTTCTCCCTTTTAGGAGGATTCATAAATGCCCTCCTACTCTCCTTTGACTGGACCGAGGCATAAACCTCTTGTAAATTAAGCAATTCTTTACCACCCAAAATCTGAACCTGAATAGGTTCATAAATTGATTTCAGACCTGCTAAGAAAGCAAATACTCGCTGCCAAGACACCTGAAGTATCTTATTGATCCTTCCAATTTATGGTTTGGTAATGGTCTATCTCTTTCGATAAAGACATAAGAGTGGAATAACAGGCTTCAAGACTTTTATCACCTTGTCCACTTGTAGATTATTCCGTTTGGAGTTGATAGACTAATGCAAAGTGCCTCTATTCAGCATATGTAGTTGTAGCCTTGGCTGTTTTAACCCACATGAAGTTCTTTCTAAGGGCAGGTTGTATAGTGGAAACCAGCCATGTCATTATCTTGTAATTCTTTTGTTCCCACTTATCATGTATAGGTAGTATAGCTCCTTCTCTACTAGGTTCCTTGATCTTTCCCATGAGATGCGAATTTTTCTCTTCCTCCAATAAACATCTTCACTTCCTTGAACCACTCCAAGTACTTGAGGCCATCAAGAGAGACAATGGACATAAGAAGGTTCATAGTATCCATACCACTACCAGGTAGGAACAGACTCCCAGAGGATACTGAGGCAATTGAGCCTTTTGAAGTCATGATTTTCAGTCGCCAACAACCAGTTGAATACACTATTGGGTACTCTAAACAACATCTACAGAAACACTGCTGTTAACGGTTAACCTATGCTGGATTCCTAGGGAACTAGCTCACTACCTGAATGAGGCTCAAAACGTTTTGAACTCAATGGATGTTAACGATTAACCTATGCTGGAATCCTAGGGAACTAAATGTATTACCAGATGGCTTAGCTAAACTAGGTGCTTTCTTGGACTATTTGTATAGTGACAATTTCCTGCCAGTGTAGCCTGTAGGTTTGTCTGGCCATTTTTTCATTTTTCTGATGTACATCTTCTCATGTACTCCCCCTTTTTTCTTGAATGAAAGTTATCTTTTCTCAAAAAAAAAAAAAAAAGGGTCCCACAACTAACAACCTGTTTAGGACTCCAAAACTTTTTCTGATTGCTAAGATCAACACTGATCTAAGACATACATCAACGAGGAATCATATCAAGCACCTGCAGTGCTGCTGCCTTGACTGTAAAACCTTTTCCTTCCAATAGTCACTAACCTATCAAACAACATCGTAGGACTGTTCTGCATTGAAAGAAGTAGTCAACACCCTTGCCAATGACTTTCTACTGCCTAACAGCAGTCCCACAGGTCAAACCAATCATTACAATGATCACCAGTTCACCACGAGCAGAAAAGACCCTTGCAGTTTAAAGGAGAGCTACCCAGAAGCTAAACCCTGGTTTTACAACCAAGGGAAGATAAAAGAAAAAATAAAAGAGGCTTGATCAGATCTGAGATCAAGTTCTTTGATTGCTTTCAGTGATATGATAATAGAATATGTCAAGTGAAGAAAAGAATCCAAGTATTCTCCATGATAGATGTGGCTCTGATACCATGCTATCTATCAAGAGAAGCCCTAGAAAGGGTGCAGCCCAGAGAGAAGAGAGAGTGAGAGAATCAGATTCATGGGGTGTGTCGGTGCCCCATAACCCCTTTTATATAAAAATAAGATAATGTTAGAATTACTATACTGCCTCTGTGTCTACAAATATTAGAAAATACTATGTCCCACAACAGTTGTAATTCACAGATTATGTACACATAGTTGTCAAGGTGTATGGGTATTTCTAGGTGACAATAGAACTTAGTTGCCTAAGCAATGGAATTTGACAAAGAAAAACATAAATTCTAGGCCAATCATTAGTTTTATATACAAAGTTACAAACCAACGATCTTATAAATTTAGAAAAAGCATACTGATAAAAAATAAATTTAGAAAAGGCAATGCTATTTATCAAGTAATATTAAATTTCATATGAAAACATGGTAAATCACCATATTGCAAATGACTAACATTACTATCATGTATCATCATCATCATCATCATCATCATCATCATTATCATCATCAGCCAAGCCTTAATCCCTATTCCCTACTATATGAGGTTGACTACATGAATCCTATTTTGCCATTCTGTTCTGTTTAGGGATTGAGGGAAAAACAATATAACTATATTAATTTTTCATAGAACAATGTATGACAAAAAAACATTAGCAAACAAAGAAGGCTAGAATTTATCACTAACAAAATATTTAAATTTAACAAATAGAGAAAGAGTAATGAAAGAAAAGACAATCTAAGGAGCTCTTTGATAATGGTTGAAGTGGCTAAATGGCATGGCTTATTGCTGTCTTTCAGTAGATTAGATAGTTAATATAAGAATCAAGCAATCAGCCCAACATTTTGTTTAGCCATTAAGGAGCAAACAACCTACTTAATGATTTATCTCTATCCGGATCTAGTCCCAACACAGGGTCCCGACAGCCATTGCAGTCGTGCATTGGGAACACCTCCTTTGTCCTTCATGGCAAGATGTTTCCAATGTACAGCTGCAATGTCTATTGGGACCGTGTTGGGACCAGACCCGAACTCAATTTATCCACCAAAAGAGAAAGCAATAAGCATTCTCCTCAGCCAATTCAACTATTATCAACCAAACCCTAGGTGACTGAGTCCTTTGTTCTATTAAATAAGAGAGTAATTGAACAAAAGTAGACGGTTCCTTTTTTTGTTATCTTCTTTTTTTCTCTCCTTCCTCTGAAACACTTAGATCCTTGTATGTTTCATCTCTTAAACTTTAAAAGATATGATGCACCAGCACGCGTACTAAACAAGATACAACCAGAACAATAATAATACTAGCGGAGGGGCCCTGCTTTGCATGGGCCTGGAATGGAACCGTCGACCTGTTGATTCGTTGATTCGGTCCCTGGTCAAAAACTATTGAATCGGTCAATGACCCATTGACTTAAGCGGTCGAATCGTCAACCCGTTGACCTGTTCAATGGTTTTTGGCCTTTTTTTTAATTTTTTTTAATTGGGAACCATCCAGGCAACTGGTTTTGTTTTATCCTAATCTCAGTCCATGGCCAAAAATCATTGAATCGGTCAACAACCCATTGACCTAGGTGGTTGAACCATTGACCCATTCAATGGTTTTGGTCTTTTTTTTTTAATTTTTGTTGTCAGAACGAGCCATCCATTCGAACCGAATAGTCGAACCGTAGACCCGAAAAACGATGGCCAGAACGGTTCCGTTTTCAAGTCGTATGAGTCACACGATCGATTGACATGGTATTGCTTAATGGATGTCACACGCCCAATTTTTTGCTTGTACTATTTTTTGTCAGAACGGGTCATCCGTTTTTTTAATTTTTTAATTGGGAACTGTCTAGGCAACCAGTTCCGTTTTACCCCAATCCTAGTCCCTGGCCAAAAACCGTTGAATCGGTCAACGACCCATTGACCCGAGTGGTCGAACCATCAACCCGTTGACCCGTTCAATGGCTTTTGGCCATTTTTTAAATTTTGTTGTCAGAACGGCCCATCCATTCGAAACGTATGGTCGAACCGTCAACCTGAAAACCGGTGGCCAGAACGATTCCATTTTCGGGTCATATGAGTCACACGTTCGAATGACATAACACGCATGGTACTGCTTAATGGACCTCACACACTCAATTTTTTGCTTGTAATTTTTGTTGTCAGAATGGGTTGTCCGTTCGAATCGGACGATTGAACCGTCGACCTGAAAACTAGTGGCCAGAATGGTTCCATAATTTTTTGCTTGTAATTTTTTGTTTCCAAAACAGCTTGTCCGTTTGAACCGAACAGTCAAACCATTGACAAAAAAACCGGTGGCCACAATGGTTTCGTTTTCAGGTCGTATGACACACGCTCAAATGACATAACACGTATGATACTACTTAATGGACCTCACAAACTCAACTTTTCCCTATAATTTTTGTTGTCAGAACAGACTGTCTATTCGAACTGGATGATCAAACCGTCGACCCGAAAACCGGTGGCCATAATGGTTCCGTAATTTTTTTGCTTGTAATTTTTGTTGTCAGAACGGGCCATCTGTTCGAACTGGACAGTCGAACCATCGGTTGTCAAAACGTTATTAGCAACAATTATCAATAATAGTAAGTAATTATAGTATTTAATTAAATAATCGTTAATGATAGTTTTAATAATATTATTTAGTTATTTTTAATATAACAATAAATATTCATTAAATTACTAATTACCAAAATTAAATTAAATTAACAGTATTTATCAATAATAGTCAATAATTATAATATTTTATTAAATAATCAGTAACAATACTTTTAAAAACATTTTTAATTATTTTTAATCTAACAATAATTACTAAATTTATTAATAACAATATTTATAATTTTAATTTAAAGTAAAATTAAAATAAATATCTATTTATTAACAATATTTATAATAACAATAATTATTAATTATAATCACTAATTATATATTTATTAAATTACTGTAATAATAAGTAATTTAATAGTATTTATAATTTTAAAGTAAATATCTAGTTATTAACATAACAGTAATTATTAATTATAATCACTAATTATATATTTATTAAATTACTATAATAATTAGTAATTATTAAATTACAGTAATTAATTACTGTAATAATCAGTAGATTCTATTAATTAAATTATAGTAATTAATTATTATAATAATCAGTAGATCTATTAATTACAGGGTTGCTCTATGTGAGAGCAGCCCTATTATATATATATATATATATATATATATGATTATATCAAGGTACCCACATTGTTGCATGGCGACCATATAATATAATTCATGGTGCTCTGTCTAGATGCCCCCCAAATGCCTTATCACCTAGGCGTCACTTTGATAGCTATGTATGTAATCCTGGTTTTGGTAGGGGTAGGTTCCTTTTAATTTTCAGTTTTGTTTATTATAATAAGATTCCCTTCTTTATTGTTCTTTTTTTTTTTCCTTCCTAGGCTCAGCAAGATTGTGTTTTAAGTTTTGGCCTCTTTGTTGGAAAAATGCTTTATGAGTGCTAATTAATCACCACATCCCCATAATGAACAAGCTTGGAATAGCCTAATTTTTTAGATAATAAATTATAGTGAGGAAACATTTGAAGATCTACTCATTTGCAATAAACTGAGAATGACTGGACAAGATTCGTGTAGCTTGATTCCATATGACTGGGTATAACTCTGCCAATGGCGAAGAGGACTTGTTTAAATATTTAGGCTACCAATAGTGCAATAATTACTTAGACTTTCCCCTTGGGTGCAACTACAGGTCTGTGATGAGCTGATTGTGGAGTGCTCCAGTAGTGTTCTAGCATATTAGTTGAACAAATGGGGTTTTTTCATTGACTTTCCCCTTAGCAGCATTCTAATCCTACTATTCCAACCTTGTACTTGGCTAGTTATCTGCTCTATGCTTGGCCTAATGAGCCTCAAATGTCTTGATAATGTTTGTAAATGAGCTTTAGGTTGAAATTCAAATCAGTGGCATCCTTTAAAGAAAACTGCTCTGTTTCCATTTGATGGTATATCAGCCACCATAAGTATTCTTTTATCTTTATCCTTTCTCTGAATAAAATGTTTCCATTACTTCCTGCTAGTTATACCCTAGCTTTGTTCTATATGATGTAGCATTTGATAATTAGTTTGCTCATTACAGTTACTGTTATAATGGTTTATTTTGAAGTTCTCATTATGATCTCACATCATTTTTTCCTCAAAACATTCTTTTTTTAATTTTAGGTTCTCAAAAACAACATTGTTGAGCCCTAAATACTTGTAGTTGGAAAGATGCAAGCCATGTCTCATTTTGAAGGAGTCAATAAAGACTGCAAACTTGAGTGGGGAAAAAAGAAAGGAGTTGGTGGGACAAACAATGATGTCCAATTTTATGAGTCATTTACCTATGGCAATGTGGAATATATATTATATGATTGCGTATATTTGTATACCAAAGGTGAGCCTGAGCCTTACATAGGCAAGCTTGTGAAAATATGGGAAAAGGCAGATGGTAAGAAGAAAATAAAAGTTGTCTGGTTTTTTCGACCTATTGAGATACGTAATTGGTTGGGAGATACTGTACCATGTTGGAATGAGCTTTTTCTAGCTTCTGGTCAAGGAGTAGGCTTGTCCAATGTCAATCCTTTGGTAAATTGAATTCATTCTTTATCTAGTCAATAGTCTGCCTCTTTATTTTCCTCCTTTAACTGGTGACTATCTTGATCCCTATTCATTGTATTCAATATTGGGATATTGTATTGCTTCTTGCATGTCTATTATGCTTTTTATGTATTTTTACTTTTTACGGAATATAGTTGTGGTTGTTATGTTTGAGAAGATGGGAGTGGCAGGAGAATGGAACAACACATACATCACGGCCAAGGTTTGAGGTTTTGGCTTTATTAGCAAAATTTTCTTAGCATCCGTTTGGGAGTGCTTATTGGATCTAAGTGCTTATAGGGTAAGTGCTTATCCTAATAAGTGCTAAAGAGCAAAGATTAAAGTATTGGTATCGGGTATCGTATCGGACCATTCAGATATAAATACGCTTTGGAAACGTGTGGATACGAACGAAAAATATGGAGACGCTTGGATACACTAAGAAATGCATACAAGTTCCACAAGTATATTAATAACATTATATTTAAGGTGAAAATGGCCATAATTAATGTATAAGTACATGGGAAATGTATATTCTAATGGTATATGTGAAGAAACATTTTCCAATTAATATAGTGGTATACATAGAAATCATACAATTTTATTGATAATGTATTAATCAAGAGTGCTAGAACATATTATATTTCTTTTTGCAAATTAATCCATGGATAAATTATTATTATATTATTTTCTATTGAGGTTTAAGGCACAAAACATATGTACCTATTATATGTGAATTATTATATCAATTATTTCCTATTTTACTATTTTAATTTTTAACATTAACAAAAAATCAAGTAAAATTAGTTCTCAAATGTTTGGTGAACAATATGTTTATAATTTTAACTTAAAATTTCTAAGATACATATCATATGCAAATTCATAATTTTTAATTACTAAAATAATTATTCCATTAATAATATTTTTATTTATATAAATTTTATGAAATAAAAAACCATTTTTTGATATGAAAGTAGATTAGCAGATTTGACAAATTCAATTTATATATATATATTTATTTATTATATTCTCAAGTATTTTGTAAATAATAAACATGTTGCTAATAAAAGCATAAGAGAGTCACGTTTGAATAGTGGTGAAACTATTTCCCATATCTTTATTTCCTGTTCCTTTGTGCATTGTGTTTGGGAGCAGCTTTGTTTTCTTTTTGGGTGCAGATGGAGCCCTCCTCAGGATACGGCGGGCCTTTTTGATCCTCATTTCTTGAGACAACCAACAAAAAGAGGAAGATTACTTTGGAAAGCAATGAAAGCAGCAATGGTTAGGATCATTTGGGAAGAAAGAAATGGGAGAATTTTCAATGACAAGAGTAGGACCCAAGCAGAAATCCTCAAGTTAGTTAAGCTGAAGGCTGCACATTGGGTGAAAACTTTGGATGATTTCAAAGTCTTTTCAGTGATTGATATCTTGAGAACTTGGAAAGAGGTGGCACTATTGACTATAGACAAGGCAAGAACAGTGATGGAATAGAAGCCCCCGGCCCCCAATTTTATAAAACTCAACTTTGATGAACGCTTCATTGGTAATAGGGGATTGGCAAGGGTAGGGGTGTCTTCAGAGATAAAGAAGGCAAAGTGGTGGCTTCGTATTCAGGTCCCTTGGAGCATAGCAACACATTGCCAACTGAACTGGTTAGTCTACTGTAGGGGTTAAGGCTTGCGAAACAACTGGGCTTCCATAACCTAGAGGTGGAAGGGGATTCCCAAGTAGTCATCTCATGGACCAGAAATAGCTCCCAGATTCCTTGGGTATTCAGGCATAAATTCAGGGAGGTTGTAAGCCTAACAAGGGAACTAAATGCTTCCTTTAAGTGGGTAAGAAGAACAAAAAATGGAATAGCAGATTCTCTGGCCAAACAAGGGGGCTGTGAGAAGGCAAATGTTTTGGGCAAATCTGTAATCCTTGTTGATTTCAGGTGGAAATCACACCCCAGACCTTGTAATTCCTAATCTTTCATTAATAAAATTCCTTTTCTGCTGATAAAAAAATAATAATAAACATGTTGCTATTTGGTGCAAATTAAGATATTAATTAATGATTAAAAAAATTTAAGATACATATCATGTTCAATTTTGTAAGTTTTAAGTATTAAAATAATTATTCTATTATCAATATTTTTATTTGTATAAATTTCTTGACATTAAAAACCACTTTTGATACAAATGCGGATTTGAGAAATTAGTTATTCCATTAGTTTACAAAATAATAATTTTTAATATTAATACTTTTATTTGTTTGGATTACATTTAGATGTTAAAATTGATAAAAGTTATTTTATTTCATTAATTATCATAAGATGAAGGTTGGCCTAGTGGCTTAAAGTCATGTTTTAGGTTTGTGCGTTGGGAAATTTGGGTTCGAATCATGACAGACACATTTTCTAAACAAGGCGGAAATGGAAATTCAGTCAGTATTGTATTGTATCGGTGCATATTGGCCGATACAATATGATATGAGCTGATATGAGTGTGTGTTGCCCGGTACACATGATTCAGGGGATACGGGTTTAGTTGTAGTGTTTCCTATATCCCCTTTGTTCAATACCGATACGATACACCCCATATTGGGCATACCGTGTCGATACTTAATCCTTGCTTATGAGTGTTTGGTGAAAATGCACTTCTTTTAAATGGGGGTAGTATAGCTATTTTGAAACTTATGTGGTGGACCAAGATGGGCCAGAAATGCAATAAATGCTTTTTTCAAAAAGTGCTTAAAAAGCCAAAATTTGGATCTTATTCAAAACAGGCTTATTTCTTGAACAAGTGCTTATTTGGGTTTCTTTCCCAAATGCATATAAGTGCTTATTGGTGTGGTCCTGGCCTAAATTAAGTGCTTAAACATAAAGCAATCCCTAATGGGGGCGTAGTGATTTGGAAGACTCATGGGGGAGGGGGTGTTTGGGGAAGGATTGGGAAAAACATGGAATTTTAGATGAAAGTGATGAAACTTCAGGAACTGTTGTGGAAGCATGATTGCACTCCTAAGATGCAAAAAACAACTACAATGGAAAAGCCGTGTGCAACAAAAAACAATTGATATTCTCTTGTTTCTGCCCTCTTGTACAGATTCTCTTTGTACAGAAGGTTTGATGTAAATGCTTCTGTTTTGTTTATGCATTAATACATTCTATACTTTACATTGTCTCAAAAAATTATACCATCCAAAGTATGTTTATAATCAAGAGAATGTGATACAAGCATAAACATAATGGTGAACCAAATACACTTCTCAAACTTTATCCATTTATTTGCCTTTCCAAATATGACTATATTGTGAGAGTAATATAATGTACTTTTACATGTTTCATGTATTAGTATTTCTTGAGATGATTCTCTTTATTCTAATGTTCCATGCATTTGCCAGGAAGTGCTTGTTGGCAAATGCAATGTTATCTGCACATCCAAGGATAGGAGAAACCCGCAACCATTGAGCAGAGATGTTAAAATGGCTGACTACATCTTCTACCGTACATTTGATGTTGGAAGTTGTATGATTTCAGATAACTTTGAGGATGCAATAGATGGCATTGATGGTACTAACATCTTACAATATTTATCTTACCAGTTTCTTGATATGTATAATATATAATTTATGATTATTCCTGTTCTGCAGTCTGATTTCTATGGAAAAGCTTAATTTGTGCCATATTTTTGAATAATCTCCAATGCATTGTAGTTAGATACTTTTTTAACAAGAAAAAAATTCAAAAGTTCATCCCTGCTCCCAAGGTGGACAAATGTTGCAAATATAAGACCCAGGAAAAGAGTTCACCCTCCAGGTTGGACTCATCAAAAGCAGTAGATGGTGCAGCCAAAGATGGAAAGGATGATCATCAAACAAATGCTATAATGAAAGGTTGTTTTTAATGAATAGCTTTGCATTTTTAATTTTTTTTTTTTATGTTATCCATTATGGAGGCAAGCTTGCTTTTGACACAGGAGAGGAATTGAAGGAAACAACTAGAGGGAAGAGGCAGGTGCTTTTTCTAGAGGAGAACTTACCAATGCTGACAACTAGTTTTGACAAGGATCAAGCTAAGGTTGGTAATATTTCCTTCCGTCAAGATGGAGCAGATAAAGGGAAATCTGTCAAGGTTTTAGTGCATTCGGATGCACCAGAAAGTAGACTTTCAAAGAAACAGAGATTTCTTAATCAATTCACTAAACCTGGGGATGTGGAACATAATGCCTCTTTTCCATCAGAACTTGGCAAGGAATCGAGAACCAGTGTCTCACAGAAGCTAAAAGTTGCTAACATGGAGAATGCTGAAAGGTCTTCAGAACCTTTTAGAAAACCTTTATATAAAGCAAAGGGTGAAAAGGTGATTGTTGATGATAGAGCAACTAAGCTTTCTGGCAAATCAGCTCCTAGACTTGAAGGAAAGGCGAGAAACACTGACAACCAAGTAGTTGGGGCTTCCAAAAAACCAGTTATTGTTCTCTCTCTCCCTCCCTCCCTCCTCTGCATATGTAGAGCTGATGTAACCCCTTGTTAAATAAGAAAAACATCTTATTATTTAAGAATATCTTTTGAATTATGTAAAAGGAAATTAGTGGAATCACAAGGTTGACATAAGAGAGGTGATATCGTGAACAGACGTTTATTTCAAATGGTTTAAGTTATTTTTCAACATGCAAACAAAGTATTTATCCCCCACTTGAGTTTTTATTATGTAGAGAATTTAGTTGTCATATGATCCTTTTATTGACAATGAAAGGTTATTCAGTCTACCCTCTCTTTATCAGTTACATCAGGTATGATTTCATTTCTGCTAGTTAAATGAAGTTTTGAGAAGTTTGCTGATGTAGTAATATGCCTTTATGCAATGTTTTTCCTAGACTTTACAAATATTACCATGTACAAAAACATGTCAATCACTAAACGCACTAATTCGTTGAATCTAGGGCCCCTAAAGATGCCTTTCTTGTCCTAGGTAGTTTGGACTCTAGGTTTTGGTCTTTGAACCTTTTTCTCCCTTCTTTCTTTAAAGTGTTAAATGAACCAACCACCCTTCATTTCTTAGTGAATTTAGCTCATTGTGATGGTCCCACTCCAATGATGAGATCATTCTGTTGGAAAGTTGCATTAAAGATTATAAATGCTGGTGAGATGATCCAAAAGAGGTGGAAAACCAGGCTTCTCTCTTCTCAGTTGTGTGTCTCGTGCCTTAGTTGTGATGAGTGTGGCAGAATAAAGAGGAAGAGAAGAAGAAATACTTCTGTATTGATAATGTGTTGAAAAAACATGTTGAGCATACAACTTAAATAGGAAAAGATAGGAGAGACAAACTCCTAGGATCTCTCTCAATTAGGGATTGATTAAATCTTTCCCTTAATCCTAGGATATGATTTTCCTAATTTTATTCAAATCTGTAATCAATCAAATCAAATCTTTCTAAATTTGTAGCAAATCATATCTTTCTTAATTTGCTGCAAATCATATCTTGCCGACACTCTCCCTCAAGTTGGTGCAAAGATATCTATCATGCCCAACTTGCTAACTTGAAGTTCAAATGGCTGTCTCAACAAGCCCTTAGTCAAAACATTTGCAACTTGCTGCGTGGTTGGTACAAACGGAGTGCAAATTATTCCTTCTTCAAGCTTCTCCTTTATAAAGTGTCTGTCAATCTCAACATGTTTAGTCATGTCATGTAGAACCGGATTATGAGCAATGCTGATAGCTGCCTTGTTATCACAATATAGTTTCATAGGAAAACTCACTGGTATCTTAAGATCTGCTAGCATCCTCTTTAGCCAAAGAACCTCGCACACTCCTTGAGCCATTGATTTGAATTCAGCCTCAGCACTACTTCTAGCAACTACACTTTGCTTCTTGCTTCTCCAAGTAACTAAATTGCCCCAAAGAAATGTGCAGTACCCCGAAGTAGACCTTCTATCAGTGATTGAGCCTGCCCAATCCGCATCTGTATACACTTTAACCCCTCTCTTCTCATTTTTCTTGAAGAAGAGTCCTTTTCCTGGTGTGCCTTTTAGATACTTAAGAATTCGATACACAACTTCAAGATGTTCTTCGTATGGGGAGTGCATAAATTGATTCACCATGCTCACAGCGAAGGCAATGTCAGGACGTGTATGTGACAAGTAAATCAATCTTCCTACCAGCCTTTGGTATCTACCTGTATCTATTGGAACCCCATCTTTAACTTCTCCGAGCTTAGCCTTAACTTCTATCGGAGTGTCTGAAGGTTTACATTCGCTCATTCCAGTTTCTTTCAAGAGGTCTAGAATATATTTTCGTTGCGAAACCACAATGCCCTTCTTTGATCTAGCCACTTCCATTCCAAGAAAGTACCTTAGCTGGCCTAAGTCTTTAATCTCGAATTCCTTGACTAAGCTCTGCTTTAGTCTGCTCATCTCTTCAATATCATCTCCAGTCAAGATTATGTCATCAACATAGACAATCAGAATCGATACCTTGTCTTTGGTGGATCTTTATGTGAAAAGAGTATGATTAGATTGTCCTTGACTATATCCTTGACTTTTAACGAACCTTGTGAATCTTTCAAACCAGGCTCTGTGAGACTATTTAAGTCCATATAGAGACTTTTTTAGCTTGCATACCTTAGTTCCAAACTTCTCAGTGAAACCAGGTGGAGGCTCTATATATACTTCTTCTTCCAAGTCTCCATTCAAGAAGGCATTCTTCACATCCATCTGATTCAGTGGCCAGTCAAGATTAGCTGCAACAGATAAGAGTACTCGAACTGTATTTAGTTTCGCCACTGGAGAAAAGGTCTCAGAGTAGTCCACTCCATATGTCTGAGTAAAGCCTTTAGCTACTAGGCGAGCCTTGTATCTCTCCAAGGATCCATCTGAGTTGTACTTCAGAGTGAACACCCATTTACAACCAACAACTGTCTTTCCATCCTGCAAATCCACTTTCTCCCAAGTAGCATTCTTTTCCAAAGCTCTCATCTCCTCAAAAACAGCTTCTTTCCACTCAGGAACATTTAGAGCCTCCTAGATACTGTTAGGAATGGATACACTAGACACTTGTGAAATAAAGGCACAATATGAAGGTGAAATATTTTTGTAAGATACAAAATTTGACAGAGGATGTTTTGTACAAGACCTAACACCTTTCCTAAGAGCAATGGGAAGATCAAGCTGACTGGAAGAATTAGAATTACCTGGAGGAATATTTTCAGGTATTTTTGGAGAATTATCATGAATTTCATGATCCACCCTCAGATCAGATTCTTGTTGATGCTGTGGAATAGTGCCTCTCCTTTCATTACTTTTTAATGAAAGAATTAGGGAAGGGAGTAAGGTCCGAACAATTATTCTCCCAAAACCCTATTGCCGCCAACTTCTTCATCTTCTCTCTTTGCTGCTGATATCTAATCCTTTTCACAACTTTTTAAATCAGTCCTCTCATTCTTTTGGATCGTTTTTCTTCTGGCTCGTAACCCTTCTTACTCTGGAGAAGACTTTTGATAGTATAGGTATGTCACTGCTACCTAAAATCTGGGCACACACTGGTTCAAATTCATACCTCAATCCGGAAAAAAAACGTGCCCCATCCAACTGATCTCTCTGTTGTTTTTGCACTTTGAGATCAATCGAAAGAGGCTGATACAAATCCAACTCATTTTGCAAACTCTTCAAGCAAGCATAGTACTCTTCCACACTCCTATCACCTTGCTGTAGTTGGAAATACTCCTGATACAATTGATAGATTCTAGTTACATTGTCTTGTCTAGAATACAACTACCTAGCATGTTCCCAAATTTCTTTTGCAGTATCAAAGAACATCAGGTTCACACTGATAAGAGGTTACTATTCCAAAGACATGTCATAATCTGTGCATTCTCCTGGATCGAATCATCATACCCTGCAGCTCTTGGGTTCTGGTTTGTTTTCTTTAATATATTTTAACTTTCCTCTCACCGTCAAATGTACCTCCACCGACTTCACCCATGGTACATAGTTGGTACCATTAAGTTTAACCGACATCATTTGTACAGCCATGAAATCAGGTTGTACCATCTCACTTGTTTTGTATTCACTGCCAGAGATAGCCATCAATTACTTCTGCAACACTCTCCCAAGACGAACACCTTCCCGACTCAACAACAGCATTCAACCGACTTAACTATTGGTTTTGAAACTTCACAGCATAGCCGCAACCCCTAAACCTGGTACATCAGAATAAAAATTTCTTCTATGTGTCAACCAACCTCCCGATTCCTAGAAAATAACCCACCAAAACATCAACCACAAACAACAATCAGCTGAATTTCACATTCACAGTCCCTCTTCGAACTGCCGAGTAGAGGGAGTCTAAACCACCATCAAACAGTCGACTAACGATGCAGCTTGAGGCATAGAAGCCTCTTAACCTTCTGGGCGATCAATCCTTTCAGGTTTTTCCCCTTCCTCTCTTCTCATATTGGTATAAAATCTCAGCCGAACCAGTTACAGGCGTCCTTCACTGATGCAGTCAGGAAACTCGATCAACCAGGCTCTGATACCATGTTATCAGGCCTGTATTTAATTAAATAAATAAAAAAAGGAAGCTTCTGAGCCTAGAAGGGGAAGAGATGGAGAAGAAGAAGAGAAGAAGAGAAGAAGTCGAACAGAATGGGGCTTCACAGTCTCAAATCGAAAAAGAGAACTGCCACCCAGTGTGTTTAATTCATAATAACAAGTAAAATTACAATACTACCCCTGTATACAAATGCTTGAGAATAGAGACAAAAAAACACTGATTTAAAGAAGAGAAAAGACTAAAATAACCCTAGAACAAAGCTGTATTTTAACAATCATGTAACTGGCAAAAAAAAAATCCTGTGGGACTTGATATGTATCACCCAGCTGTTGGCTCCTGATAGTCCTTGGATCAAGTTAAATGTGGATGGTTCCTTTTTTCAGAGCGATAGGAGTGCAGATTATGGAGTGGTTGCTTGAGATGCTTAGCTTGTCTTTTGGTAGGTGCAATGTGAATTCAGTCATTCAAGCAGAATGGAAAGTGACTGTGAAATCCTAATTAAACTTATTGGCAGCGATGGACAGAACTTATTTTTTGATAGATTGCAATGGGCAGAACTGCCCAATAGATTTGATCTTCTTGCTTCAGTATATTCTTAAGCTTGCTAATGCTCAAAGTTGTAGTCTTTTCCTTGGGACCTACCAACTTACCTGCTCCTACTTCTCGGAAAATGAATGCGGGTTTGTTTCTTCTCCACAGGACCTACCGACTTACCTGCCCCTACTTCCCAGAAAACAAATGAGGCCTAAGGATTACATTAAGATTAGATGGTAGAAAAATGAGAAGTTACATTCCAGACAAATATGGCTAACTGCAATGGTTAACAATTAATTGGATTGCCCAAGTTATCCATTGAAATATGAAAGTCATATCCTACTCCATTTGGAGTTTTCTATATCAGTACTATATTTCCCTCAATATTATTAGTCCCAAGTCCTGAACATCTTGGTAGTGGCTTGTTATTTTAAGTGTTATTTTTGTCAGTTGATATATGTCTGTAGTTCAACTAGGATATGTAGTTTAGTGAACTTTTAGATTTATA
This sequence comes from Nelumbo nucifera, assembly GCF_055504915.1. Classification (NCBI taxonomy): domain Eukaryota; kingdom Viridiplantae; phylum Streptophyta; class Magnoliopsida; order Proteales; family Nelumbonaceae; genus Nelumbo; species Nelumbo nucifera. The sequence continues at coordinate 24,892,989 of NC_142650.1, forward strand.
AATTACATTTTGTGTTAAATTTCTTTATGATTGTGGTAATTGTTTGTTTTTCTAATTTTCTCTTTTCATGTTCACAGGATAGAAGCAAATGGTTTAAGCAACTTGTAAGTAGTGATTCCTTAATACTTATGGTCATTTCTCGCTTTACTTTTTAGTATTTAGGTTTGGTTTTCCTCCTCAGAAATATATGTGGTTTTTCTCTGAACATGTGTGCACAATTGTCTGTTCTTATATGATCGTTGAAAGAAAGCAAAATGTTTTATCTGGCATCAAAACATTGAAAAAATTGCTTTTTATTCTTTGCTTCTATATGTGTGTTATTTTTCAGTCTTGGGAAGAAGCAACTGTTAGAGCTCATAACCAAGGAACCCTCATCCTTCTTGAAAATTTGGATCCATCCTATACATCAAAAGAAGTAGAGGTATTTATGATACATGTCCAATTCAACATCTTTAGAGGTTACAGATATTTGCTTGGGTATTTTTCTGAAATTTTGATAGTTCATCTTTCGTTTTTGCTTCTATTCTTAAATAACAGGTAAATTGATAAGTTGTTGAAGTTTTTGTTAAGAACAAGTTCATGTTCTCACAAAAGCTTTTCAAATGCATAATGAACACAGACTCTGGAACTTTTCTAGAATATACAGCTTAAGAAAATTCTTTCTCTATAACCATAAGAGCCATTACCCATTCTCAGACTTGAACCCATGTTCCCACACTTGTCAGCCTAGGATATTACTATCGCACTAAGCAATGGATCCTTTTCTCTACAGTTATAGCATGCTGTAAAATTCTGAAGTTTGTATTTACTAAAAAAATTTTAATTATTGTTTTGTTACTGATAAAAATCAATTATTATTTTATATTTTATTGTTGAAAGCCTGCTAATTAGTTTCCAATATTTGTGGAATTCTAATAGGCTTATCTTTGTAATTTGGTACTGCTTTGCTAGTTATAGGACTGTCAGTGGATTAGTTCATTATCTTACTAATGTTGGTGAAAGGAATACATACACGGTAACAGTTATTTCTAGTGTGCTTAGATTAGACCTATTGGTTTGTCTAGACTTCTGGTAGATGCTTCCAGGTTTAGAATTCAGCTTAGCTATTTAATATATTTGAGGTTTAGTGGTCTTCACAAAGCATTGGGGTGACAAGTGTAAAAATGCAGATTCAAATCTGAGAGCAGCCACTTTGTGCAAAACAGCCAAAGGTCAGGACCGTATCCAGTCCACCCTTCTCTAGACCCTGGGTAGGATGAACCAACATTTGCTTATGACCTAGGTCTTTTCAAAGACATGTCACTAGGGATAATTTTATACTTGCTCAGGTGCCCTTGAAAAAGGGCAGCCCAGTGCATGAGGCTTCTGCCAATGCGAGGTATGGGGAGGGACAGATGTATGCAGCCTTACCCTGATACACAGAGAGGCTGTTTCCTATATTTGAACCCTGGTCACTCAGGTTACTATGGAGTAACCTAACCCTTAAAGTTGATTTTAAAGGAATTGGGTAAGTTGTGAAAGTCCTCTCCTCCCTCTATCATGCCTCTATCTTTTACATCCATGTTGGCTGGAAATGACTTAGCTACTTGAATAGGATATAGCAGTTTTCTGGGATCTATGTAGCATGTCTATCTCTAGAGGCCTACTTTTGTAGTTTTCACTTTTGTCTTCTTTATCCTTTTTTTTTTCAGGATATAATTCAGCAGGCCTTTGGCGAAAGTTGCACTGCAAAGGTGATACAGCGTGGTACATTTTCTAGCCCACATAATGGTAATCTAATCAAGACTTCACTGCATGCAATAATTTATTATGTGATTCTTCTTGTTTATTGAGTGATTTAGTTCCTTAATTTATAATAAGTGGTTTGGTTCCTTGGTTCTCTATTGGCATTCAAACATTCAAGCATGATGATGATCCTTTTGTGTCTTAATAATAATAATAATAATAGGTCAGGCATTGGCTATATTCAAAAAAAGAGATATGGCAGATATGGTAGTTGCCAAATTAAATAGAGGCTGCTTCATGCTCCCAAATGGAAGGTGCCTTTCTTAGCTTACTCTGTTGATTAATTTTGGAAATTTCTCTTCTAGTAATTATTTTGTCTTTTTCCTAATTTCATTCTGTTATATTTTGTAATCCATGTTTCATCATCTCACAATAATATTTGCTATTTCATTTAATTCAGAATCCATTTGGGAGGACTTCAGCTTTGATTGAGTTGTGTTGGTGTAAAATTTAAGGAAATTCTTATGCAAAACAATTCAGTCAATCAAATGATTGAGTTCTTTTTTATTGGGGGGCGGGGGGTAAGGTCCATTCAGGGCATCACATGGATGGTTCCCCTTAATTATATCCCTGCAAAGGGGCAGAGAAAACCTTTTGATTCTGACATGGAGACAAATGAAAAAATGCAGAATTCTTAAGAAGAGAGTACGTTTACATTTCTTTACATATCTTGACTTAACAGGAATGCGAAATAAAAAATATAATTGAGAAATTTTACAGCATCACATTCTCTCTCTCTCTCTCTCTCTCTCTCTCTCTCTTTTGTACGAACATTTCCTTTTTCTCCAATCTTCATATCTGCATTTCAAGGGTGCATAATCAGTTGTTGTAGAACAAGGTTGTAGACAGCTTAATCTCTACCCTGCTTTGGTAGAGGAACCTTGATCAACCAAGTAGAAGCACTCAGTTGTAGATGATTTCTTTTCTTCTACTTCCTTTCTCACAAGTAAAAGTTAGAAATTGAGTAAAAAGAGAGAAGACTTTACTTTGCCTACCTGCGAGTGTGCTCTCTTTTTGCCCCCCCCCCCCCTCTCTCTTCTATGGACTTTATTAAGAGTCTCTAAGAGTATGCATGCCTAAGAAAAAGGCCTGGAAAAGGAAGAAAAAGGATTTCTACAATTTGGGTAGGAACCCCAAGAAGCTATTGCTTGACTGATCCAGCTATAGAGCCTGTCATTCTATATGGTGTGGTTCTATCAGCCCTAAAAACCTCTCATTTACAAGAATAAAAAATCTACTAATCTTGGGTTCTCAATTGGTAGTTCCATAATTTCCGTCTTATTTGAGTTGATTTTGCTTGGTTTTAAACAATGTTCGGAGAACTGGACCAGGCATAGAACCAGAAAAAGGGAGAGGTTCATGAGTCAGAGGTTCAACCATGGTCAGGTTAGGAAGGGTCTTGAGACTTAATTGCAAAAATTGCAGATTTGTCCTAAAACAATGAAAGCTTTGAAATGAGGAAAATAGACTTAGGACAGGAATTTTCAATATAATTTTGTAGATAATTTTAATTGATAGTTGCAGAGGGTGAGAGCCTTCTCTATTACATCTTTTGTATTTCTCTATAAAATCATCTTTTCATCTATGCTTGCTTTTTGGAGCTCCAAATAAAATCCAAATAAAATTCTAATTCAGACCAACCTTCTTAAAAGGATTTTGACCTATGAACTCCAAGTACCAAACCTCTATGTTTACATTCATTGCTTTATGGATGCTTAATCCTTAAACACTGCATTATTTGGTTTTGCTTTGCTTGCAGGCCATTGATTGGAAGTAAAGGAACTTTAAGGAAGCCTAGTAAAACAGCCAAATTTGTGGGCCATCTAGTCATTGAAAAACTCAAATACCAAAAGCAGCCAGAGGAGGTGGTGGTTGCCTGGCCTCTTATTACTTGCTTTTCTGGATATAATGTTGTTAATTTGTTATATTTGTCCTTAATATTGTTTTTTACCCTCATCTCAGAGAAATGCAGTTTCCACATCACACTTTTCCCAGCCTAACACTATAGAATATGATATGGCTGTAGAATGGTGCTTGTTGATGGGTCAAGCAGACTTGTGGTGGAAGGCCTTGTATCAGGTGCAATTAGAAGCTAACTGAACTCCAGGCCTCCCTTTTCTTTCTTGCATGTGACATCATTTTTCTTTTTTGTCAACTGGAGTTTGTAACGCATTTATAGCTTTATAGAAACATGAAGAGGAATTGGAAAGCATCAAGAGCCAGCTAAAGACTCGATGACTATGAAATATAAGCTTCTGGTAAGCCCTCGCATGCCCAGACCGACTTGTTTGAGACTTGAGAGCTCAAGTTTTTGTTTGTCTTGAGAGGTCAAGTTTTGTGCCTTCATTTTCTTCAGATTCACATTTTTTTGCCGGCATGTTTTGGATGAGAGAAGAATGATGAGATACGGGTCCCTATTCTTTTGCTTTTACATTTGGAGGAAAGAGAGGGATAAATTGTGCATTTTGTATAGGTATCATGTTCTGCTGACATAGAGGATTCCAACAAAAAAAAAAATTGTACACTACAAACTCAAATAGATGCAGATTTGTCTCATTTGTTAACCACTCATCATTTTGTCTGTTATTTCAAGCTCATTCCTCAGAAAAATTGTGGTCTGCTAACTGCTGCTATAGTATCATTGATGGTTTCCAATTGTTTGTCTTATTATCGTATTTGACTACGATACCGGAAAGACAGGATACCCGAAAAGTTTGTAACAAATCAATTGGTTTCATAAAAGCGGTAATCAATGAGGAGGTATTTATAAAAAATTCACATGGGGATTTTGATGATCGGTCAATTGGTATCATATCTTTCCGGCACCATAGATTTTCTTTTGTTTTGTTCATTTATTAAATGCCCCTATAAATTTTATGGATTTACTAAAATTTACTCTATAGTTTGCATTTTACTAAAGCACTCCCCATAGTTAGCAATCGATTACTTTCAATAGATGATAGTGAAAATGACAGTTTTGACCCTAATGCTTATTTGAATAAATTTAATCAATAGAAAATAAAATTTAAAATATTATTTTTGTCCCTAAATACAAACAATCACTTTATTTGGCTCTATTTGGTTAATTTTATTTAATGTTAGGAGTATTTTTTGAACAACCAATCATGAGATGATAAAACAAACACTTTTGGATAGATCAATTAAGTAAATAGGTTGCAAAGTATAGGGTGTTTAAAATAAATGAAATGAAAACTATACCATAGGTTTGTGAAGGGGTATTTTAGTAAATGATCACTTCTTATAAACTTGTTAAGGCTTAATTTGGAAAGAGTACAAATACAAATATTTGCACTCTATGTATTTATATTTGTACTCGTTCCAAACTGAACTTAAGGTTGCATTTGTTTTAGCTTTTTAGGTTGTGTTTGTTTTTGGTATAAATATTTGTCCATGTAAACGTGTAAACATTGTACTTCAACACCCATTGGTTTAAATGAGTGAACTGTTGTAAAGTGAAAAGGTATAAAGGGTTGTTCACCTCATGCACGCCAATTGCCCAAGTTGTTAATGACTATTGTTTAATGGTTTTCAGAATTGGATGAGCTACCCATTGTATTACCCATGAAGGGAGTAAGCGAAACTTTCTTTAATTTTCTCTGTTTCTTTCTCCAATCGTAAGTTGTTGATGTTATTTACTTCTCTTTCATTATGCGGTACCTGCGAGATCTTTCTTCTTGTTTCTGGTCCTAATTTTTGTAGTTTAGGTTTAATAGATTGTAGAGAAGAGGGAGAACGCCATGTCCGGCACTAGTAAAAAAAATACTGCCAAAAATGCGGCCACAAACAAAGTACGGACGAGTACTATCGAGGGAAATCCTCAAAAATATGTATTGGGTCAACAAAACCGATTACTTCCTAATAAACACAGCAAAGTATGTGAGAAACATCAAGAAAAGACGGAATGTGAAGTTACAGGCGCAATCCCAGAGGGCAGCGTCATGAAAATTGAATCTAAGTACGGGGTAAAATGGACTCTTCAGTGTCCATCTTTAATGGGGACAGTTGGCAATCGGTCAGTTCAAATTTCAAATGAAAGGGACTGACTAGTTACATCTTACATGGGAAAAATAACTACGGAAATTCTAAAAATAATCTTAATAAAAACAAGGGAGAATGACTGTTCAGCCCATCTCAGAATTCTTAGCCCAACATTCAGGTGGGATGAATCCTGACCGTGGATTGATGCTAAATCCACGGGAAGGATGTGATTTATAGGAGGGGTTATTAATAGACTATGGAGGGCTTTAATTTCAGAATTCTGAAGTGGGATGCAATGTACTTCTCGGTAAAAAGAATCCCTTATTAATGAGACCGGAAAACAACTATGTTGGCCTGCCGTCCTTGTTAAAAATAAAAATAAAAGCAGAGACCCCTCTAGTGCATGCACTCACCATGCAGAGAGCGGCTCAATAAAAGCCGAAGACAACCACGTAATAAGGATATGCCATGCATGGAGCCCAAAGGGTGATAAACCTATGCAAAAAACTATGGGAAGACTATCTGGAAAAAGGATAGTAAGGAAGATAACAAAAGGGAGCTGAAAGGTGGAATCAGAAAGAATCAAATGGATAATACACTTGCCACAGATCCTAGACCAGATGAGGACAAAAAACTCATTGAACGAGATGGAAGGTAAAAAAATCATAAGGAGCTCTTAAATAGTGGGGAAAATCTATGATATGGAAAGAGTTTTGACCAATCAAAACCCACCCATGAATTTTGATAAATAACACATGATTCACTATCAAGTCTATGATTTCAGTTGATTGGTCAGGTGTTTTTTGGATATCATATCTTTTCCATATCATAGTTGAACCCTAAATAGTGACAAAAAAAGTATAATAAAGGATATGGGGGAGGCTGTGACACTCCAAAATAATGATAATTCAAGTTTGAAAGTGCAAGAAGCAAATACTCAGGGAAGAAGTGTAAGAAATGGTGATAATCTCTTAAACCTAGTAGAGAAACTAATAACCAATAAAGCTGGGAAGACTAGTGAAATAAGTAAACCCAAAGATTTGACTACACTACAGGATAAGTGGGTGGAAATTGAACACTACAAGGACTTGTTAATTAACGAAATTCAAGATGAGTCTGATGCTTTTTATGGAAAGAAATGGGCCAAAAAGGTAAAATGAAACACTATCAAGGATTTAAATGAAAACCTAATGGGAAGTACTGTGTGGAGCAGTAACTCGAGTCAGTAAAGAAACACTTGAAAGTATTCCTAAAGAAGATAATCTAGTTGTAAAGGAAAATTCTAATATCAGTAAGATTAATTTGCAGAAGGAAAACCACAGTTTCCAAAACAAATCTACCATGGGACATAAAGGATCATACAAGAAAAATAAAAAATTTAAAAATTGGGAGGGATCAATTGAATGGAAGGATCAATAGACTAGTGGAATGGATATAAATATGAATCTTCAAAGTTCAGGAGACCACAGTGATCAAGGAGGATTATCATGGGATTGTGATTCTTTACCAATAAAGAAAAGATCCTCTTCCTTAGTATTCAATACTCTCAAAGAACCATTAAACCTAAAAGCTTAAGCTGTTATGTGAGGTCCTTGAATAGGTTTTATTCACTAAAATGCCCCTTCACACGAAAACCCATTGGGCTTGAAGCGTGGATAGCATAGGCCCACACATACCTTGTGCTAAAACTTAATTAATTATAATGGGGTGACAAGAATTGAACACTAGACCACTTGGTCAAAGTTATTTTGATACCATCTCAAATAACCATTCAACCTAAAAACTTAAACTATTAAATTAGGCCCTTGAATATGTTTTATTCTCTAACAAATACTGAGTTGGTCAAAAAATCTCTCATTACTGGTAATCAACCAATAAAGTCAATTATAAGACTACTGAGTTTGAGAATGGCCAACTATCAACCTTAAATGAAGCCAAAGTAGATATTATAAATAGTGAAGAGTGCAATATGAGTGACTGTGTAAATCTGAGTGCTCCACAATGGTGAGTTCTATCCAAAAACTTACTACGAAGTTTTAAATCTTAGCATGGTTGAGTCGAGCAGCTCAAGCAAGGTTAGGAGAATTTTGAGTAACATGTTCCTCAAGGAAGCTGGAAGAAATAATGTAGAAGAAAAGAATAATAAGGTAATCAACAAAGATTCGTGGAAGAGGGATGAAAGCATGAATTTGGACCTATCAAGCAATAATGAAGACGAGAACAAAGAGAGAATTGAATACGCACGCCAAAGTTCTGGGAGAGTCATTATCAGTGGAAGTCATAACAACCAAAGTAGCCACAATGTAAAAGTTACAAAAATAGGTGGACATTCAGAGCATAGGTAATGGTTTCTTCCTCATCACCTTTGAATCTAAGGAAGATTATAATTACATTCTAGAGGAAGGACCTTGGTTTGTTAGTGGAGGTATTTAGTCCTTATGAAAGGGAGAATAGGGCTCAACCCCCTCATGGCTACTATAGATGAAGCCAGCATTTGGGTGCGCCTGTTGGGTCTCCTTATGGAATGTTGGACAAAAAAAGTCTGAGTAATGTACTCAGACAGGTGTGTCCAGTAGTAAGATTGGATAAAAACATTGAGAAGAAATTTCGACTTATATTTCCTAGAGTTTGCGTAATGGTTAACCTCAGGAGGCCGTTAGTCCTTGAGATTCCTGTTACTACATGAGGGGTGGAACACACTCTTACCATAATGTATGAAAACATTAGTGACTTATGCATCAGGTGTGGTTTCGTGGCCTCGTGGGCCATAAGTCTTATAATTGTCCTAAGATCATAGGGGATGGTTGGACTGGGACGAAAAGTGTAAGAAATTCTCAACAAAAAGACCCAAATTTGGAAAGAATGTAGACACCCGAATTGATAGCAAATATCACAAGGCTTCATGGTTCAATAGAACCAAGACTAATATAGTTTCCAAAGCCAAAGCTTTAGCCAAAATCAAAATGATTAGGCCTGGATGTACTTCTTTGGTGCCCATTCAAAATGAACTCTTATGGGTTAAAAAAAGGCAACAAACCACTCGGTTAATTACTCTACTCCCAGTCTCGACAACTCAGGTAAGAATAGAGAAAATGAGCTCAGTAAGGAGGAAAGGCATAATGATGATGAAGATGAAGAATTGGAGGATATTGAGGATGAAGATGATGATCTCAACATGGACCATGATGCTAATGCAGTCATGATGGACAAGTTATGGGAAAAACAGGAAGATAAGCAAAACAAAGTAGATGCTCTTGTTTCTACATTCCCGCGAGCCTCTACTTTAGATAGTCGTGACAAAGAAAAAAAGAAATTACTCCCAATGGACGAAATGTATTCATCTAATCTCCCCAACAATGAAATCATGAACGAAAATGCTACCATGGAATGTTAGGGGTGGAGGGAGACCGACCCTACGACAACAAGTCAAGGACCAAGTTCGTTATAATCAAATTGCTATTGTTGCATAACTTGAAACTAAAATCCAGTCTTTTGATGTTGGTAATTTTGCAAGTAACCAGAATTTGTTGGTCATGCATCTTCATTTATGCTTTGCCAAACAAGCATAACCAGAATTTGGCATGGAAAATTTTGAAAGATATAAGCAAAACAAGCAACCTACCATGGACTGTAGTGGGTGATTTTAATGCTATAAGAAGCCCAAATGAAAAATCTGGAGGTAGGGCGGCTAATAAAAAAATATGAGTGAGTTTAATGAACTTATCAATGACTATCAACTTATGGATTTATAAATGAGAGGATTGAAATTCACCTGGAAGAATAATTATATTTATGAAAAACTAGATAGAACATTGATCACTAAGGGGTGGTTGGACCTATACCCACATGCGTACAACGAAAACCTTCCATTCCTAAACTCGAATCATACTTCGGTGATGGTTCACCTAGGTAATTGGATCAACTATGAACCTAAACCCTTCAGGTTCGAAAACATGTGGGCTTCGAGAGAGGATTTAATTCAAGTAATTGAAGAAGCATGGAACCAAAGAGATAATGGATCTAAGGGGTACCAATTCTTAGCCAAAACTAATTGTACGATTATGGAAATAAAGAAGTGGAATAGGATAAAATTTGGGAATATGCATGAAAAAATGAAGAATTTAATGGAGCAAATAAAACTGGCTCAAGAAAAAAAATATAGAAAAATCCGGGAAGAAGAAACATCTACAACAGAGAACGAGTTATTCAAAAATAGTTAAAGTACTTAGAATGGAAGAAATATATTGGGCACAAAAATCAAGAGTTGATTGGCTAAAATGTGGGGATAAAAACACCAAAATTTTTCATACTTCTACTCTTATTAGAAGGAACTGAAAAAGAATTTTGAAAGGGATAATAATGGCAATATTATTGAAGGAGTCAAGGAAATAAATGATTGTTTTGTAGGAAAGTTTATGGAAAGGTATCAAAGAGGACAGACAAATAATATAGATTTGTGTCTAAATGGGTTGGAAAGGAGAATAAATGAAGATCAAAATAAAATGATAATAAGAGAGGTCTCATCTGAAGAAATTTGGAATGTGATTCAATTAATGGGAGATTCTAAGTCACCGGGACCAAATGGACTGGATGCATACTTTTTCATAAAATATTGGTAAATTATTGGCAACTCTGTTGAAGACACAATCAAAGTGTTCTTTCATTCAAGAAAATGACTAAGGGTATTAACAAAACATTCATTACTCTTATTCCAAAATCTGACAGCCCTGATATGGTGGACAAATTTAGGCCGATTAACCTCTGCAACACAATTTATAAAATCATAGCAAAAATCCTAGTAAATAGACTGAAACCAATCCTTGGAGGCATAATTGCCCCTTTCAGAAGTGTCTTCATGCCAAGACAGCAAATTATTGACAATATTCTGATTGCCCATGAAATGATGAACTCAATGAAGAAGAAGAAGGGAAAATATGGGATTTTGGCATGTAAAATAAACATGGAAAAAGCATATGATAAATTGGAGTGGAATTTCATTGATAAAGTACTTAAAAATGGGTTTTCACCACAAAATGGATAAAATGGATCATGCAATGCATAACTATGGTTTCTTACCAAATCCTAGTTAATGGATCCCCAACAAAATCATTCAAGTCGGAAAGGGGTGTCAGGCAGGGAGACCCTCTCTCCCCATATATTTCTGTCTTATGTAGTGAGGTGTTCTGCAATATGATATGCAGCAAGAACCCACAAGGGGGAACTCAACTGGGATTCAAACCTTCCAGAAATAGGCATAATATTCCTATACTCCAATTTGCAGACGACTTCATTATCTTTGCTAAGGTTAATCTAAACAATGCAGAAAAGATAAAGGAAATAATGGAAATATATGCAGAGGCTTCTGGCCAATGCCCAAAATTTTCAAAGTCTACCATATTCTTTTCTTCTAATACCCACAATAGATTTAGAAGGGTGATTTCAAGAATTTTGAAAATCCCGATGGGAAGGAAAAAAAGAGAAGTACTTGGGTGCTCCCATAATTGAGAGTAGGGTGACAAAGGAGGCTTTTAAAGAAGAGGAAAGGATAAATAAGAAGTTAGCAGGATGGAAGAGAATCACATTATCAGTTGTTGGTAGAGTTACCTTGCTTAGACCTACAATTAATATGATGCCTCAATATTTAATGAGGGTGTTTAAATTCCCCCCAAAAATGTAGTGGAAAATATTGAAAGAAAGCAAAAAAAAAAAAATTGTGGAACAAAGGAAAAAGTAAAGGTCGTAACCTTCTTAAATGGGAGCTAATTTGCCATTCGAAAAGAAATGGGGGATGGGGTTTAAAAAATTTCAAATGGGCAAGAAGCTTGGAAACTTCTTACCCAACCTGAAAATTTATGGGTCCAAATTATGATATATATATATATATATATATATATATATATATATATATATATATATAATGGAAATTTCTAGCTAATTAGGGCAAAAAAATCGATTTCTTGGACTTGGAGAAGCATCCTCCATTTCCGAGATATTCTAAAGAAAGAGATGAGATGGCAATTTGGGAATGGAAAATCCATAAAGTTTTGGACGGACAAGTGGTTTGGAGAAAGAGCTTTAGTAAATGAGGATCCGGACTCTCATTCTAATCTACTTAATACAGTGAATGAATTTATCTCCAATTCAAATTCATGGAACAAGGAAAAAATCTTGAGTAAGGTAAGCCTCAGGCAATGGGACTAAATCAGAGCAGTCCCAATTCCATCAAGGGATACTAAGGATAGGATAATTTGGAAATTTAGTCCAAACGGTGAGTATTCCATTAAATCGACCTACACTCTCCTTGAGGGTACCCTAAGTGATAATGCAAAATGTTAAGAGATTAAGCAAAATCTAGAAACTGAAAATGCCCCCTCCCCCTCCTCCCAATGTTCAGTACTTCATGTACTGAATGTCAGCATCGTAGTTAAAAAATCTAGATCTTGTTGATAATGTTGACTACTCTTTTTGTGGAAATGAGGAACATCTAAAACACTTCCTTCACAATTGTGAAGAGGTCAAGCAATTGTGGCAAAAATGTAGCGAATGTTGGTGGGATAGTATTGCAAGTATTGAATGTTGGTGGGATAGTATTGCAAGTGATGATCCAAAACATAACCCAAAGCTTTCTCTAGAAAAAGCTAACTTAATCATGTTCAACTTATGGAGAAGGCAGAATAACAATGTTTTTAATAACAAAAACCTTCCCATGGATCAAGTATTTAGTAAAGTCAAAGGAGATTTTGATGAATACTTAGTTGCTTGTCAACCATTACCCTCAACCAATCGGGTGGGGAAGAGGGATAATTTAATCAGATGGACCTCGCCAAATAATGGTTGGGTCAAGCTCAATTTTGACGCCACCTCTAGAAATCAAGATGGAATCTCAGCTGTTGGAGTTATTACGAGGGATGAATGGGGTTAAATTTTATGGGTGACTTGTAGAAACATTGGAGAATGCTCGATAAATGAGGCAGAATCATGGGCAACTCTTGAAGCCCACCACATTGCATCCAAATTTCCTGAGAACAAATATATCATAGAAGGGGATTCTCATGAATGTTTGGAACTTATGCAATATCATCAATGAATGTCAGCATCTGAGACTCAAGTTTGAGATAAACATCTCATATTCTCATGCGTTTAGGAAAGCAATTTTTGCAGCTGATCGCTTGGCAAGCTTGGGTCACATGTAATCCTTCTTTGGTTCGAGGCTCGAAGATCATCTCTTCAACTACACTTGTTTTTGTGATGCTTGGGGTCATTTTACTAATCATCATGCTTCTTTTTAGTGTTTGTATGCTTCTATTTTTAGTTATTTGTTTCCTCCCAACTGTAAAAAAATGGGTATAATTATTCATGTAAATAGTTGCATCAATTTTGTCAATATTAGATTTACATCGATTATGGATGTAAAATTTTGCCATGGGTTGAATTTGTATCAATTTTTATGTAAAACTACATTCAAAACAAGAACGACAAACCATGAGTGAAGTTTTGCACCGGTTTGTATTTACACCCCGACTTCCAAGGGCTACAAACATTGTATCAGTTTACAATTACACTACACCATGATACGGTAGTTCAATTAGCCGTGATTCATCGTGCAACGCCAGAGACCGTCCGATGGAAAAGTTGAGGAGTTAAGTTTTCAGTCCGAGGCCCCTCAACTTCGTAGAACAACATACTCCTCCCATTCCCGTATTTATTCGTGTATTATATTATCAACCTTCAACTTGAAGTCTACACTCTACTGTGAACATCTCTGTCTCCATCTTCGGCTCTACTCATTCGCGAAACAGAGTAGGGGTCTCGGTAAGGCGTTGCCGGGGAATTTTTTTTTTTTTTTCTCTCTCGGCTCCTCTTTATTTATTTATTTTTTGTTTCCTTCCTCTCTTTTTCTTCTGGATGTTATTTATTTCTTTATTTCTAATGCAGGAAAAAGGGGGAAGATGGGAGCTGGTCGTGAGGTTCTGATCTCTTTGGATGGAGTGAGAGACAAGAACTTGATGCAGCTGAAGAAGCTCAACACGGCTCTCTTCCCTGTTCGCTACAATGATAAATATTATGCGGATGCCCTCGCTTCTGGCAAATTTACGAAACTAGGTCTGAATACTCTCATTTTTCCCTTTTGTTTTTCTAACTCGCCGCTGATAATCCAGTTAGCTGCATCCTCATCGTTCTAATGTTCTTTGTGGGTTGCATTCTAGATGTTAGGGTTCTTTTTTGTGCAATGGATGCTTCGACTTTGAGGGGGATTGGTTGGTGGTTTATAGTTGACCCATTAATGGGTATCCTCTGTTTTGGTGAAATGATGATGGGTTTTTGGTTTTCTTTTTTTAAGTCTTGGTGGTTTTCGAATCTGAACATCGTTTCTTTGAATCCTGTGATCTGCTAATTCGTTGGCAGGTAGAGTGGCAAGGAGTGGAGAGGAGTGAGCTTTATTGGGGTATAAGCCACACGGGGTAGATTGTGGTATCTGTTCTACCGTTTTTGTTGGTTTGAGGTTTTTGGCCTTCGTTCTTGATCATCTGGTTCTGATGGTCTTGTGTTCTATGTTTGATCTCAAACGAAGTTTTATTGTCATCGATGATAAAAAGAGTTACTTAAGTAATTGCTTTTAAGATGCATATAGATTCTCTATAATCATGTAAGTGCTGATAGTATCGTTCTTGAAAAAACATCTTCCTTTGTGTCCAGCATATTACAGTGACATTTGTGTTGGTTCAATCGCATGCCGCCTTGAGAAGAAAGAAAGCAGTGTTCGTGTTTACATCATGACGCTGGGTGTTTTGGCCCCATATCGTGGTCTAGGGGTAGGTAAGTTCACAACATATATTTTACCCTTTCTACTTTCATTTTCTGGACTATGCACCTTTTTTCTAGCACCAGAGTCATAGATTTCTTTACTACTACTCGTAGATGTATATTTTTTATAAAAAAATGTTCAAACTTGTTTTTTTTTTTTGAGCAAAGGTGAATTGTATTTATCAGAACAGGAGACTTGACTCAACTTAACTGAGTTTGTTTAAGCTGTTTTGTGTTTGTTTCTCCTCAAGATATTTGAGGATAGGTTGATTCCTTTTTGCCCCTTTGTTAACAAAGATTTTGTTAATTGTATAACAAAAATTACAAGTACAAGAGGGGAAGACATAGGGGCGATTGCTTGGTGCAATAGTAAAACCTTGGGTTGATAAGCACGACAATGCTGGTTTGAGTCTGTCTGAGAGCAGCCACTTCATGCTAAAGTTGAGAAGGTTAGGTCCATGTCCAGCCCACCCCACCCAAGACCCTTGATAACCAAGACCAGCATTGGGTAATGCCATTTATAAGAGGGGAAGACATCTTTAATATACAGTCAAAATGAACTGTAGAATTTCCATCCTTTAAAACTGTTTAGATTACTACTAACTTGACAAGATATAGAGATCATTGCTTGGTGCAACAGTAAAGCCTTGGTCTGACAAACATGGGAACACAGGTTTGAACCTGAGAGTGGCCACTACATGTTAAAGTGCTGGTGGTTAGATCCATATTCAGTCCACCACAGCACCACGACCAAGACCGGCATTGTGTAATGGAAATTCTATGATTTTCACTGTCAGATAAACCATAGAATTTCCATGACCTACTTTCTGAATTAGATATATACTACCTCATGAAAAACCTGAAAGATCGAGAATTTGAGTTCTTTAAGTTCATTGAAAACGGACTAATCATAATAAGCAGCTTTTCAGCACATGTTCTCAAAGAGGACCGCCATTTTTCTTTAAACTATCAACTCTCCGTAGAAATGGCAGAAGGAACTATCCTCCAAAGCATGGAACACATAACTCAAGAGCACAAGTTCAAGGGAGGACCCCATGGGATATTTAGGTCACATTAGAACATCTCTGAAAGAAATACCAAATATCATTATCAATTCATACTGAAGAAATGGTTTCAATTTCTCCCATTGCCACATACACCAATTTGCTTATTGAGAACCCCTGATCCTCTGGTTGATCAAATGTTTCTGTGAAGCATTACAATACAAACAAAAGCTTTACCATCAGGACCATGCTTCTCCAAATCCACTCAGGAAGTTGAAAAGAAATCGGTCTAGCAGCTAACCAGAAAACCATATGGTGAGCTTACTTAACAGAGGCCTTCTGCAGAACCTGCACCATTCTATAAAGCTTAATGTTGAAGCTTCAGAAGCATTTATCAAAAAAAAATGTTGATGCTTCACAGTCAATGTGAGATTATACTTTGGTTTTTCTTTAATAAAAGTATCTAAAACTGGGTTTGAAACTTTTGAGTTCTATCTTTCTTGAACTTCGATACTTTGGTAAAGTCTGGGGGAGTTAAACCCAAGATGTACTGATTTATCAAAAAAAAAAAAAGAAAAGAAAAGAAAACCAAGATGTACTGGCCCCAGAACCTTTGATCTAGCTATTTTGGTAGTTGGGAGCTCAATAGATTAGCCCATGGGTATTGTTTTATGGAATTGTATGCATTGTCATCAATTTATAGTTTTATACTGTGCAATCCATGGACTTCAAAAATCAAATAGGAGTTTAAGGCTAAAGATAGCTTGTTCTCATTTAGCAACTTTTTGCACAATTTAATACGTATGTGCTTCTCTCTCTCTCTCTTTTAATTTTTGGCCATCAAAATGCCTTTTTTCATGGATCACGGAGATTTTTAAACAATTGAATATTTTGGGCTGCCAAAGATTTTTTTTTGATCAATAACAATTTCAGTAATTTTATTAAAATATGATAGGAATAGTTACATCAAGGAAGACAAACTCTCTTATCTTCCAAAGACAACTTAAGTCCTCAAAGAAAGAAAGGAAAAAAGAAGCAAATTAGTTACAACTTATCCCAAAACATTACATCCATTTCTATCCCCTGTTTAGCTAGCCCATCAGCTATAGAGTTAGCTGATCTTTTAACCCAACTCATCCTGATTTCCATTTCCCGCACCAGCCACTTGAACTTTCTTTTCTCATTGTTGTACTTCCATAATCCACAGTTGTCTTTCCTCAGCCACCCTATGACCACCTCCGAGTCCCCTTCAATTATGAGTTTTCTAACATCCATTTCCTTAGCTTTTTGAACACCTTCCATAACTGCCAAGATCTCAGCTCTAAGAGAGTCCCCCGCTCCAATTGGACCTGAGAACATGGCTGAAATGACCCCATTCTCATCCCTAAAAACACCCCCAATCCCTGATTGTCCAGGATTACCCCTACAATTCCCATCAAAGTTCAGTTTTAGGAATCCAGTAGTCTGTGAATAACTCTAAAGATTTCAGCCACTGTATAGCCTTGATATGAATCACAGCCCTCAATTCTTCAGCCCTCCCTCCTTATTTGAAAAGATTCTAAGATTTCTTTCTTCCCATAAGGACCAACATACTGCAGCCCTCAGTCCTCTCCACATTGTCCTTCCCCTTTTCACGCGCCACCTGAACAAAGAAGGAGAAAATAGGCTCTGCAAATCTGATGGAGGGTTTTACCTGCGCCTAAAGAGAGAAAAAGCCCATTCCCAAATTGACTTTGCAAATTGGCACGACACCAGTAAGTGAAAACCAGTCTCCCTATCCGTTTTGCATGGAACACACCAATGAAGTGATAAGCATGTATTGGGTCTCTTCTTTTGAAGCAAGTCACCAGTATTGAATCTTTCCAGAAAGGCTTCCCAACAAAAACTACCAACCCTAGGAGAGATTGGTCTGCACCAAACCTCATTAACTGGGAAAGGAGAGGTTGCGGGATTGGTGGACTGACATAAGACTCTGAAAAAGGAAGCACATGAAAAAGAACCCATGGGAGTCGGGGTCCAAGTTCTAGAGTCCACCTTTGAGGGGTCAATGAAGACATTATCAAGGAGGTCAGGAAAGCTCAAGACGCTGTGGAAGTCAGAGTCCCTCACAACCCTCCTCAATCCCAGGTTCCACCCAAACTTAGAACTGGAGGATGAAGGGGTGATGAAAAAAGAAATTGGCTTATTTTTAAACTTAGAGAGGGCATGCAGGGAGGGAAACAAGTCCTTAAAAGGAGCATTCCCCACCCAAGTTTGTTCCCAAAATTTAATGCAAGTGCCAGAGTTCAAATCATACTTGGCCAGTAGGGAAAAGATTGGAAGCAAATTATGAATGGCTTTCCAAGGTGAGTTGCTTGTGGTCCTTGCTCTGATTCCAGCATCCCATCCATTTTGCTCCATCCCACGTATGCTTGCCACTATCCTAGCCCATAGCTTCTCCTGCTCCAAAGGAAACCTCCGCAACCATTTTCCTAAGAGGGTCGAGTTCCTTTTCCCAATATTCCTGAGCCCCAAACCTCCACAAGCTTTGCTCTTGGTCACCATTTTCCAGCTAACTCTATGGTCCCTCTTCTCCTCTCCCGGCTCCCAAAGGAAATCTCTCCAACCTATTGGAAACCTTCATTGGAATTTTGAACACTGAAAGGAGATGGATAGGTAAGTTTGCAAGCGTGGCCTTGATCAATGTGGTCCTTCCACCAAGGGAGAGATAATTCTTTTTCCAAGAAGCAAGTTTTTTTTTCAAACCTCGTCACCACTAGGCTCCACAAACTCTCTCTCTTGGGGTTGTCCCCTAGGGGCAAACCTAAGTAACTCAACGGCCAACCCGAGACTTCACACCCAAGCACTTCTGCAATCTCCCTAACCTCTCCCTCCTCCATATTCACACCCACAACACAACTTTTCCTGAAGTTCACTTTTAAGTTTGACATTTGCTCAAAAAGTTGAATCACTAACTTCAAATTCCTAATGAACCTCACATTACCTCCTTCACAAAACAAGATTGCATCATCAGCAAACTATAAGTGAGTGAGTGGGATGTCCTCCCTACCAACCCTCCACCCTCTAATCAGGCCCCTAGAGTCTACTCTGTGGATCAACCTTCCCAACACATCAGCAACAAGTAGGAACGGAAAAGGGGATAGGGGGTCACCCTGTCTTATACCCCTAGTGGCTGGGAAAAAATCTACCACTGCCCCATTCACTAAAATTGAATAATGACAATTCCGAACACACCCCATGATCCATTTACACCATCTAGCCCCAAGCCCCAATTTGGTCATGATTTTCCTCAAAAATTCTCAATCCACCATGTTATATCTTCTCCAAATCCAATTTACACACCACTCCCTTCTTATTATCCTTCATGAAACTCTCCACACTCTCATTGGCAATGAGGATTTGATCTATAATCTGTCTTCCACTCACAAAGGCACCCTGATTTTGTTCAATTAAGTTTGGCAAAACCTTCTTTAGTCTCAAAGATAATACATTTGCAATGATCTTATATAGGCTATTGACCAGACTAATTGGTCTGAAGTCCCTTGGGTGTGAGGCTTCATTCTTTTTGGGAATCAGAGCAATGAAAGTGGAATTCATCCCCAAATTAGTAATTCCTCACCTATGAAACTCCTCAAAAACCTGTAGAAGGTCCTCTTTCAGAATATATCCCAAAAATCCTGATAGAAAGCCGTTGTAAAACCATCCGGCCATGGAGCTTTTGTTCTATCCATAGAAAAAACTGCTTCCTTAATCTCTTCCAAGTCAAACCCCCTCTCCAAACTTCTCCTGTTGTCCCCCCCCCCCTACATCTGGCCAGTCTAATCCCTCCACCCACATCCTTCTACTTACAAGCCTTCTCAAAATGGATTTAAAATGTTCTACACATGCCCCAACAATCTCCTCTTGTTGAGTTAATTCAATTCCATCCACAACTAGCTTGGAAATGTAGTTTCTCCTTCTCCATCCATCAACCAAAGAGTGAAAGTACCTAGTGTTTATGTCCCTCTTGTAACCATTTACACCTAGATTTCTGCCTCCAGCTAACTTCCTCCTTATGTAGGCAGTCCTCTAACTGTCTTCTCAAGTCTCGTCTTAATTCCTTGTCCCCCTCTCCAAATTCTCCCCTTTTTTCTTTAGAGTCAAGGCTTTCAATTTTGTCCATCAGAGTTCTCTTCCTTTCTACTAGCCTCCCGTACTCCAAGATATTCCACTCCTTAATCTTAGCTTTCAAGAACTGTAGCTTCTTATGAAATCTCATCCCCTCCCATTCCACCACTGGGTTACACTCATTTCACCACTCTCTTACCCTAATTGTAAACCCATGATGGAGTAACCACATATTTTCAAATCTAAAAGGAGCAGGTCCTCCATTCCTTTTTTTCTTCCTTGCAGATCACTATGGGCCAATGATTCGAGGTTACCCTAGGTAGGGCTCTAGATGCCATGTCTCCTCAGTGTTCTTCCCAATTCAAAGAAAACAAGAACCTATCCAACTTAGAGCAAATGGGTCTAGATTGGAGATTTGACCAAGTAAAAGTCTTCTGGGCTAGAAGTATTTCCTTAAGCTCAAAGGCATCCATAGACCTGTTAAACTTCCTTATGCTAGTTGTCACCCTCTGATTGCTCTTATTTGTTTCCTCTGAATATACGATCACATTGAAGTCTCCACCCACAGTCCTCTTACATCAGGCAATTCCTCTCACAACTCCTTTCTCTCTCTATAATCATTTGGCCCATAAACATTTGTGAGCACCCACACATATCCATCCTCTTGTTGTTTGAACTTCATGGAGATTGAGAATTTTCCAATCAATTCCTCCAATCCTTCTACCACATCCCCTCTTCCACATAGTCACTATCCCCTTTGAAGCACCCCAAGATGGAGCTGCCACCCAACTGATCCCCCTCGCTTTCCATACACTCCTTGCCCATCTATCATTACTTTCCATCCTCTTGGACTCCTATAACATTACAATGTTTGGGTTATACATCTTTATTACCTCTTTTATTATTGCTCTTTTCCTCGCACTCCATATTCCCCTCACATTCCAGCTTAGTGTCTTCATTCAAACTCTTTCCTTAATTCCCTTCCACACCTACCCACTACTTTCCCATCTTCCTCCTATCTCTTTTTGCCCCAAACTTCTTATCACCTTCCACATCTCTTTTCAATCTCTCAACTTCACTCAACTTTATCTTTTTTGTTCTGACCTCCCTCCTCCTCTCTGTAATCCCTCCTTCAGCACATTTAGATCTTCTAATCTGTATCCCAACTTCCCCACAAAATCTGCTATTAACTCCTCTTGTTTATGTTCCTCCCCCACTGACCTTCCTCCACATTCCTTTCCGGCCCTATCCTCCTCTCCTTCCCTTCTCTCCTCTGATCCCTCCCTTCCTCTCTCCTCTCCATCCCTCACCCCTACCTCATTTCCTCCCTCCTCCACAATGCACTCCACACTCTCCTTTCCTTCCTTGCCCTCCTGTTCTTCCCTTCTCTCCAGTGAACCTTCCCCTCTTCTATCCTCTTCTCTCCTCTTCACTCCTTCCCCCCATATCCCATTTCCTTCCACTTCTTTGAATACCCTCTCAATATGCCCACACTTTCTCATTTCTATATCTCCCTTCCCTCTCCTCTCCGTTGTTCTTCACCTCCCTTTCCAATACTTCCACAACCCCTCCCTCTTGATTGACAGCACATACATGGGCATCAAGACAAGGATCAGAAGAAGAATCTGGAACAAAGGACACAGAAAAAGCATTAGTACCAAAATCCGAATTCACTTGATTACCTGGGTGTGAGAGGGAAAATGGATTAGGAATGTTCCATGCCTCTCTTTCTAGATCCCGAGGTTGGTCAATATTTGTCTCCTTGGGTTGGTGGGAGAGACCTTCTGTCCTTTGGTCAACATGGTGATCTGTTCTCTGTACCCTTGATTCACCCCTGAATGGTATGTTCCAGCTTTGCTTCAGGTTCTCCTGATTTGCACTTTCATTTGTGCCTTGCACAATCCGAGGTCTTGGAAATAGGTTTTCTCGCTTCAGACCTACAGTCTTGCTTGTTTCATAGGGTCCCAAACTTCTTGCTACCTCTGTCTGACCTTCCTGGCCTCCTCTTAAACACCTCTCATCCTCCTCTGAGTCATCCCAGAACATCTTCACAATGTCCCATTCTCCCCTGTCACCTGTATCGTAACCATAATCTTCATCCACACTACCGATACTGGTGCCATCCTCTACCCCTTCATTTGAATCATCTTCGTCACCGCTGCACATCACCCAATCTTCATCCGCCTCCTCTCTCTCTTTGGCTCTCTCCCTCGAGTATCTCAGGTTTGGCCTCTTTGAGAGTTGTCGTCTGGAGCTCCCCTCTTCCTTGTTCCGGTGAGGAACCCACTGTAAATCCCCCGACCAGTTTGCGCACGGCTGCTGGTAAGAATTTCGAACTTCCTTTCTCTTTTGGGACGATGATAGACCATTACTTGTGTCTATCATCGTGCAAATTAGTCTCCCCTTCCCCCAACCCATGTGACCATTTAAGTTGTCACGTGGGTCACTTAAAAGAGTCCCCGGTTTGCTCATCAGCCCACCCGACCCTCGTTTCATCTCGACCGGCTCGGACCAAGCCATTCTGCCCCCTGGTCCATTCGGTTTCCTTGCCACGTCAGCATAGCTTAATCTCGCCTTATTTTTATTTCGTTCAAAATTTTTTGAATTATTTTCCTTAATCAACAGGCCTAACATTTGGGCTGCCCCAGCTGGCCCATTAAACCTTCCTTTAATGTCCACCTGCACCTCTTTCTCGCCGCCCACTTTCTTCCTTCCACGTGTCCACCACCCCGCTGACTCATCATCTTCAACCTTGGACCCCCCTCCCCACCACGCCTGTTCAAGTTCCGCAGCAACCCAAACTTTGTACCACATCATCCAAGCACACCTCAATGAACCTCAGCATGTTCTCACGCTTGATGCCGACCACTTGTATCTCCACGGCGACCAAGCTCCGTTTATCAGTTTCCATCAAGACTCCTCCTAGACTCTGTATAATGTATTCAAGAACAGAGTCGCGCCAAAGGTGGAATGGGAGACCTATAAGTTTCAGCCTAACACACCCATCTTGGGCAGCAACTTCATTGCAGATGGGGCTCCATTTCTGGACTTGTATAAGGCCCCCGTTCACTGCAACAGCTTTAAAGCTCAGTTCCTGCTCGCCCACATCCAACACAGCCTTTGTATCTGCGAGTGGAACCAGTGTTGCTTCATCCCCAACACCTATCTCACCGGCTACTACATCCAGGACCTTCTTCCAGTCTTCCACTTTTTTTTTTGATAAATAACAAATACTTTTATTAAGAGATATTAATATTGAAAAATACAAAGGGAGGGGTAAAAACTCTTAACCCTCCCAAGAGAACATTTCAGATTACAATGTTGCCCAGAACAAATTATCTCTTCCCACCCCTTGTTTAGCCAATGAATCTGCCAAGGAATTGGCACACCTCTTAGTCCACTGAAATTTGACTTCCATATTTTGTATGAGATATCTAATTTTCTTCTTTTCATTCAGAAACTTCCACAAACTAAAATCATCTTTCATTAACCAGTTGATAGTCAAATTAGAATCACCTTCCACTATCAGGTTTCTGATATTTAATTCTCGAGCTCTTTTTAACCCTTCCATAACAGCGAATGATTCAGCTCTAAGAGAGTCCCCCCAGCCAATAGGACCCGAATACAATGCGATAATTCGACCTTCATCATCCTTGAAAGCTCCCCCTATACCTGACAGACCTGGATTTCCTTCGCTGCTTCCATCAAAGTTTAATTTAGTGAACCCTGAAGCTGGTGGGGACCAAACTGGGTGAATTACATTCTTCCTTGGAATTGACGAAGCCACTTCTTTCCACTTCCTGATGATATCTCCTTCTGAATAGTTTTCAAATATGTGCAAAGTCTTAGCCCACTGAATCACCCTTATGGAAATTAATTTAGTAATTACACCTTTATTTCTTTCTTTCCCATGAAAGGTCCGTTGGTTCCTTTCCTCCCAAACTGTCCAACATACAGCTGCTCTTACACACCTCCATAGAATTTTCCCTCTCTTCTTCAGCCCCCTAACAGTAGTAGAATGGAATAGGCTTTGTACATTTGAGGGAGGGGTCTGCTTGCATCCAAAAAGGTAGAAAAACCAACACCAGATTTCTGAAACAAGTGGACAAGAAACCAGTAAGTGATAACAATTCTCACCATTCTTCTTACAAAGAATGCACCAGTATGGGGATAAACACCAATTAGGCCTTTTTCTTTGAAGTAAGTCGCAAGTTTTACATTTTTCAAGGAAAAATTCCCAACAAAATGCACCAACTCTGGGAGGAATTGGTCTACCCCAGACTTCCAGAACTGGAAAAGGGATTCCAAAGACAGGTGGGGAATGAGCCAATACTTTGAAGAATGATGAACATGAGAAGACACCTGAAGGAGAAGGAGTCCAAATCCTACTATCTCTCCTGAGTGGATCAATAGTCACCCCCTCAAGGATTTTTAGTAGGTCAGCAATGAGGTTCAATTCCGGATCTCTAAGGGCCCTTCTAAAACCCAAATTCCAATCAATGGATGAACTAGAAGAGGTCAAGAAAGTGGAGACTGGCTCATTTTTAACGTGATAGAGAATACAAAGACGGGAAGAGCTCCTTTAGCGGAATGTCTCCCACCCAAACATGATCCCAAAATTTCACAAGATTACTAGAGCACATATCATACCTGATTAGAGGAAGGAAAGAAGGAAGGATGGCATGAATTGATTTCCAAGGAGAAGCTCTCGTATCCTTAACTGAAGCTCCAGAGTCCCAGCCATCCGCCGCTTGCCCATGAATACTTAAGACCACTTGAGCCCATAATTTATCCCTTTCCAAAGTCAATCTCCAAAGCCATTTTCCCAGCAGAGCTTCATTTTTTTTTTTCTACAAATTACCTAAAGCAAGGCCACCATCATTTTTGGTTTTGGTAATTATATCCCACCTGACCCTATGATCTTTTTTCTCCTCTCCTGGTTCTCATAAGAAGTCTCCCATTAATTTCTCCAAAATCCCACAAATTGCTCCAGGCATTTTAAACACCGACAAAAAGTACACTAGCAGATTTGCCAATGTAGATTTTATCAGAGTTATTCTGCCTCCCATGGATAGGTAATTTTTCTTCCAAGATGCTAACCTCTTAGTGAACCTCTCAATCACCGGGTTCCAGAAACTCTTTTTACTTGGGTTATCCCCTAGTGGCAGCCCCAAATAGATCAACGACCATTGTGTGATCTCACATCCCAAAGTGCGGGCCCTATCCTCACCTCACTTTCACTCAAATTAATGCCAATCACACAACTCTTGTCCAAATTAACTTTAAGATTAGTCACATTTTCAAAAACATTGATCACTTGCTTTAGGTTACTCACCCAACTCACCTCCTCCCCACCACAAAAAAGAATTGTGTCATCAACAAACTGTAAATGTGTTACTGGGACATTATTCCTTCCTACCCTCCAACCTTTCACCAAATTTCTGGAGTCTGCTCTCTCAATGAGTTTTCCTAGGACTTTAGCAATTAGAGTAAATAGGAAAGGAGAAAGGGGGTCTCCTTACATGATACCTCTAGTAGCCTGGAAATGATCTACCACCCTCCCATTCACTAAGATGGAATAGTGACAAGTCCTAATACATCCTTTCACCCACTTGCACCATTTCTGCCCAAATCCAAAAGACTCTAAGACTTCCAATAGAAGTGACCAATCCACCATATCATATGCCTTTTCAAGATCCAATTTGCACACTAACCCCTTCTTCCCACTTCTTTTGAAGTCTTCCACACTTTCGTTTGCAATCAGGATTTGATCCACAATTTGTTTACTCTTCACAAAGGCACCCTGATTTGGGGAATCTATTAAGGGTAGGACTTCTCTAGTCCTCCGAGAAAGCACCTTAGCAATGATTTTATAAAGGCTGTGTACCAAGCTAATGGGTCTGAACTCTTTGGGGTGACAGGCATCTCCCTTTTTTGGGATTAGAGCCAAGAATGTGGAATTGAGGCCTGGATTAATCACCCCCCTTTCAAAGAATTCAGAAAACACTTTTTGGATGCCATCCTTCAGAATCTCCTAGCGATCTTGATAGAAAGCCATCGTAAAACCGTCAGGACCAGGTGCTTTAGATCTATTCATTGAAAATATGGCTACCCTTATTTCTTCCAATTCAAAGCTTCTCTCTAACCACACCCTTGACTCTTCCGGTAGTCTTGGCCACTCCAAACACTCAATCTGTAATCTGCTCGACATAGGCGTTCTAAAGATTGATTTAAAATGGTCCACAAAGGCCCCTTCAATCTCTTCCTGCTGAGTCAATATTGCATCATTTATCACTAGCTTGGATATCAAGTTCTTCCTCCTGCCATTGGCTACAACATGAAAAAAATTTGTGTTTCTATCTCCCTCCTTTACCCACTTATGTCTGGACTTCTGTCTCCAGCTAATTTCTTCTTTGAAGAGAACATCCTCCAGGTTTTTCCTCAACTCCCACCTATGCTCCTTGTCCCTTTCCCCAAACTCACCTTGTTCTTCTTTTGCATCTAGCTCCTCTATCTGACTCATCAACTGTTGTTTTCTTTCCTCAAGCCTCCCAAATTGGAGAATATTCCATTCTTTGATTTTGATTTTCAACTCCTTCAGCTTCCACTGAAATTTCATACCCTCCCAATTAGCCCTCGGATCACTTGCTACCCACCATTCTTTCACTTTCTCCTTAAAACCTAGATGGGATAACCACATGTTTTCGAATCTGAATGGGATAGGTCCTCTATTCCTAGGGTCCACCTTATTAATCAAAACTGGCCAATGATCAGAGGTGACCCTAGGCAGTGTCCTTGACATCAGACCTCCCTAGTATTCTTCCCGATCAGTAGTAAACAAAAATCTGTCTAGTTTTGAACAAATTGGATCAGCTTGGAGATTTGACCAAGTAAACCGACTATGCAACAAATTCAGTTCTTTGAGCTCAAACACATTGGTAAACTCGTTGAATTTCCTCATACTTGTAGTGTTTCTTTGCCGCATCTTGTTACACTTCTCAATGAATCTAATTACATTAAAATCCCCTCCTAAGCACCAAGGACCTTCTCATAATCCTCGTATGTCTTTGGCTCTTCCCACAACTCACTCCTCTGCCTGTATCCATTGGGGCCATATACATTAGTTAATACCCATTCAAAACCATCGCCCACCTGTTTGAATTTAACAAAAACTAAGATTTTTCCAATCAATTATTCAACAACTTCATTTTTCCACAAAGTCACTATTCCTCCAGAAGTTCCCCATGAGGGACTCATTGCCCAACTGATGTTGTTTCCTCTCCATACACTTCTGGCCCACCTACTATTAAATGTCATGAGCTTAGATTCCTGAATTAGGAGTATATTTGGATTTTCTTTTCTCAGTGGCTCCTTTATTAACACCCTCTTTCTTGCATTCCCCAATTCTCTCACGATCTTCATATTGCCTTCTTATTCTGTCCCTAACCTGCTTTCCTATTTTTCTCCTTTCCTACCCCTGCCCTTTCTCTCACTGATTTTCTTATCCCCTTCCACATCTTGCTTCAGCCTTTCAACTTCACTCGTCTTTCTTTTTCTCACCTTCCCTTCCTTTCTATTCTTAAGGTATATTTTCAGCTCATTCAGATTTCTTATTTTACATCCCAATTTTCCCACAAATTCTGCCAACGACTCTTCTTCTGCTTCTTCCAATTCAGACTCCTCTAATTCCTTCTCTTCTGTCCCTTCACTCTTTCTGTAATCCATCTCTTCTCCAGTATCTTTATACCATCTATCCGCACTTTCACTTTCCTTCTTTTTCTCCCCTCTCTGCTCTTTCTCTTGTGTCTCAATTTCGTCATGGGCAAATGGCAAGGAAGCAGCTCCGGAACCTAGAGTACAAGCAGCAAGACCAGAGCTAGAGTTAGTATCAAAACCCAAAGGCACAGACATACCTGGACCTGAGTTTGAAGTAGATTCAACACTGGTCTGGACTTCACAATTCACTCCCAGAATATAATTTTGTGAGGAATTTTCTGAACCTGATTCGGACTCACAACTACTTCCATCGCTCTGTCATTTATCCCCCTCTGTTATGCCTTTGTTCGAAGTTTGGATATTGATTGATATTATCTTACCCATTCCTTGCTCACTGTTCATTCTCTGACTTGGATTTCTTTTTTCTGGTACACCGTTTTCCCTTTTATCCTCCAAATTGTACTCTGCATCTTTCAGCATTCCACCATTATTAGGATATTTTTTATTAGAGGTTAAATCCTTATGTTCTCCAACGAACAGTTCAGCAGCCGCGCTAAGCATGTCCTCCATGTCTTCTTTCTCCATCATATCTTCCCCAAAGCTGTCACTCTCTGTCTCAGATTCTGGTTCGTATTCATCGTCTGAGGATTCGCAGTGAACCCAGCCAGCGTCCTCTTCATGCTCCTCTCTTCCGCATCTGAAATACCTTGGATTTGGGTGTTCTTCTCCCAACTTTCCTTGGTTCGCTGCATCAGATTTGGAAACTGGGATCCACTGTAATTTTCTCTTCACATCAGCACTGTTTCTTTGGCCGAAACAAGAATCCTTCTTTTGTTTTTTCTGTGAGGATGAAGATAGATCATCCATAGTCTCCAGTCGCACTTAAGTGGACCCGACTCACGTGACCTTTAAAGGTGTCACCTGAGTCGAGTAAAATATATGGACCACTCCCCCAGTTGGACCTCAATTGACCCACTAGGATGCCAGTTGGGTCAGACCGGGACCTATAAACAAGTTTTTCTCCTCTGGGTGGACCCACCCCTTGGTCCGACCGAGTCACCCCTTTGACTACCTCTGCGAAAGAATGACCCTCAGATTTTTTGGATTCAAAAAAAAATTGAAAACTTTTCTTAAAATGGCTGAATATTTGGTTCTTGCCATTCAGCTTCTAAAGTGGGAACATCTTCATTCCTAGAAGAGTTTTCCTTCCCAAGTCCGCACACGTGTCCACTTTTCTTTCCTTGTTCATCGCCAATTGTAACCCACTTTGCCACGTCACTATCGTCTTCAATCTTTGACCTTCCATACCAGAGTGACACTTCAACTTCCGATGCTACCCAATCGTACCAGTAGCCGTCCGCATACAGATTGATGGATCTTGAAACCTTCTCAGGTTTCACACCAGCGACTTTCAAGTTCACTGCTCTCAAGTCCACCATCTTGAAGGATAGGAGAGCACCACCCAAAGCTGTCGCTATTTTTTGGAGAGTGGTTTTTTGCCATAGATGAAAAGGCAAACCTAGAAGCTTCAGTTGAAGCTCCCGTTGCCCATTGTTACTTCATTAGCCGATGGGCACCAGTTTTCAATTGTTACAGGTCCCTCACTTGTTACTACAGTTTTGAAGTCCAATATCTCCCTTTCCCCCACTTCCATTACACCTTTTCTGTCATTGAAGGGGATTAGTATCACAGTATGAGGAGTACCAATCTTGGAAGTCACCTCCTCGAGTAAGCCTTTCCAGTCGTTTACTTCCTTCTTTGCCAACAAGATTAGTCTTCGCTCCCAACTTCCTTTCTCCCCCTCCAATAAGATCTTTGGTTCCAGTATTGTTAGAGATACCGCCATTGAATCAGTATTTTCTTCTAACCCCAGCCTCTCTAATTGCTTCCTTCTCTTTGTCATTTCTTCCTTTCCCAGTATTGCTGTCATTTTTTCTGGTTCCTTTATCTCTTCCTTCTTTCTCACAGCTATTCTCCAGTGAAGCTCGTTTGCTACCGTACTCCAGCCTTGCAGACTGTTGCCTACTGGTATATGATGATGCTCTGTTTTTTCTCTGCTCAAAACTTTCCTCCAGAACAACAAACCAGCCACTGGAGTTTCTCTTTCTCTCAGCAAAATACTCCCTCCTTAACTGCCTAAGGGAACTCTTCCGTGGCCTACCCCAACTTACATGTACTGCTCCGTCCAGGAAGCTCTGGAACCATGATACAGCTTCACCCACCAACAGTTTCGTTCCTCTTCTTCCTTCTCTTATCTTTATCGTAAGATTCTTTTGGTATACAATTTCTTCCATCAAGAATCATTTTCTCTCGGCTGTAATCACTTTTCTCCATTTTCCAGTTGTTGTGAATCCTTCGTTCTTCTCCATCAAGAATCCTTCTTTGTTTTTATTATTTTGATCAATAACTTTCATGTTGTGTTTTTATCTCCCTCCCTCAGCCAAGTTGTCCTCGATTTTTGTCTCCAGCTCACCTCCTCAGCGCTCATAGAAGTATTAATATTCTAAGAAATGAAAACTATCCAACCTTGGTGGCTAATTTTTTTCCAGTCTTCCACTTTTTTATCAGCCACCAGAACCATTCTTTTCTTTCAATCCTCCCCTGCTCCCACCAGAATTCGTCGACATATAGATGAACAGGTCACCACCACTTCGGACATCTAAAGATGTTGGACTTCTGCACTTCCAGTAGTTTCTACTGCCAAAGATGTGCATCATTTTCCAAAATATTGCTTGTATTTCTCAAATCAAGTTTTACTCGTTGAGCTTCAAGTTTGTGAAGGAATCCTCCCTAGGGTAGATTGCTGGATGCGAAACTTCTGAATTGGGGGATTGATAAAACTGTTTGAACCTAGGATTGTGAGGACTGGATTTTCTTTTTGAGAAAGTTAGATATTGGATTTCCTTTAAAATAAAACCAACCCATGCACATTGAGAATTTATATAGTGGGAGTACAATCTATAAGGCCATTAACCAATATTTCTTTGCTTTTCTTTCATTCTTTTGGTTTTTGGTCATTAACCAGTGTGGTCCCAGTTATATGGGGGTCCGTGGAGGGATGGGCTAGATGCTTTCCTAATCCTTGGCATTTCTTTGCACAAAATGGCCGCTCTCAGACTCAAACCCACATTCTCACGCTTGACAGCCATTACACTGGATCTGTATAATCAGTATATGAAATTGGATTACAATTTGAATGCTAAACCATGAGTACAATAGCCCCATAAGATTGTTCTTCACCACTTCCATCTCATAATCTTTGTTGTCAATGATTCTCAGATTTTCCATGTTATCCATAATATCACTGCCGGTAGCATGCTTTATAACACCCTGCCCCTTTTACTTAAACCCTGCAGTCTCCATCCTTGGAAAAGGCAGAGTACTAACTTGGGTAAGCATTCCTTCACTCAAAAACAAGCTAGAGTCATCATATATAGATTGAAAATTATTATATTGATGGAAAAGCCACAGTGAATGAACGGGCAGTTCGAAGATACAGATTGAAAATTATTCTATTAGAATCATAAAATCAGTTTAGTGCAGCTAAACTGACACTCGGTGATTTGAACCTGCCAGCCTGTTGCCCCTTGTATACCATCGCAATTGCTGTATAAATGGAGGAATGGAATGTTAAAACATACCAAGTATGCGTTGCTGAAAGTGCCACTAATTTGCCACCATGATCTATTCTCAGTTAGATATAATATTTGGGTTTCATTCTTTTTGTTCAATTTCTAGTATGCTAAACTTGGATTAACAATTTTCTTGTTACCTGCAGGCACCAAGCTGTTGAACCATGTTCTAGATCTGTGCTCCAACCAAAACATCACAGAGGTTTACTTGCACGTTCAGACAAACAATGAAGATGCAATCAATTTCTACAAGAAATTTGGGTTCGAAATCACTGAAACCATCCAAAACTACTATACGAATATTACGCCTCCCGACTGCTATGTTCTTACTAAGATTATCACCCAATCTCAAACCAAAAAATAGCATTTATAAGAACCAGCCATCATGTCATTAAAAAAGGTGGAAGTTCGAGGTTGAAAGTTGAAAATGAACATTGCTTTCAACTAAACTCCATAGTTCAGAAAAATGGATATTTGTGAGTAATTATTTCTTGTTTGGTGAATTCTATGCATTTGATTATCATTAGCCAAAAACTCTGAAAGTCTGATTTTTGTGAGCAACTCGTACAGCGAGTCCAATGGTAAAACATGGTGAAGAGGCATGGAATCAGTCCATTTTTTCTAATCTGTTTCTTTCTTGAAATTACAGTACCAATATAATGTTCTCTACCCAGGTAAGATATCTTGTTGCTGCACCAAACCTAGCATTAAAGATGAATATGAAAAGTGTAAAAACTCAACCAAAACAAATACTTTCAAAATACACGTTGAGTCTGTGTTACTGATTCTTTGAACCTTCGCCTCGTGCCATCCAAATTATTGGAATTAATCTTGTTTCTAGTTGCATAATTTCTGAACCACCCAAATCAACTTAAACATTTGCTAAGAGCAATCTCTTTTGGTTGACATGGACTTGGGGTTGAACCTGTGCTATCCAAACCATGTCATACGTGAGAGAGAGAGAGAGAGAATATGTGCTAACCAAATCATTAAGAACAAATTTCTTGACAAACTGACTGCACATTGTATTGATGAAAGACATTTCCATGAAATTACTACCAGGCTAGTGCCCCACAAGATGGATTCTTGCACAGAGATGGACGGCCCAGAAGATTTAACTTTATACAAACAAGAAATGAGAGAATAGATGTGCACTCATATTCCAATCTGTCCATGCTCCTTGATAATCTACACCTACAAGCAATCCCTACAACCTAATATAAACAGGCTACTATAAGCATGTATTAACCTGTAACCTCTAGTCAGTATTGTGAGTTTGGTCATGTTCAATGAAGTCCAAGGCTTCTTCCTTGGAGACGACGTTGACACGGCTGACCCTGCTTTTATGTGTCACCCCATATATCTTGTCAGCAACTTTCACAAGCTCTGGCCGAAACGTCGTGGTAATAAACTGAGTGTTTGCCATGTCTGCAAGGCGGCGAATCATATCTAGAACGACAAATGGTTAAGATTCCCAATCTAATGCCAAACAAGAACAAGGAAAATTACCAATTTAAACATATAACGGCCAGTAACCATGGAAATAATCAACTTAATTTGAAAGAAGACAATAGTCTGCATTTATGTAAACAAAAGGTAAAAAGCATGTAACTAATAATCAAACTTTGGGCTTTGAATAACAACATTTTGCTGCGTTTGGTTGCTGTGTAAATCTTGACCAGGTGAAAATTTTGCACCTGGTTCAGTTTTGCTTTTGTTTGTTTATAGTTATGCTTTGCATTGTTACATGGTACAAAAATTTGTATGTTGCCTCTTTTGCATTCACCAGCAATGAAAATTGTGCACCATCTTCCTCTTACCTTCATTCTGTTCCATTTAAAATGGAAGTCACCACATTTTACTTTTCACAAACAAATAAGACAGTCAAATCTGAAGCAAAAGTAAACCAGAATTTACACGGCCCTTTTGCACTCCATGCATTTACACCAATGCAAATGCAATTTGTATTCCAACAAACGCAGCTTTGGGAACACCAGTGGCTGCAGATTATCATAATCACATACAAAAGTCAACAAAATAGAAAAGTCTCCCACCCATGTTCATGAAGTAGGTCGACGTGGCAAGGTGAACCACCTATCAAGTTTTGCCCAAATGCTACGTCAGACAGTAAGAGCCTAACCCTTTTACACCATTTGAGGATCTTGACTATTCAATCTAGTTTATTCTTTTCAAAAGGTCAGAAATCAAGCTGTAAAATGGGCCCCGTGGGCCAGCACAGGCCACAACCCCAGGCTGGGATGGGCCAAGGGATTGAAGCCTGTGGCCCATACAGGCATGTGCCGGCACAGCCCACTACAGTGCAGGTGGCACGAAAAAGTGGGCTGTGCATTACACCTATAGTTAGAAAGTATTAGCACTGCACCGAAGAGTGACCTGATAGTCATTTGTTAGGACCATCCAAGAGAGCATTTGACCACGCCCTATCCTAGGGGGGCTTCCTATTGTATGGACTTGAACAATGACTACAGCAATAAGCTTTAGCCATCTGAATAATGGTTTTTCACCAAACAAGAACTTCTAGTAATCAATCCAGGGAATCATCTTTTGGACAACCAAATCTAATAGGCACAACATTTAGGATGTTCAGACTTAAGATTAATGACCACTTGTTATGATATGGATGTCTATGCAGTTTCTACCAGTTAACTCAATATATGCATTACCTCTATTTCCCAACCAAAAGATGAAAATTTAGATAGGTAAAGATAGAACATGGATAAACATAGCACAAACAAGAAATTGGATACTTCCGACAGCAGTCCTGTATTGGGGATCTAATGCTGCATCAATCTCATCAAAAAGATAAAAAGGAGCAGGATCACATCGCTGAATGGCAAAGATCAGTGTCAAGGCCACAACAGTTTTTTGACCTCCAGAGAGTTGTTTCATCGACTGTGTTTCCCCTTGGCCAGTAAAAGAAACCTATCACAAGAGACCAATTCAAGTATCACAAGTTAGAGCAGGGAGCTGATCAAGAACTACATGAATACCATGACTTTTTACGTATGTGAAAAGAAAGAGATAATCCTCTTGAGACCCTTGATAAGCATAGAATTTCAAACAAAATTAGGTAAAGGTGCACCAAGTTGACAGCGCCAAAATACTAAATGAGGCATCTTGCATTATGATACCCAAATACCTATATATGTGACATATGGTACACTTCAATTTTGAGTGTACAGTCCAATACCCTTTACAGATATGTCCCTTCCGTATCTGGGTATTATCATAGAATTATCATAGATGTTCTCAAATGTTTCTCATTTATATCTTCTGCCTATAGAAGGAAATTA
Organism: Nelumbo nucifera; assembly: GCF_055504915.1. Classification (NCBI taxonomy): domain Eukaryota; kingdom Viridiplantae; phylum Streptophyta; class Magnoliopsida; order Proteales; family Nelumbonaceae; genus Nelumbo; species Nelumbo nucifera. The sequence goes on from NC_142650.1 coordinate 24,927,351, forward strand.
ACATTTAAGATACATGCCTTCACTTTTACGCCAGTATATTTCTCCACCCTTCCCTCCCTCTCTGCTTCTCGAGGGCCATCCTCATCCTGATCTTCATCCCCATGATCACCATCCTACAAAAATAGGAAAAGTACAATTACAAGGGAATTACCAATCATAAGTAATTCTTTTAATTGTTCAACTGACATTGAATCTAATAAATATGTAGGCTTAGGTGCAAGATAAATCCAAAACTGAAATTTTTGCACAAAATTGCATAAAACATGCTCATGACAAGGAGATTGTCATAAAAAATGTGTGTGCCATCGGCATGGGGGCAATTATATATTCCTAACTGTGGGGTTTAGGTCTTGGTTTTTGCTGCAGACATTCACAACTTTACAGTCTAAACTCCACTCTAAAGGAATGTGAACAGTAGTAGTCCTGTTGTAAACCTAGTTTCTTCCCTCTCCATGAGATGTAACTCATCACTTTCTTGGTATGTGAAATAGGGATGGATTGAAAGAATATACAAAGCAGAACCTGATAGAAGACAATTTTGCAGGAACATCATACTCATAATGGATTAAGAAAGCATAAGAAAATTTTACAGAGAAAGCATGGTTAAGATGTCAACAAAGACTCACAGTGCATGCACTGCCAATTTATGGAGGAATTTATTTTACCTAGCACCCTTGATTCGATAACCAAAAATATACAGAGATTGGCCAGCATGGTATACAGAAAATAGAAAAATAACAAACCTTTTTCTTCATCATAACCAAGTATCCATGACCACCTTGAACAAGTTCAGAGAAGACTTCTCGGAAATGCCTAGCAACACCTTTGAACGTCCGTTCAATTGATTCATCTTTCCTCTGATCCAAGACTGAGATAAGTTCACTAATTTTCTGCAGAAGGTAAAAAGCAGTTGATTCAGGAAACCCTGGCCCATAGCCATTAATTATAAGCTCATTGTCATGATATGCAAATCATGAGCTAATGGAAAATAGTACCTCATCACCAGCATCCAGTTCAGCTTGCCTTTTCTGGAGTTCCTCTCTTTGCTCAGTAAAATTGATATATTGGTCAAGTGCCTTCTTATTTACATGGCTAAACTCTTGCAATTGTTCATTGCACTTGTGAAGCATTTTATACAATTCTTTGATGCTCTTTCGTTTGTATCTGTTAATTGTGTTAGAAAGAAAATGAATGAGTTATCTAAAAAACTTGACTTTAACAAATTAACAAAAACAACTGCACTACCAAATGCAATAAAATAAAACAAGCAATGCCAAATGATAATACGACAGTGGGTACATTGCAAGCACATCATTATTTTTGTGGGTTGGGGGGAGATTCATATCCCAAAAGGGAAGAAAGGTAATGAATTATCATCTCAAAGAAAACTAAGCAATAACAAATTAGTATGATAAAATAAGCAGTACCAAAGGTGAAAAAAAAATCAAGCAGTAGCAAATAACACAATAGTGCAATACCAAGTACATCATTTGTTTCTTCTGTTTTGCCCCCCTCTGGAGAAGAAGGGGAGTTCATAACTCCAGTGGTGCCCAAAAGACCAACCTATAAAACTGAGAATTACTATGGACATTTTTCATGACCAACAAGCTGGTAAAATTTTACTCAGCAAGATTTGTAATTTAATGGTTTCCATTTTATCATCACCATCCAAGTTTTGTCCCAGCCTTTCAGTTCAACTACAAACACCAGAACAACCATCACCTTAGGGGTAGACCCCCACCCAATACAGAAACTAGAAAACTGCAACCCTTGAAAATCCTATAAGATTGACCTAAGAAATCAATATCCTTTCAATTCTTCCAACCACCACCTAATTTCATGCCTTCCAAATAAAAATTCTCTGATTTCTCCCCTTCCAGATGCTCCAGCAAATTGTGAAAGATGATTTGTCATTAAAGATTTCCAGCTATCCGGGGTTTTGGGAGGGTGGAGTACATAAAACCTTTTGCATTTTTTTGGTGTGAGGTGGCCGCTCTCAGATTCAAACCTGCATTCTCATGCTTGTCTGCCCAACATTGTACCATTGCACCAAGCAATGGCCCCTAGCCAATATGCTGTGTCCTGCATGCATATTGGCCCATGATGGAAATTTCCAAGTCAAAACCAAGTACCAACAGAAAAATAAATTCCAAAAACTAAGGAAAAAACACCACACATAGAAGCTTTTATCAAATTGCGTAAACAGGTAACTACCATAAAATCAGCACATATAGTAGAAATTAAAGGATTATAAGGCATTATTCACCACGAAAATTGAAATGGAAAAAATCACTACACTACATTGAATGAGAACTTTTCAAGTGTAGAGAAAAGAATTACGTATCAAACGCATCTGATGGTAATGAACCCAAGTCCCTAATTTTCTTCATGTAATCATCTTGTTTAGCAATAAGAATATTCCTTTTACTCAATAGCTGTTCCAATTCTTTTGCTTCATCCTGAAGTGTCCGCTCATAATTGTCCTCCAAAGTCTGGAAATTGCAATAGAAAAATGTGAAGCATAGATATTAATGCCAAGCCTCCCATACTTTCTGCTGCTCAATACACAATTAACACCATATAAAAATATAACCTTTAATCTATTTCTCTCGTCTTTGATTTTCTTGATCTCCTTTGTTCGTTCATCTATATTTTCTACGACTCCTGTGAAGAATAATTTCAGTCAAAAGAGGGCAATATACCACTGGTGAAAACTTGATCAAGGTAAACCTTTTGTCTCACTTTTGAGCTGTTGTGTTGCATCATCAACCAATGCTTTAGCATCCTTTAACTCCTGCCTCTTAAGTTCAGCTTCCCCAGGCAACATGTCATTCTCTACAGATAATTTTACAGCCTCCAACTCTTGTTGTCGCCTTACAAGGTTGGTTGACAGGTTGGTCTCAAGCTCCCCTTTTCTTGTCTCAGTCTATTAATCAAAAACAGATATGAGAACACTGAACACTAAAATCCACCTTGAGCTTTAAAAAAACTTTAACATAGGTTAACGAACTTAGTAATTTACCTCTATTCGGTCTGTCTTGCAGGCAATAAGCTTCTCTTTCAGCTCTGTGATTTCAGGATTTAAACGTGAAAGAAGATCTTTCTCCTCTGGTGTCAAATGATCAATAAGTTCTGTTCCCATTTCAGCCCTTTTCATAGCCATACCCGCTCTAAGCTGATCAATTTGACTACGAGCATTTGAAAGCAGTTTTTCCTGTAAATGAATAAGGTAAGCATGTTAATATCAAGAACAGCCAAGAAACCAATAGAAATGCATAATTCCACATATTTGAAGCAGTAAAAGATACCTTCTTTTCAAGAGCTTTAGAAATGGATTGCTTCTGCTTAAAAGCATTAGCAATATCCTGCTTGACTTGTTCCAATTCTGATTTATCATGGGCTAGCTTAGCATCAATTTTCTGCTGTTCGCTGACAAGCTCTGTAATTTTCTTGTCTATCCGTTGGAACAGTCAAGTTTAAACAAAATGGAAATAAAAATCCACATATTCTTTTTGACCATCCCAATTAAGGCTAGCTTATCTACATTAAGGCGGATTATTAATCAGTCTGGGCAACTCCTCTCCAAGGAGTAGTAAAGCTAAACTTTGATGGCTGCCCCTTAGGGAACCCAGTGCCATCAATGATGAGAAGTGCATTTAGGAATACAAAAAGTTAGATTTTATCAGCATGTTCAACTCCTATTAGATCTGATGACTCTAGGATGGAGTAAATTCTTTTGTTGCCTAACATTAGATTCTTGGTAGATACAGCAGGTTGGTCAGATGTGATCATGATTTCATCATTTTGTTTCTGAAAATTTAATAATAAAGCAGCAACATGTGTTATAAGAGAAAACCAAGATAAAAATGTATGCAAAAATATAATAAAGTAGTGAAAATAAGCTCAAGATTGGAAGGTCATTGATGGGATATCTTCAAGATTCATTCTAATCTTTTTTAGTTCCTCGCCTTTTGTATTGATAGACTTCGTATTCTGCCTAATTATGTTCATAAATTTCAGTTTAGAACGCCTATAATCGTAAAATCCACCAGTCATGCCACCTTTCTTGCTAACTTGATCACCTGGTAGAAGAACGAAAAAGAAGACGGTTTAGATTTACAAAGCAGAAATTATCAAACAAAATGCATCGCACCAAAGTTCCAATTCAAACCTTCCAATGTTATGCAGTCCAAACCATCAGTACGAGCAACCCTTGTAGCCACATCCAAGTCTCGACAAATTACTGTTCTACCAAATACCTGTTAAAAAAACGAGTTCAATCATGTTAGAATTCTAGAGAAGTGCTAACTGCATTAGCTCAGATTAATAGTATCCAAACAGTCTCTACATTAAAATACTGTGAAAAGGAAACTTAAAAAAAAAAAAGCAGTGCAGTTGCCCTTCACAATTTTCCATCTGTTGAGTGAAGTACAAAAATTCAAAATGAAGTAAATAAACACACAAAGAGAGGATCAGAACACCAATAAGGTATCTGAAGAGATTTAGGGCATTTGGAAGGGAACCCAAACAGTTTCTAAAGAATTACAGGTTCATCATTTTCAAGCTCAACAAAGGTGATAGCATCAAAATTGCAAGCATTTCTACGCTAGTCTTGAAGGAAATATGGTCTTCCCCTTATCATTTAGTCATTAATAAAGTGGACAAAATAAGAACTGCTAATGACTACATGGCAGATGCAATAATGTCTTTTTCATCCTCTCTCCTTTACTTTAAACAGTAGAACAACCCAGACATTATCTTCAAAGAGATCAAAGGTTTTAGCTTCAATAGCTACCTTTTCCCCCAATGAACTCGTCCTGGGTTAGCTATCTCCTTTAGGCTGACGTTACTTTCCCCATAGCTCATTCTAGAGATTCCTTTCCAGCCCAACCATAACCACAAGAACTGAAGCAAAATAATCATCATCAAGCATTTGTATTTGGTGTTTAATAGTTAAGGATGAATTTTATCAAGAGCAAAGTCACCCATTGATCAAACCGTGTTTGAATTCACAAGCACAGAATACCAATGTTCAGAACCAAAACTGACAACACCTAAGGCCCCAAAGAATGTAGAAGGCCTGCAGTGTTCAAGGTACAGTATTCAAATAACAGTTAGATTAACCCAAATGGCCAGTGCTTCTCATTGTATCAATATGTAAAAAAGTTAAGATGTCAACACCCTAGTCTTTAGACAAAAATTGCATAGCCTAAGCATAGTGGCTCATATACAAGATATGAGTAGAAATCTGCTGAATTAAAAAATACTAAAGAAAGTAGTTTCTTGAAGAGAGAAGGAAGAGAGAAGGAGAAGAAGAGAAGTTGAAAGAAAAGAGAGCGATTAATCTGGCCGCCCCCTTCACTTATTATTTATAATAAAATAATAAAACAGTACAAAGACAACTATCCCCTTATAGGGCGGCAAAACATAAAACAGCATATATAACACTCAAAAAACATAATAAAATTTGGACTCACATAACTATTGTGGTCCCCACCTCCTATCTAACAACTAACATAAACATCTACTCAAAAAAACATCATAAAACTAATTAATCTTCAACACTCCCCCTCAAGTTGGGAGTAAATGTCACACATTCCCAACTTGCGTAGATCATGTTCAAGCTTGTTCCTTGCCACCCCTTTAGTGAGAACATCAGCCAACTGCAACTCTGAAGAGACATAAGGCAAACAAACTTCTCTAGTTGTTACCCTTTCTCTTATAAAGTGTTTATCAACTTCAATGTGTTTTTTCCTATCATGCTGAATTGGATTGTGGGCAAATTGATTGCAGCCTAATTGTCACAGTATAACATCATAGGTTCTTCTGCTTTCACCCCAATCTCACTCAAAAGATATATAACCCAAAGAAGTTCTGAGACACCATGAGCCATGGATCTATACTCAGCCTCTACACTTGACCTTGCCACAACCGCTTGCTTCTTACTCTTCTAGAAGATCAAGTTTCCACCTACAAAGGTGCACACTCCTGATGTAGACCTCCTGTCATCTAAGCATCCTGCCCAGTCTGCATCTATATAGGATTCTAGCTTCAGATTCTCATGATTTAAGAAAAGAATACCTCTGCCAGGGTGTTTTTTCAGATATGCAAGTATTCTCTCAATAGCTTCCCAGTGCTGAACCTGAGGTGCATGCGTGTACTAACTCACAAACTGACAGCATAAGAAATATCTGGTCGTGTCATACACAGTAGGTCAAGTACATACTTTCTCAGTCTCTCGCACATCCTTTACCAATTATGTGATTTGGATCAATAGGAGTGTTTGCTGGTTTAGTCCCCAGCTTCCCAGTCTCTCGCAGTAGGTCAAGTACATACTTTCTCTGTGAAATGAAGATCCCATGCTTGGATCTTGCAACTTCAATCCCTAAGAAGTATTTGAGCTCACCAAGATCTTTGATCTCAAATTCTTGCTGCAGTGATTTTTTGAGATCATCAATCTCCTCCAGATCATTTCCTGTCACCCCTATATCATCCACATACACAATCAGAATTGACACCAAAGCATATCTCCTCTTCACAAAGAGGGTGTGATCAGATTGTATTTGTGTGTATCCAAAACGGATGAGTGTCCCTCTGAACCTGTCAAACCAAGCCCTAGGTGATTGTTTTAGTCCATACAGAGATTTTCTGAGTCTGCACACCTTTCCTTTACCAACATTTTCATAAAAGCCTGCTGGAATGTCCATATATACCTCCTCCTGTAAGCCACCATTGAGGAAAGCATTTGTGACATCAAACTGGAACAAGGGCCGTGAATAGGTGGTTGTTAGAGATAAAAAAATACGAACTGAACTCATCTTAGCTACTGATGCAAAGGTTTCCAGATAATCAACACCATAGGTCTGAGTATACCCTTTTGCTACCAACCTTGCCTTGTACCTCTCTATCTTGCCATCGGCCTTATACTTCACTGTGAACACCCATCAACATCCGACTGTCTCCTTGTTTGGGGGAAGATCAACTATTTCCCAAGTTTGGTTTTTGACCAAAGCATCCATCTCATCTTGCATGGTTGTTTTCCACTCAGGTTTTCCACTCATGTGTGGAGTCAACCATCATCTGTCAGCACTGATATTGTTGTGAGGTTGCCCGTAGTGGCTCAGGTAATGAAACTAGAGGTGCAGGTGCTGGCTGAACCGATGGAGGCACCACAAAAACAGGAAGAGGAAGAGATTGTGAGTTCTCCCCAAAACTCTCCCCCTAAGGAGAACTACTCGAGAAGAAGAATGTGGATTCAAAAAAGGTAACATCCATAGTGACAAATCTGCTCATCGACACTGGGTCATAATAGCAATACCCCTTTTGGTTCTGAGCATACCCAAGAAAAACACATTTCTTGGCCTTAGGATCAAATTTCTTGCGATGAGGGCCAAGAATGTTAACAAAAGAAACACAGCCAAAAACCCTAAGAGGTATATGAAATATCTCTCCATCTGGAAAAATGAGGCTAAATGGCACCTTAAACCCCAAAGTCCATGAAGGAACACAGTTAATCACATGTACGGCTGTAAGAACTACATCTCCCCAGAACTGCGCAGGGACTGAAGCGCGCACCATAAGTTCCTTGCCACCTCCACAATGTGTTTGTTTTTCCTCTCAGCAACTCCATTCTGTTGCGGTGTATATGCACAACTGTTCTGATGAACAACACCATGTTCTAAGAGATATGTGATTAGATCCTTCTCAAAGTACTCTCTGGCATTATCTAATCTAAAAACCTTAGTTCTCACTCCAAATTGTGTAAGAACCATCTGGTGGAATTGTCGTACTAAGTTAGGAACCTCATCACATGATTTCATCAAATATAGCCAAGAATATCGTGTATAATCATCCACAAACAAGAGAAAGTAACGGAATCCTCGCATGGAAGGGATTTGATATGGCCCCCATACATCAGTGTGAACAATATTAAAAGCAAAAGTACTTCTTTTATTACTTGGTTTAAAAGACTATCTACAATGCTTTCTTAACTAACAACTCTCGCACTCCAAAGTAGATAATTGAACAGACTCAAACAACTTTGGGAAAAGACATTTCAAAGAATTAAAAGAAAGATGTCCCAAGCGATTGTGCCAAAGCATAATTTGGTTTACTGACTGACCAACTACTACTGCTACTGCTAACATGATGGCCCTGATGTCTCGGAATCTCATCCAAAAGGTAAACTCCATTCACCTCACGACCACTCCCAATCATCTTCTTTGACTCCAGATCCTGCAAAACACATTTACCAAGAAGAAAGGTTACTGAACAATTCAATTTTTTTGTCAAATAACTAACAGACAGTAGGTTGGTATGAAGTCTAGGGACATGTAAAACAGAGGACAGAGTTATATCATTGGTCATTCTAACCATCCCCTTCCCAGCAATGGGCATATGTGAACCATCTGCTGTAGAGACTTTGACTCTACCAGAGCACAACTGATAGGAACTGAAAATGGTAGGGGCATTAGTCATATGCTCAGATGCTCCTGAGTCTATAATCCAGGGAGGTCCCTCCTTACCTGAAGTGGATGCAAGATTCGCAGTTGCATATGGACTACCTGTATGTGCAAAGGAAGTGGTGTAGTTGGCTCCTGCATTCTGCTGTCCATCTGAAAGGCTAGGGTTGGGTGAATCTTTCTTACTCATAAGCTGTCCAAACCTCTCCAATTTTGTTCTCACTGCTACTACTGCAATGGATTCCCAATCAGTTTGGGAGAGAGGGGCTGAAGAGTCTCCTGTAGTGGCTACATTTGCATTTCCCTTCTTGTTTCTTATCCGAGCAGGCATAAGATTTGGATGAAGCTTCCAACAAGTGTCCCTAGTATGCTTAGGCTTCTTGCAATAATCACACACCAAGTCCTTCTTATCTTCCCTTCTAGTCTCATTACTACCCCTCTCTCCATTCGGCTTAGGTTTTGTTGTACCAACCATAGCCGACTGGTCAATCCCAGGCTGTCTCAGCATTACATTCCTCCTACTCTCCTCTCCAGAGACAAAAGCATAGGCTTGAGAGAGTGTCACACCCTCCCTAAAAAGAATGTGTTGCCTAGCAATGTCAAATTCAGGGTTCAACCCTGCCAAGAACTCAAAAACCCTATTCCTCTCTACCAGTTTGTGATAAGTTGTTGCATCATTTACACTTTCCCATACCACAGTTCTAAGTGATTTATTTCCTACCATAGGGTTTTCAGCATAGAGAAATACACAGCAAGAGGTTTTTCTCCCTGTTTCATACTTATAACCTTATTTCTTAACTGATAGGCTCTGGCTTCATTTTGCTTCTGAGAGTAAGTTTCAGTCACTTCATCCCAAATCTCCTTAGCAGTCTTAGCCCATAGGAAGTTTTTTGCAATATGAGGTAACATAGAATTACATAGCCAAGACATTACCATGTCATTCTCTTGCATCCATCGGGAAGAGTTTGTATCAGGTTTCTTCTCCTCCCTAGTGAGATACCCTAATTTTCCATGAGCACCAATAGCCATCTTAGCTGATTGTGCCCACTCCAAATAATTTGTGCCATCAAGTTTTACTGTAGTAATGATCCCAGACCAAAAAATATCACTACTACCTCCAACACCCAGTCCCACAGTACCGGTAGATTTCATCTCGGTATTCCAACTCTCCATTTTACTTCAAATAGTTCAACAATAAGAAAAAAAATATATTAGAGACCTTCAAAAAATAATTTAATACCACACACACAGAAACCAACCCTTCCGGAAGAAGAAAACCCAAGCTGGAGGGAAATCTCTCCCCTCCCCACGCCTCCCAACAAAGAGAAAAGTGAATCGATCACTCCGAGAGGCCTAGAAAATTTCAGAAACCAAACCGCCCTCTTCAGAAAATCAAAAGAAAACTAGCAATACATGGGCGCCCAAGACTAGATCAAAACAAAGAGTCCAACTTTTCTGTGACTCTTCCCCGTACTCCAATTCTTCCTGATTTTGATGTCGAACAGTAGATCACCTTCCTGATGTCTAGGTCCCACCAAAAACTCCAAGAACTGGGCAATTTATAGCAGATCGATCAGCTCTTTACTTCTTCATGCAATCGGCGGCTCTAGGGCTGCATGAGAATGCTTCAAGAAACCCTAGCCGATGCTCTGATACCAAGTAGAAATCTGTTGAATTAAAAAATATGAAAGAAAGTAGTTTCTTGAAGAGAGAAGGAGAAGAAGAGAAGAAGAGAAGTTGAAAGAAAAGAGAGCAATTAATCTGGCCGCCCCCTTCACTTATTATTTATACTAAAATAATAGAACAGTACAAAGACAACTATGCCCTTATAGGGCAGCAAAACATAAAACAACATATATAACACTCAAAAAACATAATAAAATTTGGACTCACATAACTATTGTGGTCCCCACCTATCTAACAACTAACATAAACATCTACTCAAAAAAACATCATAAAACTAATTAATCTTCAACAATATGCATCTGCACAACATCATTAGAAATCAAGATAATATTATTACAATAATTGCAAAACTTATGGAATCCTCGGTCCTTAAATTCCTCCGATGAATACACAAAAATATATCCAGCTTTCAAGTTTCAACCACCCAATAATCTGTATCTGTGGAACATCCCTTGCCTTTAATCAAAGCAAATGTTGCCTCATACTATGCACTCAATCGGAAAAATGAACCAATAGATTGCAAACAACCATGAAAAACACATGTATTAAAAAGTCAAAAGCACCTCATATTAGTTATGCATTCAATCATTCCCTAGTGCTAGTAATGTTTCTTATGAATAACTGTAAATTTTGTTACTTCCTAATTCCTTTAAGATTTAATAATTATTTCCATGTTTCCTGATTTTTTAGATTTTCCAAATATCTTGGCGAGACTAGTGAAATGTCTCCAAAACTTCTCTATCTCTACATGGTGAAATGCCCATTGATACCAAAATTGTGAACCATGGTTATACCTCAAACCACAGTTATGTTTCTCCTCGACTTTTATATGAATCTCTAATATTACAACAAAAGTCGGGGAATGCACCATAGTTCTACTTCCAAGAATGTGCAGCACTAAATTCATAACCCACAGTCCATAATTCCTATCAATACATGAAAAATGTTTCAAATAAGGTAGTAAAGAAAGAACTCTACATAACACAGGTTGCACATCCAGTAATAAACAAATGTTTCAATAGGAAATAAGAATGTCATGTAAAAATTAACCTGTGCAAAGGCCGGAGTGTGCCTAGAAGAGAATTTGAGTTTCTTCAACAATGGTACAACATCAGAACTCTGAGGATAGGTTACACGTGGGGCTTGTACCCTGTTCAATGGTATAAAAGTAACCCGCCCCCCTTTTAATGCATTAAGGTGTCGAATTATCTGAGTTGATATTTCGTCTGTTTCAACCACCACATGAAATAAGCTGTATGCACAGAACAATGGACATCTTAGAACATCATTGAAAACATTGGATCCATATAATGAGATTTGACACATATTATAAATACAACTGAACACACAGATTCAACACAGAAAGTACAGATTGCCCAAACCTGTTTCCAGCAGTAACTTCAACAGCTGTGAAAAACTTCTCATCACAATCAAGCAACTCAAGGACTGGACCAAACACTCCTTCAATGTTATAATCTCTGATGATCCTTCGAACAGAACTCAATCCTCTTCTGATATCCTAGGAGATGTACATGAAAAAGGGGTGGAGAAGTTGAGATAATAGGAAAACAGATTTTGAGATAATATAAAAGAATACTGCAGAGTTGTACCCAAATAAAAAAGAAAAACAGGTTCTTTCAAATGAAACCCCTTGTGATCAAGAATTTTTGTTATCCAATTCAACATTCACTGCAATTAACCTAGGAATTATCCAATTCAAAACCAACTGCAACTAACATAGGGAAGTATGTAGTAATTAAACTCTTGTTTAATTGCATGCACAAATGCATCAAAATTAAATTCAGTAAATGAGGAAAGATATCCCTCACAATGGATGAGAAGGTTAACTAAATCCTAAAGATTCAACTATATCTACTGAAAAGTTTACTCAAGTCAATGGATCAAGTTCCTAGCTAAGAAGGCAGTTGGAATGTGTGAGACTACGAGAGTCAGAGACAACTAACCAAGGATTAACGATGTCCAGACCTGCCCTCTAGAAGTAGTTGTTAGGTCAACTCAAGCAAGGATCAAGCAAAGAAGTAACCTCTTTTTTAATCAATAGCAAAGAAGCAATCTCTTTTGAATCATCTCTAAAACATTTGTGTTTTCTTTCTTGTTCTCTTGATCTTTTAGAGCAGTAAATTATCCCAGAGGGGAGAGGCAGGGAAAGCAACTACTTACACCAGGCGTAGCATGATCAAGGCTCTTTTCAGCCTTTACAACATCCGCTTTAAGCTTATCAACTTCAGCAGAAAGCTCACTTTCCTTCTCCCATAAGGACCTAAAAGGGGGGAAAACTCTCTTAACTATAAGGGGGAATTTTCAAAATTCCTCATTCAAATAAAACCAGCATTCACACAAAGAGACAAAGAAAACCATACTTCCGCTTATCCTGCAGACTATCCCTCTGTGTCTTGAAACTGTTGAAACCTTCCTGAGACTTCAGGATTATGGATTCTAGCTTTCCCGCTTCAACTCTGCGTCCCTCTATATATGCTTCCTTCTCTTTAAGCTCAGCATCAAGCTGGTGGATTTCATCCTGAAGCTTTTTCTCCTGAAATAAAAAATACAAAAGTAAAAAAGGAGAGACAAGAAAAGAAAGTAATAAATGGTACACTGTTATTCACCAAAGAAAAGTAATATAAGCATATTCTTGAAAAATAACTTCAACATAACACTAAACTACCTGTAGGAGGGAGTAATAGAAAGAAAACACAAACAAATAATGATCAAGGAAACACAGCTAGGTTCAGATACACACAGACCATTATGGAATGGTATGCAAGTTTCAACCTAAGTGATGATGCATGTCCATGCTCCATGTATCTGTCAAAATTTGATGATCTACATAGGATTAACAATTTTGATTTAAATCGTGTAATTGGATACTATTCTGGAATAAAAACTTACCATTATTGTTTAAATCTCTGATTCATGAATGAAATTACCTTTTTTCTCAAAGAAAAAATATTTGATTCATGAATCTTACTATTTACCCAAGCATGCAATTCAAATCAATGAACAGAACCTAGTCATGTGTTTCATTAAGTCTTTACCCCTAGGAGCTTTTTGTTTTGAAACCCATTCTAGAATAAAATTTATTGGGATTATTTAAAACCTACTAGAAAATCCCTCTGAGTCCAACATGTGGGTTAAAAAACCATAAGGTGTGTTCTCCAACATGAATTGTTCTCACGTTGTAAGTTCCAAAAATAAAGAACCACACCTGCTTGAAAAAAGCATTGATTCTTGAAACAAAAACTCAAAACATGTTCATGCTTTCATAATATATTTCTTGTTTCCAAAACTGAAACCAAAATTGCCTTGCAACTACCTTATATACGAAGCACATATGAGGTGATAATTTCAAAATTCTACACCTACATTGGACCATCCTTGTGAGACCTTTTATGCACAGCAACCTATAGATGGTATCTATCTAACAAGGATTCGTTGGAGCATGGTTCCTTTCACAGTTTGATCATGTTTATGGAAAAAGGAAATCAAATGATCCTTGAATAGAAGGGAGATTTTTTGGGTAGTCATTTGCATATGCCAGTGCCCCTATTTTGTATAGGATCTTGACACTTGAGGAACTTAAATGACAAACAGAAAAATAACATAACGGAATATACAAGAACTTTTTAGTTTTGACTACAAACAGGAAACTTCATTGATGAAAAACAAAGAAAAGGGGTGGACACTGAAAAGCTACCCGTACCCCCACCAAAAAAACAGTCTAAACAAGAAGGATACAATAGACTCTGGGAATCCCTGATATATTCAACAGAAATAAGAGCAGACCCCCAATACAATCTCCCCAGTCAACTCCAAGCCAACAGTCTGCAAGAGAATTGGCTTATCCTCTTCTCCAGTGGAATGAGATGTTCATACAAGTAGCAAGAAATCTGCTATCAATGATGTGATGATGAAGTAGCTAGGGGCCTGAGTTTGGAAGACCTGTTCTGCCATTGTGCTCTATAAATATCCATGTTTGAAAGACCTGTCTAGGAAAGCATACATAGACCATAGCAGCATCCTTGTCCCAACCATATGAGATTAGCCATATGAATCCTCTTTCACCATTCCATTCTGTTTACTTGATGCGTTCACAAGATTAAATGCCCAAATTAGTGCAAAAATTCCATGAATTTGTTCTCACTCAGTTTGGTAGCTGCATCAAAGTATAATGATCCAATAAGAAAAAGGAGTACTTTTTGGATAATAGAAGGTGATTCATGAATTTGTTCTCCTAGTGGTTTTATCAAACTTAATTTTGATGGAAGTAGGATGGGTAATCCAGGTCCATCAGGTATTGGAGGTGTCTTAAGAAATGAGGAGGGAGTGATAATTGCTCTCTTTTCGGGGCCAATTGGAATGGGCGATTCTCTTAGAGCTGAGATTTCAGCTGTTATCGAAGGAACTCAAAGGGCAATTGAACTGAACATCACCAAATTGGTCATAGAAGGTGATCTAAGCTGGTAGTGGATTTTGGTTAGGTGAGATAAGAGAGTTATCTCCCTTTTCTTGTACCTGTGTATTTTTTCTCTAATTTTAATAAAATCTGTGAGTTATTGATCAAAAAAAAGGAGTACTTTGAGAAGGATCTCTCAACCTATCTTGAAAATTTTAGTGCTCTTCATCAGAGTTCTTGTGGTTACACTCCACAACAAAATGGAGTTTTTGAAAGGAAAATTCGTCATATTATTGAAGTTGCTAGAAGTATGTTATTTCATGTCCCAACAAAGTATTGGGGGGATACTATTCTTACTGCAACCTACTTGATTAATTGCATGCCATCTCAAGTTCTTCGTTTCAAATCCCCTTTCAATCTTCTTTTCCCAGACACAATTATTTTCCATTCCTCTATGTGTTTTAGGTTGTACTTGTTATGTTCATATCCCTAGTTCAGAATGACATCAATTTCAACCCAAAGCCCAAAAGTGCATTTTCCTTGGTTATGCCTTCAAAGAAAAGGGTTATTGTTGCTATGATCCTGTCAATGACACTTGCTTTGTTCCCATGGATGTTACTTTGGCTGAGTTTCTCCTCTATTACTCAGCTTCATCTAGGGAGAGAATTATGAATTATTTTACCCCTTCACTCCCAGTTGTCTCCTCTCTTAACCGACCTTCACCTCCTGTTGAGTCTCTTGTTGTCCCTCCACCTTCAGTTGAGGCTCTTATTGCTTCTCCTTCACCCCCAACAGAGCCAATTTCAGTTATATCACCATCTTACATCTAGAGAGCACGGGTCTATCAATGACAGCACTGGCGTAGTAGAGGGAACCCAGGGCAATCTGGTATTGGGGGAGTATTCAGGGATGAGAATAGGAATGTTTCAGCCATGTTTTCAGGCCCAATAGGTGTAGGTGATTCCCTCAGGGCTGAGATTCTTGCGGTATTGAAAGGAGTCCAAAGAGCAAAGGAATTGAATATAAGGAGGCTTGTGGTTGAAGGTGACTCGGAGGTGCTAGTAGGATGGTTGAAAGAAGATAAGGCTGGGTTGTGGAACTATAACAATGAAAAGAAAATTTTCAAGTGGTTGGCTAAGGATATGGAAGTAAAATACAGTTAGGTGAAGAGATCTGCTAACTCTTTTGCTGATGGGTTAGCCAAGCATGGGGTGGTTCAGGAATCTATGTTTTTTGGCTCTTTTGTAATTCTGTTTTATTGCTTTTCTGGGGGCTCTTGCCCTTGTCTGGGCAGTTAAGATAGTTTATCTCCCCCTTCTTATAATTAATATTTTTATCTTTTTAATGAAAGCATCTGTTATTGATAATAATAAAAAAAAAAAAACAGCACTGGTGTAGGCATGAACAAGTTGCTCCTTCATCACGACCTCTTCCATCAATTCTTGATGAGACAACAAGTTCAGCACCTCCTTCATCAGCTCCACAACCTGAATTTCCCCCCATTGCTGTCTGAAAAGGTAAGTGTAAGTGTACAGCTCACTGCACCTCAAAATACCTTTCCTACAGCCTTTTGTCCCCAACATACCTCTGTCTCTGCTCAGTCCATCCCCAAGTCTGTTTCAAAAGCTTTATCCCAACCAGAATGGAGGGACACTGAGGACTGAAATGGAAGCATTAGAAAAGAACCATATTAGGGACATTGTTGATTTGCCAGATGGAAGGAGCAGTTGGTTGTAGGTTAGTAGGTAGCTGTATACTATCAAGTACAATGCAGACGCACACATTGAGAGATATAATGCTGGCCATGTGACGAAGGGGTATACCTAGTTGTATGGTGTTGACTATTTGGAGACTTTTGCTCTTGTGACCAAAATGACCTATGTTGATGTTTTATTATCCTTTACTGCTTTTTCTTGGAAGCTATATCAATTTGATGTCAAGAACGCCTTCTTGAATGGAGACCTTCATGAAGAGGTTTATGTCTCTTCCTCCTGGAATGCATAGTAAGAATATGGAAGGTGTGTAAGTTGAGGAAATCTCTCTATGGGCTCAAACAGTCACCACAAGCTTGGTTTGAGAGATTCAAAAATGCATTGTTTGGTATTGGTTACCTTCAGACATAGTCACACCATACCATATTTGTGAAGTGGAAGGGTGCATTGGTGACTATACTAATTGTCTATGTAGATGATATATTTGTTTTTATCAATTGTAGATGATATTGTTGTCACAGGAGATGATGTTGAAGAGATTGATTGAGTTAAGTATTTACTTAATATTGAATTTAGATTAAGGACCTTGGAGAGCTGTGGTATTCCTTGGGTATTGAGATAGCTCTTTCTAGGAAGGAATTTTTATCTTCTAGAGGAAATATGCGCTTGACTTGTTGGCAAAAACAAGGATACTTGGTGCTAAGCCAGCTCCTACTCCAATGGACTATAATCACAAATTGTCAGCTACAGAAGGAGAGGTACTCTCTGATAGGGAAGTGTTCCAAAGAATTGTAAATGAGTTGTTATACCTTTACGTGACTCATCGTGATATTTCCTATGCTATGAGTGCAATTAGCAATGATTTAAAAGGTGTGCCTAAGACACGCCTAGGTGAACAAGCGAGACACATTTTAAGCTATGCACCTCACCTAGGTCGTAGGCACACCACTTTCAAAAGGTGTGTCTGGTGTGTCGTGTGCCTCAGCCCAGGTGTGCACATATTTGCTAATGTCATTCATCTATTCATCCTAACAAAAAGATATATTTTATTAATAACTCAAAAAAATTATTTTATTAAGATCAAGAGAAAGCAGTACAACAAGACATTGTGGAAATAATAAAAAAAAAAATATTTTTAGGAATTAAGAATTTAAAGACCCTAACATAGACTTGTTTGGGCTTGCCTCAAGGGGCATGGTACAAAGGCAGCTCGTAGAATTAGGAATGAAAGATGTAAAATCACATTAACTATTTGAAACAATGCAATTGAGAAAGAAATAAAGAAATTAAAAGCTTGGCATGCTTGAATATGTTTTGTACATTATATTTATTTTATTTTTGCATTATTCACTTTGAATATGTTTTATATGTTATTCTATGTATTTAATTTTTAGCTAATAGACTTTTTCAAAACATTTAGTTTAAAATTAAAGTTTATTTTTTTAATTAAAACTCTTTTTAATATTTTCTTAATTTATTGTGAAGTTTTTACATTTTTTGCATTTTCTTTGATTTTTTTTTAAATTTTGCGCCTTGCTTCATAAAGGTGCACGCCTCGAGCACAAAATGGCTTTCACGATTTTTTTGCACCCTGCACTTTTAAAACGTGAATGATTAGCAAATTCATGCATGCCCCTAGAGATACTCATTAGGCAACAGTTGAGAGGGTTTTGTGTTATTTAAAGGAAACTCCAAGAAGAGGAATTCTTTTTGCTAATTATGGGCACAAGAGAATAGAAGCTTACATAGATAAAGACTGGGCAGGTTGTGTTGATGACAGAAAACCTGCGTCTGGGTATTGTACTCTTGTGGCTAGAAATCTAGTTTATTGGAAAAGTAAGAAGTAGTTAGTGGTAGCAAGGTCCTCAGCAAAGGCAAAGTATAGGGCAATGGCCCGTGGAGTGGTAAAGCTACTGTGGCTGACATCACTTTTTGGAGAGTTTAGAATAGTTCATGACAAACTTATAATAATATATTGTGACAATCAGGTTGCTATCAATATAGCTCATAACTTGGTTCAACATAACAAAACAAAACACATTTAGGTACATGAACACTTCATAAGGGAGATAGTTGCCTTTGGAGAAGTGTGCCTTCCTTTTGTAGCTTCAAAAGAATAGCTGGCATAGGGGTGCAAATGGATCGGATCAATCCGATCCGAAATCCAATCCTATTTTATTGGATTTGAATATACTCCTGCCAGATTTTCGAATCGGATCGGATCGGATAGTAGGTATTGAAAATCATATCGAATTCGAATGAGCCCCCTGTCCAATCCTATATGTGTTTGTGTTGTTTATTTATTTACATATGTTATTTATTTATTTATAAATATGTTTATATTGCATATTTGTAATTATTATATTATTTATTTTTTATAAAAATACATGTATATATATATATGATGAAAATAGTTGAAGAAAATACTTGTATTTTTTTGCTTTTTCTTTATATAAACTGATATATTTTTATTTTTCCAAAAATTAAATCGGATTGGATCATATTCAGATATCCAACATTATTAACTGATTCAAATTTGAAATTGTGTTTATGAGATCCGATCGGATCTTCAATAAGATGTTTGTACTATCGAATCGGATACGGATATACCCTGATTCGAATCTGATCCGATCCGTTTGCATCCCTAAGCTGGCAAATGTGCTTACAAAAGGGGGCTCCTAGACATAAGTTGGAAGAATATGCAAGTAAGCGGGGCACGATTGACATCTATGCCCATCTTGAGGGGGAATATTGAATAGTCACTTTGGGCCTTTTTTTATTCTTTCCTACTAGCCTTTTTATTCTATTCTTATTGGACCCAAATGAAATTGTTATTTTTAAGTAGTCACGTGACCCTTTTAAGTTCTAGCCACCTCATAAGGGTCCTTGATGTAATTTCATTCTTATTTCAAAACTATAAAAGTGGACTCATTAGACCCCACGATCAGTTCTGTTCTTCTTCTACACCAATCTACTCTCTTCTTTCTCCCCTTCTTCTCTGTTACAAGACTTTTTTTTATATCTTCTGAAGGGCTACACAACGGAGGGTAGCCCATCCCCCAACCCAAGTGCAAGTGGAATTCGATCCCAAGTCTCCGCTATGACCAGCAGGAGACCTTACCAACCAGCTGGTTGGCACCTTGCTCTGTTACAGGACTATTGTAAGCTTGCTACAGCACCTTTCTACTTTTCCTTCGTTGTTTTTGGCTTTATTTTACAGCTTTGATTGCTAACTATTTCAGCAATATCAGTTATTAATTATAAATTTCAATATTTCATACACGATATAATCAATTGGATTAAGCTAGATATCAAGGCATAGTTAAAATCATGAATTATTATAACAAGAATTCAAGAAAATAAGCAAAACAAGTAATTAGCACAGCTGATCTAAGTAATATGAGTATTCCAACGCGTTGAATAAACAAGAAGGCAAAGTAATAGCATATTGAATCCAATCAAGGAAGAGCTGCAACAAGAATCCAAGCAAATAAGTAATGAACAACACATTAAAATGTACAGCATATAAATTTCATGTATCATAGTGAACAAATAAAATATACAATATATGATACCCTTGCATCACCCAGGCATCACCCTTATATCTATGATTACTTATTATACTAAGTTTGATTAGACTGCAGTTTATGTCAAGTAACCACCTGCACCAAATTTGATGAAAGAACTCGTTCAAGATCATCAATTTCCTTTTGAAGCCATTTGTCTCGGGCTGCTTTACTAGAAAACTGAGTCGCACGACCTTGTTTTTGGTAAAGAATGCTAAGCTGTTTTTCACGATCCATAATTCTACATTTAGCATGAAAAGAAACAAATTGAGTATGCAAGTTTCTAATCAGAACCTTCCTTCAACGGAACAATTATATTCAATTTTTTTAGGCAGATAAACAATGTCAATATACAGCAGTAAGAAAATAGTGAAGCACATCATTTCCTTGGAGAAAGAGAACATACTAAAGAATAGGTACATCTGGAAGCATTATGGCAAAAAGACAGAAACTGTAGTTGGGGGACAGCTCCATCCCACATCTAGAAAAATACTTAAATAGTTATAGAGCTTTGGCTATGAAAAAGGGGATACCCTTTCGTTATTTCCTCCTCCTCAATCACTTGGGCATTATATAAAGGCCTAATTTTGTTCAGCTCATCCCTGGAGTCCTGAATTTCTTTCTGGAGAATCTCAAGCTGTCGTGCAGCATCTTCCTATACAAATGAAAATTTTATATAGGCATTAAAACCATCTTCTCCAATATAAAGACTCCACTATCAACTTAAAGTTACAAAAACAATACCTTTGCTCGAATATTTGCAGAAATTCTTTCTTCTAGGTCTCTGACATCAAGCTCAACCTGAGCATGCTTCTTTATTGCTTCTGTTCTTCGCTTTTCTATTGTATCTTTCTCTTTGTTCAAACCTTGAATATCTTTCGTTAGATCTTTAAATTTCTTTTCCAGGTCCTTCGATTTCTCATGAGCATCTAGAACACTATTATACATCGTGGCAGATGTCTCAGAAACCTTGGATCGAGCATCTTCTATCTACAAAGCAAACACAGAAATTTTAAGCTGCCAAGGTAATATGATCAGACAACAGAAAGAAATGAAACAACATAAGTTGCAGGTCAAAGAATCACATAACAGTGTGGTGTTTCTTTCTTAATGGAATAGTTGTTATTCATCAAATAAAATTTTCTAAATTTTTTATGTATTCCTGTTATATGTTTTCTGTGGGATCTAGCCCAGTAGTTTGATTTGTCTAATCATATTTTAGGTGTGTTTAAAACTTCAACTTCATTGATTTAACTAGCTTAAGAATTAAGAGTTCTTTAGGTGCCATTTGGCAAGTCTTTTTCGAAAGATCTTCTGGAAGATCTGACAACCAAAAGATGTAGTGGGCTTTTACATAAAGATCTTGGCAGCCCACGGACTGTTTAGTTGGAGGCACATCTTTCCATGCATCTTTTCACGCAACAGCAAAAAGGGCGAGAAGCTCCATTTCTGGCTTCCTGAAATAAACTCAAATCAAGCTTCTTGCATCTTTTTGGGGCACAATCTTTCGGCGGCAAGATCTTCCCCCAACCAAAAGGGAAAAGACGAAAATGCGGGCAGCTGGGCTTCTAAACAGCCGACAGCCCGTGCTGAAAGATGCGCCAAACGGGGACTTAGTTTTCTTATGATAGTGCCAACTCTGTTTTTTTTCCTAGTTCTAGTACGAGTGTAGGGCTAGCCACCCCTATATACAAGTAGCTCTAATAGTTGATAAAATGAGAGGAAGTAGACTAAGATGGTCTTGTCACGTGAATAAAAGACCATCTACAGCACCTATAAGAAAAAATAATCTGGAAAGTCTAAGGGACTAGAAGGGCTACGGGCATACCAAATAGGGCATGGGTTGAAGTGGTAAGAAATGATTTAAGCAATCATAATTTAACAATTGGATATGGCACTAAACAGAATGGAATGGTGAAACAGGGTTCATGTAGCCAACTTTGTATGGTTGAGATAAGGCTTAAATGATGATGATGATGATGATGATCATATCAATTTTGCAGTATACACGTGTGCATAAACTTCAAAAACATAGATACAATCATACAATGAATGACGAAATGAAGTTTACTTGAGATCTTACAGTTCATTCTATGTGGTGAGTAATTCCCATGCCCTAGAGTGATTCTAGGCACTAGCTTTATATTTCTCTTCTTTCTCCCCATTTACTTTTTAATCCTTTAAGAAGCCACTACAAATCTACAATCATCAACAGCAGTAAGTTCATCAAAAGATATTCATTCAATGTTCTCAAATGATTGGAATTGATCTAGATGAGCTTTCCTTTCATTTTCATTGAAACCCAAAATTTTCTCATTTTGGCCATTTTCATCTTTTTGTGTCAAACCATCTCCAATCCCTCCCAGATTTGGATGCCCCCCATAAATCCTTACACCCTTTCATCCCTCCAATTATCAACCCAAAATTCCACCTAGAACCTTAGATTCCCTAGTTATTGAGTTTTCTCCCAATGCCAGAATTTTCATCCTTTTATGCAAAAAGTAACCCAAAATTAACCAAACTTAAATCACCCTTTACAACCACTCATTCTAACCCTACCTATGAAATTTGACTACAAAATTCCTATCCAAAGACCTATTTTCCCTATTTCAAAGTTTTTCGATGTCCTTGGGTACATTTGCAATCCATGCAATTAAGGCCCTAGACCTTTTCTAACCTAGCCAAACTTTGTTTTTTAGTTCTAAATCACCCCTAAACCCATCCTAACCCTCCAAAGCTTGTCCTTTGATCATTCAAGTCCTACATTTGGTATTTAAAGCTATTGATCCTACATGAATCGGTATCAAAGCAAGCAGTCCTACATAAGCAATTCAACTCCTTTGATTGTATCATACTAAGGTCAGGGTATCTTGTATATTTCAAGGAAGGACCCAATTGAGGTCATTAGTAGCCCCAAATTCTAATTTTTTTTATACTAGATCTAGGGCATTGTGAATGCACTATTGTCCCTAACACCTTTATTCTTTAGCTTAATCATTGGTCATCCAAAAGTGAGCGTGTCAGCATCCACTGTAAACCTAGAAAACATAACATGTGAAGAACCACTAGGCTACATATAAAATAACCAACCATAAGACTAGAGCACATTGACAATAGAAAAAAGGGCAGCACAGTGCACGAGGCTTCTTCCGATGCATGGTCTGGGGAGGGACAGATGTACGCAGCCTTACCCTTGAACATATAGAGAGGCTGTTTCCAAGACTTGAACCCTGGTCACTCAGGTCACAATAGAGCAACCCAACCGTTGTGCCAAGGCCCACCCTAAGTTAATTGAACACAATGAAGCACCAACAATAGAACTTGGTCTATAATATTTTTTTCTTATCAGTTACTCGAACTTGGTCTATAATTCAACACAAACATTACTGACCTCAGCTAATTTCTGCTTAGCATCATGGAGTTCTTTG
Organism: Nelumbo nucifera; assembly: GCF_055504915.1. NCBI lineage: Eukaryota > Viridiplantae > Streptophyta > Magnoliopsida > Proteales > Nelumbonaceae > Nelumbo > Nelumbo nucifera. The sequence goes on from NC_142650.1 coordinate 24,950,619, forward strand.
TCATATATGGTATATTCTAGAGACCTCCTCTGCTTGTCAAGCTGCTGATATTTTTTCAAATCTTCTTTCTCTGTCTCCAGATCATGTAATCTTTCATCCAAGTACTGAACAACTTGAATTATTTGTTTCCTCTTATTACCTATGAGCAAAATAGACATAAGCCAAAGCATACATGCACATATATAAGAAGAAATTAGCTTCAGAAACTATTGACTTGCCAGTTTCTTGCATAATTTTCAAACTCTCACGGCGCCTCTCCTCATAAACTCGAGTACCACCAATTTCTTTCAGCAGATCAAGTCGCTCAGAATCTTTCATCAATGTCAATGATGCTATCTATGAAGAAGAACCAACAAAAGTAAGAAATGAAAAAAGACATCATGCTAGAGAGAATGCCAAAAACCTATTAGAAAGAAGTTATACCTTCCCCTGCTGAACAACATAATAAGGATTTGAACGAGAGAACCCAGCACTTTCAAGTAAATTCATTACCTCCGTTTTCCTGAAAGATGCATTGCATTTTTTTAATCAACACCAAACAGGTAAAACGCTACAAAAAGAAGGAAAAATCAATGAATTGTATCAAGCAAATAAATCCACAAATGAAAAAGGAAAACAGGTGAATTGCATAAAAGCAATCAGGCTTACGTAATATGCTTTCCATCTAAAAAATACTCATCCTTTTTCAGACCAATTGTTCTCCGTAAGCGCACCTCTTCCTTGTCAACCTGTCATGCAAGCATAGAGGCACATAGTAAAGTGACTAATGAGAGGAAATGCATCCAAAGATAGAAATTTCCAAGTGGCAAGCAGATCCCTTGTGTGCATGGAAACAAAAGCAAAAACCAGCTAGATCATTGCAATATTTTTTTGATAAATAACAGAACTAATTGTAATTGAATAAAGTAGAAACTTCTTACTATCCAAAACCTGGATAGCAGGCTAATGGATAGAACACCAGCTTCAGCTACAAAAGCAATAACTTGATGAGAATTTACAAGCTCATTTCTGGCCCAGGCAATCCTCATACAATACTTTCCCCTACAATCCTGCTTTTGCTAAGGTATCACCTAAGACATTTGCAGTCCTAGGCACCCATTTGAATGAGTGCCTAGAGTCTGTACCTGTCTCTCACCAAGGACCTTAAAATCCATGGGGTTTCCCCGTTTGCCCTCATCCAAGAAATGATACTGTTTGGTCCTTTGGGAGTCCCCCCCCCACCATCAAATCAGACAATCCTTGCATAATAACCAGCTTTAAGCCCTGGATTAAAGATATCAATTCTGTATTTAAAGGAGCTGCCTTGCCCAACTGGACCTGAGAAACTTGGTACATTATTGTGGTCTCTTACCACTCCTCCAACTCCTAAGGTCACTAGATTGCCAAGACCATACCCATCAAAATTGAATTTCATTATTCCCAAACCAGGTGCTCTCCATTTTTCATTTGTTTATTATTGTTGGCTTGATAACCTACTAACCCACCACTATGGGAAATCACAACCTTTTGCAGTTTTTGGACAAATTTGGAGGGGGGAAGGGAAAGGAAGAATCTCTGAAGACGTAGTATAACCTGATAAGTCTTGAACTAAGATCTGGTTGAGCTACTTCAAGGGAGCTCTGCCTCAACACAAGAGAGGAGTAGAGAAGAAAAGGAGAGAGAGAATGGGAAGTAGGGATATTATTTATTAATTACATAACGAACTCTGGAGGCCTTATATAAGCATGACCTTATTACATATTTACATACAATGCATGCTTCCGCGCTAGTGCCCTGCACATGGGTTCCTGATGTAGACAAATCAAACTGGTGGCTTGATGGGCTGAGGACTGTGAGGCCCGTTCATCTTGGTGTGGCCTGGAGTCATTGTCCCCTAGGCTTCTGGGCCTGAATGTCATGGCCCTGGGTTTACTGGTTTGTGTGGCTCCTATCAGCTCCTCCCCCTGGATATTGACCTTGTCCTCATGGTCTAAGTCGGGGTACTGCTGCTGCAACTTTGAGTAGTCTTCCCATGTTGCATCCTTTGTTGAAAGGTTGCTCCACCGGACCAGGGCCTTCTTCACAATTTTTCACCCCACTTTGATGCATCTGAAGTCTGTAATCTAACATAGCTCAACCTCGAGCTCCCCATCTGTAGTGAAGTGAGGCAAGGTAGGGCTAGCTATGGGTGTACCCTCTCAGCATGGTTTCAAGAGGGAGGCATGAAATAAAGGGTGGAGCCTTGAGGAAGGGGGTAATTCCAACTTATAGGCAATAGACCCAACATGTTCCAACACTCGAAAGGGACCAAGTACCTTGGTGATAACTTTTGCCATGCTCACCTAGTGATGGATGACTGTCTATATAGATGGAGCGTCAAATAAACCATATCACCAACCTGATAAAATACCTTCTGGTGGTGCTTGTCATAACTCATAACTGAGTTTCATCTGTTGCCATGCATTCTGGAGATTGGAGATGCAGTTTTAGTGCCTTAAGAATCCCATCTCAATCTAAGAGTTGAACATCTACCTCCACCACTGAAGTGGATCCTTTCTCATAGGGAAGCATTGAAGCTTGACCATACAAGATCTTGAAGGGAGTAGTTCCAGCAGCAACATCGTACAATGTATTGCACCAATATTCAGCTCAAGCCAACCATTCCATCCATTGTGTGGACTTCTCACTCACATAGCACCTGATATGTGCTTCCAAACAGCAATTTACCACCTTGATTCGATTATCTGACTGTGGGTAGAGGCTCGTTGAATGGAACATGTCTACCCCTTGCACCTTGAAGTACTCCGCACAAAACCAGTTCATGAATGCCGGATCCCAATCAGTCACAATGGAAACAGGGTGTCGTGCAGCTTTGCCACATTCTAAATATATACTTGTGCCACCTATGCAGCAGTATAAGGGTGGGCTAGGCCCATGGTGTGGGCACACTAACTGAGCTTGTCAAGCACAACCGAAATCACTGATTTGACCATGGATTTTGGCATCCAAAATCACTGATTACACACTCTGGAATAGGAAGAGATTGTAGGAGACAGGCTGATGCTTAAGTCAAGTATTTCTGTTGTTGACAAACTCATGGCCACATACGCCTGAATAGCTCTTTTCATATCCTTCCAATAGTAATGGGCTGCGAGCCTTCTATATGTTCTAAGCACCCCAAATGGCCGAGTCATGGAAAAGCCTGAGGAGATATTGAAGATAAACTGAAGTAGAAGGCACCACTAATCAGCCTTTATAGAATAGAGTTGACCCCACGAGGGTGTACCCTAGAACTGCTGTTGGGTCCTGTTGGCATTGGGCTTGGATGTGGCCCAACTTTGGGTCTTGTAAGACCTCCACTTGGATCTGTTCCAACAATGGATAAGTGGGCTTACGGTCAGTTGTGCCAGTTCTTCCCTTCAAGATAAGGCCTCTGCAAGTTTATTGGAGGAGCCAGGTTTCATATTGTATTAAGAAATCATACCCCATGAGCTTCAATGCCCACTTTTGTTGTTCCAAAGTCAAAACTCTTTGGTTGCACAGATACCTGGGACTTCGTTGGTCTATTCTAATAGTGAACTTGCAACCCAACAAGTAGGCCCTCCATTTTTGTACTAAGGGCTGCAGCCATCAACTCCTTGTACGTAGACTCCAGCAAGGCTTGTGAAGATAAGAAGTTGCCATAAAAGCAATGGGTTGACCTCCTTGCATGAGAACCGCGCCAATACCTCTACCGGATGCTTCACATTAATTATAAATTCTTTAGTGAAATTCAGCAAGACTGAGGAGGGTGGTGTGGTTACAACCTTCTTGAGAGCTTTGAAGGCTTGACCAGCCTCTTCACTTCAAGTGAATGAGTCCTTCCTAAGCAACCAAGGGATACAACTAGGGTGGCATACCCCTTAATGAATCAGCGATAATACCCAATTAACTTCAAGAATCCGCGCAAACTACCTATGGATTTTGGCCTGGCCCATTCCTTCATTACTACAATTTTCTCCAAGTTTGTGCTCACCCTTCCACCCAAATATGACCGAGATAATGGATTTGTTTCTTGTCAAAGTCACACTTGGATTGTTTAGCAAATAGTCAATGCTGCCTTAGGAGAGATATTGTGTTTCTAAGGTGGTCCAAGTGTGTGGTCCAATTTGGGCTATAAACCATGATATCATCAAAGAAAACCAACACAAGTTGTCATATATATGGTCTAAATATTTCATTCATGAGGCTCTGAAATGTCGTTGGGGCATTGGCTAGCCCCAGGGGAAGAGCCAAGTATAAAGATGGGGGCCCTCCCCTCCCCCCTCCCCCCAATTCTTTTGTTAAAATCATCATTACTTGTATACTTAGTGGGTGGAGGCAGGGGTAGACGCATAATAAAGTGGGTCCTTGGCCCCCCAAAAGATAAATGTCCCATTAAAATGTTAATGACTGCTCTTTAGCCCTTTAGCGCCTCTCTAATTAACACCCAAAATAAAAAAATAAAAAATTGTTTATTTTTTTCTTTCAAAGAAAAAGCCATAATAGACCCAACCCCCCACCCACCCTATTTCTCTTCAAACCCTACCTTTTCTACTCCCTATCACATTTCTTGTATTTGCCAAAAAGACATGGGAAAAGTAAGTTGATTACATCGAGAATTAAGTAGCACTTGCAGGATTTAGGAGTTGCCACAAAGCCCATAACCCAAAGATATGGTAGTAGTAGAAAACTCAAAACTGCAACCTGATTTGATAATAGTGATAGAAAGAATGAGAGAAAAGAGTTTCTTTGAGAGAAGAAAAGATGAGAGAGAAAAAAAGATGGGAGAAGCCAATGATGACCCAGTCGCCCCACTCATTATCTTATATACTCACAAAATAAAAGAGATTACAATGACTAATATGCCCTTAATAGGGTGGCTACTGCCAATAACTGTTTTTTTTTGAAAGATCAAAGGAAATTTCATTAAACTGAAAAAAGTCCGAACATCTCAAGAAGATGGTTGTCTAGTTGACAAACCAACTACAAAACAGAAATGACACTGAAAAGAATCAAATTACAAGGATTCAACTCCAAAGGCCTCCAAAAAATTCTCAAGCAGATCAGACTCGTTCACTTGAACAAACTCTAGAAGACAGAGATCCCAAACTGTCATCAAAATGCCCATTCCTGCAATCAAAAATTCAACGCTCCACCCATTCTGCTCCCTCCTACCTTCTCTCAAACCCCACCCAATCCAGCTAGAAACCTCATCTTCCTCCCCCTCTCCATGTCTTCCCACCAACCCTGAGTTCACTCAATTTCATCCAGTCCCTCTTCTCCCACTTATCCCACCCATCTATTCTTGTCCCCACAAATTGTGACATCGTCCTTATCCGCACCCGATTGTGACAAACAAAATCTCTTCAGCAACAGGACCGTCAACAGTCACCTTGCCTTCTTGTTGTTCCTTCCTCAAATGGGAACCCGACGATTTAGCCTACATCATTGACCCCTTAAGATCAGGTTCAGCCGAACCACTCCCTTTTGCATCTTTTCTCCTAGAGACCCATTTATAATTCTTTGTTGGTCCTATTCCAACAAGACTAAGCTTCAACCTTGAAAATATTTTCATCACATGCACAACATTATTATTTCTTAAACTACGCAGTTTTTGACAGTCACCTCAGAAGGTGCCTCCTCCTCCTCAAAGTTGCTTCTTCGACCCAGATCTACACCCAACCTTCACTTCCTTAAAGCAATAATTGCCTTCCCAAAAGCTCTCCTCACCACCAACAATGGTGTCACCATCTGTTTTATGTTATTAGTGGCTACTACTAATAACATAAAAACAGTCTTTAAAAGTAAACATAAACTAATGGGCTTAGGCCCAACCCAATAATACTAACTAATGATGCTAAATAAAAAAGAAACAAAAAAAATTGTTGAACATCTCAACACTCCTCCTCAAGTTGGAAGTAGATGTCACACATTCTCAACTTGTATAGATCATATTCAAGCTTATTTCTTGCAAATCCCTTGGTTAGTACATCAGCAAGTTGTAAATTAGATGAAACATATGGTAGGCACACTTCTCCAAATGTCACCCTTTCTCTTATGAAATGCATGTCCACTTCTATATGCTTTGTTCTATCACGCTAGTACAGCGTCATAGGTTCCTTTGCATCAACTCCAAATTCTCCTAGTAAGGACCAAACCCAGAGAAGCTCTAAAACACCATGTGCCATAGCTCTATAGTCAGTTTCTGCACTTGGCTACGACTTTTTTTACTCTTCCACGAAATCAAATTACCCCCAACAAGAGTCCAAACTCCTAATGTAGATCTCCTGTCATCTAGGCACCTTGCCCAATCAGCATGCGTGTAAGCTTCCAACTTCAAATGTTCAGGGTCAGTAAACAATGTTCCTCTATCTAGGTGTCCTTTCAAATAGACAAGCATCTTGTCAATAGCTTCCCAATGTTGAACTCATAGGGCATGCATGTACTGACTCACCACACTAACTACACAGGATATATCTGGTTGTGCCATGCACAAGTATAACAGTCAGCCCACCAATCTCCAATTCCTTCCAACATCCTTTACTAGTTCACCTTCTGAAGCATTAATTCTGTGATTCTGGTCAATGGGTGTATTAGCTAGTTTAACCCCAAGTTTTCTTGTCTCTTGTAATAGGTCCAACACATACTTCCTTTGGGAAATGAAGATCCCATGTTTGGACCTTGCCACCTCAATGCCCAAAAAATACTTCAGCTTCCCAAGATCCTTAATCTCAAACTCCCAATTTTTTCTTCAATGCATCTCAAGTCATTTCCTGTGACTAGTGACTACAATGTCATTCACATACACTATCAACACTAACACCAATGATCCCCTAATGTTCACAAACAAAGTATGATCAAACTAGGTTTAAATGTACCCAAAACCAATCAATGCACTCCTAAACCGGTCAAACCAAGTTCTAGTGATTGTTTCAATCCATATAAGGACTTCTTTAATTTGCATACATTTCTTTTGCCTATATCACCATAAAAAACCAGTTGAAAGGTCCATGTACACCTCCTACAAGTCTCCATTAAGGAAAACATTCTTCACATCAAGTTGGAAGAGAAGCCAAGAGTAAGTAGTTGCTTAGAGACGGTGCAAAAGTCTCCAAGTAGTCTATCCCACAAGTCTAAGTAAACCCTTTTGCAACCAGCTTTGTCTTGGTGTGAAGTCAAAAATAAAGTGGCATCCATGATGACAAACCGACTTCCCAACATTGGATCATAACACCAATACCCCTTTTGATTTCCTACATAACCGAGGAATATACACTTCTTTGCTTTAGGGTCCAGCTTTGAAACCAAGGATGTGGATAAAGCATACACATCCAAACAACCTCAAAGGAACATGAAACATTTCCCCCTTGGGAAAAAGAAGGTTGAAAGGAATAGTGTATCCAAGAACACAAGAGGCACCTGATTAATCAAGAAGATTGTCATGAGAACCGCATCACTCCAAAACCGAATCGGAACTGTGGAGCTCACCATAATACATCTTGTCATTTCCACAATGTGTTATTCCTTTCTACTACATCATTTTGTTGAGGAGTATATGAAGCAATTGCTCTAATGAATTACTCCATGCTCTAATAAATAGTGTTCCAAGTCTTTTCAAAATATTCTCCAGCATTATTTGATCTTAACACCTTAACTAGTACTCCAAATTACGTCAAAACCATTTGATGAAACAATTGTACCAAGGCAGGTACCTCATCATGAGATCTCATCAAATATGCCCATCAACATCGTGAATAATCATCCACAAACAAGAGAAAATAGTGGAATCCACCCACAGAAGGAAGGAACATGATATAGTCCCTAAACATCGGTATGAACAATATCAAAAACTGAAGAATATATTTTATTTTATTTTATTATCAATAACACAATTCATTAATTATCACAATAATTACAGGGAGGAAGACAAACTTTCTTATCTTCCATCTACATTATGAGCCCCAAGAGAAGAAACAAGAGAGAAAAAGAGAACAGGAGAAGAAAAAATTAGTAGAAAGCTTGTTGAATTAAAAAATATGAAATAAAAGGAGTTTCTTGAAGAAAGAAGGAAGAGATAAGCAGAAGAAGAGAAGTTGAAAAGAAAGGAGAGAAATAATCTAGCCGCCCCCTTCACTTATTATTTATACTAAAAATAATAGAGCAGTACAAAGACAACTATGCCCTTAAAGGGCAGCAAGACATAAAACAGCATATATAAGACACAAAAACATAATAAAATTTGAACTCACATAACTATTGTGGTCCCCACCTCCTATCTAACAACTAACATAAAACATCTACTCATAAAAAACATCATAAAACTGATTAATCTTCAACAAAATTAAATTACATCTGTGCCCAAAACATGGCGTCCCTGTCCACCCCTTGTTTAGCTAACCCATCAGCAAAAGAATTAGCTTACCTTTTCACCCAAACGATTTTAACTTCCATTTCTCAAACCAACCATCTGAATTTCCTCTTCAAATTACTATAACTCCATAAACCACTCTCTTCTTTGTTCAGCCACCCAACCACCACCTCCGAGTCCCCTTCAATTATGAGTTTTATGATATTCATCTCCCTAGCTTTCTAGACACCTTCCATAACTGCGTGGATCTCAGCTCTGAGAGAATCACCCACCCCAATTGGGCCTGAGAACATGGCAGAAACAACCCCATTCTCATCCTTGAAGACACCCCCAATCCCTAATTGTCCGGGGTTCCCTATGCTACTTCCATCAAAGTTTAGTTTTATGAAGCCCGCAGGTGGGGGAGTCCAAAACACACTCACCCCAGCCTTAGTCTAGGTACAGCTAGCAATCTCACCCCACTTCCTCAGCATATCATCCACTGTATATTCTATGAAAAGCTTTAGGAACTTCATCCACTGAATAACCCTTATGTGTATTAAGGCCCTCAACTCTTCAGCACCTCTCTCTACATTAGAGAAGATTTTGGAATTTCCTTCTTCCCACAAAGACCAGCATATTGCACCCCTCAATCCTCTCCACATAGTCCTTCCCCTTTTCATACACCACCTGAAAAAGAAGGATCAAAAAGGCCCTACAAATTTGAAGGAGGAATCCAGGTACACCCAAAAAGAGAGCAAGCCCACTCCAAAATAGACTTTGCAAAGAACACACCAATGAAGGGGCAAACAAGTATTGGGTCTCTTCTTTTGGAGCAAATCACCCGTGTTGATTCTTTCCAGAAAGGCTTCCCAACAAAACTACCAACTTTAGGAGGAATTGGCCTGCACCAAACCTCATTAACAGGGAAACTGGGGGTTACAGGATTGGTGGGCTGGCTTAGTACTTTAAAAGAATATCTACAATATTTTCCAAGTTGACAACCTTCATACTCCAAACTTGACAACTTAACGAAGTCAAATAGCTTTGGAAACAAAAAGCGCAAAGAACCAAAAGAAAAATGCCCTAACCAGTTATGCCAAAGCATAATACGATCCACTGACTTTGACTCTACTCCTACTATTGACATGATGACCCTGATGACTAGGAAGCACATTGAGAATGCATATGCCATTCACATCACAACCACTCCCAATCATCCTCTTTGACTCCAAATCCTACAAAACACAATGACCAAGAGAAAAAAAATACTAAACAATTCAAATTTTTTGTCAAACTATTCATAGATAAAAGATTAGTACTTAGTCTAGGCACATGCAATACAGAAGGCATGGTAATGGTATCAATTATTTTGATGGACCCCTTTCCCAACAATGGGAACATGGAAGCCATCAACTATAAAAACTGAATCTCTACTAGAGTAGAGGTGGTATGAAGAAAAGATGGTGGAAATACCGGTCATATGTTCTGAGGCTCCTATCCAAGGAGATCCCCCCTTACCTGTAGTGGAGGAATAATTTGCAATGGCATATGAACTACCTTATGAGCAAATGAAGTAGTATGACTAGCTCATGGACCACTTGCACCCTGTTGTCCACCCAATGAAGAACTAGAATTAGTTGTATCTCTCTGACTTAGAAACTACCCATGTCTCTCCAACTCAGCCCTAACTGCAACCACTGCAACTGATTCTAAAGAAGTTGTGGTAGGCGGTCCGATTAAGTCACCAATCACTACCATGTTAGCACTCCCCTTTTATTTCTACGTCGAATTGGTATAAGATGTGGATGAAGCTTCCAACAAGTATCTTCGGTCTTAGGCCTCTTACAGTAGTCACAAATCAAGTCCTTCTCGTCCTCCTTCATACTATCACTACCACACTTATCCCTACTAGGCTTAAGTTTAATTGTGCTAACCATAACAGATTGCTTAATATTTAGGTTCCTCATCATCACATTCCTCCTCTCTACTCTAAACACAAAGGCATATGCCTGAGAGAGAGTTACACTACAATGAGAAAGAACATGTTGTGATGCAATATCATACACTGGATTAAGTCTTGCTAGAAACTTAAACACTCTATTCTTCTCTACTAGCTTCTAGTAAGTGGTTGCATCTTTACTGCTCTCCCAAATCATAGTCTCCAAATGGTCTATCTCCTACCACAACGTTTTGAGGGCTAAAAAATAAACTGCAATATATTTATCTCCCTACCTAGTAGCAATCACCTAATTCCTCAACTAGTAAGCCCTAGAAAAATTCTCACTCTATAAGTAAGTCTCTACAACTCCATCCCAAAATTCCCTAGTTGTGTTAGCCCATAGAAAGTTCTCGCTTATATGGGATAACATAGAATTGCACAGCTAGACCATCACCATATAATTCTTCTACACCCATTGAGAAGAGTTGGTCTCAAGTTTCTTCTCTTTTTTTATCAATAACAAAATGTTTTATTAAATAATAATATTTGTGAAACTTTAAGTACAAGAAAGGGGAGGTAAATAATCTTAACTCCCCCACAACAAAGAATAAAGAAGAAAACTAAAAATTAACCCAAAACATAGATTCCTTAAGCGCCCTTAGCTTGGCTAACCCATCAGCCATTGAGTTGGCGCTTCTCTTCACCCAGTTGTACTCCACCTCAATATCCCTACTCAGCCATTTAAATTTTTTCTTTTCATTTCTCTAGCTCCACAAACCATTGTCATCTTCCTTCAACCACCTCCGAGTCCCCTTCAATGACCAAGCATCATATGTTTAATTCTCTTGCTCTTTGGATTCCTTCCAAAACTACTAGAATCTCAGCCCTAAGAGAGTCACCCTCTCCAATTGGACCTGAGAAAATAGCATTAATAATCCCAACCTCATTCCTGAACAACCCCCCAATCCCAGAAAGCCCAAGATTCCTTAAGCTACTACCATCAAAATTTAATTTTATGAATCCAGAAGGAGGGGGACCAAGAAGGTCTAGAGGTCCTCTTACATTGGGTAGAGGTAGCCATTTCTTTCCACTTTCTCAATATGTCAGCCATGGAAAAATCTGAGAATAGCTCCATAGATTTCAGCCAGTGAACTACCCTTAGGTGTATCAATTCAACTAAGTTTTCCATGGTTCTTTCCTTGTCTGAAAAAATTTGTGAGTTTCTCTCTTCCCATATGGACCAACACATTGTCGCCCTAATGCTTCTCCACATGACCTTCCCTCTTTTCTTAGGCCATCTTGAGAACAAAGGAGAGAACAAGCTTTGCACACTCACGGGGGGATTCCAAGTACATCCAAAAAGGGAAAAAACCCACTCCCAAACAGTTTTAGTAACCAAACAAGTAATCATAAAGTGGTAATTTGTTTCCCCATCAGCTTTGCAAAGAATACACCTATTAGAAAGTAAACAGAAATTGGGTATCTTTCTTTGAAGCAAGTCATTTGTGTTTATTCTTTCCAGGAAAGTTTCCCAACAAAAACTACCAACTCGAGGAGGAATGGGTTTGCTCCAAATCTCTTTAACAAGGAAGGACAACCCAAAGGGAGCAGGAGGTTGGAACAAAGTCTCGAAAAACGATGCACAAGAAAAGGAGCCAGAGGAGGAGGGGGTCCAAATTCTGGAGTCATCCTTACTCGGGTCCAGGAAAACATTTTCAAGGATGGCTAGAAAAAACGAAATACAACCCAAATTTGTATCTCTGATTGTCCTTCTCAACCCTAGATTCCACCCAAAAAGCCGGAAGTAGATTATGAAGCAACTAAGAAAGAAGTGGGTTCATTTTTCAAATCTGACAAAGCATACAAAGAGGGAAATTGGTCCATCAGGGATGAATCCCCAACCCAAGGTTGCTCCCAAAATTGGTCATTCTTCGCTTCACCAGTGACATATCCCAATTTTCCACGAGCACCCATGGCCATTTTGGCTAATTGTGACCACTCCAAATAGTTTGTACCATCCAACTTAACTGTAGTGATGGTCCTACCCCAAAAGGATCGCCAGCACCTCCTCCACCTAGTTCCATTTCACCAATAGAGTTGTATTCAACTCCACTGCCCTCCATAATTCCTAGAGCAGTTTAGAAAATCAATTGTAAACAAAACAAAAAAAAATAGCTTATCCCCTTTAAAGACCTTAACCTACCTTCTAGTACCCAGATACCTTTACCCAGAGAGATTCTTATCTTTGCGTGAGCTAATAGAAATAGGAGAAAAGGTTTTCGTTCCCTCCAAAGACTTCAAAAAGCTCCAAAACTTGAAACGCTCCTTTCAGAAAACACCAAGAAGCCTAAAAAATCTTGAGTGCCCTTTCCTACGTCAAAAATAAAGAGCCCTACTACAATCAAGATTCTTCCTCCTTCTCCAATCCTTCCTGATTATGATGATCAACCCAAGATCTGACACAAGGAGTTTTAGATCCACCAAAAAAATCCAAGATTTGGGACCTTTTGAAGTCTTCGATCAGATCTGTAACTCACCATGCAATTGGCTGATCTAGGGATGCATGATGGAAGACTCAAAAATCTTGTAAAGTGGCTCTAATACCAAGTAGAAAACTCAGAACTGCAACCTGATTTGATAACAATGATTAGAAAGAATAAAATACTTGGGTGAGCACTCAACCCCTAAAAGACTGTTTCCCTTCTCTCTATTCCATCTCCCTCTTTAAAAAGAAACCCATTTCTTGGTTCCTCCCCCCCCCCCGGTTTTCCCTTTGGCTTTAAATTGGGATTTTGGGTTTCGGAGAGGGTTATGGGATGAAGAATTTCATTGTGCCTCAGAGTTGTTGTTGCTTCTAGATTTAGTGTGCCTAGACCCCACTAACCCAGACAAAAGAGTCTGGGCTATAAACCCGGTTGGCTCTTTCACTTGAGCATCTTTCTTTAAAGCCCTTTGCTCTAACCCTTCCTCTCAGATCTTCCCTGTTAAAGAGGTTTGGTCAAGGCCAATACCCCCCAAAATAGCAATGTTCTATTGGGAAGCCTATTATGGTAAGATCAATACTGTGGAAAACTTGCAAAAGAAGAAACTTCTTTTGTGTTTGTCCCCAAATTGGTGCTTTATGTGTAAAGTGAAGGGTGAGGACTGACCATTTGTTGATATTGTGCTTCTTTACTGCCAATATTTGGAACTGGGTTGTTTCTTTATTTGGGTGCAGGTGAAACTTGCCCTCTGAAGTAAAGCTATTGTTCACTCCGGCTACTCTTGGGAGATTGACAAAAAGAGGGAAAATAATGTGGAAATGTATCAAAGCCACTACCTTGTGGATTTTATGGGAGGAGAGAAATGCTAGAATATTTCAAGAAAAGGAAATAAGTCTTGCTGAAGTCAAGGAATGTATATTGGCAAAGACAATTTCATGGCTGAAATCTTCACAATTGTTGGTAGATTTCTCCTTTGATGACTTAAGGAGAAATTGGGAAGCAGTGGCTTCTACAGTCTCCACCAAGAACAAATTACAAGTTGAATGGAAACCCCCACCGGATGGAGTGGTAAAATTGAATTTTGATGGCAGCTGCCAAAGGTAACCCAGGGCCATCTGGAATTGGTGGAATTCTGAGAGATAAAGACAGCAATATGTTGTCTCTTTTCTCAGGACCAGTGGATGAAGGTGATTCTGTAAGGGCAGAGCTACTAGCAGCAGTACAAGGTATACAGATGGCTAGTCAATTAGGAGTGAACAATTTGTTAGTAGTCTCCTTAGTAGTGGGCTGGCTGAATAGCCCAGACACAGTTTGTTGGGGCTATAGGGATCTGTTAAAGAAAGTTAAATGGATGACAAGAAACACAACTGTTAGGTTCCAGTGGGTTAACAGATCAGTAAATGCAATGGCTGATTCTCTGGCCAAGCAAGGGGTGTCAAGGGGTGATCTGTTTTGGGCTACTTTGTAATTTGTATCTCAGGTTTGGGCATGTTTAGTGTTTATGATTCAGTACTTGGGGGAGGTAACATCTCGTGCCTCTTCCTAGGCTGCTTGTATTTCTGATATTTATTTCAATCATTTATCAAAAAAATATGTGAATGCAAATTGCAATTTTTGTTGTTTCAGCTTTTGCCTTATTTTGTTTGTTTGCATTCATAGATGAAGCAGGGGAAAAACATGAAGCAAGCTAAGTGAACCAGAACCTGCATTCTTCTCATGTGCACTAATGCATTTGCGTCATAAATGAAATTGCACTACAAATAAATGGAGCCTTTGTGTTTTTGTATACATATCCACAATCATGTGGACAATGTCTCATCCTCCTTTACTTTCACATTTCTCATATATTTAATGAACTTTCCCATTATATCAGCCAAAAATGGATGGTTAACTTGGCACTTGCATTACCCTAAAACTGGGAAGGCATCAACCTTCTCAGTAACTTTACGAACCGCCCTATCTGCACTCCAATCATTTTTCAACCACAACCTCCCAGTAATCATGGAAGTTAATCAAAAACTTCCGCTTTTTATTTGTCTTATAATTGTTAGTGAAGAAATTATTAAGGAGGTTATGAGCTCTTTAATGGCTGAAGCTAAAGCTGGGTTGATTAGCATAACCTTAAGTACTATATCCATTTAATTAGAGTGTCCACTAAAAGACAAAGCAATAAGTCATTCAGTTCAGCCACTTCACCCATTATCAAACAGCCCCCAAGGAAAAAGTATTTGAGAACGCTTAAAACTACACATGTTTACTTCACTAAGGGAATGCTTTGGTTAAAGGAAATTCATCTAATACCATGAGCCAGTGCATGGATTGTGATTTACACCCTTGGAAGTTTGATCTTTACCTAAATGAGATTAAACACTCTCTCCTTGTTTCCAGTTCATCTCAAGTGGATACCTAAGGATATAAATGTTACCGTTAATGGCCTAGACAATCCGGGTGTGGGAAGGGTATAAAGCTCAATGCCTACATGAATTTTTGTTATTGAGAGATGGGGCTTTAAAGTATTTTTGCTTTGTTTTTTTACATCCTCGTATGTAAATTTTAGGCACTATCAATTAAGGTTGTGTTTGGTACCATTGCTCTTTCTACCCAAAATGTTTCAGTTGATCAATACAAATTGGCATACAACTGTTATTTGAGGCTGTTTATAGTTGAAATTGAAAACAGGCGTACCTTAAAAATGTATGACTCTTTGCTCAATGGGGACAAAACCTAATCAGTCTACCTAAAGTTACTCTTATATGTGATGTGACAACAAAACATATCTCTCACTAATTCATATTGATCAACCCAAAACCTTTCAAGTAGAAACAAGTATACAAAACACAACCTAAGTATTCATTAACAGAGAAAGAGGTAGGGAGGGAGTGGGGGATAGAGAGAGAGAGAGATAATTGAAAATGGAAATATTTCAATTTTCATGAAGAAAGCATAGAGAGCACGAAAATAACACATTTTAGTTGTTTAAATGAACACATTAAGTTCCTGGTAGACAGTAAGAACTAGGGGTGTCCACATTTTAGTTAACCTAACCATGGCCTTTTTTTTGTAAACCAAACCGGTGGTACCAGTTTTTCCATTTCTCCAAACCAGTACCACTGGTTAACCAGTCCACCGGTTTTGGTTTTTGACCGGTTTGGTTCTTCGGTTTTTTATATTTATAATATATATTATATAAATATATGTATAATATTATATTATAAATAATAAATAACATATAATATATTATAAATAATTTAAAAATATATAATATACATAGTATATTTATAAATAGATCATTATAAATATAATATAAGTATAAATGTATATATAATGAATATATATATTTACATATAATATATAGAAAATATGTGACATATGTTCAAAATATATATAATATACATATAAATATATATACCGGTCGGTTCGTTTAACCGCCGTTTTTTTGTAGGTTAACCGAAAATCTTTGGTTTTTCAAAAATTCTGAATCGAAACCGAACCGATCGGTTCGGTTAACCGCATTTTGCAGTTCGGTTTTCTCGGTTTGGTTCGGTCTTTTGGTTTTTCATGGACACCCCTAGTAAGAACTATTAAGATCAACATTTATGAAATAAAGGAAACATAGTGGCAATAGAGGTCTTACAGGGATGCGATTGTCAGAATTGTCAAACACTATCTCCACAAAAGCAGATAACACTTGGTGACCTGCGCCTTCCTATTCAATTGGATATTCAAAAGCAAGTATGGATATTAGCACCAAGAATCTATGAAATAACAGAAGAACAGACAGGGCATCCAGGAAATAAATAATTCAATGAGCAATACATACATGGAGAAGGGCATGTCTATCTTCACTGCGAAGATTCTGGAAAAGGTCGCTGAGTACAAAACGTATTGCTAAGGAGGAAAAACCACGAAATACGAATTAATCTTAAACCAGTCTCTCTGCTTTGGATTTTAAGATAGGTAAATTAAAAAAAAAAAAAAAAAACATCGAATGCTGTTCAGTTCTAGGTTACATACCATGGAAAAAATTTGTCTTCCCGGACCCATTTGCTCCAACTATGGAAACATTGCAACACCAGTCATGTCAGAAGAACATAAACAATAACACCAATAGCATTGGAATACTTAAAGAACCAACATTTATATGGACATCACTAGCATGCTTATGTAAATTAAGAAATAAGAACAATAATGAAGAAGAGCAAAATCATTACCTACACAATTAACTTTTGGACTGAATGGTTCTGTAGCAATTTGCTCTCGGTAACTCTTGAAGCCCTCGATGATAACCTGGTTTTCGAAATTTAAAACAAATTCAGCAAATAACTAACATGAAAGTCAATTAACGCAAACAAACTGCATAAGTAATCTGCTAAGATTACCTGCTTTATGTACATCCTGAAAACGAAACATGAAAGTTCCTTCAACCCCTGTAAAAGTAATACTGAAAAAACATGTGAAATGAAGAATAGCGCAGTGTATGCTGAAAAAACTGAGGGAGAAAGTCCCTAGGGTTCTGCGAACAAAAAATCTAGCTCAAACAGAATAACGGAAGAATTGCATTTCTGAAATTAGGGTTTCAATTATACAGGAAGAAGTAGCGTATGGAAATCAAACACTGGCTAATTGCAGCTGTTGATGCTGCTCTTCTGCTGAAATTAACAAAGCGCGGGAAAATGAAAATCCGAGAAAAGGAGCGCGGGAAATGAACAAAACGATAACGTGGGTTGACGCGGAAAGCGCGGAAGGAGTAAGGGAATGAGACGGCGAAGCGTTCGGAGAAAGAGGAGGAAATTCTTAAGCCTACCTATGTGGAATTAACCTCCTAGAGCGAGAAGCAGCTTAGGCAAGTGTCGGAGTCACCAGCGGTGGGTTTTGGGCGGGGCTCTTTGGCTGGAGCTGAAACGTTGGATCTGCAGTGACCGATGCGCGGTTTGGGAGGGATTTGAGGATTTCGTGCGGGGACATTTTAGAATTAAGATGTGGGGCCCACACGAAAAGCATTTAAATAATGTTTGATGAAAAATCCGGAGAGCCAATTTTAATCATCGTACAGCTGTTTAAGCGGCTTTCCGGACAAGCCTCTACCAATAACTTCTTTAAGGCAACCGAAACAAAGCAGTTGCGTAATAATGATGGCTAGTAACTAGTAAGACAGGAAAAGTCGCATGAGTTAAACATCATGTCCCTTACTTGTCATGTGGAGATGTTCCAATACACGGTTGGATTGTACTGTAAAACATTTTTTAGAAACATTTTATGGGGGGCAGATGTCAAATCGCATATGTGGCCGCTACATGCTAAAGGCTCTTGTTCTTAGGCCTCTTTAAGTGAAGATGCATTTCTAAGGCAAATCGGGTCGAAACCCATAAGGTGTTTGGAATGGATAATGATCCTCTTGTGAGATTTCTGCAAATCACTGATGTCTCACGAATCAGAGAAATTGTTTGTTTATCATTGTTGTCATGTCATCCAATTCGTGAGAAATACACTGAGTTTTGTTTCATAATAATTATTAATAATGATTTTAATTTTATAAGAACTATTTCTCCTATCCAGATGCCACGTCATTCAATAAATCATAACCCTGAAATAGATAAATCATGGAAAATGGCAATTCCTCCTTTTTCAGCCCCATTTTTTATAATTAATTTCTAACCAATTTGCTGATTTCTTATAAATCAGCCAACCAAATTACAAATTAATTAACAGTTTCTGAAACACTAATGTGGCACCAAATACAGCCTTAGTCCATCTTAGAGATGTCAATGGGTCGGGTTTGGCATGGGTTTGCCTCAACCCTAACCTAGCCTTAAAAACACATAATTTTTTAACCCGACCCAACTTGATTCGTAGCATTTCAATTATATTTTTTTGACATGTTTTGAATGCCTAAAATCCATTAATTTAAGTTAGATAATTGTTCTATATAATTTAAGATGTCACTTTTCCATTAAAAAAATCAAAATCAATATGTAAATAAATCTTAAATTTTAAAGATATAGAGTTAGAATTCAAAAAATTACAATAATACTTTGTATATATGTAGGGTATCATGACCTAGCGAGGCAGGTCAGCCAAAACCCGAACCCAATTCGGGCTGAATAATCAAAACCCTAACCTAACCCTAAAACCAAATATATTGACCCTAACCTTACCCTACAAGGTTGGGTCAAGTCGGATTTACTATTTAACCCGACCCATTTACATTTCTAGTCCATCTCTTTTAATTAAATATACTCATGTACTAGGTTCATGCTTGCCTCTTCCCAAAATTTTGAATGGGCCTACCCCGAAGTGTGAGCCGATACAGTATAAATTCATGCCAGAAGCCCGACCCATGAACAGGTATAGTTCAAATATACATGTGTGTAAATATTGTGTTCTCATTGGCTTGGATTGTTGTTACATAAAACACAATTTTGTAGGCTTGTGGGCCCAGAAGCCCATCCCATGAACATGTATAGTTCAAATATACATGTGTGTAAATAATGTTCTAATTGGCTTGGATTGTCGTTACATAAAACACAATTTTGTAGGCTTTGAGCTTTAACTTGGAGAGAGAGGAGGGAGAGAGGTGAATAGCAATTTAGATTGTTTTTTAAAGGCATTCTATTTGTTCAGTTTTTTTTTTCTATTGGGTGCCATGCACCATTAATAACTCCCCCCTTGTTCTACGTTGACGCTAGAACAAAACCACCTAACACACCAACGAACCAGCCCTCAGTTGGTCTATTTGTTCACAAGTTAAAAATCAATATGCCAAGTGCTAAAAACCGCACTAGTCAATATTCACCTAGCAATTGGCAACCTTCCAATTAAGGTGTTGGATTCCCATAGAACCACAATGTCACAGGGCTAGTCGGCGAGGCCCCACACAATGCTTAATTGGGTCAAGTATGCCTATGAAAGCAAGTAATAACACACAAAAGGCAACAAATAATGCAAACTAATTAGTAAAAAATGCTACTTGTATTGCATAGACGAATGGCAAGCACAAACGCACAAGTTTGTATCAAGGGGACCCCGTACTTAACCTTTACACAATATTGGCACACTCGACTACCTATCTCCCCTCAAAGAGTAAATTAAGCTTTTGGGGGAGTGACACAATGAAACATCAAAGTGGTGAAAAAAAAATCATACTATATAATTATAGTATTGCCATTGGCAATCCCCCCTTACAAAATACATAAATAGCCCCACCCAAGACACACCTATGACATGTTGAAGGTGTGCTGCAGGCATGGTGAATGGCACTCGTGGGCATGGTGAAGAGTTCAATTGTGATAATCTTCCCCATTCAATTTAGTCATCGTCCTCGAAGATTGGCATCTGCTTGTTGTATAGATCCACTGTTGGAAAAGGAGGATTCTTTGACTGCTTCATGAACTATGTTTCTTCCAAGGCATGGGCATAGGGTTGGGTGGACAGCTTGAAGATGCTCATCGTGTTGGGAAAACCTATAGCTAAGTCCCAAAGAATGTCCCTTATTGGCTGCTTCAATGTAAGATATCAGGCGTTCCAGTTTGAATGGTATGAAAAGTTAAGGCCAATGTTGGGTCAAAATGATGGTTTAGATGTTTGGGGTATTGGTTCCCATGGATGTTATCCCAATGACAATTCCTCGCAGGTTTAATGTGGTGATTGGTTTGAGGCAAGGCAAGGGTGTAGACCCTAATATGATTGGGTTGCACTCGCTCTCCCCAATTGACATAGTAGTAGGTGCGATCATTGTTGGTGGCGGCTTGAGTTTTCTATTGAGCTTGATGATTGAAGGCAGGTGTGGTGGCGGTTGCTGCTGAAGTGCTAAGGATGATTTGCTCAACGATTGCATGCAATCATTGTAACCATGCAATGTGAACGATCATCTATGATAAGTATGGTGTTGATATGTGGAGCTAGTGCCACCTTTGCCTATAGCATAAAGTCCATGCCTAGGACCACATCAAAATCGTTCATGTGAATGACAGAAAGATCAATCTCTCCATCCCAGGTGCTGACTTGTTTGATTGGTCTAGTACCTGTATTGACAGCTTTGAACCACATTGGCTCCTTTGAAATGGCCAAGTTAAGTTTATTGTCCTATGCAATTGATATGAAGTTTGTGAGTGGCCCTTGTGTCAATTAGGGCCTTGGTTGGCCTCCCGCCAAGGTTTATGTCAACATAGCCCTCTCTTGACTGTGACGGGCTACTTGGAGGTAGCCCATTTTTTCATCATGCCATTAAAAAGTTGAAGGGCATCCACTCTTGGTGCCTGGGCACTCCATTCCCCATTGCTCTACTCATCATCACTAAGTTTGGCAATAAGAGCATTTAGCTTCTCTTGCTTTGGGCAATACTTTATCAAGTGCTCATCCCTATAAATGTAGCACATGGGATGATGGGTTGGTCTCCTTGGGTATATGCTGTTGTAAGAGCTTCAATTTCCATGTGGTTGCTTCTCCTTTTGGTACTTTGGTGGCTGATGTTGGTAAGGCTGCTTATCCGATGGAGACTTCGATTGCTTGTCTCCCCCACTAAAATTTGAGGTGCATGGACTAGCAGGCTTAGCAGCTTCATCATTCGACAGTATCATTCCATCGAGTTGTTCAGCCACTGCCATGGCAGTTGCAAGGTCTTGAACACCTCTTTGTTGGAGCTCTAGTTCCGCCCATGGTTGTAGCCCATTCATGAAGTTGAATAAAAAAGTATTTATTAGACATGTTGGTGATCTCCAAGGCAAGAGTCGTTAACTCCTTGACATAGTTGTGGTGGGAGTCACCGTGCTTGAGGGACTTCATCCTTCGACGAGCAAATAACTTCATGTTCTATGGGTAGAACTGTCTCTTCAACTATCGCTTGAAATCGACCCAAGTGTTGATGGTGCACGTACCTCGTTCAATGTTAATACATCTTATGTGCCACCACAACATGGCAACATCAGTCAAATACATTTTGTAGTTGTGTGTACCTGGGTCATCTCATCATTGATGTTGGTTGTTGCAATATATTGTTCCATCTGCCATAGAAAATTGTCAAGCTCATGTGTATTGCATGTTTTATGATAGGGGATTAGCTCCCTAATCCTGATGTGTGAAGGAGTGTGCATAGTGGAGGTGCTGGTTGGATTAACAACGGCTCTCTTCAGGATTGCACACTCTACCTTGAGTTTATCTAGCTGAACTTGGACATTGGAGGAGGTATACAAGTATGACTTCATGACAGCCCACTCTTCTTTAATTTAATTTATTTGGGGCTGGATGGTCATAGGGGAGGATATGGTCCTCCTCCATGTTGCCCACTCGCTTTTCATTTCATCGAGTTAGGTTTGAAGACTATCAAGTTTGTCTTGGATGTGCGAGTTTGATGATATTTGCACGTGGTGCTACAAACTTCCTTGAGCGTGCCATTGAGTATGTTGCATACCTTGTCCACAACATCGCTTAGGCGGCTTTCCACTTTCACCAACGCATTCTCCATGGCTTCCATGTTTTGATGGAGCTCGTCTACCTAATTTCGCATCTCATATATGGTGGCTTCACAACGTAGCATGCACAAGTCAACGACTTCGTACTTGTCAGTAGATTTCTCACACTTGCTAGGTATTGGTGCTCGGGCCTTCAGTGATTTGTCTTTGGCGGTGTCATCCGTGGGTGCATCGTCATATGGGGAGAGTCCATGCTCAATCTCCTCCATGATGTCCCTGTTGTGCTTCATGAGCTCATGCTCTGATACCAAGTGTCATAGGGCTAGTCAGCAAGGCCTCGTGCGACGTTCTATTGGGTCGAGTAAGCCTATGAAAGCAAGCAATAACACACGAAAGGCAACGCATAATGCACACGAATTAGTAAAAGGGCTCATTGTATTGGCACACTCGACTATCTATCTCCCCTCAAATAGTAAGTTAAGCCTTTTTGTGGAATGTCAAAATGAAACATCAAAATGCTGAAAATCATATTACATAATTACAGTATTGCTATTGGCGTCCCCCCTTACAAAATACATAGATAGCCCCATCCAAGACAAACTCATGACACATTGAAGACATGTTGTAGGCATGGTGGATGGCACTTGTGGGAGTGGTGAAGAGTTCACTTGTGACAACATGCTTT
The DNA here is from genome assembly GCF_055504915.1 of Nelumbo nucifera. NCBI lineage: Eukaryota > Viridiplantae > Streptophyta > Magnoliopsida > Proteales > Nelumbonaceae > Nelumbo > Nelumbo nucifera. Next base: position 24,973,483 of record NC_142650.1, read on the forward strand.
TTGTGGTGTGGTGAGTAGGCTTTCAAGTGCACGTTGCTCTGTTTCACTAGGGAACCTTCAATTCCCCTACCCCCCGGAAAAAAAAAAAGAAACATCAAGTTGTGATCAATTTGATAATTAGTTGAAATGAATGATTTAAGGGGGTTTTATAGATTCCTCTACCTTAAATTTTTGTATATGTTTGTATGGCTGGAAATATTTAGTACTTTGAGATTTTGTTTGGGAAGAATGCAAATGTAAATATATAATACAAACTCAAGGTTTAGAAATGCCTCATTCAAGGTTTTGTTATAAACATATTTGTATTTTGCACTAATCCCCAAACTAAGCATCAAAGGTGCCAATTGGCTAGTTTGTGAGGTATTTGACTAGTCATAACAAACACTTGGGGATTGAGTTCCACCTTGCATGAATTTTTTTTTTTGTGTGTGTGTTTCTCTCTTTTTTTTTTTTTTTTGGGGGGGGGGGAGGGGGTATGGGTACTTGATGCAACCAGAGATGCTTTAGTCTTTTTGAAGGGCATTTTTTGTAGTTCAACTATGGTTAGGGTTGTAATCGGACCGAATTCGACAAAATATGAGTTTGATCCGATTATTGAAAACTTACATCTAAAAGCCCATTATGATTTGAAGATATCGGATTCAAATTCGAACCCAGGCAAACTTTGATCAGTTATGGATCTAATATGACACTTTAATCAATTAAAATACAAAAGAAAGTTAATTATTTTTAAACTTTCATATATAATAAATTAATGTAAATGTAACATAAAGCATTTGTTATATAAATATAATATAATATTCAATATATATATATATATATACATATATATATATATATATATATATATGTGTGTGTACAATTTTAAATATAATTGATGATGGGTGATTTGTCCCTCTAGTGACAATATGACATGTGGCACTCTGGAACCGTCTCATGACACCTTAGCGCCATGTAGGCAACTTTAGAAACACTCCGGGCGCACCTCGCTTGCCTTAGTTGTCTTAGCACCACCTCGATAGGGTCGACATGCAAACATCTCAACAAGGCGAGGTCGACTTAAGAGGCAACTTATTTTATGCTAAACTGATTGAGACTCGAATGACAATCTGCATGATGTGGCGGCTAACCTCCTCTATGCGTGGGCTATTGTTTTTGAATCCTTTGGGATCATGTCGCCTCATCGATGGACCTAACTCCTGCTTTGCCCACTTTGGAGGCAACCGTATAAGCTTCATCGCTTTACGCAGAAGCCGTCTCTAAGTGTGAAACCACCTCCAAACGAGGCAGGCTGGTGATCTCAAACATGCTAGATGAAGCCCACGACAATCTACGTCTATATAAAGGCATCTCATTCATTAAAGAATGAACACACAATTTATCTCTCAATCACTCTTGCACTTTCACTTTTTAAGCATCTAGACGCTCTTTACTAACTTAAGCATCAGAGTGCCCACCCCCGGGTACTTTGAGTTATGTCTTCCTGCAGCTCGGCTAGCTGACCTCGTTAGCCCAACGTCCAAGCTGTCCTCCAGTAGGGAGCACCATATCACGCACCATCGATAATCATATAAAGTTTACATATTAAAATCAATAAACATTATAGTATATTTAGTTTTGGATTTTAATCAGATTGAATGGTGTCAACTCTAAATCTAATATGATTATTCATCAGGTGTAAATTCCAAATTATGAATCCAATTCGATTACATAAACACATCATCCATATCCAAGATAATCAGATTGGATGTCATATCCGGCCTTGGATTTTTCGGGTATCATTGACAGGACTAACTATGGTGCTTTCATTAACATTGAATGCACATTAAGTCCAAATATCAACCAACCATGCTATAAGTCTCACACCTTTCATTGATCCATGTTTTACAAAGTGTATTTTTACATTTAGTAAGGAGTACTCACCAACATGTTCAACTAGTCATGTCTTTTGCACAATGGATGCACCATAGATTTTGCTTTTCTTTTTTTTTATTTTTCAATTGTTGTTGAATCATCTAACCACGATACATTTGATTGAAATCAAGCTTTAATACAAAATATAATAATCTAAACACATGGTTAATATGTATACTTATCAAACACTTAAAAAAAAACGAAGAAATTCAGAGTCCAAGGGGTGCTCACCAATGTGGATGTACCAATCATGTGCCTAGTACCCATTGAGTTGTTTCTACATTGTTTATACATTACATTAGACGATAACTTGCCACATAAGTTCCATTTGGGAAGAGTGCAAATAGAAATATGCATAGTCCAAAAACGAAGAAATTCAGAGTCTAAGGGGTGCTCACCAATGTGGATGTACCAATCATGTTGCCCAGTACCCATTAAGTTGTTTCTACATTGCTTATACATCACATTAGATGATAACTTGCCACATAAGCTCCATTTGGGAAGAGTACAGATACAAATATGCATAGTCCAAAACCTTGTACACGGTATTCATAAACCTTGTATTTGCACTCCTTCCAAACTGTGCCATAATAAAATAATTATTTAGGCTCAGTTTGGAAGGAGTACAAATACAAATATGTAAAGTGCAAAACCTTGAATTTTATAATATTTTGTATGCATTTATACTGCACATATTTGTATTTGTACTCTTTCCAAACTAAGCCTTAAAGACATAGCAAACAGCCCAAATTTTTATTTGTGTTTTCCCCAACAATAGCTCAAAGTGCCATTTCAACCAATCAAAGAAATCGCAATCTTTAATTTGAACAATTTCTCCTTATTCATGAAACCAAATGTCTCGATGTAGGAGGCTCGACATTAATTGGATTGAGAAAGTTTTGGGCCGAGAAAGGTGGGGTGGACATATAGGATAGCCGGATATGCATAACAGAGAAAATTTATATACAAGATAAATGCATTTTTTTCTTTATTAAAAATACAAACCCATGACCCGCATGAATGTCAATCCCCATTAGTCTCCCTTGGCATGCGATAGAATAGGAGGGGTTTCGGTTTACCATACCAAAAAGGAGAACAGTAATGGCTTAAGGTTGTGTTTGATACACTTTTACTAACATTTTAGGTTGGCCAACACAAGTTTTATAAGAATATATATTACCACAAATGGTTTGAATTATCAATTCAACATTATGGTACCATTGCTGCTTCTTTAGGAATACATAATATTTGGTGTTTATTTTATAAATGCCAACACTTAATCCAATATTTATACTTTTTTCGGTAGAAGTGGTTATCTGATGTGATGTGACAGACAAATTTTCAAACATTTGTATTGAACAATACAAAACGCTGCAAGTAGAAGTGATAATGGTACTAAATACAACATTAGTTGAGATATCAAGTGCCTCTAGTGTGGTGATGACCCAGTAGTCAGTATGGTCACTTGGTGTCCTCTCTAATTTGGAGGCACGGATCAATACAAATAGAAATGGCAATGGTGTACCAAATACCCTCATGTTCACCCGGCTCTGCATCCACCTAATGACCTTGTAATGTGTAGCATGACAATACCACAAAGAGAGAGAGAGAGCTCTTATAGGGCAGAAGCAATTAAGCAACTCCCTAAGTATCATTTTGTCCGTTGGACATACAACTTACAATTTCCATTTACAATGTTTAATCAACCTCCAGCGACGAGACAATGAGAATGGAAGGACTCTGAACTTATCATATATACAAATCGTGGAAGTTAAAAGAAGGAAACCCATTTTAATTGTAGTTTAATCAGTCCCCAGTTAATAATTTACAATTTACAAAGCTGTGGTATGACTACTGGATTGGCAGATCAATAAGCAACACCTCCAGAAAAACCATCTCCATCATGAAGTAGGCTCTCTGTCAACCAATAACCGTCCCAAGAACCACCGACCCTCTGCCAATGAGAAGGAACAAGCGTTTGCTTTGTCAAAACGCAGTGAATGTGTTCAAGCATATACTAAAACAAGTAATATGCTATATATTTTATTCCGAAGAAGCAAAAATTGGGTTGGGTCAATTCCTTGTTGGCATAGTTAGCATTGCAATTATGTCATATCATCAATTTCCCGTGCTCTTTGCAAGACAATAAGGTCATGACCAATTATTGATTTCATTAGTTGGCTTGATGTGGATATTCAAGAGAAATTATTCATATGGACACGAAGCTTGCAATCTGTAACCTTTCATATCATAAATTTGCTCAACAATTCACTTTCATAAAAACATTGAAAACTTAATTGAATTGCATAGGCTCATTATCAGATGAATTTTCCAACTATTGGGGCATTTAACTTGCTTCTGTTTTTGGTTTTGACATCACGTGGTAAAGATCTTTACGTTCTTTGAATTTCATGTCTAGGCCTTGGGATATTTCCTCATACGAGGACCTGCTCCTCATATTGAAAGATTTGAATCTGAGTTAATATCCATGCCATCTGTGTAATGCTTATGCATGAACAAGGGTTATAATAGAAATATACTGGGAAAATCGAGTTCATCTCATCAACTAAACATTTTTTATAATAAGAAAGTGATAGATGGTAACCGAAAAACAAAAAAATCATTTCTAACAGTGGCAGACTGTTTTGAAAGCACATCATATAAGGAACTATTATGAGAAAATGGAGTGTCATTTTTATGAAGACAGCTATCATGAGAAGAAGGCAAAGCAAGCAAACCTGAACCATTGTAAATTGGAATATCTCTTCTTCCTCTGGACGCGATCCTCGTATCCAAACCCGCTGCTTGAACCGATTCTATTTAAGAGCCACATGTACACCAGGCAATTTGAGAGACCAACATAGAAAAGGCTTACAAAAGTGCCATCAAGGCATTGGGACTTAGGCATCAAAGTTATCTATTAATCCAATTTGGTTGCCAAGTTATATTGCTTATTTACCTCTTTTACCCACAAACTGCTCAAGATCTTTCTTTCTTTGTGACCAAGCAAAACTCGGTATGTTGAATGGTGGAAAATCCGCCTAAACCGCTCAAACTGCATGAAAGGCAAGAAAGTCTCCCATAAAAATTAGCAGTGGTTACAAAAAATTACATGCTTAAGGTTTCAGAAAGCTCACTAACCTGTCCCAAATCAAAGAAGGGCCCAAAATAGGTGGAGCGTTCAAAAGGATCAAAACCAGCAAACTGTTGTAGAAAATCCATATAGCATTCAGATTGTGAGTCCAAGTCAGGCAGTGAAAAACACAAGATTGGGTTGTACCACTTGATCTAGACATTACCCTATACATCACTTCCACCCCATAATCTTGACGAGGTTGGTCATTGTATTTCAATGCATCAAGCTGGTATTGTACTGCTTCTTCTGCACTAAACTAAAATAAGAGACCAAGGTAGATCGATATGTTATATAGATGCAATAGCAATGGTTGGTACACATTCTGAAATCCAGAATCTTACATTTAATCTTGGGCCAAAAGGCCTTTTCCTGCGAGACTCGAGCCTGCAATAGGTAAGAAACTCTAATAAGCTAAAAGTAGACGGGTATTATTTTCACAAATCAAGGATGATTTCTATCAAAGGGTGTGGATGCTCAGTGTAATGGTTGATACTAGCAAGAAGATTTGCCCAATTAAAGCAGTGTGTGCCCCCACCTAGGACCAAGTCCTATATTCAGGTGGTAACATTAACATTGACTAGTCACTTAACTAGACTGTGCATGAGAGAGAGAGAGAGAAAGAACAAAACTAAGTTATAGTCATGTGGGGGGGATTTTCCACTAAAAGATCTTTCTCTTGTCATGTTTTTTATTTCTTCCTACAAAGTAAGAGCTGTTTCTTATTTTGTATCCACCTCAAACCTCGAGATTTCTTGGGACTTCAGCCTCAAGAGAGGGCCAAGGGATTTGTTGAAACCCCTTAGCTGATAATCTACTTAGTTCACTCGAGAGTGACTTTTTAGACTCTTCCATGTCCAATAGGATAGTGTGGACTGCTAATCCTTTAGGAGTAGTCACTTGTACTTCATTCCTAAGTTCTTTTTTCTCCTCCTCGCCCCTCACAAACTTTTTTTGATGAAAGCAATTTAGAGTAGACCAGTCCCACCCAAGATTAGGGCCTTTTTCTATGAGGAATTTCATATGAAGATCAACACTCAATAAAATCTCCAAAAGAGGAGGCACAACTGGTGTTTATCTCCACACATTTGGTTATCTTTGTTATGCGAGGAGATAATATACAATCACTTGCTAATCTATTGTCCATTTGTTGCTAGTATTTGGGGGTGGTTTTTTCTCTCTCATTGGATATAGGTGGACACCGCATGGATATGGAGATTTATTCAATGCTTGTTTCTTCTTGCCTCCGCAATGAGGAGGAAAATTTGTATTGAGAAGCACTAGGATCACAAGGTCCACAACTCTTTAGACTGTTTGGGGGGAGAGGAATAATAGAATCTTCAAGGGAAGGCACAAACCAAGGAATCTATCATTGAAACATTAAGCAGAACATTAGGTAAAGACCTTGAGGATCTTTTTCCCCTGCATGCGAGATGAATTGGGAGAGGATGGTGGTGTATAGCACCATCATCGATATCTAGATCTGTCTTGTCGAATAGCAGTCATCAAGTGAGCTCACATCAAAATAAATTTGATGGCTGTAGCATGGGAAATCCTAGGCTACCAGGCATAGGAGTGGTGTCTAGAGACATCCATGAGACCATTTTATCCATTTTCTCAAGTCCAATGGGATATTGGAACCCCACAAGAGTCAAATTGTTAGCTGTCTTACATGGTTTGAGGCTGGTAAAGTGCTTGATCTTAGGGATACAATGATTGAGGAAGACTCCAAGGTAGTTGTGGACTACATTAAGGGAAAAAATCAGGAATCATGGCAGTATAGACATGTTATGAGGGATATTAGAAGCTTGGGCAGGGTCTTGGGAGACAACTTATTATCCAAGAGAAGCTAATTTCTTGGTGAAGTTTTGGGAAGACTTGTGGTGGGTGGACTCTCCTCTCTGTCTTTCTTTCCCTAGAATTTACAGCCTATCCACTTTCAAACATAGAACAATTGCTGAAATGGTATCCAGAGAAGGGTTTGGGCTAGCCTGCGACTTAGGTATGAGAAGGATTTTGAGAGATCCTGAAACTTGTGAATTAATCCCTTCGCTTGAACTTCTCCAAAATGTCCAGGCTTTCTCTGAAGGTTGTGATGAGAGGATTTGGATTCCCAATGATAAAGGCTCCTACTCTTGTGCTTCCTTCTTCAAAACTTTGATTCCCTTTGTTGATCCTCAACCCTTTCCTTCCAGAGAGTTGTGGTCCAGTCCAATTCCTCTAAAAGTAAAGATGTTTTGTTGGAAAGCTACCAACCAAATCTAACACCTCTGAAAGGCTCCAAAGGGTGGAACATTTGGTATCTTTCACCTCATCTGTGTGTCTTTTCTCTGAAGAATGGGGTGTCTACTAACTACCTCTTGTTGCAATGCCCTTTTGCACAGCAGGTTTGGCAGCATTTCTTTTCATTGGTGGGTAAGATTTGGTGTGCACCAAGCGAGGTGGTGAATTTTTTCAAGACAGATTTCCTGTGATTCTCTACTAGGAGGCAAAAAATACTTTGGCAATGCTTGAGAGGTGCAATTCTGTGGGGACTGTGGTGTGAAAAGAATGCTATACTTTTTGAGGAAATTCACAAATCAGTTGAAGAGGTTATAGAGATCACTCTAATCAGGGTGGCACATTGGGTGCTGGTGACAGAGGAGTTCAAAGAAGTTTCCTTAAATGATTTATTGAGGGGATGGCAAACAGTGGCTGGTTTCCAAATGAGCAAACTGAAAACTTTTCTGGTTTGATCTCCTCCTGCAGAAGGTTTAATCAAATTCAATTTTGATGGGTGTTGCCTAGGGAATCCAGGACCCTCAGGGGTGGGGGTGTGAGAGATCAGCATGGTAATACTCTTCTCAGTTTCACAGGCCCAGCAGGAAGGAGAATTCTTTAAGGGCAGAATTTCTTATATAAATTCAAGGTTTGAAACTAATACAGCAGCAAGGGTGGAGAGATGTGATTGTGGCAGGGGATTGTCAAACTGTAATATGTTGGATGAAAGCACAGGATCACCTAACCTAGGAATTTAGGCAGTTGGTGAGGGGGGCAGTAGCAATTGGAATTTCATTAAATGCCTCATTCAATTGGGTTCCTAGGTCTGCAAATGTGTTGGCAGATTCCTTTGTATTCTGTTTGTGCTCTGCTGCTCTGTTTTGAGCAGTTGGAGTTTCTTTATTTAATATATATTCAGTGAGTTATCAAAAAAAAAAAAAAACTAATTGCTTGGCTGATGCATTATCCAAGCAAGGGGTTGTAAATGGTGAAATGCAGGGGGTAGAGGGTAATTACCAGCCTATAAGAAGGGGGATTAATTGCTTGTAGATTGTGTGTGTGTGTGTGTGTGAGAGAGAGAGAGAGAGAGAGAGAGAACTATAAGATTGTAAGGGTAATTTAAATGAACTGGTCAGTTATGAGATGCATCTCAATAATTGCATTTTCATAGACATTTGGAATTAACCGGGAATAATAAAAGGAAATTCTCATCCTATTTGCATGACCCCTCTCAAAAAAAAGAAAAAGGTAAAAAAGAGGCAGCTTGGAGAGTAACCTCATTTTCATATTGGGTTAGATGATGATTAAAATGTGGGAAAGACAAAAGTTGGGAATAAGTAATGAGTGAGAAGAAGTTAGAAAGGAGATCTTCTCAATGGATAGAATACACGATTTCTAATCTACAATCAAGGTTTCAAATTCTTATATTTCTTGAATTCTGAACTCTTGTTGGAAATTTGAAAGGCCAAAGATGCATTAGGCAATGCATTTTGGAGGCTTTCCAAAATTGTGATGATGGATAATCTGCCTATGGAGCACTGATGGTAGGCCTCTAAGAGTTTGAATAAATAATTACAATAGGTTCCATCAGACGTGAGGGTAAGTTTCTGTCCTTTACCATTATTTGCCTTGAATTTTGTCTACTTTCAAAGTATCAGTGTAAATAGCCCCTTTCCTGGGTGTACAGTTTATATCTTTTGTTCTAAATGTGATTTGTTTATTTTCTGCACATACACTCATTTTAATGCGCAAATGGGTTTTCTGTGAGTAAACAAAGCAATGCATTTGATGTGGTGTTTGATTTCATGGAACTGAAGACTGAAAAAGGACCCACCCTTGAATATTTTGCAGCTAGTTTCCTGTCATAGTTTCTTCTTTTAGCCTATAACAAAGAAGGAAGTTCACTTGACACCAAACTACTGCAAAATCCATAGACTGGCTGGACAGAATTTCCAAAATTATCTAACAGATTAAGATCAGTGTCCAGAAAATGGCAGTATTCAAGTTGTAGCAATGAAAGTGATATTTGCAGATTATAATGAAGGAAACGTAAATATGGCAAAATGATCCCACAGTTAAATGCCAAAAGAAAGAGAACCTGCATATAATGAAACAAAGCATATTAATATCATATTTGTGTGGAATTATCATTCCCAATCTGTTCCTTCTCGAGCAGTGAAGCCAAAAGCCAACTAGAAAGAAGGCATGACTAGAAACTCAATAACTTGGAAAAATAAATAAATAATTAAATAAGATATTTAAATAGAAATTAACACAATATGAATCTAGATAATGTCTTTTAACATGAAGAACCGTCGGCTTGTAAGTCTTTGAACGAAGGGAACAATATCCAGATATTGAGTTTCCCTAAAATTCCAAACTGAACTTCTCCAGATTCTCTGAACATTAAATAGTTCATCGCCTTCTTTTGAGTTTTGTACTTAAATTTCCGAAATTGCACAACAAAAAGACAAATATTCTCAGCTATTGATAATTTGGCTAAGTGCATATGCACACACCTAAGGGTGCAAGAATTTATATCATAAACCGATAAAAGAAGGTCCTTGAGAAATTCTTCTTGATTCAGGGGTGAAATTCTAATTTAATCATTTCAACATTTTCCGAACTACAATCTGGAAACAAAATAGATTACTACGGAATCCCAACCTAACAATACTCTTAATAAGAAGGAATGGAATGAAAATATGTTAGGAATAAAACATTATTCGGAACATATTTTGACAAACCTAAAAAAAAAAAAATCAAGAATCACATACCAATCCGCAGAAAGAAAGTCTGGAACGTCCGTAGAAGCTTTGAAGCGAGAACTCACGGAGAAGCTATGAAGTCTGTCACCATAAGAACGTTTGGAGAATAGACACGGAGATTGAGGAGATGATAACGAGGAGCAGATCGCCATCATCTTCACCCAAGAAACAACAGAGAAGAATTAAGGGGGTTGAAACTTGAATTCCCCTCTTATCTATGATGTCATGACGTATCAGTTGAATGGGAGTTACAGTTCATCGACCCTCTTCCCTTACACGTGGAAAGCGTAGAACTGACGTGTGGGACCCGCTCTCTGAACACTGCATGAGTAAACTCGAGCAATAGATATGATAAACGTGGCAAACTGCCAGCCAACTATATTCTCGATCAGTGAAAAAATAGAGTTGTGTGCTGTCCACGTTTTACATGCCACGGAATCGAGATTCCAAGTCACCATCGTGCAAACAAAGAACAAAATTTTGACAGGGCTCCAAGTGAAATTAGAAGTATGGAGTCTGATCGGCTCCTCTTGGCTCTAGAATAGAACTTGAGTTTGGCTTCAGTCAGAGCAAATTCATGATCACACCGTTCTAACGGCCTCTTGTAATCTTGCATTGGGAATATCTATCCATGAAATAAAGCACATAATCTCAATGCAAGGCTGAACAGGTTTTGCTCTGATTGAAGCTGGATTCATATAACTTAAATCTTCTTGAAATGTGAGATACTTTTTTTATCGCTTCATGGGGCTACACAACAGGGGGTAGCCCATCCCCTTTTCCTTAACCCCCCTCCCCCAACTCCTAGTGGCACCAGGATTTGATCCCAGGTATCTATTCCGACAAATCAAGAACCTACCAATTGAGTCACCATCATTTGGCTTAAAATGTGAGATATAAGACTTAAATGAAATGAAAAAGAAAAAAAAAAAGAAAACACTCAATGTTACACGGGTGGAAAAAATGAAACAGGGAAAAAATTAATTTTCTAAATATATGGTAAGCATGCTGACAACTTTGGAAGAACAAGAATAAAAATATTTTTGAAAATGAATGTCTCTCACCTTCTATGATTTTTTATTTTTTTGAGTATTTGTTGATATGCATCACATTAAAAATCCTCTTCTCAAAATCAATGATTGTAGAAATGAAATCCGTATGAAACCAAATAACATACCAATTGAGTCACCCCTCATTTGGCACCTCCTATAATCTTTGAGAAAGCTAAATACTAAATAATAGAATACCTATAAATGATGGGCCAACTACAATAGTTATTGTGTGGCTATAAATCATTTGAGGTGGTTATTTCAAATATATTTTGAGAGTACACTACTGTCAATGTAGGTGAATCTTGGGTTGCAGCAGAGTCCCATCTTTTGGAAATGTCATTTCAAAGACATAATATCATCATAAAAAGTGATTGGTTGTTTAAAGGGAGTTCCGCCCCACATCACAATCCCGCCATGTATTGGGAACATCTCTCAATGACAATAGAGATGTGTTGTGCGGCAGATATGTGATATCGTCTAAACGGGCAGAATCGACATCTTTGGAATATAAACTTTCTCATCAGCAGATTGATTTGCCAACCTTCGTCATAATGAGGGTTTTTGTAATAGGTAGCGTTAGGTTTTATTATTATTATTTGATGATGCACGATCTGGAAGCTCCTAACTGGAGGATGATCTGAACCTTAGTCGTGTAGTAAGCTGGACCAAGCTGCAAGACAGAGGATTAGAGCACCCGGGGCGATTAAGTCAGTACGGTGTTGTGATTGTGAGCTAGAATCTTAGTGCTAAAGATATTGGATGCAAGTAATCGCGCGTCCCCAGTGTCATTGCGGTTGGTGCCTTTATATAGGCATTGTTTGGTGTAGGCTTCGCGCACCGCATCCGAGATTTCTGGGAGGTCATGCCTTGCTGGTCCCAAATCCTCAGAGGTAACCGCTATGCACGTTGACCATCATCCGGGACATTCAGTACGCGGGCCAACTTCAGATAAACCTGGGAGTGTCGGGGTATGCATGCCGAATTTGTCGGCGAGCACATCTTGCAGGTCACCTAGTCCTCAGTTAAGTCGGCAAGCCCTCGAGAGAGATTGCACCTCGCGTCGAGGTCACTTCAGCCGATGACGATGTGCTACAGGTCAGCCCTGGACGAGGTGCTACAAGCCGACCTAAGTTATGGTCGAGGTCGCCAGGTCAGCGATAAAAGGCAGGTCGCTAGGTCAGGGCGAAGACGAATTGCGATCTAAGACTCCAAATCATCGCTTAGGTGGCATTTGGGTGTTGTCTAGCTGTTTCGAAATGCCATATGTCATGAGGTTATTGGAGGGACAAATCCGCCCTCATCATTATTATTATTATTTATTTATGTGATGTGTGTTTTGTGTAGCTCCTTTATGTAGAAACTCAGTTGATTGGATATGCTAAAGTCCAGATCGCTTGCCAATAAAATACGTTCCAATATCCTTCCAACATGATCGAACACCACACATTTTATTCATGGTGAGATGTGCGGTCTCACGTTAAGTTGGAATAGTATTTAAATGTATCTTGTTGGCGGGAGTTCCCAACTCCTATCTTATGTCTTCAACTGAATGCCGATTGAAAAGGGCTAAAGTGGTTGAACAAAATCAAACACCTGCTGGCTGCTGACGAGTAGAGCATGAGAGCACCTTAACAAAGTCAAACCATCATGCCATTTCCTTTCGGCCATTAAGTGAGGTGTGAACGGAATTTGATTGTTTAAAACTCCAAATTTTAATTCAATCCCATCAAAGGTAATTCAAATTCAATATGATTATAATTGCATAAAATCCGATGACATGGGATTTATTTGATTAAGTATTTAAAAGTTTATATCGTATGTATTAGTTCAAATATTGTATTTTTGATAAGGCTCGGTTTGGAAGGAGTACAAATACAAATATATAGAATGCAAAACCTTGTATTTTGTTTTATTTTGTATGTATTTGCACTGTACAGATTTATATTATATTATTTATAAACTAAGCATTGGGGAAATTCTCGATTAGTATTTTGTATTTGGGCCCAATGCCATTTTGGTCCCCAAACTTTAAAATGTGACAATTCAATACCTGAACTTTCAAAACGTGCCAATTTAATACCTACTATCAACCAATCGTTAATTGACATTTGAAAAGACACAAGTGCCCTTCGAGTGCCATCTATTTTTCTTTATCAACCATGCAAACGCTGACAAAAAATGAACAATCTCAAATCCTTGCCTTTTCTATTTAAAGAAGTTGGAGTCACTAGAATGCCCATTGAGATGTGACCCAAACTTTTGGATGGTTAATAAAAAAATTAGATGACACTTGAAGGGCATTTGTGTCTTTTCAAAATCTGCTTAACAGTTGGTTGGTAGGTACTGGATTGGCACGTTTAAAAAATTCAGGTACTGACTTGTCGCGTTTTAAAGTTTGGGGATCAAAGTGGCACTAGGCCCAAAGTACAAGGTACTAATCGGGAATTTCCCTTTTTATTAAATTATTATAAGTTTAAGTTTCATGCAAGTTATCTTATATTCATATTGTTAAAGAAATACAATAGCAGTCATTTTTAGTTCATTTTATTAATAATATATATTATTTTAATCGTTTATTTATTTATTACTATTCAATATCCGGTTGGAATCCAAATTCAATTATAATCAGATGGATAAGATCCGATTCAATATTGAACATAAAAGAATCGAATTTGGATATATTGAACATAAATGAATAAATCTGGATATGCCTATACCCAGTTCGATTCATTTGCAACCCTACCCTTAGGGATGGGGCGTTCAATAATGGTCGGAGTAGTTAGAAACCAATCATGTCCTATGTGATAAAAAACAATGCATTAACACAATACGAAAATTCTAATAACCTATTTGGGAGCACTTCGAATATGCTATTCATGAATTGTTCTTACATCCATACCCACCTAACACCACCCCTGTGTATTTGGGAACATCTCCCCATGAATGATAAGGGAAATGTTCTCAATGCACAATTGTAATTACTGATGGGGAGGGATGTGGGAATAACGAGTGGGGTAGCATATCCAATTCCATTTGGGAGGGCTATGGGCGTTGGATTATAGCATTGATAAGTGGATCCCACGTAAAATGCCCTCGACACAATGTTTGGTGAAATCTTGTAAGGAAAGTTGACATCAACCAACATTGAATCGGTTCAATGACCTTCCCATGGAACTACTTCCATCACCTGTGTGGAATTCACGTGGGCAAAATAGCTTGTTACATAGAAGCATCCTCCAATATTCATTTCCCCAAAAGTTGCATTCAATACCCATTGGGATATCAAACGACATAACTTAAAAAAACACATGAACATGTTTCTTCTTCTTTCTTTTTTTTTTTTAGCTTCATGGGACTATACAACCCCCTAACCCCTGGTGGCAGAGGGATTTGATCCTAGGTCTCTACTCCGAGTAGTCACTGAACCTACCACCTGAGCCACCATCAGTTGGTATTCTTATTGTATGTTTCTTCTTATTCTTATTGCATGTATTCCTCTTCCCTTTGCCATTAAGGCTGTATTTGGAAATGATGCAAATGGAGTATAAATCCCGGTTCAGGATAAATTTGCACTTTTTGGTTTACTTTTGCCAGTGTTTGGCAACATTACATTTATAGACTGACAAATGACAAGCCAATGCATATTTATATTGATAATAAGATGTAAAAGTGCATCAATAAAAAAGAAGTAAATTTGCATTCGAATGGGCTTTTAATAAAAAAAAAGCATATGCTTTATTAGAATTCATGTTTGCACCCATTGCAACCAAAAGTCTGTTTGTTAATAAGATAAATTTGTTAGTGCAAAACTAACCCAATTTTACAATTTATATGAACTATTTCATTCTACATATTTGCATTTACACTTATTTGCATCGTTTCCAAACGCAGCCTAAGAAAAAAATCACTCATTATTGTTTTCAAACAAGTTTTAGCCTAGGAAAACCATAAACATTGAAGAATCTGCATTATAAAGGTCTCTCTCTCTCTCAGCATTACATATTATTCATTCTCCATCCATGTGTTTTTTCCTTGTTTGCATTAGACCCCCCAAACTATTACATGAAAACAATGTGATATTTGATGTACACAATAAAAGGTAAGTTTGATAGACTACCATCATTTTTTTGTGCTTTTTTTTTGACTGTTTCACTACCATATTTGATAGACTACCACATTTTTTTTTTACTATTTCACTAGTAATATCATTAATCTCTTAGACATGTTTTTTTTTGACCCACATATTGAATTTACTAAGATGATTATAGTGCTTACAATTAAATTGTTATTGCAAGCAATGTCCAAATTTTTGCCACATATTGTATTGATGGGTCACCAACACGCCAAATAGGCAGGATTTGGTTCTTTTGACCCCTTTTAAAAGGTAGAGAAACATTAGACTGACCCCTCTAAACAGGTTTTGAAAAAAATTCAAAGAGAGAAGAGTAGAGTATGGGGGTCAAAAAACTCAATACGTCCCATTCGGTGTATCCGTGTGTATTGATATTTATACTTGTTGTAAGGCAATATGAACTTATGCATTGTGTGTTAAATTTAATAATGTATTGACACATAAAAATAGGAGAATATATGCCAGATCGGAATTGATGCCAATTTATGAGCGGTTATTAATAAAAAAATTCTAAAATTTACAAAAACCCTTTCTCGAACCCGTCCCGTTGCCATCCCTAATTAAGGGACGTGCAGGGTTGGGTTAGAACGGGCCTGGAAATTATAGACCGAGACCGAGCCTTTCGGATTGGGCTTGAAATGATCAACCCCATATTCCGGAGATCACTTTGCCTGTTTCGAAAAAACATCTTGGGCTTTTTTGGGAGCACACCTATTTCATGTCCTTATTTGTCTTTCTCAACTAAAACAGTATTGAGTGTAACTATTATTTTACTCACACTCATTACGAGATGTCATTCAAAACAGGCTTCCAAAACAGCCCAGCCTCAGATTCCGTGGTATTACAGTATACACAGTCACTCGGTCACGATAGCATGAGTCCACACCACACGCACACGCCGCCGCTAAGCTGCATTGCACCGCTGCAGACGAGAGCTACCATAGTAAATATTACTCTTGAATGACATAAATGCCCTTATGAGAAAATGTACGTGGCATCCTATATCCTAACGCGTTCATCATCGTCTTTCTTAAAAAACTCTCGCAAGTTGATCAGAGCTAAAGCCCTTCGGCAGCAAGTCGGCGACCTCTGAGTGAGTGAAGTGAAACACCAGAAGGGAAAGAAGAAGAAGGATAAAGAGATTCTTCCTATGAAGAAAGTGTTAGAAGTTGGAACCTCCTAACAATACGGTCTGGAAAGTAAGGCCGTGAACGATGAGGTCATCCGCCTCTTCTTTCCAATGCCTAGCCGCAGCAGCCGCTGACGCAAGCATGTCTTCTTCCCGCGCTTCTGTATGTACTGTAAAAAGCTGAAAACTTTTTAAATCTTCATGCTTCAATCATTTGACCGAGAAATCCTAAACGTATATGTTTCGTTGCTAGTCCGGCGGTCGGTATCCATGGCGACGAGGGTTCTCGGATCGGCCCAGTGGCGGACGAGACACTTTTGTGTCCGGAGATTCACATTTCAGGACGGTAAGGGAGACAAATTACGGTTTCCGGCAGGGACAAAGAGGGAGTTTCCGGGACCCCGGTGGGTTTCAGCCGCAAAATTTCCGTCCTCGGCCACCTTTTCGCCAACCACTTCCATACGGTCATCATCCGCCTGTCCGTCAACAGCGACCGAAACCCTTGGATTACAGGAACTGGGAGTACGCTTTGTCACAGCCTCCTGGTCAATGTGGTATTGCTTTCTGCTTAGTCTTTAAAACACATGTTTTTTTTTTATTTTTATTTACTTCTCCTTTAATTAAGGTGAAAATTTAGTTAATAACATCTGAATCACTGCTGGTGATGAATTGGATTATAAACTAGTTCTGTTGTTCATTTAAATGGTGGATTAAGTCGCAAAATTGTTGCATTTCGATACAATTATTTCTTAGGATAATTGCAAAGTTGGATGCTAGACATTGTTTTTTAATCTGTTTCAATGATTTACAGAGCGGTTTATAGTCCTCTCATACAATATACTTGCGGATTACCTGGCTACGAACCACCGGCGAGAACTTTACTTTCACATACCCAGGTATATGCTAGACTGGGAATGGCGAAAGAAAAGAATGGTTTTTGAGCTTAGGCTATGGTCACCTGACATCATGTGTCTTCAGGTAATAATTTTCCTTTCCATATTGCAGTGTTTTATAATAACTTTTGTTTGATACAAGCAGAATACCAGAAGGCGTATCCCTTGTGTTTTCTCTCATATTATTCAGCTTCTTTGGTCTTGAAAAAAAGTATACATCTATGTTAAAAGAAAATACAAAATTTGGTGTAGTTGGTCTTCAAAATCATAATGCGTATGAGATGGCATAGTGATCTTTGATGGAAGCTGTATAGGTAATCCTGGCCCATCTGGTATAGGAGGTGCTTTCAGAAGGCAAGATAATAGCTCTGTATTCAGGTCCAGTTGGAATTGGAGATTCCTTAAGAGTGGAAACCTTGGCACTACATCAAGGAGTAAAACTGGCCAAACAATTGGGGCTACAACAGATTGAGATAGAGGGGGACTCCAAATTGGTAATTGGGTGGATGTAGGGGTGTCAATGTTATTTGAAAATCCAATTTCGAATTCAAGATTTGACATAATCAATCGAATTTGGATAATTCAAATATCTAATCAGTCAAATTCGGATATGACCTGATTCGATTTGATAAATATCCGAATTCAATTGATTATTTAATTCTTATATATAATATACAAAATATTTAAATGTTATTTATAAATAAAATATTTATTTTATATGTTTATTAATTACCTAAAATAATTAATTGGTTGAATTCGAGTCGAATCAAATATTCTAATATTTAATTGAATTCGAATATTAATTTTCAATATCCATCGGATATTGAATCAAATTTGGATATTGGATTTTCTAATCAGATTCGAATTCGATCCGTTTACACCCGTAGGTGGATGCAATTAGGGCAGCTAGGAATTTGGCAATATAGACAGCTGATAAGGGAAATACTTAACATAACAAGGGAGGTGGGTGTTTGTTTTAAGTGGGTAAGGAGATCAGCAAATTGTTTAGCTGATGCCTTAGCAAAACAAGGGATTGTAAGGGAGAGCCTTTACTGGGCAGTGCTGTAGTGTATGATACTATGATGTCTATTGGATCAACCTCTTCTAATAGGGGTTGACTTCTATATTTCAGATTTAAATTATCTTTAATGAAGTTATCATTTCTGATAAAAAAATGGCATAGTGATCTTTTGCGAAGTGTATACTTCGTTGTACATGGACTAGTTCCTTTGGGATAGACACAACTTAGTGATATGAGCCTTAGGTCTGAGTTTACCTTTTTATTGTTCAATAGAATATAATTGACCTATTATCAATCAAAAAGACAACTGAGGAAATAATTAGAAGAGTCTTGCAATTTGCTTCTTGAACTATAAGAGTTCCACCTCGTACAAAGTTAAAAGGGTGCTGGGGCATGTGGATGGAATTGGTTGTGGATGGAGAAGGAGAAATTTCATTTCCGAACTGGTTGTGGATGGAATTGAGTTAATTCAACAAGAGGAGATAGCTGGGGCATATGTATAACATTTTAAATCCATTCTAAGAAGGCCTGTAAGTGGAAGGGTGTGGGTGGAAGGATTGGATTGGCCAGATGTAGGGGGGATAACAGGAGAAGTTTGGAGAGGGGGTTTGACTTGGAAGAGATTAAGGAAGCTGTATTTTCTATGGATAGAACAAAAACTCCAAGGCCTGATGGTTTTACAATTGCTTTCTATCAGGATTGTTGGGATATTCTGAAAGAGGACCTTTTACGGGTGTTTGAGAAGTTTTATAGGAGAGGAATTATTAATCGGGGGGTGAACTCCACTTTCATTGCTCTGATCCCCAAAAAGAAAGAATCCTCACACCCAAGGGACTTCAGACCAATTAGTCTGGTCAATAGCCTGTACAAAATCATTGCAAAGGTGTTATCTTTGAGACTGAAGAAGGTATTGCCAGACTTAATTGAACAAAATCAGGGTGCCTTTGTGAGTGGAAGACAGATTACAGATCAAATCCTCATTTCCAATGAGAGTGTGGAGAGTTTCAAGAAGGATAAAAAGAAGGGGGGGTTGTAAATTGGATTTGGAGAAGGCATATGAAATGGTGGATTGGGAATTTTTGAGGAAAGTCATGACCAAATTGGGGTTTGGGGCTAGATGGTGTAAATAGATCATGGGGTGTGTTCGGAACTGTCATTATTCAATACTAGTGAATGAGACAGTGGTAGATTTTTTCCCAACCACTAAGAGTATAAGACAGGGTGACCCTCTATCCCCTTTTCTGTTCTTACTTGTTGCTGATGTGTTGGGAAGGTTGATTCATAGAGCAGACTCTAGGGGCCTCATTAGAGGATAGAGGGTTGGTAGGGAGGACATCCCACTCACTCACTTACAGTTTGTTGATGATACGATCTTGTTTTGTGAAGGAGGTAATGTGAGGTTCATTAGGAATTTGAAATTAGTAATTCAATTTTTTGAGCAAATGTCAAACTTGAAAGCGAACTTCGGGAAAAGTTGTGTAGTGGGTGTGAATATGGAGGAGGGAGAGGTTAGGGAGAATGCAAAGGTGCTTGGGTGTGAAATATCAGATTGGCCTTTGAGTTATTTAGGTTTGCCCCTAGGTGATAATCCCAAGAGAGAGTTTTTGGAGCCTGGTGGTGGAGAGATTTGAAAAAAGGCTTGCTTCTTGGAAAAAGAATTATCTCTCCTTGGTGGAAGGACTACACTGATCAAGGTCACGCTAGCAAACTTACCCATTTATTTCCTTTCAGTGTTCAAAATTCCAGTGAAGGTTTCCAGTAGGTTGGAGAGATTAATGGGAGATTTCCTTTGGGAGCCGGGAGAGGAGAAGAGGGACCATAGAGTTAGCTGAAAAATGGTGACCAGGAGTAAAGCTAGTGGAGGTTTGGGGCTCGGGAATATTGGGAGAAGGAACTCGACCCTCTTGGGAAAGTGGTTGTGAAGGTTTCCTTTGGAGTAGGAGAAGCTATGGGCTAGAATGGTGGCAAGCATACATGGGATGGAGCAGAATGGATGGGATGCTGGAATTAGAGCAAGGTCCACAAGCAATTCACTTTGGAAAGCCATTCACGATTTGCTTCCAGTCTTCTCCCCACTTGTCAAGTATGATTCGAATTTTGGCACTTGCATAAAATTCTGGGAACAAACTTGGGTGGGGAATGTTCCACTTAAGGACCTGTTTCCTTCCTTGTATGCCCTCTCTGAGTGTAAAAATAAGCCAATTTCTTTTTTCATCACCCCTTCCTCCTCCAGTTCTGGGTTTGGGTGGAACCTGGGATTGAGGAGGGCTGTGAGGGACTCTGACTTCCAATGTGTCTTGAGCCTCCTTGACCATCTTGATAATGTCTTCATTGACCCTTCTAAGGTGGACTCTAGAACTTGGACCCCGACCCCCACGGGCTCTTTTCCTTGTGCTTCCTTTTTCAAAGTCTTATGTCAGTCCACCAGTCTTGCAACCTCCCCTTTCCCGGTTAATGAGGTTTGGTGCAGACCAATTCCTCCTAGGGTTGGTAGTTTTTGTTGGGAAGCCTATCTGGAAAGATTCAATACTGGTGATTTGCTTCAAAAGAAGAGACCCAATACATGCTTATCACCTCATTGGTGTGTTCTATGCAAAGCGGATGGGGAGACTGGTTTTCACTTACTGATGTCGTGCCAATTTGCAAAGTCAATTTGGGAATGGGATTTTTCTCTCTTTTGGCGCAGGTGGAACCCTCCATCAGATTTGCAGAGCCTATTTTCTCCTTCTTTGTTCAAATGGCGTGTGAAAAGGGGAAGGACACTGTGGAGAGGACTGAGGGCTGCAGTATGCTGGTCTTTAGGGGTAGAAAGAAATCTTAGAATCTTCTCTGATGAAGAGAGAGGGGCTGAAGAATTGAGGTTTGTGATCCATATCAGGGCTGTACCGTGGCTGAAATATCTAGAGCTATTCACAGACTAAACAGTGGATGACATGTTGAGCAAGTGGGGTGAGATTGCAAGCTGTATGAAGTCCAAATCAGTTGTGAAGGTGTCTTGGACACCCCCACCTGCTGGATTCCTAAAATTGAACTTTGATGGGAGTTGTAGGGGGAATCCTGGAGAATCAGGGATTGGGGGTGTTTTTAGGGATGAGAACGGGGTCATTTCAGCCATGTTCTCAGGTCCAATTGGAGTGGGGGATTCTCTTAGAGCTGAGATCTTGGCAATTATGGAAGGAGTTCAGAAAGCTAAGTTGATGGACGTCAGGAAACTCATAATTGAAGGGGACTTGGAGGTGGTGATAGGGTGGCTGAGGAAAGACAACTGTGGATTATGGAAGTACAGCAATGAGAGAAGAAAGTTCAAGTGGCTGGTGCGGGAAATGGAAATCAGGCTGAGTTCGGTTAAAAGAACAGCCAACTCTATAGCTGATGGGCTAGCTAAATAGGGGATAGAAAGGGATGTAATGTTTCGGTCTAAGTTGTAACTAAATTGCTTCTTTTTTTCCTTTTCTTTCTTTGAGGACTTAAGTTGTTTTTGGAAGATAAGAGTGTTTGTCTTCCTTGCTGTAACTATTCTTGTGATATTTTAATAAAATTGCTGAAGCTGTTATTGATCAAAAAAAAAAAATAAATAAAAACTTGGTGGAAGTTGTTGTGGCATAGGGCTATTCTTTAAAGATTCTGTGCTTTCTTTGGATCCTCAAAATGCACATGCCATGTGGAACAAAATCCATTGAACTATTGAAGCCTTGGTTGACCTTCTCAATAGAATTACTTTGGCCAAGAAGGTGTTGAATTATCTTGGTCTCTGTTTTAGTATTTGTTTTCAAGTCAACCAAAAATTTGGCAGTTGTATAATGTGGTTTAATAGGGCAAGAGGAATGGATTTGTTCAACTATCCCACATTGGTAGTATGGGATGCTAATGTGAGATATTCCACAACTAGCTTTTAGGGGTGAGTTCTCCCAAGGCACGTAACAAATGGTATCAGAGCCTACACCATGCCTCCCAGTTGCAATTGTGCGGTGCAGGCAGTGATGTTGGTATTGCAATGTTCGGTCGGGACTAGGTGGACTAGGGCAAAGTCGGCTTGCGTGGGTGCTGGGACTGCGGAGTGTGGTGAAATGTTACAACCCCTTTGTCCCACATTGGTACTATGGGATGCTGTTGTGTGATATATATGTGCTTGGGTTCTCTCCCTCTAACAGCTAGCTTTTAGGGGTGAGTTTTCCTAAGGCACGTATCAAACATTATGATGAGTGTATTTCCATCATTGGTGCTTTGGGAAGCTTGCAGGTAAAGTAAGTACCCGAAACACAAGGAGGATTTGTACCATTGTAATTTCAATGTTGCAGAGATTTTTAGGTGGATTAAAGAGATGGGACTTTTAATCGAAACTAAGAATGAATTCAGCTTCTTGGGATTTTTTTAAAGCCTTGAATAACAATCCTATGAGGCAACAAAAGAAATATTCTTTCTGCACCAGGCTTGCTGCAAACATGTTTAAACAGAATGTTGATGGGGCTTGTAGAGGAGATCCTGAACATTTTTCTTTTAATGTGTCTTAGGCCATGTTTGGGAGTGCTTAAGTTAAAAATAAGTGCTTATTCAAATAAGCACTTATTTGCATTTGGCACCCAACTTTTTCAAGTGCTTATTTTTTTAAAATAAACTTATTTTATATTGGGCGTTTGGTAGTCTTTTTCTCTAATAAGCACTTAAATAAGCATTTGTGACTATTTTGTCCTTCATTTTCTTTCAAATTTTCAAAATATACCCTTTGAAAGCACTTTACTTTCATAAAAGTATTTTTATAAAAGTAATTTAATAAAAGTGCTTTCATAAAAGTACTTTTATAAAATTCAACTAGGGATAATTTTATATGTGGTATTTTAAAATTCAATTAGGGATAATTTTGGAGGAAAAAATTTGAATAAGTGCTTATTGTATAAGCACTTAAAAAAAGCTGGAAATTTGGGCTTAAAAAATAAGCCCTTATTTTTAAAATAAGCAATTATTTTGGACTTATTTCCCAAATACCAATAAGTGCTTAATGGCCCAAATAAGCACTCCCAAACATGGCCTTAAACATTTATTTGTGTATCAACATTCATAAAAAAACATTTATTTGTGTATCAACTGAAAGTGGCGCTTAGATCCAAAATACTCATTTGAGCATTGTTTTAAAAGGCTTGCCTAGGTTCACAGGCAAGGCTTATTTTGTGGGGTGCCAGCTGTACGAGTCTCACCTTAACCTAGGTTCTCCTTACCTGGCTTGTTGCTTAGTTCAATGAATTGACCTTGAATTTGATGCTGAATAGGCAATTTGCTACAGTGTAGGTTGTAGTATGATGTTCAATGTTTAAATAGTTTAGCCTATATAGAATTTAGATGTACAAAAGGCTACAATATACATGTTAGTAACATGATGTTTTAACCAATTGAGCTAAATAGGGATTTTGAAATATTTTATTTCTTCAAGAATTTAGATTTGCATATCTTTGTATATTAAGTTTTACTTTTTATTGTTTTTTTCCAAAAATAGTGCTTTACTTTGTTTAGAAGCATGCCTTGTCTTGTGCCACAACCTCTAGGAATTCATTGTTGCATTTTAGTTGCACTTCTCACTTTTAAAGCACTGCATGCAGGTAACACAATTTCTTTTGTCATTAATAAGGGGTTAATGTTTTATTTGCTTTTCATATTCATGTTTTTTCCTTCCTACTTTTAGTTTTGTCCATAATAACCGTTTAATCGTGCTATTATTCTTGTGGTTCTGGATTTTTTTCCACCTATTGGTTGTTGACTTCAAATATCTTTTGTAATACCTTTGATGTATTCTTACCTCATGATTTTTTTTTTCTTATTATACAAGTTTTGTTGTCAATGTTTTTCTTCTTCTCGCTTTCAGGAGGTTGATAGATTTCATGACTTAGAGGAGGAGCTAAAGCTCCAAGGATATGAAGGCATTTGGAAGGTCAGTTTAATGGTGTTTATTGTTTTATGTTTTTTTTTTTTTTCTAGATGTATTTTCCACAAAAATGGTTTTGTGAATCTGCAGATGCGAACTGGCACTGCAGTTGATGGATGTGCAATTTTTTGGCGAACATCAAGGTAAAATACTTCATTTGTAGTTGTATGCCTCTTATCTCTGAATATCGCCATAGATTATTGAATTTTGTTTTGTTTGCGGGTTTATCTAGTTGCATCTACTACTATTGACTTTCAGCTACTTACGTGTGTTCTTACCCAATTTTGGTCCCAAATATTTCGGGTCTTGGGAGGAGTGGACTGGATATGAATACACACACAAACACAAAGTGGCCACTACAGAAAGTAATGTATGGATAATGAACACAATACTTAATGATTCTAGTACTTCCTTAGAAATCCAGTCCTTGTTCACACTCTTATTTGCAAACTCCTATGGTAGGATTTCAACTTGGGCTGGTTTACAATCTTAAAGTGTGGTTGGGTTGAGTTGAAGGTCAAGTTAGTGTTAGGGTTGAAAAAATTAACCCAACTTAACTTCAGGTTGGGTAGGGGTGTGGCCTGGTGCAACTTGACCCAACTTGAATTTGATGTGTCTTCATTTTGCATAAATAAATATCAAGTTTAAAAGCTAATGTTTTCCCTTTTTAGTATAGCATTGCCTAGAGAGAAGAAGAAATGTCTTCATATGGTGTTCATTGATCTAGAAAAAGGCTTATGATAGAGTTACTAGAGAGATAATATGGTGGGTCTTGGAAAAGAAAGGGTTTCAAAATAGGTATATAGACCTAATTAAGGATATGTATGAAGGGGCAACAACCAATTTAGAATACCACTCGGAGAGACTTCAGATTTTACAATTACGATGGGTCTTCACCAAGTTCCATGGTGCATGTTGTTTGCGGACAACATTGTTTTAATGGATGAAACTAATGAAGGATTAAATGCAAAATTCAAAATTAAACTTATGGACAAATGCCCTAGGAACAAGATGTTTTAAAATAAATAGGACTCAAACAGAGTATATGACATGTAAGTTTAGTAATAATAGGAGAGTAAGTCAGGATAACCTTAAGATTGGTAAGCAAGAGATAATTCAATGTGGCCATTTCCGGTACCTTGGTTCAATAATTCATAACAAAGGAGAGGTTGAGGAGGATACCACCTAGAGAATTAAAGCAGGTTGGGCAAAATGGAGGGGTGCATTTGGACCTTTGTGTGATAGGAGGATACCACGACAAAAATAAAATTCTATAAAACAATTTTAAGGCCAGCTATTTTGTATGGAGCAGAGTATTGGGCAGTCAAGAAACAACATGTTCAGTTTGTTTGGATGCAGATGGAACCAGCCAACAGAAGTTAAGTTGGTATTTTCTCCCTCTACCTTTGTTTGGCCAACAAAAAGAGGAAGAAATATGTGGAGGTGCCTTAGAGCAGCCACTTTGTGGACCATTTGGGAAGAAAGAAATGCAAGAACCTTCCAAGACAAGGAGAGATCCATTACAGCAGTGAAGGATTGCACCCTAACCAGGGCTATTCATTGGCTGAAATCTTTGGATTCCTTCAGCTTCTTCTCCTTTGATGATTTCTGGAGGAATTGGAATGTTATAGTCCATTCCTCGATTAAGAAAAACAGATCTATATCAGTTTGGGCACCTTGCACCTCTCCAAGGGAAGCTTGTAAAGTTCTATTATGCTTGATTAATGAAATTAATTCTTCATTTATCAAAGAAAAAAAAGAAACAACATGTTGAGAAAATGAGTGTAGCAGAAATGTGAATGCTAAGATGGATGAGTGGAAAAACTAGAAAGGATAGGATCAGGAATGAAGCCATCTGTTGAAACCTAGGAATAGCTCCAATAAGTGAGGAAATGTGTGTGTGTGTGTGAGAGAGAGAGAGAGAGAGAGTAGGCTAAGATGGCTTGTCATGTGCATAGAGGACCACCAACAGCTCCACTTCTCCAGTTAGAAGAAGTGATTTATTACAAGTAGAAGGGGCTAAAAGAGCTAGGGGTAGATCAAAGAGGACATGTGTAGAACTGTAGAATTAATAAGAAGTGATTTAAGCACTACTAATTTAACAGTGGATATGGTTTTAAATAGAACGGATTGGCGAAACAGGATTCATGTAGCTGACCCATATAGTTGGGACTTGGTATAAAGCTTGGATGATGATGATGATTTTCTAAAGTACCACAACATTGTTCCCATGCACAAACATGCACATATGTATGTATATGCTAAAGCTAGTTAACCTTAATTGGTTAATTCTAAACCCGAGAAGTGAGAACATTTTCTTATCTTATTTGGTAAAAGAGAAAAAAGTGAGAAAATGGCCCAATCCAAGCCTGACCCTGAACCCAACATGATGTTATGGATTGGTTTAGGGTTAGAGTTTGGGGGTTAAGTTTAAAAGCTAATATTTTTTTTTCTTTTTTTTTAGTGTAACATTATCTTAAAGCACCACAACTTTGTTCCTATGCACAGACATGCACATAACTCCGTATAGACTAAAGCTAGTTAACCTTAATTGACTAATTCTAAGTCTGAGGAGTGAGAACCTTTTTTTTTTTTGGTAAAAGAAAAAGAAGTGAGAAAATGGCCCAATCCAAGCCTGATCCTGAACCAACAGGATGTTATCAGATTGGTCAGGGTTAGAGTTTGGGGGTAGGGATGCAAATAGTTTGGATTTAATCCAATTTGAATTTGAATCTGGTTCATTTATGTTGGATATGGATATCTATTTAGCCATAATTGAATCAAATCAGGTTTGAAAATATGATATGCTATTAATCCGATCAATGTGGATTAGTGGATATTGCTAGATCCGATCTTATTTGATTATATATATCTCTTTTAAGAATTTTAATTTAAAGTTGCTTGGCAATAAATGGGAATTGGGATTTGGACAAGTCTATTTATAATATAAAAAATTAATACATTTTCTTATTTTATACTTATTTTTGTGGATTTATACTAGTTTTATACAAATTTATTGATCTTCAAATTGAACCAGTGAACCAGATATCCTGATATGTAATTGAATCACATTTGAATTCAAATATCATATTGAATTTGAACTCCTGGGTTTTTGTAGGATCAAATTTGGATATACCCCTAACCGACTTGCACCCCTATCTTATAATTTTTTTTTCCAAGTTCAATAGCTATTATCTCTATGTTCAAAGTACTTTTTCAACTTTAAATGCTGGTTCATATAGCATTAGAAGATCTAGTAAGGCAACAAGCCAAGTTGTGATCATTGCACAATGAGGTGTTCTTGTGATCAATTAGATGAGTTTCATTCTGAGTTTGAGCCATGTAGGTACAAGGTCTTATCTGTTTGATTTCATATCGGAAAAAAAAGGGAGGTACTTGTCTTTGTGTACAGGAGAGATTTATAAATTGTTGTTTTAAATAAAAAATTGGCAAAGATGTTAGTATCTTGGAGAATATAATTTATGAAGCCCCCTAACTTTGATAAGTGGAGCCCTTGTGGTAAGAAGAATAAATACCCTCTGGGGCATAACTCCAGATATCCTTGTTAAATGATTCCTCTGGCCATTAAAGTAGGTCTACTTTTGCCTTTTCACCAAGAATGATTCCCTCAAACAAGGGATGCTTATACTTTTGTCCTGTACAAATATGGTCAATAAGAATATGTGGGTTTACGGAGCGACCTACCTTAGTTATATTCTATGAGATGATAAAACATGTAAGTTTCTTTGATCAAAAACTCAAGAAGGAAAATTGTGAATCTTAGGATCTGTGAAACAAAATGAGAATCTTTTCTGGAATTAGAAGATGGGGCATTGGGGTGAATACTAGAGGGAAATAGGGACATTTAGTAGGCAAAGGAGCATGAATATTGTGGAATATTTGTGAAGAGTGGAACTCCAGAATATTTCGTGAGAAGAAAAGGAAGTTGGAGATATCGCTAACTTAATAACTATAAGAATAGCCTACTGGATCACCACGAAGGACCTTAGCTCAGAGCATTCATTATAAGAGGATGGGAGCCCATTGCCAGAGTTGCTCACTCATAGTAGGAGTAGCATGATATTTGCATCTACAAGACTTGAGTAAAACTGAATTCTGATGGGTGCTCTCTGGCCAACCTAGGGCGTTTTAGAGAAGTAGGAGCTTTCAGGGTTCAGTGGTATAGTTGGTAGCAGCATATTCAGTACCAATTATGGAAGCAACACTAGTTAGTGCATAAATATTATCCTTGTTATAGGGTTGGAAGTAAAAATTGTGAGGTGGAGAAAGACTTTAGCAGCGATTGGTTTGAAGCTACTAAATCCAGTTGTCTGTGGACTATTCAACATTCATTAGGCTGCGTTTGGTAAGACTGCTAATGCAGAACTGAAGAAAATGTGCACTCTGGTTCAGTTTTGCAGGCATTTGTTAAGAACAAGTTTTTGTACTGAAAATGAAAGTAAATTTGTTTTTTTTTTCCCAACTGTTTTTGCACTCAAAATGAGAGAGGTTAGTTTCCAAAAAAGCAATTTTTGCACTGAAAGTTGGTGAATGTAAAATTGGTTGGTTCTGGCCATGGGATTCATGTTTGAACCCATCACAACTAAACAAGACACTGTAAATTTATGACTGCAAAACCGAACTGGGTTTGCATCCTTCTACTTGAAAGATTTGCATTCACATCAGTGCATTCATTTTTTGCACTCTTACCAAATGCAGCCTTAGGAGGCTAGGTTGCTGACTTCAAGAATGGACAGCTATTTAGATGGTTACAGAGATTGGCTAATTCCCTAAATGATTGTCTAGCTAGAGGAGGGCTTGAAAATGGCTGACTATATTGGGGATGTTGGTCCTTACACAGCTTGGTAGAAAAGGTTTTTGTACTCTTATTTGCCAACTTTTTCATATTAGTTGATGCACCTAATCTTGTTACAGATAAAAAAATCTGGAGTTCTCATTGCTTCACACGTGATATAAGAACCCTCTGTTTATATGCATTGCCTATTTAAGTGCACACAAATGCATAGTAATGTAACCAGAAATTGCAAACTAGCACACATATATAGGATAAGATTTCTTGCAGCAATCAATAAAAGTAGATTGGGAGCAGAGAAATCAGTTCTCAATAGCAGGCAACTAAAGAGAACAGTAGAAGAAAATAAAACCTCATTGCTAAAACAGAAAATCAGTTCAATTTGAATAAGATGGGGATAGTGGCATAAAGAGTGTTAAGAACCTTTATACTCTCCTAAAAACTCTACAAAATTACCCCTGCTTGTTGGAAACTACTAAAAGACATCATGCTTTATCTATTAGACTCCCCAAAATACCCCTGTATGGTTATATTGAAGAAATGAAGAGGGATGTACTTGATTGTAGGGGTGGTCACCAAAAACTGAACCAAACCAAACAAAAAATTCCGGTTAATCAAACTGATTGGTTTGATATTTTTGAAAAACCAAAGGTACAGGTTTGATTTTGGTTAACCAATATAAAAAATCGGCGGTTAACCGAACCAACAGTATATATATTTTATATTATCTATATATTATAAATGAATATATATGCATTATATATAAATATATTTTTATAATAAATAGTATATTATTTATTATTTACGATATAATATATTATATGTATTTCTAGTATTATTATTGTTTATATATTTATTCATTATATATTATAAATATAAAAAACTGAAAAACCATGAACCGAACTGGTTGAAAACTGAACTGATCAACTGGTCAATCGATTGGCTTTGGTTCAGTTTCGGTTCACGATTTTCAAAAAACTGGTGGTATTGGTTTGGCTTGGAAAATAGGCCCATGGTTCGGTTGAACTGTGAGCACCCCTACTTGATTGGGGTTGTAGGGGTGCTCAGGTCCCAGTTGTAACTTTTTGTACTGTTTGGTTCCTGAAGCTTTGTTGAAAGAAGCTGCATTATATTGTTTTGCCTACTATTTTTGCTGAGCAGTAAGGTGTTTCTTCTTTCTCTTTTAATGAATACATGTTATTTATCAAAAATATTGAATAAATGAGGAAGAAAGGAAACAAAAAAACTGACCTCAATTTCCCTACCAAAAGAACTACTATTACTCATTAACCATGGCCCAATTAACATGAAACTTGAACCGCAAATACTCAATGCTGATGTAACCCTAGATGCGGGCCCCAATGGTCAAGTATTTTACTTTGGCTATGACCAACTATTAACAGCTGGATTAACCTCCTTTGATGAAATTCTTCCTGTAGTCTGATTAGCTTGAGATATACAGGGTATCTAATGCACTTCTTAAGCTTCAAATATCTGAATTTCAAGCTAATCCAGTGGTTGGATTATTAGAAATTAAGTCTCATGTTTTCTCAGGTGTTGTATTGCTGGCATAGATAATCTTCTCCATCTTTCTCACGGGGGTGTTTGATAAAGGCTGAAGTTGCTGAACTGAAAGACTTATTGCTTTGTCTTTTAGTTGGTAAAATAATCAAATATTAAAATTTTCAAGGGTATAGTAATCTACCAACTTCAGTTTCAGCCATTAAGGAGCCCACAATCTCCATCTCCTTGAAAAACTTATTCACTAATAGACAAAGCAATTAAACTTTTCAGTTCAGCATCCTCAGCTGTTATCAAATGGCCCCTCAGCCTTCTTCTGAGATTTGGTCCAGGATTGATGAAAACCATCTGTCACATAGGTACATAAAACAGATGGATGTGACCATCTATAATGTGATTGTTTCTTGATTGTGATGGTTCTGAGGGTGTATTATATGTTATGTTACTGTTGGCCAGTGAAGCTTTTATGGTGTAATGTAATTTTATTTTTAATCTTTTTTCTGTGTTTTTAACGAAGGGAGTAACTGACATCATTAAGCTGTATTGTTGTGGCTCTCTGATGCCAATTTTACTGAATTTATGTGATTTCATATGTTACCTTCAAGAAATAGAAGTGCTTAACTCTAACTACAATTCTAATTCTCCATGTACTAGATTCAAGTTACTGTATGAGGAGTTCATTGAGTTCAATAAGCTTGGACTTCGTGATAATGTTGCACAGATTTGTGTTCTAGAGGTACATTACATCTCAAATAATTTGCAGAAAACATGCCTAATTTTGCTGATATTGAATAGGAAGGTTTCTTATTTGGTTTTTATCTTTTTACTTGGTTTTATGCATTCAATGAGATCATTAGTTCATTACAACTTACAAGAACCTAATTACAGTGGTGTTCTTCTTTTGAGCAGTCAAGGAGTCAAAATGCTGCTGAAAATGAGTCTGAAGCTTCGTGCTCAAGGTAATCCCATTATTTTATTTTATTTTATTTTTTTATGGCATATGTATGAATTTGTAACATATAAGTCTTGATTTGTTATTTAGTTTATAGATATCTTCACAATTAATATAACAAAATTAAATTAACTGATTTTTTTATTTTTTTTTTCAATCATGCCTCTCTCTGAAAAGCCTCTTAAATGAGAAATTTCTTCTTAAAGCTCTTTTTTTTTTTTCTTTTGAGAAAAAGCGTAATGTATTGTATTCACTATACTTAAAGCTCTTTTTACATCTTAAATGAGAAATTTCAACTAGCTCAAGGATTAGATTTGTTAAACACCAATCTTTCTCTAATACAATCCAACATATCACAAATGACATCATCATCAAAAGGATAGATAGCCTTGAACCCAAATAAATCTGAGGCTAAAAGCTTAGCATCCAATTGATTGAAGGGAGCTTAGCAACCAAAAAAAAGAAGTACCAGAGCTCCAAAGTGCCAATAAAAGCCAAAGAAGTGATCTATAGGATTCTTCATCCACCTCACATGCAGAACACCTCTTAGGGATTTGAAGCCCCTATGGTTGAGATTGTTAACCATGACAACCTTACCCAAAGTTTCAAGTCACATAGGAGCCTCCACCAATCCATTATGGATAGAAGCGTGTGAAATGCAATTGTTATGTACTTCAATGCAAAAGCCTTCATGGCTCTTCCATGGGAGGAAGATGGAAATATTGTTTTAAAAGTGCAAGGGGCAATTTGCGCCCGAGGTGCAAGGTAAGGCACTTGCTTTTTCGAAGCAAGGTGCAAAAATACAAAAAATGCCAAAAAATATTAATAAAACAATATAAACTTAAAATTTAAAATAAATGTTTAAAAAACCTATTATCTAAAGTTAAAATACATAAACATAACATGTAAAGTGTATTCAAATGAAAATTTAAAAATAAAACCAAACATATAAAACATTTTCAAGCATGTAAAATCCACAATCTCTTTTTTTCCTCAATTGCATTACTTCAAATACCTAATCCAATGTTTTAAAAGCGCAAGGCACAAAAAAAGTGCAAGGGCCAAATTTGCGCTTGAGGCGCAAGGCGTAAGGCGAGGTGTGCGCCTTTTTAAGAAAGGCGCAAAATTACAAAAAAAAAGCTAAAAAATAAATAAGTCAGAAAATTCAAAAAATAGCCAAAAATTAAAAAAATGCAAAAAATATTAAACATAATGTTAATAAAAATATAAACTTAAATTTTAAAA
This sequence comes from Nelumbo nucifera, assembly GCF_055504915.1. Taxonomy (NCBI): domain Eukaryota; kingdom Viridiplantae; phylum Streptophyta; class Magnoliopsida; order Proteales; family Nelumbonaceae; genus Nelumbo; species Nelumbo nucifera. The sequence goes on from NC_142650.1 coordinate 25,006,229, forward strand.
TATATGATTTAAAAAACCTATTATCTAAAATTAAAATACATAAACATAACATGTAAAGTGTATTCAAATGAAAATTTAAAAATAAAAGCAAACATATAAAGCATTTTCAAGCATGTAAAACCCACAATCTCTTTTTTTCCTTAATTGCATTGCTTCAAGTAGTTAATGTGATGTAAAACATATTGCATTCTTGATTCTATGAGTCGCCTTTGTACCACGCCTCTCGAGGCAAGCCCGAACAAGTCTATGTTAGGGTTTGAAATTCTTATTTCTCACATAAAAAATAATGATTATATAACTTTCATTGCCTTTTAAGAAGATATTTTATTGCAATGAATGAATGAACAACATTAGCAAATAGGGGGTTCTCAAAGCACCCCTTTTAAAAGGCGCACGCCTGGGCTAAGGTGCAAGGCGCATTAGGTGCATGCCTAGGCGCACCAGGCGCGCGCCTTTTGAAAGGGGTGCACCTAGGACCTGGGTGAGGCGCATACCCCAAAATGTGCCTCGCTTGTGCACCTAGGCACGCCTTTTAAATCACTGAGCTAATCTGATGTAAAACATCTTACATTCCTGATTCTACGAGCCACCTTTGTACCAAGCCCCTTGTGCCTTTTGAAAGTGTTGTGCCTGGGACCTAGGTGAGCCGCATACTTTAAAATGCGCCTTGTTTGAGTGCCTAGGTTGGCCTTTTAAATCACTGGATGGAAATACTTTGCTCACACTTGTGATTAGGTTCTATCCTCCTAATCATTGAACTTTTTTTTTTCTTTGGGGAAATGGAGTACCTTATGACTTTTGGAAGAGGATGATGCCTTACCAATTTCCATATCCAATGAAGGGGCATATGAAAACTGGGTTCCAAATCACTGGATCACCCATGAGGCTAAAGAAATTCATAAATGGTTTCACCAACTTTGTCTAAACATTGATAATGTGATAAAGAATTCCAAATCACTCTAATCGTCCTCCCAAAAAGTGAATCCTGTTTCTTCCTCAAGCCTTGGTCCATTTAAAAGTTTTATGTAACCTTTTTAGAGGCTGACCTTCTAAGAGCTGTTTACATCTCAGTGGTCTAATTGTCCAACCAAGAGTGGAATCCCCCTATTAACAGCCACTTCCATTTTAATGAGTCAATTTTTGAAATACCTTCACGGAGAATTTGTGAATAAGGTTTTCTTCATACTGCTCATTAGTCATTACTTGAAGCCCAAGCCCTTCACAATGTTAGTATGCCATATCCCCCTTTCACTTAGCATGATGGAACTTTCTCATTTTACATCTTTTATTTCAAAATTCTTTGAATCTTTTTACCAGTTGCCTCAAAAGCAGGCTTTTGTAGAAGTGAGTAGCAGTAAACTGGAGTACAGACCTATTAATTAGTGTGATCTGCCCCAAGAAGGTCAGGAAGTTATTGTTCTGACTTTCAATCCACCAATATAGTATCCATCTTCTCAGTCAGCCGACTCCAAGCACCTGTAGAGAACTGCTTAGCAGTTAGCACCCAAGGGGGGTTTCAGATGGAGTCAAGGGAGTAATCAGAAGCCACAACCTAAAATATCTGCACAAGCTTCCACAATTTCTTTTTTTTGATGAATAATAGTAAGTTTATTGATTCAGAAGCAAATTAGAGTGAGTTCATACATCATCCCAGTGAGAGGCGCGAGCTGCAGCCCCTCCTTGAAACTTACAAGTAAACTAGGAAAGAAAAACAAGAATCACAACTGAGCCCAAAATAATTCTTCCCTATTTACCCCTTGCTTAGCTAACACATCTGACAAGGTATTTGCTGATCTCCCCACCCACTGTACAGTGACCAACATATTCCTTGTCGACCAACTAAATTTCTTCATTTCATTCTTGTATTGCCACATAGCCTCTTCAGAATTTTTCAACCAACCCACCACCACTTTGGAATCCCCCTTGATTATTAGTTATTGTACCCCCAACTGGTTTGCAAATTGGACCCCTTGTACAACAGCTAAAAGTTCTGCCCTGATGGAATTCCCAATTCCCAAAGGACCTGAGTAGAGCAACAAAATCTCTCCCTTCTCATTTCTCAAAGCACCCCCCATTCCGGATAATCTTGGATTACCCATGCTGCTTCCATCAAAGTTCAACTTAATTGAGCCTTCGGGTGGAGGAGACCAGCTTGTAATTGATTTGGCCTTTAAAGATGAGCACCTTGCTACTACTAACCAATTTCTCCAAATGTCATTAAAGGAGAATTGACGAAAGATTTCCAAGGTCTTCAGCCAATGTATTGCCCTGTTTAACACACAGTCTTTCAAATCTTGGCTGTTCCTTTCCTTATCTTGAAAAATTCTGAGATTCCTTTCTTCCCAAAGAGTCCAAGTCAAGGCAGCACAAGCACATCTCCACATAATTCTCCCTATTTTTGTAGGCCAATAAAAGGTAGAATGGTTGAAGAGCATGTGAACTTCTGCTGGTAGACTCCAACTACCCCCAAACAACGAAAGTAGCCAAGCCCAAAGGTCTGCAGAAAAGGGACAAGATACTAACAGATGGTAACAATCCTCACCGTGAGCTCTACAGAGGATACACCAATTAGGAGAAATACAGAGAAAAGGTCTTCTCTTTTGTAGGTTGTCTAAAGTGTTTACTTTCCCATGGAAAACTTCCCAACAAAAAGCCATAATTTTTTGGGGGACTGGCCTACACCAAATTTCTTTTGACGGAAAGGGTTGGTGAGTAGAAAGTTGAGAGATGAACTTGAAAAAAGAAGCACAAGTGAAGGTTCCATTGGGTCTAGGAGTCCAAACCCTCTTATTTGGCTTGGAGGGATCCAAACAAACCTGATTAAGACACCCAAACAAAAAAGAAAGAGACTCAATTTCAGCATCCCTAAGTCCTCTATGAAAACCAAAATCCCAAGTAGGATCTAAGGGTGTTCCCAAGGGTGAGACAAATTTTGAGACCACCTCTTTTTTGTACAAAGAAATAGAAAAAAGCGAGGGGAACAAATCCTTTAACGGTGAGTCTCCTACCCAAATATCCTCCCAAAAAAGGATAGAGTTGCCAGAACAAACTTCAAACCTGATAAAATTGAGGAATTGAGGAAGGGTGTTGTGAATAGCCTTCCAAGGTGCTACTAGGTTAGCTTGCCTCGATACACCAGCATCCCATCCATTCTCTGACCTCCCATGAATGCTTCCCACCACCTCATGCCACAATCTCTCTCTTTCCAAAGGCCATCTCCACAACCATTTCCCTAACATAGCTTGATTCTTTCTAATTACCCTCCCAATTCCCAAACCCCCCTCTTCTTTACTTCTGCACACAATTTCCCAATTAACCAAGTGATCCTTTTTCTCTTGTCCCGGCTCCCATAAGAAGTCTCTCATCAACTTCTCCAGCTTCCTAGCTTCCCTAACTGGTATCCTAAAGACAGACAAATAATAGGTAGGTAAGTTAGCCAAGGTAGCTCTTATTAGGGTAATTCTTCCTCCTAAAGAAATATAGTTCATCTTCCAAGAGACTAATCTCTTCTCAAATTTTTCTAATACTGGGGTCCAAAATCTACTCTCCCTAGGATTTGCCCCTAAAGGAAGCCCTAAATATGACATAGGCCAAGCAGAGGTGGAACACTCAAGACACTCCGCAATAGCCTCGACCTCCCCTACCTCCAAATTTATACTTGCTACGCAACTCTTTTCCAGATTTATTCTCAAATTAGAGACACTTTCAAATCCTTTTATTAGCTTCTTTAGGTTTGCTACCTTTTCACTAAGACCTCCTTCACAAAAAATCATTAGGTCATCTGCAAACTGAAGGTGGGTGACGGGGACTTGGTGTCTCCCTATTCTTCAACCCCTGATGGTATCTTTGTTGTCAGCCTTAGTAATGATCCTACTAATCACATCAGCTACTAAGGTAAAAAGGAATGGTGAAAGTGGATCCCTTTGCCTGACACCCCTGCAAGCTGGAAAAAAATCCCTCACCGTACCATTTACCAGAATAGAGTAGTGACAAGTACTGATACACCCAAAGATCCAACTACACCACTTGTCCCCAAAACCATCATTCCGCATAACCTCTAATAGAAACTCCCAGTCCACCAAATCATAGGCCTTTTCAAGATCCAATTTACAAATGAATCCTTTCCTACTAGACCTTTTCATTTCTTCCACAGACTCATTCGCAATTAAGATCTGATCTGTTATTTGTCGCCCTTGAATGAAAGCCCCCTGAGTTTCACTAATGATGGTAGGGAGGACTGTTTTGATTCTCAATGAGAGCACTTAAGCCAGAATTTTATAGATGCTTGTCACCAGACTAATAGGCCTATAATCTTTTGGGTGGTTGGCATCATTCTTCTTAGGTATCAAGGCCAAAAAGGTGGCATTAATTCCAGGGCTTATAGTGTGATTGTCTGCAAATTCCTTAAAGACTTCAGCTAGATCCTCTTTCAACACCTCCCAACAGTCTTGATAAAAACCCATTGTAAAGCCATCTGGACCCGGAGCCTTGGATCTATCCATTAGAAAGACAGCTTTCTTAATCTCTTCTTCCTCGAAATCCCTTTCCAGCCACCTTGCCACTCCTTCATCAATCCTTGGCCAATCCACCCTTTCCATGACTGTTCTCTCACTCAAAGGCCTTCTATAAATCGATTTGAAGTGGTCCACAAATTTTCTGGCTATGTCATCCTGGTCGGTAATCACCTCCTCTCCTATCTCTAGCTTGGTCACAAAATTCTTTCTTCGTCTCCCATTGGCCCAATCATGGAAGAATCTAGTGTTCCCATCGCCTTCCTTAATCCACTTGTGTCTAGATTTTTGTCTCCAATTGATTTCTTCCCTCAATAACACTTCTTCCAACTCCTTTTTTAATTGTCTCCTTAACACTCTGTCCTCCTCGGTCAGCCCATTGTAAGATTCCTTTACATCCAAATTCTCTATTCGAGAGATTAGGCCCAATTTTTGCTCCTCAATTCTACCAAACTGATCTCTATTCCACTTTTATTTTAGCTCTCAACCTTTTTAATTTCTTGTGGAACTTGATCCCCTTCCATCTTACCCCCCTCTCCTTCTCACCCCACCACTCCTTCACTTTTTTCACAAAATCTGGATGGGTAAGCCACATATTTTCGAATCTAAAAGGTTTGGGTCCTATAGGAAAAGACTCAGTTCCTATTTGGATAGGACAGTGATCGGAGGTGACCCTGGGTAATGCCCTAGCAACCAAGTTTTCCAAACTATTCTCCCAGGCAAGGTTAAAAAGGAATCTATCCAACTTCGAGCACAAAGGGGTTTCCTGAAGGTTGGACCAAGTGTAACTGGCTTGCAGCAGAGGTATTTCCTTCAGTTCACAATCTTCAATAAAACCATTAAATTTCCTCATGCTTGTTGAGATTACCTGTTGGGGATTACTGGTTTCATCAGAGAATCTAATGACGTTAAAATCCCCGCCCAGGCACCAAGGACCATCCCATAGCCCCTTAATTGCATATAGTTCCTCCCACATCTCATTCCTCTCTCTATAGGAATTAGGGCCATAAACATTGGTTAAGACCCATACACACCCATTTTCTACATTCTTGCACTTAATGGAAACTGAGAATCTGCCTATCAATTCTTCCACTACTTCCACCACATCCTCCTTCCGTAGTGTTACAATCCCCCCCGAGGCTCCCCAAGAAGGAGACGAGCTCCAACCTAAACCTCTAGACCTCCAAAAACTCCTCACCCATCTCCCATCTAATTCCATCAGTTTGGATTCTTGTAACAACACAATATCAGGTTTTTCCCTTCGGAGTAGGTCTTTGATCGCCCTTCTCTTCTTTGCACTCCCTAACCCTCTTACATTCCAGCTAATAATTTTCATCGATACAAAATAACAAAGGACCCAATAAGAGGCCATATTCTCCTCATTTTAGGCCCTTCCTCCTATCCCCTCTACCACTGAATTCTGAATCCCCCTCAATGTCTGAGATTAGCCTTTCCACTTCAGATCTTTTTTTCTTATTTGTTCCTCTCTTCCCCCCCTTCCCAATTTCTCCATCCTTTCCAGCCAATGTTTGAGAAAGAATTTTACCCTTCTCACACTTATTTTTGCTACAACATCTTTCTACGAATCCTTCCTTTTTATTTTGTTCCTCCATCATTGTACATATCAACTCCCAAATTCTATCCGCCTCCCCCTTACTACTTCCTTCCAACACCCTCTCTCCTCCTTCCACTATCACCCTCTCTCCTCCTTCCACTATCACCCTCTCTCTTGCATCAGAAACTCCTGGATGGGAAGCTGGGATATCTGTTACAGGCATAGCAAACAAGTCAGTACCTAAAACAGAATTGACACCCATACCTGATAGAACGGGGGTAGGACTAGAATCACTGAAAATGATTTGCTGACAGGCGGCACATGGTTTTAAGGCCTTTCCCCTTTTTGGACAAGGTTGGGAAGTAGACATGGTGAAAGAATCACTTCCTGACGACCTACCCACTTGGAAAACCTTTCTCTGTGTTTCCGACACTGGAATACCCGCATCCATCCTCACGGCCGATTCTTGTCCCTCTCCACCAACATCCTGTAATTCATTAGACTCAGGGTCAGCTCGCTCGACGAAGGGAGGAGGAGTTTTCACAACTTTAGAACCAATTTCTTCACCATTCCTAGTCTTCCCGCCACCTGCCTCTTCAGTCTCTTCCTCTAAGAACAACTCTGTATGCAAACTTTCTGTTTCAAGAAGATCATTGTTGCTTTTCGGAGACAAACTTCCCAGACTTGGCATTTCGTCTCTATCAGAATCGTCGTTACTGTTTTGTTCACTCAACCAATCTTCAAACCCTGTTCTGTTCTCATCACTAGGCTTCATGTATCTCGGGTTGCGCCTATCTGGTGAGAGACGGTTCGCCAGGTTGGATGGGACCCATTGTAGAGAGTCTCGAGACTGCGAGTCTTGAGACTTTTTTGCGCCTGAACTGTTCGGTCGAGAGGAAGGGTTCGGGGTTGAAGAAGATAAACGCTTTATCTCGTCTATCAGCTCATCCCTCCTCCCAGTCACGTGCTTACTTGACAAGTCCCTCGGCCCATCTGTCTTATAATGGGCCTTGGGCTCAAGACTATAGGAGCCCAACTTTAAGTCCTTTATTTGAAAAGCCTTCTCCGGCCCACCATAATAGGGATCCACTCGATTGGGCCCTTCTTTTCGTCCCACGTGACCACTTAAAGAGTCACGCCCCCCTGTTTTAATGGTCGAACCAGCAACCTTCCCTGTCTGAGATTGCTGGTTCAGCCTTCTCCCTTTCGACAGTAGAAGCTTTTTGTCTTTTTCCCCTGACACCACCTGCGTAAAGGATCTGCCATTTGTCATACCCTCTTCTTGCTTTCTCCAGGTTTGACCTTCCAACTGCCCCAAAGCTTTTTGGCTTCCCAGAATATGTTGGCCCTTTTTAGCGAAACATCCCTTCCCATTTGAATTACCCAATCTCACTAGTCCACGTAGTGCTTCTTCTTCCTCCTTCTCCCCTCCTACCAACCGAGCCTCCTTCCACAGCCCTGCTTCAATGGAGGAAGCTAACCACACAGAGACAAAACTCCCCTCTGTTCGTACCTCTACTTTTCGTGGAATTTCTTCTGGCTTCACACCACTTAGCAGGATTGCTACTGAATAGAGATCGCCCCAGAAAGCACCTTTCAAGATTCCTCCACACAACACAGCTATAGACTCTGCTATTTCTTGTTTCCATAGATGGAATGGCAAGCCTATTACACGCACCACCACACCATCTTCAACAAAAAAATCCTTGGAGTTGGATGTTGGATTCCATTTGAAGACTGTGAATGATCCGAACTCAGCCTGAATATTGATAGCTAATATTTCCAAATCATTCTCTAATGGATCTAGGATGGCTTTACAGTTATCGAAGGGGGTTACTATGAAGACAGTCTTCAACTTCAACCTGGTTGCCAGTAAGTCAGCTACCCTCCTCCAATCATTAACCTTTTCCTTGGCTTGTATCACAAACTTACTATCTCACTCCTCTCTCTCTAGACCTCCCACCATTCTGCAATGGCCTTTTGTTTTTGCCATGACCACTGGCCCTTGTTGTACCCTGCTGTTACTGAAATAAGCCTTCTCCTCCCTTATGGAGGCTTTTTTCTCATTTGCTACTCTTTGAACTAAGAACTCTTTGAGCAACCAGTTTACTTCCCCCCAGCCTTGGTTCTGTTTTCCTGCTGGTAGACACACCAGTTGCCTCTGTCCCTTCCCAAAAAATTCAGTCAAAGCTATGAAGAACCCCTTTCTATTCCTCTTACATTCAACAACATATCTTCTCCCTTCTAGTGTACTAAAATCCTGCCAGTTTATCTGCTTACCTTTTGAACAGGCTCCAGCTATGAACTTTCTTAGCCACTCGATCACTTCTAATCCTTCCAGCAATATTGTACCCTTTTTCGCTTCCCTTACCTTCAGGCTTACCTTCCCCTTGATTCTCATCTCTTCGAACAGGAGATTTTTTGCTTCTATCTTCAAGGATCTCCTCCACTGACCTGCCTGCACGAACTCCATCCCCTCCATTTTCCCTCCCATCTTAGTTCCTCACCCTCTCACCCTCCATTTTCCCTCCCAGCAATACTGTTGCAGAATGCAAACCTTTTTCTAATCTATGTTAACGCATACAATGAGGACAACCAAAGACAATATACTCAGAAAGAGATGGAAGACCATCGAACTTTCCCTGGAGAAGTGTTTTTCCTGATGGTCAGAAAATAGGATAGCTTCCACAATTTCCTGGTCACAATCCCAATCCATAGGAGACATTCTACCTAGATTAATGAAGTGGCATTGCCTTAAAACGTTGATGGCTGTGAGATTTATAATACATAATAAGAGGATTCAGAACAATTTGCACATCTTCACTCTTCAGCGTATTGAAGATGGGAGATATTTGGTGCCATATTCAGTTGAATCCTAAAATCAGCATAAGATTGTCTAACAATCATCCTACTAAGAGCCTCTGCCAGATGAAAAAAAGGGTAAAGGGATTATCTTGTTATAGGTACCTAAAGCTCAGAAAGTAGCCTTAGCAACCCTATTTCTAAGCATAGAGGAGACAGCAAAACAAGCAATAATCAAACCATAATTTGGCTCCTCAACTAATATCTGCACAAGAGCAACAAGTCCACATGATCATAAGCCTTCTCCAAATCCAATTTACAGACACTTTGGCACCCCATCTCTAGCACAACAGTCTAAGCACTCTTTGGCAATGACCAGTTCACCCAATGTAAGCTGATGTTCATGCTCCTTGTTAACCAGTTAGCTTTCCTTAGGATGTCCCTATAACACCAAATGACTGAATCCAGATCTGTCAACCACCCCACAATGACATTAGAATCTCCTTAAATTATTAGATTCTCCACTCCAAGTTGGTTAGCAACCTGGATGCCTTATATAGCCACTAGTAATTCAGCCCTATTAGAGTCTTCTATTCCATCTGGGCCAGAGAATAAAGCTGAAATGTTGCTGTGCTTATCTCTCAATACCCCTATACTACAAGGGCCTGAGTTACCTTGACTACTTCCATCAAAATTTAGCTTTACACAACCTTTGAGAGGAGGAATTCACACTACAGTAATCCTATCCTTCTTGGAAGAGCTAAGTGCCACAGCTAAACAATTTCTCCAAAGATCATCAAATGAAAAAGATTGGAAGGAGTCCATAGTTCTCAACTAATGAATTGCCCTTGTTAAAATGCAATCCTTGACATTTAGGAGACTTCTTTCATTTTTTGGAAGTCTTGCATTCCTTTCTTCCCAGATTGTCTAAAGTGAAGCTGTTCTAATACATCTCCCCTCTTTCTGTATTTATTTCTCATTAATCTTAATGAAAGTTATGAGTTATTGATAGAAAAATATATTTCCACATAGTTAGCTTTCTTTTTGTGGCCCACACAAAGGACGGATCAAACAAAAAACTAACATCTATAGGTAGGTTTCACCTGCACCCAAATAAGGCAAAGATCCAATTCCAAATAGCAACAACAAAAGGACAGGTATTAGCAAGTGGAAGCAATCCTCACAATTAAGCACCTCTTAACAGAACACAATAATTTTAGGGGGAACAGGCCTAGTTCAGATCTCCTTAACCGGGAAAACCCAACTGTACAGAAGAACAAAGGGACTTAAAAAAAAGAGACACAAGTAAAATAACCTCTTGGATGAGGGGACCAAATCGTCCTGTCCGGCTTGAGAGGATCCAAGTCGGCATTGCCAAGAAAAAAAGAGAAGATCTGAAGCAGAGCCAAGCTCATCATCCCTAAGACCCCTTTGGAAGCCAAAGTTCCAACTTAAGGAAAGAGGGAGGACAGGGAGAAAATGAGAAACAACCTCTTTATTAAACAATTAATTAGAGTAAAGAGAAGGTAAAATGTCCTTGAGAGCAGAGTTTCCACCCAAATATCTTGACCCCCCCCCCCCCCAAAAAAAAAAAAAAAAAAGAATTCCTAGAACAAACATCATACCTGACAAAATTAAGAAAAAGGTCCTTTTACATTGTTTTGTCCCTCCCTTTCACTATCTATAGTCCCCCGAAGAAGCTGGTTTCTACTGGTGCCTTGTCTCACTAGTGTATTAAACATGCTGTTTGCTGATCTTCATGCCCAAACCACTACGGTGTTCAACTTCTTTGCTATGTTCTTTGCTTTTCTTACTACATGTCTTTGTTTCAATGGAACTGGAAAATTTTGTCTTAACCACCTTGTCATTATTCTTGAGTCGCTTTCCACTATAAAGTTTTTGCATCCGAGTCCTCGAGGACATGGGATAACCGTGGAGGTGTAAGCCACAAAAGACAAGGTGCAAAACATTGGTTAAAGGGTAATAATTTATTACCAAACACCTTAATCACACTTTGTTCTTTTGTGTTTTATACATTCATGGCTATCTCCATGACGTTAGTGCTTTGTGTGTACATGAGAACCATACTAATATATAGTGGTAATCTCTTTTTCTAAAGAATGAAAGGATTTTATAGGCTTAGGGTACAAAATCTTGTGTACAAGGGCTATACACTTAACTTTTTTTTTTCTTATAGTTCTTTCAATGAAATCATCCTTGCCTTTTTCAAAAAAAAAGCACTATACTAATATATGAATGGAGGAGATAGGTACACAGTTTATCTTTCCTTTTATGGTGATTAATTTGCTATTGCCTGTTGAAGTTTGACCTGCCATAGAATTCTGTCTTGTTCGTTGACTGTAGAGTAAAGTAGACAGCAAGAAGTAGGAGAGGAAAGAAGAAAAGAGAGAAGAGAGAAAAGAGAGAAAGGCTGGTTCGAATTAGGGAAAAAAGTTAATCCCTTGATTCGGCCAGACCTGTTATTATATTATTAACTTATTGGAAAAGACTTGAGTGCCCTTCTTTAAGTAAGAGGCACTCGAACTAATATAACAGTACACATCAGCATTCTCAACAAGTACAAAGACTGAAATACCCCTTCACTAACACCACTAACACTCCCCCTCAAGCTGGTGAGTATATATCATATAATCCCAGCTTGTTACATATGTAGTCCACTCTCCCCCGACTCAAGCCTTTTGTAAACAAGTCTGCCCACTGGTTTCCCATACTAACATATGTAGTTTCTATCACCCCATTCAGCACCTTCTCTCTCACAAAATGACAGTCAACTTCGATGTGCTTGGTTCTTTCATGAAACACTGGATTGGAAGAGATATGAACCGCTGCCTGATTGTCACAATAGAGCTTCATTGGAGTACTGATGTCATATCCTATCTCCTGTAGAAGGTTCCTCAGCCACACTAGTTCACAAGCAGTATGTGCCATGGCCCTATATTCTGCTTCTGCACTGCTTCTTGCCACAACTGTTTGCTTCTTACTTTTCCATGTTACCAGGTTACCCCCCAGAAAGGTGCAATAGCCTGTGGTAGATCGTCTATCAGACATAGAACCTGCCCAATCAGCATCGGTGTATCCTTCTACTACCAGTTTTCCACCACTTCTGTACAGCAAACCACGACCAGGAGCTCCTTTCAGATACCTCACAATCCTTAGCACTGCATTCCAATGTGGGACCAAAGGTTTCTGCATGAATTGACTCACCACACTAACCGCAAATGAAATATCTGGCCGAGTAATGGTTAGATAGTTTAGTTTGCCTACAAGTCGTCGGTATCTGCCAGGCTCTTCAAACACTTCACCTATATCACTGCTCAGCCTCGTATTTGTTTCCATAGGTGTCTCAGCCGGTTTGGTACCCAACAATCCTGTTTCTTCCAGTAAATCAAGCACATATTTCCTCTGGCACAAATTAATGCCATGCTTAGATCTTGCTACCTCTATGCCCAAAAAGTATTTCAACTTGCCAAGGTCCTTTGTCTGAAAGTGTTCCTGTAGGAATGCCTTCAATCTGTCAATGCCCATTTTATCATTCCCAGTCACAACGATATCATCCACATACACCACCAATATTATTTTACCTGCCGAAGAGTCAAGACTGAAGACAGAGTGATCAACTTGGCACTGTTTCATACCAAACTTCTTGACCACCTCACTGAACCTACCAAACCATGCTCGAGGGGACTGTTTAAGTCCATAAATAGCCTTCTTAAGTCTGCATACCTTACCATCCTCCCCTTGAGCAACAAACCCGGGTGGTTGCTCCATGTAGACCTCCTCGAGCAAATCCCCATGCAAAAAAGCATTTTTGATATCGAGCTGATGGAGAGGCCAATCAGACATAGCTGCAAGAGAGATGACGACACGAACTGACCCTATCTTAGCAACCGGGGAGAACGTCTCCGTGTAGTCAATGCCATAGGTTTGGGAGTACCCTTTGGCCACCAGCCGCGCCTTCAGGCGCTCAACACGACCATCTGGCAAGTACTTAACACTATACACCCACTTACAACCGACAGCTTGCTTCCCAGGAGGAAGAGCGGTGAGATCCCAAGTGTGATTATGATGCAAAGCAGAGAGCTCTTCTTCCATAGCACGGCACCACTCTGGAGAGGTAAGGGCTTCCTGGACATCCTTAGGAACAACCACGGAGGATAACAAAGATATGAACTGGCGATGGGAAGCGGAGAGGTGGGTAAGTGAAACAAAATTGGAAATAGGGTGAAGGGTGCAAGTACGCTTACCTTTCCGTAAGGCAACAGGAAGATCTAGGTCGGAGGCTGGTGTCGGAGCTGGAGCTGGATCTGTCGACGGTGATGAAGCTGGAGGAGCTGCAGCCGGTACACGTGGGCGATGTGTATACACGTGACGGATGGGTGGACGGTCAACCAATGGTGGCACCGGAGGCAAGGACGTAGGCATGACTGGAACCAGAGGAGGTGGATCAGCCACAGGAAGAGGAAGAGGAGGTGGTGATGTGGGGGAAGCAGCAGCACCGGACCCCACGAAGAACGGAGTAGACTCGAAGAATGTAACATCAGCACATACCAAGGAACGACGAGAACTAGGATGATAACACTTGTACCCTTTCTGAGTTCGGGAATAACCAAGGAAGATACACTTCATGGAACGTGCATCTAACTTGTCAGTCCCGGGACTCAGATTATGAACGAAGCAGACACACCCAAATACCCGAGGAGAAAGCGGAAACGGAGACATGTTGGGGAATAAGACACTAAAAGGAGAACGACCATCAAGGATAGACGTGGGCATCCGATTAATTAAGAAACAAGAGGTGAGCATTGCATCGCTCCAAAAAGTTTTGGGAACATTCATGTGGTGCATGAGGGAGCGTGCCGTTTCTACAAGATGGCGGTTTTTTCTCTCAGCAACCCCATTTTGTTGCGGAGTATAGGTACATGAAGTTTGGTGTATAATGCCATGTTGGTCCAAGTATTCTCGAAAAGATGAAGACAAGTATTCACGACCATTATCAAAACGGAAAATTTTGATGTGAACACCAAATTGATTGCGGATCTCAGCATAAAATTTCTGGAAGATGGAAAATAATTCACTTCTTTCTTTCATTAAATAGAGCCACGTCATTCTTGAACAGTCATCAACAAAAATAACAAAATATCGGTATCCATTATATGACATCACTTTATAAGGACCCCAAACATCTGAATGAATTAAAGAAAAAAGACTCGACACGGTTATCGACCCTAGAACGAAAGGGAACACGATGGTGTTTCCCAAATTGACAAGACTCACAATCTAAAATAGAAAGTTGACTCAATGAAGGGACTAAGGACTGCAACACTTTCAGCAAAGGATGACCAAATCTACAGTGCCACTGGAGAGGAGAAATGGATGACTGAAGAGCCGTTGACGTTCGTCCACCACCATCAAGATAATACAGTCCACCGGCTTCATGCCCTCCACCAATCTTCATCCCCGTCTTGAGATCCTAAAAAACACACATAGAAGGGTAAAAAGTGATGGAGCACTTAAGGGACTTGGTCAGCTTACTAACAGACATAAGATTAAATGGAAGCTTAGGTACATATAAAACAGAGGATAGGGATACAAGGTCTAGGTCAACATTACCAACACCACAGATAGATGACGTGGAGCCATTAGCAAGGGTAACAGATTGTGATGTTGAGCAATGAGTGAGAGATGAAAACACACCTGGAGTTCCCGTCATGTGATCGGAGGCTCCAGAGTCAATAATTCAGGGGTTGGGTGTGGATGCCAAACACGCCATACCTGAGTGTGCAAGGGAAGCCGTGTTCTGCTGCGACTTGGATTGAACAAACCTCTCATACTCATCACGAGGAACACTCACCATCTCCTTGCCTGGACCATCTGAGGGAGTAGAAGGCATCGGGTCAGCTGACCGTTTCTCCTGTGTAGAGCTGAAACTGGTGTCACTAGTCATGGCATGGTTGGCCCACGTCGAGGGAGGACCATGTAAGTCATAGCAGTAGTTAATGGTATGTCCATCCAAACCACAGTGAGTACACTTCCGTGGACCTGAGCCACGTCCTCTACCCCGAGCTCCCCCTGAATCTCTGCCTCCAGTACGACCACCACCACGGATATGTGTAGATCCACCACTACCACTCCTGCCAGGCTGGGTTCCTCGAGTCCCACTTCTGCCACCTCGGCCTCTTGACACTGCAAATGCTGATTTATCGGAGACATTAGAGTCCATAGATCCAATGGAAGCTCTCTGAAGACGGGCAAACACCTCCTCTAAAGATGGAAGAGCAGATCCCCCTAGTATCTGGGCTCGTACTGGTTCATACTCAAGACTTCAGCCCCACCAGAAACCGTGTCACATCAAGCTGTTCTCGCTGTTGCTGTTGAACTTTGACATCTGAAGTGAGAGGATGATAGACATTTAACTCATTACGGATATTCCTCACATTGGCATAGTACTCCTCAAAGCTCTGATTTCCCTGTTGCAGATTGAAGTATTCCTGATACAGTTGATATACCCTAGTGGTATTATCCTGACCTGAATACAGTTTCTTAGCATGATCCCACACCTCTTTGGTTGTGTCAAGAAACATGAAGTTCACACTGATTTTGGGTTCCATACTGTTCCACAACCATGTAATGATCTGTGCATCTTTCTGTTCCCAGTCTTCATACTCCTGAGAATTAGCGGGGGGTTTCTCCTCTCTTATATGCTTCACTTTCTTCTTCGCCTTCAGAAAAACCTCTACAGACTTGGCCCAAGGGACATAATTCTCTCCATTCAGTTTAATGGAGGTCATTTGGACATTCAAGTAGTCAGTAGATATCATGACACTAGGTTTACTATCACTGTTATCTGCCATTGCCGAACTCCCTTAATTCTGAGTACTGAATTAGGAGCACTACACACTGCACACTACACACAGACACTTCACTGAAATCTGCACACTGATTTCAACAGCTGAGAACTGCAACACCACAAACCCTACTCACCGAAATCTGTACACTGATTTCAGCAGTATTAAATGCTGAAAGCTACAACACCACAACCCCTACTCACCGAGGTCTACACACTGATTTCAGCGATATCAAAAGCTGAAAACCACACTTGTAACACCACCAACATTAATCCACAACTATAGGAAGCTTCACCATTCAGTAGACACTATTGCCATTCGAATCACACACAAACCAGAATAAACCCTAGCATACTGCAATCTGAAAACCCATCATGCGAACTGTACTACACCTCTCATGTATTCCATAACAAAAAAAATATATAAAAAAACTTTACCTCATCGCCTGAAGGCCAACCATACGAAGGGCTGAGACACCACTGCACCACACGTACCAGCCCTAACTAGGGCTTAGAAACCACAGCAACCAATCACCAACGACACAATCGGAGGCATAGAGACCTCCTAGGGAAGAGGGCGATCACTCCTTTTCAGCCCTTTTCCCAGTCTTCAACTCACAACTGAGAACCCCAAGTGAAACCCTAATTCGAATGCGCAGAAGGCAGAATTCTAGCAAGTCTGATTTGGTGAACCTAGCTCTGATACCATGTTGAAGTTTGACCTGCCATAGAATTCTGTCTTGTTCGTTGACTGTAGAGTAAAGTAGACAGCAAGAAGTAGGAGAGGAAAGAAGAAAAGAGAGAAGAGAGAAAGGCTGGTTCGAATTAGGGAAAAAAGTTAATCCCTTGATTCGGCCAGACCTGTTATTATATTATTAACTTATTGGAAAAGACTTGAGTGCCCTTCTTTAAGTAAGAGGCACTCGAACTAATATAACAGTACACATCAGCATTCTCAACAAGTACAAAGACTGAAATACCCCTTCACTAACACCACTAACATTGCCAAGTTGTTATTTTTTTCCTTCCTTTTTCCTGGTGAGTAAATTTTGTTCTATGATCTAAAAGGGAAAATCCTTAGTACACTTTTTTGCATAGATTAACAAAAGAAGCCAAGATACTGTAAATAAAGAACATTTTCAATATTATAGGATCCCCCTCAAACTATATTTAATAAGCCAAGCCAATCGGCTCTTTGATGCCTAAGTCTCAAGGAGCATATGATATTAGGGATTATAGGACAATTAGTTTGATTATCTTAATGAAAGTTGCCTTCTCTCTCAAAAAAAGTTTTATTGGTAGTATTTTACAAGGTAATATCTAAAGTATTAGGAAATTGGCTTAGAAGAGTGTTGGGTTTGATTATTTTTCCCTCATAAGATGCTTTTGCGGATAGTTGATAGATCCTTGATGGTTCTCTCATGGCTAATGAGTGTATTGATTCAAAGTTGAGGCTAGGTGAGCTGGGTGTGATTTATAAGCTGGATATGGAAAAGGCCTATGACCATGTGAAATGGGGTTTTAGTTGACTATCTCCCTCAAAAAACATGGGATTCGGTTTGAAATGGTGGGGATGGATCAGAAGCTACTTATTTTCTGTACATTTCTCAATACTAGTCAATGGCACTCCTAGGGGATTCTTTGTTGGAGAACGGGGTTTTGGACAAGGGGACCCCCATTATTCATCGTTGTGGTGGAGGCTCTTAGAAGATTGGTAAAATGGGTAGAGGATGGAGGTTATCTTCAAGGTTTCAGAGTCTCAAATAATTGTAGCCCAATTACACTGCTTCAATTTGCAGATGATTCTCTAATCCTTTCTAGGCCATGTAAGTATGGGGAGGTTGGTCTTGGATAGGGAACAAATCCCCTAAATGATTCTTATGACACAAACCTATGGAGAGGTATTAGGCAAAACAAGGTCCTATCACCTATGTTTTAAATTCATTATCCTTAAACCAGGTAATAGTGAGGATATCTACTTTTGGAAGGATCTGCAGTGTGGCAATTCCCCTTTTTACCTTGCTTATCCCAACATTTATGCTCTGGCCAATATAAACTAACCATGGTAATAGATTGTCATGATATCATTGGAAATCATATTGTTTGGGCTCCAAGACTGAGAGGGCTGGTGGATGATTGGGATGTTGACTCGTCCATTGCTTTGTTGGGTGAGGTAAACTAGATGAAACCACAACCAATGGTGTCTGGCCAAATTGGTGGATAGGTGATGGCTCTTGCAAATTCTTGGTTAAATCCTTATTTTGAAGTTTTGCTTCTTTGGATGTGGTAAATTTCCCTTGGAGTTGGATCTAGGAACAAAAAGGATGATTATCATCAACCAAGGCTGGCTGTGTGGTGTGGTGCAGTTGAGACCATTCAGCACTTGCTCATCTAATGCTGTTTAACTCATACAAAATATGGGTTCCCATTTTGAGGTTGTTTGGTTGGAAGTGGGTACCTCCCCCAGGCCTTCCAAATCTGATCCCCTCTTGGCAGTAAGTCGAAGGCTTTTAGCAAGAGGGGCAGGATGCTTTGGAGTAGGGGTGATCATTTTCATATTGGCCTGGCAATTCTGGGCCTGGGTTTAGGTTTTGTGCTCAGGCCTGGCCCAGTCCTGCAATTGTCCTACAGATTTCAGGGCCAGGCTTGGGCTCAACACTTCAGGTCTACCCCCCCTCCCCCATATATATATGTATGTGTGTGCATGTGTTATTTATACATAATTTATACATATGTGTATATGTTATTTTATGTTATATTTATATATTTTATATACGAATGTTTGGGTTACTCCATTGTGACCTGGGTGACCAGGGTTCAAATCTTGGAAACAACCTCTCTGTATGTGCAAGGGTAAGGCTGCGTACATATGTCCATCCCCGGACCCTACATTGGTGGGAGCCTCGTGCACTAAATTGTCCTATATAAATGTTATAATATGACACCTATAATTCATATTATATATAATATAAAATATTATATATATTTAATATTTTATACATAAAAGCTATAGGCCTGGAATCAGGCTTGACTTGTGTAGGCCCAAGCTCAGACTTATGTTGCTTGGAATCCGTGCCTAGCCCAGCCTGGGCCCATAACACTACCTTGCATCTAGCAAGTTTCTCATGAATTTGTCTCTTTTCTCCAAATATTATGCAGTTGGAAAGCTATTACCTATGATCTAATCCATTTTGAAGTTTAATGATGTAAGACAGCTTTGCTTGTACTCCTCGCTCCTTTGTCCTGGTCATGCTTATCTTTGTTTCTTTCCTTCCATATGGACCAATAGATAGCAAATGATGTTAACTTTTGTATGATTGGTATTTAACAGTAAATTTGTTGATTCTTAATCCTTTAATGTGTGGTCAAACATAATTGGAAGAAACTCCATTGCCATTGAATCCTAATGCAAAGTGGTATTGCGACGATTTATTTGTTTACTTGAATTTTTGAGGTTTTCTCCGGCCAGGTTTTGATTGCTTGAATCTGTAGTACTTAAGGTTCCAGTGCTTGCTAATTAGACTTCTTGCTTAAAGTAAATAACTACATTTTTGCAGCTCAAAACTTGTTAATCAAGTTGTTATATGTAACACTCATGTGCTGTACAACCCTAAAAGAGGAGAGGTTAAGCTTGGGCAGGTGTGTAGCATATATGCAGTTGGCCATGCTAGTTGTTTTACATTTCTATTTCCTCATTGTTTTGCAGTTGTTGATGAATTAAATATTTGGCATCTTTTTTATGACTTTCTGAATAGCTTGATTATGAATTCTAAATTATAGTGCCATTTTTCCTGGTGGAGTTTCTTCTTGTATATCATGTTGTACCTGCCATCCTCTGTTCAATAAAATCAATTTATTATTGGTTAGAAAAAATTGAAATATCATTAGGCTGTTTGTATGCCTTTAAAAACATAGATATGTAGTCGTGGTTGCCTATATGTTTATGTATACATTCATGTCCATACGTGCATGTGTGCATGCACAAGCATTCAAAATGGTATGGTTCATGAACAATGGTGTGATGATATAACTTCTGGGAAAAAAAAGATTTAACCTGGAAAGAAAGCCTGATATTTGAAAGAAACTTATAAAGTGGGGCCAACTACCTTGTCAACTTGCAGAGAAAGAAAACAATAACAAGAAAGAGGAAGAGAAGGATAATAGATCTACCATGATTTTGCTTTGTAGCCTACATACACAGGGATGGCAAATTCTAACCCAACCTACCTGACCCATCCAACCCATTCACTTATTACCCACCCAAAACAATCCATAAGATGTAGGTCGAGCATGGGTTGCATCATCCATTGGGTCTAATAAAAAGGGTTTGGTTAGGTTGGGTTATGGCCCTTATGGGTATCCATTTAGGTCAATTACATGAAATAAGTTATGTATGTCACTCCCTCTTCAATCCTTGCTCTCTCTTGCCCCCTCTCTCTCCTTTCTTTCTCTTATTATTTTCTCTCTTCTCTTGTTATATATTCCATCTCTGTCTCTGTCTCTCTCTCTCTCATCTTTCCTAATGATTCTTTCTCCTCTCTTCTCCCATTTTTCTCTCCCTCTCCTCTTCTTTTCCTATCAAGAAATCAATGCGTAGGATATAGGTTAACCAATTAGCTAGTGGTATAAATTGTAGAGGGATTTAAAAATATGGACAAACTGGGTTTTTAAAGAATGCAAGTTCTAGAATCTAAGGTTTATTTAAAAACCTGATGAAGTGAACTTAGTTTAGTAAAGTGGAATCAGCAAGTTATGGGTTCTGGGGGTTCCCTTAGAGCAGATTTTAAGCAGGATAGAATCTACTAGAAAAATTTCAATATTATCTCCTGTTGATGGAAAAGGAAATTGTATAGGAGGCCACAATAAACACTTCTTCCCTTGGGTATCCCTCAATTTGCATCAAGCTAAACTAAACTTTGATGGACTTGGGAGCATGGGAAATCCAGTAAAGTGAGGTATCAGAAGAGTATATAGGGGTATAATGGCGTGATATTTGTGCTATATTTAGGAGTCAGGACCTATAGGATAAGGCGGCTCTTGAAGGGTTGAACTGTTAGCTTTACATCAGGGACTCAAACTGTGCAAATCACAAAATTCCAAAGTTATCTTGGAGGGTGATTCAAGCAATGTTTTAAAAACCGACCCGGAGGCCAAACTGTTTTTTGCCTCTGCGTCATGGGTCACCGGTTCGACCGTCTGGGTTGAACGGTTCAGGCCGTGATATCATAATTAAAAATATTAAAAAAGAGAAAATATATATGTAGACATATATTATATTATACATATATAAGAGCTGTGTGTGTGTATATATATATATATATATATATATATATACAGATCCGAAACCCTCCAAAACTCCTCTTCTGTTTCTTCTCGGCAAAACCCTCCAAAACTCCAGATCCGATTGCAAGTCACCGGAGATAACCACTGCAGTTGCCGGCACTAAATCTCTCATTCAAAGATGGTGGGATCTCTGTTCTCTTCTTCTGAAAGACAGAAATTCCTCCTTCATTTCTTCTCAGCAAAACCCTAAAATGAAAAAAGAAAGTAAAAGGAGAATGAAAATATAAGAGGGTTGGGGTTGGGCAAAGGGTTAGGACACGTCTGGCATTTTCAAAAATTTTAAACCTAACCGTCACCCGCTAACCGGGTCGTCCGGGTTGACAGTTCAACTGTCCGGGTCGACGGTTTGTTGACTTGATCGACGGTTTTTCATTAAAAGATGGGTTTTAGTGAAACCGGAACCGGAAATGTGGCCGGGTGATGGTTCGGATGGTTCGACCGTCTGGGTCAATGGCAGGTTAAAAACATTGGATTCAAGTATTGCATTGAGCTGTTTAATAAAAAATAATCTAGGTTCATGGAAGCATTGTTACATCACGAGGGAAATCAGAAAGTTGTCACACAAACTAAGAGTTAAGTTCCATTGGATTAAAAGGGAAGCAAATTGATTAGCAGATGCTTTATCCAAACAAGGAGTCAACTAAGATCAATCGTATTGGGGGGCAATAAGTAGGGAGCATGGGTGATAATTTCTGTATATAAAATTTTCTTTTTGGCAGGACAAATGAGCTACACAACTGGGAGGGTGGGCTAATCCTCTCCTATACTCTACAACCAGCTGGAGATCTTAACCACAAGCTAGCTGGCACCTTCAATCCCCCTCCCCCCCCCCAAAAAAAAAAAAAAAAAAAGAAAAAAGGAAAAAAAGAAAAGAAAAGGATACTGTAATTTCACTGAACTTAATCAGTTTCTCATGTTTTCTATAACTCGAGAACATGCTTAGGTTTTTACATATACAATCTTTTTTAACATTTTGAGATTCCTTTGGCTTGATGAAACTTCAATACTGTACTCAAACAGGTTAGAGTGCTTTTGGATAGAGCTCATGCTGTTTCTAGGAGTTGGAATAATGCTCCAGTTGTGCTTTGTGGGGATTTCAACTGTACTCCAAAAGTACATCCATGATATCATTCCTCTTCAGTGGAGGCTTCAGTTCAAAATTTTTCTTAGATGATGCTAGAATGACACTGACATTTATTTATTTGTTATTTTCTTTGGCTCAGAGTCCATTATATAACTACATATTGGAACAAAAGGTAAATGCTCAATTTTTTTTAGTCTATGAACTTTATTTTCTATGTTTTGATGCTTGACATATTATGTAGCACCCAATGCTTAATGTTCTGTGCTTCATATCCTTCAGTTAGATTTATCTGGACTTGCTAGAGATCAGATATCTGGGCAATCTTCTGCTGAAATTCATGCCCCAAAGCCACCAGACCGGAACCTTGTGAATGGCTTGTACAGGTAATTCAATTGGCGAAGTCAAATTGGATTTTATGTTCCAAGGAAGGTTGAGATAAGAAAGGCTTCACTATGTTGCAGGGGAAAGTCAAGTAGTGATTCAATTGGAGCTTCAGAGATGGTTGATGAAATGGGATTTGGCATCAAGCAAAGTGATAATCTAACAGACGTGCATGATCAGAACAAATCAAGTAATGATGTGGAACATCTGCTTTCAAGAGGGAACTTTTCCCAGCCTCAGCATGTTATTGGTGTCTTAGACATGTCTAATAAACCTTGCTCTAATGAACAGTATGAGGATGCCAATAATCCAATTTCTGATGTAACAACAAAAATTACAGAGCTTGACATTGTAGATGGCCGTAAGGAAGAAATTGGCTCAACTGCCTCCCTTGCTAGTGATTGTTCGAAGGAAAACCCGAGTAATTATCAAATGGAAGGTAAGCTCTCTGTTGATCAAAAGGAAGTTGGTGAAGATTTTTCTTATGTCCACCAATCTGTGGGTGGACTTTCTCAGTCAAATTCATACCTGAGTAATATGACAGTTCCTATGGTGCATGATGAGTCTAATCTTAGCAATACTAACAGAGAAGATTTAGAGAGTGAATCATCTTTTGAAGGTGATGTTCGACTCACTGAAGTTAGGACTGATGCAAGGCCTGAAAGTTCTTTCATTTCAGATTCTTGTTTAATGGAACTGGTCTCAGAAGCTTCCTCTCTAAATCTTACTGAAAACTCTGTTATGAAAAACCTAGGAGGATTCTCATCTGAAATAATTGATACAGATAAGGAAACCAAGATGCAAACTCCCTACCAAAGTGCTCATCTGGGGAATATGTCAGAAACTTCTTTTGGCATTGAGTTTAATGGCATATCTGTAGATCCAAAAGTGGTAGACATGGTTAAAGATGCATGTGTATGTGAAACTGAAAGCAGTGCACATTCATCCAAGGTAGACAATGAGAAAGATAGCTTTACATTTGATTTTATATGTGGGGACAAGCTCAAAGGACCTGATCTTGCAGAAGCAGATCAATCTTTAGAAGAATGTGTTATCATCACAAAAGAATCAAAATCTTATCTATTGAGTGGTGAAGTTCAAGATGGTTTCCTTCCACACAAGGAGTCTGTACTAGCAGAAATGGAGAAATATACTTATGATCCGTACCTATGGACTCCAAAGGAAATAGAAACAGCAACAGGAAATGCAGAGTGCACCCTTCTTGAGCATCCTCTTAAGTTAAGGAGCACGTATGCAGAAGTTGAGGTAGTTCATAATTGTTGTTTCAGTTTATAATTTTCTTTGACACTGTTTAATGCTGTTCTTGCAACATTATTATTGATTTAGTATTTTATTATGTGCATCATAGTAGCTAATGCTGGAATGTGAGAACTACTTGATGTAGCTTTTACTTCATTGCACATTTCCATATATTTATAATCATCATGATCTTCATAGCCTCATCCCAACTATATGGGGTCAGCTACATGAATGTTGTTTCACCATTCTGTTCTGTTTAGTGCCATATCTATTATTAAATTATGAGCACTAAATCATTTTTTACTACAATCCATGCCCTTTTTGGTCGCCCATATCCCTTCAACTTGTGTGTTTTAGTTATTTTGAGGAAAAGGATACCAGCATTTGGATGATTTTTTCCCTTTGGCTTTGTAGGATTATTCTGGGACAAGAGACTCGAGCAGGGAACCTCAAGTTACCAGTTATAACAGGCGATTTCTGGGAACAGTTGACTATATCTGGCAAGTTACTTTTGATGTCATTTTTCCTGACTTAAGATCTGTCAACTTCTTCCTTATTGTAAAGTTGATTCTGGCCTGTTGAAACCTGGGGACAAAACAGAACTATTTGAAATGTTAACTGAAATTTTATCTGCATCCAGGCATTCCGAAGGTCTCCAGACAGTCAAGGTGCTTGATACAATACCAAAACACATTATGCAATTCACTCCTGGATTCCCAACACATGTAAGATCAAGAATTTACTCAGTTTTGGAATTCCATTAATTTAATTGTTGTAGGCTTAGTGGCCAAGTCCTAATCCAATTATCATGGGAAAACATGACTAGTGGACCAACTAACCAACAAATTCATATTTTATTATTTTTAGGATAATCATCCATTCCCTGCATTAACACATCTAATGCACATGCTGGAGCATGGAACACATAGTTAAGGTGCACTACATCCTAGAGATCTCTTGTGGCAAAAACCAAACTGATGGAATGATCATAGCCGTCCAATAAATTGTAGTCTTATGGATTGTCGTACCAAGATATACTGAACATCAAATAAGGTTCTGACTTCTGAAGAACAGATTGTCCAAATGGGTTGCTTTTGTCACAAGAGATTGTCCGTGGCTGGATAAGTCCACCCTTAAGGTGACAGACATTTTTTAAAAGAATACCATAGAGGGTTCCTTGGATACTTTGGTTTAATCATCAAAAGTGACTGGATATATTTTATCTTTTGAAATTCATACTTCCACACTGATTTGAGACGTATTTGCTGACGTTGCTTTTTCAGAAATGGGGCAGTGATCACATTGCCTTGGCTTGTCAGCTGGCATTTGTGAGAGATGCTGCTCAATCATAATAAGCTATTCTATGATTTCAATTTCTGGAAAAGTTTCGGGAGGGTATCCTGGAAAGAGAGCAGAGTAACTTCCAAGGGATGCTCTTGCGTGTCTGCGTGATAAATCTGTTTTTTAAATTGTCATTTAGTTGTGTTCATTTTGTATATAGATTTTTCTGCATGTAACCCATGGTGACTTAACATTAACACTATTGTAACTTACCCATTTTGGGAGAGATGATTTACTTTATTTCTTATTAATCTGAACAATGTTACTTGGATTAAATTCGTTTAAGAATGAAAAGGAATGCTACTAAAACAACCGAGTTAATGCAACTGTTGGACCTCGAAGGTGATGACTATAAACTACTTGTAAAAAGACAATTCCAACTTCTATTCAGTTTCTTGTAGTGCCTTTTCATGGGTGCCATCATATTTTATGTAGGGTGAAGCATCCCAGAGTAGCACGAAGTGGTTTACTAGAACGCTACCTGTTTACACTTTACGTGGGAATTTTATATGATATATCCGAGTCCTTGGTGGATAAATTCGATGTGATCCTATATTTGGACGGTAGAATGCTAGAGTGGTAATACATATCTCAAGGCTGTGTTTGGTTTGAAAGAAAATAAGGGAAGGGGAAACTTCTCTATTCATAAAACGGCCAAAAACTGTTGAATGGGTCAATGGGTCGACGGGTCGACCACTCGGATCAATGGGTCATTGACTGATTCAATGGTTTTGGCCAATGACCAGGTTTGGGGTAAAACGGAACCGGTTGTCTGGGTGGATTTTTGGTCGAATGGTCCAACTGTTTGCAACAGCGACGGTTCAAAAATCATGCTTTACTGACCCTTCGTTAGGAATTGTTTGTAATTCTGTATAGGAGTGGTCCCATAACTTTTTAAAATGAGTGAAAATAGGACTGAGCATGGGTTCAGGATTTTTTACTTTAATAAGATCCCTAATAGTTCTCATATCAGTCACACTCCATGCCTTCTAGAGATTTTGTCGGGATAGGATTTTGTTTATGACTGGTTGATGTGAGAATTATTAAGAGATATTTTTAGAATGAAAAAAACCCTGGGCTCGTGTTTTTTCTAATTTTTCATTCATTTTAAGGATAGGTTTTAGCAAATACATCTAACTATAAGGTGTGTTTTAGTAAATGATCCTTTTATTTTCTAGTGGAGTGTTGGACAACATGGTTGGTTTTGTTTTTGAAAATAAAAATAAGTGCCATGTCGGCGAAAGCAATATAATTTTATTGATGTGGCACTTGTTTTTTTGGCTCATTTATTAAAACACTCCTATAGTTTGATAGATTTATTAAAACCTACCTATAGTTTACCTTTTACTAAAACACCCCTATAACTTGCAATTTATTTAGTAGTTGTTTGGCGTAGATGCCATTGCTTCGGAGATGTTTTCTGAGAAAACGGTGCTGTATGTAGGAGGGACTATTGCACCATTTTCTCAAAAAACGGCTCATTTTTTTTTTGTTTGGCATCGATGTTGTCATATAGGCTATTTTCTGGGAAAACAACACTGGTTTTGTTTGGTACTAGTGTTGTATAATCGTTTTCAGCATTGTTTTACATTATCCAACGCCTAAGATGATGCCACATTGATGTCACGTCATTGCACCACTAACAACAACGAACTGTTTTTTGAGAAAACATTGAATTTGGCATTTCTTCATACCACACTTTTCCGATTTCCAAGATGTGGTTTGGAGCTAGGTTCAAAGTATCGTTACGTATCGGCTGATACATATCGTTTTGGGACCCTTCCGATACGCCCCTACAGTGGGTGTATCGGGGGTCTGACATGTTCAGGGGATGGAGGGGTCCTAGACTGGCTCCCCTGAACCAGTTTTGAAAAAAAAAAGAAGTAAAAAACAAGTATCAAAATGCCCGGTACGCCCCTACCGACATATTGGGCGTATCGATATTTTGAACCTTGGTTTGGAGCAACATTTTTTTTGGAAAAATGATGCCAAATAAGAGGCCATTTTCTCAGAAAATGGCATTGATGCCAAACAGTCTTAATTGGCCTTCCATTAGATGACTGTTGAAATGACAACTTTGACCCTAATGTCCATTTGAATAAATTTGATCTAAAAAAATAAAAATGAAAATATCAATTTTTCCCTTAGTAGGACATGTGCAACCATTCTATTTGGCTCCATTTGGTCATTTTTTTTTGTATGAAGAAGTATTAGGGAGTACTTTCGAAATAAACAATCAATGGCCCCATGCCCTTGAACATTTTCTATTCAGTTTAAATGATTATATTACTATTTTCGAAACAAACACTTATTAAAGAGAGGTCAATAAAATAAATAGGTTGCAAATTAGAGGGTGTATTTTAATAAAATGAAATTTATATTAGTAGGTTTAAGTAAATTCGTGAAACCATAAGGGGGTGTTTTAGTAAATAATTCTTTCTTGCCCCCCCCCCAAAAAAAAATTGTGCAACACCCCCTAAACACAACCCAGTGACAAAAATACTTGCTCATAAAAAAGCTGACACATGGTGTTGCCGTGTCGGTGGATTGGGTTAAGTGGTAAATTCACCTTTGGCCCGACCGTATTGGATCAGGGTCGGGTCAGCTTAACTGGTTTTCTGTCCAACACCGTAGTAGCATTGAAACATTTGAAACTATAACCTTTACCAATTATAGAATAGTATTTGTGAAACTAGGTCAACGGGTCTCAATATCCCTCTTCATTTAGTTGGATCGGATTTGGAATTGAGTGTTTGGTTGAACAAAACCCGTAACAAATTCGACCCCATGACATCTGTATCGTGATTACTTGACTAGTGTCCTATTTCAACTTCCTACCAACATGATCTGACACTGTACATCTGATTCATGTTGGGTCGCAGTCTCAGGGTGAGATGTGCGGTGTTAGAATTGATAGGGGTTTTTGTTGGTAGGAGATCCTAATTCGTTTGACTAATGGGCGACCTTCCACTGGAGCCTTGTAAGTACAAGTCTTCTTTCATTGGACTTTACTTTCTTAACACTCAGAAAAACGTTAATAAATGAACCCCGAGTTGAAGAAAGAAACATAATTCATCCTTAGTATGTGTTTGGTTCTTTGGAGTTTACTGATAGGTCATTTATTTGTACATTTTCACTTTAAGCGTTTATTTATATTTTTTCATTTTAAACATTTCCTGTTTTTGTTGTTTGGTTGAGTTTTATTTTATACGTTTTTCACCCTCCACCTCAGATTAATACCATTAAAGTGTGCTACATCAGTATTTAGTTTCAAGAAACTCTCGGGTGTTGGGAGAAACAAAAATTTGACGTTTCTCCAAATACCTTATACACAAAAACCAAAGTGTTTCAGTTTTCTACCATTTATTTGATAAACAGTAAAATTAAACAGTTATTTCATTTTGCTTCTTCTGTAATAAATGCCAATACTTGTGTGGTGCTGATATAGCGGTATTTTTTCAATAAATACCCACAAAGCCAAACACAGCTTTAGTCACTCCACTCCATTTTCTTTTCTCAAGGTAAGATGATAAATATTTACAAATTATACATCACAGACAATTAATAAAAGCTATTTTCTATAATGAAATTAATTTTTGGGAAATCATTTAATGCCGTACTACACAAGATGGGCAATTGATGGCATTAGGTATCTTGTTTCATATTTCTTATCTTTTCAAGGTTTATGTTTTGTTTTTTTTTCTTGGTATTAAATCACTCGCCTTTTGTGATATTACAACATTTTAATAATTCTTTTCAAAGGTGGTGGGAGCCGATAATAGGACTTGAAATCATATCCCTTTTCGGACTACCCAATTTATGTATCAATCGAGCCACCACTCAGTTACATGGTGTTTGATATGGCTTTCGTTTATTCGTAAAACAGTGTTAGTTCATTGCCATGTGGCCGTTTGTCCCAAAATGCTATTTAGTAAGTCTGTTTATCAAATAAACATTTTTCTTGGTTTATGTGTAAGTCAAATATTTGAGAAAATTTTATTTTAATGTTTTTCCAATATCATAATATTTATTTACTGTTCTACTTACGTAGTACCTAACTGTGAATAACAGTAGAAAAATATTTATCAACCACTTTTTTTTAGTTTTAAAGATAAATCAAGTACAACCATTTTTTTCAAATAAAAGAAAGCCATAACAAACATCGCATTGGCTTTTATTGTAGTTTTCAACCTTATACAACTATATCCCACTTTATCAACTTCATTGGATTTCTAATTTCCATGGTCCAAGAGGACCAATGCTCTTTGATAGGGTTTGAATCAGCCTTAATTGGGTAGTAACTGGGTATGCCATAGTTTTTCTTCCTTTGTCATAACTGCTTGATGTTGTTGGTTTGAATGATTTGGTTAAATAAATCCTTCTCCATGATAAAGAAAAGACATGGTATCGGTAGAGCTTTCACCAATCAAAGCACCCCTGTAAATTTTGATTAATACCACTTGACTGGTCATCTCTTTTATAATAACACTTGATTGGCTGTGAGCTTTTCTAGTTTTTGGTATAGTTGAACCCTTTATTATGCATTTGGTTTGAAAGAAAAGATAGGACAAGAAAGGAAAAGGTAGGGAAACGTATACAAGGTTTGTACAAGTTTCCCCACCTTTCCTTACCTTTTCTTTCAAACCAAACACAGCATTAGAAGAAAGAATTTAATCATTTTTTTATGAAACTCAAAAACTATATTTATATAAACATTTGGCTCTGTTTGTTTGTAGTGCACTGGATGCAAGATTCACATCTGGTTCAATTTTGCATCCACTTGTTTATAATCATAATTTGTACTCCTGTTTGATGCATAAACTGTACATTTTTGTTTCATTTGCATTTGTTGGCAGTGCAAATTTTGCATCCATCTTCATATTTTTACTACTCACAAAAAAAAAAAAAGATAAAGTCAATCAAACTTAAAGCAAAAGTAGACAAGAATTTACACTCAGCCTACTTGCACCATTTGTACTCTCATGCATTTACACCAACTGCAAACAAACCAAGCCTTGTGAACACACAATATTTACATATTTACAATGAAATATTCAAAGAAACTTCCTTCACAAACAACTTTTGATTCAGTTGTCAGAACATTCATTGACTGCTTATTCAATGTGCTTACTAGAGTGGGCACATGGTGACCACACTAAGCAATTAAAATTTTTTTGACACCTGTCCCTTAAAATACACCCAACTTACCCTTGAAAATGATTAAAACAACTTTTGATTGCAGAATATTTATTAAGTGTTCATTCAATGTGCTTACAATGCTGTGATCGGCACACCAATCAAATGATGACATTGAAAACGCCTTAATCAATAGGTTGGAGTTGTTTGACATGGACCTACAAAATTGGGTTAGGTTCAGGTTTCTATTTCATTCACTCGATATTGGAATCAAGTTGGGGTGTGTTCAGTTTATTAACCCGAACCCAGCCAGTTAGACATCCCTAAACATACTTGCAAAATGTTCCATATGCAGTGTGCAATACTTGTGTTCAATTCAATGTACACAGTTGAATTTTTTTACAACAATTTCCATAAAATGCACTATTTTTCAACGTAGGTGATAATAGTGGGATTTGAATCCACGTCTCTGCTATGCCTACTCAACTAACATGCCAACCAAGCCACCGCTCAGTGAATGTTTTGATCTTTCTCCTTGCTCCTTTGAGACCTTTGTATCAAGCCACTCCCTTTTTCATCTGTGTAAGATTGGTCATCCTTGCACACAAGCACAACCAACCACTTTAGTCAGCTTCCTTCATTTTAGTCACAAAATGTCGTTATCTCAAGTATCCCTTGAAGGTGCCCATTTATGCTGATGCTCATGCATATGTTGGGCATCCATTGGTATATGCTAATTATTTAATATTTAATACATTATATCTGCTCTTCTCCACTTTAATAATGAATATGGCATTAAATAGAACGGAACACGACACCTGTAGCCGATATGGATGATTAATAGAGACACAAATTAGGCGAGGTTAGGTCAGTTGATATCGACCCTAACCCAATCCACACACTATTGAACCCTAACTCTAAACTTAAGCTTACACATAAGTCGGATAACTCAACTTTTTGGGTTGGGTTCGGCTGGGTTTGGGCTTATCTGGCCCAAGTTGGAGTTGGGATCTCTATAAGTTGCATCATATAGAACGCGGACCAAGCCAGAGTTGGGCTGAAAAGTAAAACCGGGGCTTTTGTCAACTGGGGATAGGACATCTAAACGGAAAACCCAGAAAAACCTGATCAGAGGAGTTTAATCATGGTTTTTAAAATCAGACCAGACAAGGAATCATTTTGAGGATCGATTTCTGGGTTGAATGTCCGACCATCCGGTTTGAATGGATGGCCCATTTTAATTTAAAAATAAAATATAAAAAACAGCTAAAAATTATTATCCGGATCAATGGTTTAATGATTCAACTGTCCCGATTAGCAAGTTGCTGACCAAATCAATGGATTTTGGCCAAAAAGCGATTTTAGGGTAAAAAGAAACTGATTACCTGATCGCGTATTGGTTTTTCAGTCTGATCGTTCGGTCCGATTGGTTTTCAATACCATGGTTCCTAACCCATGAAAACCCTGAGCCTCAAAATATAGCATTAAAGCAAAGATTGTGATTAATTAAACACTTTAAAAAGAAGTAAAAGTCGGAAACAAAAAGAATAGAAGACCCCCTGATTAGGAATTTAGGATTGAAAATCTGCATCCATATTCAATTCAATGGACTATTTCATTTGGCACTAGATAGGCCTACTCAATTTGGGTTCAATCCGGTTGGACTATCAGACCCGGATTCAACAGAGAAGAGGCTACTCAAATCGAGTTCAAAAGAATCACCATTT
This sequence comes from Nelumbo nucifera, assembly GCF_055504915.1. NCBI lineage: Eukaryota > Viridiplantae > Streptophyta > Magnoliopsida > Proteales > Nelumbonaceae > Nelumbo > Nelumbo nucifera. The sequence continues at coordinate 25,038,234 of NC_142650.1, forward strand.
AAATAATGAGCTTTGAGCAAAAAATGAGTTTTGATCCCAAAAAAGAATTAAATTTGAACACTTCTCATACATCCAGACTTAGAAAATTATTTTCTACCCAAAAAACTTAAACATGATTCTAAAAATCACAAAAATCATTAGAATGAATTCACAAAGAGCATACCTAACACAGCCAAAGGGCTTAGTAGGCGATCAAGACTACAATCAGCCTCGAATCCTAATGGATTTCAGATTAGAAAAGGTAGAAGAAAAGTAAGGAAAAGAAGGAAAGAGAGGAGAAGAACATGAGAACACAAAGGTTTGAAAGGAGGGACAGATTCTCTAATTGATTTGCCGCCGCCACTCTCTTAGTATTTATAGGTTATGTTCAGTACATAGAGGAAAAGACAGATCTACCCTTAATACTTACATGACAGATAAAGCAAATAACAAGCTGACCACCAACTAACACTAACATGACTGAAACAAATAATTGGACATACTGTCCTATGAACACAGTGAGGACCACAGTTGTGGGGCCCGCATTAGTGTTCTCTACACTCCCCCTCAAGTTGGGAATATATATTTATCATTCCCAACTTGGATAGGTCTGCCTCTAACTTCTTCCTTGGTACAGCCTTGGTTAGGATATCTGTGAGCTGCATGTTGGATGTGATATATGGGAGACACACTTCTTGTGATGAGACCCTCTCTCGGACAAAATGTCGATCAACTTTGATATGCTTAGTTCTGTCATGCTGCACTGGATTGTGAGCTATATTAATAGCCGCCTGATTATCACAATACAACATCAAGGGCTTCTCATAATCAATACCCAACTCTTCAAGTAGTGATCTCAGCCATAGGATTTCAGCCACTCCGTTAGCCATTGACCTGTATTCAGCTTCGGCACTAGAGCGGGAAACAACACTTTGTTTCTTACTCCTCCAAGAGAAAAGGTTACCTCCCACAAGGGCACAATATCCAGAGGTAGACCTCCTGTCATTAGCACTCCCAGCCTAATCAACATCTGTATAGACCTCCACCTTCATGTGATTATCGTTCTTGAACAGTATACCCCTACCCGGGCATCTCTTCAAGTATGCTAATATTCTCTCTGCTGCAAGAAGATGAGTAGTTCTGGGGGAATGCATGTACTGGCTGACAACACTAACTGCATAACTGATATCTGGCCGAGTGAGGCAGAGATATAGGAGCTTTCCAACCAACCGTTGGAACATAACTTTGTCTTCAAGAGGCTCCCCGCTCTCTGCACTGATCTTGTGATTATGTTCAATAGGTGTATCAGCAGGCTTGACACCTAACTTTCCAGTTTTCGCCAATAGATCTAGAACATATTTTCTCTGAGAGATAAAGATCCCTTGTTTAGATCTAGCAACCTCAATACCCAAAAAGTACCATAGTGCACCGAGATCTTTCACCTCAAACTCTTGATGAATGAGCTGTTTGAGGGACTCAATCTCACTACTATTATTTCCTGTCACTACAATATCATCCACATATACAACAAGCATGGTTAAAGAGGAGTCCACCATTTTAATGAACAGTGTATGATCTGACTGGGCCTATACATAACCGAATTTTCCAAGGGCTAGTCTGAATCTATCAAACCAAGCTCTAGGTGACTGCTTTAATCCATACAATGCCTTATTTAGTCGGCAAACCTTCATACCTGTCTCTGTATCATAGAATCCAGGAGACAACTACATGTAGACCTCTTTCTGTAAGTCTCCATTCAGAAAAGCATTTTTAACATCCATCTGGAACAAGGGCCAATAATAACTTGTTGCAAGGGATAATAGAACTCGGATGGTGATCATCTTGGCTACCGGGGCAAAGGTCTCCAAGTAGTCTATACCATAAGTCTGGGTGAACCCCTTTGCAACCAACCAAGCTTTGTACTTTTCAATGGAGCCATCAACATTATGCTTCACAGTAAATACCCATCTACATCCAACTGTCTTCTTTCCCTTGGGTAAGCCAACTAGCTCCTAAGTGTTATTTTTCAACAGGGCATCCATTTCAACTTGCATTGCATCTTTCCACTCTGGAACTAATAAGGCTTCTTGTACTATTTTGGGAATAGGGACATTGGCAATGGAAGTGAGATAGGACTTGTAAGAAGGAGATAGGTGATCATAGGATAAAAATTGGGAAATGCAGTGAGTTGTAGATGTGGTGCAATGCCGTTTCTCTTTACGGACGACAATAGGGAGGTCAATTCCTTCTACGGCTCCAGATCCAGGTATTACCTCCTATTCTTAGTTTTTCACAAAAAACACCCCCTCTCTCAGCTGGACTTCACACCAGCTTCCCAAAAACTACAATTTAGCCATGTAACTTCCCTAGTTTTTCACAAAATTTGCACAAAGATCCTCAAATGTCACAACATTGAATTTAACTAGGAAAATGGCACACTTTGACTATTCTAAGGTCGAAAGTACCCCTCAAATGATGCCCTTAAGGCATCAAAATACTGTGTTATCACACCCCCCAACTTAACCATTGCTAGTCCCTTAGCAATGCAGTCTTAAAATTACACTGAGCATAGAGATTCTTCCTATCTTAAAGTCATCCCTGGCAGAATTAGTCAAGCATCCTAATTCCAAAATTCTCAAACTCTTTATAGATCGGTATTAGGCTTAAGGGGTAAAATTGTCATATTTTGAATATTGCAAAAACTTGACTTAAAAATCTTATTTACCCTTCCAATTGCAAACTATCTTGATAAGCTGAGATTGATTTTTGAAATCAGGTGGGTATTCTTATCATTTTTGATAGTGGATTTCTACCCCTGAACTTGATATGCACACTTATTTTTATTGTTACCTTCCACCGTTTGACGTAAATCTCGACACTTGGCTTAGGTGAAGAGACCTGGTTACTAAGTGTTAGGTAAGTGTCTTTGGCATTCCCTTTTCCGTTTGACACGAATCTCGACACTTGACTTAGGTGTCCATTGACCCTTTTTTTTGTAGAACTGTTCAGGGTAGTCCACTATTTCTAACAATTTGAATAATTTTTGTCTAATTTCTTCATCTTTCTCTTCTTATCTTGGCAGGGGCAAACTTGGTAGTATTTTCAATTTCTAAACAATTTTGACAATATTCAAATAAGACCAATTTTTGACTCCTATCACTTGCTACCAATTTCTACAAAATTCAATATTCTTTTATCAGTTTCCTTAACTTTTTCTGTTTGGGAATCTCTTTTAATGGAAATAATTTTAAAAATTTCAGTGAAATTTTAATTCTACATATTTAAAGGCTTAGCTTCACATTTTTTTTTCAAAATTTCATTTTTTTTCTCTCTTTTCCTCACCCTCCAACTTAAGTGCCATTGTCCCCAATGGCATAACTAGGATGATGCAAAAGGGACTTAGGCCAAAGGGAACAATCAATAGAGTTTTCCTGAGGGGTTCAAGGTCTGCCACCCGGTCTCGAATCATGGAAAGAAAAACTCAAATCCTAAAAGTAGAAACACTAAAAACTATGTTGGGTTGCCTCTCAACCAATGCTAAATTTAACGTCTTCAGCTAGATGCATTACTCACTTCTTCCATCCAAACTCTTAGACTCACTTTCTTCTTCATACCAACAGGGCTCAGACTGGGCGAACCAAGGGGTAGACAAGTCATCCAAAAGATCGTTCACTATATCCACATTGCACTCATCTTCCCCTAGGTTTGGATAATTATAGGCACTAAAAACATTCAATTGGACTTTCTACTCCCCAAATGAAACGGTCGTCCTAAGTCTACAGGGAAATAACAATTCTCTATCCTAACAATGACATCCTCGATAACACCTCGAGCAGTCTTGACCGACTGATTAGCGAGTTACAGAATTACCGGGGTAGATTTTAACTCGCCGATCCTGAACCTTTCATAGATGATGAAAGGAAGCAGATTTACACTGGCCCCAAGATCCAATAGGGCCCTATTGAAAGTGATTCTAGAGATGACACAACTGATGAGAGGAGCACCTGGGTCTTTCATCTTTCGGGGAAGTTTGTTATGGTCCCGCGCGTAGGATCCCGTCACGGGCCGGTCCACGGTGCGAATGCCCTGCCTTTCCTTACGTCTTCCCTTGCGTGCAGACCCTATTGCGGGACTGAATGGGTGATTTGTCCAAGAGACCACCCGAACTCTCCTCACTCTTTTCTTGGCTGAAAAATTGAATGCTTTATTTCAATTCGTAGCTCCTTAAATAGGAGATTACAGAAGAGAATTCCTTATTGGATTTGGCTAGGCTAGGGTAATCCAACTTAAACTAAAACTCCTAATTACCTACTCCAAATGGTAACACAACTCCTACTTAAGAAGATAAAATAAGACAAGGATAAGGGATAGGGATAAGATAAGGATAAGGTAAGCTGGCGGCGAGTTGGTTGGCTTGACGTGTCCAGATAAGGGTGGGCCCACCCCTATGAGCTATCGTGTGGTCCCCGCTCTGCTACTGCTACTGGGTGCGTGCGTGCAGTGCTACTGCCGTGCAGTGCGTGCGCACGGCTCATGGTGCTGCTGCCGTGCGGTGCCGGGCGTGTGCGCGGTGCGTGCTGCACGCCATGGTGCCGCTGTCGTGCGGTGGCGGGTGGGTGCGCGTTGTGCGCTATCGGTGCATGTTGCTGTGTGGCGCTGCCAGGTGGTGCTTACTGCTGTGCGGCCTGCCGTGCGTGCTGCTGCCTATGACTGCTCCGCAGTGCGCTGCCGGATGGTGTGCCCATAACAAAGTTGGTTTAGGAGGACCGCACTAACATCTGCAAAGAGCATCACTTTTTGTGGGGCCGACCATGGCTCCCTCTTTTGAGTGCATAACTCTTTCAGAAATTTGGCGTAAGCAGGGACATGTTGAACCGCATAGAGGGATGTTAATATGGACTTGTTTGAAGAGTTCCCTGATCTCCTCGTTGCGAATCACTTTCTTTTTCCGCAATGGCCCGGCTGTGAGTGCGGTTGGAAAGGGGACCACATGTTGGTTCACTATGGGCTCTTCTTCTAGGTTTTCCTTTCCTTCTTCTCCCCCCCCACCCCGCCGAACTTAGGGTCTTCTTGCTAATTTTCTTCTTCTCATATGCGCCTTCTAAAATTCTCTCACTCCTTAAGGTTGTAACAGCTTTAGCATTTTCAAACAGGGGGTTCTTAGGAGGTGGTTGAATTTGTTGAGGAAAACCTGGTGGCTGATTCCTAGGGTTTACAACCGGTTGACTCGGTAATTGCCCCACTTCTCTCCTTGCATTAGCTTCAGATAGCTGTCCTATTTGGATTTTTAACCTAGCAATGGACTGCTGCTGATTTAGGATCAGCTGCTGAAGTTGCATGAATTGATCATCTACTGAACAGGATTGTGGAGGTTGTGGGTAACCCTGATACGGTTGGGCCGGTTGGTTCCTAGGGTACACCTGCTGGAATTGACTTTGTAATGGTGGCCTCTAAATCTACTGGGCCATAGAGTTAGACGGATGATGATACTACTGGGATTGTGAATTGGGTTGATGTGTCATCCAAGAAAAGTTAGGGTGATTTCTCCACCCAAGGTTGTAAGTATTAGAGTATGGATCATTGTTGGGCCTTGGGAAACTCTGGGCTGCCTGAACCTTTTCTTGGATAAATGGTGAAAGCTGGGCCGCTGTGGGACAGTCATAAACCTGGTGGGCCGGGTTGGCACAAATGGAGCACACTTCGGGATAGGGTGTAGATGGGCCCGATTGCTGGTTAAAGGTGAAAAATTGATCAAGCTTTTGGGCTAAAAGATCTACCCTGTCCAACTTTCTAGAAATGGCATTCAAGTCCATTTTTGCCTCGGGCTCTATATTATTTCTGACCTCATAGAGCCCTACCCTCTTTGAGGGTCCCACCGACCTTTCATAGGAATACAAAGATGCATTGTTAATGGAATTCTCACTCAAGGTCTTGAAAAGAGCATACGCTTCACCCTTGCTTTTGCTCATAAATGCTCCCCATAGGATGCATTTACCATTTGCCTGTATTGATCCGTCAAACCTTCATAGAAGGCTTGGACAATTTACCACTAGGACAGACCATGGTGTGGGCATTTTCTCATAAACTCCTTCATTCTCTCCGAAGCTTCATGAATTTGTTCACCCAGTGTTTGGGTGAATCCAGTGATGGCTCTTCTCATGGTATTGGTTCGTCTTATAGGGTAGAACTTTTTAAGGAACTCTTGTTGCATTTCTGCCCAAGTTCTAATGGGTTTTCTGTAGTCCCTAACTAGTGCTTGGCCTTGTCTTTCAAGGAGAAGGGGAAAAGAGTCAATCTAAGGGCATCATCATTGAAATTCTGGATCCTTACAGTGGAATAGATTTCCAGGAACTCGTCTATGTGCTTGTGTGAATCCTCACTCAGGTTCCCATAGAAAGAGGGGAGCATTTGGATTGTGCTTAACTTAATTTCATACTGTAAGGCTTGGGTATTTGGCAATTGTATGCAGGATGAAGGGTTATATTGGATTGGAGTGAAGTATTCCTTCAACTTTTTGAGTTGGGCATAATTGATTCTAGCCATTTGGTTGCGTTGTTGATGATGAAGGTACCTCTCTATTTCAAGTATGGATTCTACAGTTTCTCTCCTTAGAGATCTCCTTCCCAACATACAACTCAGAAGTCCCTTTTTCTTCTTGGTGAAATTTGAAATTTAAATTTTGAATTTTAATTTCAAAGTGATCTTTTGAAATTTAAATTCTGAAATTTAAACTCAAATTCAATTTTTTTTTATTTTCTTTTTTTTTAATTTGAAAATTTAAATTCAAATTCAGATTTTGAAATTTAAATTTAAATTTGAATTTTTTATGTTTTATTTTTTTTTTAAATGCAAGCAAATCAACCAGATGACCTAGGGCTAACCTAGTGTTTCCTAAACTAGTGGTTCAACCAATGTGAATCCTTTTAGGTTCACGTGGAATTACACTACTTCGTTTGGTTAGCCAGGTAAGAGGTGGGGATGTGGGAGGCTCTCCTTGTTCTCGCAATGACCTAATTAAGTAACCACAAAACCTGCTTTGGTGTAGTCGTTTAACCTCTTTACTTAGACACCAACCGCCAGTTATGGAAAGTAATTACAAGTTTTCCTAAAATTCAGCACACCATTGAACCAAGTGTGAGGCTTCCCTAAAGGATCTTGGTATTCAAAGATTAAATTAGGGTTTAGCGTAAACCGTACGTGAAGGGTGGTGATTTTTGGGCCAAGGGAGGGTGATGAAATCCCCACCTTATCTTATTTAAGTTGGGTGCCCTTAAATAGATTAACGAAACAAAAACAATCAAACAAAATGAGTGCAACTAATTACAATGCATGAACAATTATTTCTAAAATGCAATTCAGCAATATAACATAAAAGAATAAAACAAACTAATTAAGCAAAAGTAATAATTAAAATAGTAAAAAGAAGAAAACCTAACACATTCGCAACTAACAAGATGATTTCAACAATTAAATAAACCTATATGATGCATGCTCTAGAATATGAAACCCTAAACGTTGGAATGCAAATGCAAGAAGTTTAAAATATTAAATAATTTTTATTTATTTATTATTATTATTTTTTTTAAATTCAAAATTTTAAATTTAAATTTCGAAATTTGAAATTCAAATTCAGATTTGAATTAAAATTTAAATTTAAATTCAAATTCGAAAATTTGGACAATATTCTAGTTAACAATTAATTATTCAATTAAATAACTAAAAAGGAAATTAAATAAGGCAACAACTAATTATAAAAAAACAGAAAATAAAAGAAATAATTATGCAAAAAAAGAAATTAACTACTACCAAAATAAATTCTAACAAGAAAATTGCTATTCTAAAAATTAAACCAAAAATAAAATAAACAAAAGAAAATTATGCGGCAATAAATAAAATAAAATACACAAATTTTATTGTTATTTTTTATCTAAAAAAAGAAAAACACAAACCTAATAAGACAGAAATTTGAACAAGAAATTAAAATAATGAAAGAAAAATAGATCTAGAAACAAAACAAAGAAAAATAATACTAAGAATAATAAATTGGATCTAGAAAAAAATTAATTAAAATTTCGAAAATCATTATTTTACCAAAAAAAAGAGTTCGAGAATAAAAACAAAAAGTCAAAAATAAAATGGGACGACTACACCTGAAACGCAATCCAATTTAATCTTTTGTTCTCTTCTCTCCCATAGTCCCGCAATGCTTCGGTACCCCGCCTCTCGCTATTTCGTCCTACAAAATCAAAGAGAAGTAAGAATTAAAATGAGATAATGGATCAAGTAATAAAACAAAAATAAAAAAATAATGAAACAAGCAAATAAAAAATTTTTCTTTGTTGCTTCCCCGTCAGCGGTGCCAAAAACTTGATGTTTCTAGAAGCGTGTCGCTAACCACTTCGGAACACCAGTTTAATATTTATAAGTTTTTTTCCGATTCTCAAACAATTACAAACACAGTAAAATGGTGAGAATGGGTCGTATCCATAGGGAAGCGAGGAAAAAATTGTTATTTACTTAGATCCGGGAAAGAAAACACAAGTGGGAGTTGCAGAAATACAAAAATTAATTTATTAAACTGGAATAAAATAGAATTTGAACATTGTTGAAAATTAAAAGTGCAAAAAAATAAATACAGAAATAAATAAATGAAAGAAAGAATTTGTGATCCAATCAGAGGTAGCAGTCTCTAGATATTTCATTTAACCCTCGAACTTCTCAAGCTAGGCCTTCCGTCATACCTAGCCGAATTCTAGATCTGTAGACAAGTAAACGGAAATTAAATTGAATGAAAGAAAATTGCAGAAAGAAAGAAACAGAACTAGAAATGAAAGAACGAAAATTAAAACTAAAGATAATGGTTGGGATCTGAATCCAGAGGTGGCAGTAGTGGTGTTGGCGAACTGCAAGTAGGAACCCCTTCTCTTACCTGCGCGTCATCCTCTTCTTCTACCCTTAAACTTCTCAAGATTAGCCTTCCATCTTACCTGGGGGTAGAATCCAACCCTTTCTCAGGAGCCTTGGGTCATTTTTATAGAGAATGGTGGATACAATTGGAATTAGAGAGAAAGAGGGGGCGACAACTGGGTTTTAGCAAAGATATGGGCGCCCTAGGGTTTCTAATGGAGGGTTAGGATGGTTCTGGGGTGATCGTAGGGCTGAGAAGAAAAGGAGAGGGTGCCCAATATTATGTAGGGCTGTGATTTGGGTGCCCAAAAATGAATGGAGGAGATTGAGGCACCTAGGGTTGAAAGGTGGAGATTAAAAGAGGTGGGTGGCACCTTAGAGTGGATGGCTGAGATAGAAGATGGAATGGAGGGCTGAGATCTAGTGGTTAGGGGCTGAATGGTGAGGATTAGCAGTTAGGTAGTGCCCTAGGGTTTAAAAACTACAAAGAGAATGCCCTAGAATGAATGGTGGATATTAGAAGAGGTGGAGGGTGGAGATTAAACAGCTAGGGGCGGCTAGGGTTTGCTAAGAATGAAAAGAATGGGTTAAAAGGCGCTCTAGGGTTTGCTAAGGAGAGGGGAGCATGCTAATATAGTAGGAGGGGCGCCATTCTGGGTTTAGCAAATAGGAGGTGCCCTCCTGTTCTCAGTTTTTTCACAAAACACCCCCTCTCTCAGCTGGATTTCACACCAGCTTCCCAAAAGCTACAATTTAGTTGTGTAACTTTCCTAGTTTTCCACAGAATTTGCACAGAGACCCTCAGATGTCACAACATTGAATTTAACTGGGAAAAAGACACACTTTGACTATTCTAAGGTCGAAAATACCCCTGAACTGATGCCCTTAAGGCATCAAAATACAGAGTTATCAAAATGTGCCATTGAGTTTGTAATTAGAGAGAAGGTGTGAGAATTAGGCCTTTGTGTAGCATTTCCTACAGATGGCGCCAATTGATGCTGTGCAATTTGACGTTCCTGCTGGCGGACAACTTAGACGTTGAACTGGGTAGGTCGTGTGGCCGAACTACAAGAGAGAAGTGATCAAAGTGTCCCGGTTGCTTTACTTGGGGTGGTCACTCTGATGCATAAGTTAGAGACTAAGTTTGCATGTTTGAAAGTATGAGAACTAGAGTGCTTAGAGAGCTAAATCACACGTATATGTTCTATGAAAGGGGATGCCTTATATAGGCAAGTTGTTGTGAAGCTCAAGAAGTGTGTCTGGGATCTCCAGCCCATCTGGTTTGAAGGTGGTTTCACGCCTAGAGGTGGATTCTACGTATTTATCCAGTCTCGCCCGAAGCGGGCAGGGTGATAACCGGCTCTTCTAATTTGGCATCGTGATCCCGGGGAAGTTGGAGATGATAGTTCGCTTAAGGAGGAGGTCACCGACACTTCGGACAAGTCGCTAACTGAAGTTGGGTCTCATTGGCGGGAGCAAATTGCCTCTTACACCGAACTAATGTCTTGTTGGGAAGTTCACAGTTTGGCCTATCGAAGTGGTGCCGAGGTCATCAAGGTGGTTGCGAGGTATTCGAAGTGCTCCCGAGGTCCGCCTACGTGGTGTTGAAATGTTGGATGACTACTACGAAATGCCACATGTCATCACGTTAGTGGAGGGCCAAATTGCCCTTCATCAATCTTCTTTATGTAAAAGAAAATTGGGGAATTAGCTGCATATCCATATCCATAGAGTGTTAATTAGTCTAATCATGGATGATGTCAATCGACATCTTTGGTTAGCGACTCGTTTTTCTTCTTTCATTTTCTTTGGAAGAAGGTGTAGGAAGGGGGAGGTTTTTGTCCACATTAGACAGATGTCACATGGTGAAAAGGGGAAAGTTTTCTCCAAGAGCAAAATTGGATTTTTCAGAAAACTTAAACTGCACATGATGTCGTGTGTATCAGGATGCAAACGGATCAAATCGTATTCGAATCAGGGTATTTCAAATCCCATTTGACATTGTTCACTTCGGATTCGATCCAATATGAAGATCTGATTGGATCTGATAGGATTTGATTTGAATTCGAATTCTATCGGTAAGCCAGATCTTTATATCTGACTCGATCCAGTTTATTTTCTTTAAAAATTAATAAATTATTGAAAGAAAAATAAAATATACTAATTTAAATAAAGTAAACACAAAAAATACAAGTATTTTTTAATTATGTTCATCATATATATACATGTTTTTTATAAAAAAATAAATAACACAACAAATTTATAAAAATATAATGTAAAAATATATCTATAAATAAATAAATAACATATATATTATATATACTTATATTTATAAGTATATATATATATTATATATATATATATATATATCAGATCGGATAGAGGGATCCGAATCCGATCCAATTTCTAATGAAAATTCGATCCAAAAATTCGAACAGGGGTGATTCAAATTCGATCAAATAGGATCGAATCTCAGATCAGATCGGGATCTGATCCATTTGCACCCCTAGTCATGTGCTGACAGAAATGAATGGAAAATCAACGGATGGAAGGTTTTTATACGCTGAGAGGAGGTCTTAGTCGAATGCTTTAAAAAGTGAGGGGATGTTTCAGTATTTAGGTGAAACATTAGGGGTGGTTTAAGTCTTTTAGAACACTGCATTCGATCAAGTAAATTACCCATTTACATCCAAAGATCAGGATTTTCTAATCATGCTGATAGATCAACTTCGAAGCGTCTCTCCGGCCTACTAACAACTATTTAATTAATTAAATTTCCATCGTCTTTTCATTTTCAAAATTTCAAACACATCTGAAAAAAAAAACCGTCTTTTGGTAAACGAATTATCAGTTGATGCGTCTAAACATCAAGAAACAAGAGAACCCAGGACCGTTGATTTGTCCAACAACGAGACTACGATAATTACAGATTCTGGCAAATGCCCCCGGCGCAGCCCGCATCTCTATCTCTTTTTTCTTAAAAGCTTGTGTATTGCGCCGTTCAAGTCGGTTACTTCAGTAGTTATTCTCCACATTATATAAAGGCCCGCATTCCACGACCCCAAGACATTCATTCTACAAATAAGAAGAAACCAAAAAGCCTCCCTTCGTAGCCCTCTCCATTTCTGATTCTTGCAACCTTTGATCTTCTTGGGCGGGATTCCAACGGATTAGAGAATAAAGGTCAGTCTTTTGTATCTGGGTTCTCTTCAAAATTTGTTTTCGTGTAATGGGTTTCTAAGAAACATAAGAAAAAATGTTATTGGATTTGCATCTTTTATGGTAGATCCGGTTTTAAAGCTGAGAGGGGGAAAAAAACAAGTTTTCCACTTTTTTCTATTGATTGTGTTGATGATTTGTGTTGTTTTTTCTTGTACCTGTAGTGTTTTGGCTTGTTTCTGACTCTGCATTTCGTTTTGTTCTGACTTGGTCACTTGGGTTGCCACCAAAATAGAAGGTTGCTTTTTTTATATCATCTTTTCTGATTTGTTTGTTGATCGCCAGAAATTGACTACAAAGGCCACTCCTTTTTTTCTGATGATTCATCAGGTCTCCTGAGAGATAGACAGGAGGAAAAAGGAATTCTTTGGTTATTTCTAACACGTAAACTCAGTTATCAGAACGATTGTTCTTCAACACAGAAAACCCAGATCTTAGAACTCATCCTCTTCTTTCAACAACTGTTTTTTCCTATAGAAAAACGTGGAAAACAAGTCACTTTTGATCACAGAGGCTTGAATTTCGCTGTAGGATCCATTTTGTTTTGTATATTCCTTCACCAAGATACGAAATTGCTTGCAGTTCGCTAACCAGTGATTTTCTGTTCCTTCAACATGCAGGGAGAATGACAGAACCAAAACCAGAGACACCCTTAATACCACAATCATCTTCTCGAAGGCTCCCTGATTTCAAACAATCTGTTAAGCTGAAATATGTCAAGCTCGGCTACCATTATCTCATCACCCATGGCATGTATCTATTAATCATGCCTACGGTAGGCATCATTGCCGCCCAGCTATCAACATTCTCGTTCCAAGACCTGTATCTCCTATGGGACCATCTGAGGTTCAATCTCATCTCCGCGATCCTCTGCTCCACCCTTCTCGTCTTCTTATCTACAGTCTACTTCGTCACCCGACCAAGGCCTGTCTACCTCGTAGATTTCTCATGTTACAAGCCCGATGATGCTCGGAAATGCACAAGACAGATTTTCATGGAGCGATCCAGCCTAGCAGGCACCTTCACTGAACAGAACCTTGAGTTCCAGAGGAAGATCCTTGAGAGGTCTGGTCTCGGTGAAGACACTTACCTCCCAGCAGCCGTTCTCCGTGTCCCTCCCAACCCATCAATGGCGGAGGCCAGAAAAGAGGCCGAGGCTGTGATGTTTGGAGCCCTCGACCAGCTCTTCGCTAAGACTTGTTTAAAACCCAAGGACATCGGTATCTTGATAGTCAATTGTAGCTTGTTCAATCCGACCCCCTCTCTGTCTGCCATGGTCATCAACCATTACAACCTCCGAGGGAATATAATCAGCTACAACCTTGGTGGAATGGGTTGCAGCGCTGGTCTAATCTCAATCTCTCTTGCAAAAGATCTGCTTCAAGTCCACCCCAATTCTTATGCCTTGGTCATTAGCATGGAGAACATCACTTTGAATTGGTACGTCGGCAATGAACGCTCCATGCTCGTTTCCAATTGCTTGTTCAGAATGGGAGGAGCTGCAGTTTTGCTTTCTAACAAACGCTCCGACCGGCGACGGTCCAAGTACCAACTGGTCCACACTGTCAGGACACACAAAGGTGCGGATGACAAGTGCTTCAGCTGTGTGACCCAACAAGAGGATCCCGACGGGAAGATTGGCGTTTCTCTGTCCAAGGATCTGATGGCAGTTGCAGGGGATGCTCTGAAGACCAACATTACTACCTTGGGTCCTCTTGTTCTACCCATGTCCGAGCAATTGCTCTTCTTTACTACATTGGTCGGGAGGAAGCTATTCAAGATGAAGATCAAGCCATACATCCCTGACTTCAAGTTGGCTTTCGAGCATTTCTGCATCCATGCTGGAGGAAGAGCTGTTTTGGATGAATTGGAGAAGAACTTGCAGCTATCTGATTGGCACATGGAACCAGCAAGGATGACACTTTACCGATTTGGTAACACCTCCAGCAGCTCTCTTTGGTATGAATTAGCTTATGCAGAAGCCAAGGGGAGGATCAAGAAGGGAGACAAAACATGGCAGATAGCATTTGGGTCAGGGTTCAAGTGTAACAGTGCAGTTTGGGAAGCTCTGAGGACCATAAACCCAGCAAAGGAGAAGAACCCATGGATGGATGAAATCCACAATTTCCCAGTAGATGTTCCAAAGGTCTCATCTATCTAAACTCCAATCGAGCTTGAATGGTATTAAACCTTTTGTTTCTGTTCTGGGCCTCTGTAGCTCATGGTTGTACTAAGTTGTGAGTTTTTGTTTGGATGATGGGTTTGAACTTTGGAGGTAGCATCTTTCATGATTTTCTGTTATAGAGCAGGATGTGGTTTAGGCCAGCAACAAGTTTGCTTCATGAAATGCCATATTGCCATGTATGGGGGACTTCAGATGGAAAACAAATTAAAAGGAAGTTGGGTGCTTCATACTAAACTTCTTCATGACTTGGGGTCAAGAGATCCCAAATGGAACTGATTAAATTAATTGAGATATTATTCCTGTTACCATCCATGGTACATTAATTAGGATTTCATTACTATTGTTATTCAAGTTGATTTGAATGTTTTATATAGGTGCTCTGTGATCTTTTTCTACTTGTATCTTTCATAAATGAAGATTTTGCCCTTTGCCCATTTGTTTTGGCCTTGTTCAGGTTGTGATCTTGATCCTCATTTGCTAATGGGTTTTCTCAATTTGCAAGATCTGGTGGGTTTGATCTGAATTTACACACCCTATCTGTTTCTTTACTAACTTTATAAATAATATTAGGCCTGAGGCCCTGAGCTGTGACTATGAGCAGCACTAATGATCTCCTTCAATTGTATACTATAATATCAGCAGCATCTTGAGAGATGACAATAGTCAAAGGGTTTTAGCCATTTCGTGCAATTATGGTGGTAGATGAGATAAAAAAAAGGGAATTCCATAGTTGCAGGTGAGGAATTTTCTATTTCTTTCGTAATATAGTAACAAATGAGAACAGGATTGTTGAGGGTGGTGGGGAAATTTTGGAAATTGCGTTGAGGGTGGTGGGGAAATTCGAATGGGACGAACCTGTCCCTCTTTTTTAATGACAAAACTACCCCCGCTCGAGCTTATCATCTTCTTCTTCCATTCGAAACCCTACGGTAACAGGCAACGGCGGCGTTTGGTTGCGGGTCCACCGGCGACGTTTGATGGTGAGCAAAAAACGGCCGGCGGACCTGCCATTTTGCTCTTACCTTTATGTTTCTATAATATTCCATCAATTTGTGATTTTTTTTTGCGTTTTTTTTTTTTAAGTCTGAAGCTCTCTTTTTCTCTATGGTCGTAGATCTGTGTTTGGGCGACTTCAACGGCGATATCCCACCATCTAGTCGCCGGTGACTAGAAGGTGAGGTCGCCCAAACTCCTCCCCTCCATGTTTGTTTTTTTTTTTTTTTGGTTTTTTGGATGGTTATTTCTCAGGTTTGATTTTTTTTTGGTTGACGAATCCGAAATTCTTTTGGGCGTTTTTTTGTTAGAAATCATGTAAACAATTTGCATGAGTTGGATGAATATTTGTGTGAAAATTTTCTGAAGTTGAATGAATATTTGTGTGAAAATTTGCTAAAGTTGAATGAATATTTGTGTGAATATATTAGTCAATTGTGATTGAATTTTTTTCTTTATTTGATATGAATATTTGTGCAAATATATTCTTCAAGTGTGAATATTTGTGATTTTTTCATGAATTTTTGTTGGCGTTGTTTTTAATTTTATCCTATTTTATTTTTTTGAATAATCCCAATTAGGTCATCCTATTTTATTTTTTTGAATAATCCGAATTAAGTCATCCTATTTTATTTTTTTAATTTGATATTGGTGGTGTTTTTTATTTTCTTGAATAATCTGAATTTCCTATTATTGATTTATATGTATAGTTAAAATTATCATATTTTAATTTTTTTGTTGATTTATATGTATTGTTAATATTATCCTATTCTTTTTTTTTTGAAAAATCCGAATTTAGTCATCCTATTTTATTTTTTTGAAAAATCTGAATTTAGTCATCCTATTTTTAATTTTATTGATTTATTTGGAAGTATTTTGTGAAAATTGCACCTTGAAAGTGCCTTTTGGAAGTATTTTGTGAAAATTGCACCTTAAAAGTACTTTTTGGAAGTATTTTGTGAAAGTTGTGCCTTCAAAATGCTTTCTAGAAGTATTTTGTGAAAGCTATGCCTTGAAAGTACTTTCTGGAAATACTATTCAATATTTGTTAAATTATTATTATTGTTATTTATCAATATTATTCATTATTTTTTATTAGTATTATTATTATTATTATTGTTGTTGTTGTTGTTATTATTATTATTATTATTATTATTATTATTATTATTATTATTATTATTATTATTATTAATTGGGTCCATGTGGGCTCTCAATTGTTATGATGTGGCATTTTTCATTGCAATGTATAGTATAACATATGAAAAACATTGTATGTATATGTATGAATGAAGTGAGGGCTAAAATTGTTATTTGTGTCAATATAAACACTTATGGGAAAAGAAAAGTAGCTTATCAAACATCCCCACCCCAATAAGTGCTTAAAAACATAATAAGTGATTTGGCAAGTGGGTCACCAAACAACCTTAAGTAGTTGTTAAAATAAGTAATTTTAAAAAGTACTTGTGCAACAAGTACTTCTTTTAACAACCACTTAATCATCAAACAAGGACAAAATACATTTACCCGATCAATTATTTCCGAGGTAAAACAATAAAGCCCTATTTGTTTTTCAGTAAGTTATTGCATTTATCCATGTTGTTTTATTTTTTAAGTAAATAATGCAATGACCATTTTAGCCGTAAAAATTAATTATTAAAAGGGGCATTTTGTCCCGTGCTTCCTTGCAGGTGAGAAAGTTATTTACCCACCTAGGAAATGGGTATCCTAGGAAAATAAACTTTCCATAGTCCCCACATAAATCTGAAAAAAGAATTTGGGTTTCTTGTCAAAATCCCATTGACTAACTTTCCCTCCTTTCAAAATCCAGAAAAAGAACACCCCCTAGATTTTGAGAGGGGGACAGTTGGTCAGTGGGATTTTGATTCCCATTGACTAAGAATCCTATGTTCTTTTTTTAGATTTATGTGGGGATCAAGGAAAGTTTATTTTATAAGTAAGTGACATCCATCTCCTATGTGGATAAATAACTTTCCCACTTGGGGAGAAAGTTACCAACACTTGAATGGGACAAAAATGCCCCTTTTAATAATATATTTTTATGGCTAAAATGGTAATTACCTTATTTACATGTGAAATAGAAAAATATGGGTAAATGCACTTACCCGAATAAGCCTTTCTTGAGAAACACCTACCTGGTGCATTTACCCGGGTAGATAACTTACTGAAAAACAAGTGAGACCTAAAAGTAACACTTGCCCAGGTAAAGAAGTTTCTAGTGCTTTTGTACGCTAGTTGTTACCTTGGTAAAGAGAGAGGTGAATAACTTATTGAAAAGCAAGCGAGGCCTAAAAGTAAGACTTGCCAAGGTAAACAAGTTTCTAGTGTTTTTGTACGCTAGTTGTTACGTAGGTAAAGAGAGAGGTGAGAAGGAGAAAGCGGTTATTAGCTTTCAAAAAGCCTATCAATTACCATTGATACTGTTATTATTAAATATCCGATATTACGGGAGAAAAAGTAAAAAACCCATCTAAAGGGAAAATTGAAGGTTAGTATCTTGTATTTTGGACCTAGTTTTAGAGTTGGTCCCCAAACTTTAAAACGATCCAGTGTCTAAACTTTCAAACCATGTATCCTTTTATATGCCATTTAAGGCTGATTAACAGTAGATACTAAGTTCACCACTCATTCATGTGAGGGTTTTGGTGGTACGGATCTAACCTTCTATTCATGAATAGCATAGAGGTTGAATTTTATTTTATATACTTTTTTGGGTGAAGTAGGATTTTGGGTTTGGACTTTTTAGAATTATTTTTTATTGGTTTTTCAAATGTATATTGACATTCACCCCCTTATAAACATATCCCCTTGAATTGGGAATCTTTCCCTCTTGATAAGAGATCGGCTTTAATGCTCACAAGATTGTATTTACATTATTTTCATAGCCTTTTACAATCATGCATTAGGAATATCTCCATAGTTGTATGCTTTTTCTTATGGGAAAATACTTCCAATGTAAGGCTGTATAAATACGGTCTTCTGACGATCAAATCTGATTTCCCTTCACACTGACCCAAACTGTACCACCTCATTAAGAATTCTGAGGTGGATTGGGATTAAAATTAACAAATTATACTATTTGCACTGTACATATTTGTATTTGTACTCCTTTCAAATTGAGCCTTAGGGTTTTCTGTGCATTGGTAAATCATTTCACTCAAGGTTTAAAATATCGGCCCGTATCGGCCGATACGTACTGTTTCCATAAGAAATTGATACATGGAACATGTAAAATTCATGTGCTCTGTTTCTTTTCGTATGTGCCGGTCGATACGGGTCCGTATTGGGTCATTTCAGATCTGTATGGGCCGATACAATCCCGAAACAAGCCGATACAAACCGAACCGTTTTGGTTCCCCTTGTTCAATTAATCTATATTTAATACCAAATCTTTCTCATTAATGTCTTTTTATTACTTATCTATTTAAGTATGACTTCTTCATTAATTAGTTAATTATTACTATATTTAAGGCAAATTTAAATTTAAATTTGAATTTTAGCGCCTAATTACATATCTCTCATTAATTCTATTAATTATTGACTCTCTTCTCTTTCTCTCTCATTAATTTCGTTTTGTTAGTGTAAAAACTACAAATATTAACAATAGCAAGACTTAAACCCTAGTCACCAAATTTTAATGCACATAATTTCGCCACTAAGCTAGTCCGATTTATTTGTTTTAATTACATGCATTTTTAGTTTTAAGTCAATTGTTTTCTTTTCTTAGTGGTGCTTATTAATAAATGCTAAAATTAATTATTAAAATTTATATATTAATAAATATTAAGATAATTATATCGGTTATTTGAAAATTGATGTATATACATTCATATTTTAGTTTTTTTTTAATTTTTTACATTTTAGTTATTCCTTCATTTTTTGACGGCTACTAATTATGTCTCGATATGTCACATTTTATATAAAAATTAAATTATGGGTTTTTACATTTAAAGTGACTTATTTACAATCATATAAAACTTGTAATCATTGTTAATAATATATTGTTTATGATTTATTTGAGTTTCATAACATATTTATGCGTATCTTGATTTTTCGTCCATATCCATACGTATTTAAAACGTGTCCTGATAAGTATCTTAAAATTGTCTTTCTGATACACTTTGCGTTTCCGATACTTTAAACCTTGATTTCACTTTAATATTCTCCTCATCTCTAGTAGAGTTTGGCTTTAGTTTAGGCACCCTCAGTCAAGGCACCATTCGCACGCAATTGGAGGACGCGCCAATTGAAGCATGCTAGGATGTTTCACGCCGTTACTTAACAGTGTCCTCTCCTCTCTCTTGACAGTGGCAGTGAACCAGCGGTGGATTCTCTCCTATTTCAGACCTCCACCTCTAGCCTCTCATCCTCTATTTCTTTCTCTCTCTCTTGTCTTCCCCTCCCTTTTCCTCTTCTTCCCTTCTCTATTTCGTCACTGCCGAGATCTGGAACACTCCCTTGTTCAAGACGAAGCACAGCAGCGGCAAGCAGTGAACCCAGGCTGAAATACGATCAGGACCAGTGGCAGCAGCGGGAGTTAACAGCGATTACCCCCTCCCATTTTCTGATCTGATTCACCTTAGTCGAGATTTACCCTGAAGGAGAAAGAGCAAATCGGGCCTTCTGTTGCCAGCGGCGCACCACCAGCCCACCGCCCCAAGACCATCCCTTTGGACTCAATCCTATAGCACTTGACTTCACTCACCGGCGCCGACTCACTAGACGTCGGCACCTACTTGTGCCAACTCTTCGACGGCGATGCAAGCATCAAATTCCGCCTGTAAAAGCTTTAGAGCAGTCTGGTGGGGTCTCTACACCCAGATGTAGAACCTCGATTAGCAATTCTCTGCATGCAAAGTTCTACTCCTAGGTCCCAATGGCTAATACTATCACCAAATACTTGGTGTTAGACCCCCGTTTCTTGAGCTTCACCTGGGTGTGATGCTCCGCAGTATGTGCATTCGTCAATACCCTCCACCCATTAATAATGAAGCCACTACTACTGGAATTGTACTGCCTCTTCCACTGCCATGGGGGTGAGAAATTGGGCTCTGTGTGAACACAAAACACCTTAACAATCGCATCCATGAAGGGACGACCTTGACTACATTTTCCCATCGGGGTGGTGGCTCAATAACCGAACTATGTCTTGCAAGATCTCCAGCGACAGAGACAGCAATGACACTCTCCATTATTCTCGACCGTCCGAGAAGTCTTTCTCACTAAAGAAGCGACGACACTCGTATCAGCTTTCATGGCATGCTTTACAGCTTTGTGAGGTTGACCTCGTCCCTTGCGGGTAGTGGGAGGATTGACCTCTTCAATTTCAACATCGCTGACGAAGAAAATGTCATCGATGTTAGCCGATGAAGTGACTCCGATATTGTTCATTTGGAGGTTGATAGTTTCAGCAGCTGGTTTCTTGGGCTTTCGACCTTGTTTCATCTTCTGGTCTCCCATCTTACATTAGGGTATTTTTCCAGTTCCACTGCAACAGAGAGTTGTTAGCCGACAACACTCTTATTCACTCACTGACAACTCTCTGCACCGCCAGCCCACCTTCCCAAGACCATCCCTCTGGACTCAATCCTGCAGCACCTGATTTCACTCACCGGCATCGACTCACTAGACGTCGGCACTCACCTATGCCAAGTCTTCCGCGGCAACGCAAGCATCAAGTTCCGCCTGCAAAATGCTTCAAGCAGCAACCTCTCCTTGAAGTTGATTCGTCCATCGGTGATGGTTGTTTGTCACCGGCGGTAATGAATGTTAAGTCGCTGCCGGGTGAATTGGGGAGAGAGAGAAGAGAACGAGGAATCGAAAAATGGGTTTTGCTTAACTAACGGTGTGAAGCATCCCTCGCATGCTTCACCTCCAATTGCGCGAATGGTTCCCTGACTGAGGGTGCATGGACTGAAGCCGAACTCTCTAGTATGCTTGATTTTACTGTATGTGCCATTTGATTCTGTATTTCTGACTTTTCAGCAGTGAGTAGTGACCACGTGAGGGGAGAAACTGAGAAATGACAATGACCACTTCCATCATTTAATAAAGTATCTGAAATTTTGAAATTACAGTCCCCATAGTCTACTAGTAGCCCCTTATAAACAGCATAAGGTGGATTCAACATCAATTATCAATCTATGGTTAGGATTCATTTCACCGGTGGGGCTAAGAATTGTGAGATGTAGATTGAACGGTCATTCTCACTAAAGTAAAAGTCAACTGATTTGGTTTTGGTACCGGGGGAGTGAATGAAAGTGAGATATGAAGAAAGAAAGAAAAGCTAACGACTTCTAATTTTATCGTTTAATGAGACTGGATCTGTTCCTCACACATGGCGCCTTACACCAATCTCACAGGTACATCCCACCGTGCACTGCGAATATTTCTCCATACTTATATTTTATTATTTACAGGAGATTTTCTTAATACACAGTAGGATATGCCTGTGAGGTCGTTGTGAGGCGCCCGATGTCAGGAGCAGATCCCAATTCTCATTTAATGCAGTAAAATTGAATTCAACTAATTTGGTGATTAGGATATCCGGATTTGATTGATGGCTACCTATGCTATATTCCAACTCACTGTAAAAGCGTGGTGTGCATAGTTTTAAAAATGAACCGATCAAGGGTCTGGTTACCGGTTCGAACGACCGACCTGTTTTGATAAAAAATAAAAAAATTTGAAAATTTGAAAAACGATCAAAATTGTTCGAACGATTAACCGGCCGATTCAACGGTTTGCTGACCAAAATCAACTGTTTTGGAGGAAAAAACGGTTTTAGAAAAAAATAAAACTAATCAAGTGACCGATTCTCGGCTTTTCCAGTCCGACCGTCCCTTCCGGTCCGGTTTTGAAAACCATGATCGTGTGTCATGAACACGGGTGCTAGCTTTCCATGTGATTATTTTCTATCAAAATTCATCTAACCGTTAGGAGGGGGGTTCGAAATACAACGATCAATAAGACTTAAGCCTCTTGAGCAATGATATGAGCTGGTTGGACCATGGCTTATAGATAAAATTTACATCAGAAAATAACTTAGGTTATGTTTGGGAGTATTTAAAAATAAATGTTTATTTGAAATAAGTGTTTATTTAGATGAGGATCATACTATTAAGCATTTATTGGTATTTTAGAAATAAATTCAAAATAAATGTTTATTCTTTAAGCCTAAATTTAAAATTTTAATTCTTTTAAGGACTTATATAATAACCATTTTTTCAAAATTACCCCTAGTTAGATTTTAAAATATCCTCCGTCTCAAAGAAGAAGAAAAGAGCAATGGCGATGGGGTTTCGGCTTGGGTGGTTGCTGCCATTAAATCCATGGATTGAAAGACTGTAATTAAGCACATCCAACAGTCCTTTCAACGCCTTGAGTCGAAGGCAATCAGCCATTTTCATGACTCGTTCCAACCCATCCAGCAGTGTATTCAAAGCCACATCCACATACCCATCGAACTCGCTGGCCACCTCACCATTAATTTCTGACTCGTGTAGTCAGCCGAACCAACTCAACCATTGGCCTGTCGGCCAAGCCCACGGCCCACCTGTTGCCTCTCCATTTCCATTTCTACCTTCTCTTCTTCCAACTTGATCCTCCTGCAGAGCTGCTTCATCTTTTTCAGTTGTGCCTCCGACATTTCCCCTAGACTAGACCCATGGGTTTGAGTCTGGCGCAGAGAATCGACCAGTCGGAATGCCAACGAGGGTCTCCCATCTGTCATCCATGTGAAAGCATTCTCCAGAGGAGACAACCATGGTGGACAAGAGAAACCGAGAATGTCTTCATGAGCGGCAGCCCACTTCGTAGTGCAGTAAGTTCGGTGTTCTGGCTCATGGGACTGGTCTCTTGCCACAGATCGGTAATATTTCTTCAAGGTCTGTTTCCTGTTGGCAGAGCCATTTCTTACAGAATTCTGAGAAATCTCTCCTGAACTAGGCTTTTCATGTCTTCTGATCTTTGTAGCTAGTTAGTATGTTCAGAGACACAGACTAATTAAGATCATAGAGCTGGTGAAATTGAGGTTGAGGTGGGGGTTGTATTTATAAGGGTGAATTGTCGAGGGAGTTAAATTAAGGGTTAGAGAGGAGAGAAGAGGTGGAAGGTAGAGTCCAAGCCAAATGAGGTAGCGTGGCTTTTGCATGTTTACGCCGTATATTTTGAAATTTTGAAAGGAAATGAAAGAGAGGATTTTTAAAAAGTAAGTAATGCTTTTAAAAGTTTTCAACATTTTTTTTTATATTTCTGTTTATAAAAATTATTCTTATTTATCGTATTTATTTTTTTAATACGATGAAAAGATGAATATATATGATATTAAAGATATACCCAAATGTTTTGTACAAATTTTTATATTTTTCATACTTTTGTGTGTTTTTATTTTTTAAATTATTATTATTATTATTAGGGTAAAGTATATTTTTCATACTTTTGTGTATTTTTATTTTTTTAAATTATATTATTATTATTAGGATAAAATACAAAAACCTCCTTTGACAATCATAGAAACCTCCCCTATAATTTTATTTTTACGTTAGTAAAACGTGTATAACTATAAAATTACCCCTAAATGTCATCTAATCAATTTGTAAAATATCATATTTGCCCTTAATCGAACAACTTCTTACACTTTCTAAATGCAAACCCTAACAGTTGCAGCTGCACTATTATTCGGAATATTCCACTTCTCAAAATATTCCATCCATTTTCCGATGACCGTTCTTCACTGGAGATCATCAATGCTCAGAAGCACAGCCCCAAACATAAAGATTTGAAGCATTACAGAGATGGTTGTTTCCCCTGTGAACGGAGAACAAGGCTTAAAGGAGAAAGCTGTAGACAGATAGACATGAATTTGAAGGAGAAGAGGGAAGTGAGCACATGGAGTTGCAGTTAACGAGTAGAAAAAAAAAACTGTTTGGTTTGTTTTAGCTTTTTGACTTAATTTTCTATTGTCTCTTGTTTTTTCAGAGTTGAGAAGAAAGTGGTAGAAATTAGAATCACGTCCCTCCAAACGTAAAGATTGACGGAATCACTTGCCATCATTTTTCAAATATTTTCTCCAATGGCAATGGGAAGATTATTTTAGTAGTTAAAAAACGATAGTTGATATATGGTCTTTGGTGTGTGCCACCAAAAAAACTCAGAAACAGTCAAAAACATTTATCCCTTCCGAGTAATAGCGCCACTGGATTGCTTTCGTCTGTCCTGTCAAAGAAAATAGAAAGTGTAAGAATTGTTCGATTAAGGGCAAATATGGTACTTTACAAATTGATTAGATGACATTTAGGGGTAATTTTGTAATTATACATATTTTTTTTTATCTTGATTATTGATGAAAAGAAAGTTTTTGTTGAACTTTTCAAAAATAGAGGGGAGGTTTTTATGATTATCGTAAATGTATTTTACCCTTATTATTATTACATCAGGGGTTTACACATTTGAACCAAAAAGGTTGAATTATTGACTTGCCACCAAACGGGAAAACAACTCTATTGTGTTGGTTTTAAGTTTGTATTTTATTTCTATCATCAATAAAAACAATTATTCTTTATCACTTATTTTTTAGGGTAAAATATAAAAACCTCCCTTGTAGTTTAAAAAAATACTACAGTTACCTCCCTTCCATCATTGTCTCAGCTAGAAAACATCGGCCTAATGCATTAATTTTTGAAAAACTTTTAATTTTTAACTAAAAAATTAAAAATTATGATTAAGTGAAGTTTAAAGAGTAAAGTAATTTAATTTTGTAAACTCATTATGATTAAGTGAAGTTTAAAATGGCAAATCTAGCATTTTGATTATATTAAAAGATTTCCTAACAAATAATAAGGGCAATTTTGTAACTTCAAAGTCTCTATTATGGAGACAATAATATTTTTTTTTCTTGATAATGAACTAAGACAATGATGGGAGGGAGGTAACTGTTGGATTTTTCAAAACTAGATGAGAGGTTTTTGTTAAAATGAAACTTCAAGGGAGGTTTTTATGATTGTCAAAAACCTTAGGGGAGGTTTTTATATTTTAGCCTTTTCTTTAATATGTTTGACTTAGGGCATGTTCATTTGCTCACATCTAAAAGTGCAATAATTAAGAGGTATATTGGTATTGATGGACTTTTCTTTTCTTTGAGCTCTAAATAAAGAAAATGTTGTTTTGAATTCTGAAAATTATCAAATATCCATTTTGACCCCATATATGGGAGTTTTTGTTTGTCTTTTTAGAGTATCATTAGAAAACAAATAACTGTATGATTGCACTTTAAGAGATAAGAGATAAGAGGAAACGAACAACCATTTTTCTCTTAAAGTTAAATAATTCCTCTTAAGAGATAAGAGTTAGAAGGAAACAAATAGGACTTACATTTTTTGTAAGATTCAATAAATATTAATGGATTTAATACCTTAAATTTAAGATTTAATGAGAGGGACTTGAACAAGTAAAAAAGTTGTTGTTTAAATTACATTTTTGTCCTTATATTTAGAGAGCAACCAAATTCAAATATTGGGATATTTTAGTGAAACAAAAGTTTTACTCTCATTCACACTTTTAAGTTTTAATAGTAGTATAGATTATTGAAACAAAAAAAAAACAAAAAAAAGAATATTTAGTCCATTCCGAAAAACCTACCTGTACTTTTAAATATTTTACCCATGATTTTGTACATGGTGTTTCATATCAATATGACATACACACATGGAAGTGATGAAACAATAAAATGCCATTGAAGACTAATAGTAGTGATCATGACCAACATTAGAGTTTCCAACTCTTGGCATGATTTTACTTTTTTTGTTTTGAATATTGATAGATGCCCAAACTTGTTAGATTTATAGCAGTGGTCTAACCACAGACATATAACCACAGGTATATATCTAATTGCATTGGTGGTCAAAACTTGTTAGATTAATGGATTTTTCAAAACATGGAAAAAATCCCAAAAAATATAAAAATGTTTTATTAAATATTATAAATGTTATTCATTGCCGGAAAAAACTATAATATGACCTATTTCAACTACGAAACAAAAATTAAAAGCAACGAAATAAGATAAAACAAAGATCAAGTATGCCCAGCAAAAAAAAATTGCACAATCCATAAACCATGGATTAACAAATCCTATCTGTCTAACAAAAACTATCTGTCTAACAAATCCTATCTGTCTAACAAATCCATAAACCATGGATTAACAAATCCTATCTGTCTAACAAAAACTAAGAATATAACCAAGATTAAAGCAAAAAGATGATGAGCAGCATTCAGGGTAGCCTCAATCCATAAACCATGGAAAATCTTCAATGTACACAACCAAAATACGTACAAGGCCTTCTCAATGATTCTCATTCATTATCCATAACATGAGAGCATAAGTCATGCTAGTCCTTGGAGGACTTGTTGATCAAAGATTTGTGAATGTGCGGAATCACACCTCCACCAGCTATGGTTCCTTTGATCAGAGTATCAAGTTCTTCGTCTCCTCTGATGGCAAGTTGCAAATGCCTTGGTGTTATACGTTTAACTTTCAGATCCTTGCTGGCATTGCCTGCCAATTCCAACACTTCTGCCGTAAGATACTCCAAAATAGCTGCACAGTACACAGCAGCTGTTGCCCCTACCCTTCCATTTGCTGTAATCCTTGACTTCAGGAGACGATGGATACGACCAACTGGAAACTGCAGTATTATGATATACACAGAACAGACCATTAGAGGAAGAGATATGCAACAAATATGCCAACAAAACGAATCTGGATTTGCTCTTCAAAGAGCGTGCCTCACACCAACTTCACAGCTCTTTCAGTTCTGCATTGAGAACATCTCCCATACTTGATGTTGTAATTCATGGGAAGATATGTCCAATGCATGGCAACAATGTACTCTGAGTTTGATGTGAGGCACCCTCTGTGAAGAGCAAATCTGATTCCCAACAAAACATGCTTAAGTTTTTGTAACGAGTGCACTTGCAAATTAGGAAAAAAAAAAACAGCATGTAGAGTCAATGTTTAGAATACATTTTACAGTGGACTCTTGTGTCCTGGGAAACAAAAACAATGACTTCCCCATAAAATGGGGAGGCAGGAAGCATGTCAGAAACTAATAAACATAAACAGAACAAACAAGGTAGGACCGAAGTGTTCCTTGGGCATTTTACATATATTGTCCATTTTCCAAATATAAAAAAAGGTAGGACTGGTTCTTGTTTCTCTCTGTCTCTCTCTTGCAAATTTTCAAGCACCATTTTTCTTCTCTGCTTCTGGCAGGTAGTGCAGAATAGATTAGGAATATTTTCCCTAGTGAAGTTGCAACCAAAAGAAAAAACTTCACAATAATATTCAACAAGGATTTTTTTTTGGTAATAAAATAAAATTTAGGCCAAGTTTTGTTTATCCTAATAAGCGCTCATGGGTGTTTGGTGAAAAAGCACTTATTTCAAACAGGGGTAGTATAGGTATTTTTAAAGTGTTGTGGCAGACCAAAACAGGCCAGAAAAGAAATAAGCATTTACGAATAAGCTCAAAATTTGGGTTTCTTGAATAAGTGCATATTCCTAAAAATAAGCACTTATTCAGGCTTATTTCCCAAATGCAAATAAGTGTTTATTGGAGTGGTCCTGGCCCAAAATAAGTGCTTATTCGAATAAGCTCTCCCAAACATGGGCTTAATAAAAGAACAAAGAGATATTACAGGGAAAGTGACCAGAAGTCACCCAACAGAAAAGAAAAAGAAGAGATAAAAAAAAGATATTACAAGACATGTAGAAGATAGTTGTGGTGAATCTCAAAAAAGTTGTCCTCTATGGTTCTAAAGAATCTAAGTTCTAAACATTGGATTTCACTGCTTCTGGCTCAACCAAGATATACTTAATTTGACAAAAACCTTAGCCCAGCCATTTGGGAAGTTGCCTACAGAATCTTGCTTTTTCATTTCACTCAATCAAGGGCCATAATGTTGGTTAAATAATGACTTCTCATATCTTTTTTTTTTATTTCTTTCAGAGGGCTACACAACGGGGGGGTAGCCCATCCCCCAACCCAGGTGCAGGTGGGATTCGGTCCCAAAGTCTCCACTACAACCAGCAGGAGACCTTACCAACCTGCTGGTTGGTGGCACCTTGCACTTCTCATATCTTCTATCAATACTTCAATCCACATCCTTTCTGGCTCAACCAAGATATATGGTGCTCCAAATGAAAGTAACAATTTGATCTATCATACTCCTTTGTCCTACCAGATCCAGAAAAAGCATATGATTGTTTTAACTCAACCAGATCCAATCTAGTCTAGCAATTTCCTTGGCAAGAAGGATGCCCCTGGATCATAAAGGTATTCCAAAAGTTGAAGACTTCTCCAATGACCACAAAAATCTCCACCACTCTGCATGGACCATTCCCAGTCTACAGAAAAGAATAACCAACAAAATACCAATATGAGTGAGATTCCAATTCCAAGTGACAGCATTCTCATGGTCACGGTGAAAGAATGGTAGAATCCATCTGATGGATGCCATAAAGATTGCAGAATGGGTGGGCGAATTTCAAAAATTTTCCTACATTCTCTCAACTGGGAATCGTATTCCCTAAATTTAGAATACAATATTCAAGGATCCTACTTGAACCATAATCGAACCAGATCTGAACCAAAAAGGATGGGAGGAATTATACCTAATCCAGAGATGCAGTATCTCCCAAAGTTGGTGTTCACGCCCAAAGAGGATACCAAGATCCGCTCCTGCTGAAGATGACACAGCTATATGTGGAACGGAACTAGCAGGGTGTGTCCTACACACTGAATCCTTCGCAAGAATCCACTGAAAACTCTAAACACCAAATCTTTTCAGTCTTTTCTGCAAAACTGATGTCAAGAAACAATTTCTTAATTTCTTTCTTCTTCAAAGATCGAATCTTGTAAGAAATAATGGCGGCAGTTGGAGGAGAACTCCTGGGACGAAGATGGTTGAATTGCTTCTCTTCTCTCTGGATTGTGTATGAGATTTGATCTCAATATGCAAGACGATTTCTTGCACACAATCCCCAGGTTCGAAATCTGATTGTTTTCTCTCTTAGGGTTTCTCCTCCTTTCTTCTTAATTAAGAAACCTCCTAATTAGGAGTTATCCCAATCCAAATCAGTATTTGGATAGGGGATGATCTTAATCTTATCTGCAGATTAAGTTAGCTTACTCCTGATCTTATCAGGAGGTTACCAGATTCAAATCTGATTTGAATTTGGTCTCCCATAGTGGATAAGGTTAAAGGCCCAATCCTTTTGCTAACTTCAATCCCAGATTCGCCCCATAAATAGGTGATCATCAGCCTAGCTCGAAATGGGCTTTTGGCCCATTAAGTGTTTAGTGCTTAACTAGTTTCCAATATGCTGCCCAGTTGGACTTCTTTGTATGGCGTGGGACCCAAGCATTGATCTACACACCAGCCACATGGGTTCGGCCCAGCCAAATTCACTGAAAAGCTCAGTAAACCCCTGAGCCCATCACATGGACCCTATAGGCCCAACACTTACATTAAGTGGTCCTTGGGCCAAGCTATCTTATAAAAAACCTAAGGACTGTGGGCAGGTGCAAGATTAGCCCATCAGGTACTATCCTAAATGGTCTTATACTTAACCTCTCAGCCCTTAATGATCAAGCACTGCCCGACAAGAGAAGACCTCTCCCTCGGCTACAAGGAACAGTGCCGCACTCTCCACTCACATGGATCCCAGGAATTAAAACCATTTGCAAACATTTTGAAACCGTACAAATATATATATTCCAACAATTGAAATCAACTGCCAGCAGTTTGGTTTCCATCAGAGAGAGTGCATTCCCGATCATTACCTTTGTCCGACAAAGGGGCTGATCCTGTCACTATGATCACCCACTTAGATGAATTCTCAGACTGTCCCAACATACCCAGGTTTTGATCCCCGCTAAGGATCTCACTGATTGGCATATCAAAAACAACTCGATCCGACACCTAGTGAAGTGTCATAATCGAGTCTAAGGGTCAGGTGTAACTTTCCAGTTTTGCCCATCTGTCTCCAAGGTCTAGGGCAATACTGGAAATCTGGTCTGGTTCAAGGATTCGAGTAATCCCATACTGCATGTGCCTTGGGTCTTACCCTGGTGGCCGAGACAGGCTATCCCAACACTTGGTGGCACACTAGTATCAGCCTTGGTAGGATAAATCTCCCCAGACTTATCCAATGGCTGTGAACATTTAAAAATAACACGAGTCTCTATAAGTGTCCAGTTTTAGGGTCTTACACAGAATTATACCAAACAACATGAATCAAACATGCACTTTATTTATTTACACTAGATATCAAAAGTACATCAAATCGGATTGAAGCTAAGGGCATAGAAAATTGTCTAACAGCTCCCACTTGCACTTAGGTCAAATATTGTACAAGTCGGAGTCCCATACTTTCCACGTGTTTCTCAAACACCTTCTGTGTCAGTGGCTTAGTCAATGGGTCTGCCACATTATCCGCTGATGCTACCTTCTGAATTAGGACATCCCCTCCACCAACGATTTCTCGTAGTACGTGGTACTTCCTCTCGATGTGCTTTAACTTTGAGTGGGCCCGAGGCTCTTTAGCCTGGGCGATCGCTCTATTGTTGTCACACAACAACGGGATGGGTGATGTGCTGGACGGAATCACTCCCAATTCGTGTATGAATTTCTTCATCCACACGGCTTCCTTGGCAGCTTCACTTGCGGCAATGTACTCGGCCTCGGTTGTGGAATCTGCAGTGGACCCTTGTTTGCTGCTTTTCCAGCAAACAGCACACGATCCTATCGTGAAAACATATCCAAATGTAGACTTTCTATCATCTGGATCCGACTGGAAATCGGCATCAGTATACCCTAGAACTTGTAGTGAACCACCCTCGAATACCAGACAAAACTCTTTTGTCCTTCGAATGTATTTGAGTATGTTCTTCACAGCAGTCCAATGCTCCTACCCTGGGTTGGCCTGGTATCTGCTTACCACACTCATCGCCTGAGCAATGTCCGGGCGAGTGAACAGCATGGCATACATGATGCTCCCTACGGCTGAGGCATAGGGAATGTCTCTCATGCCCTCAATCTCTTCAAAAGTCTTGGGAGGCATCTTCTTGGAGAGAGTGACTCCATGCCTTAAAGAAACGTTTCCCTTCTTGGAGTTCTCCATGCTGTATCTTTTGACAATTTTGTCAATGTAAGCAGCCTGGGATAATCCAATTATCCGCTTTGATCTATCTCTATAGAGTCGAAGACCTAGTATATATGAAGCTTCTCCAAGATCTTTCATGAAGAACTGCTGTGATAGCCATACCTTGACCGAAGTCAACATTCCTACATCATTCCCAATGAGTAGGATATCGTCCACGTACAATACCAAAAAGGTGATCTTATCCCCACTGGACTTCCTGTAAACACAGGGCTCATCCGGATTCTGCTCAAAGTCAAACGTTTTGACGGCAGAATCAAAACGGATGTTCCAACTCCTAGAAGCCTGCTTAAGTCCATATATGGATCTATTAAGTTTACATACCATGTGTTCCTGACCAGTAGCAGTGAAGCTTTGCGGCTGCTGCATGTAGATATCTTCACCAAGATCTCCATTCAGGAACGCGGTTTTGACATCCATTTGCCAAATCTCGTAGTCATGGTACGTTGCTACAGCTAGCAGGATCCTGATGGATTTAAGAATGGCCACGGGCGAAAATGTTTCCTCATAATCGATGCCTTCTTTCTGAGTATACCCTTTCGCCACCAAACGAGCTTTGTAGGTCTCAATCCTGCCATCGGGGCCCTTCTTCCTCTTGTAGATCCATTTGCAACCAATTGCTTTTACCCCGAAGGGCGGATCTACTAGAGTTCAGACACCATTGGTCTCCATCGAGTCCATCTCAGCTCTCATGGCCTCCACCCACTTCTGGGTATCTATGTCTAACATAGCTTCCGCATAAGTTATGGGATTCTCCTCACTAATCAAGGCTTCCACCAAGTAACTATCCTGGTCATAACCATATCAGACTGGTGGTCTGGATACCCGAGTGGATCTTCTAGGTTGGTCACTACCTAGAACTTGTAGGACATCTCCCACTGCTCCTGAGCTCTCCTCATCAAGAACTATTTCCTGACGATGGGTGTCCAGGATGTATTCGGTTTCTAAGAATTGAGCGTTTCGACTACAGAACACTTTCTGCTCAGTTGGGTTATAGAATAGATAACCCACCGAATCTTTTGAGTAGCCTATAAATAGGCAACGGCTGGTTTTGGACTCCAACTTGTCCGCACTTATTCTTTTAACGTGTGCAGAACAACCCCAAATTTTCAAGTGTCTTACACTTGGCTTCCTTCCGGTCCATAGTTCATATGGAGTTTTCGGAACCGATTTGGTTAGAACCCAATTCAGCACGTAGATAACAGTCTCTAATGCATATCCCCAAAGGATGTGGGTAATTCTGAGCGTACGAGAAGTGACCGAACCATGTCCAACAAGGTCCTATTCCTCTTCTCTGAAACACCGTTGAGTTGAGGTGTAGCAGGAGAAGCTAGTTGTGACACTATCCCGCTGACCTTTAAGTAGTCCCTGAATTCGTCAGAGAGATACTCGCCACCTCGATCCGATCGAAGGGCCTTAATTTCTCTCCCTAATTGTTTCTCGACTTCCTGTCTGAACTCTTTGAACCCTGATTACCCAGGTCGCAATGGAGCAACCCAACCATTGTGCCAAGGTCCACCCTCAAGAGAACTTCTATCAAATATCAATAATAAACAATAATAAATTTACATTACACATAAATAAAAATCACAAATCAAATAAAATTGGGGGTAGAGAAAATTCAAGAGGCCTGTAACAATCAACATAAAGACAAACGAGCCAACTTGATATTTGGCATTATCATCACAAAGAGGAGTTTCATGTTGTTTAAGAGCTTTAAGAGTTCAACAGCAACATACATAATAACAGTATACTTCTCACCAGTCCAAGAAAACTTAGAAGTTAGAACTTCTAACATGATGTTTTTTTTTATTGGCAACATTGATGTGTTTATTAGAAGTCATAAGCATTACTCCATTATCAAATGGGTGTCAGAATATGCTGCACTTGTTTATGCTGATAATATCATCATTTCAATGATGCTAAAAAGGGGATTGATAATCTGAAAACTTCATGGGGTAGAAGTTTACAATGAAAGATTTTTCAGTCCATGCAAGCTTAAAATCATCACATCTCCAGGATACCCTATGCATCTTTAATACCTGTGAAAGAGTTTAAGCCATGGCATCATCTACCAGACACATGACCATCTTTTATTGCAGGGCTACATAGATGTTGATGGGACTGGTTCACCTGGGATCAGCATTCTGATATTGGCAATTGGACCTTCATTAGCGAAAATCTTTTATTGCTCTTTTTGGCTAAAGATAAAAACTATGCTTTGGCTCTCACTACTGTCAATTAGTATGAATTTGCAGTGTTGAAGATAAACCCTTTTCTTTTCAGCCTAGTGATTTAGTTGATTTAAGGATACGAGCCCAGCTCTGTGTCGTCAAAGTTCACACATTTTACCAGCTCAGCAAGTGGTTCCACCACTTAATTCCCAGAACATGAGGACTGATAATTACCAATTACAATGAGACCAATATGATTTGGAAAACGGTAAGCCTGTAAAACTCCTACCTCGATTTCCTAATAAGTCAACGCCGTCGAACTTTTTAAACAGCAAATCGAAACAGAATTCAACAAATCAAACGAGTACAAGCAAAAGTCTTCCTCCAAACTCCTTTTTGCTTATAAAACGAAACTGTCTTCACTAATAATTCCACCAACATATCTCACCATCTAGAATGCCATCCTGAGTAGGCAATGAATGTCTTTAGATCTTATAACTCGCATTCCCGTCTATTTTACAAAAGACCGTCTTTTCTAGCTTCATTAGGCTATGCTTTATCTTTGTCATCCTGCTAATGTTTCTCCACTTGTTTTATGGAAAGTTAAAACTGCAATTGTCAATATTCTTAGCTACCATGCACCCATGAGGGGAAAAGAATCAACCCTTGTAGGATTCGACCAAGGAGAAAGAAAGACACAAAACAATCGAACAAAAATGTCACCTAGTAAGAGAACAGATATTTATAATATAATATGGAGAGAGGGAAAGAACCTGCAATCCAGCTCGAGAAGAACGAGAGACGGGTTTCTTCTTGTCTTTGTCTTTATTCTCACCCAGGGCTGAGGATTTACCTGTAATAAAACCTTTCGCGCCTTTTCCTGACATCTTTCTCGCAAGAGATCAGAAGAGTACTCGACGATTCGCACACAGAAAACTAGTTTTTTGAAGCACGGCAAGAACGAGAGAGAGAGATGAAGAGCTTAGACTCGAAAAACGATCAGGCAGAGAAGCTTAATACTGGTACAATCATCAAATGACAAAATTATCCTTATCTTTAACTGAATTTAACTCGTCATCCACGAAAGGCGCGTGAGCCTTAAACATGCCGGGGGGCCCGGGTCCGCATCAGTCCTACAATTTGCTGGGCCGGGTCTGCTCCCTTACTTCAGGCCCGGCCCGAAATATTGCTGTTGAAAGACCCGTCTTTCTTGTTTTTGTGGTTTCTCTATCCGTTTGTTAAAGCACTCCCAAATGCAGTCTTTATACTATTCTATTTCTATGTCCATGGTAAATCGAATCCGATTCGAACTCGACTATAAGTACAAACCAATGAAATTTGGATCTACATCTGCCAGACACTCGATCCTCTTACCCAAACAAAAAAGACCCGACTGATCCGTTTGCAACTCCACACAGGTACAGATGCGTACGATCGTCAGCTGAGCTGACGGAAAAATCCCCAAGAAGGAATAAAACCCGAAAGTCACCCTATAAGAACGAGAAGCTTATATGCATTTCTCTTGCGCATAGCCCTTTCAGAATTGAGAGTTCTGTACATTTCTTCTTTTTCTTTTCTTCCTTTTTTTTTGTTTCTTTGTTTTTTTATTTAATTTTCAATAATTTTTGGTTTCTTCAGAGCTGTTCTTTGGAGGGTTAGGGGGTGCGGATTACTTTAAAGCAAGAAAAACCGATTCATTCCTCACTTGGGTTAGCGTTTCCCACCTGTGTGTAAAATGCCGCCATTCCTTCTCATTTCTGTATAAAGAATTCCGATTTTTTCCACTGTGACTGTTTTCTCTGATAAACACTCCGACGTCTCCGTCTCCGCCTTCGCCTTCAGAAACGTCTTCTTCTTTTCGATTAATAGCATTAGTTTTATTAAAGGGAATCGGGTATACTTGTATCTTCCTATAGATCGCTAGAGTAATATTTAGGTTAGAACATTTCCGATCAAGAATTTAGGGTTTTCTTCCCCATTTCCTCAGATTTTGCTTGAAGGTTTGGCCTTTTTCTAGTAGGGTGTTGAGTTCTCGAATTTGTGAGAAGGATGGATAAGAAAAAGGTGGCGGTTCCTCTTGTTTGCCATGGCCACTCGCGGCCGGTCGTCGATCTCTTCTACAGTCCGGTTACTCCTGACGGGTTTTTCCTCATCAGTGCAAGCAAGGGTGAGTCTTTTTTTCTTTAATTCTTTAACAGAGCTATGTCTTTTAACTTATGCAGCATATATTAAATACATATTTTAAATATCTTCACTGTTTCTTTCTGGCTATTAATTTTTTTTTTCTAATATAAGTATCAGAATCTTGATTAGATAGCCATGGAATGCTATCTGTTAAGTTTTAAATGCTAAATTGTATGCGATATGGCACAGGCTATTTTTCATATTGCCAGAGAAAGATTTCATTTTCTTGTTCAAGTAGTCTTTTGTTCATATGGTAATACTCTTGTTAACGCCAGATTCTAGTCCCATGCTGAGAAATGGAGAGACTGGGGATTGGATAGGGACCTTTGAAGGGCATAAGGGTGCAGTGTGGAGTTGCTGCCTTGATACCAATGCTTTACGTGCTGCATCAGGCTCTGCTGATTTCACTGCGTATGGAGCCTTAACTTCTTTCTGTTGAAAGTTTATATTGATATCACTGTTAGCCTGTTAACTCAGTCCTTGTAATGAGGGCATGCACTATTTAATAGTTATTCCTTGCTAAGGCAAGGGGATACCCATAATATGTACTACAGGAATGCTGTTCCAAAACATTGAAGTCATGTTTTTCTTTTTAAATTTCTCAGTTTCTAAAATTTTGGTGTTCCACAACTGGGTCAGTTTTTTGGTTGCTTTGCAATTCTTGTTGGAATAGGATGTATTTCTCTTTCTTTCCCCCTTTATTTTTTCCCTTCTTTGTCTGTTGCATTTGTTCCTTGTTTGTTCTTGAAGCCTCTTTCTTTCTTATTATGTACAAATGGAAGAGACAATAGATATACACGGTTCTAAAAACAATTTGGGCAATCAAACTTGTAGGTAATACTATAGAACTCGGTGTTGTTAGATTTTAACAGTTCACAAAACTGGAAAGGCCACTGGGTCATGGGTCAAAATCAAACAGTCCGACCACTGGGTCATGGGTCAAACTGGAAAGGCCACTGAATCGTGGTCATTCTTCTTGTTTTTATACAAATGATACAGGTCAAGTCTCATAAATCATGTTTTTGCAAAAATACATATACATATTTTTTTATCAATAAAGTACATATACATATTTGATCAATACAGATTAGATAAATAAATAAAACACAAAGTGTCATGGCTTAATGGTATCATGCATGTATATAGGATGTCACTGGTTCAAGTCTCTCCACCATTATTTTATAACTTATGATAAATCAATGACCTAGGTGGGTTGCTAAAACATGGACGGTTTTAAAATGTTCATCAAGGTTAGTAGGTGGTTAAGACATTTTTGGCAAAAAACAGAAAACTGGTATTCTGAAAACTGGAATGCTCACTAGTTCCTAACTCTGACCGTCTGGTTCAGTCTGAGTCTGTCAACATTGAGGGAACTCTTGCATGGTGGTTTATTTGGACATGAATTGGAAGTATCAGAGTTATTTGGACCTCGTCTTCCTTTTTTGCAGATATTTTTCTATCTGATTTTGTAGACAGTTGTATTATGATGGTTAATTGAGCAAATATTTTAATGCCACAAAAAGTTAAAAAGTAAATTATTTGAACCACATTTTCCTTTTTGCAGAAAGATATGGGATGCATTAACAGGGGATGAATTGCATTCTTTTGAACACAAACACATTGTTCGAGCATGTGCATTCTCAGAGGTAATTGAGAATATACATGTGTGGCTATTTTGTTTTCCAGAACTGCTTTGTTTGTACTTCCGTGTCTTCAACAATTTTCAGTATTTTTTATGATTCCTGTCCTGGATAACTTAACATTATGTTCCTTGGTTGATTTAATCTGACTTCCATGATCTGCTCTGCACATTCTTTTTATCAGGTGGTATGTTCTATCCCCTCTCTTGTGATCTATGTTTCTCTGGAATTCTTTAATATTTTGTATTTTGATCTTCTACTATTTCCAATATCTGCACAATAAATGATATACATATGGCTTACCCAATTGATTGATTCATATTGTCTTGTACTCTGCATTTGCTATGTTAGAGTCCTATAAGTGTTTTTTTCACTCACATTATATCACAGATTTGATCTTTTATATGAGAATGTGCTTTTTCTTTATTCAAGTTCATTACAACTAATTTTGTGTAGAGAAATAGCTAATTAGTTTGTGGTCCCACTGATTTAAACCCTAAAACACAAACCAACCTGTTTCCTCTGACTCTTCCTGGTCACTGGGAAATTCTCCAAGATGTCACACCTGGGGCACCTTCTGTAATCTCCAATGACCTCCAAGAATCAAGCGATTAAAGCTGTAATCTCCAGCCCTAGAAAGTTCTCATGTAGCCAGCTGAATCAGGCCTACATGAGAACCCTAATTGATCCTAAACTTGGCTCTGATACCAAGTTGACTGTAACCAACGATGATCTGATTGGAGTTTCTTACTATATATGAGAAGTGATCTAAAGATAGGTCACTAGCTTACCCAGTTAACACATTCATTCTGGCACTCGCCATGGTTTAGTCATGCTACTTTAGTGCCTAGGAATTCCAATACTGTACATATAATATGCAAGGAATTAACTTCTCTTGCATCTACAGGTTGGATAGTAAAATGCATGCATGTGGATTGTGACGTAACATATTTATGTATCGTACTATTAGCCCAATGGGGATGAAATGACATAAATTTCTGAAGTCTATGACATTGGGTTATCTAATGTTATTGTTAAATGCTCAACTTTATGATATTTTTGGTGTATATTGGGGAATACCTTTTCTCTTGTACTGTCTGCTCTGCATCCTGATTCCTGATACACCATTTATAGAGTATTTAACTTTGTTATTGATCAAAGAAAAAAGGTCAATAATTTTTTTGAGAATTGATAAAAAATAAGTTTTTTGAGAAGTACCAGTTGGGAATGAGATTACAAAATCTTGCTTAGCCCAAAAGCCAAGACCCAGCCATCAGTCTATCTGTGTTGGTAAGTGGGTGAGCTTGCATGAAACCTCCTTTAACTGGGTTACTCATTCTTTTCTAAATATTATGATTTATGATCAAATTATCAATTAATTGAAGCTTTTATAAGATTTATTTTCCTCTTTTTTTGCCCCTAGAATTTATATGGAATTAGGAGGCACTCAAAGAAGGAAACTGGAATCTAAATAAAATGAAAAGAAATTTGAAGAGAAAGGAAGCACTCAAGCTCCTGATCCTTTTTACTTGATTCTTGAAGGTCTAAACCAAAATAGAAGAAAAAAAGGAAAAAAAGGTGTCATCTTAACATCTTGGTACCTTTTTTTCCAGATGAGAATGTCTAAAACTTGGTGAATGACTTATTTCTTTTGATTCTTATTTTGTTCTATTGAAAACTTTGCTTTTAGACGTATACTTCATGTCCAAAAGTTCAGCTAATTTTGAAGTTATTATTATTTTTGGTGGGTGTTGTTCAGTGTTGCATGACTCAGACCAGATAGGATGGTTGAGCCAGTGAACAGTAACCATTCTGGGTCCTAGTTAAGTAATTGTCTTTTATGGTTTGAGCTGGGTAACTGCTTAGTTAATCAGTAAAATTGTGACCCTACAAGCATTCCGGTTTTAGTTCAGTCTCAGTCTCACAACATTGGTGCTATATGATATCCTCATGCTGACAAGCATAAGAAGAATGCTGAGTTCATGTCTGTGAGTGGCCACTGACCACTTTGTGTGAAATAAATACCAAAGGTTAGGTCCATATCCAGTACACCGCATCTAAGACCCCAGATAGCTGGGGCCAACATTGGGTTGTGGCTTTTTTTTGGGTGTTATGTGCATGGATGTCAGTGGGTTGAGTTTAAGTGGTAAATCAGCATTCACCTGACCCTAAATCTGATAGGGTTGGGTAAGCCATAATTGGGTTTTGGGTAAGGTTTGGGTTGAGGTGGACCTGTGCAAAGCCCTGCTCAATTGGCATTGTCACATTGAAACATTTGCAAAATATAGCCTTGATTGAGCATATGTATATTTTTGTTGTACGGGTTGGGTTGGGTTCAGATCCAATTTCGTTTAGCTGGGGAGGGACAAATCTGGTAACTATGGTTGGGAATACTAGGTGATTCTTTTTAAACTCTCAGTCAATTATTGATGGGATGTATATTACTTAATGTTCCTTAGTTGGATGTGCTTCTCATTTTAGGTTTGTTTATCTGTGTGCAGGATACACACCTGCTGCTCACTGGTGGAGTTGAAAAGATCCTTCGTATTTTTTATTTGAATCGTCCAGATGCACCACCTAGAGAAGTTGATAGATCTCCAGGTTCAGTCAGAACTGTAGCCTGGCTTCATAGTGACCAGACAATCTTAAGTTCCTGTACTGATATGGGTGGTGTAAGGTATACATATGATACCACATGGATATTGTAGCCTTCTTATTTATCTGCAGTTCACCTTCTCATTTATTTGGGGCAACATTTAAGAAATGGAATGAAGATCGTCATTGTGAAACACATGACAACTTCAAATTGTTGACATGCTTATGACAGTGTCTAAGTGCCATATTTATGGTTATATGAAATTCATTATATGTTTAGTTGTTAGATTCTATAAATTTCCATGATATTTGTTAAACTTGTAACTTATTTAACTGAATTGGAGTATATGTGCAAGGATGTGTTAACTTTGTCTTTTACACTATGTTGGATCTACTAGTTGTACATCCAAATATAATTGTATGAGACATTATGAGACTCTGAGCAGAAGACCAAAAATAGAAATATAATGCTAAAACAATAACTTGGTTGCTTGGTATGGCATTGCTTAATATTACATACATTTATGAATGTGCAAAACATGTCATATTTAATAAGCGATAGTTAATGAGAACTTGTAGAGTTTGACATAGTTTTAGGTTCAAACGAAACTAGAAAAATTACCATGGAAGCAGGTATTGAGTCTATTGACTTTTGGAGCATGCTGCTACAGAACAAATTATACTTGGTATTGTCCACGAAATGATGCTGCAGTGCAACTTGGGTGAGATCAGATTGGGCTTTTGTCAAAATTTGAATGGGCTCAGCCCAAAGGTCTGAGCCCAAAGCATTGTAAAGTGCTAACTTGGGTCAACCCAAGCTGCACCTCTATGCAGGAGAAGCTGAAAAAGTATTGAAAATAAGTGGTGTGCCTTTGTACTAGAGGCATGCAGACAACACCAAGCAACCCAAAAGAGTAAGGCTGTGTTTGGTTTGAAAGAAAAGGTAGGGAAATCTGGTACATGCAGACAATATTGGAAAAAGGAACAATGGGGTGATTCATGTGATTTTTGTAAATGAATGAAAACTTTAACCAAGAAAAAGGTCAGAAAATAAGGCTTCAGTCATAGGGTAGTGCATAGAGTGATAGTACTGTATTTAATGTAAAGTTAAATGCATAGGTGATAAAGTGAGAAAATGTGATGGATAAGTACCACATTGAGTAAAGAACTTGCATATTTTCTTATGATGATTCAATTATCTTTTAGAATCAAAAGCCTCTCTGAAGATTTCTCCTATAGATCTTAAGACTTGGTTTGGATATACTTCTACTTGTGAGAAGTGTCTATTTTGGCATTTTTACACACTGCAGTCTGCACAAACTAGTCTGAATGTCAAACTGCTGAAAAAATAAATGTTATAAAGAAGAAAAAAACAGAAAATTAAAGCCTTCTAAGAGCTGAAACGTGGAACCAACACATTTCTATATTTAACAAAAGTAACTGCAAGACTATATTTTTCCAACAAAATATA
Organism: Nelumbo nucifera; assembly: GCF_055504915.1. Classification (NCBI taxonomy): domain Eukaryota; kingdom Viridiplantae; phylum Streptophyta; class Magnoliopsida; order Proteales; family Nelumbonaceae; genus Nelumbo; species Nelumbo nucifera. The sequence continues at coordinate 25,079,817 of NC_142650.1, forward strand.
TCTAATTTCAATTAAGTTTGTTGTTCCCTGTGGACACGTGATTGGCTATTACTATGTAAAGCACTGACTATAGTATAGCAAATTTGTGTTATTTAGCACACCCATATATTGTCTTTCATATGCTAGCAATATAAAACAAACTAAAGAGATCTGCCCCAATCTATTGGGGTTTATCTAATGGTTGGGAATTATGAATTGCATACCGAAACCTGAATCGGGTGAACTGCAAAATGTGCAATTATGGAGTGCTTTTTGTATTTTTGCCTCATGTTATCTTGGTGAGTTTACAGGTTATGGGATGTGCGTAGTGGTAAAATTGTCCAAACACTCGATACTAAGTCTCCAGTAACTAGTGCTGAAGTGAGCCAGGATGGCCGCTACATCACGACTGCAGATGGATCAATGGTTAAGTTCTGGGATGCAAATCAGTAAGTTCCAAATTGAATTGCTTTCAATTACTTGGCTGGGTTGGTTTAACTGTTTTGCGTTGTTAAGGATTTTTTCTTGTGATACAGTTTCACATTAGTGAAAAGCTACAACATGCCATGTACTGTGGAGTCGGCATCACTGGAGCCAAAGCATGGAAATAAGTTCATTGCTGGTGGAGAAGACATGTGGATACATGTCTTTGATTTCCATAGTGGTGCAGAGATTGGTAGGTATTTGTAAACCAGTAGGTTTTGCCAGTGAAAGAAATGATGTTTTTTGTTTTTGTTTCTATTTTGCAAGAAGAGTGACACATAGTTTAAAGGAAAAGATATTTCTGCACGCCTACACCTAATACCTGAACCAAATCGTAACTTGCAGTCTTAGTTGGGTTCCTAATGTGAAGGTGCCAGCTAGCCTGCTGGTAAAGTCTCTGGCTGGTTGTAGCTAAGACCTGGGATCGAATTCCACTTCACCTGGATTTTGGGGGGGGTAAGGGTTTTGGGGGAGGGCTACTCCCTGTTGTGTGGCCCATTACAAAAAAAGGGGTTCCTATATGTATAACAATCTTAATGAATGATGTGCAAGAAATGTCTACATGCATCAATCCTGAGTTAGGGATTTGGTGATGCTAGAGTGTTATTATTAAAGGCTTATTCGTGATTGCAAAATCTGGATTATTGTTTTCTTTTTACCCTATTCTCCTTTTGTAGCTGCAATGGCTATAATATCTTACATTGGGTGCAGGATGCAACAAGGGTCATCATGGTCCTGTCCACTGTGTTCGTTTCGCACCTGGAGGGGAATCCTACGCATCAGGATCTGAAGATGGAACCATTAGAATATGGCAGACAGGTCCCTCTCATGATGAGATTGAGACGTTTGGAGCAAATGGACCAGCAGGGAAAGTGAAGGTAACGGCAGATGAGGTTGCGAATAAGATTGAGGGTTTCCACATTGCAAAGGATGGGAAGACTGAAGAGAACAAGGAACCAAATGATGGCCGACGTTGCTCATAACAATGTCCTCTCTTGATGGATTGTTTGTAAGGATATGATATGGTCTGTCACCTTTGAACAATTTTCATTTGTTAAAAAAAATAAATGAACCCATTTTTTTTTGTACACTTGCTGTCAATGAGCTTTAATGAATGCTTCATCCAGTCTAAGATTTGATCTCCCTATTTACCATGTCAAGGAATTTCTGTAGGACTCTGAGGCTCCTTTTTTGGCATGGATATTTTGAGATCTCAGTATGTCACTCATCCTACAGTTTTGCTCTATATCGCCATTCCTTCCTGTCTGCGGACTGAGCCTCCTCCAGGTTTCCCTACCTTTACCTTACTTTCCTACTCTCTTTCAAACCAAATACGCTCAGTTTGGAAAGAGTGCAAATACAAATCTGTTTAATGCACCACGTATTTGTAATCTTCCCAAGTTTGAAAAGAGTGTAAATACAAAGGCTTAGAAATACTGCACCGAGCAAAGAATTGTATTGTGATTCCGTCCCTCCCTTCCCCTCCTTTTAAGCTATGCTGCTGATATTTTAAAAACCTATACTTGTTTTATTTGAAAACGATTTAACACAAGGCACTGAAACTGTCTATTTAACACCCACTTTCGCATTAAGGCTCAGTTTGGGAAGAGTGCAAATTACAAATATGTAGCAAATACAATTCACTTTTGCACTCTTCCCAAACTGAGACAAAGGGTCGCAGCTTTATGGATTGGTCCAGGTTTAACTGTTCAAGGCTATCGCTGGCCTGGGCTTTGGCCCAATGTTGCTGATTAGGCTTAGGCTTCGTGCCTTTTATTAATTTGGATTTCGTACTATAATAAGTGAGTACGAAATCTTTAATGGTCATGATAATAGTAAATAATATGTTTTTAATTTTTTTTTTATATTTTTCCGTTTATAAAATTTATTTTTATTTGTCATGTTTATTTTTGTTTAATATGATGAATATATGATATTAGAGATGTGTTCCAATGTTTTCTATAATTTTTTTGTATTTTTTGTACTTTTGTATGTTTTCATCTTTTTAATTTTTATTATTATAATACTATTTAATTATGACATCTATGATTGACACATTTGACCCAAAAGGTTAAATTGTTAACTCCCACCAAATAAGAAAACAACTTCATTTTTTGGTTGGCTTTAAATTTGTATTTTATTTCTATCATCAATAAAAATATGGGTAAAAGATTTAAACATACCCTGAGTTTTCATAAATTGATTTAAATGTACCATGAGTTTTTCAAAAGACTTAAGTATACCTTCTAGCTAATAGATTTGATAGAATCAATTGAAAGGCTTTTTTCCCTTCATCATTTTTCAAAAATTCAAAGAAAACCAAAGAGAAGAAATAAAAAAGAAACGAGACCTTGACTTTCATCTCCATCCAACCTTCACTTGCCCATTTTCATTTTAACTCGTTTGTATAAAATTTATTGTAGCTTTATTATTTATCTTATGCAATGATGGAATGCCTTAAACCCTTAATTCTTATACTCTTGTTTGCATGTTTTGTTCAAAGGACGTGGACAAAATTTGTATATTTAGTCTCTCGGAGGTGGATATTGAACATTTCTTCCGTTTCTGTTTGTTTGTAAGGGTTGTGTCACATGCGCACTACTGGTTCCCAGTCTATGAGTTTGCTTCAATGGTTTTGGTCTTGTATTTCCACTCTAAATGCTATGGCGGGCAAGGAATCTGAAGGTGTTTGAAAATAGAACATTGACTCTAATGAAGCCATTCAGGTAGTGAATGGATTTGATGATGTATTTCTTATTGTTATGACAATTACTCATTAGGAGGTGCCAGTGACTGCCGATTATTCTTTGCCATCTTTTCAAGTTTCGAGTGGTGGAATTTCTATTTATTTTGATGGTACTTTAAAATACGAGGATGGCTTGTGTTTCTTTATCAAGCTCATGTCAATTCATAGTGGCTTGCTCAGGACCTATAGATGGGGATGAACCAATTGATGCTAAGGCCTAGGGTTTATGGCATGCTTGGGATCTCTATTAATTATGTTCCTAGATTGTTAAATGGTATTGCTCTGCCCTCACGATATAATCTTTTCTATTTTCAATGCATAAATTCTGAATTTGGCACAGGACCAAAAAAAAAAGTATATATCTAATCTATGAACCAAATCCTCAAAATCATGGCAAATGCAAACCCAACAACCTGCACATCTCAGCTATTCAATATCAGAACCATTGCAACTAAAAAAGGGTGATTAGGTTTCGTTGGCTTGCAGAAACAGAAAAAAGAAAGGATGTTTATTCTTTTTAGGGGTAAAACATGATTTCTAAAATATTAAAAGAGGTCTTTCAAATGGTAGTTAAGGTTTTATCAAAAGAGGGTATAATTAAGTCCAGTAGGGCCAGCTAATACTGTATTCTTAAGTCTATTTGAAACGGTTAAGGTATCTTTAAGTCTATTCGTGAAAACCCAGGGTATGTTTAAGTCTTTTATCCTAGAAATAATTATTCTTTGTTACACTTATTTTTATTTAAATACCTAATTAATATAGTATTCAATGAAAGAATAGGAATTAATACCCTAAATATAAGAATTAATGAGATGGAGTTGAATGATGAGAAACGTAGTAGTTCAAATTACATTTCGTGCCCTTATAATTAGAAAGAGAACAATTCAAAAATTGGGGTATTCTAGTCAAAAAAAAGATTGAATGAATATTAATGGGAACTAATACTTTAAATAAAAGAGTTAATGAGAGGGATTTCAATAGGGAGAAAATGAATTGTTCAAGTTACATTTCTGTCCTTACAATTTAGAGGGGGTCCAAATTCAAAAAAATGGGTATTTCTGTCAAACAAAAGTTTCACACCATCACTTACACTTTTAATAATAGTATAGGTGTTAAGAAATAAAGTGGATAGATTATAGATACTGACCCTATACTTAGGGGGTTGTGACACTTAATATCCCGAGCTTTGTTTGGCAAGAAAAATCCCCCATACTTCTAGATTTAGGCACTTTTTGCCCCCTGCCATTATCTTTCCTTCAATTATTTGCATGGAATATTTCATTGTGACTGTTATGTGTACTTTTGTACGTTTTTAAAACCCTTGGCTACCTCTTTTAACATAGAGTCCATTTGATTCTCAGTGGATTCAGAATGGTCTATCCCCATAGTCTATTTAATTTAGACATTAATTAGAATGGTAGTTGGAATCAATTGAATCAATGAGAGGGTGGAAATGACCATTCCCTTAAAATGGGGGAATGTCATTCCATTAGTTATGGGAATGGGTCATTTCAATTCCAATTCCTGACCCTTATTCCCACAACCAAATGAGCCCTTGGTTTTTCTAGAATTAGAATACTAACTCTTGCATATTTCTCACTAGGGGTGAGCATTATTTGGTTAAAACCAAAAAACTAAACAAAAAATTTTCGGTTTTAGTTTTTTTTCCTGATTCAGTTATTTTAGTTTTTGAATATTTTGGTTTTTAGAATTAGAAATTCGATTAATCAAAAACCGAATTAATCAAGTTTTACTATATAACATATAATATATAATATATAGCATATGATATTTAATATATAACATATTTGTATGTTAATATATAATATAATGAAATTTGATTTCATAATATATATATATATATTATGTTATAATATAAAATATATAATATAGTATATATTATTGAAATTCGGTTTTAACCCAAAAAAAATGAACCAAAAATTTTAGTCTTAGTTTGATTTTTAAAATTTTGATTTATTCAATTCATTTTTTAACCGAATAAATCGAATGCTTACCCCTATTTCTCACAACAAAGGCTGGTAGAAATTTCGCCAATTCACACCCTTTATGAAGGAGCATTTGATCTTCAAATACCATGCTTTACATATATATTTGTACTTTTTGTCGTTATTGCTATTAACTCATAGAATCATAAGGGGTAATTGGTAATTTTACTTTTACCATTATTAAGTATAAAGTAATACACATCAATATCATGTATAATACAAGTGATGTTTGAATATATATACTTGTCACTATTTGAAAAGACGATAAGTCATTGATCCAGTACTCACTAAATGAATGAAATTCGTACTAGGGTTTCTTTGTTAGAGGCGCTCTCAAAGGGATTTCGTTGGGCTCTCCTTTACCTTTTTCCTTCTGGTTTCTCTCCCTCCTCCCTCTCTCTTTGTTTTGAGAGAGCCTCCCTCCCAAGTTTTTTTGAGGTTTTCTCTTGAGTTTATCAATGTTTTGTTTCTCTATTCGTTGTTTGATTATGTTCGAGGTTCTCGCTCAAGCTCGTTGTCCGCAGGCGAAGGCAATCTTTTGGTTTCCTCCTCTGTCAATTCGCGGTTCTCCAGCAATTGTTGTTCATGGTGAGTCTCGTTTCGCAATTCTCCGATTGATGCTACTCATAGTGAGTTTCCAATGATGGCAGTCTTTTGGGTTCCTCCTCTGTCAGCTTCGTTCATAGTCTGTGGCGGATTGGTGATATGTTTGTTTTCTTATGTTGATGATTTGACCTCATCGTTCTCTCATTTGCAGCAAATCTTTTGATCATTCATCATCCATTGTCTTATTTTGTTATCTTGAGAAATTGTTCCTGGGTTTTGTATCAATTTCTTGATTAAATGAAATATGATGCTTATGAGTGATTTAAAAAAAAAATGTACTCACTAAATGCTACTAGCAACATACTACAAATATATTGGCAACATTTTGTAAATATATTATTTATATATTTACAAAATAATATATTATTTATTTATTTATAAATATATTTATATATTATATTTTTTATAAATTTGTTATATTTTTTATTTTTTTATAAAAAATATGTATATATAATCAAAATAATTAAAAAATACTTGTATTTTTTGTTTTTACTTGATTTAAATTAACATATTTTATTTTTCTTTTAATAGTTTATTATTTTTTAAAGAAAACGAGTTAGATCGAATCAAATTCGAAGATCCGACTTGTCGATAGGATTTGAATTCAAATTGAGTCCTATCATATCTGACCTGATCTTCAGATTAGATCGAATATGACATGATAACGTCGGATCGAATTCGAATCTGATCTCCAACTTGATCTTCATATTAAATCGAATCCGACATAAACAACATCGGATCGAATTTGAATATATCCTGATTCGAATATGATCTAATCCGTTTGCATCCTTATATATTGGTTTCTTACCTTATAGAAAAATAATAAGTATCACATATCCCTAATCTTATAGGTGAATAAATAATTTTGTCACCTTGGAGAAAGTTGATAAGAGGTGTTGGGATCATTTTGAGAATCAAACCTACAAATATAAAAGTAAGTGAATTTACCTACCTAAATATCTTTAAAAAAAAAGGACTATTTTTTACGGGGAAAAATTTAATGCGGAAAAGATATGATATAAGAAGAGTTTTGAGCAATCAAAATTCATCCATAAATTTTAATAAATAATATCTGATTGGACTACCACGTTTATGATTCCTTTAATTAGTCTGAACTTTTTCAGATATCATATCTTTTCTATATAATAATCGAATTAGTTTGAAAAAAAAAAGAAAAAAAGAATAAACCGATAGTTCCGGTCACTTGGTAGTTGGACTCGGATTGGACCCGACTTAATTAGGCAGCAACCGACCGATCAATGTTATGGACCTGAACTAGACCCGTCCATCGATTAGAATCGGGGCTAATCGGAACTGGTTGGCATTCATCGACGTTCTCGCAATAAACGCCATTAACCCGTAGGCGGTGAAGGAGTACCGCCCAAGGCAGCGAAAACGAAAACGCCGATCATCGAAGCGAAAAAGCTACTTGACTTGATTCCGAAGGAAAGCCTCCCTCTGTTGAAGAAGTTTCTCTCTAATCAGAACGATAATGGCTACGGCAGCGATAGACAGTAAGCAGGCAGCCGCGGCTACACCAGAAGAGATGTGCTCTTCGAAGACGACGAAGCAAGGAGAAGGTCTCAGACAGTATTATCTTCAACACATCCATGACCTTCAGCTTCAGGTCCGGCAGAAGACTCACAATCTCAATCGCCTTGAAGCTCAGCGGAATGATCTTAATTCCAGAGGTACGTCGATTTCTAACCCTAACCCTAACCCTAACCCTGTATTTTGCTTTCTCAAGCTTTTATTTTTTTCCTTGATGGTAGTGTTGTAGCTTTCTTGGGTTATTCTTGCTGATTACTGATCTAGGGTTTGCATAGAAGAGTTGACATCCTGTATGTGTTATTTAAGTCTCATTTTTTTAGTTATGGATAAAGAAAACTATTGTTTTTTCAGTTTCTCCCAATTTTTCTGAGAATTTTAGTTTAATTGGGGAAGGAATTGTGGTTCCCCGGTAAGAGATGGCGGAGGCATTTGTTTCTCAGTTATTGGCGCTTGGAACGATGAAGGAATGGGAAGAATATAAGGGCTTTTATTCAGCTGCTAATGTGGGAACAACTTTAGACGGAGTTTTGGGCTAAAGCATTGATTTTTGTAAACTGCAATTTGTATCGTTGTTTAGCTAATTAGTTATGTTGTTTTATGTATTGTTTTATAGGAGTCAACTCTCATCTTTTCTAGGCTTCATGTAGAGATGTTGGGATACTTTTAATGTTTTGGTTGGTAATGCTAAGCGGATTTTATAAATTGGACAGTCAGGATGCTTAGAGAGGAATTACAGCTGCTTCAAGAGCCTGGATCATATGTAGGAGAGGTGGTGAAGGTTATGGGTAAATCGAAGGTTTTAGTGAAGGTGAGTTGGTTTTCTATTCCTTCCTCTTTTCTCATCGCAGGAAAATGCAGCCCCAATTTATGGTGTTTTTGAGCTATGCTTGGAATATAACTTAGTATGATACTCCATTGGGAGTTGGACTGTTGGAATCGGGTTCTTCTGTTCTGATGCTTATTTACATTGAGTAAAACAACTCGTACATTTGATTCCATGTATTATATGAAGACAGTGCATTCTTCTGTCCATATGGTTATGCCATCATAATTTACTGCTATTTTGTGCTTGCTTCTGTGTCAACGAGTGTGTTAATTCTTGGAATTTACTTGGTAGCTTAGTGAAATGGTAGTCCAACCTTTATAGGTAATTGAATTTCTGGTGCATTATGCAATCTTTTTCTTTTTCCAAAGGAGGAATATTGGTCATTCTATCGCTCCATCTGTATTGACCAGTGAGATCATATTATCAGTCATAGAGATGTTGTTACTTCTGAATCTTGGGCCTGGTTGAGTCATCTGTGGACTGTGGTTTACATGTGAATTAGAATGAACCAAAGTTTGGATTTGGAAACAATATGTTTAATATCATAACAGAAAAGATTTACCGGATGTAGTTGATTGGCATCAAATAAAAGTATAAAAGAAAACAAAGCGATGCAATGCACCTTTTATTAGCTTAATTGGATTACTGGATGCCTAGACAACTGGATCTGTCAATGCCATTGTAGATAAGCTAAAATAAATGACTGATTTCTGACAATGTTTAGGATTCTTGTTATATCATATTCAAAGCATTCAGTTTATGCAATATGGGGGTTTTGGCTTCTGGATTTTTCCTTGTTTTTGGTCCTTAACTCCAATTTCCATCTTTGTATCAGACTCTGATTCTTTCCTGCTTTTTTTCTTCTCTTTACTACTTACTTATTTGCTTTAAGCAAGGGAAATTCACTGTGAAGTATATATTTTTTTTTTCTGATAAAGAGGTGAAATGTTGCAGCACTATTTATAGAAGTAAATATGCAATATATTTACTTCTAGTGTATAATGCTTCTTTTCTACTTTTCAGGTTCATCCAGAAGGGAAGTATGTTGTGGATATTGATAAGAATATTGATATCACAAAGATCACACCATCAACCAGAGTTGCTCTTCGTAATGATAGTTATGTGCTTCACTTGATCTTGCCCAGCAAAGTTGATCCCTTGGTCAACCTTATGAAAGTTGAGAAGGTTCCAGATTCTACATATGATATGATTGGTGGTCTTGACCAGCAAATAAAGGAGATCAAGGAGGTTTGTCAGTTTTCCAGTAAATTTTATTTTTATTTTATTTATTTACATTTTACAATTGGGATTTAGATTGTAAGCTTTGATGCCATATCAAATTATCAATCTGAAAAATGGTGTTGTTATTCAATTATTTGGTGTATTTTATGACTTTTATTGGAAAATGTTGAATTTATGTCTTTAGGTTATACAAAAATACATAGTTAACATTCTTTCCATGTGATATTTTTCCTTTTTAGGTCATTGAGCTTCCAATCAAACATCCTGAATTATTTGAGAGTCTTGGAATAGCTCAACCAAAGGTAATTTCATCCTGCTAAAAGAATACATCTTTCCACATTATTTTTGCAAGAACTGATTTGCACCAGAATTGTGATCAATTTTTCCTGTCTGAACTTTGATAGGGAGTCTTGCTTTATGGACCACCTGGTACCGGGAAGACATTGCTGGCAAGAGCAGTGGCTCATCATACTGACTGTACTTTTATCAGGGTATCTGGTTCTGAGTTAGTTCAGAAATACATTGGTGAAGGTTCTAGGATGGTTAGGGAACTTTTCGTTATGGCCAGGTTTGCTTTATTCTCTTTCCTAAACAACCAACTATATATAAATAACAGTAGTGTTAACGTACCTAGCATTTGTATCTGTCCATTTATTTCTGTGCACAATTTTATGCATTGAAAGGATATATAGCATTATAAACTTAGAATTATTCTTTTATTTAGCATTTTATCTTGTATCTCGTGTTTATAAGTTTTGTCTTTGCTTTCCACAGGGAGCATGCTCCATCAATCATTTTTATGGATGAAATTGACAGTATTGGATCTGCTCGCATGGAGTCTGGGACTGGCAATGGTGATAGTGAAGTGCAACGTACAATGTTGGAGCTTCTAAATCAGTTGGATGGGTTTGAAGCTTCCAATAAGATTAAGGTGCTAATTGTTCCTTTAATGTTAAAAGTAGTGAAAATGTTGGTGATTCCATTAAAAAATATTAAGTCCAATTTTCATTTGTTTAAACTATTAAATGAGTTATTATTTACAGGTTTTGATGGCAACAAATCGAATTGATATTTTGGATCAAGCTCTCCTTAGGCCTGGACGGATTGACAGGAAGATTGAGTTCCCAAATCCCAATGAAGAGGTACATGCTACATTCACCATGAATTAATGACCTAGTAGCAAATGACAAATTGCTACATCTTGAATTCATAGCAGAAGTGGATTTGACCGATCATTTTTCTTGAATTATTTTTGTGGCAAGGGAATAACATGTATGCCTATCTGGCTGTCTATTCCTATCTTCTATGAATCTAGCACCCTTTGACACTAACAACCCAGACGTAATTGCACTTTGTGGGTGCCATCTTTGCATTTGGAAGATTATGCACAATAAAAAGCATTTCAGCTTTTCACCATATGAAAAAAATCTCCTTGCCTCCCTTGGCAAGATCCACTTCAATTTTTTTTTTTTTTTTTTTGGGAGGGGGGGGGATCAAATCTTGAATGACTGATGTTGATTGGACAAGTATCATATACATTAGCTTATCAGATTGATGCTTGGGTTTGGTTTATTTTGTCTCTTCCCTAATGGCCCTTTTTTAAGCGACAGGAGAGGGTCTTTATTTTACTATGTGCCCAGAGAATGTAAAATGTGTGGAGTAATAGCTATTGCTAAAGTCTACTCAACTTCCAGCATTTTCTATCTATTCAACTACTCCTAGACTTTTTTCCCTGTGATCTTTTTTTTTTTTATGAGCAATGCCAAAATTTCATTAAAGAGACCTGCCATACTGCTCAATTAGAAAGCAGTCGGCCAAAGTTGGTATAAACAGATACAATTATAGTACAATACCAACTCCTTTTTCATGGAATTCTGATTGCAACAATAATTGGAAATTACAGATTATAACACAAACCTGGACATCCTCATTCAGGCTGATTCCTTGCCACCCCTACCCTGGTTAAAGAGTTTGTTACTTTATTTGCACTTCTAGAAGCCCAATTGAATGAGATATTCAATACGGTGCCAAAGATTGTGCTGTCTCACCATCTTCCTGACTGTCCAAGGAATCATATCTTGTTTACTCAACCAACAAATTACACTTTGGCAGTGTCCTCAACTTCCACGTTCCCCATTCCATTCATGTTCATCAATTTTAGACCTTAAATCAAAGCATGTAGTTCATGCCTTTGGAAAATTTCCAAAGCTGATGGGACCAGAAAAGCTAGAAGAATCTGTCCATTATGCTCAGTTTGGGAAGAGTCATCTTCATAATCGTCCATGCCTCATCCCAAATGGGGTCAGCTACATGAAATCTGTTTCGCCAATCATTCTATTTAAAGCCATATCCACAGTTAAATTATTAGTGCTTAAATTGTTTCTTACTACTACCCATGTCCTTTTTGGTCTTCTATGCCCATGCCCAAACCATCTTAAACCTATTCTCTCATTTTATCACCTATTGGAGCTACTCTTAGGTTCCTATGGATAACTTCATTCCTAATCCTATCCTTTCTAGTTTTTCCACTCATCCATCTTAGCATTCGCATTTCTGCTACAGTCTATTTTCTGGACATGTTTCTTGACTGCCCAACACTCTACTCCATACAACATGGCTGGCCTCACAACTGTTTTATAGAATTTTCCTTTAATCTAAGTGGTATTTGCTTATCACATAAAAGTACAGATGCACCCCTCCATTTTGCTCTAATTCTTTGGGTGACATCTTCTATTGAACCAAGGTACCAGAAATGGTTACATTGAATTATCTCTTGGTCTCCAATCCTAAGTGTATCGTGATCCACACTCCTATTGTTACTAAATTTACATGTCATATACTTTGTTTTAGTCCTACCTACTTGAAAACCTCTTATTTCTAAGCCATTTGTCCATAATCTTAATTTTGCATTTAATCCTTCATTAGTTTCATCAATTAAAACAATGTCATCCACAAACGACATGCATGATGCACCATGGAACTTCCTCCTGAATATGTTTAGTCAATTCTTCATCTATGATCAGTGCAATAGATAAGGGCAAAACCTTATATTGTATTTATAAACCTTATATTCATATTGTACACATTTGTATTTGTACTCTTTTCAAATTGAGCCTTATGATCCCTAATTACACCCCCAACTCCTGAGTCTCCTGGTTTCCCAAGCTGCACTAGGAACCGAACCGTGGGGCAATTTTCTGGACCGAACCAACTTGTTTGGTTTATACATTCAACCGAACTGATGCAACCGGTGGATCGGTTAACCGCGGTTTGGTTTTTTGGTTTTTTTATGCCTTCAAAATTAAAAAAAAAGGGCATTGGAGACAGGGAGAGTGGGGGAAACACAGAGAGCTCAGAGACGAGAGAGAGAGCTCAGAGATTGGGGAAGAACGAAGAAGAAAATTGATTTTTGGGAGCGCCGAAGGCTGTCGCCCGTTGGTCCGTTGAAGCTATTGCAGTTGGGAGCACCGAAGGCTGTCGCCCATTGGTCCGTTGATTTTTGGGAGCGCCGAAGGCCGTCTATGAAGCTATTGCAGTTCATTTTGAGAGTGCCGAAGGCCGTCGCCCGTTGGTGGGAGAGTGGGAATCTGAGAGTCTGAGAGTGAGAATTTGAGAGAGAGAGAGAGAGAGAAAGGGAAAAGCAAAGGTTTTACTTTTAGGCTGAAAAGTCTGGCTGTTCGCAGTCTGGCACACTTTAGAGCCTAGACTGCCGAACTGAAATGTCTGAGTTCAGTATTTATTAGATTTTCAAAAAAACAATAAAAAACAATATATAATATTAATATAATATATATATATAAATAATATTATATAAATATATATTATTGTGTATATATCGGTTGGTTCGGTTAACTGCCGGTTTTTTAAAATGGTTAACCAAAACCGTACCGACCGGTTCAGTTTTCTCGTTTTTTTGCTCACCCCTAAGCTGCACCCATCAAACTTGAATGGGTTTACCCACTACTGGTGCATTCCAATTGATCAACCTATCCAGTTTTCTCAATTGAAAATCAGCAATAATTTTCCTGTGATGATGTTGTCTGAGGTGTTTGAGTTCTTTTTGCTAATTTGTTTTTTCCATATCCTGATTTGGTTGTTTAATTATTTCAGTCCCGTTTTGATATCCTAAAAATACACTCAAGGAAAATGAACTTGATGCGTGGTATTGACCTAAAGAAGATTGCTGAGAAAATGAATGGTGCATCTGGTGCGGAGCTCAAGGTATGCTTACTTATACATGGAATTCGGATTAGCTGAATGCTTTAGCAGTTCAGCGGGCTGTGGAACCAATGATGAGGTTCCACGCCAGTAATAAATTCATGGGCTCCACTGAACAGCTAAAGTGTGTTCAGCTAAACCTTGCAATTCTACATGTACTTTTTTCTGGTAGTCATTATTTATTCTTTGCTTGCTAATGGATCCCTTGATCTACTTTTTCGCTCAATATGCATGTATATAAAATTAAGTTTTGGTGATTTTCAATCAACTTTGATAACTCACATGTTAAAACATAAATTTTACTTCCTTTTTCAGGCTGTGTGCACAGAAGCGGGGATGTTTGCATTAAGGGAGAGGAGAGTCCACGTAACACAAGAAGATTTCGAGATGGCAGTGGCCAAGGTCATGAAGAAGGAGACTGAGAAAAACATGTCTTTAAGAAAGCTATGGAAGTAGTTGCGTTTAGATGCTTCTATTTCAGTTCTAGATGGATATGGTTTGGGATATCAATTCGGTTTTAACTTTCAAGTTTCAACTGAGCATTTCTTTAACTTGTGTTCCATCTGCCGTAATTTTTTTTCTTGCTTCCTTCCCACCTCCCTTGTTTTTTCTTTTTTATATAGTGACAAGTCGAATTGTATCAAGTACATGAATCACTATAGATTTGATTTTTGGTGGCTATGCAATTCAAATCTTAATTCTTAATGGTGGGATTCTCCTACGACGCCAAAGAAAGGTTTTAGGTAGACACCAGAATTGTATCAAGTGCATAAATGGAAGCTTGCTAATTCTCTTTTTGTTTTTGATTCTTTTTCTTTCTATTTTTCCCCTACACAATTCATGTTTGGTTGTGGGTCGTGGATTGGATACTGAATCCTATTTTCAATATATTGATTCAGCATTATTTCGTAGTCATGATTCATTTTAGGTTGTCTATTTTCCGACCTGACGACTTTACGAGGTCTGTTGTTTTCATGAGCTTGATTCTTGCAACTTATTATGGTTTAAAGGCACTAGCTGGCTCGGCTGGTATTGTCAGCACTGTTACTTGGGTGGCCTTAGTAATTATATATAACTTTCATTCGAGCAGGTCTGATGACCAAATCAAAATGGTTTTATATTTGTCTGATGACAATTGAGGAAGGGACCTGATTCATCTCACCCCTACGGCCCTACCCATAACTCCCCAACTCGGTGGCAGCAAGATTTGATCCAAATCTTCGCTACAATCAGCCAGAAAACTTGTCTATGTTTTTATATATATTTTTTAGTTTTTTGAAAGAGTCAAAACAGTGACCTTCGGACCTGTGATCCAATGACCCAAAATGGTTGTCTGGTCTGTCTCTAATAACAGTTTAGTCTATAAGCATCTTGGTGGTTATTGACTAGTTTCATGGGATATTCATCAGCACATTTATAAAATGTCGGGTTTCTTAGTTCAATACAGGTTCAAAAATATTTTAATTGCGAAGTGTATTAGTAATGCGAAGCATCGATTCTTTGAACCTTGTCACAACTGCACAAGGTATAAATATATACACATACTTCAATAGTTCATGTGAAGTGTGAATCATCGGAATACACTTACAGATGTTCAAAGTTCAAACAATGGAAGAAAAACCAACCATTTAAAACAGTTGAATATAATTTTTTTATTAATACTTAAAAATGCTAATTTTATAGTTCACATAAGATTGGATTAAAGGCATGGAGTAAAAGGCCTGCACCTCGTCAAAGGGATGAGTGCAGAGTGACCAACTAGGTCATTGGCAATGTGATAACGTTCTTGCATCTCATATAAAGAGCTTTGTGTTCAATTCTCCATAATGTACTTTGATTTTTAGCATCAATTATAGATTATAATTTAGAGAGATGCAATTTTCCATAACACTGGTTAATCACTCTTTGATGGGCATACCAAAAGAGGAATCCCAGACAGCTACTGACCCCAATTGTCAGGTTCAAGAACATGCAAGGGAGAAAACCATTCTATACATGTTATTTACTTCAACTTTTGCCAGGTTTCACAAAGTTACAGTCATTCACATTCTACACAGGCATCGACCAGAGCTGTTCTTATCATGTAAAAGAAGCATTATGTCCTACAAGAGTTTAAGCATTTTCAGACGTTCTTCATGTTCCCGGTCCAGTTTTGGCGGTGTATAGCACCCACGAAGATCCTCCACTACATATTCCTGCAATGTATTTTTTAGCAAAACTAGTAAATGCCAGAGATATACTCCCAGTTCCTGAATAATGCTAAAGTATTTTGAACCATCTCCATGCACTTAAAAGATCTCCATGAGCCCAGGAAGGAAAATGAGGTCCAGTGATTTTACAGATGAATTATGAAAAAGGCCTACTTGCACACATTGAGTGATCTTTACCTTTGTGAGCTCCCTCTTGGTAAGGATGTGATAATGTCTTTGCCAGATTCTCTGAATAGCCATTGTGGCAGCAAGGAAGCCATAGGCAATGCCAAGGATGGTGAAGATGACGACAAAAATAATAACAAGGGCAAAGCATGCTTCCATAGAAGCTGGGAAGCAGTCCAATATGCCCCATCCATAACAACAGTTACGACAGCCAGCCATGCATGGGTCATTGTTGTTGAAAGAGGAGCAGTGTAATATGAGACCAAAAAACCCCAGCAGTGCAAAGAAGGCTAGGACCCCTGCATTGCAAATGGAAATGTCAAAGTCAAAGTGTCAAACATTGCACAGATCCAAGAAATGTTTGAAATTTTGAACTACGCTTTGAAACCATAGTCGATTCATTGACCTCATAGTATGCAATAAGTCTTCCAAACAAGCCAAACAGGGTAGACTTGTTGGTAATAGATCCAGAGTTAATTTATGAAGAAACCTAATTTATTTGGTAGCAGATTTGTATCATTATGAAATGTGAATGTGTTGTAACTTAAAGAAACTCCCTCCCCAGACCCCGCATTGGTGGGAGCCTCATGCACTAGGATGCCCTTTAGGTATCTAGGAATAAATATGAATTCTTCTATTACATTGACAATTTTGAGATAGATATGAATTCATGCATTAAGAAATTAATTGATAAAATGTTCTTAAAATATCTTTTTTTTTCTTTAACTAATGCAATATATGGATGAAACTTCCTTCTACAATTTTTTTTTCTATTTGTGGCATCATGATTGATCCTTATGCCACAAGTTTAAATGATTGTGCAATTAGAAAAATCAGACCCATGGCATCTCATTCTAGTCCAACCTATGGCATAAAAATGCTTTCAAGCCATTCCATGAGATATCCACATAATCTAAATTATTTCTATTTTCATGTATGTTAGCCTGGTAATTTATAGCTTCTTGCAATGTGTATTTCTCTATAGCTACACTGAAGGTAGACAGTCTTTACTCTGCTGCTAGAAAGGCACTAATGTTTCCTCATTATTTGTTGGTCAAAAATTAGATGGATAGATAGCCATTAATGTAACAGGGGATACACTTGTACACGTTATTTTCATACATAATGAAATACTTTATTTTAAAAATAAAAAAATACAACAATGTAACAAAGATGCAGACAATCTGTGTCCTATATTTTTTTTATCAATATCTGTGTCCTATATCAATATGCAGCAATTGGCACTTTGAATTCCAAAAAACTGAAATAGCGGTGTTCACAGTCTCCTTGTGTCGAGTATCATACAATGATACAAATTTCAGAAATGGAGAATCCTTATAACATAATTTATGACACATAAGTAAACACCCGCTACATTTTAAACTACTGTGATTTATAGCCCCTGGCATAAGATACAATATTGGCCTCAGAGATAACAGTGAAAGGAACAAGTCATACCAATGCAGTAGTAAAAGGGTATTGGATGCTTTGATAGGATACGGTCCCAACCATCACTGAATGAATTCCTGAAGCTCCCATTTTTGTCCATGACGTACGCAAAGCCACCCATTGCAGAAATCACCTGAACCAAAAATACAAAAAGACTAGTTTCAGCATTTTAAGGCAGGCATTTATGGGCAAAAAAGCAAATTCAGAACCGTGTAAAGAAAATGTGTTTCCCAAGCTCAGAAATGACAGAAAATATCCCGCACAAAGATAAATGCTTCTTGCTGTGAATAAACAAGGGAGTCTCTGATACAGGTACATATTTCATCTCAAACAGCATAATAGCTCATTGACCAATTGATTTATAAAAAGAGAGGTTCATTGATCAAGCTAAATGTTCTGTGCAGAATCATCAAATGTGGCCAGTCAAATAATATGTTTTTTTTGGTAGACAACCCAAATACACTCTTTTTGGCTTACCAACTATATTAATTCCATTGATTTAAGCACTTTCATGACTTGGTGGTTTATTCATTCATAAAACATTCCTTTCCAGGGTTTAATTTAAGGATGGATATATGAGATGCATAAGAAGAGCTGAAGAAAGGGCTTCCAGTATCAATTATCCAATGACCTTTCAACAGAAGGAAGTATAGACCATATGCTGTATCTCACCCAGGAAAGTCTTCAATCAGGAGGAGAAATTATATAACTTTGCCTTCCATAGCAAAATGAAATCCTTTGTGCAATGCAGATGTCTATGTATGCTGCTCAGTACTACATTAATTGTTTTCAGACTCTGATTCATAAAGGACGGGAGATAAAATTTGAACTGTACAAAACTCTGTTGTAATAGCAAATATTCCAGTATCATGCCTGAGCAAATTGGAATAGCAAAGAGATAGGAAGTAGGTAGGCAAATTGGAGAGAGTACTCTTAATCAGAGTCACCCTCCC
This sequence comes from Nelumbo nucifera, assembly GCF_055504915.1. NCBI lineage: Eukaryota > Viridiplantae > Streptophyta > Magnoliopsida > Proteales > Nelumbonaceae > Nelumbo > Nelumbo nucifera. The sequence continues at coordinate 25,098,251 of NC_142650.1, forward strand.
CCCAAAAGAAAGGTATTTAGCCTTCCAAGAAGCCAGCTTCCTTTCCAATCTCTCAATAACTGGGTCCCAAATAGCAGAGGAACCACCACTCACCCCAAGCGGGAGTCCCAAATATTTGACTGGGAGAGATTCAATCTGACAAGCCAAAATACCAGCACACTCAGCTAAATTGGAAACAAGTCCGACTGGGATAATTTGGCTGTTATTCCAATTAACTTTCAAGCCTGTAATCACTTCAAACCAAGAGAGAATCCCAAGAATTAGCTCCACCTGAGAGGGGGAAGCATCCACAAAACATACTGTATCATCTGCAAATTGATGAATGTTCACCTTCTCTCCCCCCGGCACCATTGCAAAACCTTCCCAATCCCCTGACTCAGCAGCCTTCTTGCAGAAAAGAGTGAGGATCTCCATTACACATAGAAATAACAGAGGAGATAGAGGGCCTCCCTGCCTAAGACCCCTGGAACTATCAAAGAAACCTGCAGACTGTCCGTTTACCAAGACTGAGAACTTTGGGGAAGCGATACATACTTTCATCCAATTCCTCCATTTCTGCCCAAAATTCATTTGAAGAAGCACAAGGTCTACACATCTCCAGTTAACATGATCGTAGGCCTTCTCAATATCAAGTTTACAAATCAAACCCAGAGAGTCTTCTTTTTTCCTGGAATGAATGAGCTCATTGGCAATAAGAACTGAATTTAGCATCTGTCTACCCGGAATAAAAGCACTTTGGTTATTTGAGATAACCCTAACAGGACTTTAGATAGGATATTGTAGAAGCACTTTGGTTATTTGAGATAACCCTACCAAGAACTGCTTTCAATCTTTCTACAAGGACTTTAGATAGGATTATGTAGAAGCTATGCAACAGACTAATTGGCCTAAAATCCTTAGATAGGATTATGTAGAAGCTATGCAACAGACTAATTGGCCTAAAATCCTTAATATTCACAGCACCTTCAATCTTTGGAATGAGGGTTATAAAGGTAGTGTTTAGACTTCTCTGCAATGAATCCCTCTCAAAAAAGTCCTGGAAAACATTCAATATATCCTGTCTCACCATGTCCTAGCATTTAATGTAAAAGAGATTTGTAAGACCATTGGGCCCTGAAGACTTTTCATCAGCCAACAACTTGATAGCTTCTTTAATTTCCTCCTCAGAAAAAGGTCTCTCAATGAAAGAAGACTGCTCATCACTCCTCTTCCTCTCTTAGCACCGCTAGTTGGTTGGACTTTAGCTGAGTCTCGCCTGCCAGAGCAGACGCTTGGGAAGGCCAAGATTTCACAACCCCAGCATCGGGATCTGAAACTCCCTCTCCACCCTTCTCCCTACCAGCAGCAGTCCCCCTTCGTTCCTGAGAATCCCGAGCCTCCCCAGAACCCACACCCTGAAGACCACCGCCAACCTAAGGACTGAAATCTGGTGTCAGGTTCGTCCTTCGAACAGAGGATGGACTAGACTCAATATAACCATTGAGCCCAGGCCCAGCCTCCATAATAAAAGGTTGAAGAGTTGGCTGGGCTGAATAAAGCATTCCAAGCCCATTAACTTCATCCGAAGTCCCATGGGCCCACTGAAACTCGAGTGGAGGAGGCTGACAGCCCTTCTGACAATTCTCTGGCGCACTAACTTCCCTAGGGGCCAACTGGAGCTCTGCAAGGCATTCTCTGATTAAGGCTTTAATGACCTCAGTACCCCAAGCCTGCCCACTGCCCCTCAGATTTGAATTTCGAATCTCCTTCACAGTTGGATCCTGGGTAAACCCATCTATACCATTCGAAGTCACCAACATCGGATGGCTCAAAAGAACCCCCAAACCTGCATCTTCTTCTCTATCTACGGTCACCGAAGAAGCAACTCGCATCTTCGTCTTCTGATACCTCTCTGCTACCGAAAAACCGAGAAGCTCACTTTCACCAAAATCTTCCAGAATTAACGTTTTGGAGCAGTTCGAACTCTCCTTGTCTCCTTTAGGGACATTGCGAGACAGCCCTTCTCCACCTCTCCAACTTCAAACAGATGGCATAACTTCTTGCCAGATCTGAACCGTGAAGACCACTTCAACCTTGCTCGAAATTTGGTTTCCCCTGCGGATTTTCATTCTTACCCACTCGCAAGTCGCAATCTTCAACGAGGAATCGTCCTCCTATATAAAACCCCCACAAGCATCCCCAATAGCCTTTATGACACTTGGGCACAAGAGCAGGAGTGGCAGGTCATAAACCCTAATCCAGCATGACTCCAGGTCCTCTCCCGCACTTCGAAGGGATCAGGATAATGGCATCCCGCACTCGCCCCCCACCAATCCAGCAAAAGGGGGTTTCTTCCCATTTGCCACGGACCTTGTCTTAAAACCCAATCTGCACCAGCTCTTGACGGACAAATAAAGAGGAATAGACCATCTGCCATTTCCTTCACTCTCACACCCCTCACCTCTCTCCAAACGCCATTTGCCCACCTCTCTACCTCCTTAATCTCCACCCCCCATCATAACCTACCCACCAAACAGTTCCTCAAAAACTCTCTTCTCGCAATCACCCCCTGAGGATCCATTGCTACCACCCTATTACCATTAACCCATTTCACCTCTGACTCCCCAAAAGTAGGCCAAACCCTCGCCACCACCACTTCTCTGTAAGAAAGATTGCATCTTACCCTCCCATCGTTCTCCAATCTACGAAACCAGGCAAAAGCTTCCCATCTTTGCTTCCCCCCCTGAGGATCCGTTGCTACCACCCTATTACCATTAACCCATTTCACCTCTGACTCCCCAAAAGTAGGCCAAACCCCCGCCACCACTTCTCTGTAAGAAAGATTGCACCTTACCCTCCCTTCGTTCTCCAATCTACAGAACCAGGCAGAAGCTTCCCATCTTCTCTTCCCCCCACCTGCTCTATTATAAGAGAATCCGCACTCCATCAATAACTTCAGAAAAGAGACCCTTCACCAGCAAAACAGACTGAAATCATCACTGCATTGAAAAAACCCTTCATATCCACAAATCCGCAATCTCAAATAAATATGCCAAGCATGAAACCTGCTTGAAAAGACTTTGCCAAGCATAGGGAAAAAAGATTGAAAGAAAGAGATAAAGATTGTACAACACTTGGTCAAAGGGAAAAGACTTTGCCAAGTCACGCTGGAGCCTTCAAGTAAAGATTCTTGGTGTAGCAGCTTTAGATTTCTTATTATAGTTCTGTTCAATATTGTGACAGAATAACCTCTATTGATAACTAAAAAATTTTGTCAAACTAATTCTTTTTCTTCTTGGAAAAAATAACATAATTACATTCATTTTCTTTATCAATTATTAAATTCATTAATACACTTTATGCATCATTCTGAAATACAAGATAATGATTAATATTGAAACTTAAGTACTTCTACATTTCATCCAAGAAATTTTTACAGTGCAAATAAAGAACATGGCTACATTCATTTGTATCCTATTCAATAGGTACATGGCGTCATGGCCAAGTTCAATGTCTTACCATATGCAATTAACTCCATTAATGGAATATGATAAAATATGGTGCACTCAAAACTTTTAAACTGTGCAAGGCTCTTTTGTTTCTACTCATATCAATGGAACATAGGAGGACCAGCATATTTCCTGAAATGATTTACTGAAACTTTCACTTACAGTTTGTACTGCCAAGAATACAAGGAGCACATCCCTGGCCACGAAGATTCTAAATTTGATTTTACGCCAAGAATAGTCCTCTAACAAGTCAACTTGAAGATGGAATTGTGCCTTGCAAGTTGTGCAGTGGGAAAAAGCAAATCCTTCCTGTAACAAATATACTGATTAAAATCACCTTGCTACCAGATCCATAACATACACATAGTGTCACAACCCTCTGTTAATTCAAGGTTTATTTGTACAAGTATGTCATTTGCACTTCAAGAATTAAAATTTGCCTTCACTGAGCGCCAATGGTCAAGGCATGAACGATGAACAAACTGTTGAGTGCCTTTACACATGCATGGGGATATCAATCCCTCACCTGTAGCAAAAATTAAGTAAACAAATAAGATTTAAATTGTAGATGGAATATATGCTACTTCATATCAAATTTAATTACAAACTCCGCGTTCAGTTTTTTCTACACGATTGGCAGAATATTTTACTGCAAGAAATTAGCTTTCCCCTTGACATAAAGATCTAAAAGACTCAAAACAAAGAAGGGTCATGTTTATAAAATGGAAAATGAGAAAATACACTGCCACAAAAGGTGTGCCTGTAGTAAGGCACTGAATACATGCCAAATGGATGGTTCTCCCCATCTATCCATATTAGAAATCAGGAGCATGATACCAGGACTTTTGGGCTACATAACATATTAAACCTTGATTGACCAAAATATAGGTAATTTACTTTTATCATTAAATAGTAATAGTTACTAATCTAACATTTCTACTGAGTAAATTAGTGAAGAAAGTTACATTACGGTATAGTTTAAACGTGAGCATCTACCAAAAGTTGAAATAGCCATCCCAAAATGGTGGAGTTCCTTGATTCATGAATTATCATAAATATCGTCAATCTTGAAACTTTCTAAACAAATTCCAGTTTCTATGATTTTGCTGCCATTATCAATAGAAGAAGAGAGCTTAGTTTTTATATAAATAATGCAGAATGGTAGCAAGCTATTTCAACAGACGTATAATATTGTGCTGAAGTTGATTAGATTCAATTATTGGAAAATGAATTGCACCTGCTTCACCATCGTACTCGAGGCAGATACGACAGCAAGCCGCAGAAAAAGGTTCAATCTCTTCATCTTTTATCTCGCTCGAACTTCCTGTGGAAGTGTTGGCCTTGTTCTCGAGCAGAGGATCGGAATCGCTTGGATTCCGTTCACTCGAAGGTTCCAGCTGCACTTCCCCTTTCATTGATATATAACCAGAATCCCAAAACCCTAGCGTAAATCCAAGATTCCAAGATTCCAAGAGTCAGAATTCGAACTCTAAAGAAGAGACGGGCGAAAGAATAGATAGGTAGACAGAGAACAAAAGACTCAAATGAAGATCAAAAATTGATTCAAAGATAGACTCTCGCGGAACCAAAATGTTCCGAAAACCCTAATAACTGATTTCTAGCAAAGATTACCCAACAAACAGCTGCTGAGATGGCGCAAATCTATAAATATGGGAAGAACTAATATCAAATTCAACAGAAAGTTATAAAGATTCTGTGAAACTTCTTCATAAACAAGGATACGATGAAAAATTTTCAGAAATAATACCTAAAAACTTGCGACGAATTATCTCTAAAATTTCAGATAAGACCAACCACGTCGAATTGATAGAATAAAAGAAGATAAATAAATAAAATAAAACAAAGAAGAAACGTAATAATGAAAATTAGCAAATAAAAATCTCGGAAAGCTTGGTTTACATGTTTCTTTCCGAAAGAGCCAGATTATGCTACAATGAGGGCGCTCTCATTGTAACTGCAATGACGTGTCCTCCCCATAATGGCTGTCGGGCCCACATAAAAGGGATCTGGACTAACCATCAAATCTGTATCACGTAAAAGATCACATGCCTAAATAGATCGGAGAGATCAGATGATCTCCAGCCATCCGATTCGTTAATTCCTTTTAAGATTCTAACAATTGCTTATCTGCCGTCGGATAGAGTCTAGCTTTCCTTATCAGACAATTGAAATCATGCGACTATGTTGATTTTTGGTTAAAGACCCATCTGATGGTGGGCCCGATCATCTTAGTTGATGCTGGTCATCATAAAAACAAGAGGAATAAAATCTAGTTGACGCGTGGCGTTTACACCCATTCTCGATTGTGATATCATTCAGAACATTCAGTTTCGTGTTTCGAGTATACCTCTTCATGGGCTGGGCCGGGTTTTTAGTCCCCATTAATGAAAATATGCTAGGCCCGAGCCCTAGCCCGGCCTGACCTACGGGCCTATAACTTGGGCCCGAGCCTGAGCCTGAAGCCCGACCTAATAAATTTCGCAGAGAGAGAGAAAGAGAAAAAAAACTCATCGTCGCACTTTGACAGAGATCCCTCATCAGTTCGCAACTTCGCATCTGAGAGAGAGAGAGAACTCACCGTCGCACTTTGACAAAGATCCCTCATCAGTTCGCAACTTCGCATCAGAGAGAGATAGAGAGAGAGAGAAAGAGAGAGAACTCACCGTCGCTGCCGGAGTTATTGCGTCGATGAACGTTTGCCGCCTCACTGTGGAGTGTGGAGGTTGGAGAAGAAGGGTTCAGCTGGAAAAAGAAGAGGGAAAGAGGCAAGGAGATAATAAAAATATGGGGCTATTCGATTAGGGTTTTTTAGGTCTAGGTTTAGGTCGGGTCGGCCGGGCTCGGGTCGGGCTATTTTGACAAAACCCGAGCCCGGCTCAAATTTATTGTGGGCCAGGCTTTTAGGCCCGAGTTTAAGCCCGCGGGCCTATAACCATGTTCAAACCCGTCCGAGGGCCGACCTGGCCCGTCGGGCCACCCGACCCATGAATAGGTCTAATTTCGAGCTCCCAACGCAGTGGCAGGCTACGTTGTAGAGTAGGGTACAACTCCGTCGGGTTGGGTCGGGTTGAGGGTCAACCCAGCTCGACCATAAAATGTACAAACTTCTGTTTTGGGCCTGATCCAATTTAGGTTCAAACCGAAATTTATCAAGCCAGGCCTAACCTGTGCTTAACTCAACACAATTACACAATTGGGATGGAGTTTGGCTGGGCTTAATTAAGTTTGGGTGGGTTGGTTGGATTTACAAGAATTTATTAATAGTAAAGTTGATGGCAGACATATACAAATTTTATTTACAAATCTATATGTACATACTTTAAAACAATATTTTTATATATAAATAAAATAAATGTTTATATATATATATATATATTTGTTAGGATGGACTTGAATCGGACTGGGTTCAAATTAAGTTTAGGCTATCTCATAGATAAGGCGTAACCCAAACCCACCTGCAACTTGAAAACTTAAGCCCAATCCATATAAAAACACGGGATTGTCAGATCGAGTTCTGATTGGGCCGGCCCACTAGACCCTACAGTATATTCTTGTCGTGTATCGAGATCATCTCCCAACGATAATACCAGAACTGATGTGGGAGATGTTTTCAATACACGCGGGGATGTGCTGTGGGGCGTTATGGGGCGGAGATGTGAAGTCAACGTGGCGTGTTTGGTTTTCATTTGCTTTGGTAACGTGGCGTGTATGGTTACTTCGAAAGGAGGACTGGACAGTGGACATCGCGCTTCTCAACAGGTTGGCCCACACTGTTGTCTGTAGCGCGTGTAGCGCACGAATACTACTGCTATAGGCCCCGCTGTTTTTTTCTCCACTGACCCGGCCATCCTTAGATTGGGCCTTTCCTTTTTTGTTTGTTTGGCTTGTACTGGGCCCGCTTTCGGCCTTCATTTTTTTTTTGCCGTTGACCGGAGTTTTTAACAATCGATACATTATTTTTAAATTTATAAATATATTTATCAGGATAAATATTAATATTAATATCTACCAAAAAATGGATATTAGAAAATTAAATCCATTAAACAGTTATGGCTCTTAGCATTTGGCCTTTTACCGAATTTATTATCATACAATATAAATTGCAATATTTTGAACCTTTAGCAAGAAGGAAATTAGTATATTCTTATGATGAATACTTTGGTGGAAAAATAAATCCTTCTAATGGGACAATCTCGATTTACAGTCCTAATAATCCTAGGATGAAGTTAGAGATCAATTTGAAAGGACTAAAAGCATTGGTTGAATTGCTTTCACTGCTTTGAGAAAGCTATTAAAAATAATTCATCGGAAAGCCTGATTTTCTACTGTATGATAATGGATTTGAGCTTGGTGTTCGGACCGGCCAGGTCTAGTAATCAGATAGCAAGTTAGCAACCCAATTGGCCTCTTTGAATACATGAGAAAATTTAACTCTCAGCTCACCCCTTTTATGGTATTGAACAATCAGATACTATTTGCGGTCCTACAGCCTGGTTCACATCAGCCTCCACAAGGACCTCACAATATTTCACAGCACATCTCCGCCGTGTATTGAGAACACCTCCCGACGATAAATACAAGAAATAATGAAACATCATCAGGAGGTGCTCCTAATACATAATGGGATGTGCTGTAAGACATTGTGGGGCACCCCCTTGTAGGGGGCTGATGTGAACTCCTTACAGCCAGGTCTAGTGATACCGTGTTGTCTAGTTCAGTGTATTCGGACTATACATGAATTCGGATGGTCTCCCCACACCACTTCCCAATTCCCAACTATGTATTAGGAAATGTTTCCATGACGATTACAAAAGATGTTTTCAATGCACGTTAGGATGCGTTTTGTGGGGAGCCAATTTCAACTAACTATACACAACCTTTTAACTCAATTTGGAAAGAGTACAAATACAAATATCTATAATATAAATGTACTCTCCATATTTGTATTTATACTCCTTCTAAACTAAGCTTTTTGGTCATATAATTACAAGTCGCATGTTTCATTAGACCTGGCAAAAAGTTGACCCAATCTGTGAACCTGACCCAACCCAACCCGAAAAAACAAGGTTAGGGTCTCATATTTAGCTATCTGAATGTGAGGGTGACCCGACCCGAAAAACTGGGTTAGGTTGGGTTGTATCATGGGTCAATCCACTGACCCAATTGTCAAGTCTAATTGGCACTATTTATGCATTGTTAGAAGTTTCCACTTTTTATTTTTTTCTATTTAGTCTTTACTCTTTATTGTTTACTCTTTAAATTGTTAAATGTTCAAGTTTTTTATTTTATATTTGGAATTTTAAGGTTAATTCCGTTAATTTTGGTATTTTTCATGTAGTTTTTCTTTATTTTTTTAAATCTCAGTTATGTTTTGGGTATGACTCGAATTGACCCATGGGTCAACCCTATCCTAAACATTTAGGGTTAGGGTCTAGTATTTGATAATTCAACCCGGCCCGAAATCAACCTGAAGTGTCTTGACCCAACCTGAACCCGACTCACCCAACCCAATTGCCAGGTCTAGGTATCATCTTTTAATTATGAAGAAAAACTTTGTCTAATACTCTAATTTGACCACTAGCTCAAATAAAAATATTTAAAAAAATATTATATTTTAAAACCATTTCCTATCAAAATAAGTAAATATTGTAAGTTTTTTTTTTTTTTCTGCATAAGCATATTATATTGCTTCAGTTTATCAAAACAGATTTACAGATGATCCATAGATTTTTCCTTTATCAAAACCATTTCAGCTGACATTTCCGTTTTTGACCATCTAGGCTATCTGACCTGGTCCAGTTTTGACAACACCAGGTAGGTGTTTTCCATTTAGGCCTCGCTCACTTTTTGTAGGTAAGTGTTTTCCAAGAAACATTTTTCTCAGTAAATGCATTTATCCATGTTCTTTTATTTCCCAAGTAAACAAGACAATGACTATTTTAGCCATAAAAACCAATTATTAAAAGGGCATTTTTGTCCCATCCAAGTGTTGACAACATCCCCCAAGTGGGAAAGTGGTTTATCCACTTGTAAAATGGCTATCACTTACCTAGGTAAGTGGGTAAGTGATACCCACGAAAATAAAATTTCCCTGATCCCCACATAAATTTGAAAAAAAAAAAACATGGGTTTCTTGGTTAATGGGAACAATAATCCCATTGATCAACTTTCTCCCCTCAAAATCCCTAAAAAAAAATGAATGCCCCCTTAATGGATGATTCTCACATAACCTAAGAAACACATTTTCTTAATAAATGGCTTAACCAAACAAATTTTCAAGCTCATTGGGGAAATGTCTATTTTGGCACTATGTCTGCATTGATTTTCTGATGGCAATGATACCAAACACCATCTAATTACTTATTTTTTGAAAGATTATTGATAGAAAACTCGGGAGAATTTGTCGAAGTTTGAATGAAGATATTTGGTAGAAAATAATTTCTTTCTCTGTTTGTCTTGTTAGTGAGCAAATCAGTCTAGGGGTGCAATTTGGATGGACTTGAGTTGAAATTTTGTCAAAATTTGAGTCGGCCTGAAATCTCGGGCCTGATACATTGCAGATTCTTTAAATGAGACATCCCACTTATACCCTTGGCTGTGTTTGATTTGAAAGAAAAGTTTTGTATAGATTTCCCTACCTTTTCCATTAAACCAAACATAATCCACCACTGCATGGCATCCAGCAGCACATTGGAAACACCTTCCCATGAATTTAATATAGAAGCATGAGAGATATTCCCAATGTTCCGCTAGATGACTTGCTCTCACAATCGGTAGGGGTATGTTTTGTTATTTTATTGAGCATGTGCCTTATATCAAAATTGTGATACGTTTCATCAATATCTTTTATTTTTCTTATTAAAAATTGATTTTACAATGAAACATAAAGAAAATCTATGATACCAAAAAGGTTTTGACCAATCAAAACCACTTGTGAATTTTGATGAAAATGCACTTGATTAGTCACCACTTTTATAATGTCACTTGATTTATTATAATTTTTTCAGCATCATGTTTCTTTAGCTATCGATACAAATTTTGTGTATTTTGATTAACACAAAATATAGAGACAAATTATAAAAATAAATTTGTAATAAAGAAAGATACAAGGGATTTGAACTCTATTTGGTTCTTGCTCGATGATGTGAATAACTTCTGATTAACGGTCGAATTTAGTGAAGACGAGGGTCATTGGCATGTTTATCGTACTTCTTGAAGTGCCGATGTAGATTTTCTGGATTTTGGTGCTTTTAAAGAATTTATATAGATTTCTCCACTCCAGGCTTCGCACTTGATTGGATGTGAATGATGCTTATCTAAAAATGACCCTTTTGTAGTGGCTTGATCTTCTTGGGAGAGCTTGAATCCAAGTGTTGTAGAGAACTAAAAAGCTTTTCCCTTCTTTATTCTCTCTTAATCTTGAAGTTGTTAGAGTTTGTAAGAGCTTGTGGTTGCTTGCAATCCTCAACTGTTGGTGTGTAAGATCTTCTTGCAATGTGATTGTGAAAAAGATAGAAAAAAAAAAACTCTTTTTCTCTAGGAAAAACTATTTATAACCTAGGATTAGGATTGCCACCTTAGCCCACTTTGCTAACCAATCTCATGTAAGTGGGATATTGGGTTATGGTTAACTCCTAAACATGCTCTATTATGTAGGAATTAATGATTTTGCCAATGAGACAACCCTATTACAATAGAACATGGGCTAAATTAGACTTAGTAAACTTGGATGCTTGGGCCATGAATCATATTTATGTAGACTTGAGCCTTGGATCCATAAAAGCCTATGTTAATTTAGAAATTTCCATATAAATTAAACCCATTTATTTGGTTTAAAGGAAATTTACATGTCTACACCAGCATCATATTCAAACCATAGATTTTAATATTTCATCTTGAACGAATAAATATAAATCCAACCAATGTGAAGAGTTTCCACCCCTTTAAACAACCGAATTTTCAAACTGCAACTTCTGTGTCAATTATAGATTTTGTAATATATTAATTGAAGTATTGCATAACTGTTTGGAATGCACAAATGAAAATTTTCAAACCAATATATTAATGCGTTGGATCCCATTAGGACACTTAAGTCAAGCGTGATTCGGTGAGAATAATACACTCACAAGTCATATAGTTAAATTTGAGAAAAAAAATACTAAGCATGGCTTTCTTTAAAGTTTTACATTTTATTTATTTAATATAAAAAAGAAGTTATTCATCAATAAAAATTATTTTGTTTTCTAAAATAAAATAACTACAACCATGGTTTTGAAAACTGGACCGGACCGGACAATAAGACTAGTTGACCAGGGAATTGGTCAAGCAATCGGTTTTGTTTCACCTTAAAACCATTTCTGGCCAAAAGTCATTGGTTTGGGTGGTTGAACCATTGACCTACCGACTCAAATAACGATTTTTTCCATTTTTATTTTATTTATTTTTTTAATTTTTAAATCAAAATGGGTCATCTGTTCGGACCGAACAATCAGGCCGTTCAACCCGTTAGGAATCAATCCCCAAAACAGTTCCATATCTGACACCCGTTTCTAAAACCTTGACTACAACATTATCAAAATCACATTATTTTGTTTACTTACATGTTAATTGAGAGTAAGAGTTGTCGAAGAATTGCTTGTTCTATAAAGTAGGGATTTGAACAATGGTCGAATTAATTCTAAGGGAGAATTACTAATGGCATGATCTGGGAAAAGGGAAGTACATGGCTCTTAGCTATTGAGCAAGCTGAACAAAAATTTAAATCAGTACTAGAAACTACTGGTAAATGCTGAGAAGAAATAATTTGTTGAGTCACTCTGAGAATAGGGTGACCCAGTCGATGATGCCAAATCTCAGGGATAGCACGAGTACTTACAAATGCAAAAGGAGACGAAGCCATAGCTGATATCTTGATTGGAAGATGAAGATGATATAAACCATCCTTATTCAGCCCTTGAAGAAGTATCATCCTGATGCGTCGATCATTCACAAAGAATTCATGATGATGAAATTCAAAATAGACATTTTTATCAGTAGAAAACCAAGCCACAAATAGGAGATTGAAAGAAGTCCAGGGAACATTGAGAATATTATTCATAACCAATGATCTGGAAGATAAAGCAAAAAGCCAGAAACAGTAGAAGAGCCAGAATGAGCAATCGACAAACTTGAACCATCGCCAATGGAGATACGATCTGAACCATCATAGCCAAAATGTATTTGTAGTTTGTTCAGATCCGAAGAAGGTGATGTGTCGCACTAGAATCAGGAAACCAAATATCTGTGTTCTGCTTGCCACGTCTTAATGTAGTCGTAAACACTAGAGGTTGTGGTCGTTTAGAGTTCTTTAGACTGTCAATATGTGCAAAGAGTTTCTGACAATACCTTGCAGAATGATTTCGTCCTCCACAAATTTGGCAATGATTATTGTTGTATTTGGAGGGCTTAGAGGATTCATTACCTGTTTGTGGTAGATCAAGTTTATAATATTTTTTGGAATCCTTTCCTTTAGAGGCAAGATTCACAGAGGGAGAGCTATCCTGTGTAGATGTAGTTACTGAATGAAGCAAACGATTCTCATGAGTTAGAAGCATACCTTGTAAACTGGCAAAGGATAGCTCATCTATTTGGGTAATGATTTCCGTAGAGAAAGCATCATAATCTGGACCAAGACCATTAAGGGTATGATGAATTAACTATGAATTTGTCAGAGGCTCGCCGACTGCAGCTAGCTTGTCACTAAATACCTTAAGTTTTTGAAGATAATCAGTCATGGAGAGATAATTTTTCCGTAATGCTTCTAGTTCATTCATGAGACCAACGACACTAGCTGTTCCTCAAGGGGAATAAAGGTTCTCAAGGGTTACACATACTTCTCTGCTTATTTTGCTTCCTACAACCTGTGCTAGTGTTGTTTCTATTAGAGAGGATAAGAGCCAGCTAAAGATGTAATGATCTTGCTTGACCCATTGTGTATAGGGTTATGTCATCGAAGGGGAAGATCTTGAAGTGGCTGTGGTTACCATAGAACAAGGTGGACAAGGAGTAGTCCCATCGACATGATCAAGGAGCTCATGGCTCAGAAGGGCATTCTCAACTTGAAAATGCCATGTGATGTAGTTGGATCCATCCAACTGGACCGAAATCAATTAAGGAATATGATTCCCCGATGATTCAGAGTTTAATTGGTTGATCGAATTGGTCGACATAGTAGAAGACATGATAGAAGTCTTGAATTGACTACTTATGGCTCTAATACCATATACGGTTACTTCATATATATTTCTTATAAAATATTACCATGTAAGAAGGCATTGCTAACATCCAACTGGCGAACATCCCAATTAAAGGAAACTGCAAGAGATAAGATTATGTGAATTGTAGCCGGTTTAACCACAGGGCTAAATGTCTCATCATAGTCAAGGCCAACTTTTTGAGAGTAGCCTTTGGCAACAAGATGAACTTTAAAACGTTTAATCGAACCATCAGGTTTATGTTTGATTTTAAAAACCCATTTGTTGCCAATAATATTTTTATTAGGTGGAGCCGAAACGAGAGTCCATGTGTAATTTTGAAGCAAAGCCCTATACTCATCAGTCATAGCAAGGACCCAGTGAGAATCCTTGTAAGCATGAGAATAACATGTTGATTATGATTCTAGGAGGGGACTAGCAAGTAGGGCATACCTCGGATTTGGCTTGAAGATACCATGTCGAGCCCAAGTGGTCATGAGATGCAAAGAAGATGAAGGTGGCAAGGTAGAGTCAGTGGATTCAGCATTGGAAGGTGGCGGTGCATCACAATGGGGCGAAGGTGGAGTGGAAGAAACGTCACTTGGAGAAGTCGATTCAAAAGCAGCGAAAAGAGGAGGGGCCCCAACTGGAAGAAGTGGAGTTGATGTTGTGGTTGGTGCATTACCAGTGGCAGTAAGAAACTTAAAGCAATCCTCATTAAAAATAACATTGTGAGAGATAAAATCTGTCATGTAGAGCGATGTGAGCAAACATACCCCTTGTGAGAGTTAGAATGCCCAATAAATACACATAAAAGAGAGCGAGGTTGTAACTTGTGCTTATTATATGGCCGCACATGTGGATAACATTCACACCCAAATGCATGGAGTTCGAGGTAGTCCGAAGGGCGACCAAATAATTTCTTAAACGGAGAGCATGATCCAAGCACCAAATCAAGAAAATCCTAACAAACTTTGTTACTCCTCTCACTCCTTCAAACTGCTCGTCGCTACAACTATTTGGTTATATAAACCCCTCCTCAGTCTCATTTCTTCTGCACTATGATACAACCAATCACCCTTTAGTACTGCTTTCTTCTTTCTTCTCTACAAGAAACCTTAATCGATCGATCCCCATCTCTCTCCCTCGTTCTCGCTTTTCTCAGTCATGGATACTTGCCTGCAACTCACCATTCTCCTCCTCTCGGTGCTCACTTTGTTCTCCTTCCCCAGAACGAGCTTCGCTGCAGGGGAAGAAACTTCATCGTTGCCGTTATCATCACCACCTTCGTTACCTTTACTGTCTCAAGAAATTTAAGAATCTTTCACGCTGGCGACCTTACTCGATTCGATCTTGATGAACCTGGGGTTCCACGAGCTGGCCATGGCAATTCCTTCTCTGTCTAACTCTGCTTTCACAACTTGGAATGGACTGTCGACATTGTTCGCTCCGACAGATGCATTGATCTGAAGTTATGGATCATGCTCCATTCCTCATCTCCTTCGCAAGCATATTGTGCCAGGGATTTTCTTTCTTGACTGTATGCGCAATCTAGCTTTTGGAACCAATATCGAGACCATGAGCTTCGACCGCTGCATCACATTGACCTCCGCCGATAACAAATCAAAGATCTTTGCCGGAGGTGTGGTATTAGCGATGAGAGTTCTTATTCGAATAGAACTCTATCTTCCGATAGAGATTATCCTACTACTTAATCCTAACCTTGTATGATAAGGATAAAGTCTACCTTCTATCCTACTTAACTCTAATCTTGTAACAAGTCCTAATAGGACTCAAACTTATGTAACTCTATAAATACATCTCAATGAAACGGATGCTACGCCTTCCAGATTTCCTTTCATATATTTTTTCTATATTTTTGTTTTCTTTCATGGTACCAGAGCCATAATGGCTACAAACCCAATCTCTGAATCTTCTAATTCTTCTCCTATTTCATCTCTAGTTTCTTTTGTTTTGCAATCTCTTTCTTCTTCCATCAATTTCTCCAACATCAATCACTTTCTGCTTATAAAACTAACTAGTGACAACTACGTAGCATGGAAGGCTCAATTTATTCCCATATTTCGTACTCATGAAATTGAAGGTATAATAGATGGCAGTATTCCTTGTCCTCCAACACAAGTTGCAGATACGACTAAAGAGAATCACATGCTTCCCAACCCAGAATACATAATGTGGATCAAATTGGATCAGCTTATTCTAAGGTGGATTATTTCATCTCTCAATGAGAATATAATTGGACAAGTTGTTGGCCTACGCACATCTTGCCAAGTCTAGAAAGCATTAGAAGATGCTTTTGCTTCTCCTTCACCAGCCAGACTTCTTCAGTTACACTTTCAACTCTTCAGTTGCTTCTCCCTTGGAACCTATTCATCATCGTGATCTCCTTCTTAGTATCCTACATGGTCTTGGACCTCATTATGATTCTTTTATTACATCTGTTACTATTAAATCAGATTTTTCATCCCTTATTGTTGCAGATCTTCATGGGCAGCTTCTTAATCATAAGATTTGGCTCAATCAAAGACATACTTCCTCTCTAGAACAAATCACTCCAAGCGCTAATCTTGCCAATAAGCAGTCTTCATCAACCCGGACCTCTGCCCCTAACCAAATACAACCCTAACCGACCTCCCTCTCAACAAAACTATTCATCAAGGGGGCATGGGCGTGGTAGAGGCCGCAGTCGTGGCTATTTTCCTCAACAACAAGGATACTATCAAAATCAACAACAACAATTTTCTCCTAACACCATACGATGCCAACTTTGCAATAAGTTCAATCATAATGCTCTTCAGTGCTATAGGCATTTTGGTCTTTCTTTAATGCTAATAACACATCACCAAATCAGTCAACTGCCTTTCACGCCAGCAGCTCTCAATCTTAATTTGATCTTGCTTGGTACCCAGACACCAGCGCAACACATCACATGACTTCTGATCTCAATAATTTTCAAACTAAATCTGAATACTCTAGGTCAGATCAGATTTGTGTTGGTAACGGTGCAGGTTTGAATATTTCTCATATTGGACATTCCTCGTTCTCACTTCATAATTGTACTTTCATCTAAATAATATTCTTCATGTTCCTCAAATTACCAAAAATTTACTTTTTGTTCATCAATTTGCTCGTGATAATGATTGTTTCTTTGAATTTCACCCTTTCTTTTTTCTTGGTTAAGGGTCGATCCTCGAGGAACCTCCTCATGCACGGTCTCAGTCATGATGGTCTCTATCGGCTTTCTCCTCTAACTACTTTTTCTCCCCCTCCTTCTGCTCATGTTGGTGGTGTTTCAAGTTTGGAATCATGGCATTCTCGCCTTGGGCATCCTGCTTTTCAAGTAGTAAAGAAAGTTCTTTCTAGTATCGGCACTCCTTTTGATAATAGTTTTTATGCAATTTTTCATCATTGTTAAGTTTCTAAAAGTTACAAATTGCCTTATTCTAATATTCATACTAGGTCTTCAGCTCCTTTAGAGCTTATATATTCAGACATTTGGGGTCCTGCACCTTGCACTTCTGTTAATGGTTTTAATTATTATGTTCTATTCTTGGATAATTATAGCTGTTTTACTTGAGTTTTTCCTATTGCTCATAAATCTAATGCTCTACCTATCTTTCTACGTTTCAAGATGTATATTGAGAATTTGTTTTCTTGCAAAATTAAACAGTTTCAGTCTGATTGGAGAGGCGAATATTGCTCTCTTTCCACTCAACTTGCTCACTTTGGCATACACCATCGTATATCGTGTCCCCATGCTCATGCTCAAAATGGTGCACCGGAGAGAAAACATAGACACATCACTGAAACCGTGCTAGACTTACTCTCTCAAGCCTCTATGCCACTCACATGCTAGGATGACGTAGTCCAAACTACTGTCTTTCTCATTAACCGACTTTCCACTCCCATATTACAAGGGACTTCACCATTCCAACTCCTGTTTAAACAGGAACCTGACTACTCCATTCTTTATATTTTTGGATGTGCTTGTTACCCATAATTGCGTCCATATAATAATCGTAAGTTTGATTTCAAATCCTCTCTCCATGTTTTTCTTAGTTATAGTGCTTCTCATAAGGGATATCGTTGCTTGAATCCCTCTACTGGTCGCATTATAATTAATAGAGATGTTTTTGCAGAATCTTTTTTTTTCTTTCTTTTGCATCTCTTTCAGTGACCTCCTCTGCTTCATCTTCTCAATCTACTAGTACATACATATTTGCTCCTTTTTCTTCTCCTCCCCAACCATCGTATTCCTCACCTCCATCTACCCCATCACTTGTTCAACCTCCCTCTCCTGTAATGTCACATGAATCCCCTTTATCCTCCTCTCCAGTCTCGAAGATGCAAACGTTGGAATCTATTATGAGGAATACTGAACCTATCCCACCCCATACTTGATCTCATCCTATGGTTACAAGGTCCCAAACTTGTACCTCTACTTTTCTTGCTACGAGATGCCTTCTCTATGAGGCACTTCTTGCTCACCATGCAAACATACTTGGTGAACCCACTTGTTTCTCACAAGCTAATAAACATATAGAGTGGCGGAAAGCAATGTGTGATGAGTTTGATGCTTTGATGAAAAATGGAACTTGGGCCCTAGTCCCTCCTCATTCTTTCATGAATGTTATTAGATTCAAGTGGGTATATCATGTAAAAAAAATGCATATGGTTCTATTCAATGTTACAAGTCACGCCTTGTAGCACAAGGCTTCTCACAACAACAAGGTATTGATGTTGGTGAAACCTTTAGCCCGATGGTCAAACCATCTACCATAAGGACTATCCTAAGCCTTGCTCTCATGCAACAATGGCCTCTTCGGCAACTTGATATCTCTAATGCCTTCTTTCATGGTGAAATCACTAAAAAAGTCTATATGCACCAGCCATAAGGATTTATTGACCCACACAGCTTCCAAATTATGTTTGTCCACTCCATAAAGCTCTTTATGGACTCAAGCAAGCCCCACGTGCTTGGTTCTCTAAATTAAGTGGTTAACTTATGAATATGGGCTTTACTACTTCTAATTCTAATTTTTCTCTTTTTCTCTTCAACAAAAATGGTATTATTATTTATTTGTTGATTTATGTTGATGATTTATTGATTACTAGCACTGATGCTTCTACTCTCTCCAAGTTTATTTCTCAGCTAGCTACTCACTTTGCCACCAAAGATTTGGGTGATTTAAGCTACTTTCTAGGCATTGAGGTCACATGCTCCTCTTCTGGACTTCAACTTTGTCAACGCAAATATATCATGGATCTTCTCCTTCGTGTTGATCTTGATGGCTGCAAACCAGTCACCACCCCCATTGTAGCTAATAGTCAACTCTCCAAGTTGGATGGTACTCCTCTTGAAGACCCAATTGAATATAGAAGTCTTGTTGGTTCACTATAATATACCACCATTACAAGGCCCGACATTTCCTTTGTCATAAACAAAGCATGTCGGTTTCTTTAGGCACCAACCACTGAGCATTGGAATCTTGTCAAGCGCATTCTTCGCTATCTAAAGGGCACTATTGATTTTGCTCTCGTGTTTCACCCCGATACTTGTTACACCATCAATGGATACTATGATGTTGATGATTGAAGCTCTACTGGTGGGTATGCTATCTTCCTAGGCTCCAATTTAATATGATGGCATGCTTACAAGCAACCTACAGTCGCTCGATCCAGTACTAATGCTGAATTCCACTCCCTTGCTGACTTAACTGCGGAAATTGTATGACTCTGCTCCTTGCTCAAAGAATTATGTGTTTCTATCTCAACCTCCTACGATCTGGTGTGATAACGTAAGTGCAACATACCTTGCAGCAAATCCAGTCTATCATGCACGTACTAAGCATATCGAAATCAATTATCACTTCATACGAAATCGTGTCACTACTGGTTCTCTTCTAATTCATCATCTATCTTTTACAGATCAGATCACCGATATATTCACCAAGGGCTTACACAAATATCGATTTCATCTACTGCGGTCCAAACTCAACATTGTTCATCACCTGTTGAGTTTGTGGGAGCGTATTAGCGATGAGAGTTCTGATTTGAATAGAACTCCATTTATCGATAGAGATCATCCTACTACTTAATCCTAACCTTGTATTATAAGGATAAATTCTATCCTTCTATCCTACTTAACTTTAATCTTGTAACAAGTCCTAATAGAACTGAAACTTATGTAACTCTATAAATATATCTCAATGAAACGGATACTACACCATCCAGATTTCCTTTCATATATTTTTTTCTATATTTCTGTTTTCTTTCATGTGGAGATTACACAGCTGGATCTCTTCAACAATGGTATAATCGTTGTTCACGGCCTTAATGGCTTTGTTGCTCCCCTCTCGCCTTTCTCCTACAACATCAAAAGGATGACCTCACTATCGTTTCCACCCCAGCCTTCTACGCCTAAATGAACTCAATCTTTTACACATTCTCCTGTGATGCCCCTGATGTTAAGGGACGCTATGCTCCGCCTGCGCAACAATGGCTTCAATGTCCTCTCTCTTGCTATGAGAGTGAAATACGTTGAGCTCGTAAACCTCTAGAACATGATGATCTTCACTCTGGACGACATGCCTATCTTCTCTGGTGGTCACGCGTACATGGCTCATGCACGAGCACTATGGACACTAAAGACTCTAGGCCCATTACTCCCAAGAAACCGAATCTTGGGGACTCTTCTAGATAACTACCTTATCTGGATCAACTAGGATAAGTCTGATCTACATTCAAGATAGAAGCTATCCTAAACAATCCTCATCTAACCTAGATAATGTATATCCTCCTGGATCTTATCCCTTGTAACTTCTAATGTAACTCAATCACTGTGGTTATAAATAGAGTGGCACTCGGCCCTAACTAGCAAGGTTAGCCGAATTATTATTTCATTGTCTCTCTTGCCATTTTAGTTTTATTATTCTATTTAGTGTTTCAACTTGGTATCAGAGCCATGTCGACAGAAACAGGAACTCATGGTAGCAGTCCTACAGCCTCCAACAGTAGCTCAACAACAAGCAGTTTGCTCCCTTCAATCCAAAATGTGACTCACTATCTACCTGTGAAACTCGGTAGTTTGTGGAAGGGAAGAAGAAGCCCTCGCCTGAAGTTATTCCAAATCAGACGGTACGGAAATAATTGTCAACCCAGAATTTGAAAAGTGGACGGATGTAGACCAACTCGTCTTGAATTGGATGATCTCCTCTCTCATAGGAGTTATGGCGCAAGTGGTAGGTTTATTAATAGCTTCAGAGGTATGGACTTCCCTCACTCATACTTATTCTATCCACTCCCGTTCCAGGGTACTACAGTTGCGGCGATAACTACAAAATCTCAAAAAGGGATCTCTCTCTATTTTTGCATATATTAAACGTGCTAAGTCCATTGCTGATAGCCTATCCACACAGTTTGAACCGGCTCTCAAATCAGAACTAGTACTTTATATTCTTTCCGATCTAGGAAGTGAATATGAATCTATAGTCACAACACTAACTAACCGACCAGACACAACAGACCTTGGCATTACAGACATCATGGGAGCTCTTCTGAATCATGAAAGTTGGCTTGGAGATTTAGCTCTCGCCTCTAATTCTCGAAGTGCAAACCTGGTCAGTGTTCCTCCTAAGAAAGGTAACCCTTAGAAGCCCCCTCAACAATTTTCTCTGAATTTCAGTAATAATAGAGGCAGGGGATGTGGAAGTGGATCTCCATAGTACAATCACCAATCATTCCAGAATCAACCCCAATAGTTTTTTTCGAGGCCGTGGAGGTAAAAGTAATATTATTTGCCAAATCTGTAACAAAGTTGGACATAGTGCTCTGCAATGTCGCAAAGCAAAATATGCGTTTGGTTTTTCTACTGATAACACATGCAATGAGCCATCTGCTTTCCATGGAGGCATCAATACCCCTCAGTATCAGTATTCATACAGTGACAATAATTTTGATCCTAACTGATACCTAGATTCAGGAGCTACTCATCATAAGACTCCAGACTTAGAGAACCTGCAGAATCACACTGAATATACTGGGTTGGATCAAGTCAAGGTTGGAAATAGTCAAGGTCCTATTCATCATACTGGATCTTCTTCTATGATATTTAATCAGGATGCATTTTCTTTGAAAGGTATCTGCCATGTTCCCTCTATCTGAAAAATTTTGCTATCTGTCAGTCGATTTACAAAAGACAATGATTTATTTTTTGAGTTTCACCATCACTACTGCTATGTGAAGGATTATTTGGGGAGAATCCTGCTTCGAGGGGTTAATAGAGACGGATTATACAATTTCCCTGCTCCAGCCACAATCGCTCTAGAAGCTCTTATTGGAGAACACACATCCATTCATGGTTGGCATCTCCGATTTGGTCATGTAGCTACGCGCATCGTAGGACAAGTTATTTCCAAATTTGGTCTTCCGTTTAATAGGTCTACTAATAGTTAGTAGTTTGTGAGTCGTGTCAAATGGGTAAAAGTCATAGGTTGTCCTTTAAGTCTTCTAGTTCTCAGTCCAAGTGTCCTTTAGATTTAATTTTTTCTGATGTATGGGGACCTGCTCCCATTAAATCAAATAGTGGATTTTCTTATTATGTCATTTTTATGGATGCTTTTTCAAAATTTTCTTGGATATATCCTATGACTCGAAAATCAGATGTACTTGATTTATTTCTTAAGTTCAAGAGACATGTAGAAATCCTTTTTGATGCAAAGATAAAAGTATTTCAATCTGATTGGGGTGGCGAATATCGTCACCTATCCTGATATCTTGACTCTTAAGGAATCACACATCGACTAGCATGCCCTCACATGCATGAGCAGAATGGCTCTGTTGAACGGAAGCACCGACCTATGGTTGAATCTGCTCTATCTCTAATGGCCACCTCCAATCTCCCCTTCTCCTTCTGGGCCGATGCAGTTGAAACTATTATTTTCTTGATTAATCATCTACCGACTACAGTTCTCAATAGTATTTCACCTTATGAGAAGCTTTTTCAAACCTCTCCTGATTATTCTTTGCTTCGTTGTTTTGGGTGTGATTGCTATCCCTTTCTGCAGCCGTACAACAAGAACAAACTCCAGTTTCAATCTCTCAAATGTATCTTCATTGGTTACAGTACCTCCCACAAAGGGTATCGTTGTCTGCATGTTCCTTCAAGGCGTCTATTTATAGCTCGCCATGTTGTGTTTGATGAAAGCATGTTTTCGGGAATTAATGAACCAACTTCTTCTTGCGCCTCCACTGCTCCCTCGGGTGTTTTCATCTCAGCACTGGTCCCCCAAAGTTCAGAATCACCATGTACGTTGTCATCATTACATCAGCACCACTCTACGACTCCTCTTGAGTCCAACTCCAATTTGGCTATACTCTCCAGTCTCAGCATCTCCGAATCAGACTTCTCCTGATCGACCAAAAAAGTACCGCAACATTCAAGAATTGTTAGAAAATACAGCTCTAGTTCCACAACCTGTACGCTCTCACTCCATGCGTACTAGGTCTATGGATGGTACCCTTCCACGATCTCAGCTTGCTACAAGGTATCCCATTCCCTCGACTCTTCTTACTCTTCTCTCTAAAGAAGAATTGGAACCCAAAAATTTTAGTCAAGCTGCAAAATCAGAAAATTGGCAGTTGACTATGCAAAAAGAATATCAAGCCCTCATTAAAAATGATACTTGGCGCTTAGTTCTGTATGATCCTTCCATAAACATCGTCGGAACTAAGTGGATCTATAAGATAAAGAAAAAGGTCGATGGTACCATTGATTGCTACAAAGCCAAACTAGTTGCCCAAGGATTTCATCAGGTTCCAGGACTTGATTACTTTGACACCTTTAGCCCAGTTGTCCAACCAGTCATCGTACGGACGGTTCTCTCTATTGCTCTTGCTCACAACTGGCTAGTGCATCGGTTGGATATAGATAATGCTTTTCTCCATGGTTTACTTGATGAAGACATTTATGTGCATCAACACAAAGGGTTCGTTGATCCCAGACACCCAACTCATGCCTGCAAATTAAAAAAGGCACTTTACGGGCTTAAACAAGCACCTCGAGCTTGGTACTTATGTTTGAGCTCCGTCCTCAAACAAATGGGCTTTCGCAACTCTACAGCTGATCCATCACTATTTATCTTCACCTCCAACCAAATCATGCTGATACTTTTGGTGTATGTCGATGACATCATTCTCACTAGGAATTCTTCTGCATCTATGAATGGCTTTCTTCACTCCCTATCTTCGGTATTTCCATTGAAGGATTTAGGGTCTCTTCGTTATTTTTTGGGCATCGAGGTCAACCGTTCCTCTGGCAGTTTATATCTCTCACAACAACGCTACATTCTGGACTTGTTACATCGGACGAACCTAGAAGGAGCCAAACCTACAAGCTCACCCATGGCTACCTCTAGCCATCTCTCTAAGGATTCTGGAAACCCCTTGCCTAATCCAACGGAATATCGCAATATTGTTGGAGTTCTTCAGTATGTCACCATTACTCGACCATATATCTCCTTTGCTATTAATAAAGTGTGTCAGTTTCTTCACTCTCCCACTGATGAGCATTAGACAGCAGTTAAAAGGATTCTTCGTTACCTCAAAGCTACTATCTCTCATGGCCTTACATTCCGGTGTTCCACTTCTTGCCAATTAGTTGCTTACATTGATGCTGATTGGGCTAGCTATTCGGATGACTGGCGCTCCACTGGTGGGTATGCTATATCTTGGCTCCAATCTCATTGCTTGGAGCTCCAAGAAACAACAAAAAATAGCTCGCTCCAGCACTGAATCTGAGTTTCGAGCTCTTGCAAATACTGTGACAAAATTGTTGTGGGTTCAGTCTCTCCTCAAAGATATTGGATGTTGGGCTCCTCCATCAATCCTTTGGTGTAACAATATGGGAGCTACCCACTTGGCTGCCAACCCTATTTTTCATGCTCATACCAAACAAGTGGAAGTGGATTTTCATTTTCTTCGAGATCTCATCACTCAGAAGAAGCTTCAAATTCGGTACATTCCCACTGCAGATCAGATAGCTAACACCCATAACACCTTTTCAAAAAAAAAAAAGTCATTTTCAAAATGAAACCATAACACCTTAATTTCTTACAACCATGAACTTCACACCACCCAACAAGATTCCATAATTATCCTTAATTGCATGATTGATATGGAGTCTCTCACGTAACGCAACAATCCCATATCATAATAAGGTTGGGCTAAAATGACCTGAATTTCCTCCTTAATTGAAGAGGAATTTGAACTGCTGCTTTCTGTGATGACCCAAACTTTTCCTACTTCAATCTATAAAGCGTAAATCATGGTTGATTAATTTCCCTTTACAAAGTCAAGTAAGGCTAAACCTCCAGGATGGGAAATTGACTGACCACTAACACAACCAATACTGAGAAGAAAAAAAAAAACACAAAACCAATGGGCAATGGCTATTACTCTCCTCGGAGCCAAAGTCCAAATTCCAATGTATAATTGGATAAATTGCTGAAACTTCCCCCGAAGTTTAAACAATTGCAATCAATTTTTCTGAATTTTATGATACAATTGCAAGTAATCCCCTTTGGTAGAATCTTCTAAGACAATGCATAAAAATGTTTAAAAATATCTATACAGTTACTTTTGAGGTTGATTTCTACGAAAAAGCAATACAAACTTTATGAACAACAAAAATAAAGAAAATTTGAAGTTGCAGCTTTATCTTTGAGTGATTGATATGAAGCGAAAATTTGGAAAATAAATCAATTTCAGAGAAGAGAATGGAAGGGTATGGGATAGTGATTCATATGAAGAGAAAATTTGGAAAATAAACATGTTTGTTAAAAGTAATTGCATGGGTATTTTGGACATTTTCATGGCTCTTTTAAAAAAATTATACTAGAGAGGATCTATTTATAACTAATGTCAGAAAGTTCAGAGGAAATGATTGCAATTGCCAGACTTTGGGGAAGTATCAACAACAACCAAAAATTTCAGGGGAGGTTTTAGCAATATACCCATGTATAATTTAATAATTTTTTCTTGCTAAGAAAAGATTTCGAATTCCTTTAATCTAAAACTCAAAGTACCAAGGGTTTAAGATTTAAAGCCTTAGCATAAGAGTAACAGAATTAATTCTCCCTTCAAATACAACGGGCTGTCCCCGTATTAAAACCTTTTATGGCTAAATGCATATCTATTTATCAATTGTATCGTACAATTGAACTAGAGGAAATTTGGCATTGATATATTTCTTTTACCGTTTCGTTTCGTTGTAAGCAGCAAAGCAGCAGAGCCTTGGGGTATTACCACTCCACACAAGTGAGAATACTTATTGGGCTTGTAACATATTCTCTAATCTCTATTACTATGTTAAATAAAAACCAAATAACCTCTCTAATCTCAAAACTCATTATTCAGAAAAAGAGTCGCATCTGAGCAGTTGAATTTCTTGTTCTGCACATGGGTTTTCTGGAATCGAGGTTCTAAGATCTCAGACTCCTTGTGAAACCGTGTGAAGAACTACTTACAGAGACGGGAACCCCACCTACAGATTGATAGAATTAGTCAGAGTCAAAGAGAGTCTGCTAATATAGAACATAACACGTTTGAACTTTTTGACAAACAATATGAGACATAGGACCAACTTAGGGCCACAAACAATATATGTGGCCCTAATTTAACGAATTTGTCTAGAGGCCAAGGGCCATTTGATATTAATTATTGTTGAAGTGGTTGAGCTGAATGATAAAATATCTAGAGGCTGCGAGCCTGTAATAATAGAAGTTGGGTTGATTACCATGCCCATGCCGATCAAAATTAACCAAAGCATAAATCATTCAGTCATTCAGTTAAATTCAGGCCCCATTTGATTGACAGGAATAGGGGTATGCAACCGGATTCGATTCCAACAGTTTGGTTGGATGGAATTGAAATTCCATTTTCATTCCTAGTGGAATGGCCATTCCCTCCCCCCTCTCTTGGAATGACCGAATGAAATCTCATTTTTGCTGATTGCAATATTAATTGTCATTCTTATTCTTGCTTGAATGAAACGGACTATAGAAATAGACTATTTCGATTCTGATCCCGACTATGAATCAAACTTTCTACTTGAATCAATCAATCAAATAGGAAATTGATTAAAACAATCGAAGAAGTACGAATAGGTCCAAGGCAGAATTTTAGTTTTTACTATAGAGTTATAAACATTTAAAATGTCAAAAACCCCCATTTTATACACCAATGCCCACCCGTAAATTGGCATCAATTCCGACTTGACACCCACACCAACTGTACTTTGGGCCTAAAAATTCTGACCTTGGGCTGAACCGTGATTCTCCCTTAAACATTTACATGGTGTTCACACTGACATAATGTTTCGTGATAAAAAAAGACATGCTCAAATACCAAAATACCCCTATATATACAGAAAATCACACCGTTTGAACTCTTAACACTGTGAACACTAGTGTGTGAACCATGCTATATAACCAACAATGAGTGTAATGTAGGCCCACGGGCCCTGTATACATGAAACACTGGCATATTCCAATTGGGATATGCTCTGATCTTACAGAACACCTCTTACATCGACCTTACAGCAATATCCCACTGTGTATTGAGAACATTTCCAATGACAAGAATAAAAGATGATCTCGATATGCAGATGAAATATGATGTGAGGTCAGTGTGAGGAGCAGATCCGGACTCAGCATATTCACTCACTCATAAGTGGTTACATATAGCCAAGTTTATACACTTGTATTGGCAGCAAATCCAGCTTATTTTGCCTCTAACAGGCCCCAATCCCAAACACCTTCCCATCACTGAGAGGTTTACATGCAGCACTATCTCATGGTATCGATCGTCTTTTGGTATTTTCGGACAGCGCAGTCTTAATGGAGTTTGCAAACACAGACAACTCAATCCAATGGATAGATCAGCTCCACAGAAGTCATTTACAAAGACTAATCTCTTCTTTTACTTTTATTCGGTTTGTACATATAAATAGGAACTACAATCAAGCGGCCCGTCTTTTTGCATACATCTCATGTAACGGCCGTCTATCACTGCACTATGATATATCACGCACGTACCTCTCATGTAAGATCATTTTGCTGCTTCTTTTGCAAAAAAAAAAGGTGACCGTTCATATTAAAAAAAATGATATGACAAATACTTTGAACGCAGTTTCCAGGAAACTCGAATTGATTCCAAGACCATCTTAGATTGGCTTAGGTCGTCGGCAGCTGGCTGACTTTTATTTGGAATTGAAGCAGAAAGTGAAAACTACGTCCAATTGTGTTAGGGATTGATTACTTGAAGGAATCTTAAAATAATCAATAACGCAACCAACCAAATGAGAATACAATCTGATTGACTTAGGTTGGATTGGAGCCTAAGTCTTTGGATTGTTCTTCTCGGATCAAACCGGGTATAACATAGAATTCAAGTTTGATTTAAAAATGATAATTTATTATGTCATTAACAAAATGAATTACAAATGACTTCAATATTGTATATCATAAACAAAATATATGAAAAGTAAAATTTAGAAAATTTAGAAATAAACATCATTTCAATATTGAAATCATTAAAATTTGCTTGCTTATCTTTAAAAAAAGACAATTTTATTGAATATAAATTTTAATTAAGCGGGAGCATATGATAAAGGTGAAATCCAAATTTAACCAAATTATAGACAAGGAATAAGGACGGATCCATATTGGGTCCAAATTGAATTCGGGTCACCCTTTACCAGGATCCATATTTGCAGCCTAGCAGCTCTAGTCTCCAGCTCCATCCCTTGTTCTAGCATTGCCAAATCAAACCCTGCACATGGAGAAGGAAAATGAAAATCCATCTCTTCTCAAAAGTTCAAAACTAAAAACCGAAACTTCAAGCCAAAAGGGGGGTAGGGGTTGGAAGAGAAACGGAATATCGCTCAAACTAGATTGTTTGATGAGACAAAAACATAAGCAGAGAATGAGATTTACTGTTGGAATTCTATATTGATCACATCAGCGGAGGAAGCATTGGCAATCATCTGAAAAGCGGTGGCGGAGAGAACCATGGTGGTGCCATCCCTCAAGGCCAGAGAGACGGAAGTGGCCGCTCGATCGACAATCCTTACCTGAATTATCTGCCCTTCAACGCAAGTTCCGGGGACCGTCGCGCTTAGGCATCTCACCAGGTACTCTCTCCCGCAGGAGGCCCCATTGTCCCATATCCCTTCACCCGCCGACGCAAACAAATTGTTCGCCGGAAACTGGCTCACATCATTGCCATAACATGCCGTCGCTGTGCATCCCAAGTTCACCCAAAAGCAAAAACAAATGAAGAAAAAAAATGATGAGATTCTAAACCAAGCTGACGGTAAATTTTCAGAGAAGTTTCTGAAGCTTGCAGTACGTAGTTTGTACTCTGTAGATTAATGGCTGGTCGTCGGTGGCCACTTACGCAAATACGGGGGATTGTAGAAGGAAGATGTGCCTACGTCGCCATGAGAGGAGCCGAAGATTGCGAATAAAAAGAGGAGGGATAGGCAGAGATGATGGGTCTTCGGCACCCTGCAAAGATATGGAAGGGAGTTGCTCAGAAGTCAGAACTCAAAAGGTTTCATTGATAATTTGATCATTTTCAGATGGTAGTAGATTGAAACAACGTAGACCAAATGAGAGCCCAGAAAGACCTTAAAACTATTCTGCCATCCACACCGGAATAGATGAAGTTTTCCCGAAAAAAACTGCTCATGGAAGCAGAGACGGGCCAAAAAACGATATTTCGTTGTAAATCGAGCGTATAGACCAAATGACGTAACTCAAGCAAAAGCTCCTAAACGCGAACCCTTTCCTCCTTGCTGAAGTTTCTTCTGCTTAGGGGTTTTCTGTCGAACAATTGACTGCCACGTTGTCACAAGTGACAATTTTGCCGCGCCATCGCCTTCATGCGCCCATGCCTCGCCGACTGAGTATCGTCTAGTGTGTCTTGGGTGAGAGAATTTCTGTATTTTGTATTTTGTATGGAGGAATTGCCGATGGTATTATTGTAAAGACTTTCTCTAGTCTTTCTATTTACTGTAAATCATCTTCACTGTTCAACAATCATTATCACGGAGTAAATCGGGTTTAGAATTTTCTTCGTACATCTTCAGGTTTTTGTTTGAAAGATTGGTCCATCGACTCCATCTTCAGCTAGGTACGTGTTATAGACTCACTCATTTAAAAAAAAAAAATCGTTGACTCACCAATTTGACGGTGAGAGCACATGCTGATCTATATTTACTGTCTACTCCATAAAGTATTGCTTGCTTGATAAGCCAAGGGGTCGATCAGTCCAGTCAACCTAGGATTCCAAAGTGTTCGATTAATATATGGTAAGAGTCCGTTTGGTTCGCATCTGAAATCGGAATAAAAAATCTTTGGAATTGGAATCGAAATCGTCTATTCCTATAGTCTGTTTGGTTCAGATAAGTATAGGAATGGGAATTGGAATCAGCAGGAATGAGATTTCATTCCCAAGAGGGGTAAGGAATAACCGTTCTCTCAAATGGGAGAATGCTATTCCAACAGGACTAGGAATGAGATTCCAATAGGACTAGGAATCGGAATGGGCTATTCCGATTCCAATTCCAGACCCCTATTCCTGTGAATCAAATAGGGCCTAAATACTCCACGGGTATTTAGGCCATGCTAGGCTTGGGGTTTCAGGTCCATAGGTCGGGCTAGCACGTCAGCTCGTAACACGGCCCTATATATTATTTATATATAATTATATAATAATATATGGTATATAATATATTAGTAAAATAAACAATTGTTTTTAATTTTATTATACTATTTTATTTAATTATTGTATATATAAACAATTGTATATATCAAAATTCATATAAAATAAAAATTTTAAGATTTTTTTAAATTAATCCTT
The DNA here is from genome assembly GCF_055504915.1 of Nelumbo nucifera. Lineage (NCBI taxonomy): Eukaryota > Viridiplantae > Streptophyta > Magnoliopsida > Proteales > Nelumbonaceae > Nelumbo > Nelumbo nucifera. The sequence goes on from NC_142650.1 coordinate 25,128,936, forward strand.
TCATAGTCCACAGCCTGGCCTGGCCTGGCCCAATTAGGCTTGGCCCAGAGACCAGCTCGGCCCGTGGCACGACATGGGCTCGGGCCATGGATCATGCTGGAATGACCCCCCAAAATATCCCAGGGGAGGAAGGCACGGCCTGGAACAGCCTACAAACCGTGACGTGCTGGCCCAACACGAACTGTTTTACAACTTCAGTACACCCTTTCACCACTAATCCATTGTGTCTAGCAAATAGCAATCAATGTTCAGAAGTTTGCATTTATGTTTGAAGTATTTCAAAAAATGGCCGATATTTGAAACTGGAACTGGTTTAATGATTTTAGTTGGACTGGATGGTTCGATGGTTTTGGCTGGTTTTTATGAGTTTCAGTTTTAAGGGCATGACTGAACCTAATAGGGGCTGGTCACGGTTCAATAATTCAATTGGTCCAACTGACTAGCACACTATGCCTTTTTTAAATAGTGCTAATAATGTTGTAAGACTTGAAATGGATTTAGATTTAGGCCATGTTTGGGAGTGTTTGCTTATTCGAAATAAGTGTTTATTTAGGCCGGGACCATACCATTAAGCACTTTTTGGTGTTTGGGAAATAAGCTTGAAATAAGTGCTTATTTAAAAATAAGGACTTATTTTTTAAGTCCAAATTTTCAGCTCTTTTTAAGCTATGTTTGGTGATTAAGTGGTTGTTAAAATAAGCGACAAGTACTTATTTTAACAACCACTTAAGGCTGTTTGGTAACCCACTTGTCAAATCACTTATTGTGTTTTTTTAAACACTTATTGGGGGGGAGGGGTTGACGAGCTACTTTCCCTACAAGTGCTTATATTGGCATAAATGACACTTTTAGCCCTCAATTCACTCATACATATAAACAATACTTTTAACATAATTATATTATACATTTTAATGAAAACTCGCAACATCACCATATCATGACACATGAGAGCCCATGTGGGTCCACACATGGAGTGCCATGTGGATTAATAATAATAATAGTAATTATTATTATTATTATTATTATTATTATTATTATTATTATTATATAACAAATAATAAACACTTCCAGAAGTCACTTTCAATAACCAGTTTCCAAAAAAGATCACCAATGCCAATGGGAATTTAAAAAAGTAAAAGAGGAAAATTTTGGTTATTCAAAAAAAATATTAAAAACATCACCAATAAAAAATTCATGAAAAAATGCAATGTGAATTTAACATCACCAAATAATATTTACTAACAAAGTTTCACTATTACACTAAACAAATAAAAAATGCAATCACAACTTCACAAGTATTCAAAAAAAATAAACATTTAACTAATTATTAATCACAACAACATATACAAAACATAACAAATATTCATATAAAAAATAAAGAAAAATGCAATGACAAATCAAGAATACACGCAAACATTTAACTAAATATTAATCACAACAAAATATAAAAAAATATCACAACTATGCATATCAAAAATAAAAAAAATGCAATCACAAATCAAGAAAAATATAAACATTTAACTAATTATTCATACAAAAATCAAGAAAACATGTAACCCACATATTTCAGCATATTTTTTGCATGTTTTTCAACAAAAAAATGCAGAAAAAATTTCTATTTATGCATAGGAACCATCACATAGACAATACAAAAAAAAGGCATAAATATTTTGGATTTCTCATTTGAAAAATCTAAAAAGAAAATGAATCAAACAAATATTCACCCCCCCCCCCAAAAAAAAAACATCAAACATGGAGGGGAGGAGTTTGGGCAAACTAACCTTTGTTTGCTAGCGGCTAGATGATGGGGCATCGCCGTTAAACTCGCCCAATCACATATCTGCGTATATGGAGAAGAGAGAGGTTTCAGGCGTTAAAAAACCCCTTCAAAGTGCTTCAAATAAAAAAAAAACACAAAAATAGTTAAAATGGCAAAACGACATGTTTGTCAACCATTTTTTCGCACTGTCGCTCGTCGCTGGTGGGCCTGCAACTGAGTTCACTGCCTTGTGTGTTTGTTGTGTTCGAATAGGAGGGGAGGGAAGAAAACCCTCGTGCAGGGGTAAAACTGGTATTAAAAAAATATTTTGGGACTGAATCATCCCATTCAAATTGAAAAGGCATTTTTTGGAGAAATGCTGAAGAAAAAGCAACTCTAAGGTCACTTTTTTATAAGTACTTTTTAAAAGAATACTTTTTGATGACTTTTTTTATCAAATACACATAAGTACTTCTTTACCACTTAATGTGTGTCCTAACACTTAAAATAAACACTTGTTAAAACAGGTGCTGTGGGGCGGAGATGTGAACTCGCGTATTGGATTAGACGGTGGAGTAATAATTTTTGACAAGGGGATCGTTGTTTTATTTAACCTCTATTATCATCTATAACAGTATACATTTGTAACATTACTTTTGCATTTTCGAGTGGGGAAAATCTATGCTGTCCGAAAGATAATATAAAAGGGCTTTGAACAATCAAAACCCTCTATGAATTTTGATAAACCACCTTATTGGGCTCAGATTGGATATTATTCGTGTTTGATTTCAGGTTCAGTTGGGCCATGAAAACTGACAAAGTGAGAATCAGTGGCCTCTTGGATCTTGGTTAAATGATGGTTTTTATGAGTTGAATGGGCTAGTCCTATAATTAACCATAAAAGCTATGTAATTCGAATGTTTAGAAGGCTCCATTAGGAGTGTCAATAGGACTGGATTTGGTCCAATCCGATCCAGTCCAATGTGAATCCATTACAATGGATCAGATCTAATTCAATCTAATGAATATTTTGAACTATTTCGGATTGATCCAATTCAATGTCTGGACCATCCAATCTATTTAAATTCGTTTTAATTTAGATTGATTTCAACCCAAACTCTTGTTCATTGACACCTATTTTCTTATCTTATATCAATGGATTAAATATTGGCTTAATCCAACCCAATTCAATATAAATTTATTACAAATGGACCAAGTCTAATCAAATCTAATAAATATTTTGGACTGAATTGATCCAATCCAATATATCTTATTGACCCGTCCAATCTAATCCAAAACCGATCTATTGACAACCTTAAGCCCCATGTCATTGATAATTACAAGGGGCCACAATGAGATGTTGAATGACTGTGGACCCATATATCTTATGACCGGTGTAGAGTGTTATCATTGGTTTTAGAGCCTGCTAAATAATTATTGCGTTCAGGTAATCCTATAACTTTGTATAAAAGTTAATAAAGGTGTCATGCTAACATTTTTATTCAAAATGGAAGTAAGCATTTACATTTAAAATTGATCGATATAAAAGAAAAAATCAATCTTAAAATCCAGGTTTGTACCAACATAATCAAATGAATAGACTAATTCGATTATTCTAATATAATAAAAAAGAAAAGAAAATGAAACTACAAATGTGAACTGCTTGACTAAAGCTTTGGTATACGGTCAACAAATGCTGCAGTCACGTGATAGGGTGATGGTGCCCCTCAAAGAAGATATTATGAGGCCTGGCCCCTGGGCCATGTTAGAAGATTGAAATGATTGGGGAGTCTGGGGCACAATAGGCTGTGTGGCACAAATGATGAATCAGTTTGGAATCCTCTACAGTATTACTAGTACTGGACAGTCTGGACCATGATACTTGATTAGGATTCGGACCGGGCCTTGCATACTCATCCAGTACCCCGAAGGTATGATTGACCTGGGACACTGGAGGCCCAAACAGCCAGGCCCAGACCACAACCATACCATACGTGGAACAGAAGCGAAAATTAGGGCGAGATTCACTTAATACGGTGGATCAGTTCCGCTATTTCTGAAATAAATAAAACATTTTTTTTAATGTTCTAACGTTTGGTTTGTGAAAATAGGGGTCTAGAATGGGACATTTCATTCCAACTGTTTGATAGGGTAGAATCAGAATCTTATTTTAATCGTTAGTGGAACGACATTCTTCCATTTGAACGAATGGCCATTCCCTTTTCCTCGAGAATAAAATCTCATTCCAGCTAATTCCAATTCCTATCTGAATCAAACAATTATGAAAATAGACTATCTCGATTCTGATACTGGTTCTGATTATGAACCAAACAGACCAAACGGGCCTAAGTTCTAATGCTTCCATTACACAGCAAAAAGCAACATATATTTCAGTTAAAATTTTGATCCAAAAACCACTATTTGAATAATAAGTTTCAAGCCTAAAATCATTCTTCAGCTAATATTTTAGCTTTTAAATCCAAATTTAAAAGTAATTTCTTAAAATCATAAAATTCATCAAAACTATCCATAAAAAGACATCAAACTTTGCAAGAGTTGCATATGCTCGATAAATCACCTTCAAACCATGAATCAGATGGTGATGTATTCAAGGACACAAGTGGTCACTACAGCACAAGAGCAGAAAACGTACCTTCTTATGAAGAACCCTGAGAAGATGTGGTTGCAGAAGTTTTTTTTTTTTTGAGGGCAAACCCCAGAATGCAGAATGTCAGAGAAAGAAACAACAATGTAAAAAGAAAAAAAGAAAAGTGTAATGCAGCTGCAGGCCTGCAGCAGTACTCGAGCTTCAGCGAAAAAATGAAACAAAAGCCAAAGGCCTACTTCAGTTGGTTGATAGTTTGATACTTCGGGGTGAACCATATCCATTTATATTTACAGACGTAGCAGTTAAGCTTAATTAATGGCGGATTGAATCCTCAATTACTCCAACATTAAGTGACTATTTAATTATCCTTATAAACTAAATTAATTAGAGTAATCCCTGATTCAAACTTTCAGATGGACGTCAAATTTGACCATGTCATATTGGCCCCAAAGTCTTCCATTTCTTACTTTTTTTTTTCTCGAAGTAAATTGAATTAATGGTTAGCTAGTTCGGTTGATTGGTTTTTCATTATATTTTTCATGTAAAAAGAATCTCTGTTCGTCCCAAATTAAAGAATACAATTAACTAATATTTTATCACCAATAAAAACAAAAATCAATAATAAAATTTCAACAATATTTATCTAAAAACAATTAAATAAATCAAACAACTAATAATTAATATAAAAAACACATCAAACTTCAATATTCAGAACTTATAATAAACCAAGCACACATAATTGAAAAGTAGGTATTTATAATGGGAAAATCTATGATACGGAAAGAGTTTTGACCAATCAAAATTCACCTATGAATTTTGATAAATAACACCTGATTGGCTATCACATTTATGATTCCAGTTTATTGGTTAATTGTTTTTCTGATATCATATCTTTTCCATATCATAATCGAATCCATTTATAATATGTATTCTAAATATATATGAATCAGTTAACTGCCGTTTTTTTCCTGAAATCAAACCATTCGGTTCAGTTGTCCAGATTTTTCGTTTTGGATGTTCGATTTTTCAGATTTTCATGAACAATCCCTAGCCTTATGTCACAACAGGACAAGGCTTCATGACTATGGGTTTGTAGAACAATCCCTGGCATTTTTCCTCTAATCTTGGGTTTGAACTTCCTTCTCCACAGAGTTGGCTTCCCTTTTGGTCTTTCCCCACCTTGAGTTTTGATCTCTACAGAATAGGCTTCAAGCCTTCAACTTATAGGTTCTAAGATTGCATCTATTACCATGGAGGTTGCTTATACTTCATTGCTTGGTGATCCTTCACCAACACAGCCAATATTTGGTCTCATTAATCCTCCTCTATTCCTTTACAATCAATCTTTCCACTTTCATATGTTGTTCATCATTCAGTTCCCCGGTGGCTAGTGGCAGATCTAAGACTTTTGATCAGTGGGGGTAAGCATTGCCATAACATCTTAGTAATAAAATTTGAGTAATTAAAGCAAAACTGTTGAGATTTAAAATACTTTCACTCTAAACATTTTAAGAAAGATGGATACATAGGCCTCTAAAAATTAGGGGTTGTAATTTTCATAAAAAAAAATGGTTAGGATTCACTCTTCCCAATGCAACAATGGTTAGGATGGTTTTGCACAAAAAATCTAGGGATGGTAATTTGTAAAGTGCCAAAAGAGATATCTCCTCAAGTGGTGTGTTTCTTCCTTCAAGAATATTAGAGTGAACAAAGATAGAAGGGAATACCTAATTCATCTCCTCGATTTCCTCCTTCACTGTCCAACAACCTGCTCCAAGCTAGGGTTGTCAATGGACCAGGTTTGGATTGGACCTGTCCAAATCAAAATCAATTTGAATGGGTTGGACAGTTCAATAAGACACATTGAATTGGATTGAATTGGACTAGTCCAGACTTAATGGTTCAAAGTATTTATTGGATTGGATTGGACCTAGTTCATCCATAATGGATTTATATTGGATTGGATTAAGTCGAACCAATATCCGGTCCATTAAAAGAAGATAAGGATAGGTGTTAATGGGCCAGGTTTGGGTTGGATCCAATTTGAATTAAAACCATTTTGAACAAGTTGGATGGTCCAATTAAGACATATTGAATTGGACAAGTCCAACTTAATGGTCCAAAGTATTTATTGGACAGGATTGGACCTGGTCCATCTGTAATGGACTCATATTTGATTAGGTTGGGTTGGGCCAGTCTTCGATCCATTAACAACCTAACTCCAACCCTAAATTTGAAAAGAGAATAAATGGTTTGAATTACCCCATTAGTTTTCAGGAATAATGCTTGTAAGTAGTGCCAGCCCAGGGTCATAAATAAAAATAAATAAATAAATAAATAAATGGGAGAAAGACGGTTCAGCCCAGGGTCAGAATTTATAGGCACAGTTGGGGTAGGTGCCAGCTCGGAATTGATGCCAATTTACGGGCGAGCGTTGGTGCATAGAGCGTGGGTTGTTGCCATTTTGAATGTTTATATAATTCTGCAGTGGAAATCAGAAATCTGCATTGGGCCTGTCCATACTTCTCCGTAAATAAATTGACTCCTTATTGTTTTATTTGAGTGGAGGAAAATATGAAAAAAAAATTTACAAATTTTCAAATCTCTATGGGGCAATTTCCCATAGCGGCATATGCACGGATCCGCCTAGCCATATCATCTCAATTTCCACTCATACCATTGGACTTACCACACCATCTGCCTAATTGAATTTAACCCATCCCGATCATGAGTTGAGATCAGTCCCCCACAAGATAGTTTCCCACAAAGTCCCACAACACATCCCGCCATGTAGGGTTGTCAATTGGACTGGATTTGGTCCAATCCAATCCAGTCCAATGTGAGTCCATTATAAATGGACCATGTCCAATTCAATCCAATGAATTTTTTGAACCAATTAGGACCGGCCCAATGCAATGTCTGGATCGTCCACTTTGTTCAAATTCATTTTGATTTAGATTGGTTTCAATCCAAACCCGGTCCATTGACACATATATTCTTATCTTATATCAATGGACCAGATATTGGCTTAATCCAACCTAATCCAATATAAATTTGTTATGGGCGAACCAGGTCCAATCCAATCTAATAAATATTTTAGACTGGATTGGTCAAATCCAATATGTCTTATTGGTCCGTCCAATTCATCGAAATTGATTTTGAACTAGATGGGGTCCAATCCAAAATCGGTCCATTGACACCCTTACCGACATGTATTGAGGAACATCTCCCGATGATATAAGTTTCACTTGGTTTCTCAAAACCTGAACCCCGATCTAACAACCAATTGTTCCAATTGAACACATTGCACTATCAACATTGACAACACCCTTGTTTCATCTCCATTGCTTTTTTTTTTTTTTCTTTTAATATGCTTCTTAACTACATCTTTCTTATTTTCTTTGCCTTATTCACTTTTTCAAGCATCAATCATAATAACTTCATCCCTGATAATTGCATTGTCAACTTGCATCGTTTCAACATGATGTAAAATTGGTTCCACTAGGGTTTATCATCCAAACCATGAATCGATGAAGCAACCTTCTCCCCTATATCCTTCTTTGAAACTTGTTGCTGAGAACTTGGTCATCGTCCATAGTTTCCTCTTCTATAATCACCGGAGTAATTGAGAATTTCCAATAGTGGAAATTGGATCAAAACCTTTTATTATATTCCTTGTTTGTTTCTAAATTTTCTCCTGTTTGTTGCTTCATTTTGCCAATATATCCTTAGTTTTTATCTCCAGGGTTTATGTGATGCTAACAAACCCAATAACAAGAAAAATGAATGGAAAGTAGAGAAATAGGAAGAAAAATGTAAAATAGAATAATACAAAGCATTTCCTACTCTCTATATCTCCCACACCCACGGACTCTTTTTTTGGCACTCAAGATACAAGATTACTTCTTGTGAAAAATACAAGGCCATTTTATAGGTCAGCCCCAGTACAAAATTGCTAAGTAATGGATTTCATGAGTCTCGCAAAATTCGTTACTAGAGTACTACAATTCTGGGATTTGTAAGTTCCACATGCGAATCCAACCTGCAAATCAATATGAGTAGCAATTCCTGCCTACTTTCGATTCGGGATAACTTGTGAGTCCCAAGTGCAACGACCTCAATATTGTGAGTTAATATCTTTACTTCTACAATATATTATTACGAAATTTTGCCTTTTGGTTTGTCTCAACTTTATTTAAATTAGATCATGAAGCGGATTCACAATTAGAATTAAGGCACCAACATAACAATTGCTTTCAACTTACCATTGTTTGGCTTTGGTATGCTTCTAGGCTCCTATCTGTAACGTTGACTGCAATATTTTGGTATTCTCTCATATACAACTAAAGCTGCCAAAACCATCTCTACCGTTACGGATTAAACATGAGCGGAAATAGTTTTAGATGGTGATATAATTATTGGATCAAAACTTAAGAACAGGGCGAATTGCTTGTACTAAGGTTTAAAATTTTGATATGTATCAGTCATATGTATCGTATTGGGGGTTTTCCGATACATCCCTCCAGGGGGTGTTTTGGGATTTTGACTGATTCAGGGGTGAACGGACCTTAAATCGACCCCTTTGAATCAGATTTAAAAAAAAAAACTATCAATACTGCCCGATACATCTCTACTGACGTATCAATATTTTAAACCTTGACTTATCAACAAACCTTCACTATAAAAATGACAAGAACAAAAAGTTCATCCATACTGATACCATAGATGGTTCCCATCCTTAAACAAAATTCATTGTCAACTTAAACAATCTAAATAAAAAAAAAATCTTTATTTCATCAAAAGGTTCACGAATATAAATCTTAAGATAATCTTCCTTTGCCCAAAATCTAATCATGACTAATACAATAGAAACACAACATAGGAAAAGCATTACCAGCTATATCAGCTAATAGAATGCAATATAGCTCCCAAGAGGAAGTTTCCATTGAATCTATTCTTCTATTATGACCTTTGCTGCTGATCCAGTGTACTGCCTGGTTCCCCTCTTTGTGAATGTGATTGTAGGTGTTGTTGAGATTGGTTTCCCTAATGGCTTTCTTGTACTTCTCCTTGATCGATTGGCATCTCCATGAAGAGTTTCCCATTCCTTGAAGTAATTCTATAGAGGTCTTCGAATCACCTTCAATTAATGCTTGCTTTGCTTCCAATTCCTTCGCTATCATGTGGGCTTGGAGACTTGCTTTCATCTCAGCTAGCGTAATAGTGGTTTTTCTAATTGAACCAGATCTAACTTTTAAAGTTTCACCCTTGAAAATTTTGGCTATATCATATATAACCATAAGTGCAATTGCCATTAGCTCTTTTTGATGAATCAAAATTAATAATATTTATTTCATTTGGGTTAGGAGGAGTCCATTGAAGATTGAACCCAATGTTTTAAAAACCGATATGGAACCAAAACCACTTTCATCACTCCTTTTTGGGTCAGTGGTTCAACTGTCCAATTCGAATAGATGATTCATTTTAAATTAAAAAAAATAACAATTAAAATAAAAAAGAGATAAAAAACTGTTATCTGAATCAACTGTTTGAGTCAATCAATTGTTGACCAAGTCAATTGTTTTTGGCCAAAGAACAAATTTAGAATAAAATGGAACCCATTGCTAGATAACTCCTGGTCTAACGGTCCGACCGTCCAAGTCAAGGACGGTTTGAAAACTTTGATTGAACCCATTACCCATCCATTGGATTTTCTTTTAGCTCATCACATGCTGATTCCATAAAAAGGGCAGAAATGAAAAAATTGGCTTTGGCGTCGCCCGGATTCGAACCGGAGACCTTCAGTGTGTTAGACTGACGTGATAACCAACTACACCACGACACCACTTTTACTTTTTTATATATGTATATAATCCTAATAATCTCTAAATCCGTAATCTCGAAGGGACCAATTACCAGTGGGCATGTGATTACCAACATACATGTTTCTGCGCTTGTTTCTGTCTGCTCTGCTGGTAGTCGATTTCACTGGTTAGTCGTGAAATTTTGATTTTGCACCAAAACTCAAAACGCAGGATTAGTTGTTGGATTTATACTTTTTTGCTTGAGTGGGTTCTATTTCTCTAACTTCTTTTTGGCCGTTTTGTCTCTGTTATATTGGGAGATTTGTTATGGCTATTCGGTGTCTGTTTCGTTGATAGATGCGAGTGTTTTTGTTGCCATACCGCTGAGTCTCTGTCCGTTGGTTTCGCCTTAATTTTTGGTGGGCTTTGTTGCAATTGAGTGATTTTGTGGAGTTGGGTTTCTGGTCTTAATGATGGGTACTGCTTCTGCTCAGTGCCCATCTCGAATTGGTGCTCTTGTCCATGGACAAATTCGAGTTTCACCTACAAAAATGGAGTTCTCGAGGTTTTGCAGTCCTTGGAGAAGGGAATTTCTCAGGATGAGCCTGAATTTGGGTTCTTCTTCCACGAATTCTTCTAAGGTATATCCTCAATCGACGTTTTTGTTTAATTTATTTGATACTTGTAATTATGTACTTACCATTGAAGCTGAAACAATTCTGTAGTTCTGATTATTCTTATGTAACATTCATGGGATTATGGATGTATTCTTACAAGTTATAGTCCTTTCTTTCGTTTTCCAATTTGTTAATTAAGTTGAAGTCATGTAATTCTGATTATGGAGCAGGGATTGTGTTGTTGAGGTTTGTTATTGAGAGACACGCCCTCTATACATCTAATAGATGTGTGCATGCATGTTTGTATGTTTCAAAAGAGCTTCGAAACCGAGCTCATACTCTAATAAAATGAGTGTATCCTGAATGCTAAATGGGATTTAATTACTTATTTCTGCATCCTGCCAAAATTATCATTTTATATGAGTCCTCAGCAGAACTCTTCTCTCTACAATTGGGTTTAAAATCCCTATGACTTGGTATCCTTGGGTCCTGACATACTGAGTCTGGTATTATTTGGATTAGTCTAAGTGAGCATTTTGGATGGATTCTCAACATGGTGGTTCCAAATCCTGACACCTTACCGAAACACAGCTAGGTTCAGATATTTTTCTTTTCATTCTTTCACCTCTATTTTGACCTGTTTGAAGTAAACTATTATTTTGTTGGTGACTATTTTTTGTGGTTTACTGCTGAATACTAGGCTTGACAAGCACGTTTGAATTCCATATTATGAACTACAAAGAGATTTTGATATTTAGCAGCTCACTTTATGATGAACAGAAGTCTAGACACCGAAATGTTGTCAGACAGTAAGCTTTAAGTGAGGATGAAAGATTCTGGCTGTTACAGGTAAATTCTGAATATAGTTTTGCATGCATGGGTTTGAGTAAGGTTTAGGAAGTTTTAATTTTATTGTTGTTTGGGATGGAACACGGATTGACATGAAGTTTGATGGAGAAGTAGATATGGTGGCAGAGTATCACATTGAGGGGGGAAAAGAATTATTTGGGCTGTACATATGGGTTTTGAAATTTACTGTTGCCAACACGAACAAAATCAAATTGAATAAAAAGATAAGAACTGGGGGGTGGGGGATCTGCAAGCTAATATCATTATTTTAAAAGGATCTTGAGTGTAGAGGTGTAGAGCCCCACTATCTTGAAGCCTCATTTTATGTAGTAAGGCCACCTAGAACAGATAGTAGTTACACCTCAGTGAGTGACAGGCTGACAGCTATTAGCAGGATGGGATGTTGTGAAACTATTCTTCTATTACATGTCTATTTTCAAAAAGTAGAGGCATAGAGGTATTGATATGGATAGAGTACTTGTCTGATTCTTCAAACTAGAAAATAGAAATCCTGCTGTCCTAAATTTTGCATTTTTGTGAACTGGGTATTATTTGGAATCCAAATGAGGCTTCCTGAAGGATTTAGCAACTAGTAGAAAGACCCAATAGCAAGCAGTCAAATACTAGCTATTATTTAAACTTAGAGGCTGGAAATAAACAAACACATAAAGAGTCAAGTAGGAAACTCCACAAAGACTAAGAAGGCTTGCTAAACAAAATATTAATCTATCATGGACTTGATCAAAATGTTGAAATAGCCATAATTTGATTGAATATTTTTCATGCTACACAGTAAAACACAGAAATTGGCATCTAAACAGATTTTGAATTAGAAAATAGGGTAAATTACAAAGACCCCCCTGACCACAAAGACCCCCTGCACTTTCTTTTGTGAAAAAGGCTCCCCTGAACTTTGGCCGTTAGACAAAGACCCCCCCTAGCCGTTAAGTCAGATAACGGAATGTGTTAAATTACCAAAATGCCCATCAAGACTTTCTGCATTTTCTTTTCATTGCCCTTTTCTCTTGAATTATCGATCCAATCCAATAATTCTTAAACTACTCACCAGTGTTGGTCTGATTGCATTCAATCGTCTATTTCTTCTCCTCTTTGTCATACTTTTTTTTTTTCTGACCTTTGGTTTTGTAACCATTAAGAAACTTCATTAAACAACAGTTGCTAAAGCACAGCGAATTCTCAATCGACAAATACATTGAAGTGGTGGGTCCCTGGTCTTTTTTAATAAGCTTTAGGGCCTTGGTGGGCTTTGGGATGAAGAATGATGTTACTTTTCTAATAATGGTAGATGGGCAGGTACAAAGATTAACTTCAAAGATGCAGAGATTTGACATATGCAGTCAAGCTTCTTCTTCAGAGGAAAAGAGCTCATTGTAGAACTGTCATTGAGCAAGAGGCAGATGCACTTGGGTTTTTGTTGATCATAGAGTTCAATGAGGTTGTCACAAGTTGAATGCACTGGTGAAGTGCCAGAGTCTTGAGTGGAAGCTGAGGCGGAGGTAAGCAAAATGAGAGACAGCAGAAGTGCAGAACCATAGAAAGAGAAACCATGGTCTCTCTCTCTCTCAAGCATTACTGACTCCAGTAAGCCTCTTGTTTCAATTCCATTTGTAGTATTCTTCTTTCAATGCAAACATATCACATAATATCACATAACTGGAAGTTAAAGATCTTCTCAAAGATGTGAGGCATGGATGGCTGGTCACCCACTTCAGAGCCTTTCCTTCTCTCCAGGAAGGAGGTAGAGTTCATTAACATAATTGAATTGTACGCCCAGGGAATGGAGAAAAGGTCTTTCGGTTTTCTTATTGAACAGATAAATATTGGAAGAGAGGACTAAGTAATCAATTCGATTCTGTTTCTTTTGTTCTTTTATATTGAACTCCTCTGTTGGGCACCAGTGTGCTAGTTGCTCCATTTCCTCTCCTGAAAGTTCAATTAGCCACTTCATTATTAAAAACACGTTAAAGAAAGAATCATTCTGTTCATTGGAACACCAGAAACATTCCAACGTGTGACCAAATGTGACCTTAATTAATGAAAACTACTGATAAAAACGTCAATATTATGAAGCTAGTTAAAGAGGACAGGATTCCTTGATGCTGAAATCTAATCATTTGATGGGACTTGACCCTTTTAACAACAGCGACTGAGCTACAACAATGTGCAATGGATTTTTCAATTTATGATGCTTTTGTGCAAATTGGCCTTGTGCAATGGACTTGACCCCATAGAACAATGTGCTTCTTTCTCCACCACCGGGAGAAGGCCGGGGAACTCTCTCTGTTTGCTGCTGTGTCTGGGTGTCCATGACGGTTTAGATCAGTCTCAGTTGATCCCTGCAACCTGCACGCTCCTGGTAAAGTCGTATGCTGCCTTGCTTCAAAAAGGGAATTCTTAAACTACCATTGACAGCAGTAGAAAAACAAGCAACATAATTGACTGAATCTGAATATGGAGCCTGACTTTTATCAGCCTCAAAGCGAACAGACTGGAACATTAAGAACAGGAGGAACCCTGACGTTTGCAGAGTAGGATCTCTCCATTCCTCTGTGTTTGATTCTGGGTCCCCCATTGAAGCTGCTTGGACTGCTTGAGCTTTGAAAAAAGATTTTGCCTGAAGAATTCATCCATGGACTGTCGACAGAGACCCATCTGGGTGGGATTGTAGTAGAATCCGATGTTCGGCGGATTGGTCTCTGTCCAACCCTTATCGGTGGATGGTTGGACGGTGAATGACCAAGGTTATCACAAGCAAACCTTATCGGTAGTGTTACCAGATTTTCACAGGTATGTCAGGTGATTTTTTCTCACCGTTCAAATAATTAAGGCAAGGGTAAATTAGGGATTTAAAAAAATTTAAACAGTTAAATGAGAATTTTTTTCAATATTAACTGATGGAACATTAACGGTGGGGGGTCTTTGTCTAACAGTCAAAGTTCAGGGGGGCATTGTCACAAAAAAAAAAGTGCAGGGGGTCTTTGTCAGTGACCCCATAGTACAGGGGGGTCCTTGTAATTTACCCTAGAAAATAAGATATCACGTAGAGTTCTCAAGTAGATCCAGTTACCATAGGTCCTAATTTCATGATTCTTGGCATTAACCAATTTTATTCACCAAAGCATGCTATTGTGTTAATTGTCAAGTGAAGTCTGCATCACCAAACTGCAGTCTGATGTGATGATTCATGCAATTCCACTCTATGTGTCTGCTATACATGCAAGTTGTCTAATCTTGATAGTTGAATGCAACATGGTTGAATGTTCTTATGGATCCAATGTTTTTATAATGGAAGTAGTATCTGATCTATCTTGATGCAGGCATTTGTATGTTGTGTAAATGCTCTACCTGACGTTGGTGATTTTTTTTGGGAGAAGTCTCCAACACCTATACTAGATATGGTTGAAACGCCAATTCACTTGAAGCATTTGTCTCACAAGGTATAAATTATTACATTTTTGTATAGAATATATTGCAAGCCATCTAAAAGCTCAACTTTTATCCTCATTCCAAATGGGTTCTGATGCAGGAGCTGAAACAATTAGCTGATGAGATTCGTTCAGAGTTATCTTTTATAATGTCAAAAACACGGAGATCCTTCAAAGCCAGTTTAGCTGCAGTGGATCTGACAGTTGCTGTACACCATGTTTTTCATGCCCCTATGGATAAGATACTGTGGGATGTAGGCGAACAGGTTATTGCAGATTTTATATATTTCCACCCTTCTGAGATAGATAAGTTGTTCTTGATAAAGCAAAGTAATAGCCTATGAATTGTTATTTACAATGACCACAGGTTTTCTCTGCTAAATGTGCTAAATATGCT
Organism: Nelumbo nucifera; assembly: GCF_055504915.1. NCBI lineage: Eukaryota > Viridiplantae > Streptophyta > Magnoliopsida > Proteales > Nelumbonaceae > Nelumbo > Nelumbo nucifera. The sequence continues at coordinate 25,144,416 of NC_142650.1, forward strand.
CTTTGATCTAAATGGTCTGATCTATGAGCCAGCTTTTGATTGTAGGAAGACTAGAAATTATGTCAATTAGATAGTTCCTATGTTTTGAAAAATGTTCTCTTCTTTTTATAGACCAGTTCCCATTACCTTAATGCGTATGGAAATATCTCTTGGTTAATTGGATGGACAAAAATATATATTTTTTTAGGTCAAGTTAATATCCTAGAATCAAGAGGTTTCCAGCTAATTGAGCTATTAGGATTGTTCATCTTTGTTAATGTTGACTGTGTAGGGGTATTTTGGTCTTTATATTTATGTTTAAAGCTGCTGATGTGTAATGCTTTATTAGTGGCTGTCCCATACTTAAATAGGAGCAAAGGAGTCTTTTTATTTTTGAATAGAAACATATAAATTAAACTTGGCCGACTAGAGAGGTGATTAATCTCTCTTGTTCGAACCAGAATTCTTCTTCTTCTCTATTCTCCTCTCTTCTCCTTCTACTTCTTCTTCTAGTCTTTCTATTACTTCTCCAATCCTTATTCTAACAGAATTCAGATTAGATTATAATATGGTATGAGAGCAACTGTGATAAAATCAAATCTGCCTAGAATTCTGATTTTCACGCATCCAGCCTTGGGTTTTTTTAATTCTTTCTTTGTCATTAGTTGGAGATAAGGAAAGGGGCTGAAAAGGAGTGATCGCCCTCTTCCCTTGGAGGTTTCTATGCCTTTGGTCAGCAAGTTCGTGGGTGTTTGCAGTGGTTTGTAGGAAGCCTCCCCTAATCGATGGAGAGAAGAGTGCTGTTTCAAGTGATGCAATGGAGTGTCGAGTGCAGCTTGATTTTCTGGTGATTAGGTAAGTGATTTTGTGCAGTTTTTCCGTGTGAATTAAATGGTTGATGTGTTCCAAGTCGTGTGGTGAAAACTCAGGTTGTTGTGTGTTAGGGTTTGTGTAGATTTCAGTGTGGTTCGAAGGGTGAGTGAGTTTCGAGTAGTGTGGTGAGTTTTCAGGTAGTTGTGTAGTAGGGTTGTGGTGTGGAAAGTGAAGAATTCAGCAACAAGTGGTGCTGAGTGTAATGCGGTATAGTGTGCAGTGTGGTGAGAGGTGAAATAAGATTTTTTTTTCCTTTTTTTTATAGCCATGGGAAACAACAGTGAAAGTAAAACTAGTGTGATGGTTCCCACCGACTACCTGAATGTTCAGGTCACTTCTATCAAGTTGAATGGAGAAAACATGTGCCTTGGGCGAAATCTGTAGAAGTCTTTCTTAAAGCAAAGAAGAAAGTGAAGCATATAAGGGAAGAAAAACCCTCTATTGAGTCTCATGAGTATGGTGATTGGGAACAAGAAGATGCACAAATTATAACTTGGTTATGGAATAATATGGAACCCAAGATTAGTATGAATTTCTTGTTTCTTGATACAACCAAAGAAGTTTGGGACCATGCTAAGAAACTGTATTCAGGACAAGACAACACAACTAGAGTATATTAGCTTTATCAGGAATACTTTAATCTGCAACAGGGTAATCAAAGTCTTGAGGAGTACTATGCTAGCATGAGAAACCTTCGCAATGAGCTGAATGTGTATCACCCCCTCACCTCTGATGTTAAAATTCAGCAACAATAGAGGGAACAACTAGATGTGACCAGATTTTTGATAGGGCTGAAATCTGAATATGAACCAGTATAGGCATAGATACTAGGAGGATCAACTCTTCCTTCCTTAGAAGAGGTGTTTTCTCGGTTTCGGAGGATTTCTATTGGATCTACCGAGAATTCTAGCAACTCTGATAGGTTAGCCTTTGCAGTATCAAGAGGCCGTGGTGTTAGAGGCGGAGCTCGGGGAGCTCAATCTAGCTGTAGTGGTAGCAGTGGACCGGTGTATGGTCGTAGTGGTGGTGGTGGACCTATGTATAGTCGTGGTGGTGGACGTACTGGAGGTCGAGATTTAGGGGGAGTTCGTGGTAGAGGACGCAATTCTAGTCCAAGAAGATGTACACACTATGGTATAGATGGACATACCATCAATTATTGTTATGATTTGCATGGTACACCTTCAACTTGGGCAAATCATGCGGTGACCAGTGATAGTAGTTCCAGACAGGAGAGCCATCCAACTAATCAAATGCCCTCTATATCCACAGATGTTACTGGGAAGGAGATGATGAGTGTTCCACGAGATGAGTATGAGAGGTTTGTTCAGGCCACATCTCAACAGAATACAACCACTCTTGCACACTCAGGTATGGCTTGTCTGGCATCCAAACCCAATCCCTGGATTATTGACTCTGGAGCCTCTGATCACATGACTGGAACTCCAGGTGTGTTTTCCTCCCTCTCTCAATGCCCAACATCACACTCTGTTACCCTTGCTAATGGTTCCACTCCTCCATTTGTGGTGTTGGTAATGTTAACATAGACCCTTTATCTTTATCCTTAGTTTGTATGTCCCCAAGTTTCTTTTTAACCTTATGTTTGTTAGTAAGTTGACCAAGTCTCTTAATTGCTTTATCACTTTTTACCCTTCTTCGTGTGTTTTTCAGGATCTCAAGACGGGGATGAAGATTGGTGGAGGGGATGAAGCCGGTGGACTATATTATCTTGATGGTGGTGGAAGTGCATTAACAACTCTTTAAACATCTCTTTCTCCTCTCTAGTGGCATTATCGATTTGGTCATCCATCACTTAGAGTTTTGAAGTCTTTTGATCCGTCGTTGTGTCATCTTTCTATTTTGGATTGTGAGTCATGTTAGCTGGGGAAACATCATTGTGTTCCCTTTAGTCCTAGGGTTGATAATCGTATGTCGAGTCATTTTTCTTTAGTTCATTCAGATGTTTGGGGTCCAACGTGGCTTTACCTGATGAAAGATTTGAATGAATTGTTTACCATTTTCCAAAAATTTTATGCTGAAATTCACAACCAATTTGGTGTACACATTAAAATTCTTCGTTTTGATAATGGCTGTGAATACTTTTATACACCATTTCAGGAGTATTTGGAACAACATGGCATTATCCATCAAACTTCATGTACCTACACCCCACAACAAAATGGAGTAGCTAAGAGAAAGAACCGTCATCTTTTGGAATCTACTCAGTCCCTTATGCATCATATGAATGTACCCAAACCCTTTTGGAGTGTTGCTGTACTTGCATCTTGTTTTTTGATTAACCGGATGCCCATGGCCATCTTTGAAGGTCACTCTCCCTTCACCACTTTGTTTCCTAAATTGTCTCTGTTTCCTCTTTCACCTCGGGTTTTTGGGTGTGTTTGTTTTGTTCATAATCTAGAATCGGGAAGGGACAAGTTAGATGCACGATCCATTAAGTGTGTCTTCCTTGGCTATTCCCGGACCCAGAAAGGGTATAAGTGTTATAATCCTAACTCTCGATGATCCTTTGTGTGCGCTAATGTTACTTTCTTTGAGTCCACTCCGTATTTCTCGGGGTCAGGTGATGTTTCTTCTTCCTCACCACCTCCTACTCTTTCGGTTCCAGTTGCAGATCCCATTCTTGTTCCAGTTGTGACCAAATCTTTGCCTCCGGTGCCACTTCCTGTTGAACGACCACCTATTCGTCAAGTGTATACACATCGCCAACATGTACCGGCTCCTCCTCCAACTCCATCACCGTCGACAGATCCGGCAATTGTTCTCACACCAGCTCCAACTCCGATTTTTGAACTTGATCTTCCCATTGCCTTGCGGAAAGGTAAACGCAGTTGCACTCTTCATCCTATTTCTAATTATGTTTCTCACTCACCTTTTTGCTTCCCATCGCCAGTTTGTCTCCTTGTTATCCTCTATTGTTGTTCCCACGGATGTCTAGGAATCCCTTGCCTCTCTAGGGTGGTGCCATGCAATGGAAGAAGAGCTCTTTGCCTTAACTCATAATCATACGTGGGACCTCACCACACTTCCTCCTGGTAAGTAGGTTGTTGGTTGTAAGTGGGTATACACTATTAAGTATTTACCTGATGGTAGTGTAGAGCGGTTAAAAGTTAGATTGGTTGCCAAAGGGTATTCCCAAACATATGGTATTGACTATACGGAGACCTTTCCTATTGCTAAGATGGTTCAATTCGTGTTGTGATATCTCTAGTTGCTATGTATGATTGGCCTCTCTTTCAGCTTGACATCAAGAATGCTTTCTTACATGGTGATCTACTCGAGGAAGTCTATATGGAGCAACCACCGAGGTTTGTTGCTCAGGGGGAGGATGGTAAGGTGTGTAGACTAAAGAAGGCCATTTATGGACTTAAACAGTCTCCATGTGCGTGGTTTGGTAGGTTCAATGAGGTGGTAAAGAAGTTTGGTATGAAACAGTGTTAGGTTGATCACTCAATCTTCAATTATGACTCTCAGGCTGGAAAGATCTTATTGGTGGTATATGTAGATGATATTGTCATTACCGGGAGTGATAGATTGGGAATTGATAGGTTGAAGATCTTTCTGCAGGAACACTTTCAGACAAAGGACCTTGGTAAACTAAATTACTTCTTGGGGATAGAAGTAGCAAGGTCTAAGCATGGTATTAATTTGTGTAAGAGGAAATATGTTCTTGATTTGTTGGAAGAAACATGATTATTAGGTGTCAAACCAGTTGAAACACCTATGGAATCAAATACTAAGTTGAGCAGTGATATGGGTGAAGAGTTTGAAAATCCTGGAAGGTACAGGTGGTTGGTGGGTAAACTAAACTACCTAACTATTACTCGGCCAAATATTTCATTTGCAGTTAGTGTGGTGAGTCAATTCATGCAAAAACCTCGGGTTCCACATTAGGATGCAGTTCTAAGGATTGTAAGGTATTTAAAGGGGGAGGTTGTGGCTTGATATATAGAAGTGGAGGAAAACTTGAAATAGAGGGATATATTAATGTTGATTGGGCTGGCTCTATATCTGACAAGAGATCCACTACAGGCTATTGTACTTTCCTTGGGGGTAATCTGGTGACATAGAAAAGTAAGAAACAGACAGTTGTGGCAAGAAGCAGTGCAAAGGTAGAATATAGAGCTATGGCACATACTACTTGTGAATTAATGTGGCTGAGAAATCTTCTACAGGAGATGGAATATTCTATTGAGACTCCAGTGAAGCTCTATTATGACAATTAGGTTGCAATCCACATCTCTTCTAATCCGGTGTTTCATGAGAGAACCAAGCATATAGAAGTTGACTGTCACTTTGTGAGAGAGAAGGTGTTGAGTGGAGTGATAGATATTTCACATGTTAACACAAGAAACCAATGGGCAGACCTGTTCACCAAAGGGTTGAGTTGGGGGAGAGTGGACTACATATGTAACAAGCTGGGACTATATGATATATACTCACCAGCTTGAGGGGGAGTGTTAATGTTGACTGTGTAGGGGTATTTTGGTCTTTATATTTATGTTTAAAGCTGCTGATGTTTAATGTTTTATTAGTGGTTGTGTCCCATACTTAAGCAGGGACAAAGGAGTCTTTTTATTTTTGAATAGAAACATATAAATTAAACCTGGCCGACTAGAGAGGTGATTAATCTCTCTTGTTCGAATGAGAATTCTTCTTCTTCTTTATTCTCCTCTCTTCTCGTTCTACTTCTTCTTCTAGTCTTTCTAATACTTCTCCAATCCTTATTCTATCAGAATTCAAGTGCAGATTAGATTATAATAATCTTTATATCATGCAGAGCGCTGGAATGCTATGCAGGCATATTACAAAATAGTGACTCCAAGGCTATCATATTTTTCTATCTCCTGAACTTTCTTTTTTGTCTTATATCTGTTTGGGTCCCAGTGGGTGTAGTGATCATCCTTTGACCTAGTTATATATATACAAGAAAGAGTTGATCTATTGTAAAATTAACTCCTTGTTACAATGGAATAGGCATATGCACACAAAATTCTCACTGGAAGGCGGTCCCTTATGCATACACTGAGACAGAAGAATGGCCTTTCAGGGTTTACTTCTCGCTCTGAGAGTGAATACGACCCTTTTGGTGCTGGACATGGATGCAACAGTGTTTCTGCTGGGCTAGGTAAATTTTATTCCCCCTTCCCCCTGTACATTCTTTTTCATCTGTGGTGTAAAATCAGCAGTGGCAGTTCTTTCTTCTTTATTCCTTATATGATCTTTATGAAGTTTAGTTTCTAGACTTCATATATAGCTGGATTTCTCTTATGCATCTGATACTCAATATGTGAATAATATCTATTAATATAACAAATTGGCTGTTTTGGGTTGTTTGACCTGACTCTGATTGTTTGACTCTTAACATATAATGTCTAACTCAAATGTCTAAGCTGATGGCTTGTTTACCCTGGGCTACAATTTTTTTTTTCAAGTACATTGTGATTCTAGAAATGTTTTGTAAACTAGAAAAAAGAATATTACTGATAAAGAGTATAAAACTAGAAAAGAAAAGCTTATTCAGTTGATCTATTTTCTCTTCTCCCTCTCCTAGGAATGGCTGTTGCACGAGATATTAAAGGAAAGCGAGACAGAGTGGTGACAATTATAAGCAATGAGACAATTATGGCTGGTCAGATCTATGAGGCTATGAGCAATGCAGGGTATTTGGACTCCAATATGGTAGTGATACTAAATGATAGCCGGAACTCTTTACACCCAAAACTAGAGGAAGGCCCAAAAACAGCAATAAATGCTCTTTCTAGTACACTAAGCAAGCTACAGTCCAGCAAATCCTTTAGGAAATTTAGAGAAGCTGCCAAGGTATGCTTTCCATTAGAAAAAAAAAACTTGGATTAAGTTATTATGAGGGAAACATGCAAATTTGATGTGTTTTATTCACATTCTTGTTTATTCATATTTTCTAAATAGTTGCCAAAATTTCTTACTAGCTAAAGGATGCATTATGCTTAGATCAATTCAACTGTTCATTTTTGGATGTCCAAATGAAAAATTAGCAAGGGTGTATGCTTAGGTCCTTTTGAGTGGGCCTCTGAAGCAGTTTGTGTATGCCTGTATACTGTGTGTAATCAGTGCTATAATATCTCCTGGACAATCATACATTTATCTCTTATAATCAGTATTTTCCGGTGCTTAACCAACATATGCTGTCTTGTTCCCTTATCCTAAGTTTTCTATCATGGTGTAAATCCCATTTATTATTTATTTGTTTCTTCCAATTGTCATAACATTCATGGGCACATTGTTTTCAGGGGGTTACCAAGAAAATTGGTAGGGGCATGCATGAGTTGGCAGCTAAAGTTGATGAGTATGCACGTGGTATGATGGGTCCCCTGGGATCAACTCTCTTTGAAGAGCTTGGATTATATTACATAGGCCCAGTTGATGGCCACAACATTGAAGATCTAATCTGTGTTCTCAATGAGGTGGCCTCTTTGGATTCTTCAGGACCTGTACTGGTTCATGTTGTCACAGAGGAAAATCAGAGGATGGAAGATAACCATAAGAGTGAGATGGAGGTCAAACAACAAGGTCTGTGTATATTTTGCCATTAATATTTTTCCATAGTCAATTTTCTCTAAGAACCTATGAAGGTTACCTATTTATCATGATGTACCTATACTGTTATCTCGTTGTCATTGTCATTGGTGGTGGTGGTGGGTGGGGGTCAAATGGGGCACAATGGCAGGGTGTCAGGATCTACCATTCAATGCAGTCCAACCTACAGTCTAGGCATTCAGATTATTATCAACTTATAATAGACATTGTTGATGTCTAACCCAGAATATCTAATTTGTGCTGCATTTTTTTTTGAAAGGGTAAAGTATATTTTCATTTACAGGGGCATAAATTCCCCCAAAAATAAAGCCTCCCCACAAAAATAAAATCAAGGGAAAGCAAAAGCAACCTTCTATTGCTTTAGAATGACTCAAAACAACACCATCAAAAGCCATCTCCCTGAACTCCTTTATTATCACCAACCAAGAGCTAATTAGTCCTGCATTTAAATAGATGGATACTAATCTAATTCCACTTTTTCCCTATGCAAGGGACAAATGGCCTCAGTCCTCTTGCATGCCTTGTTTCTTTTTAATGGAAGAAAAGAAAAAATGCAAACTAACCTGATATTATTTGTGTTTTTCTTTCTTCTCCCCTCCTATCCTTATACCAAACAGGTTATTGTAATTCGGATCCTTTGCAGTTCTACCCAAAACCAGTGGGTAGTAGTCTGTCCTGGACATATAGTGACTTCTTTGTGGAGTCTTTGGTCATGGAGATGGAAAGGGACAAGGAAATTGTGGTCGTTCATGCAGGAATGGAAATTGAGCCATCTTTTGAGCTATTTCATGAAAGATTTCCAGAGAAGTTCTTTGACGTGGGTATGGCTGAACAACATGCAGTCACCTTTTCTGCTGGATTGTCATGTGGTGGATTGAAGCCGTTCTGTATAATACCTTCCACTTTCCTACAGAGAGCTTATGATCAGGTCTCTCTCTCTCGTTCATGTGCTATTAAAATTTAGAAGAGCATTTATGTTGCTTAATGACCTGAAAAAGAATCAGTATATGCTATCTCTCAAGGGTACAATCTGGAAGGATGCTTATTCTCCTTGAATCTTGGAGGCTACCTAAGGGACTTCTACCTCCAATCCTCAATTTTCTGATCTTCAATTAGTCACCAATGCTAAGGCAGTGAAAAAAACAGAAAGAAGAAAGAGAAAAAGGGAATAGTTAATATTACTATTGACTATATGCACTGTCTCAGACATCAGATATGTATGCATAAGATTTTCACTGATGCAGACACTTTGAGCTGAGTCTCTGTGATTCATTGACACTAAAAAATCTTCACCCCCTGATCTACTGTTCTCTGTTTTTGCTCTCCTTAGGTTGTCCATGATGTGGATCGCCAGAGTATCCCAGTGAGGTTTGTAATAACTAGTGCAGGACTTGTGGGTTCTGATGGTCCAATTAAGTGTGGGGCATTCGATATTACATTCATGTCATGCTTGCCAAACATGATCGTTATGGCGCCATCAGATGAGGATGAACTTGTTCACATGGTGGCTACTGCTGCTCACATTGATGAAAGGCCTATTTGCTTCAGGTATCCAAGAGGTGCCATAGCTGGGATAAACAGCCCTGTGCGCACTGGGATACCCCTTGAGGTAATTAATGTCTTGTTGTTATTACCTATCATTAATATAGTATTAATTATCTTTGATATTTATTACTATTTTCTTTGATTGATAACTGATCAAAAAACGTCATTAATAAAAAGAACACTGAAGTACAATATAGAAGTACTGCCCTAGCACTCCCATCAATATCACAAAATAAAAGTGCAGAAGAACTGTGACAAACAAAATCTGTTTGGATCCCTTCATTGTGCCATGTTACTCGAAGAAGAATCTGTGGGATCTTTCAGTCCAAAGTTTGTGTTCTCATACCATATGCATAAACGTTTATTTAGGAATTCACTTCCTGCATATGCTTCAATGGTCTGCGAGTGCTTATTATCGGACTTCAGACTTTGAATGGTCTGTCATGCTTATCGAAATTTCAAAAGTATCGGCATGTGATAATTGATTAAGGACCATTAGATTCATGTTAGATGGATCACAGCTAAAACTAATTAACAACATTAGGTGTAGAAGCACTGAATCATTTTGTTCTTGTTTTCTTGAAAAACCATATCTATTGGTCTTTTACAATTTTTTTTGCCTATCCTGTTTGCTTGTGCCTTCTCATAAACAATTCCTAAGTACAATTTCTTCAACTCACTCTCTTTTTTCCTTCTAGATTTGGTTTAAGATTTACTTGGTTTCTCGGCAACTTGTTTAGATTCTTTTGGTCTAGATAATTCTATGCCCTGTCTACCTGCTAACTCCACCTAGGACCTTTAAAAGGCCACCAATTTCCAAAGCTATGCTTAACAAATTCTTAACCTTTATCTGTAACTCAGCAGCATTTATTGGTTTATTACTGTCTATAGGCATGCATGATCTGATTGAATTTCAGGTTTCTTGGATATGGGAAGTATCTCTCTCCCCTTAAAACCAAAAGGCTCTAGCTCCTCTACGTTCTTCATCAAAGCATCCAATGGTCACCACTTGCTTTGAAATAGTTCTCAAAGACAATCCTCTTCTCTAAATTCTCTCATACTCTCCAATTCAATTCCTTCCTGCTCACCAACAGAGGATTCAAAAGCTTTAGTATTCTGGTTATAAGAGGGTTTACCAAATCTAGTTGCATTAGCAAACAGTTGTTAGGAATCCACAGAGAACTGAACAATTCAAAGTTTCCCTGAATTTGGGGAGGTGACACAACTGAGGTTTTGATAGGTATAAGAGAGGAACCCCATTCCTTCAATATTATTATGACATCATGAATGTGTTAGTTTTGGTTTTCTGCATGTGGTATCTCATACACCACTAACTTGACACTAGATTTGACTGTGGCAGATTGGAAAAGGGAGAGTTCTTGCAGAGGGTAAAGATGTTGCTTTGCTTGGATATGGTGTGATGGTCCAAAATTGCCTTAAGGCTCGATCTCTTCTTTCCAACCTTGGCATTGAGGTTACTGTTGCTGATGCAAGGTTCTGCAAGCCCCTTGACATCAAGCTTGTCAGACAACTTTGTCATGACCATTCCTTTTTGATCACTGTTGAGGAAGGCTCTATTGGAGGATTTGGCTCCCATGTTGCACAGTTCATCTCACTTGATGGGCAACTTGATGGGAGGATTAAGGTATTGTTCTTATCCTTAGTGTTGTTTTTTTTACGGTAGTTAAAGATGGTTATGGATGGTCTTTCTTTTAATATAGTTTTCAGTTGAGAACAAGTATTATAGGAACTTTGCTTTAAGTTAGCCTTGCAGTTTCTCTTTTTTATCTACCCACGGTGAAGTCAAAAACTGACCTTATTAGGCATGAAGGCATTCATACTATTTTTCTAATATACTCATCTAAGAACAACAGTAGCATGGAAGTATGTCAGGGAGGGGAAAGAATGAAAAGCATGAATCTTGCTTCTACATGATTTTGGCACATGACAGATGAGTGGGAAGCCCAAAATGGTTGAGTTGTTCCCCCCAGAAGTACTTTTCATGTAGCCAATTTCAATTGATAACCCCCATCATGTGGCTAAAGGAATCATTTTCTAGTCATAGTTCATTAAAAAATAAGAAAAACTAGAAGCTATTATTCACGAGGGGGAAGTGAAATTCATTCTCAGGAACAGTAGGGGGTGGATTCGAGCTGAGCCGAGCTGAATAGTACGAGGCTCGAGCTCAGCTTGCCAAGGTAGTACAAGGCTCGAGCTCGAGTTCGACTTGAGAAAAAGTGTTCTATAAAAATAAAAAAATTATATATAAAAATATTTTTTATTTGATATTTAAAAAATTAAGAATTATAATAAGTAGTTATTATTATATTATAAAAATAAAAATATTATTATTATTATATGCATGTATGTATGTATGTACATATGTATATGTATATGTATATGTAGCTATTCGAGCTTGGCTTGCGAGCCTCACGAGCCGAGCTATATTAGGCTCGAGCTTGGCTCAATTATTAAACGGGCCTATAAATTGGACTCAAGCTCGGCTCAAAGCTCGGTTGAAACTGAGCCATCCGAGCTCGAGTAGCTCGTGAAGAGCTCGGCTCGTGGCCACCCCCAAGTAGGGGTGGAGCCAGCAAGCTCTTGGATATGTTTTTACTCCATGCATGATAGATTGCTTTAACTGGGACCCAATTATGATGGATAGGTAGGGGGTTCTACCACTTTCAGATCTGATGGTAGGGTTTTGTAGGGTGAAGACAATTTGGGTGATTAATGATGAAGAATTGAGATGGAGAAGCAAGTAAACAGCTTGGTGTCCACTGAAAAATGAGCAGGAAATTAGCTTTCAGCAATGAATCAATTTGGAAATAGGAAGAATGATATTAAAAAAGAAAAAACTTACTATTAGAAGTTTAGAACATATTACAGAGACTGCTTAGAGGAGGAAATGAGTAAGAGACCTGGAGACAACCAGAATCACTCAACCAAAATTTTATATATCGAATTAGCTTTCAAGGACTTTGATCTCCTTTTATCCGTTTACTGACTTATAACCTATTAGGACACTCAAACATGGACTTTATTCCTAAAACAACTCTTAATAACTCATTATGAATCCTAACAAATGACAACTCTAAACCTAAAAATCAGAAACTTTCTAGTCCCATCACTGACTTGCACATATCACCAAAATGGCCACAACTCTTTCAATATGCATTGAATTTACAAGATTTTGGTCTTTATTGGATTGGTAACTAAAAACCTATCTAATGGTACCGAAATCATTCAAAACTAGCGAAGTTTTGAACCCCCTGCAAAATAGGATGAAAAAGTGATGTTGCACTCCAGCACCCGGGATGATTAGAAAACACCAAAAATTTATGAAATTGCCATTGGTATAGGAATTTGAAGAAACATGATTTCTTCTTCCATGGTTCTTTTCCTTTTTCCATGTCAGCATTGTTCTCCCTTTTGTAATGAAGAGGAATGGGGAAATTGAGATAAAAATCTTGCATTGGACAAAATTCAAAACAAAATACACATACCAGCTAGAAGACTTGCACTCCTGTTTCCAGAAGCCTGGACTTTTTAGGTTACTTATAAGGAGTTTCTAATGGACACATGTTTCATGTTAGACACATTGCTTCATGTATCTATAAGTTGACTGGTAATGCATGTTATACCTTTTAACATAGTACTGTGTTCAGCTTTTATGTTCCATTATTAATCTCCATTGAATAACTTTCCAGTGGCGACCGATTGTTTTACCTGACAACTACGTAGAACATGCATCCCCCAAAGAACAACTTGCACTTGCAGGCCTGAGTGGACATCACATTGCTGCCACAGCACTGAACCTGCTTGGCCGCACCCGGGATGCTCTCCTATTGATGCGCTAGAGAGTTGGCTTCCTACCAACTATTGTTTGAATTTCAAAAGATGTAATATTCTTGCTTGGTTAATTTCACCATTAATCATTTTTTGGCTACCTAATTCTCGTACCAACACCTTATTCCCAACCGGTGGTGGCTCCTGAAAGCTGCTACTGTATGCTGATCTTCCTATCTAGGTTCCTTCGTCCTGTATGTATTTTGTTGATTTGTAATTTTGTATAGATATTGCCCGAGTATCTGGATAGAGTTATGATACTTGCTTCTTACAGATGATAGCAGGCAGGCATTTCTGCAAGAGGGAAGATACGAAAACTGTAAATATGTTAGATCCTGGTGAAGTCAACTATGTGATTGAATTGTTTATACGAAAAAAGAAATTAGTATCGACATATTAGAGGGCTGGTTGTGATTTTACTCTGTCGGGCGAGAAAGTGCCACCAATGGTCATAACAAACAGAGATTCGTATATGATTTGCGCTGCTTACCTTGTGCCACCATGTTAGGTACCTGATTAAAAGGCCATATATGCAGTGAAGCAATTGAAAAGTCGGTTGGATCCATTTTTCCTACTTGTATTCTGCAGTATTCAGGGAGTTCTGCTCCACTATACAAGAATACATGCCTTGTAGACCGCAAAGTACGCAGGAAAAACCATCTTTTTTTTTTTCATGCAGCTTCCTAATTCTAGCATCTAAACCATCCAAAACACACCTCAGAATAGGGCTATGAATGGTTTTATTTGAATTGGATATGCCTTGATCTAGATTTGATCCATTAATATTTGGATTCCAGTGGGTCTTATACGTCCGATTCATTACCGAAAAACTTCAAGAGAAAGAAGCGTTCTTCCTGTATACGTTTTAGATTCGTATAATAATCATGTTCATCAGGTCCAGTGAAGTTCTAGCTGATTTCATATGGGTCTCGAGTCTATAAATTCTGGAACATGTAATTGGGCCAGTGTGCGCTGGGTGTCTGGGTGATCGGATATGCTTTTATACCCTATGTAAGTTCATCATATTTTGTTATATCACAGGAGTACACATTCTAGATTCTACCTTGGTTCGTGGAGCGATTGGTGATTGGTACCACTCGAATCTACAAGCCAGAGACCATTCAAACAAATGAAACATTTTTTTTAAAATGAAATGATCACATAGAAGCATTAGAGCAAAATAATCAGCAATTTAGAAATTAGAATGCAACTTAGAAAGCAGAGGCCAATCCATAAAGTTACTAGCAAATTTATAAAGCATAACAACTCAGTCATGAAGACACGTTCAGTCTAACTTAATAAAAGCAGAAGTTTCCTGGGTTCACATTACCAATGCTTTCAAGTATTCCAAATGTACAAGAACCTGATTTCAAATAATACAATTCAATTGAAAAATACATATTGTTCATTGATATCAACAAACGAATCAAACTCTAAAGAATTTCCTTAAATGTAAAAAATAACATAGCCTTTTGAATGAATAGGACTCTCAAGAATATCCTTCCAACATGATATATACATAGCCATGTTGAGATGAGGTTCGCCTGCAAGATTATAATAAAAAAACAGTTTATTATGAATATTGTCAGCTAAAAATCAAGGCCAGAGTGGTGAATTGCATCTTCAAGTTTTTTTTTTCTTTTTTTTCAATACGAAGTGAATAAAAAAACAAATAAATTAAAGGCAAAAACCCTTCTCTCTATTCAAGCTAGGCTGTCAAATATGTCAGGTCTGAGCTGTGTCAGGGTAGACCCAGTCCTATCCTAACAAGTAACACCCTGAACCACATCCAATCCAGAATACATAGGTCTACAAGTAAGAGACCCTGAACTAACCCTATTACCATTTGGACTTAACAGGTCTGACTTGATAGGACCTGATTTTAACTAATAGGCAGTGTTGTAAAATTAGGACCCTTCGAACTGTGAAAAAAATGGGAACAAGTGGCCTCTTCAGGTCCCAGTTAAATGATAGTTTTCACAAGTTGAATGGGCTAACTGCCCAGTAAACCAGTAAACCATGACCCATTGACCATTCCAGTTTTCAGTATGGTCCAAGTCTTAGAGCATTGCTAATAGGCCTTTAGTTACTTTGAGAATAACTTTGCCAATATCTTATATACCTCCTATAGAATGACAATTTTAGACATTTTATATGAAATTATTGTACGTGAACCATAAGTAACATAAGTAAAATGTCAGGAGGTGTCCTCATTTTGTATGTCTGAGAATGCAGGTTCGAGCCTGAGAGCAGCCACTCTATGCAAAAAATGCCAAAGGTTAGTCCATATCCGGTCCACCCCTCCCAAGACCTCAGATAGCTGGGACCAACATTGGAAATGGTCTTTTTTCATATGTATATGCATATGTGTTTACATTATCAGTTTGGGTCTTAATTGGGTTGAAACAAGCAAAACCCAGTTCTGATCCTTCTATAATCAGAACTCTAAATGCAGAAACTGGTCCTATTAATAATCAGGAGAAATACAAACCCATGCTCTATGTAATAGTGTTGAATCAGTTGGAATCTGTTGGGCTGACTGACCGGGACCTGGACCATTGACAGACCTAGTTCAAGTAATTCCCCTGCATTTCCAGTTCTCTTTTCCCAAGGAATTAATATGATGTTAGATCATGGTTAATGACTAGTTTAAGAGGCATTGATGTACATATGTATCACAGAATTGTAAGGAACAGGTCAATAGTCAGAGTAACACAACAGGGTCCACCTGGAACATTTCCTATGTGAAGACAAATGACAGTCATGACTAATGACCATCTATATATAGATGGGATTTCTTTTAAAGCATTCACCATATTCTAGCCATCTGGACAATGCAATTTTTTGTGCAGTTGATATCATCCCATTGGGTCATATTTTTGTGCATTGAGATTTTTATGTGACACAAAATTGAACTATTCAGTTCCTAAGCATTTTTCATGTATTAGTATTAAAAATTGTCAGTTCCTATTAACAAGTTTATATGTTTTAAGCAAGCCAGGTTTATGTAAATGAATGCGTGTATGCATCTATCTATAATTGTACTATGTATATGTACCTCTTGTACAGTGTATATCCTGCAAAACCCAGACCGCCAACAGCTGCAACCCCAACAAGAACGAAGAAAGTAACCACCCAGGCTGACATCCCATTCTGCCTTCTGATATGTGAATTGCTAGTGTTGAGCCCTGCACAGCTTCTCAAATTACATGGCTCCTGTCTGGCAGGCTGCCATTCAATTGAATAGTTTAGAACAAAATGGTAGAAATATATCAAAAATTTCTCAATAGGAATCAGAAATTCACGAATCCAGTGATTCCTAATTCAGTATTTCTGGTGATACTTTTATGCAAAACCTCCAAGCACAGACAATTCAGATGGGAAAAGAATTGTTCTTGAAGAGTATCAAACTGATTATAAGTTATAAAGCAATCATTGCCCAAGAAAATGAGTGGAAAACATCTTGTAAAACCATACAAAGGTAAGAGTCTGTTCAAGAATATTGGATGAAACTTCATGAAGGAGACTCGAGGAAGAAGAAAATATTAAGATAGAACTTAAGAAGGTAATCAACTGTTTGCTAGGTCACTGGCCTTTGTTTGATTTGGCTTAATTTTTTAATGGATATACTTTGAGAAAGATGAAGTAGATGTAAAGAGACAGTATTGTAGAAATCAACACAACAGACAAGAGAGGGGATATGGTAATGCTTTTTTATCAATGATGGATAAATTCTAATGTTGTACAATAAATGTAACAACCTTGATCATTCTACTCACCATTTCTTCCCTAGAGCATCTACTGTCATCCACTGGATAATGTGGGATGGAAAGATCTTCTGTTACCCCAAAGCATTCTACGTCTCGATATCGAACCCCACCATCACAAGGAGATGAACATTGCATCCATGGCCCAGCAACCCACTTGAAAACTTCTGTAAGACAAAGAAATCACTTACCAAGAAATAGTTGATGTAATGTAGAAAAGAACATAAACCCTGCCAGAGCTGATCATGTCAAGAAGTATTCGTACAAGCACCTTTTGGTTTTAGCTGCATAGCTAATTCTGCACCAGTCTTACAGTAACCCAGTTTGGTATTCTTGTCAGTGACGTAAGGATCTGAGCAGTCTGTGCAACATATATATTCGTCGCCATAATCTATTTTGTTCTTGCATTTTGAACACTTATCTGTCACCTTTGGACTTTCTGCTCAAAGGAAAGCAAAATGGAAGTAAAAATCTATAATAATAAGAAACTGATTGATTAGAGGGTTGGCTCAAAATAACTTACTAATCTGAAAATTTTTCAATGTTCCTTACCTATTTTACATCACCTTCTTCTATCAGACTACAACTGTAAAGAAGAATATGCAGCATTACATTTTTGAATTTGCATGAGAATGGAACTAAGGTCAGTGTTGATATTACAATTTCAGCACCTCAGTTCCACAAGATCATAACGGAACTGTCTTAGTCTTACCATCCAGAGGCTAAACAACGGGGCCAGACTCTTATATATAAAGTAACATCATTTTTGATAGATTATATATAAAGTAACAATTGGCACTGCAAATTGTTTAGGTCAATCTGATACTTTATGTCAGAGATAGATAGGTTGCAGAAAAAATATGCAAATATACATCTGATTCGGAGTCCAGATTTGCTTTTGGGGCTAACCAACAAAAGATATTGGGTTTACCAATTTCAAATGTTCTTTTCTTTCCTTTTCTTTTCCTTTTTTTGTTGTTTTTTTTGGGGGGCGGATGGGGAGAATGGTGGAGGGACCCAGTGGATCCTGCAATAAATGTTGGCTTATCAACCATCTATTGCTTCCACATGTTGTGCCATGCGTCATAATATTATGTTTTTAAATAGATATAAACATCCAAAATATGTGATCATTCAGAAAACTAAGATTGCCAAAATGGTCGATCCATTTAATTGGTAAACTTCTGAAGATTACCACTGACAAGTAGTGTTAGGACAGCCACCGCAACTATCTTGCCACTTGCATGTGCTACATGGTGGAAGTTTGTCCATAGAAGGTTATTGAAGTCCATAATTCTAAGACTACACATTTAGAAATTCTGAAAATTGAGAATACTGAAAGGATAAATCCTTTTTATGAAAGAGAAGATACCATGTACTGATTTATTAGATATACTTATTGTGGAAGAGAATAAGAGAGACTCCTGACCTGTTTTGCAACAATGAAAGTGTGTATGAAAAGGAAGACATGGAGGATATCTTGGCTCTGGACAAAGCCCATTGCAGTCATCTGATTGATTGATAATGACATGACCCGCGCCACATCCTCCAACCCATTTGTTTTGACAAGATTCAGTCCAATAGCATCCTACAAATTTATGCAGTAAAAGAAAGATAATTAACCAATGAATAAAACGAATAATTGCGACCTGGAATGTACTAGAGTGCAAATTGAAGTATTACTGGAGGAGTATAATCAAAGACAGACAGGACATATAGATTTATGAGAAATTCATGAACTAGCATTTTGACTCCACCAAATACTTTTGTCCCGACAATTTAGGTTCAAAATGGTGGATCAGTTATTTGGTTAAAACATTCTCAAACTAACTTTATGATGAAGGTGAAGAAGGAAATCATTGGTCCTCTCATATTATCTACCATGAAGATCATCACAAAGAGGTAAGATGTTATTTGGTTAAAACATTCTCAAACTCACTTTATGATGAACCTTTTTGACCCTAGCTTCTTCCAACAACCAAGGAAAAGGGGCAGGGTAATGTGGAGAATAACAAGAGCAGCCATCCTATGGTCAATTTGGGAAGAGATAAACAATAGGATCTTCCTAGGGCAAGAAAAATCCAAGGAAGCATTTATGGAGGTTGTCACCATCAAGGTTATGCACTGGCTGAAAGTACATCATCTCTTCAAGGACTTCTCCTCAGCTGACTTAATTAGAAATTGGAGTGCTATAGCTGTATCCTCGCCTTCCTCCCCTGTGGTACAAGAATGTTGGGTACCACCACCTCAGTTCGGGGTGAAGCTAAACTTTGATGGAAGCTCCTTGGGTAATCCAAGTCAGTTGGGAGTTGGGGGTGTGTACAGAAACGAGGAAGGAAAAGTCTTGGCCCTTTACTTGGGCCCAATTGGGGTGGGAGATTCATTAAGGGCAGAAGTAATGGCCTTACTTCAAGGTTTGAAACTGGCAAAACAATGGGGAATGCAGCAATTAGAAGTGGAAGGAGACTCCAAGCTGGTAATAGGGTGGATGCAAGCTGAAAACCTGGGAGTGTGGTCGCTTAGAAGGCCTCTAAGAGAGATTATTAGCTTAGAAAGGGAGATTGGGGTACATTTTAAATGGGTAAGAAGGTCAGAAAATGGAATGGCTGACACTTTAGCTAAGCAAGGAGTTACTAAGGAGGCTTTGTTTTGGGCCTGTTTGTAAGTTTTTGATTTTCTTTTTCCATCCATTTTGTGGGTGGTAAGCTTGTAATCTTTTCAATTCTCTAATGAAAGTTACCGTTTCCTATCAAAAAAAAAAAAAACTCACTTTATGATGAACAGATGAAGAAGGAATTCAGTGGCCCTCTCATTTTATCTACCATGAAGATCATCACAAAAAAGAGAAGACAACTAAGAAACTTGATGCTTCAGATTTTTGTTCCTGGTGAATTCTATCAGTCATATATCGAAAGAAAGGCGAGAAAGGACCATTATATGGATAGTGGACACACACTTAATTTGGAGGGCTTTAATTTGCAGAGTCTGTAAGCATGGATGGCATGCAACAACAAACTTGTAAATTTCTTAGTGGAGTTCAGTATGAATTAGTAGAGTTTAGATTTTTCCACTAATTTATTGAAATCAACTGATGCATATGATACATTCTTTTAAGCTGCAATTGCATCAACAAATTTTTTGAGGAAGGCTTTAGAATCTATGGTTTTGAATAGGATAAATTCCATACTCATAAAATAGGAATTGCTAGTTTAATTACAAGAGATCAAGCCTATTAAATTTGATGAACTTCTAATTTGCACAACCATTTTTCCCAATTTTCAGAGACATGGAAAACTACATCTCAATTTCTCCCATATCAGTGACAATTACATATAGAAAGGGAATAAAATGCGGTGAAGCATCACTCTATTTTCCGCAACTTCTATTTCCTTAATACCGAAATGCAACGTCCTAAATCCGATAACAAACGCACTGCCGACAACAGTACAAGGCGCCGTCTGTTATAAATTTCAGCTCAGTTCTTCAACAGAACTCAAGCTTGACCTTCCTAGATAAACCCCAAAGTAACAGTTCAGAACTCTTTCAAAAATGAATGCAATAACAACCACTTCACATATTACACACTAAAGTTGATCTGAAGGAGATTCCTGAACAACAAATCCCAATAGAAAACCAACAGGATTCCATCAACTCAATAATTCCAAACTAAAAATTGAGCAATTCGTGATGATTATTAGAACTCGTCCAATTTATATAAACAAGAATTTAAGACAAAAAAAAAACCCTAGGTAATCATCATCTAAGCTTCGTCCCAGCTACATGCGTTCGGCTAAACCCCAAGTTATCCGAATTGAAAATTAATGGTTTGGCCGTTTGGGGACTTACCATGAGAAGGGTGATTGAATGAGATCGCCGAAGAGAGATGGGAAAAGAGAAGGAGAAGAAACAACTTCGATCGCCATTTCTCCATCTGCCTTTGACGTTTCCCGGAATACCGCGAACAGCATGAAAGCTTAGCTTAGATGGGACCCCTCCCCCCGGAACGATATCCTCTAAAATGCACCGTGTGCACCGGGACGTAATGCTTAACCTACACAACTCTCGGTAGTTGTCAACTACAATTCTACTATTACCTTTTGCGCATGTAACCTTCGATATAAAATCGTTTCGGTCGTTGACTTGACAGCGGGCAACTTCGACATCTTTGGATTTCCTGTAACATGTCTTCGTTATTTGCGACGTGTCATTTCAGCTCCAAACCTAAGTAGCGTTAGTTGCACTCATATCGTAGGCTCGTACGGAACGAGATCTGCTGTTCACACATGGACGCTTCAAAGGCACATCCACCGTACATAAAAACATCTCCCGTGTATAATAATTTATAAATACGAGAAATATTTCCAATGGCATGATAGGATCTACATGTAAAATTGGTGTAAATAACAGATCCGGTCTCGGCTCGTACTCGTAGTATAGGATTGGGATAGGGATGCGACACTTTTCAACCCAAAAAAGATGTGATACCAACAAAATGCTGCCAACAATACATTAGAATCGCACATCGGGATCATCTCCATGTATGTTTTCGATGTGACGATGTGTGGCTGCAGTGGCCTGATGAACAGTTGGGAGCATTTTGTGGATCAGATCTGAACTCCGAGGTTGAGCAGCACACATTAAGCAACAGCTATTGCTGATTACAATCGAGTTGCGAAGACACTTTAATAAAGGGTACAAAACTTTCCCTGAAGCTTCTAACAATCATAAAAGCCTTTCCTGAATTTTTAAAATTCTCAATAAAAACCTCCTTTTTGTCAATAATTCAGACAAAAAATCAATAAAATTATTAAATTATCTCTAATTAATTGTGAAAGAGAATAAAATATTTCAAAATGTTGAAATTACCCCTACTTCCCTTTCCTCTTATAATAGAAGGGAACGGCCTGAAATCCTTCCTTCGAAGCATCTAAAAAGCAATAAGTTGAGAAACAGCAAGAGCGGCTGTTCTAGAGCAATATAGTGAAAATGAGGTTGGGGGTTTTAAACATCACAAAAATGAAAACAAAGACATTGCTTGTATTTAAAGAATAATCACTTATAAATGAGAGCATCGGGGAGAGTGCGGAAACCAGAAAATACTTGAATTTGACAAAGGGAGAGACAAAAATGAGGAACACGAAAATATGTGCTCAGCAAATGAAAATAAGGGGGGAATGAAATCATGAACCCATGTTTCATCTTCAAAAATTGATGCGACCATGATTAGCCATGGAAAAGCATGAGAACTTCTATTGACAGTGGAAGGTAGTCCTAGAAAAAAAAAGAAGTGGATAGGGTGGAAATCGAGATGTGGGTATCATAGAGATATAGATGACAAATAAAACCCATATTGAGGATTCTACAATTGAAGCCATCAGTCATGGGAAAGAAAGAGAGATACAGAGTGATAGCTATAATTATATAACCCTAGCAAGTGCACTAGTTATCAAATAGTATATAGATATCGTTCCCATGAGGATTTAACAAAATAAGTATTAGAACTATAGCTTCCCTCAATTATTTGAACAATCGAATTCTAACAATAGCAACTACTGAAAATTAAAGATAGTAGAAGAAATAATAGAAATAAAAACAAAGGCAATCAACGACTGAACTTGCAACGATTTAATTGAAAGCGCTAAGACTATCGGTCCACCTAACCATCCCAATGAACATCAATTTATTAAATTAAACCAAGATGATTCATTATTTTCATAAGCTGAAGTCTTTCCTAATTTATCTGATATTCCCTCCTAGGATATATCAGGCCTACTTCTATCAAGTAACCCTTCGATCCCTCGATTAGGGTTCTCAAGATAGAAAGTGCATTAAGTTCTATGAAAAACCTGTCATCAGATGAATCATGTATATATATTCCTATATACCATTCAATTCACACTATGAATTATTTAGTCTTTTATATGAATTCCCCTTCCGGTTCATTCATATAAACCAATTCAACTAGGAGGTGGCCAAGCTCCTAATTGCATTACACATAATAACTCATAGACAATATGAAAATAAAAACAGCTTGGCTGAATTAAATAAAAATCAATCCATGGTCGTGATTAGGCTTTCCACAGCCCTCGCTACAAATATATTAGTTCATGATAAAGGAAATTAAACAAACAATGTATAAGAAAGAACTCATGATGTCGCCCCATGAGGTTGAGATCGATGAACTTCTTCTCCTTGCCGTTGCCTTCCTCATTTTCTCCTCCTGCGTTGCCGACTGCCTTCTTGAAGTCTGAAGCTCTCTTGGAGGATTTCTCCTTGATTGCTCCAGAAATTGATTGCTTTAGGAGGAGGGGTTGTTTCCAACTCCTTTTTGGAGTTCTTTCTCAAAAATAGAAAGTCCTAATTCCTTTTATATCTAATCATATCCTATCTCTAATCTGGTAATCTCAATCTCCTTTATCTTTCTAGAATTACATCAGAAAATTAAATCTGATAGGACTCTTTGCAATTTCCTTATTCTTGCATTCGTATTAGGTTTCTTCAACGAATTGGGTCGTTGCAAGGCTTTTCTGCGAATTGGGTTTCTGCTGCGAATTGGGCTTCCCTACGAATTTGCTCAGACTTCGAGCCCGATTTTGACTTCGATGCAGTCCGAATCTATTAAAACTCAAAACATGAAAGTTGTAGAGTTCTCCATTTTCTTTCCAATACATCTTGAATCATCTCAATCGAAGTCCGGAAGGGAGAGTTATTCTCAGATTACTAAGCGGCGCCGAAACTATGCAAAATTACCCGATTAGCCTTGTTTTTCTCCTGACGCCTTTTTTCATGCCCTGAATCGAAATACAAGCATAATGAGTCCAATTAAGTACTAATTGAGTATAAAAGACTGAATATTTAGGGATAAAAATATGATAATGTTTATTCTCATCATAGAGGCTGAGAGGTCTTTAGAGAGATGAGTTAAGGGAGGAAAAATGTTTTCCCCCCTCTTTTTTCTCGTTGTATTTGTTTCCGTTTTATATTTTTTTCAAGGCTTTTCAATTCTCATTAGAGAGAGAGAGAGAAGAGAAAAAAGAAGGGAATGATTTCACGTCGCTCCCTTCTATTGCGAGAGGAAGGAAGGGGATGTAGGGGAAATTTTGACATTTTAAAATATTTTATTGACTCCCTAATAATTAATCAAGGACACTTTCATAATTTTATCTATTTTCCGTGTGAATCACCGATAGAAGAGAGGTTTTTGTTGAGATCTTTATAAGTTCAAAGGAGATTTTTGCTAAAGTAAAACTATAGGGAGGTTTTTATGATTGTCAAAAACGTTAGGGGAGGTTTTTGTATTTTACCCTTATGAAAAAAATATTTGAGTTAAATTACAAAGACACCCCCCATGACAAAGCCCTCCTTCCTTCAACTTTCAATGTGACAACTACTCCCTTTATTAGAGTTTCTCACTTAACTTCAAAAAAGATTCTTATTCAGTTGTTTAAATTTTTTAGAACTCCAAACTAACATTTTCTTATTTATTTGAATGATTTGTGATTTTATTAATCTTTTAAATATAATATTGAAATTCTCTTATGCTCCAATATATCTTTGTAGATTTATGGCTGGATTTAATATTCAAACGAAATAGGTAGATGTTTTTCTGATAGATATAGTATATGTTTGGCATCGATGCTGCAGATGCAACACCTTTTTCTGATGTTACTGATGTGTGGTTGGAAGCATCATTTTCTGACAAAACTATGCCTTTTTTTGTTTGGAAACGTTGTTGCTAGGTAGGACGTTTCTTGGAGCAATAGCAACGTTTTCTATTTGGTACCCATGCTCCAGAAAACGTTTTCAGCACTTGTACCTATTATCCAGTGCTTCTACTATGTATTATCCACAGCCCCAACTTGACCCTGTCCAGACCCCGCCGGGTCAAGACCTCGCCACAGGCTCCAAAGATTCAAAATTCGGCTGAGTCTCTTCTGAAATCTTCATCACAACAGTTTCATAAGCCACCTCCGGAATTGCAGCAACCGTTTGCTCCCTCAACGCCACTACATTTTCATACATACCCGTGGTAACAAAATCAGATCATACATCCGCTTTGACGGGCAGAACCACCATCTCTGACTGCTGCTCATCAACCTTTTGGTGAAACCTGGAAGACGCAGCTATGGTAATTATTATCCCATTAATTACCACATAGAGATAAGGAGGTGTAAGCCATGAGAGAAATGGCCCCCAAATCAGAGGAATTTCAGTAAGCATGAACTCCAACACTACTGGAACAAAAAGCAACAATATCACATCCCTGGATACGACTCCAGTTGAAAGCAGTAAAACCTTCACAGAGGAAATCCAATTTCTTGAGCTCTAAGAGATAACCGCCATCCTTTTTGGTGAGAGATCTTTGTGAGAATCTTACCTTCTGTTTGTTTTTTGTTTTCTTATTGGAGAGAAGCTTACCTTTTCACTGGTTGTATGGATAAACCTCTGTTTACTGGTTGCATAGGTGACCTCCGGTGACTGGCTGCACTCGACCTCCAATGGCTGAAAAAATGAAAAAGATAATTAAGATTTGTTAAAAGCACATGAGAAACATTTATGATATGGTGCACTGCGATGCACCATATCAATTCAAATAACGAATACATCGGATGTCATGTCACTGCCACTTTACGTCCCTGTTGGCAACAATAAGCTGCTGCTCCAGGAAATGCCAAATTTGGCATTGCTCCAAGCCTTGCCTTCCCAATTTCCAAGGCATGGCTTGGAACACTGTTTTCTTTAGAAAAATGATTCCAAACAAACGCATGTTTCCTGGAGCACCATTTTTCCGACGTGGCACTGATGTGGCGCCATTGCTCCAGAAACGACAATGATGCCAAACAGTCGCATAAATTTATGGTTTAATTTGGTTTTTCATGATTTATTGGAGAAAGGAGTGGATAACTTTTATATTTTAAGATGAGGAGAGACATTGATGTGAGCAGAATGAATCAAGAAATAATAAAAAAAAATTATATGGGCATTTTGGTAATTTAATGCATTCCATCATCATCTAATTTAACGGTTATGGGGTATTTATTGCAAAGTGAAAGTTCACATGGTCTTTGTTGTAAATGATAGTTCAGGGGTATTTGTCACTAACCCTATAGTACAAGGGGGTCTTTGCAATTTACCCAAAATATTTGTAGAAAAAACTAGCTAGGCCTTGATGCACATAGAGTTTAGATTTCCTCCTCACACCCACTTCACTGCTCTTGAAGTCGTGCATTGGAAACACCTCCCCATGAATAAAAGCATATAAGTACAAAGATGTTCCCGATGTACAGTTGCAAGGGCATGAGGACCAATTGTCGTGTAAAAATCCCCACTCACATATGCACACATAAGTATACGCAACTCGTGATTGGTTACATAACTCATTATCGGTCACATTCCATGGTGTATTGGGAGCATCTTTCCTTGAATAACAAAATACAAGTATGGGAAATGTTTTAGATGTGCAACTAAGACATGTTGTGAGGTTGGTGTGAGAAGCAATATGAGAGGAGCAGATGTAGACTCATTATACATAGCCTCGCAAGCAATAGAGCCTAATGCCTACATAATGGGGTATCTCATCCCCAAAACCTGTAAACCCTCAACTTTGATGAAGGTGGGTTCTATCCCAATTCTCTTGCTCAAACTAGTCAAAGATTTTACCGAGCTAAAGATGTACCCTATAAGCAAGGTTCAAAATATCGATACATCTAATACGTCGGTAAGGGCGTATCGGGGCGAATCAATACCTTGTTTTTTACTTTTTTTTTCCGAAACTGGTTCAGGGGGGGCAGTTTAGGACTCCTCCACCCCTTGAACCGGTCAGACCCCCGATACACCTACTGTAGAGGCATATCAAAAGAGCCCCGAAATGATACGTATCAACCGATATGGGTCGATACATGTCAATACTTTGAACCTTGCCTATAAAGGAGCGTGGATCTGCTACCCACAAAAACATTGCCCACACCCGAACATGGACATCTTTCCATAAATAATAACTGAAGTTTTATTTGGATAAAGCTTCAGCAATTGTGCTCTCAAAGCCTAATAGTCCAAAATTCCAAATTAATTTAGGCTTTGTACTTTGGCCTCCGAATTTTAAAATGTTTTAGGTTCCATGTGTAACTATAGTGTCTAGTGGGTAGGTTTGTAGGAAGTGTTGTGGGTAGCCGATCCTACTCCCTATAAGGTAGGCATCGATTCATTATCATACTACCTCAAATGATTTGGATAGTCTAAGGGGTGTTTGATGGGAAGGCTTGATTTGCCAATTTTATTATAGGGTAAATCCACCCTCCAGCCCCTATTTGGGGGGTGGTGACACTAAGCAATTAGCGCTCTAAACTTTGTTTTGCCACAGACCCCTTAAAACTCTTGCATCTCAACACTTCAACCTAAGTTGACTATGAAGCTAAATTTATTAAATTGCACATTCAAGATTTAATGGGCTAGGGCTTAGGAGCAAAAGCTATCAAACTGATGAGAGCGGTCATCCTAAAGCATAATATATCTTTTGAAATGGGTTTTGGTTGTTGTGCTTCCAAAGCCTTACCAAAGAAGAAATTGAAATCATTGTAGAGAAGATATTGTTCTTTAGCATGCCCATTTCATCTTTTTGATAGCTCTTTTCTATCAAGCCATCAAATCTTGAATGGATAATTTGATAATTTTACCTCCACCATCAACCTCATTAATGGAGTAGGGGCAAAGTGCTGAAATCCAGAAGTTTAGGGAGGTCTTTGTTGTAAAATAAAGCAAGGTTTTCGAACTGCAGTTCGACCTGGATGGTTGGACCGTTTGGTTCAAGAACCATCCAGGCAACCGGTTCTGTTTTAGCCTAAATTCGGTTTCTAGCAAAAAACTGTTAAAAAAGTTAACAATCCATTGACCCGGGTGATCGACCCATCGATCCGTTGACCCATTTAATGATTTTTAATGGTTTTTTATTTTTTAATTTATTTATCAGAATGGGCCATCCATTTGAACCGAACGATCGAACCATCAACCTAAAAACCAGTGGCCACAATGGTTCTATTTCCAGGTATTTTTTAAAACGTTAAAATAAAGTTTGGGGGTTGTGTCACCACCTCTGAAGTATATGGTGGTAGTTATTTTTTTCGTCTTGCCATATCATTTGATTTGGCAGATCACTTTGAAAAATCATATTCGCTGAACCTAGAGGTTCAAGTTGGACCAAGTAAGGTTGGATTGAGATCAACTATAATCCAACTCGATGACTTTAGGTTGTGATCAGGATGGCTTATTTTTTTTCAACTTATTGCTAAAATCTTCTTATTTCTTAGATTGAATCACTTAAAAGATTAGTGGATTATTTATTTTTTTGTCAATTAACTCACATTAGCATTATCATATGTACTAGGACATGGTTATAGTGCTTTAGATGTATTTGACTTGTATCTTTTTTATTTAATTTTCACTACTGTATTATGTCATATTAGAAAATTTGTGCCTTAAACTTAATATCATTTATACATGTATAAAGTCATTCATTCATCATTGCACATATAAATACATACATACAATACTAATTATAATATTTACATATATAAATATGAAGACATGTTAGGTTCAGGTTGGGTCAGATTTCCCAAGACCTCAACCTTAAGCTAACCTGAACTTCAATGACCCAAACCAACCTGACTTTTTTGTGGTTGGTTCTAGCCTTTTAGGCTATGAATTGGATTATTGGGGAATTGGGCCTTGGGCCCAAGGTTGGATTAACCCGCACTAAGTTTTGCAGAGGCTGAGCAGATTTAACTTAAACAGTTTATATCCCAACTATATGATGTTGGCCAATTTGGATTAGGGGTGGGCATAATTCGGTTAAAACCGAATAACTGAATCAAAAATTTTGGTTCGGTTTTTTTAGTTTTTGGTTAAATCGGTTCAGCTATATCAGTTTTTGGTTATTTCGATTTTTAGTTTTGGTTTTTGGAATTAGAATTTCGGTTAACCGAATTAACCAAACTTTTTATTGTTATATATAATATATAATATACTGAAATTTGATTTCATAATATATAATATATAATATATATAATAAAGTATATGTTATTAAAAATCGGTTTTAACCGAAATAACTAAAAACCGAACAAAAAATTTCAGTTTCGGTTATTTCAGTTTTTCTAAATTTTGGTTTCAGTTTTGATTTTTATTTTTTTAGTTCGGTTTTTAAAATTTTGATTTATTCAATTAATCAAATAAACCGAATGCTGACCCCCTAAGTTGGATGCCTCTCAAGGAAAGATACTCCCATCCATAAACATGATCGCCATATTGAAATTGTAATTTGTAGCCCTGGGCCTATGAAGTTGGGTCAGTTTTAGAACCCATATGAGACCAATTACACGAGGAGCTTATCTTAAGTCCAAGCACAACTCAAGTCTTAGCCAGGTAAATGTGGTTTCGGACATCCCAACCATATCGGGTCGGTTACATGAAACCGATTTCTGCATACGATTCTTTTTAATATTATATCTATTGTTAAATTATGAATACTTAAACCATTTATTACAATTTCGATTTATAGTCTTTTTAGTCTATCTTTATTTCTTCTAACCCTTTCAGCTTGCAACAGAACAGGGGCGTGCATTAATGTTCTTTTATCCATGTGGATCGGCCCATAAGCTGAATTTTGCTAGGTCCAATCGAAATTCCATACCAACCATGGGTTTGAGGGCTGCTATAAGATAACTCTCTTTGGTCAAAGATTGTTCTCAATCTCGCATCTAAGAATTATGGTGGAAGTCCATTCGAACAGCCATCAGTGTCTTGAGAATAACTCCCGATGAAATAAAGCAAAAATACGGAAATATTCCTGATGAAAGGTTGTAAAGACTGTTCGAACAGCCTTGCTCTGACTGAAGCCGATCTCGATTTTCATAGCGACAAATATGAAATGAGAGGAACTGACTAGTGAGTCACTGACAAGGACTGTATCATTGAATACAAACTTGGACCCTTGGTTCAACAAACCCGAAACTTGAAAGCCACTCATGTTCTAAGCCATTCTGCATCGTAGAAAAGTCATCCATTGACAAATTTTCAACGCCAGTTACCCTCTCTCTCAGTCTCTCCCCCCATTAAGTGCACTTGGGTGATGAGAGAGACAAAAGTTCGACGAGTACTCAAGTTGGAAAACTCAGTGAAGGATAGTGCACCCATTTCTGTGAGATGTCAAATCCTGTGACTAATGCAGACCATCAGATGGAAAACAGATGGAGCATCAAGCCACAAAGTGGTCTGCTCTGGGTTTTTAGTGGTTTAGAAATCATTTAGAAACCAGCAAAATACCCCCAAAACTAATAATAATAATAATAATAAACTTATTAAAGAAATTAATTGTCTCTGTTCTCTGTAATTGGGGAATTTAGAAGATATTGTGGCGTTTTCTTTTCTGGTATTGGCCTTCTTTAGCCTGTGGCCCGAGTAATTTTCTTCTATATCTTATCATAGACCTTATCTTCCTAGCCATAAGAACAGGAAGAAATTCTACTCATGGAGATACGTCCATCACATAAGAGATCAACTTTAAAGAAGTTTGATTAAAATTCTGCTAGAAAGGATCACTATTTGAAGGATGGGTTTTGATGAAAAAATTATTATTCCATTAAGGGGATATATTTTAGTTCCAAAGAATCAATTTTTAAGATGAGTTTGGAACCCAATGAACTACTTCCAGCAATTTTTCTTACCCCACCTCTCATCATTTCAAATTCCAATAAACTACAGAATTCCAATTCTACTACCAAATCCAAATTCACCCAAAGAGAAAAATCTATGATGACCAAAAGAAAGACATGGTACAAGAACTTTAATCAATCAAAATCCACCAGTGAATTTTGATAAAGACCACGTGGTTCGTTACCATGTTTTATGATACTGGTTGATTGGTCACAATTTTTTAGGATATCATGTCTTTCTGGCATCATAATTGAACCCCATATGACAAGCAACCATAATAAATTTTTCTAAAATTTTCTTTTATTTATTTTTTGTTATATTTAGGCTTTCAGCCTTGACTCCATTATCTCCTCTTACTGGCATAGGTTCCTAATATCATTATTATAAAAAATAAAATCTATTCAAATATCTCACCTAACAGCTTAAATTTTTAAATTCACCAATTTTTTGGCCGTAATATCACAGTATGTTAATATGTCATCAATCTATAATAGTTCTTCCCAAACCATCTTTTTTGTGTTATCCAAAAAGATTGATGACATATGACCAGCCAATAAGCATGGCTTACACTTCAGAGAAGAAAATTACACATGTAGCAATAAATAATAATGGGCCTTTCTCCTTAGATTGTATATGGATTCATCAATTTTGAATAATTTATATATTTATAGATAACTACTTGCGTATACACAAGTTAATAAAATGAAATATATATATATATATATAGAGGGTATGCTTTCAATGAATGGGTAGATGGTGATTACCACAATACAACAATTTTTATTAGGCGTCTTTACCAAAATTTTCTTTGTGCATCTTTTGCTCATGTACTTGTCACATTAAGGAAGATGGCTTGAAATGTCATAGCTTTTATATGGATGAATCTGTATTTGTACTTAGAGATTGTGATGGATGACCTAACCTTTGGGGCAGATTGATCAGCTATAAAAGCTATAAATGTCATAGCTTTTATAATTCCATGCATCCATCTAGGAATAAAGGTCGGACAGATTGATCAGCTAGTCATAGTCTAATAAATTTTGTTTGGACTGTTGGACAAGCAAACGGATTCTATGTAAAGCAAGTTGTATAGGGTGGACATAACTGTAAAACTCTTTACCAAAATTTAGAAGTGGTTAAAGTTTTATGCACAAAGTAACCGAATGGGTGAGGGTGGACGGGCCGGAACATGTTTCAATATAACTAGTAATTGTGTACATGTATTTGCACATGATATTATTTTTAAGACAAAATTATTTATAATTTATGCGTTGTTTTTTAACGTTTATAAGTAGACAGTTTATGAAATTTGAAGTGAGAGTAAAGGATATGGTTTTTAAAACTGAACCAGTGACCGAACTTGTCAGGGGTCCATTTACTAGTTTGAATGGTCCGACCGTTCGACCCGAACGACTGGACCGTTCTAACAAAAAAATAAAAAATTTTGAAAAATGGTCAAAACGATTCGAACGGTTAACCAGCCGGTTCAGCGGTGTGCTGACTGAAATCAACGGTTTTGGGGGAAAAAGCAGGTTTGGGGGAAAACGGAACTGGTCAGGTGACCGGTTCTCAGTTTTTCCAGTCTGACCGTCCAGTCCGATCCGGTTTTGAAAACCATGGTAAGGGACATATATGTCCTCTTTATGTCCGTTGTATTTTTTGACAAAAAAGATAAAAAACGTCCAATGAAAATTACAAAAATGAATGGACATTTACTCTTTTATAGGTAGTATATATTTGTGTCCATTTGGTGGGTCCTAGTTTTATGGTGGGATATACGGACTAATCATGTTAGAATTGTGTTGGGACAGTTTTTGTTGTGAGAATATCCCATAACCATTCTTAGTCCTGAGAGTTAGGCAAGGGGTGCTTTACCAATTATGCCAAGATTCCGTCCCAAATTCAACAATTGAACTATCAAAGTTGATGCAGTTTTTTAGGCTGTTGGTTAATGTTGATTTCATCAAACCAACCTATATGCAAAAGGTTCAAAATATGGCAACTTATTGGTTCGAATGAATAGCCCACTTTGACAAAAAAAAAAAAATTTAAAAACAGCCAAAAATTATTGTCTAGATCAACGGTTTGACAGTTCAATCACCCAGATTAACGGTTTATTGACCAAATCAATAGTTTTTAATCAAAATAGTTTTAGGGTAAAACGGAGACTGATTCCTTATTTTTCTGGCCCGACCATCCGATTCGGTCGCAAATGTTCAATATTTAAAAATCAAGTATTGGGTGTATCAATACTTTGAAGCAAAGGCATATAAAATAATTTTAATTTTTTATTTTAAAACATTGATTTTTCAAAAGACCCTTAAAAATGACATATCAATGGCCACTGGTGCGATACAATATTCATTGATATCGTATCAAAATTTTTAACTTTGATATAAGCAGTGATTGGTGGGTTGATGAATAGTTTTCTTGCTCCCCTTTAATTCTTCTTTGTTTCTTTCTAAATGTTGACATTGACAAAGATTTTCTATCATTGGTTATCTACTTTATTTCCTAGTTCCAAAGGACACATATTTTCTAAGCTATTCCCTACCATACAAAAGTCATCAATTCAAATTAAGACCAAGAAAATTATGTCTACCTTGCATCGTGGTCCATGCCTTAGTTATGGTATTCCATCCGTTATATATCATTTTCAATGGGATTTTATGTCAGCGACGGCAACCTTTTCAAAGCAGTTATCTAATACCAGAAAAGTTCAATAGGTCATGGGTTGCTGGCCGGTTTAACCAGGCTGGGATGGGAGAACTCACTGGCTCAACCATTATCGGTTCAATCCAAATTTGACAACACTGAATAAGGGGGTGTTTGACGACCAAATCACATTTGCTATGATAGTGTAACACTGCACTGAAACAATGAAATCAAAGTCTTTAATGCATTGTAACGGCTTTACTTTCAATTAGGTGAAGTGACGTCTGGTTTTTGACATGTGGTTGTTTTTTTTTAAATATTAAAAAAAACTGCCATATCAGGAAAAACAATAGATACTTTTGTTTTTGGAATGAAATGCAGAAGCATTCTGGATCTGTTAATCACAAGTTGCTACCTACACTTTATCCATGAGGTTAAAAGCATAATCATCTCAGCCCGGCTCAAAAATTCCAGACATGGACCTGGATTTTATGTTCAGGCCTGGGTCAGGGCTTGGGACGGCATTAGGCCTGCAATTTACAGGGCCGGGCATGGGCCTAATACTTTAAGCCTAGCTTGATCCTAGCCGGTTTTCATATATTTAAATATATGTATTTTGTAAATAAAGTATATATATATATATGTGTGTGTGTATATATGTATTATTATATTATATATTATATATTTTATATAAATATTATAATATAACACTTATGTAAATTTTTATATAAATTTATAAACCATTCAATGTAAAATATTGTTTAATTGCAGTAGTTTATAAATAAAATACATAAACCCTGCATTAAGTCCGGCCTGAGCTACAACCTTTTATCATAGGTGCAAAGCTTGGTCTGGGCCCGGCCTAAGCCTGGGTTATAGCTTTTTATCATAAATGCAAAGCCTGGCCGGGCCTGGCCCATGATCACTCTTACATGAGATGCTATAACCACACATGTGGAACACGCCCTATCAATAACAGCATACAAATAGGAAGCATATTCTCGATGTGTGACTTCAGTGTCTTGTGGTTAAGAGTAATTTGGATTTCAGTCCTCACATGTGCTCACACCGCAATCATAGCCTTTTGTTAAGTATTGAGAATATCCCCATAAATGAAAATATATATAAATAAAGAGATGTTCCAAATGTAGGATTGTAAGTGTTGTGAAAACAGTGTAAGAACAAATATTGTGAGTACCGAATCCGATTTCTAAACATCTACTGTGCTGCATGGTCAACCACATAAATTAATCATGTCTTTTCTTTACCCAAAAACAAGAAAATGATGCAATTTAAACGGTTCTTTGACTCTCTCTCTCTCTCTCATTGCAAAGAGATAATTTGGACCTAACATTGAATATCTATCTAACACAAATAAAATGGATATAGTCTAGTATTAGCTCGGCTAGGAATATTCTATATTTGAGCTCTTTTCCTTTTCCTTTTCCTATGTATTGCGACAATTTTAATGATTTTGGTGTTTGTAAATTGCAATATTTCGTAATTAGACTAATTAAGATATCTCATTTAAAATCAATGATGGCAGTGGCAGAGCGCATTTTTATTTAGGGCCTGTTTGGGAGGC
The DNA here is from genome assembly GCF_055504915.1 of Nelumbo nucifera. Taxonomy (NCBI): domain Eukaryota; kingdom Viridiplantae; phylum Streptophyta; class Magnoliopsida; order Proteales; family Nelumbonaceae; genus Nelumbo; species Nelumbo nucifera. The sequence goes on from NC_142650.1 coordinate 25,178,970, forward strand.
TGAGCTGAATTTTGAATTAATATGTTGGTTCAGCTGCTCTCAAGTACTCCAGATATGTTATTAAAAGAGGGGAAAGAAAACACATAACATGTTACCTTACTTCCTCATTTGTCCTTTTAGCTAAAAAATTTGTTTGCAAATATTCTTTTACCACTCACCCATGGTACCATGCCAAGATCAAGAAGTTATCTAACAGCCCTGGTTGCCTAGTCTGAAAGTCTAGGCAACCCAACAGTTCTACTTGTTCACCATTTATTGGAGAAGTTTTAATTCAAAATCGTTACTCATTTTTGCAAATTAAGCTAAGTAGTTGTGCAATCTAGTCAAACTGAGTTAAATCAAGCTGAATTTCGACATATTTTAACTCAATTCAACTAAATTATTCATATGGTTGCGTGCACCTACGAATATATATATATATATATATATCACAATACATATATACATATATACATATATACATACATATACGTAAATATCACAAAATCTCATTAATTTGGTCCATCAACCAGATGGTTGAACCATGAGTCCATTGACCTTTTTAATGAATTTCTTGTTTTCTATATTATTTTAACTTTTCTAAAATTTTTATTAATGATATTTCAATGACCCAGACAATTGAACCACTGGCTCATTTGACCCAAAGAAAAACACAATCAATTCAACTTTCGACCCGGATTTTAAAAGCATTGGTTCCTTGTCAGGGAGAAAGAAAGATGACAAATTTTCGTTTGCTTGTGGAATGTAATAACAAAGTCTCTTTATAACACACAAGTGGTGTTCCTCTTCTTTCAGCCTTGGTGTCTGCAGCCACTAGATCACGAGGCGCATATGGTTCCACTTCCAGCGTCCTCGGCCATATACACTCCTGCAGCCTGCAGAAGAGACAATGGCACCATACTAGGTTAAGGGTTTGCTATCAAGAACGCTCTCAACACTATTCCAACAAGCTGAGTTCACATTGGCGAGGGCACATCTCCGCCCCACAATGGGTTTTTTCACAATGTCCCACAATACATTCTCGTTGTGTATTGGAAGCATCTTTTGATGATGACATCATTGATTTTATACTATCATCCAAAAATGTTCTAAATACATGGCGAGAATGTACTGTAGGACATTGTATGGCGGAGATGTAAACTTCACATTGGCGCCCCATATGCACATTTTAGCGTTTATTGAGAATAAGAGATGTTTCCAATGCAAATTAAGATGTTTTGTGGGGCGTCCAGAACATTCTGTGGGGTATAGATAGAAATTCCAACAAGCCATTGCAGCTATATATTAGGAATATCTACCCTGTAATTGATGGGAGATATTTTCAATGCACGACTGTAATAACTTGTTCGTAGCATATATGTATTCAACCTAGTTGCTTATACTACAGTCCAACATGATTTTCATAGTGACGCACATGAAATGGGAGGAACTGACTACTGAGTCACTGACAAGGACTGTGTCATTGAATACAAACTTGGACCCTTGGTTCAACAAGCCTGAAACTTGAAAGCCACTCATGTTCTAAGCCATTCTGCATCGTAGAAAAGTCATCCATTGACAAAATTTCAACACCAGTTACCCCCCCTCCCCCCATTAAATGGGTTTTTCTCAACTGGTCCAATGGGCCCCCCAGCAGACAGCCCATCAGATTCGGTGCACTTGGGTGATGAAGTGACAAAAGATCGAAACACTTTTCTTAACCTCAAGTGGGTCAGTCTTTTACTCTTTCTGTTCAGTACATTAATTAAAAGATTCCTTTAACTGGTTGAGTATTCAAGTGGGAAAAATTCAGTAAAGGATGGAGCATCAAGCCACAAAGTGGTCTGCTCTGGGTTTTTTGTGGTTTAGAAATCATTTAGAAATCAGCAAAATACCCCAAAAACTAATAATAATAATAATAAGCTTGTTAAAGAAAATAATTGTCTCCGTTCTCTGTAATTGGGGAATTTAGAAGATTTTGTGGCGTTTTCTTTTCTGGTATTGACCTGCTTTAGCCTGTGGCCCAAGTAATTTTCTATATCTTATCATAGACCTTATCTTCCTAACCATAAGAACAGGAAGAAATTCTACTCATGGAGATGCCTCCATCACATAAGAGATAAACTTTAAAGAAGCTTGATTAAAATTCTGCTTGAAAGAATCACTATTTGATGGAAAAATTATTCTTCCTTTAAGGGGATATATTTTAGCTCCAAAGAATCAATTTTTAAGATGAGTTTGGAACCCAATGAACTACTTCCAGCAATTTTTCTTACCCCTCCTCTCATCATTTCAAATTTCAATTCTACTACCAAATCCAAATTCACCCAAAGAGGGAAAATCTATGATGACCGAAAGAAAGACATGGTACAAGAACTTTGATCAATCAAAATCCACCGGTGAATTTTGATAAAGACCACCTGGTTCGTTACCATGTTTTATGATACTGATTGATTGGTCATAAATTTTTAGGATGTCATATTTTTCTGGCATCATAATTGAATCCCATATAACAAGCAACCTTAATAAATTTCTCCAAAATTTTCTTTTATTTATTTTTTGTTATATTTAGGCTTTCAGCCTTGACTCCATTATCTCCTCTTACTGGCATAGGTTCCTAATATCACTATTATAAAAAATAAAATCTATTCAAAACAACATAAGTTTTTAAATTCACCAATTGTTTGGCCGTAATATCACAGTATGTTAATATGTCATCAATCTATAATAGTTCTTCCCAAACCATCTTTTTTGTGTTATCCAAAAAGATTGATGACATATGACCAGCCAATAAGCATGGCTTACACTTCAGAGAAGAAAATTACACATGTAGCAATAAATAATAATGGGCCTTTCTCCTGTATGAATTCATCAATTTTGAATAATTTATATATTTATAGATAACTACTTGCGTATACACAATTTAATAAAATGAAAATATATATATATATAAGTCTGCTTTCAATGAATGGGTAGATGGTGATTACCACAATACAACAATTTTTATTAGGCGTCTTTACCAAAATTTTCTTTGTGCATTTTTTGCTCATGTATTTGTCACATTGAAGAAGATGGCTTGAAACGTCATAGCTTTTATATGGATGAATCTGTATTTGTACTTAGAGATTGTGATGGATGACCTAACCTTTGGGGCTACCAGCCATGGTTCCATGCATCCAGCTAGGAATAAAGGTCGGTCAGATTGATCAGCTAGTCATAGTCTTTAATAAATTTTGTTTGGACTGTTGGACAAGCAAACGGATTCTATGTAAAGTAAGCTGTGTAGGGTGGACATAACCGTAAAACTCTACCAAAATTTAAAAGTGGATAAAGTTTTATGCACAAAGTAACAGAATGGGTGAGGGTGGACGGGCCCGAACATGTTTCAATATAACTAGTAATTGTTTACGTGCATTTGTCCTCTCTAAAACAAAATTATTTATAACTCATGAGCTGAATAAGTGATATATATATATATGTCTTTTCTATGTCCGTTGTATTTTTTGACAAAAAGGATAGAAAACGTCCAATGAATATTATAAAAGTAAATGGGCATTCGTTCTTTTATAAGTAGTATATATTTGTATTTATATAATGGGTCCTAGTTTTATGGTGAGATATATGAACTAATCATGTTAGAATCGTGTTGAAACAGTTTTTGTTGTGAGAATATCCCATAACCATTCTTAGTCCTGAGAGTTGGGCAAGGAGTGCTTTACCAATTATGTCTAGATTCCTCCCAATTCAACAATTGAACTATCAAAGTTGATACAGTTTTTTAGGCTGTTGGTTAATGTTGATTTCATCAAACCTACCTATATGCAAAAGGTTCAAAATATGGCAACTTATTGGTGCTATCATATATATCGATTTTCATTGTCTTTGATACATCAAATAATAATATTTAGAGATTTTTAATTGATTTAAATCTAGGTTTTTAAAACCGGATTAGATAGGGAACCGTTTTGGAGTTTGGTTCTTGAGTTGAATGGTCCGACCATCCAGTATGAGCGGATAGTTCGTTCTGACAAAAAAACTTAAAAAGACCTTAAAAAATTAAAAACACAAAGCAACCAAAAACTATTGTCTGGATTGACGATTTGACGGTTCAACCACACGGGTGAACAGTTTGCTAACCAAATCAACAGTTTTTGGCCAAAAAGTGGATTTGGGGTAAAATGGTGAGCGGTTCCTGATTTTTTCGGCTTGACCATCCAGTTCGGTCGCAAATGTTCAATATTTATAAATTGAGTATCAGGTTATCAATACTTTGAAGTAGAGGCATATAAAATAATTTTAATTTTTTATTTTAAAACATTGGCTTTTTCAAAAGACCCTTAAAAATGACATATCAATGGCCACCGGTCCGATACAATATGCTCTGATATCATGTCGAAATTTTAAACCTTTGATAAAAGCAGTGATTGGTGGGTTGATGCTACGTGGCATATAAAATAATTTTAATTTTTTATTTTAAAACATTGGCTTTTTCAAAAGACCCTTAAAAATGACATATCAATGCACTGGTCCGATACAATATGCTCTGATATCATGTCGAAATTTTAAACCTTTGATAGAAGCAGTGATTGGTAGGTTAATGCTACGTACACTATCCATGAGATTAGGGGTAGGAATGGCAACGGAGCAGGGCGGGGATGGGGACCCGTCCCTGTTAACGGGGATAAAGTTATCCCCATCCTCGTCCCCATGGGGATCCCCCATTCCCTATGATTTTTTATAATGTTATCCATTTTGTTTTTGTTTTTATTTTATCTAAAAAAATAAAAATAAAATAATTAAAATTTACAATCCCATTAGAAATTATTCAAATACATTCAACCATATTTTTAAAAATATTAATATATAGATGTATGTATGTATATATATATATATATATATATATATATATATGTTAATCGGGATCCCACGGGGCAGGGATCGGGGTCCCCGTGGGTCGGGGAGTGCTCTCCCCATCCCTACTAACGGAGATGAAAATTTCCCAATCCCTGTCCCTACGGGGGAAAATCATTAGGAAAATGGGGAAAATTTCCATCACTCATTTCAACCCAGCCCAAAAATTCTAGACATGGACCTAGGTTTTATGTTCAGGCCTGGGTCAGGGCTTGGGACTTCATTAGGCCAGCAATTTTCAAGGCCGGGCATGGGCCTAATACTTTAAGCCTAGCCCGAGCCCAGCCGGCTTGTATATATTTAAATATATGTATTTTGTAAACAAAGTACGTATATATGTTATTTATGTTATATTAAATATTTTATATAAATATTATAATATGACTAAACCTATTAATGGGTTGGGTAGCTAGACGGGCCGGCTTGGCCCGCACCTACCCGATCTAAGTCGGGCTTGGACAAGATTTTAGGCCCACATGCTAGGGCTTTCTCAAAAAAGCCTGGCCCGAGCCCAAGCCTGACTTGATAATGTATTATATTAATAAAAATATATTTTATATAATAAAAACACACACACACACATATATATATATATATATATATATATATATATATATATATATAGTATTTTTATTTATTTTTCTTCTCTTTTTTCAAGGTAATAATGGCACTTTTCATTTTTTTTAGATTTTGAAGTCTTTTAGTATAAATAAAATAACTTTTAGTTGAATTGAAAAAGAAAACAATATTTTTTTTCCATATTTGGCCCATGAACAGATCTAAATATGATATTTATATATGTAAATTTCTATATATATTTATATGCCATTCAATGTAAAACATTATATAAGTCCAATAATTTATAAATAAAATACATAAACCCTGCATTAAGTCCGGCCCGAGCCTGAGGTATAAATGTAAAGCCTGGCCCGGGCCCAACCTGGCCTATGATCACCTTTACATGACATGCTACAACCACACATGTGGAACATGCCCAATCAATAACAGCGTATAAATAGGAAGCATATTCTCGATGTGTGACTTCAGTGTTGTGGTTAAGAATTTGGATTCAGTCCTCACATGTGCTCACACCGTACTCACAGACTTTTGTTATGTATTGAGAATATCCCTCATAAATGAAAAAATATAAGTAAAGAGATATTCCAAATGTAAGGCTGTAAACGTTGTGAAAACAGTGTAAGAACAAATATTATGATGACTGAATCCGATTTCTGTATTAAAAGATCTACTGTTCTGCATGGTCAACAACATAAATTAATCACGATTCACGAATGAACAAACAAAACAATATTCCATACACATACACGTGGGTGGGCAAACCCAACCACATAAATTAATCGAGTCTTTTCTTTGCCCAAAAGACAAGAAAATGATGCAATTTAAACGGTTATTTGACTCTTTTTCTTTTCCTTTTCCTTTTCCTATGTATTGGGACAACTTTAATGATTTTGGTGTTTGTAAATTGCAATGTTTCGTAACTAGCTCATTTAAAATCTTTGGTGGCAGTGGCAGAGCGCAATTTTTATTTAGGGCCTGTTTGGGAGGCTGAGCTGAATATCGAGTTAATATGTTGGTTCAGCTGCTCTCAAGTACTCCAGATATGTCACTAAAAGAGGGAGAAGAAAACACATGACATGTCACCTTAGTTCCGCATTTGTCCTTTTAGCTAAAAGATTTGATTGCAAATATTCTTTTAGCACTCACCACCCATGGTATCATGTCAAGAAGCTCTCTAACGGCCCTGGTTGTTTTTTCCAAACAACCAAGCTTCTTGTTTGGCAATGATGGTTCATCTAGTCTGAAAGTGTAGGCAACCCAACAGTTCTGCTAGTTCATCATTTCTTGGAGAAGTTTTAATTCAAAATTGTTTAGTCATTTTTGTAAAATAAGCTCTTTTAAGTAGTTGTGCAATCTAGTCAAATCAAGTTGAGTTTCGACATATCTTAACTCGATTCAACTAAATTATTCATATGGCTGTGTTTGAGACTTTTGAGTGCAGTGGAAAAATCCATTATGTGAAAGTCAATCAATACAAAAATTCATCATGTAAAGATTCATAATTTAAAACTATTTGGACCATTGGGATTTTTTTTAAGTGAGAATAGATGTAAAGGTACATCGATTAACAATGTAAAAATCAGCCAAAAAGAGGGTTACATCGATTTTCGGTGTAACTTTTACATGGGAAACAAACTGCTACAAAAAGGACAGGTGTAGAGTTTTATACAAGAAATAAATAGGTGTAAATGCGAACTGATGGCATTGATTCACATTTACACCTCATTCAAATGCAGCCTATATTTCAATTTGAGTTCCAGTTCAATTCAAACTCTATTTTTCAATTCAATCAGGTTCAAAATCTCAAAACCAATATATTTTTATATTTTATAAATATAAATATAATATTAAATGAGCTAAATTTGCAAGCTTTTAAGCCAAATATTTTATTTAATCAATTTCAAATTCAAATAACAAATCTAAATTGCTCTAAAATTCGAACTCGAGCCAAAATTATTCGATTAAAGTTCGCTTTAATTGCATCCCATTTTTAAGTGGATATTTAAAAATTTTGCATTATAGATTATGGGATGAAAATCGGGTACCTGATCGGGCCTATCTTCCGGACCGGGCCATCTCATATTTGAACAAAACTCAATATAGGGCTGTTTGCAACCGTGGAATTGATGAACAAATGATGATCAATTCAGAAGATTTTAACTTTCAATAGTAAGCCACATCATCCTTCCAAATAGCAGAAATAAAGCCAAACGGTGCCCACTTCCCCCACAAAACCTACTATATTTTCACCCTACGGAGGAATCTTGTGGCCAAATCCAGACCATTCATCATAAGGGGCCTCCGAATTAGTGGCCAAACTATAAATGATCAACCCTAGATTCATTCTCACCAGCAAAAGCCTCTGTCTTTCCTCTGTCTCAACCCCCTAATCCATTGCATCATCGAAGTGGGTGCCGACAAGGCGACAATCACTAGACTAAAATTGGAATGCAAAAGTTAATGACTCCTAAGGGTTTTATTGCAATGTATGAAGTGCACTTGCAGTGCATCATCATTGGATCATATCAAGTGGCCATGATTTACTTAATTATCATCTAGAAGTAGATCAGACGGTTGAGTGCTCTTGCACAAGTAATTTTATTTGTGCAAGCGCGCTTAGCGATACTAATTAGTAATTACCAAACTTGATTAATTAATTCGTTGGTACAGAGAATTTTCGCGTCGTTTCAGGTGCACGTCTGTGCCCGTGCCACGAGGCCAGATAGATCCTCCCTGGCGCACGAGCTCTCCTATTTGTTGCGTTCGGCAAACGTGTGGGCCCTCTAACTGCCTAACCACACACACTCTCTCTCGTCTGAAGGTTGTCAGGTTGTGGCATGGACCATAGAACTAGAGTAGCTATTAAAGCCCCTAGCCCTTCATCTTACGACGAGAACCGAGGCAACAGATCCAACGGTTCAGCTTCAATTTGCCATCTTCTTGAAACAAAGATCTTTACAACCGAGAAGTGGCGGTGTTGGGACAAGTCATGTGATACACTAAATACTCGTTCTCTACGAGTCAAAAAACACACTCAAGTTCAGTCAAATAAAGGCTTCCAAATAGCTATCATTAGAACAAGACGCGGTTCGGAGCAATGACAGCCTGTTTTGAACCGTCCGATATGACTACTTAACCTGATTTTGGCGGGTACCATTTTGATGGGCAGATTTTGGAGGTTTGTACTCTGTAGTGATAGTCCATGCACGCGAATTTCGGTGCATACACCTACACGTGATCATCAAGGTTACGTGAAGAGAGATACCTTTTATTCGCCTGAAGCTCCATTAAGACAAAGATATCCCTATATATACTTAAAATGACAGAACGACCAAACAAAAAACCTTGTTGGTGTCAGGGGTATGCTGGTCTATTTGGAAATGTTTTGCCTCTTTCGGTGTAGCATTGTCAAGTAGTAGGAAAGACAGGCGGAACCTGCTAGATAGAGGAGCCAATAAAGTATAGCCACGTGGCGACTAGGAGGATTCCCCGGAAGGTCAATAGAAAAGGGAAGTGGGGACCACCGAGTCGCGCGGCTTTTCAAAGGAGCGAATGCGAGACTCTCACTTCGACCGTTCGACGCTCGACAGACTGCGAAGGACGTACCTAAGAGGAGAAAAACACTCTCTTCTCTAGTCTTATTTTTTCTCTGGTGAAATTTTCCGGCCTTGCCACTGCTACCGCCGGCGAGTTTGAGAGTTTCGTAAGGCTTTCTGGCGGGAGAAGCTGTACGCACGAATCTCTTCTTTGGCTTCTTCGTCTCAGGGTACTGTTTTTGGTTTTTCTCTTGTCCTCTGTTCTTGTCATGAGCCTCCAGTGAGAAATACAGAGATTTTGCTTCTCCTTTCTTAGCGATAGACACGGAGAGTCTTGGCATCCGAGGCTCCGGTAGGGTTTCGATTCTTCTTCTATCATATATATTTATTTCTGTAATGTGTTTGTGTTTTGTGGTTTTGTTGGTTTTGTTTTCTCGACTAATGGATCTGGAATCGAGCTACTAAGTGCATGGGTGTTTCTAATGGCGTTTCTTTCGTCGAAATATATTGCATTATGGTTTTGTCGATGTAGAACGTAGGTTCTCCGTTAGTTTCTTTTTGTTTCTTGAGATTTATAGAACTGTCCATCTGTCTTCTTATTTATTTGTTCCGTTCTCGGATTTGTGGGTCTTATAAGACCATTCTCGGATTTGTTCCGGGCACTTTACTGCAGACTGATTGATTAGTTTAAGAAAACAAATCCTTGATGTTCTGTTCCTGTTTATGGAGCTTTCGTCCTGTTTTTCATAGACGAACAGCCTTTTCAAGTTCCTTCTTATGTGCATGAAGCACTTGAGTGAGCGATTTATCATCGTTTCTTTGTTCTCTCTCTCTCTCTCTCCATATTTACTAACTTCATCAGTTTTTTATGTTCTTCTTTAAAGTTCGTTGTATACATGCTGTGAGCCTTTCTGAAGGTTCTTTTGATTGTTCAAGGAGCTTGAAAGGCTACTGACTTCTTCTTTGAGGGTGCTTTTTTTAATCCTTTTTTAGACGTCAAGAGAGTTCTCTCCCTAATTTCTCCTTTTTTTTTCTAGTTCGTTTTTTATTGATACAGATTTTATACTCATGATTCTTAAGGACTATGAGTCTATGACTTCTTCTAGTTTTCAACGATTCAGGAGACACCTCTGTGGATTTTTTATTCTATCTGTTCTCTAAGGCGCCTTATCTGATATTCTTATTTTTTTCTTCAGCGATGGATAACATCAAATTTCCATTCAGAGGGATTATTAAAGATGTAAAAGGAAGGACACCATGCTATAAGCAAGATTGGATTAGTGGACTTCGTTCAGGCGTCAGGTAGTTTTTTGTTTGATTGAAACCGAGTAGTAATGTAATTCTATCACAGGCAGAGGGGCTTTACAACTTAAATTCAAAATGTTGTTCTTTTCTGTCAGGATATTGGCTCCAATTGCCTATATTTTCTTCGCTTCGGCTCTTCCAGTTATTGCCTTTGGGGAGCAATTGAGTAGAGAAACAGGTTGGCTTCTGTTTATATTTCCTTTTCTTCATAGAATGTCATCATAATTATCATCTAAGACTTGTCCCATCTATCTGGGATCGTTTACATGAATCCTGTTTAACCGTTCCGTTCTATTCACGGCCATATCCTTTGTTTTTCTTCTTCTTCATGGAATGTGTGATCTGAATAAACTATTTCAAGTTTAGCTCTGAACTAACAAGTCATTGCTGTTTTTTTTTTTTTTTTGAGTTTTTAAATTGCATTTGATTGTATGTTTTTTGTCTTTAGATGGAAGCTTGACCACGGTAGAAACTTTAGCTTCTACTGCTATTTGTGGTATCATACACTCAATATTTGGTGGACAGCCCTTATTGATACTTGGAGTTGCAGAGCCCACTGTTATAATGTACACTTATTTGTACAATTTTACCAAAGGAAGGGAAGATTTGGGAAAAGAACTGTACTTGGCTTGGGCAGGATGGTAACATGAAGCAACTTCTTCATAATTCCACATTTGAGATTCCTTGATTTTTATCTAACATAATAAATTTACTAACATAATCTCTCTTTGCAGGGTTTGCATCTGGACAGCACTTATGTTGTTTCTTCTAGCCATATTCAATGCTTGCACTGTTATCACTAGATTTACGAGGATTGCAGGGGAGCTTTTTGGCATGTTAATTGCTGTTCTTTTCATCCAAGAGGCTATCAAGGTGTCTGTTCAATCTATAACAAAAGAAACTAAGAGTTTAGCACATCTGCAGAATAAAAATTGATGCTGACAGCCTGACACTCTATAATGCTTGATTCACAGGGAGTGGTGAGTGAATTCAAGATACCCAAAGCTGAAGACCCAAAGGAAGAAAAGTACCAGTTCCAGTGGCTTTATGCAAATGGATTACTGGGGCTCATATTCTCCTTTGGTTTACTCTATACAGCTTTAAAAAGCAGGAGGGCAAGGTCATGGCGATATGGCACAGGTTTGTGAAGTGATTTGTGAGAGACTTTTAATAGCAAAAGGAAAGATGATATTCTCTTTTTTCTACTCAAAGTGACATGCATGCCAACCTGAATTTCTCCCACTGAATTTAGGGTGGCTTAGAAGTTTCATTGCGGACTATGGTGTTCCTTTGATGGTATTGGTTTGGACGGCATTATCATTCAGTGTACCAAGCAAAGTTCCTTCTGGAGTTCCTAGGAGGCTTTTTAGTCCTCTTCCTTGGGATTCAGACTCATTATACCATTGGACAGTAATCAAGGTAAAAACATTCTGGCAAAATAATATTTCTTTCTGTTTATTTCTCAGTGGTCCTTTGCTTGTTTCAATTCCATATAAGAAATTAGAACCTAATCACAATACTGCATCTATATTAAGCAGTCTTTTCTGAAGGCATGTGCTCCTTTTCTTTGAACCTATATTTTAGAGAATTGTAACTTTGCAATATGTTATAATGACATAATTGAGAGGGATATATTCTCAATTTATGAATGACAAGATAGAGTTCCACTATGTATGGCTTAAATGAAATTTCACATTTTGTTTAGGTGCCTTTGTAGGAAAAAAGGTGGAAAACCACAGTGCATATCTAGTTATTATCATTGCTCATAAAAATGGTCAGACTAAATGACCAGCTTATTTACCTAAATTTCAGGATATGTGGAGGGTCCCTGTGGTATACATATTTGCTGCGTTTATTCCAGCTGTGATGGTAGCAGGTCTTTATTTTTTTGACCATAGCGTTGCTTCCCAGATGGCACAGCAAAAGGATTTCAATCTCAAGAACCCATCTGCTTACCATTATGACATCTTTTTGCTGGGGGTCATGGTATTATTTCTTTCTAATTATGTTTGTTTATATGTATTTCCTCTAGGTCCTATTTTTCTTCATAGCTTATGTGCTGCTTTAAAATTACGGTTTCAGGTTTTATTGTGTGGATTGATTGGATTACCTCCTTCAAATGGGGTCCTCCCACAATCCCCTATGCACACCAAGAGCCTTGCTGTTCTTAAGAGGCAGGTCTGTTGAAGGAACTGAAAACAAAATTTCTGCTGTATATTCATACAAGTACAGTTGCTTTAAATACTTACAATCTGAACTGCAAGCTGCAGTTGCTTCGAAAGAAGATGGTAGAGAGTGCTAAGGAATGCATCAAGCAACAAGCTAGCAACTCAGAAATCTATGGCAAGATGCAAGCAGTGTTTATAGAAATGGATGCAGCTCCAAAAGTAAGTATTCTAGGTTCTCTATTCATACACAAATTGCTTACTCTGGCACTGTCATCTCTCCTAGTCCTTGGCTTGCACTAGACAACAGAACAAGGAAACATATAGTATGCTCTCCTGTTCCCGGACCTTGCAAGATAAATGCAAGGGGAGGGGGAGACATTAAAAAGGGCCATTACCCAACTATGGTACCAGCTATCCAGCTGCTTTCAGACTACATTCTATGCTTGCCAACCAGGTTTTACCACTGCACCAAGCAATGCCACCAAGAAAAAGACCTTAAAAAATGTTTATTAAGATTTTGTTCACCCTACTATTCCGACATAAAGGTATGCACAATTGTTTCCTTTCCCCTTTTAATTCTTCTTTAATTGTAAGAATGTGCTTTGCCATGTAGACTGTGGTTACAAAAGAGCTCAAGGGATTGAAGGAGGCAGTGATGAGTGGTGAAAATGAGGGTGGAGACATGAAAAGAAAATTTGATCCTGAGAAGCACATTGATGAATATTTGCCTGTCCGTGTTAATGAGCAGAGAGTGAGCAACCTTTTACAGTCTGCTCTCGTGGGTGCATCTATATTTGCAATGTCCATAATCAGGACAATACCTACCTCAGTTCTCTGGGGATACTTTGCTTACATGGCCATTGACAGCCTCCCCGGGAACCAATTCTGGGAAAGGATTCTTCTTCTTTTTGTTACACCTGGCCGGCGGTTTAAGTAAGTTATCTTTCTTACAAGCAGATAAGTTCAGTTATCTAGCAAGTGCTGGTACATGGGTTATTTTTAACAGAAAATACTAGCTTCCTAATTAGGATAATCTAGTATATATAATTCATAACTTTCCACAACTCTTTTAATGATTTCTTCTTTTTTGTGCAGGGTTCTGGAGGGTGATCACGCTTCTTTTGTGGAGTTAGTTCCCTTCAAATACATTGCTACGTTTACACTCTTCCAGTTTGTATATCTTCTGATCTGTTTTGGAGTGACATGGATACCTATAGCTGGAATACTGTTTCCCTTACCTTTCTTCCTTCTCATAAGCATAAGACAGCACGTCCTCCCCAAGTTGTTTCAGCCAAGACACTTGTGGGAATTGGATGCTGCTGAGTATGAGGAAATTGCTGGTGCTCCTTGCCGCAGTCGCAGCCTCTCATTTAAGGTGAGTTCAATCATCACGTCTATGGATGAGCCTATAAAGGACATAAACTGATAATGTTATCCCCATACCCTTGCCACACCACCCAAAAAAATGAAGTGTTTTCTTTGTAGAGTGACAAGACTATTGCGTTTAAATATCTAAATTGACCTGTGAAACATGTGAATAGGAAATGAAAACTGATCCTACGTGTGAGGAGAGTGGAGTAGAAATGTGCGATGCAGAGATTCTGGATGAGCTCACCACCAGCAGAGGGGAGCTGAAGCTTAGAACTGTGAGCTTCAGCGAGGAGAGAAGCTTCCAGGCAAGAGAATTCTCTCTTAGCTTCTGATCTTAATGTACTAGATGGAGGTCTCACCATTTGTTCACATGTTATCTCTTCGTGCTTGTGGGCATGGTGTATGTTACGACGATATTATGCATGACATTATGTGGATTCAGGCAATTCGTAAATTAATAGATGGGTATTTTTTGTGTTATGGCAGGTTCACCCTGAGGATCAAGCCACTCAAAACAGGCGAGAAATGAGCTGATGGCACAAGAAAATTGGGGATGCTGATGAAACGATGATGTTTCTCAGTAAGGTTGAATTATTGGAAAAGTACAACCTTCTGTTGGGCAATTCGCTATAAAACCTATAAATGATGAAAACTGAGGGCGGGAGCAAAAGAGCATCAGAATTGTTTTGGGGTAGCCCAAGGGTTCTTTAATTATAGATCTTTTGGTTAAATAGAGGAGAAATAAAGTTGGGCTCTCTTTGTTTATACTTTATAGTGAAATTTCATTTGCAATGGTACAAATGTATGGGAATGCAAATTAGAAAATGTAAATACTGGTTTACTTTTGCGTTGGGTTGTACTTTGCTTCAGGTCTTATTTTACTTCATCTGCAATGCAAACAAACAAAAGAAAGCAAATGCTTAGATATCAGAATTTGCGGTGGGTATTTGCATTCCCATGCTTTTGCACCAGTGCAAATAAAATTGATTTGGAAACAAACCAGGGGGGAAAGCAAGAAAGAACAAAAGGACAGACAAAATGTACATGGGCGGGTCAAGGGGCTTGGATGCATATGTACTTATTGAATACAAGTATGGATTAATGGGTCTTTTATTATCTTTTGTTATATTAATTATTAGTCATTATTTAATATAAGAATGTGAGAGTTCTCTCTTGCATACCTTCTCTTAGGTTGCGTTTGGAAACGATGCAAATGGAGTGTAAATCTCAGTTCGGGTAAATTTGCACTTTGGTTCACTTTTGCCTGTGTTTGGCAACCTTACATTTATGTATTGGCAAGTGATAGAAAACACATTTTTCAATGCATATTTATATTGATAATAAGATTTTAAAATACATTTATGTGCATTCAAGTGGGATTTTGATAAAAAAGGCATATGCTATATAGTTTATTGGAATTGTGTTTTCATCAATTACAGTTACAAGTCTATTTGGTAATAAGGTAAATTTGTCAATACAAAACTAATCCAACTTTGCAATTTATATGAACCATTTTACACTCTATATGTTTGCATTGCAGCCTTGGCCTTGACTTTATTCATTTGGATGGTGTTAGGAAATTTAACAGAAATGTTCACCCTGAATAGCTAAAATTTTGCCCCTTTTTATGGAGAAACTCTTCCCATTTAATTGAAATGTAGTGCTGCTTAAATATTTTCAAATTTCAACTGCTTATCAAGTAGTGTCTTTTCTGTTCAAATTTGATCTGATTAAGGTGATCTGAATATGGATCCACCGTAATCCGGTTAGCAATAAGTATATATTTTATATCTACGTAAGATTATATGCTTCTGTTGGTTGGAATGTTGTATTTTTCGTGCAGACTTCAAGTCTAAATTCTCAAGATCTGAATCCCATAGATAAAATCCATTATGATTTGGACTACTAATGAACTTTGTGAAACGGCTATTTTTTACCCTAAAATTTAAAGAAAATGTCATTTTTGCCCTCAAATTATGGTTAGAAGGCCATTTTAAGGCAAAAATAGATGTTGGGATACATTGTTCCGTTAGACAAATAATAAAATAATAAAGATTGCTGGTCTATAGTCTATACTCTATACTGCTTAAGTCAAAAAGTCTGAAAAATTACATGTGCGTCTTACTTAAAATTTCCACCTATTAATTATTTTATTTAATAATTGATTAACAATAAATTATCAATAAAACAAAAAATAATAATTTGGCTCTTAATTTAATTTCAAGGGAAAAATAAAATATAATACCTGCCCCCCCTCCCCCCCTCTCTCTTCTTCTTCTTCGCCTATTCTCTCTTTAGTCGTAACCACTGACCGAACCAATGGTCGCCCCAACTCTTCCATGATTCTGTATGATAGATTACTTATTTGCAGAAGAACCCAGTTTGAATCTTGATAAAATAAATAATTAAGTATTTAACCCCTTTATCCCCTTGACTAATTCAGTTATTCTGCCATGGACATCTTTGTCTAGGATCCAAGTAGGTTTCACAAGAACTGAAGTCGCTGCATAAGTTGACAAAACTACCATCCTCCATTTGGTTCGATAGGAGTTGGATTGCCGTTGAGAGAAGCATTTCAAATTTTCAATGGCCTAGCAGCTTCCACTAATGAGTTGATAATCGTTAAATGACATTTACAAGTAAAAATAGTTTGCTGGCTAAGTGCCTATTAGAATCAAAACAATGATCAGAGAGATCTGCTCCTGGAACTCAAAGTGAGCCCCTACATGTAAAAGATAGTATTAAGCAGAGTAAAGGCATAGCTAGGTTACCTTAAACAGAAGCATTGTTAAACCTTAAACAGAAGCATTGTTAACAAGAGGGGTGGTTAGGACTAAAGAGAGGGTAGGGGGAATAAGAAGAAGAAGAAAGAAGAGAGAGAGAAAGAGAAATTGTTTTTTATTAATAATTAATTATTAAATAAAAAATAATTATTTTTGTTTTCATTCTTGCTCACATGTGAACAGGTGAGAATTTTAAGTAATGCCACATCAATTAACCTTATTATTTTATTATTTGTCTAATGGAATCGTTAATTACATCTCTAACATTATCTATTTTGCCTTAAAATGGTTTTTTCACCATGGTTTAAGGGCAAAAAATGTTTTTTCTTAAACTTTAGGATCAAAAGTGACCTTTTTGCAAAGTTCAAGGGTCATCAAAGCCAAAAATCTAAATTTATATTTGTACTAGCAACTAAGCCCATGCATTGGCTTAATATATGTTAGGTTTTGGCTGGTAAATTTTGGTTTTTGGCCTTAATTTGAGTTAAGCTAAGATTTATATTTAAAGTTGGGCAGAAGTTAGGTTTCAATTGACAAATTTAGATTTTTGGCATCAATTTTAGTTTAGGATAAGGTCTTTATTTAGAGTTGTTCATATATTGGCCTTTAACTTAATCCAATCCATCTAATTTATTAAGATCAAAAGGTGTGTGTGCGTGTGTGTGTGTGAGAGAGAGAGAGAGAGTTTTAAGAATGATCTTATTGGAGAGAGTAATGATCTAATTATCAGAGACAATTGAGACGAAAGGTCTTTATTTTGAAATTTTATATTTTTAATCATTTAATTTAAAAATAAAGTCACGTGTGTGAAATGAGAGGAGGTGTGAGCTATTGTTTAAAAATGTATTTTTTAAAGGAAAAACAAAGTAATAGTAATTCACCAAAGTTTTTATATAATTCTAGTTCTTTACATATAAAATAGTAGAAAAAAAATTTCTTTTCTTTTCTAGTTATAGAGCTTCAAATTATTTCCTTTTTATATAGCTAATATATTATATGAAGTACATAGATGGTGGCTCATTTACTTATTTGGCTAGTTGTAGCATAGACTTGATCTCAAATCCCGCTACCACCAGGATTGGGGGATTAAGATTTGGCGGGGGCGGGGGCGGGGGGGGGGGGGGGATGTGCTAATCCCCGTTTTATATCCCTATAAAGCCAATCTGTTCCATTCCATGATCACTAGCAATGACAAGATGGTCACCATCTCTGATCAGCCGTATATCATCAATTTCAGCCCCATCTTTGCTTAGGACTTTGGTTGGAGAGAGCCCAAATTTTTTAGCACATATTGCTAGTAATTCTTCAAGAGACTGTGGGAGGAGAACAAGCTTCCCAGTAACTAAGACCCTCTCTGGGCAACTAATTGTCACTCTGGCAGGGTAACTAGTGTAACTCTTGGTGGCACTAGCACGGCTAACAGATGGAACTAGATCATTCTGACCTGTCTGGGCAGCTGAAATGATTCCAAATAGTGAGTTGTTGAAGTTGTCAGTCCTACGCCTTTGACTGCTATCCCTCCAGAGCCCCTCTGTAGGAATGGCCATTCCTCCTGGATGTGTAGTGTTGAGTACTGGCTCACTTGTAAACCTCCCAAGGTAGTGCACACCCTGCTGCTCAGAAACAGCAATGGTGGACTGGTGCTTATTTTCTTTCCTGGATTCAAAAAGATCTTTTATTTATTCATGTCCCTGCTGATCTGCTAGATCCCTTGGGCTCCAACCTTGAACATCAGGCTTGTCGATCTCAGCTCCATGGTCCAAGAGGAACTTAACTACTTCAATGTTCCCCTCGCAAACTGCAACATGAAGTGCAGTGGTTCCATTGCTCCTGGGAATTGTGACATCCCCTCCATGGTACACAATATCTGTGAGCAAGTCCAAGTTATTTTGCTCAACAGCAGTGCATGCAAATTGGCCCACATCACCTGACATGAGGTTGGCACCATTGTCTACGAGAAGTTTGATAACGGATTCATGCCTCCCCAATATTGCCTCCCATAAGGGCACATTTCCTTCAGAATCTATATAAATAGAAATAAATTATTGAAGCCCTCTAACAAACCAACTATCATTAATACATAAGTCAAGCTGTGAATATGCAAATTATAATCTCTCAAATCCAAGACTACCAAAAGAATACAAAACCACAAGAAAAAAAATGCTGAAATTACAAAGGGTATTACTGTCACTTGGAGGACATAAATTTGGCCTCTTAAAACTGTACTGAGCACAGATGCTGAAATTACAAAGAGCGTTGACACCATATAATAACAGATTCAAGGGTAATCATTGCCTATGGTTTACTGTGATGTAGAATAATATACAGGAACATAGGCCTTGTTTGGTATTAATGCAGTTTTCTTAGGCAACAACACCTTCGAATTTGATAAAATACTCTGGATTTTGTGCACATTTTTAATGTTATTTGCAAGGATTAAAGTATCAGGTATTGGGAAAAGCTCAGATACGGATGTACTTTTGAAACACATGGATACAAACGAACGATATGAAACACTTGGATATGCTAGGAAAATGCATACAAATCACATAAATACAATAAGAACACTAAATCTAAAGCTGAATTATCTATGAATAAGGTATAAATGCATGAGAAATGCACACTTTAATAGGTTATATGAATAGAAACATTACAATCAACAATATAGGGACTTGACTCTATAGCATGTACGCATCATACAATAATTTTCACTCTATTTCATTTTTTACTAAAACTTTAGGAAATTTTATTTATTTAGTATTTTTATATAAATAATTTCATTTTTTCAAAAAATAAATATGTTTTCATTTTTAACATACAATTTTTTTTTTATATATAATTGCAAAAACACATAGTAGATAATTTTTTTTTATAATTTTCAGTTTTTATTAAATTGTTGGAGAAAATTAAATCTTAAATTATTTATTTCAGTTTTTATAATTATAGTTTTCAATTTTTATTAAAGTTCAAAAACAACCCAAAAGCAATCAATACACAATTTCATCAAAATAGGCACCGATACACTTTTGTGTCGATGCGTATTAGATCATATCCACTAATACAGTGTGATACAATCCGATACAGAAGCATATCGTGCTGATATGCACAACTCATGGATATGTACCCAATTATGGCATATCCCATACCTTGGTTATTTGGTGCCAATTATATAGGCAAAAAAGGACAAAACGTTTTCTTCATTACAGTAAACATCATTTTGACATTTCATTAGGAAGTTGCTTGCACAGAACCCAAGGTATGAGTGTTACTTGAAACTGTTAGGAAACGCTTGAAAAACACTCAACCAAATAAGAAAGAGTAAAAGAGAGGAGAAAACACCTACATGGCATTGACTTGGAGGAAATGCCTTGGGAGAAATGGCATTGATACTAAACACATGCATAGGGAGCAAGTTATGACTTATGAGAAAGAAAATGGGTAATATTAAGTTCCATATAGTTGGCTTTATAGTTGACCAACAGAAACAGTTGCAAGAGCACAAGAAAGGGACTGTGCTGCAGAGGGCAAGAAAAGAAGACATATCATCAATCAATTGTTATACAATGATACTAAATGTACATTATCAAAAAATTGTTTGCCATGTTTAAGGTAGACAAACACAAAGGAGTCTCTGTTTTAAAGGCCATTTGACATATGCCTGACATAGTATTTTTTCATGTCATTACTAGCGAAAAGGCAAAATGATTTGGCTTGACTTAGGGCCTGTTCATTTGCTCTGAAATCTTAAGGTAGACAAACACAAAGGAGTCTCTGTTTTAAAGGCCATTTGACATATGCCTGACAGTATTTTTTCAGGTCATTACTAGCGAAAAGGCAAAATGATTTGACTTGACTTAGGGCCTGTTCATTTGCTCTGAAATCTGACATTTGAAAGTGCAATAATTACATTAAGAGGTATATTGGTATTGGTGAACTTTTCTTTCCTCTAAAATCTGAATGCAGAGAATGTTGTTCTAAATTCTAAATTTTGAAAATTATCAAATATCCATTTTGACCCCATATATGATAATCTTTGTTTTTCTTTTTTGGATATATCATTGGAAAACAAAAATTGTATGATTGCACTTTAAGAGATAAGAGATAAGAGAAAACGAACAATCATTTTTCTCTTAAAGTTAAAAGATTCCTCTTAAGAAATAAGAGTTAAGAGGAAACGAAATGCCTTTACTAGCGAAAAGTCCATATGAAAATAATAAAAAGGACTTGGGTGTGGATAAAAAATATGAGGTTATGGAATTTTGTTGTGGATAAAGATTATGAGGTCATCTATTGAAGCTCCCAATAAGCACTGCAGTTCATAGTCTAATGTTTGAAGTTGGAAAAATAAATCCAAGGGCATGTACTGAATCCCTTAAAATGGGAAAGAATAGAAAAACCGTAACTATATTTAAACATATCTGTTTCTGAAAGTGAAAAAGCATAAAACAAGGAGGCCAAAAAGCAATTTGAAGAAATAGAGAAACGCAGTTATAAGTGGAAATGCTAAACTATTGGAATTTGATACAAGAAGCATTCCATTACACTATCTACAAGGAACTCAGATATATTTTTAATTCATCAAAATCCACTGGTGAATTTTGATAAAGACCACCTGGTTCGTTCCAAACCATCTTTTTTCTCTTATCCAAAAAGATTGATGACATATGACCAGCCAATAAGCATGGCTTACACTTCAGAAGAAAATTACACATGTAGCAATAAATAATAATGGACCTTTATCCTTAGATTGTATGAATTCATCAATTTTGAATAATTTATATTTTATAGATAACTGTTTGCGTATATAAAAGTTAATAAAATGAAATATATACATATATATATGGGTCTGCTTTCAATGAATGGGTAGATGGTGATTACTCTTTACCAAAATTTTCTTTGTGCATCTTTTTCTCATGTACTTGTCACATTGAGGATGGATGAATCTGTATTTGTACTTAGAGATTGTGATGGATGACCTAACCTTTGGGGCTAGCAGCCATAGTTCCATGCATCCATCTAGGAATAAAGGTCGGACAGATTGATCAGCTAGTCATAGTCTTTAATAAATTTTGTTTGGATTGTTGGACAAGCAAGCAGATTCTCTGTAAAGCAAGCTGTGTGGGGTGGACATAAATGCAAAACTCTTTACCAAAATATAAAAGTGGTTAAAGTTTTTTGCACAAAGTCATGGAATGGGTGAGGGTGGATGGGTCAAAAAATGTTTTAACATATCTATAATTTATGGGCTGTTTCTGAACGTTTATAAGTGGACAGTTTCTAAAATTTGAAGTGAGAGTAAATGGCATATATGTTCTCTCTATGTTCATTGTATTTTTTTGATAAAGATGACAGAAAACATCCAATAAAAATCACAAAAGTAAATGGGCATTTGCTCTTTTATAAGTAGTATATATTTGTGTCCATATGGTGGATCCTAGTTTTATGGTGAGATATATGGACTAATCATGTTAGAATCGCGTTGGGGCAGATTTTGTTGTGAGAATATCCCATAACCATTCTTAGTCCTGGGATAAAGACAAAAAAGGATGGTTTGGAAAGTCTAGATTCCGCCCCAATTCAACAATTGAATTTGTTAATGTTGATTTCATCAAACCTACCTATATGCGAAAGGTTCAAAATATGGCAACTTATTGGTGCTATCATATATATCGATTTTCATTGTCTTTGATACATGAAATAATAATATTTAGAGATTTTTAATTGATTTAAATCAAGGTTTTTAAAACCTGACTAGATAGGGAACCGTTTTAGAGTTTGGTTCTTGGGTTGAATGGTCCGACCATTCAGTCTAAACGGACAGCCCGTTCTGACAAAAAAAATTAAAAAACCTTAAAAAATTAAAAACACAAAACAGCCAAAAACTATTGTTTGGATCGATGATTTGCCGGTTCAACCACACGGGTTAACGGTTTGTTAACCAAATCAACAGCTTTTGGCCAAAAAGTGGCTTCGGGGTAAAATGGTGAGCGGTTCCTGATTTTTCTGGCCTGACCATCCAGTTCAGTCACAAATGTTCAATATTTAAAAATTGAGTATCAGGTGTATCAATACTTTGAAGCAAAGGCATATAAAATAATTTTAATTTTTTATTTTAAAACATTGGTTTTTCAAAAAACCCTTAAAATGACATATCAATGGCCACCGGTCCGTTACAATATGCTCTGATATCATGTCGAAATTTTAAACCTTTGATAGAAGCAGTGATTGGTGGGTTGATGCTACCTACACTCTATCCATGAGATTAGGGGTAGGAATGGCAATGGGGCAAGGGAGGCCTCTCCCCATCCCCATCCCTACTAACGGGGATAAAGTTATCCCCATCCCCATCCCCATCCCCATGGTTATCCCCATTCCCTATGATTTTTTATAATGTTAACCATTTTGTTTTTGTTTTTTATTTTATCTAAAAAAATAAAAATAAAATAATTAAAATTTACAATCCCATTAGAAATGATTCAAATATATTCAACCATATTTTTAAAAATATTAATATATAGATGTATGTGTATATATATACATATATAATGTATACATACATATACATATATTAGTGAAGATCCCACGGGGTAAGAATCGGGGTCCCTATGGGTCGGGGAGTGCTCTCCTCATCTCCGCTAACGGAGATGAAAATTTCCCAATCTCCGTTCCCGCGGGAAAAAATCATTAGGGAAATGAGCCCAACCCAAAAATTCTAAACGTGGACCTAGGTTTTATGTTCAGGGCTGGGTCAGGGTTTGGGACCTCATTAGGCCTGAAATTTTCAGGGCCGGGCATGGGCCTAATACTTTAAGCCTGGCCCGAGCCCAACCGGCTTGTATATATTTAAATATATGTATTTTGTAAACAAAGTATATATATATGTTATTTATGTTATATTATATATTTTTTATAAATATTATAATATGACTAGACCTATTAAAGAGTTATTGGGTAGCCCGACGGGCCGGGCTGGCCCGCACCTGGAGCCAATAAAATATAGCCACGTGGAGAATACAAGGATTCCCTGGAAGGCCAATAGAAAAGGGAAGTGGGGACCACCGAGTCGCGCGGCTTTTCAAAGGAGCGAAGGCGAGACTCTCACTTCGACCGTTCGACGCTCGATAGACTGCGAAGGACGTACCTAAGAGGAGAAAAACACTCTCTCTTCTGGTCTTATTTTTTCTCTGGTGAAAATTTCCGGCCTTGCCACTGCTACCGCCGGCGAGTTTGAGAGCTTCGTAAGGCTTTCTGGCGGGAGAATCTGTACGCACGAATCTCTTCTTTGGCTTCTTCGTTTCGGGGTACTGTTTTTGGTTTTTCTCTTGTCCTCTGTTCTTGTCATGAGCCTCCAGTGAGAAACACAGATTTTGCTTCTCCTTTCTTAGCGATAGACACGGAGAGGCTTGGCATCCGAGGCTCCGGTAGGGTTTCGATTCTTCTTCTATCATATATATTTATTTCTGTAATGTGTTTGTGTTTTGTGGTTTTGTTGGTTTTGCATGCGAGAGGTACAGGGTTCGATCCCCTGCATCTCCAGTTTTTTATTCGATTTTTTTGAATTATTTCCCCAACCTTTCTCAATTTTCTGTGCAACACCAACAGTTTATCAGTTGCTACATTTACACTCGTTCCTGAAACCTGATTCAAAATGGCTAGAAGACTATCGATCAACAGAACTATCTGCATTTTCCAATATCACCTCCACTGTCGAACCTTCGTAACCGATTCAGACCTTTCTCAATTCTCTAAACCCAGCTCACCTGTCAACCCTTATCAACTCCTCCGAGTCTGCACGATTCTTTATCAACAACAAAATTCAGACGAACCAAAGCTTCATTCTCACCTAAGAAACTGCGACTTTGATCTCTCTCACGAATTTTTCCTTCAGGTTTGCAATAAGTTCCCTTACTCGTGGAAACCCGTCCACAAGTTCTTTCAGTTCACACAGGCCCAACCGCATTTCTCGCACACTTCGGTTACATTCAATAAAATACTCGATGTGATGGGAAAGTCCAGAAACATAGATCTTCTTTGGGAAGTCATACAAGAAATCGCCGACCGACGACTTGTGACCAATAAAACTTTCATAGTTGCTTTGAAAGCGTTAGCATCAGCCAGGGAACTGAAGAAATGCGTGGAATTATTTCATTTAATGAACGCCCATGAGTTCCATTACAGTTTGGAGACTCTCAACATGGTGATCGAGACTCTCTGTGGTTCAAAGCTTGTCGTGGAAGCTAAGTTTATTGTTTTGAAGTTGAAGCCCTGGATCAAGCCGTCTAGAGAAACTTATAAGCACCTCATTAATGGGTTTTGCAAGGTTGGCAATTTGGTTGAGGCATCAAAAATCTGGAATCAGATGTTGGAGGAGGGGCTCGAAGCAGATATTGATGCAATTGAGAAGATGATGGAGACTCTTCTCAAAAACAACCAATTTGACGAAGCAATGAAGCTTTTTCTGTCAATGAGAAGTGGGAGGATTGATGATTTGGGTCTATCCACTTACAGGCTTGTGGTTACTTGGATGTGCAAAAGAAGCAAGCTCACCCAGGCTTACCTGGTGTTTGAAGAAATGCGGCAGAGAGGAATTCGTGCCGATAATCCGACACTTACAGCTCTGGTCTACGGACTGTTAACAAAAAGAAGGATTAGGGAAGCTTATAAGATTGTGGAAGAGATTGAGAATCCAGATATAAGTGTCTATCATGGGCTGATTAAAGGATTGTTGAGGTTAAAAATGGCGAGAGAAGCAACTCAAGTGTTCAGAGAGATGATAAAGAGAGGGTGTGAGCCTATCATGCACACTTACATAATGCTATTGCAAGGACACTTGGGGAAGAGAGGGAGAAAGGGACCAGACCCCGTTGTGAATTTTGAGACCATTTTTGTGGGAGGGTTGGTCAAAGCGGGAAAGACCTTGGAAGCGGCCAAATATGTGGAGAGGATGATGGGTGGTGCAGTTGATGTGCCCAGGTTTGACTATAATAAGTTTTTGTATTGTTTCTCAAACGAGGAAGGTATAGTTTTCTTTGAAGAGGTGGGGAAGAGATTGAGGGAGGTAGGATTGGTTGATCTCGCTGACATATTTGTGAGATATGGTGAGAAGATGGCTACTAGAGAGAGGAGGAGAAATGCAACGAGAACCATTATAAAAGAGGTTGGCTGACGATATTTATCACCACGACGAAGGGAAGAAGCCCCACCAGCAAACTATAAAAGCACTAGAGGAATCAAGGACTGAGGAGCACTTGGAAAAAAGACTCAGACCTCCAGACTCGGGGGGTTCCGTTGAAGTGAATACTGATGGAGGTTTATATCTTTTAAGGGAGATGGGTTGGTTGTTACTTAATAGGAGCATCTTCCTCTATACTTTTTGGCTGCCAGGATAGAACAACGTGAGGCATCATCAGTCATCACCATTAGAGGCATTCGGTTCGGAAGCTTGGAGGATGCAAAATTACAAAAACCAGAAAGACCCATTCTATTGTCATGGACTCTTGGAAAGTGACTCGAAGGAATTGACTTTGACGTTAAAAATGAAGGAATCGAGTTTCTCAAAGAAATTATCAATTGTGGCGAGTCGTATTATATCCCTGAAATTTAGGTATGGTCAAAAAAATAAAGGCCTGCTATCATCACAGCTGGAATAAACGCAGCAAATATGTATACCACAGGGACCCTCCACATATCCTGAAATTTAGGTAA
The DNA here is from genome assembly GCF_055504915.1 of Nelumbo nucifera. NCBI lineage: Eukaryota > Viridiplantae > Streptophyta > Magnoliopsida > Proteales > Nelumbonaceae > Nelumbo > Nelumbo nucifera. Next base: position 25,205,307 of record NC_142650.1, read on the forward strand.
ATAAGCTGGTCATTTAGTCTGACCATTTTTATGAGCAATGATAATAACTAAATATGCACTGTGGTTTTCCAGCTTTTTTCCTACAAAGCCACCTAAACAAAATGTGAAGTTTCATTTAAGCCATACATAGTGGAACTCTATCTTGTCATTCATAAATTGAGAATATATCCCTCTCAATTATGTCATTATAACATATTGCAAAGTTACAATTCTCTAAAATATAGGTTCAAAGAAAAGGAACACATGGCCTTCAGAAAAAGACTGCTTAATACAGATGCAGTATTGTGATTAGGTTCTAATTTCTTATATGGAATTGAAACAAGCAAAGGGCCACTGAGAAATAAACAGAAAAAAATATTATTTTGCCAGAATGTTTTTACCTTGATTACTGTCCAATGGTATAATGAGTCTGAATCCCAAGGAAGAGGACTAAAAAGCCTCCTAGGAACTCCAGAAGGAACTTTGCTTGGTACACTGAATGATAATGCCGTCCAAACCAATACCATCAAAGGAACACCATAGTCCGCAATGAAACTTCTAAGCCACCCTAAATTCAGTGGGAGAAATTCAGGTTGGCATGCATGTCACATTGAGTAGAAAAAAGAGAATATCATCTTTCCCTGTGCTATTAAAAGTCTCTCACAAATCACTTCACAAACCTGTGCCATATCGCCATGACCTTGCCCTCCTGCTTTTTAAAGCTGTATAGAGTAAACCAAAGGAGAATATGAGCCCCAGTAATCCATTTGCATAAAGCCACTGGAACTGGTACTTTTCTTCCTTTGGGTCTTCAGCTTTGGGTATCTTGAATTCACTCACCACTCCCTGTGAATCAAGCATTATAGAGTGTCAGGCTGTCAGCATCAATTTTTATTCTGCAGATGTGCTAACCTCTTAGTTTCTTTTATTATAGATTGAATAGATACCTTGATAGCCTCTTGGATGAAAAGAACAGCAATTAACATGCCAAAAAGCTCCCCTGCAATCCTCGTAAATCTAGTGATAACAGTGCAAGCATTGAATATGGCTAGAAGAAACAACATAAGTGCTGTCCAGATGCAAACCCTGCAAAGAGAGATTATGTTAGTAAATTTAATATGTTAGATAAAAATCAAGGAATCTCAAACGTGGAATTATGAAGAAGTTGCTTCATGTTACCATCCTGCCCAAGCCAAGTACAGTTCTTTTCCCAAATCTTCCCTTTGGTAAAATTGTACAAATAAGTGTACATTATAACAGTGGGCTCTGCAACTCCAAGTATCAATAAGGGCTGTCCACCAAATATTGAGTGTAAGATACCACAAATAGCAGTAGAAGCTAAAGTTTCTACCGTGGTCAAGCTTCCATCTAAAGACAAAAAACATACAATCAAATGCAATTTAAAAACTCAAAAAAAAAAAAAAAAAACAGCAATGACTTGTTAGTTCAGAGCTAAACTTGAAATAGTTTATTCAGATCACACATTCCATGAAGAAGAAGAAAAATAAAGGATATGGCACTGAATAGAACGGAACGGTTAGACAGGATTCATGTAGCCGATCCCAGATAGATGGGACAAGTCTTGGATGATAATAATGATGACATCCTATGAAGAAAATGAAATATAAGCAGAAGCCAACCTGTTTCTCTACTCAATTGCTCCCCAAAGGCAATAACTGGAAGAGCCGAAGCGAAGAAAATATAGGTAATTGGAGCCAATATCCTGACACAAAAGAACAGCATTTGAATTTAAGTTGTAAAGCCCCTCTGCCTGTGATAAGAATTACATTACTACTCGGTTTCAATCAAACAAAAAACTACCTGACGCCTGAACGAAGTCTACTAATCCAATCTTGCTTATAGCATGGTGTCCTTCCTTTTACATCTTTAATAATCCCTCTGAATGGAAATTTGATGTTATCCATCGCTGAAGAAAAAAACAAGAATATCAGATAAGGCGCCTTAGAGAACAGATAGAATAAAAAATCCACAGAGGTGTCTCCTGAATCGTTGAAAACTAGAAGAAGTCATAGACCCATAGTCCTTAAGAATCATGAGTATAGAATCTGTATGAATAAAAAACGAACTAGAACAAAAAGGAGAAATTAGGGAGAGAAAACTCTCTTGACGTCTAAAAAAGGATAAAAAAAGCACCCTCGAAGAAGAATTTAGTAGCCTTTCAAGCTCCATGAACAATCAAAAGAACCTTCAGAAAGACTCACGGCATGTATACAACGAACTTTAAAGAAGAACATAAAAAACCAATGAAGTTAGTAGATATGGAGAGAGAGAGAGAGAGAACAAAGAAACGATGATAAATCGCTCACTCAAGTACTTCATGCACATAAGAAGGAATTTGAAAAGGCTGTTCGTCCATGAAAAACAGGACGAAAGCTCCATAAACAGGAACAGAACATCAAGGATTTGTTTTCTTAAACTAATCAATCAGTCTGCAGTAAAGTGCCCGGAACAAATCCGAGAATGGTCCACAAATCCGAGACCGGAAAAAAAAATAAGAAGACGGTTGGACAGTTCTATAAATCTCGAAAAACAAAAAGAAACTAACGGAGAACCTACGTTCTACATCGACAAAACCATAATGCAATATATTTCGACGAAAGAAACGCCAATAGAAACACCCATGCACTTAGTAGCTCGATTCCGGATCCATTAGTCGAGAAAACAAAACCAACAAAACCACAAAACACAAACACATTACAGAAATAAATATATATGATAGAAGAAGAATCGAAACCCTACCGGATCCTCGGATGCCAAGCCTCTCCGTGTCTATCGCTAAGAAAGGAGAAGCAAAATCTCTGTGTTTCTCACTGGAGGCTCATGACAAAAACAGAGGACAAGAGAAAAACCAAAAACAGTACCCCGAGACGAAGAAGCCAAAGAAGAGATTCGTGCGTACAGCTTCTCCCGCCAGAAAGCCTTACGAAACTCTCAAACTCGCCGGCGGTAGCAGTGGCAAGGCCGGAAATTTTCACCAGAGAAAAAATAAGACCAGAGGAGAGAGTGTTTTTCTCCTCTTAGGTACGTCCTTCGCAGTCTGTCGAGCGTCGAACGATCGAAGTGAGAGTCTCGCCTTCGCTCCTTTGAAAAGCCGCGCGACTCGGTGGTCCCCACTTCCCTTTTCTATTGACCTTCCAGGGAATCCTCGTACTCTCCACGTGGCTATACTTTATTGGCTCAAACTATCTAGCAAGTTCCGCCTATCGTTCTTGTTTTTAATTATATAGGGATATATTTGACACGATGGGGATGTAGCTCAAATGGTAGAGCGCTCGCTTTGCATGCGAGTGGTACAGGGTTCGATCCCCTGCATCTCCAGTTTTTTATTCGATTTTTTTGAATTATTTCCCCAACCTTTCTCAATTTTCTGTGCAATACCAGCAGGTTATCAGTTGCTACATTTACACTCGTTCCTGAAACCTGATTCAAAATGGCTAGAAGACTATTGATCAACAGAACTATCTGCATTTTCCAATATCACCTCCATCGTCAAACCTTCGTAACCGATTCAGACCTTTCTCAACTCTCTAAACCCAGCTCACCTGTCAACCCTTATCAACTCCTCCGAGTCTGCACGGTTCTTTATCAACAACAAAATTCAGACGAACCAAAGCTTCATTCTCACCTAAGAAACTGCGACTTTGATCTCTCTCACGATTTTTTCCTTCAGGTTTGCAATAAGTTCCCTTACTCGTGGAAACCCGTCCACAAGTTCTTCCAGTTCACACAGGCCCAACCGCATTTCTCGCACACTTCGGTTACATTCAATAAAATGCTCGATGTGATGGGAAAGTCCAGAAACATAGATCTTCTTTGGGAAGTCATACAAGAAATCGCCGACCGACGACTTGTGACCAATAAAACTTTCATAGTTGCTTTGAAAGCGTTAGCATCAGCCAGGGAACTGAAGAAATGCGTGGAATTATTTCATTTAATGAACGCCCATGAGTTCCATTACAGTTTGGAGACTCTCAACAAGGTGATCGAGACTCTCTGTGGTTCAAAGCTTGTCGTGGAAGCTAAGTTTATTGTTTTGAAGTTGAAGCCCTGGATCAAGCCGTCTAGAGAAACTTATAAGCACCTCATTAATGGGTTTTGCAAGGTTGGCAATTTGGTTGAGGCATCAAAAATCTGGAATCAGATGTTGGAGGAGGGGCTCGAAGCAGATATTGATGCAATTGAGAAGAAGATGGAGACTCTTCTCAAAAACAACCAATTTGACGAAGCAATGAAGCTTTTTCTGTCAATGAGAAGTGGGAGGATTGATGATTTGGGTCTATCCACTTACAGGCTTGTGATTACTTCGATGTGCAAAAGAAGCAAGCTCACCCAGGCTTACCTGGTGTTTGAAGAAATGCGGCCGAGAGGAATTCGTGCCGATAATCCGACACTTGCAGCTCTGGTCTACGGACTGTTAACAAAAAGAAGGATTAGGGAATCTTATAAGATTGTGGAAGAGATTGAGAATCCAGATATAAGCGTCTATCATGGGCTGATTAAAAGATTGTTGAGGTTAAAAATGGCGAGAGAAGCAACTCAAGTGTTCAGAGAGGATCCAAACCGGATTGGATTGGACCAATACCCGGTCCATTGACAACCCTTTTTGGACATAAAAGAGAATTAAAAAACAAAATAAAACAAACAAACGACCTGATGAGATTGCAACTTCAGCTTCAAATTTGAGGTCATCCTCAAAAAGCTAGAGTTGTCATTTCAAGTATTAAGATTAGGAAAGAATGAGAAATTAGAAAAAAAAAAAAAACTATAGATTGAGTTTCAATGGAGAGATAAAGGAAGATACTACAATAGTCTCGTTCGTTTGTCGGTAATTAATGGGGTAAATCACTAAATTGGTCAATCGGGTATTAATGGGTTACATTGAATCTCACAGTAAGCCATGATTCCAAAGAGTATAGTTAGCCAGGTAACTGATACCCTCCTCGAGGGTGGATAACCAACTTACCTGCTTAAAATAACGCTCCCTCTCTATCGCCTTTCCCTTTACCTGAGTAACCTGTATGGCTGTAAGGCTGGAACCTTTCTTACCCAGACAAATATTGCAGGTTGCTCTTTTATTCATTGCATCTTGCAGTGTATCAATCCCAAACGTTTCTGGTTCAAGGTTGTCCAGGTAGATGAAAATGCTTACAGGGATATGATACGACTCGCCACAATTGATAATTTCCTTGAGAAACTCGATTCCTTCATTTTTAACGTCAAAGTCAATTCCTTCGAGTCACTTTCCAAGAGTCCATGACAATAGAATGGGTCTTTCTGGTTTTTGCTAATTTTGCATCCTCCAAGCTTCCGAACCGAATGCCTCTAATGGTGATGACTGATGATGCCTCACATTGTTCTATCCTGGCAGCCAAAAAGTATAGAGGAAGATGCTCCTATTAAGTAACAACCAACCCATCTCCCTTAAACGATAAAAACCTCATCAGTATTCACTTCAACGGAACCCCCCGAGTCTGGAGGTCTGAGTCTTTTTGATAAAGACCCCCTGATTCGTTACCATGTTTTATTATGATACTGATTGATTGGTCACAATTTTTTAGGATATCATGTCTTTCTGGCATCATAATTGAATCCCATATAACAAGCAACCTTAATAAACTTCTCCAAAATATTCTTTTATTTTCTTTTATTTTCTTTTGTTATCTTTTGGCTTTCAGCCTTGACTCCACTATCTCCTCTTACTGGCATAGGTTCCTAATATCATTATTTTAAAAAATAAAATCTATTAAAAAAAAGATGGTTTGAAAAGTCTAGATTCCGCCCCAATTCAACAATTGAACTATCAAAGTTGATACAGTTTTTTAGGCTGTTTGTTAATGTTGATTTCATCAAGCCTACCTATATGCAAAAGGTTCAAAATATGGCAACTTATTGGTGCTATCATATATATCGATTTTCATTGTCTTTGATACATGAAATAATAATATTTAGAGATTTTTAATTGATTTAAATCAAGGTTTTTAAAACCGGACTAGATAGGGAACCGTTTTAGAGTTTGGTAAAAACTAAATAGTAAAGATACGGTGAAAACTGTAACAATACATAAATAATCCCAATTAGACCTGACAATTGGGTCATGGATTGACCCATGACCCAAACCAGGTTTTTTTTTTTTTCTCGATTGGGTCATTCACACATTCATGTAGCTAAATATAGGACCCTAACCCTCTTTTTTCGGGTTGGGTTGGGTCAGGTTCACGGGCTGTGTCAACTTTTTGCCAAGTCTAATGGTTTGCCACTGGCCATAATACGTTTGCCTACCTTATTTTCCTCTTTTACAAGTTGACTATGATATGGGAGACATGAGACCAAAAAAACTTATAACCAGCAACCAGTATCATAGAAAATAGGAAAATTAGTAAAAATTAATCATAATAATACAGTAGTCTTAAAAATGAAAATTTGTTAATTTAAAGCTCCATTAAGATTAATGGAAATTAATAAAATAATAATTATGTAAAATTAGCGTAAGTTAAAAATGATGAAAAAAATAATAGGAAATTGACTACTACTAGAGGCGCAACATGGATTCTGTTTGAACCATAACCCAAAAACCATTGCTTTGAGTTACAGTTAGGATGGATTTCACTCATTTGGGAATGTCAAATAAGTCTTTGTACTTTAATTTTAGGGTCATTTACTAGAACATCCTTATAGTTTTATGCATTTACTTAAGCCTATCTTATAATTTTCATTTTATTAAATCACCCCCTATAATTTGCAACCCATTTTCTTAATCAATCTTTCATTAAGAACTATTTGTTTTGCCATCTGAACATATTAAAATGATCACCAAAACTGAGTGGAAAATGTTCAAAGGGCATGAGCCCATGTTTGTTTATTCCAAAAGTACCCCTAATACTTTTTCATATATAGAAAACAATATTGACCAAATAAAGCAAAATAGAATAGTTGCACATGCCTTATTAGGGGCAAAAATGGTTTTTTTATTTTCTTTTGATTACATTTATTTGAATGGATGTTGGGGGTCAAAACTGTCATTTTCCACTTTCATCAAATAGAAGGTCGATTAAATAAATTGATTGCAAACTATAGGGATATTTTAGTAAAACTCAAACTATAGGATTGTTTTTAGTAAATCTATGAAACTATAGGAGGTGTTTTAGTAAATTACCCTTAATTTTATTTTACAAAGCTCCTACATAGGCATAGCATAGGGCTCTGCTAGTTTCTTATAAAACAGAGAGGGCCTCGAACTTTATGAGAAAACCTAGCCCGATTTCCATGACTACCCATCAATCAAATTCTAGCAACTGATAAGGAAATAAGGATCTAATGTAGTGTACAAATGGTGCTTTAAACTTAAAAATCCAGCTGCAGAGCAATCTGAATTTTACTCTTTATCACCTCTGCTTGTCTTGCATCATCAACTCTGAAGCTGGCAACTTAATGGTAACTCTTCCTGTGAAGAACTGAGATGGTCGAGTAGATGTTGCAACCTCTGAAGCTATATGTCCACTTGGATTGCATATTTGCCTTGAAACTGTTGACCTCATACCAAATAAATACATGCTACAATAGTGCTATTTAAGGGCCATTGTGTGTTTAAGTCTGAAATGGTAAAATCCTGGGCTGACAAGAGTGAAAATGCAGATTGAAGTCCGAGAGTGGCCTCATTGTATTGTTCAAGAAGAATAGCCAGGAGCATCATTAAGTAATGACCATTATAATTGCAACCATTTTATTCATTTCAAAAAAAAAAAAATTTGTAGGTTATATAGCAGCAGTAGCAGCACTTCTTATTGTAATTGTTATGACTAATAGTCAACATAGAAATTATTTGCCATGAGAAGAATAGAGTATCCATGGGAAGGAAATTTCTTTCAATGGTTGCCTTATTTTTTATGAAGGTTACAACTTACAAGCTGCTATACATTCTCAAGATGGGAAGATGGGAAAAAAAATCTGCATTTACACTTTCACCTTGGAAAAAACCCATAATACCTCCCTTCTTTTTACCTCACTCCTCAGGCAGCAGTTGATTCAACTTTTTTTTTTTGTTTTTCCCCGTAATTGCAACATATTATCATTGGTATTATTATATCTTCCCTTCTTTCATTCCCACCAAACCCCCTTAGACACCATCATCTTTTGGTCCTGCCCAAGCTCTTAAATCTGCATGTTTAATGAGCATGGGCTCCGGTTGGATTAATTCAAAAACCACATTAATCCAAGAGAAAAAGATGAGGAAAAAGAAAAATCAGCTCAAGCCATCAGTAGAAAATTCCTGATCTCAATCTCCAATCTGTTCCATTCCATGATCACTAGCAATGACAAGATGGTCACCATCTCTGATCAGCCGTATATCATCAATTTCAGCCCCATCTTTGCTTAGGACTTTGGTTGGAGAGAACCCAAATTTTTTAGCACATATTGCAAGTAATTCTTCAAGAGACTGTGGGAGGAGAACAAGCTTCCCAGTAACTAAGCCCCTCTCTGGGCAACTAATTGTCACTCTGGCAGGGTAACTAGTGTAACTCTTGGTGGCACTAGCACGGCTAACAGATGGAACTAGATCATTCTGACCTGTCTGGGCAGCTGAAATGATTCCAAATAGTGAGTTGTTGAAGTTGTCAGTCCTACGCCTTTGACTGCTATCCCTCCAGAGCCCCTCTGTAGGAATGGCCATTCCTCCTGGATGTGTAGTGTTGAGTACTGGCTCACTTGTAAACCTCCCAAGGTAGTGCACACCCTGCTGCTCAGAAACAGCAATGGTGGACTGGTGCTTATTTTCTTTCCTGGATTCAAAAAGATCTTTTATTTCTTCATGTCCCTGCTGATCTGCTAGATCCCTTGGGCTCCAACCTTGAACATCAGGCTTGTCGATCTCAGCTCCATGGTCCAAGAGGAACTTAACTACTTCAATGTTCCCCTCGCAAACTGCAACATGAAGTGCAGTGGTTCCATTGCTCCTGGGAATTGTGACATCCCCTCCATGGTACACAATATCTGTGAGCAAGTCCAAGTTATTTTGCTCAACAGCAGTGCATGCAAATTGGCCCACATCACCTGACATGAGGTTGGCACCATTGTCTACGAGAAGTTTGATAACGGATTCATGCCTCCCCAATATTGCCTCCCATAAGGGCACATTTCCTTCAGAATCTATATAAATAGAAATAAATTATTGAAGCCCTCTAACAAACCAACTATCATTAATACATAAGTCAAGCTGTGAATATGCAAATTATAATCTCTCAAATCCAAGACTACCAAAAGAATACAAAACCACAAGAAAAAAAATGCTGAAATTACAAAGGGTATTACTGTCACTTGGAGGACATAAATTTGGCCTCTTAAAACTGTACTGAGCACAGATGCTGAAATTACAAAGAGCAGTCGTTGACACCATATAATAACAGATTCAAGGGTAATCATTGCCTATGGTTTACTGTGATGTAGAATAGTATACAGGGACATAGGCCTTGTTTGGTATTAATGCAGTTTTCTTAGGCAACAACACCTTCGAATTTGATAAAATACTCTGGATTTTGTGCGCATTTTTAATGTTATTTGCAAGGATTAAAGTATCAGGTATTGGGGAAAGCTCAGATACAGATACACTTTGGAAACACATGGATACAAACGAACGATATGAAACGCTTGGATATGCTAGGAAAATGCATACAAATCACATAAATACAATAAGAACACTAAATCTAAAGCTGAATTATCTATGAATAAGGTATAAATGCATGAGAAATGCACACTTTAATAGGTTATATGAATAGAAACATTACAATCAACAATATAGGGACTTGACTCTATAGCATGTACACATCATACAATAATTTTCACTCTATTTCATTTTTTACTAAAACTTTAGGAAAATTTATTTATTTAGTATTTTTATATAAATAATAAATTTATTTTTTCAAAAAATAAATATGTTTTCATTTTTAACATACATTTTTTTTTAATTTTTATATATAATTGCAAAAAAAACAGAGTAGATAATTTTTTTTATAATTTTCAGTTTTTATTAAATTGTTGGAGAAAATTAAATCTTAAATTATTTATTTCAGTTTTTATAATTATAGTTTTCAATTTTTATTAAAGTTCAAAAACAACCCAAAAGCAATCAATACACAATTTCATCAAAATAAGCACCAATACACTTTTGTGTCGATGCGTATCAGATCATATCCACTGATACGGTGTGATACAACCTGATACAGAGGCATATCGTGTTGATATGCACAACTCGTGGATATGTACCCAATTATGGCATATCCCATACCCATGGCCATGATATGGATACGATACGCCCTATATCAGGAGTATCATATTGGTACTTTACACCTTGGTTATTTGGTGCCAATTACATAGGCAAAAAAGGACAAAACGTTTTCTTCATTAAAATAAACATCATTTTGACATATCCTCAGGAAGTTGCTTGCACAGAACCCAAGGTATGAGTGTTACTTGAAACTGTTAGGAAACGCTTGAAAAACACTCAACCAAATAAGAAAGAGTAAAAGAGAGGAGAAAACACCTACATGGCATTGACTTAGAGGAAATGCCTTGGGAGAAATGACATTGATACTAAACACATGCATAGGGAGCAAGTTATGACTTATGAGAAAGAAAATGGGTAATATTAAGTTCCATATAGTTGGCTTCATAGTTGACCAACAGAAACAGTTGCAAGAGCACAAGAAAGGGACTGTGCTGCAGAGGGCAAGAAAAGAAGATATATCATCAATCAATTGTTATAAAATGATACTAAATGTACATTATCAAAAAATTGTTTGCCAAGTTTAAGGTAGACAAACACAAAGGAGTCTCTGTTTTAAAGGCCATTTGACAAGCACAAGAAAGGGACATATGCCTGTTTTAAAGGCAAAATGATTTGGCTTGACTTAGGGCCTGTTCGTTTGCTCTGAAGTCTGACATCTAAAAGTGCAATAATTACATTAAGAGGTATATTGGTATTGATGAACTTTTCTTTCCTCTGAACTCTGAATGCAGGGAATGTTGTTCTGAATTCTGAATTCTGAAAATTATCAAATATCCATTTTGACCCCATATATGAGAATCTTTGTTTGTCTTTTTTGGGGGTATCATTGGAAAACAAAAAGTTGTATGATTGCACTTTAAGAGATAAGAGATAAGAGGAAACAAACAATCATTTTTCTTTTAAAGTTAAAAGATTCTTAAGAAATAAGAGTTAAGAGGAAACGAACATGCCCTTACTAGCGAAAAGTCCATATGAAAATAACAAAAAGGACTTGGGTGTGGATAAAAAATGAGGCTGTGGAGTTGTGTTGTGGATAGAGATTACGAGGTCCTCTATTGAAGCTCCCAATAAGCACTGCAGTTCATAGTCTAATGTTTGAAGTTGGAAAAATAAATCCAAAGGCATGTACTGGATCCCTTAAAATGGGAAAGAATAGAAAAACCATAACTATATTTAAGCATATCTGTTTCTGGAAGTGAAAAAGCATAAAACAAGGAGGCCAAAAAGCAATTTGAAGAAATAGAGAAACATAGTTATAAGTGGAAATGTTAAAGTATTAGGAATTTGATACAAGAAGCATTCCATTACACTATCTACAAGGAACTCAGATATATTTTTATAGAAGATGCCACCTGCTTAAGGAAGCATGTTAATACATCACTTTTTTTTTCATTTATTTATTTTATTCTTAATTCATAAAAATCCAGCAAACTCAACCAAGCTATCTTCAGGAGCCATGGGACTGGTATCATTTATGACACTTTTAACTTTTTTCTATAGCTGAAAATGATTTCTTCTGTGTAGCTACTCTAGAATTACTTTTTTCTCTAACAGATTTCATGTACGTTTGCTGCAATTCATAGTAATGAATACCATTTTTATTAGAAGAAAGAGGTAAAGGGGGACATTACTGGATCTACTTTCTAACACCTCAACACCACCACTACTCACATAATGACACAAAAAGTGACATATTTGCAAGGCCGTACATACATGGAGGAGAAGGATATGGAATAAGGTATAGCTGTAGTGACCAAAACTGTGCCACAGGGGCACGTTGTTCAAACCATTGCTTCTACCATTATGGAGCAAAATTGGCTTAGAACTGAGCTCCTAAAATACATGGAAAGCAGTTATAAAGTTTACAACTTGCAAATGTTTTGATGGGTCGAAGGCATGAGCCAAATGTCTAATATATAGGACAAAAGAGTAAGAGTTCTCACTCCCAGTTAATTTGGAACTTGTCCACTACCTCTATTTACAGTAATTTGTAAATACATTTTTCCAACACCCAATTCCACAATACTCATCCACTCATGAGTTTACATAAAATGAATATTCATTTCCTCTTTGACTAGATGAGGCCACTTTATCTTCAAAAAATCACCCATAATACACCTCTTTTTTAATTTCTCTTTCCCAGCTTCCCCTCCCTCACTTCTCTATCTATGCCAAGTGCCAACATACAACTTGTGTACCCCATTTTCTGTCATCCTTCCACTTCTCACACACATATAACTTATACACAGATATTTCATAGATGTGTACATGTGAATAGATATGCTTATGCATACATATGACACAGATTTAACTCCAAAAAGTTACATCTATCTATCAAATTTCTCTCTCCTAGGCACTTGCTCCTGCTACATGAATTGGTCATTTAAAGTACAGTAATAAATCCCAAATTTTGATTTGATTTGAATTTTTTCTTATAACCCTAAAGTTTGATCAAGTTAACCTACGGTTTGCAAGAAAAACAGACACTAGAACAGAAAGACAAAGCAAGTAATGGACGGGCAGGGATAATAACAATGACATTTAAATGGATTTGGCTAAGGATTAGAAGATACCTCTACTGTTAGGGTCTGCCCCATGGTCTAGTAGAAGAAGCACACAATTCTTATTTCCTTTTGATGCTGCTATGTGCTGGTTAAAAGTTAAAGACATATTATAACAGAATACCAAATAAGAGATATTATTTAGAAGAAATTAAAGTTTCAGAAAAAATGTAGAAGCAAAGGAAATTTGCACACCAGAGCACTGCGCCCACTGTTGTCCAATTCATTTGGATCCAAACCCCTTCTTAGTAATTGATTCAACAATAGATCATCTCCCCTAAATGCTGCAAAGCAGAGGGTAAGTGGAAGGTCCATTCTACCCCGAGCTAGCATATTCTCTGTTTCTGTTAAAACCCCTTGCATCAATGGGTCCTTCAGCTCTTTCAAATGCTGCCCCACAATAAAGAAAAGTCAACATTGTGTAACATGACAAAACCGATTACATTTATAAGAGTGGAAACCATAATCCTGCTTTAATTTTGTACTGTAGAAACACTAATGACTCCTTATTCCTACCAAACTTGATAATTAGCAAATCATTCAATTAAGGAATACCAATTAGCTAAGGAGAGGCTGATGATATTATGAAAGGGTTAGTAAGTTTGAAATAAATGACTAAAACTTATAAAATTCTTAGTAAGTTTGAAATAACTAAAACTTATAAAAAAGAACTTTGAAATAACTAAAATAAATTCCTATTCCTAGATGGGTTAGTAACTGAGATAGCGTCCAATAATATTCCAAAGAATATCTCCACCCTCCACCGTTTTTCTGTTCCCAGGAAAAGAAAATAGTTGGTTTTTGTTCCCTCAGAGCAGACAACACAAGAGAAACACCCAAAAGGAAATAAATGATGCCTAGTTTATTCCAATGAATGTCATCTGGACTAACAGTTCTACAAACCTGTAGGAGATTGTTTATTATTATAGTCCCATCTCCAACATTGGCCTGAACAATATTCAAAAATGTAGTACGGTTCATCCTCAACAGCTGACTCAATCGTTTGGTTCGGACAGTGAACAGTTGAGGCCTGTAACAAAGTACCCCAATCTCACCACAGATATCTCCAGACTTTGCTTCTCCAACAACCTGCAATCATTGATTGGTTTGTCTTAGAGAATGCTCTCTTTTTTGGAAAATCAAGATTTACTTCATCCCAAAGGTTCATCTCTAATAAAAATTTTAGCAATGTTTTAGCGAATATACTTGCCTGTTCTACTCCATTCTTCAGTACCACAAGATCCTGCAAGGTTAACTTTGCTATCAGGAGCCACTGCTTTTGCAAACAATGACATGTCTGTGTGTAGGGTATTGGGGGGCTGGGGGGATGTTCCTGACTATTGAGTATTTGAGTGATAAGTATATGAATTTGAGACAAAGGCATCTCTGGTTACTGGACTTATTAATTCAACATTAGGGAAAGAATACAATAAAAATTTTGAAAACCGAAAGGAAGAAGTTAGGTGTTCACCACAGCACCAGTAACCAGCACATAGAAGTCTGTGGGTGCTTCATTCTGCAAGATCACGTCTTCTTTTGGGGGGAAATATTCAGCTTTCATTTCTGAGACCTTCAACATTCACAGAATACAAGAAGCCTGAGTAAGGAGAATGATCTAAATAGCAAATCTTTAAATTTTTGGGTGTTGTTAGAAGATTACCAGCTGGAAAAGCAAGTCATTTGATACCCCACGGAACAAATAAACCTTATCAATAAGGGAGTAGAAGAGAAAATGTGATATACTTGATCGAATGGCTTTAGGCATAGATTCAAGTGTCTCTTGCTGTTGCAGACCCTCTGAATCAGTTCTGTACTTCAAACATAAGTGTGCAAGCATTTGATCTTGCAGGCGAACTGGGAGTTGGTGCCGCTGTGCAAAACATGTTGCTGCTTGAATTGCATCCCTCTGTATTTCCAGAAAAGACACAACAAAATTATAAGACGAAAATTCATAAACAAACAACAAAACCAAAAACAAAACTGAATATTTAACAGAGTCAAGAAAGTAAATATTCCTGAACATCAAACAACAAGAAGTTAGTAGATAATGAATGCAGTAGGTACATATTACAAGAAATAGCATGCTACCTCATTCCATTGCATACTAATAATCAGTAAATTGCAAACAAGATAAAAAGCTCTGTACAGCAGACAAAAGAAGAGAGTGAAAAGCACTCACAAATTGTCTAGTTCGACTAGTCCCATGGACAACCAAATTGGTCATATTTCCAATAATGTATGATGTCAATCCAATGTTGAAGAGCATGTAGCAGGCATCAAAAATCATTTCCCTTGTATTCACAGCATGCAGGTCCCCATAACCAACAGTTGATAGTGTAGTGATAGACCAGTACACTGAGGTCACATACCGAACTCTCACACTTGTGTCATGAAAGTTACCCATAACTGATCCAATCCATGTCTTGCTCGGGTCACGGTACCTTGCAGCAATAAGGTAAAAGAAACATCCAGCACAATGAACTGCAAAGAGAGTCACCTATACAAACATCCAGAAACTAGTAAGGCATGTGGACCAAATAGTCCCCTTTCTTATAATAATAATGAAATGTTTATCTAAGATACTCACACAGATAAGCTTCATGCATCTAACCCAAAAGTAATTGAATTTCCTATCCTTTTCCAATCTGATAAATAAGAACATTTTAAACATTTAGGATCCAAAAATCCATATAATTCTTCCAGGAACCTAGTGATATCAAACGTAACAGCTCTAAACTAGAGATCTTGAAAACTTCTATACCTGGAAAAGAGTAAACTCACTCTTCGAAGACGCCATAGACGAAGCATGTTGAAGAAGCCATTAAACTGGAGAGAAGTGGGCAATACCTTCCATTCAAGTTCAGATGGGATTGTGGATATGACATCAAAGGCTAGCCATGTACGAGTGTACTTCCAAGCAATCAGCTTTGGGTTGTCAATGAGGAGATAAGTATTTTTGTCAAGGTAGGCAACAAAAAAGGTCAAGATGATATCTACGGCAAAGATTGCATTAACGCTGTTATCAATGATGGCAAGAACTCCTGTTGGTTTCTCAATGAACCCAAATTCAAATGGAGATGCCCAAGCAGTGTAGATAACCAGAATAACTAGAAAAGTTTCCCAAATTCTGCAATAATCAATTTCTTAACCGGTTAAACAATGTGGATCTGATTAATTATTAGCATAGAAAATCTTGAACTCCTCTGCAAAAAATGACAATTTTGACACACCAGGCCAATAAAAACAGAACCCAAGAACATAGATCAACAAAACTTTTTACAAATTCCTATCAAGAAAGGAAGGGAAATAAAGACAGAGAAACAGTCCAAGATGCTCCTTTTCTTGTCAGTAGTTTTCTTAACATGCAGTCCTGAAAATAATCTTCTTTTTTACAAATTCTCTTGCACCAGTTCAAGGTTCAAACATAATACTAGATTTTTTTTTTGAAGCCTATGACACTAGAAATCTATGCATGCCAAATAATGCAAGGGGAACCTGCAAATTGTTTCTCTTCCAAAATTAACCAAGAGGAAGTCAAACAATCCAGTTAAGACAAACTTCTTCCACTGGTAATAACCCAGGTGAAACATCTTAAAAAACAAAACAGGGGATAATAGTTGGTCTCTGATACTTTATTGTTCAATCACCTAAAAAAGACAGAATGACTCGTACACATAATCAGAATAAATCATAAAATCAGAAAACACAAACCAATCAAACCTCTATGCTTCAAGTTTCACACAAATAGGAGGATTAAAAGCTTCCAAGTTGAACCGCTTTCTGAAATACGACCCAAATCAATAGCAAAGATATGGAAAAGACAACAAAACAAAACAAGATGAAATGAAAAATAAACTGCAATATTTATTCTCTAACTACAATATCATTAAAAACAAACCACTTTCTCTCTCTTAATAAATAAATAAACAAGAAAAGAAAAAGAAAAAGAAAACTATAAACTAGAACCAGACAACCACATCATTTTTTATTCCCCATCATTCAATAGTAAAAAGAAAACCTCTAGTGTTCAAGAAATTCGAATGAAACCCATGTAAAGAAGGGAACTACTATGTTTTCTCTAAGTACAGCACCAAAACCCACCAAGCGAATTATTTTTTTTCTTATTTCCCATCACTAAATAAACAAAGAGAAAAAATAATAACAGCAGGAAATGTAGAAAAAACAAAGAGGAGAAAAAAAGCACAGAAACCAGGAATATTCAAGAAATTGGAACGAAACTAAAAAGAACAAAAAGAAACTACGATGTATCCTCTGAATACCATTCAAAACAAGCTAACAAACCAATATCTCTCTCAGAAAAAACTATTACACCAAAACCCACTACTCAAACATTTTTTATCACCGGCCCAAATAAACAAAGAGAAAAATAAGATAAATACACAACTTAAATTAGAGAGAGAGAGAGAGAGAGAGAGAGAGAGAGAGTAAAACCCAAGAACAGAAAGGAGAGATTATAAAGAAACAAGAAGAGACCAATAACCTGTAGCGACGATCATAAGGCGAAATAATGAACCAACGAAGCTTAGCTCTGCGATTATTCTTCGCTCCAAGCGCGGGTAGAACCCCGGTTGTAAGGCTGTATTG
Source organism: Nelumbo nucifera (assembly GCF_055504915.1). Lineage (NCBI taxonomy): Eukaryota > Viridiplantae > Streptophyta > Magnoliopsida > Proteales > Nelumbonaceae > Nelumbo > Nelumbo nucifera. Next base: position 25,222,752 of record NC_142650.1, read on the forward strand.
GCTTCCATCTAGAGATATCTGTTCTATATCCTGCTCACACGAATAGGTGCTAAAACTGTCTGCAAACGTCATTGTGGCAACTCCCCAAGCCTCTCTCTCTCTCTCTCTCTCTCTCCTGCTGCTGCTGCTTTGTCTTTCTTCTCTCTTGCTATTGCATCTTCCTCTCTCCTTGTATCACCACCTGCTTCGTAGCCTTTGTCCCTTATTTATATGAATTCACGTTGCTTCTGTTCCTACGAACCTACATTATCGTAACTCTCTCACGTACCCAGTACCCTCAATTCTGGGTTAACTTCCTTGTAAAAAGAATGAAAAAATTTTCAAGCCGAAACATTTACACAATTTTTTTTCAGCTTCTTTTTGCAATGACACTTCAGCTTTATCAAAACAAACTCGTCTTGATGCAAATGACAAAGAAGTATGAAAGAACTGTAAAAGAGATGAAAATATTATTCAAATATTACAGCAGAACAAAAAAAATTCTAGGAGGAAAGGAAGTAGTCAATATTTCCAGTGTTGTCACATGAAAACCTCTGCACCATACGAGGGTCCCAGTAATTAGCCATGCCTAAAATAGATCCATTCATAATTTTCGTTTGTCCAACTATAGCCAGGAAGGAATTGGAATTCCATGGAAAATAGCTCCAAGCAAAAGGATTTCATGGTGTTATTAGTCAATTAGAATCATAAAATGGTCCCACCAACCACAATCATCAATTGATCAAGACCATCAGACCAATTGAATTCATCTCTCAGTTGGGGTACTTGGGTTGTTTACTATGGTAACGAAAATGTACGTTACCTAAAAACCTGTAGTCATTTAAAATTTTAAATTCAGGGTTTCTGATTGGTTGAAGTTTTGTAGGTACCATACCTTTCCGGTACCATAGAAAAACCCTGAGACTCAACACTAGCAAGGCTGTATCAGATAATCAGATTAGCTGCACCATATACTACTCTCTTTCCAAGTTCAGTTACTTGTAGAGCTAAGGGCGATTTTTGGAATTTAATATTCCATGAAAATAATATAATGTAATCGAAATATCCAAATATGTATTTTTGAGGCAACGTTGGACAACCCAAAACAAAATAAAATAAAGCAGTCAACTTGCCGCGTTACCAAAACTGAATTTGCGTGGAATTTGAATTCCTCGTGGGCGTATTTGCTGGTCAATGAATTTTTAATAATTTCTCATGTCAACGATATTTCCTCACAACTAGGAGATGATTATGGGCGGTTTTTTGGGTTATTCGTAAATGTCTGTATGCTTGGTATGTGACAATTTCAAATGATAACTAACATATATATATATTGGTGATTTATTACTCTTCAACCTAAAGACTTGTATCAAAATTTATTACTCTATAGCTTATATTAATATTTTCAATCTATTGTATTAATTGAGCCATTGCTTGCTTAGAGAACAATCAAATTAATTGAATTGTTATTTGACCAAATTTAGGTTAATTTTTCATTAAATTGCTTGTCTTTAAAAAAACCATTGACTTGGCTACAACAACACGGTGACCTATCTAATCAAACTATTGAATCATTTGATTTATTTAGTAGCTAGGGTGATGGAATAGACATTAATTTTCTCTTTTCATAATTTTTGTATTTCATTTTCATCATTTAACAAATATTAAAGTGATTGCATTGCTAAGTCAGTTTTAAATTTTGTATTCCCTTTCTATCATTAATAAAAATACTTCTTATTTATCATACTTAAAACTGTTTTTGTTTCCAAGTTGATTTTAAATATACAAGTTTTTATACTATTAAAATTGTTATTTGTGAATTTAATTAGTGAAATTTAATGATAAGAAACAAAAATACATTAAACATATCATTCCATAAGAGAGAATAGAAGTTAACCTTAAATAATGTAAAATATGAAACTTAATTAGAGAGAATAGAATGAAATGAAAAATGATATTCAATTTACAATTTATATCTTCATGAGAGAGAGAGACCAAATTCAAATAGTTAAACTTGTCCAACTAAATAATCCATGCAATTTCAATTACAACTCAATAAGTTCTATGATTTATAGTGTCTATTTAGAAAGGTTGTGAGTTATAAAAAAAAACAGACATGTTGTGTAGTCTGTCCTCTTATACAATTCAGCAAGAAGTTAACAATGGAGGGCACAATTTTTCCTCTTTTGATCTTATTTTAAACAATAAACAAAATACTTGATTTGCCCTCAAATTCAAATACAAAAGCATTAACAAAAAGGGAGAAAATACTTCTTATAGATTTTCCAGAAAATCCAGTGTTCTTAAATGACTTTCCCAAAAATAAAACTCACTAATTTGTAAAGCCTTTTTTAACTTGTTCTACAATTGCTCCCTTACCTTTTCTTGGGTCTCAAAAGAACCAACTTTGAATTTTATCAATCTTTTTGAGGGTATATTCATTTGAACAACATTTGAAATAGTGGAATTACGTTTTTTTTTTTTTTTCTCCATAGGGCTACACAATGGGGGGTGGTCCATCCCCCAAACCCATAACCCCCTAACCTAGGTGTAGGTGGGATTTGATTCCAAGTCTCTCACCTACAACTACCAAGAGACTTTACTGACTTGGCACTTTGTAAATAGAAGAACCACATTCAAAACTTATTCGATAAGGATAGTTATTTCATCTTTAAAAAAGAGTTTTCAATTTTCAACCCTAAATTTTCTTCTTAATTTTAGTTGTGATGTTATTCAGAGCCTTCTTATTAATTATGCCTTGAATAATTAGAGCACCTAAGTATTTTTCTTTATTTGTTGATATTAGGATGCTTATAATTTTAGAAATCTAGCTAAACATTTCATGAAATTTTAGTTACAATCAATTATTGACTTTTTGAAATGGATATTTTGGATGTAATCCTTTCAAACATCTTGAGATTGGGTAGAAATTACTTATAAACCAACAGAAAAGTTAACCCAAAAACCAAAATCAAAAATGTAGAGCCACACTCAAAATCCACATTTTAAAATCATTAAATAGTGACAATTGGACCTACTCTTGAAGATGATCAAATAACAACGATTCTGTTCAATATTAATTAAAAGAGAGAAATACATCTAGCTAAACACTCCATGAAATTTCAGTTACAATTCATTTAAATAACTCATTTAAAACAATCAATAAAATATCAAATTTGTCCTCAAATTAAAATCTGAAAACACTAATGCAGAGGGGCAAAACTTGTCCAACTAAAATTCTATAAATTTTTAGGGGCTATTGATACTTTTTAAAGTAGTATAGATTTGATAGTGTATTAACAATTTTTAAAGTTGTCTTGGCCTGATAATGACTCTGGATCTCTTGCCTACAAGAATTCTACCCACACCTGCCCACAAAACACTATCTTCGACCATTGGGAACATCTTCCCATGCCTAATAACATGTAAGAGGATGAGATGTTCCCCATGTGTGGCTTCGATGTTATGTGGATAGGTATGGGTAGGAAATCCGGACTCCTTGATAATATATGTTCGAACACAAGATGGATTGGGCAATCAGGCTCACTCGTGTAGTCATGTTAGTTATAAGATTATGGTTATTTCAAATTAAATTTTTATTTTTTATTTTATAGCCAAATTTACATAAAAATACAAAAAATATTATATGTATATTAATATATTATGCCATATATCATCATCATCCATGCCTTATCCCAACTATATGTGGTTATATATGTAGTAAAATATTATACTATATTTAGTAAATTTGTATTTTATTAAATATTATACTATATATAAGGTATTATACCTTACCAAAAAGAGATATTATACCATATATATAATATTATTCGATACAGATAAAAGATATGATACCATATATGTATATAACTTTTAGGCTAGGCCTAGGGGCTGCTTAGCCCAAGCCTAGCTCGCATTATGTGTGAGCTTGATGCAGGTCCAGGCTAGTCATAAATGACCATCCCTAGCCCATGTTTTATCCTTGGGTAATAACCTGGATCAAACCCAATGATTAGAGTTAAGCCAGTGAGTATGGACCGAACAAACCCAAATAGGAAAGGATCATGACTCATGCCTCATGGCCCTATCCTAGGGTAGGGCTGCAAACATATTGGATTTATTTTGGACTTGAATTAAATTTGGATTGAAAATGGATATAGAATAGTATTAATAAATTAAACTAAAAATGACTTTGATAGTTTGATAATAACCAAAATAGATTGAAAATAAATTTTAATTGGTGACTCTTTAGTAAGAACACAATAATCAAATGTTAATACCTAAAAAATCGGATTATATTGGATTGGGAACAATTGGATCCATATTTGATTCAATTATAAAAGGATCGAATTCAGATTTCCTTAAGTTCACATAGACGCCCTTGCAAGTCACAAACCCAATGAAACACAATAAGCTAATAATAGAAATAAATTTAAAATATCAAATTCAATGATTAAAGTATTGGTATTGGGCATTGTATTGGACAATTTGAACACTGATACAGATACACTTAGGAAACACATGGATACACATGAGAAACAAGAAACACTTGGATATAGTGGGAAAATGTATACAAATTACATAAATATATTATTAACAACAAGTTTAATGTATAAATACATAAGAATTGTGTATTTTAATGGTATATATGAAAAAATATGTTACAATTAATATAGTGTGATGCATAGATATTATACAATTTTATTGATAATGCATCAATCAAGAGTCTATGACACAAATTATATGGAGTTTTACAAATTAATACATGTAAAAAACCATTATTACTTTATTTTCTATTAAAGTCCAAGGCACAAAACATATTCAACTATTACATTTGAATTATTATATCATTTTTTTCGATTTTACTATATTTAATTTTAACATTAACAAAAAAAATCAACTCAAAAACTAATTCTCAAATGTTTGGTAAACAATATTTTCATTTTTGTAAACAATATATATATATTATTATAAAATGTAAATTAAAATATCAATTAATAATTTATAAAAACAAATAATCTTAACTTAAATATATTAAACCTATTAAAATTTTGAAGATGCATATCATATGAAAATTCATAAATTTTAATTACTAAAATAATTATTCCATTATTAATATTAATATTTTTATTTTTATAGATTTTATAAAATAAAAATTATTTTTCTATATAAATGTATACTAGTGGATTTAATAGATTCAATTTATATTATATTCTCAAATATTTTGTAAATAATAAATACTATGTTATTTAATGTAAATTAAAATATTAATTAATAATTTATAAAAATTTAAGATACATATTGATGCAGCACAATCTGGGCACTCCTAACTGGCTGAGAGTTGGCTCCTAGCTGTGACGGACGGCACCTAAAAGGAAGAGGAAGGTGAAGGGTTCCCGGGGAGCTCTCCCGGCTGGAACACTCCAATGGCTAAGTTAGAACTCTGAGGAAACTCAAAGAAGACACAGAGAGTTAAAAGTGCTGAAAGTGCTAGCTCAATACCTTTGCTTCGTGAGGGTCAGGGCCCTTTTATACCGGAGCTCAGTCACATCAGGCGTAACCGCCATAGCCCTAGTCGTTACTGCCAGGGTAGGGGTGGCAGGTGCAGGCTGCTGCTACAGGCTGCTACTGCAGGGTACGGACTCATCAGGCATGCCATGCCTTTCAGAGACGGCAGGTCGGACGCCGCCTGGCAAGGGATTCGAGCACTGCCACCGGATCCGGCAGGTACGGGTGTCAGGCAGGCATGGATGTCAGGAAGATCTCCCTGCAGTCTGCCGAGCTACTGTGCACCGAACCACCTGGGGCAGGTTTGCCTTGCACCGAGGTGCCGAGGTACACCGAGGTGCTCACACTGGAGGTGAGCCTTAACCAAGTATGAACAGAAATCTCGATGGTGTTGTCCCGATGTGTTTCTCCCTCGGGACACTTAGCCAAAAGTTGGGGTGCTTCCTTCTTAGGAAGGGAGAGCTCGGAGTCCCTTAGGAGGAGCTCGGGTCCCTTTGCATGGGGGAGCTCGGGGTGCTCCACCCTCAGGTTTAGGGCGAGATGGGCCTTGCTTCTCGACAAGCCGTCACACTCGCTGAGTCGTTTGGCCGGGCCTCGGCAAGCTCGCTTCGCCGAGTAGTGGCCAGGCAGTCATGCTGAATTGTCACTTATGACAGGTCATGTCCACGTGTCCCCGTGCTACGAGGTCGGGCCAAATCACCCTACATCAATTGCCCCGCCCACTCCCCGTGCTAGGGGTGTTGACCTAGCGCGGGGAGTCCGCAGTCTGCCGGGTGGATTTGGCTCAGAGTCCAAACTTTCTTGTTTGCCAGCTCATAGGTTGGACTGATTTTCTGCTCGATTCTGCCAGGCACAGCTCGGGTCGCGTACGGTCTACGCGTGGACGCCACGCGAGTTACAGACTCCGCGGACGTCAAAAAATGCTCTAAATTGATTTCGCCTCGAAGGTCGTGCAGTCAGTTTTCATGAGGATTGTCTGATCGTTTCGATCTCAACCGTTGATGCCCGCGTATAGTGGCTATAAATAGCGGGGGTCCTGGCCATTTTCCTTCGCCACAAATCTTCAACTGTAGTTTTGAGCTCGCGTCCAAAGCCTCCAGCTCAGGTTAGTTCTTCCCAGTCTGGTCCATCTTTTTTCGGTGAGTCACCCTAGCTCTTCTTCAGTTCCGTTATGTCTTCCTTTGATAGCCAATTAGATGAGCCCGAGGTGCCCAAGGTGGGTACCTCAGCTCAGGGTAACTCTACCGGAGTCCAATCCCCCGAGGCGCAGGTGGTCTCGGGTAACTTGGCATCCACCTCTCACCAAGGTCGGATGCCGGACAGGTTCGGGCCTATGACCATGGAGAGGCTCCGTCAACTCATTCAACAGTACAACCTGCCCAGGAAGTACACCTACAGTATTCCTGCGGGTAACTTCCCATGGGAGCACGGCCCTGACAAGGTTGTAATCTTCCGGGAGCAGCTCATAGCCGGGTTGCGCCTTCCCTTTCATCCACTCATAGTGGAAGTCTTGAATCACTTCAATGTTACGATAGACCAACTTCACCCGAACTCGGTCCGTAACGTGGTCGGGACCATCTCCCTCTGCTACGAGTATGTCCTCCCCCTTAACTTGGACATATTATGTTCTATCCTCACCATCAAGAAGAGCGCTTCATGCGTTCTCCCCGAGCACAGGAGGGCTTACTACTTGTCCCCTCGCCCGGGGTTCAAGTTGATGCATAAGCTTCCTAGCAAGATCCCGACCTGGAAGCAGGACTACTTCGTAGTCCGGAACCCTGCGGGGTGGCCCTTCCCTACTCACTGGAGGGCGACTATCCAAGACCTTGGCATCATCCTCGACACGAAGACTAGGGAGACATTCCAATCGTGGGCTGAGGTTGGTTGTAGTTTCAAGGACTTCATCACCGAGAGTATGCTCATCCAGGCCGGCTTGAGTTCGAGTAGGTAGTTAGTACCTTAGTTGTCTGGCTTGCTCCTTTCTTTTACTCGAGTACTAATGCCGAGCTTTGTTGCAGGTCCCATGGAGGAAGACAAACTTAAGGGAGATCGGCTCTTCAAGCACATGAAGGGAAGGAAGAAGTGGGCTGCTAAGAGAGCCCGTATCGAGTCACCTCCAGCCCCCACTCCCGAGCCCAAGCTTCCGCTGGCTCCAACCTTCGAGCCCGAGCTCCCTGGGGCTCCTCCAATTATTGACTTGGATGAGAAAATACCACCTAGGGAGCCCGAGACTTCAGCCGAGCCCGCTATGAGGGCGGCAGCCGAGCCAGAGGTCGCCACTGGGGCTACTGACGTAGCAGCCGAAGTCTTCGTCGAGCCCATTCGTACAGCCGAGACGGCGGTCTCCAGCTCGGGGAGCCTGGATGGGGGCGAAGTATCTTGGTCCCCCAGTGCGGCCTTCGAAAAAGCAAAGGGGCCGTTTACAATGAGGAAATCTCGGTCTGGGGTGATATGCTTAACCCTGCTCAGCTCGGGGCACGGGCTGCCACCCACACTATGGTGGTAAGTTCTCTTCTTTTTCCTTTCATTTTCTTTTATATATATGTACTTTTCTTCGGTACTAACTAACTTCCTTTGTCAAGCGAACTCCGCCGTGCACGCCCTTGCTCTTCAGTCTGAGAGGAACCTGAAGCGAGCTCTAACCGCCGAGGAGTCTTCCCGCGCTGCCCATACCGATCTGCGGGCAGCTCGTGAGCAAATCCACCGGTTGGAGAGCGGCGCCAGGGGCCAGAGGGATATTATTACGACGCTTCCGGCAGAGAGAGACGAGCTAGCACGCGAGAAGGACGTGCTAGCACGCGAGAAGGACATGCTGAGGGGCGAGGTGGAGGCCCTCAAAGCAGAGTTGGCTCACGAGAAGGGTGTGCTGAGGGGCGAGCTGGATGCCCTCAGGGTAGAGGCGGAAGGCCTTAAGGAAAATAAGAAGGTCCTTCTGCACGAGGTGGAATTCCTCAAGGCGGACCTCGAAGAGAAGACCGAGATCTTCACTCAAGCGATAGAGGAGACAAAGGTCAAGGATGCCGCAGAGTACATCCAGTCTGATAAGTTCGATGCCGTTCTGGGGGAGGCTTACCGCAAGGGGTTCAAGCTCAGCAGGTGGTTGATAAGGCATACGTACCCCGAGCTTGACACAAGTGCCATCACCACCTCATGAATCACGGACGAAATAGCTCGTCAAGCCACAAAGGATTCGGATTCAGAGGAGAAGGATGGTGACGAAGAAGCGGACGCCCTTGACCAGCTCGAAGCTCTTGAGGAGGTCTCACACAGAGACGAAGATCCTCCAAAGTGATTGTCCTTGTACTCCAAGCCTGCGAGCTCAGTCTTTGTAGTAGTTTTTTTTTTTTTGGCAAGTTCACTGTACAAAACTTACTTGTTAATGAAATTGATCTTTCTTTCCCAAGTGTTGTTTTATCCGAGCTATCATGGTTGAGTATGCGAGGTGATTGACACAGTAGGGCATAGTAAGGCACATGCCCGAACTGTCTTGTGGCGCGCACCGAGTTAATTGACAGTAAGGCATAGTGAAGCATGTGCCCAAACTGTCCTCTGGCGTACACCGAAGTGATTGACAGTATGGCGTAGTAAGGCATGTGCCCGAACTGTCCTCTGGCGTACACCGAGGTGAGCTAAGCGTTGCGGAGTCTGCTGGTCTGCTTGCGCCCTCGATGCATCAAGTACTGTGGTGCCGAGCTCCTTGATCAGCTCGGTGTCTTAGCCCCTTAGAATTTGTTCACATCATAGGGGTGGCTAGGTTATTATGCCGGAGTCTGTTAGTTCGGCATTTTGGCCCTTGAGCCCTGAGAGGCTCGTGGCCTGCTCTCGGTGTTCGCCCATGGCATAGGAGCGACTGGGTTTTATTGTGCCAAGGTCTCTGTTAGCTCGGCGTTTTGGCCCTTAAGCTCTGAGAGTGACTCGTGGTTCACTCAGTTATTTGTAGGTAATATTGCCTTAGGTTGACAATATTCCATGCCCGAGGTACTTGTTCCCCTTCCAGGGCTTCGAGCCCGTACGTTCCTTCCCCGAGCACTCGCTTTACTCGGTAGGGTCCTTCCCAGTTTGGGCCAAGCTTGCCAACACCGGGCTCAGGCACCATAACCTTACGGAGAACCAGGTCGCCAACGCGGAGAGTCCGCTTTTTTACCCTAGTGTTATAGTACCGAGCTACCCTTTGCTAGTAGGTCGCGGTCCTGAAGTATGCAAGGTCCCGTACTTCTTCAAGAAAGCCGAGATTGGTGCGTAGCTCGTCTTCATTCGCCCTGTCATCATGCGCTTCTGCTCTTAGCGAGGGGACTTCGATCTCGGCCGGAATGACTATTTCGGTGCCGTAGGTGAGGTTAAAGGGGGTTTCTCCTATGGTACGATAGGCCCATAATACACTGGGCAACTCGCCTGCCCATAGTCTCTTAGCTCGGTCTAGTCGCACCTTTAGTCCGCGGAGAATAGCTCTGTTCGTGACTTCCGTCTGACCATTTGCCTGAGGGTGCACCACCAAGGTGAAGTTCTGCTGAATTCCCATGTCTCGGCACCAATTTTGGAATTTGATGTCTTCGAACTACTTACTATTGTCGGAGATCAGTACCCGAGGTAACCCGAAACGATACACTATGTTCTTCCAAAAGAAGTTTTGCACATTCCGGGCTGTGATTGTTGCGAGAGGTTCAGCTTCGACCCACTTCGTGGAATAGTCGACTGCCACCACCAGGAACCTCCTTCGTCCTGTAGCTGGTGGGAATGGCCCAAGTAAGTCAATCCCCCATTGTGCGAATGGCCACGGGCTAGTAAGGTACTTTAGGTCAGCGGTAGGTCGGTGGTGGATGTTGGCATGCTTCTGACACTTGTTGCATTTTTTGACGAGCTCGGTCGCATCTGCCTTCATCGTTGGCCAGTAATACCCATGTCGTAGTGCTTTCTGAGTGAGGGCTCTGCCCCCCAAGTGTCCATCGCACAGGCCCTCATGAGTATCGCGGAGGACGAGCTCGGCTTTAGAGGGTCGCAGGTAGCGCAGGTAGGGGAGTGTGTAGGATTTTCGGTACAGTCGTCCGTCTATCATGATGTATTTGGCTGCCTGATGCTCTACCCTCCTAGCGGCATTACGATCTGTGGGGAGGGTCCCGTGTAGCAGGAAGCTCATGAGCAGATCCATCCAGCTGAACAACGGGAGCGACCTCCTCTGCCCCCCTGAGAATGCTAGGTCGAGGCAAGTTTTCTATATACACAGTCTTCATTGTGTTATCACCAGTGCTGGCTAACCGGGATAGGGCATCGGCCTCAGCGTTCTCTGACCTCGGGATTTGCTGGATGAAGTGTAACCGGAAGTTGAGCAAAGCTCCTCTCACTTTGGCTAAGTATGCTACCATGGTTGGCTTGCGAGCTTCGTACTCACCCATAACCTGAATGACCACGAGCTGGGAATCGTTGCAAACGACAATGTGTTTGGCTTTCACTTCCTTTGCCAGATCCAGCCCGGCTAATAGTGCCTCATACTCTGCTTCGTTGTTGGATGCCGCGAACTCAAAGCATAGTGTGTACTCCAGTTTCACACCACTTGGCCCGTACAGAACAATCCCAGCTCCGCTGCCCTGCCGGTTTGACGAGCCATCGACGTGAAGGATCCAGGGTTCCTCATCCCAGCTTGCGCTTGGCCTAACTAGGAGAGATGCCGCTGGTTGCTACTTCATGGCGCTCGAGTTCAACCAGCCCGGGAACCCCGAGCTCTCCCGTACTGGGGCTCTCGTGTTCCATCGACTTGTGGACTTCGAAGCTAAAGGTGCATTCTGCGATGAAATCTGCTAAGGCTTGGGCCTTGATAGCAGTTCGCGGTTTATACTGGAGTTCGTACTCGCTGAGCTTGATGGCCCACTTTGTCAACCTTCCCGAGACCTCGTGCTTGAGCAAAACTTGCCTCAGAGGTTTCTTGGTAAGGACAACGATGGTATGAGCTTGGTAGTATGGGCGGAGCTTTCGGGCTGCTATAACCAGTGCATAGGCTAACTTTTCTATCTCTGGGTACGTTGTCTCTTCTCCCTGCAACACTTTACTAACATAATAGACGGGTCGTTGGACCCGATCTACTTCTCTTATTAGTACCGAGCTGACTACCTCGTCACTTGCCGAGAGGTATAGCTCTAAAACATCACCCATTTCGGGTCGAGTTAAGACTGGGATGCTGGCGAGGTGCCTTTTGAGCTCGTTGAACACGAGCTGGCACTCTTTGGTCCATTCAAAGCCTCTGCTTTTAATGGCCTTAAAGAAAGGCAGGCAGCGATCTGCTGACTTGGACAAAAAGCGATTCAAGGCGGCTAACCGGTCGTTCAGCTTCTGAACCTCCTTTAATTTCTGGGGTGGTCTCATTTCTAGGATGGCTTTGATTTTGTCCGGGTTGGCCTCAATGCTTCTCTGATTAATGATGTACCCTATGAATTTACCCGAGGTGACACCAAAGACACACTTGTTGGGGTTTAGCTTCATATTAAATCTACGCAAAATTTTGAAAACTGAATGTAAATCTTATATTAATTCATGTGAAAATTGGGTTTTGACGACCATATCGTCTACATAGCACTCTACTTTTTTTCCAATTAGTGGCTCAAACAGTTTGTTTACAAGTCTTTGAAAAGTAGCCCCAGCGTTTTTCAACTCAAAGGGCATGACCTTGTAACAGTACAGGCCGAACTCAGTTATGAAAGCAGTTTTCTCTTCATCAGCTAGGTCCATCTTGATCTGGTTGTAGCCCGAATAGGCGTCCAGGAAGCTCAGCAACTCGTGCCCCGAGGTCGCGTCCCCTAGACGGTCGATCCTGGGAAGTGGGAAGCAGTCCTTTGGGCAAGCACGGTTCAGGTCGGTGTAGTCGACGCACATGCGCCATTTACCGTTGGCCTTTTTCACCAGAACAGGGTTGGCCACCCATCTCGGGTAATGAACCTCCCTAATAAAATCGGCTGCAAGGAGCTTCCCGACCTCCTCGTTGACTGCCCTCCATCGCTCTGGGGCTAGGTTGCGTTTCTTCTGTCTAACGGGCCTAACTACAGGATCAGTGTTGAGCCTATGAGTTAAAATGCTAGGGTCTATGCCGGGCATTTCTACCGCTGACCATGCAAAAACATCTAAATTTTCAAGTAAGAAACTTACCAGTTGAGATCACAAGGGTTCCTCAATAGAAGAGCCGATCTGAAGTACCCGAGCTGGGTCCTCTGCCGAAGCCGGGATGGGGATGGTCTCTTCGGTAGGCGCGGCTCGCTATGCGAACTACTCCGTGGGTCACTCTAGCTCGAGGTCGTCTGCTACCTTGGCCTTTCCTTTAAGGGCGACTACGTAGCACTTGCGGGACTCGAGCTGATCGCCTCGCGTCACTCTGACTCCAAAGTCTGTAGGGAACTTCATCGCCAGATGGTAGGTGGAGAGTATTGCTCGTAAGGCATGGGTGATGGGCCGACCTACTATTGCATTGTATGGGGAGGGGGTCGCGACTACCAGGAACTCGTGACTGAGTCTCACCACACTAGGCCAGTTGCCAACCTCCACGGGTACAGTGACTCTCCCTAACGGTCTGACCTCCTCCCCGTTGAATCTCACGAGTGGAGTGTTCGTGGACTTCAGGTCGCCTTCCTGGAGCTGAAGCTGATCGAAGGCTGCCTTGAAGAGAATATCTATCGAGCTGCCCGAATCGACTAGGACGCGCCTGACCTCGAAGTGGTTGATCTTAATCTTTATGATGAGCGCGTCATCATGGGGGTAATGGACCCCTCGCACATCGTCTTTAGTGAAGAAGATCGGTTCTTCCATCCTTGGCCGCTATGGGGGGTTAAGCTCTTATTATTATTATTATTATTATTATTATTATTATTATTATTATTATTATTATTATTATTATTATTATGTTGTACAAAATTTCTCAGATATCTGTGACGGATAAGTTCTTCTATCTCGTCGCGGAGGTTCTTACAGTTTTCGGTGCTATGACCGTGATCTTTATGAAAGCTACAATACAAGTTTTTATTCCTAACATTGGGATCGGCCTTAAGCCGAGGTGGCCACTTCACATATGGGGCGTCCTTGATCACCATGAGGATCTCAGCCCACTTTGTGTTGAGGGGTGTATAATCCCTTTTTGCTGCCGGGGCTCAGAAAGGCTGAATTGGCTTTGCCCCCCGAGCTTGGTCCTTCTTCTTCTTGCTGTCACTTGGAGCCAGGGACTCCGGTTCCCTTTTTCTTTTTTCAAGGGCCTGTTTGCCCTTCTGGTTGATCTTCTCCTCTGTCCCTATGAACCGGTCTGCCAGTTCAAGGAACTCAGTCATGGTCTTGGGTTGGTTGACCACCACGTGCCATCTGAACTCCTTGTGGGTAATGCCCCGCTTGGCCGCAGTGAGTTGAACTGCAAGGTCTAGGTCGGGTATTTGCATGCAAGCGTCATTAAACCGCTTGAAGTAGTTCCGGATGGACTCTCCTTCCCTCTGGACTATGCTGAGGAGGCTTTCTTAGGTCCTCGGGCACCTTTTACTAGTGACGAAGTGGGAGGTGAAGACCTACACGAACTGCGCCCAACTCCTTATTGAACATGGCACGAGGTTTTTGGTACCAAGTGCAGGGTACTCCTTTGAAAGTGGTGGAGAAGGCCACACACATGCAAGACTCGCTCGCTCTGGCTAGATGCATCTGGGACTGAAAGGTGTCTACGTGGTCATTGGGATCGAAGGACCCATCGTACTTGTCCAGCGGGGGGGAGCTTGAAGTCCCTTGGCATGGGGACAACAAGGAGCTCTGGTGACAAGGGGGAGGGAACTGAAAGAAGCGGTGTAGCTTTTACTTCGCCCAAACTTACCTCCACCTTGCCTCTGAGCTCGGGTAGGTCGCGGGTGGCAGTTCGGCGAGCTCGGCGACGCCTTCGCTGCTTCTTAGCCGGCTCGGCATTGGTGCTGCTAGCCTCGGTATTACTGAGCTCGATGGGCCTAGGGAAAGGCTCAGACGGCTGTCGGTAGCTGCGAATAGAGGGACCTTGTTCCAGGTCGTCGGCCAGCACTTTGAACCGGTTTTCGGCAAGCGGAGGTTCGAACTGCGAGCGCTGAGGTGACAACGGCCTAACCGGCTGGGAGGCCCCCGACCTAACTGCAGGCCGCGAGGCGGGGGTAGGGGGTCTTTCCTTCCTTCCATGGGATGATACCGAGGTCTCTCCTCAGTGGGAAGGAAGTTCACTCTGGCGGTGAGGCTTGGTTGGCTGCGCAGCTGGATGCCGAGGAGGGAGTGAGGGAAACTATTACTGATACTGATGTTGGGAAACTTGGCGCAGCACTTGCTGCTGATAGAACTGGAGTTGTTGGAACTGTTGCATCTGCGCCTGCATGGCTCGCATGCACTGTATCAGATCCTCAAGCTAACCTTGGCTGGCCACCGGAGGGAGGATGGTGGGTTCAGTGAAGGGTGTTTCGACTGCAGAAGGCAGTGGAACAGTCACGGGTGCTACTGTCTGTGGCACATTTAGACTTGGAACCCCGTCCCCTGAGAGGGGGACGGTGAACTGTCCGATGCAGACGGTGGGTAACTGGGGTTGTTCCTCAGGGGTGTTCTGGCGTCCGACGTTGCTGGAGGAAGTCATAGGTGTTGCTGATGAGTTCTTGGGAGAAGGTTTCATAGAAGTTAGAGTAAGGCCTTTTGAAGCGATTCCCACAGACAACGCCAAATGATGCATCACAATCTGGGCACTCCTAGCTGGCTGAGAGTTGGCTCCTAGCTGTGACGGACGACACCTGAAAGGAAGAGGAAGGTGAAGGGTTCCCAGGGAGCTCTCCCGGCTGGAACACTCTGATGGCTAAGTTAGAACTCTGAGGAAACTCAAAGAAGACATAGAGAGTTAAGAGTGTTGAAAGTGCTAGCTCAATACCTTTGCTTCGTGAGGGTTGGGGTCCTTTTATACCGGAGCTCAGCCACTGGATCCGGCAAGTACAGGTGTTAGGCAGGCACGGATGTTAGGCAGATCTCCCTGCAGTCTGCTGAGAAACTGTTCACCGAACCACCTGGGGCAGGTTTGCCTTGCACCGAGGTGCCGAGGTGCCCGCACTGGAGGCGAGCCTTAAGCAAGTATGAACAGGAGTCTCGACGGTGCTGTCCCGAGGTGTTTCTCCCTTGGGACACTTAGCCAAAAGTTGGGGTGCTTCCTTCTTAGGAAGGGAGAGCTCGGAGTCGCTTAGGAGGAGCTCGGGTCCCTTTGCATGGGGGAGCTCGAGGTGCTCCACCCTCAGGTTCGGGGCAAGCTGGGCCTTGCTTCTCGACGAGCCGTCACACCCGCCGAGTCGTTTAGCCGGGCCTCGGCGAGCTCACTACGCCGAGTAGTGGCCAGGCTGTCACGCTGAATTGTCAATTATGCCAGGTCATGTCAACGTATCCCCGTGCTACGAGGTCGGGCCAAATCACCCTACATCATTTTTTATTTATATAAATGTTTTATATTAAAAATCATTTTTTTATATATGTGGATTTGATAAATTATTTATTCCATCGATTTATAAGATACTAATTTTAATTATTATTTCTTTTAATTTATAGTTGGAGTTATTGAATATAAGTGTATGTTTGCATATTTGCGTATAGACATTAATGTTAATAAATATTTATTTATTTTATTCATTGACAAGAAGTAAATGATGGTTTAATGGTAAAGGTGCATGTTCTTGTAGGTGATGTCGTGTTGGACGGACAGTGTTCAAATTACGTGAAGTGCTCATTTTTTATAATGATGAATCACTATTACATTTGTTGTCAAAGTCCAGTTTGATGCACTTTCATATCGGTGGTTTCAAACCATACCAGCTGATATTATATGATACATACCAATATGATGGCGTATCACACTGATATAACTAGAAGGATAAGCCTTTAGTCGTAGCGTATCTCGTATTGATTTGGTCCAATATTGATACGATATGATCCATATCGGGCATATCGTGTCGATATTTTAATCCTTGATCACGTTGAGTTTTTTTTTTTTCATTGCATATATGTTTGTGTTTTGTTGGAGGGTTGCGAGAGAGTGCTTCAACCAAAGTCTAGATTGGCTGGAGACAAAATCATGCACAACAGATTGGGCAACCTACCACGTTTATTTCCAACCCATCTAGTTCCTTTCAACCACTACTACAGCAAATGTGCTCTATAGTGTCTTGGTTGTGCCATGATTTCTTTTATATCCCTTGAAATCTAAACTAGAAGACAATAAAATTCATGATCCACATAATACTTTATCTTTTTTATTCTTTTCTTATTCAGAATATTCTCTGGTTGAAGCACTTTTGTACCAGTGGTATTGGACCATACCGGCCGATATTATACGATAAATGCCGATACGGTGGCATATTGGACTAATATAAAAAGAAGGATAAGCCTCTAGTCATTGCATATTCCATATCGATTTGGTCTGATATCAATACGATACGATCCATATCGGACGTATCGTATCGATATTTTAATCCTTGATCATATTGAGTTTTTTTTTCATTACATATAAGTTTGTGTTTTGTTTGAGGGTTGCGAGTGAGTGCTTCAACCAAAGTCCAGATTGGCTGAAGACAAAATCATGCACAACGGATTAGGCAACCTACCACGTTTATCTCCAACCCATCCGGTTCCTTTCAATCATTGCTACAACAGATGTGCTCTCATAGCATCTTGGTTGTGCCACGATTTCTCTTATATTCCTTGAAATCTAAACTAGAAGTCAATAAAATTAATGATCCACATAATACTTTATCTTTTTTTTTATTCTTTTCTTATCCAGAATATTTTCTGGTTATATGCAAGGTTCAAAATATCGATACGTATTGTATAGGGAGCTTCCTGATATGCCCCTACAGATGTATCGGGGTTTTGATTGGTTCAGGGGGTGGATGGACCTTAAACTGGCTCCTTTGAACCGGATTAAAAAAAAAAACTAAAAAAAATAAAAAACTACTGGGCGTATTGATATTTTGAACCTTGGTTATATGGTACAATAATGCATTACATTGCCTATTTAGAATTACAGATCTGAGTCCAAACCTAGAAATGGGGCCCAAATACTATTTTTGAGGGGCCCATAATAATAATAATAATAGTAATTTTGGTACTTGCTTGGATTTTCGTCATCATTCTCATCATCATCCATGCCTTATCCTAACTATATGGGTCAACCACATGAATTATGTTTCGCCAATTTGTTCTATTTGAAGCCATAAGCTTGCCTTAATTTTGGTACAAGTCATAAAAGTTATGTTTGTTTATATGACGCCAACTTTTATGTTTGCCTTTTGCTTAAATACATGTATAGCAGTAATAATAATAATTATTGATGAAAGAGTGCATACTTGTACCACCCTAATTATCAAATGATCCTAAAAAAAATATGTTTAAGTAAAAAGTTAGAATATAATGGCAAAATCAATTTTCAGAAATAACCTTAGATGGTGCTATCTAGTGTGAATTATTTTTCTTGCTGCGACTTTCAAAAGCAAATCAAACCGTCTGGTTTGAAAACAAATTAGTTCCTAAAACAATAACAAAAAAAAGACATATATAACATGTTCTAGGTTGCATATGTGTACAAAATTTGTGTCTTGAAAACCATCATTTTGATGGTTTAGAAAACACAATTCAAAACAAAAACACAATCCAAGAACATGTATTTTTTTGGTGATGTGGTAATTTAAAAAACAAATGAAAACAAAAACATTCATGTTATAGAAGCCTTAGGACAGTTTTAAAGGGTGTTCAATGACATGGTTGGTCCACATGGTAAATTTTAAAAGCCTCTGAGCTAGGTTTTTTATTTGACTTAGAAGACTAGATTGAATTTGATTTGGGATTAAAAGCTCCTAAGAAACTTCCTAATTTGAATTAGGAAACATGCCTTTAGGTCTATATGGGACCCACATTGTTTAGTCCCTTATTGTTGAGAAGGAGGCCTAACCAACATTTGAAAGAGAAGCCCTCTTGTATAAAGGCTTTGTATGTGTTAGATTTTATTTTATTTTTTGATATTTAACACAACACATGAACTTTTCAAGATAGGTGAAAATAGTGGTACTCGAATCCGCATCTCTGCTGGAACTACCCGGCTAACATGCCAACCGAGCCACCACTCAGTTGGTGTATGCATTAGATGAGGATACCCTACTGAACAGCTGGTGTTTCATATATTGTGTCTGCATGACAAGACATGGCAACTGAAGAAATGGGGGCATGCGGCCTGGCCGACCAATCGTCCACATGACCAATCCAAAGGGCATCTATCTCATCAAATAGACTGGATTTGAGCTGGTCACTAAGCCTTCAACAGAGTGATAGACCAAGAAACAAACCATGTGCAGTGCAGATTAATTGAGAACCATCAACCCTCCAAACTAAACATGGTTTCCAACCAAAGGCACTTTGGATCCATCAGATGATAAGGGCATAAGCCCCAACTGTGCTTAGAAAGGAAAAAACAATACAAATAAGACTTGGGTACAATTGGTTGACCCATACTTCATATTCCATTTTCCTTCATTATCATTCCACTAAAATACAGATTGATTAGTGGGTGGATGCTTCTTTGAACAATATATGACAAATTTACATTCTCTCTCTGCATTCCACCACAATTATTAATGGTGTTTTTAATTGGATTTGCTAATCTGCCAACTTGAGAGAATGTAGGACTTGTTTGTTCAGATATGTACTAATTCAGAATCTGTGTACGATTTAGAATTTTTCAGTGGTTTGGCCTGGTCTGTCTCGAGCTATCAAGGAAGATGCTAGATGATGTAAATATTTTCCACCTCCAATAAAGAAGAAGGGGTTTGGTGCCTGGCCATGTGAAACCAATTCATTCCATTTCTTCTGGCTTTATTTCTCAGCATTTGAATTCGAAAGTTCAGTTTTGAAATGGTCTCCTTTCAAAACAGTAAACATCACCAGTCACCAGACCTTGTTCATTGAATTTTTTGTTGGTTTCAACGAGAGCCCAGACCAAAGCATTTGAACCAGAGTATTGAACCTTTGGATTAAGTGGGATTAGAGGAGAGAATGATAGGAATGGCAATTGGGTGGGTTCGGTGCGGGGATTACATCCCCATCCCCAATCCTGACCCCCAAATCATCCCCCATTTTCGTCCCCAATCTCCGTTGGGAAAGAAATTCTCCTCTATCCCTGACCCCAACGGGGATGAATTCCCTGTTGGAGACCCGAATCCCCAACTTGAGAGAGAGACTCCAGACTTGTGACTTATGAGTAGATTCAGATCTGTACTGAAGTAAATTCAAATCTGAAGTAGATTCAGATCTGTAATCTGTTTGAGATTTCAAAAATAAAAAATCAAAAGCGTTGAGAGAGAGAGAGTACTTACTAGCGACGGCGGTCAGCGATGATAGACGAAGAAGGAAGAATGGATCTCAAGAGTCTCTCGAGAGTTTTAAATTTTTGTCTTTTTAGTCTTTTACTCTTTTTGAGTTTTTGTAATTTGTGTAATGTTTAATTAATTGTTAATTGAAATTGTTATTTGTTAATCAAATAATATATAATATTATAATATTATAATATAAATATTATATATATATATATATTAATTGGGGCCGGGGTGGGGTGGGGATTGCATTCCCCATCCCCGTCCCCGTCCCCATCCCCGATCGAGGATTCAGTGTTAGCCCCATCCCTGACCTGACAAAACACTCCCCATACCTGATTCTGCCAGGTCAGGGAGCCCAAATACTCATCAGGGATGGGGAAAATTGCCATCCCTAGAGAATGATAATAATATCAAGGTTTTAAAAATCGATCCCAAACCACAACCAATCGACCACCAATTTTTGGGTTGACAGTTTGGGATCACAAAAATGTCCTTTTTGTCATCTTTTTGAAGAGCTGGTGGCATCACCTTTTAGACAACCCAAAGCCTTCCAAAGGTAAAAGAAAACAAAGCATGGCATGGCATGTTCTATGAATCCTTTCTGACTTCAAATAATTCAATACCTGCATGACGGCAAGGCTTTTTGAGAGAATCCTATTTGGCCGACTACTTTTTTGTGTCAATTTTTTCTCTTTTTTTAGTAGGCTTTTGGTATCTTGTCATCAAGTAGGGATAGCAACTGGACAGGTTCAGAGAGGGTTTCGTAAATTCTAAATCCTATTTGCCCTAAACCCTCAACCCATATCTTCCAAAAATACCTGTAGTGGGTTGGATTTTCAGAAACTGAACCTTCTCCCCACATCAAAATGCAAAACCCTCCCCAACCCTATCCTTCCTGCATTTAAGGGTGAGGTGGGTGGGATTGGTGGATTGGGTCTATACTATGCAAAAAGTATTAAACAAGTAAAATAATATAAACAAACATCAAAATTTTCAATTATTTGATTAAACATATAAAAAATACATAAACTATCAATCATCTTTCACATAAAATTCAATTTTTATATTTGACACTTAGTACATAAGTTCAAATGCCTTTCAACAATATGTAGGTCGGGAAGGGCCGAATTTAGCCTAATACCAGTACCCACTCATACTCATACAGGTTGTGAAATTCCAAAACCTATCCCCACCCAAAATTCCCTTTGGGCGGATAGATAGGATAGAAATTGCCATCCCTAACCTCAAGGGGTGACTCAGACGTCAGGCAATAATGTATAAAAAAGTAAAATTACCAGCATTGGCAAGTTCTTAATTTGGTGGCTATTATTGCCGTACTCTACCTCTTTTATCCTTCTCAAGTGGGTATTCTTGTATGAAAGTCTATGGCACCGCCTTTTTGTAAAATAACTGAAAAAGAATAAGGAAAAAGGTGGAAATCAATAAAACTGGTTTTGTGGGTCAAGAGAATTTGAGAATCTGATATTAACAATTGAGTGAACCCCACCAGGGAGATTAGGAAGGCCAACACATGGTAATAACCATGTGATTCTATGTTGGATGATGCAGAATCTGTTTGGTTTTAGATGGTTAAATTGAATAGATATATCATACATGTGTCCTCATTGCAATAAGAAAAATTACTTAATATATGCTTTTAATTCTGTTTTTTTCTTCAGTATGAAATGCACTACTATTATCCCCTAGAAAGCTTGAACAAAAACTAGTGGAAGAGACGGTGAAGAGAAACCAAACATGTGAATCCATGACTTTGTTCACATGATCCTACTAGCAATATTGATTGATGATAAGGTAGGATAAATAATGCTTGGTATAGTGTAGGAGGACCACCAGTGGCCCACCAACAAGTCTCTTCATGCCATTAGAAATCAGCCCAATGGGCTTGCTATTTGCACCACTTAATCTTTTAGAATTCGGATTGGACCGACAACCTCAATGGGTCCTAGTAAGATATTTAGGCTGTTTGAAACAATAGAAATATGATCTGAAAATGTAATAAGACCCCCCCCCCCCCCCCATTTTTGCAACTTTCCTGAACCTATCATTTGACTCTAGTCTCCATTTGATGGCTTGTTGAAGAATTTGGACTGTTTTGGGCCTGGAGGGTCAAATTTTGACAAATGCTCATCCAAAGGCCACCCAAAGTTGCACCCCTATAAAATGAGAAAAATGAATGGTTTTTATGAATTATATACTTGGTTTCTGGTGTTCTATTGTGTGAAATATGACTTTGGAAAACGAACATTTTCCAAAAAAAAAAAAAGTGGATAGTAGTTGTATGAAATTGAGATTACTTCTGATTTTTCATAAGTCATTAATTGACTCACCTTGTTTGGTTCCTTAATATTTCTTAATAGAATATGATTCGGTTTCGGTTCCTTAATATTTCTTGTAAGGTTAGTTCCGGTTCTACCTAGACCCGATCTGTTGATAGCCCTAATCTTGATACAGGGTCATATTTGGATAAAAGGAAAATGGCTCTACTGCAATTCAAATCGTGTTTGGATCAGTTGAGAATTGAAATCAGCATTGGAACTTGAATTGCAATTACATCAATCTCTGCATTCCTTAGTTTGGGCTTAGTTATCATGAAAAATTGGAATTTTGAATTCTACATGGAGGAGAGGAACTGTGACAGAATTCGAATTCAAATCTAAATATACTTCCACCACTTAAAAAAACTTTTAGGGCAAATTGTATGATGCATCATCCACTGCACCGTGCAATAAAAGATGTAATTGATTGAATGTGACAGTAAGTATATGCGAAAGTACACTTAATAAAATATAAACTAATTAAAAATAAGAAAATTTTAACATGATTATAATAGCTGGAAAAAAAAAAGATGTGTAAAGTTGCTGGTACACCAAATTAAAAGTATAGTGTCAAATATTCTTTAATTAGAAGATCTGCTAAACATTTAGCATGTGCAGTAGACCATTAATCTGCCAAAAAGATTGAAAAGGCGAAAAAAGAGAAAAAGAAAAAATAAAATAAAAGATTTGAATGTAAAAATCAAGAATCAAGATTAGGGATGTCAAATTGCTGAACTGAAAGACTTGTTTCTTTGTCTTTAGTTGTTAAGACGATTTATCATCATCATCATTCATACGCCTTATCCCAATTATATGGGATATGCAACATGAATCCTGTTTGGCCAATCTTTTCTATTTAAAGCCATCTTCACTATTAAATTATTAGTGCTTAAATCATTTTCAAGGATATGATAATCTATCCAACTTCAATTTCAGCCAGTAAAGAAACCACAATACCCTTAAAATCTTATCACTAAAAGATAAATTAATAAGCCTTTTCAATTCAGCATTTCCAGCTGTTATCAAGCAGCCCCTCACTGTTGGTTTGGATCAACTTAAACCCAAACCCCACCCAACAGCCTCATTGGAATGGAATCATGGGACCCACCTAATCCTATGAATTAAGCATTTTGGCGGTCAAATTGGTAGACTAAAGGGTCGTCAAGCTTGTCTTTCCTGCACTGACCAGAAGTTGTGTAATTGGCATGTGAGGGTGTGGGCACAAAACTCCGGCATGGGCCAAAAACATATACACCTAATCCCTAGTGTGGCTATGGTCGACATCATTCTATGATTATCCACTTTTTAGCTTTTACTAGTAATTAAGTACATGTGTTGCATGTGAGAAAAATTTTTTCATATTAATTATTTGATTTTTAGATATATCATAATTAAGATAGAAATTGAAAATTAACAAAAGTAACAATACGATTAAAGATAAACTTAAATATTTATTATTCAATTATGACATCATGGGTTGTTTTGAAAGGTTAGATCATTGACACACGTTTAGATAAGAAAATAACTTTGCTTTTGGATTAATTTTAAATTAGGGAAAATTATAGTTGGAGACGGCTGTACACTTAAAGTCGGTCTATAAACCAACAAAACCCTGACAACCGGCTCTACATTTCAAATTATAAAAACCCTCGCCATGTCACTGAAGGCTTTTGTGGCTATTGCTAACATGAGACTCATAATACATGTTGGACACAACAAAAAGCTTATACTGAAATTGCCTTTTAATATTGGATGATTGGAAAAAAAAAAGTTTTTAGTCTCTCTCTCTCTCTCTCTCTCTCTCACACACACACACACACAATCATCTTTATTTGCTCAACGACTATGTGATTTGAAAATAAATAAAAATGGTTTTTGGTTTCTGTATTTATGTTCTCTATATCAATTTCTCTCTATCTATCATTTTCCCTCAATCTCTCTTGTTCTCTTTCTCGGTAAATCTCTCATTCTCCCTTAATTTTTATTGTTCTCCCTCAGTTTCTCTCTCGCTCCCTCTTTCATTTTTTTATTTTCTTACATACTTATATGGTATTAATCAGATCGTATAAAAGAACATTAGACCAACTTGGTATGGTTAAAAAATTATTACACCAATTTAATAAAAATTCACAAGAAGCTCTTAGCTATGAAATTTACACCAACTGGAGAACGATAGAGATTGAGGAATAAGAAGATATTAACCGAGAGGAAGAGTGGGGGAGAAGAATGATAAAGATTGAGTGAGAACAATAGAGAGAGAGAGGTTTTGATTTGGCTATAGATCGAAGCTGAGAGAATGGAAGAGACAGAGGAAGCGGGATATCAAGAGATGACAGTGAGAGTGAGAGAGAAGGGAGGGAGATCGAGAGACAAAAGGAGTGAGAGGGAAACTTAAAACCTATTTTCGATATAGGTTTTTTGCTGTACCCAACATGGACTAACAGTTCTATGTTGGCAACAGCCACATAAGCCTCCAATGACATGGCGGGTGGTTTTTATAATTTGAAATGTAGAGCTAGTTGTTAGAGTTTTGTTGGTTTTTGGACCAACTTACAACCTAATTTTAAATATACAACCGACTTTGACTATAATTTTCCCTTTAAATTATATATTTCATTTACATTATATAAAATATTTTTTATTTGTCACACTTAATTATTTTTCTATGGTATCATTTGACTCAGACCACTAACCCACCATCTAAAAAAATTGTTTGATTTCTAGGTTAACATTAAATTTTGTATTACATTTCCATCATTGATAAAATTATTTCTTATGCATAAAACTTATTTTTGTTCAATATAATGAATGCACAATATTAGAGATGTACCCAATATTTTATTTTTTTTTATAAATATATAACATTAGATATGTGCTCAAAATTTTCTCTATCTTTGTTTTTAATTTTTGTGATTCTTTATATTTTCTATTATTAAAAATTTTATTATTTGACTATGACATCATTTCATTTCTAGGTAAATTTGAATTTGGCATTCCATTTTCATTATTAATAAAAATACTTATTACATTTCATAGTTATTTATTTTAATTTTTATTATTTAATTATGACATTATTTATTAATCCATTTGACCCCAAATGGTCGAATTGCTTACCCACCACCAGGAGGGAAAATTGTTTTGTTTTCAAATTACTTTTCAAAATATTTATTTTTATATTATTAAAACTAATATTGTGGATTTAATTATAGAGAATAGGAAAATATTTTTATTTCCAATTGGTTTTAAATTTTACATTCCATTTCCATCATTAATAAAAACATTTCGTATTTATCATACTTATTATTGTTTAATATGTGTGTTAAAAATGTTTCCAATTTTTTTTAATTTTAATTTTTTTAATTTTATCTATTTTTTAATTTTATTATTTAATCATGGCAACATGGATTAACCCATTTAACCCAAAATGACTTAATTTCTTATCACCACCTTAATGAAAACACTATTTTTGCTAGGTAGATTTTAAAAGTATAAGCCTTTATGTTATTGGAATTATTAATTTATTAAGTACGTATTTAATTAATACAACTCGATGATGAGAAGAAACAAAAAAATGACTTAAATATATGATTCAATGAACATGAATGCAAGTTGATAACTTAAATTTGGATTTAATGAGAGAGGATTGAATGCATTGAATATCTTTAAATTACCCCTTTAACTCATTTAATATCAAGAATAGGTTACCCTATTTGCCCTCATTTTTTTTCAATAAATTTAAATATAAAGGGGTAAATTTTGTCATTAGAAAATTCAAAAAATATTCTTGAGACCATTCTTTTTCTTCACTTTCTGAGGTCTTACATGGATTCATCTGTCTCCATTCCACCCTCTAAGATGTGAAAGGATCCCATTTCAAATCCCATTCTCTCCGCCTAGGCCATCCTAAGGATGGCAAATCTAGTCAACTACGATTTTATTGATGTAGTAGTTGTTTTTGTTTTGAAAAAACAAAATAAGGGTTGTGTTTGGTACTATTGTGGTTTCTTCTTTTGCGTTAGATCGATACAAATTAGTAAAAAGAAATATATATTATTGCATCACAAAAAATGTCATGCCTACTAAAAATTTACACATGGAGAAAAATGATCATTTCCATTTAGAATTAAAGCTTCAAATTTGATGCTTAATTTACCATTAAAGAGCAATGACACATGCATTTTTTTTAATTGAAGTGGATCTCTTATGAAATGTGATAATACATATGTCTCACCAATTTGTATTGGTCAACCATAAACGTGTCAATAAGAAATGGCAATCATACCAAACACAATCAAAATCATCCACATTGATGAACAACCCCTAAGAGTGTTTTGGCATCATTGTGTTTTTTAATCCTATTTTGTTGACATTGGGTGGGAAATCGCGAGTGTTACACTTTTTAAGTTGTAACATCTTAATAATTGAATCAATTACTTCACTACAAAGTCTATGACACATTGTTATCACTACCCAAAAAAAAAAAAAAAATTGTCACAATACCAAACACTAGAAGTAAGAAACTCTTAATTAATTTATATGTATTCTAATGGTCTGAATTGAGTTGTCTGGTTCACTCATTTCAGCCATTATCTAACAGCCCTGATCATGAATTCACGACTAGGGGTGGAGCTGAGTGGTGCTTTTCTACTCAAGTTTATGCAAATGCTTAATAGCATTATGTGCCCATTTGTTGGTG
This sequence comes from Nelumbo nucifera, assembly GCF_055504915.1. Classification (NCBI taxonomy): domain Eukaryota; kingdom Viridiplantae; phylum Streptophyta; class Magnoliopsida; order Proteales; family Nelumbonaceae; genus Nelumbo; species Nelumbo nucifera. The sequence continues at coordinate 25,249,622 of NC_142650.1, forward strand.
CTCCATCATGGATCATGGGGTCCAACCCAATTGGAGCTAGCTAGGACTTACTGATTCATACTGTGTACAATAAAAGATGCTTCTATTATATGTACGATTGCCAATATTTAAGATCTTTAGAATGTTACTTTCTTCGTTTGTATTGGAGACAATCAATGAAACAATCACACAGATAAAAGTTGATGAGGTTGATCAGTGAGATATGGATGGCAGTGGTCTGCCATATCGATCATTTATGTTCATTTTTGTGGAGCACAATAGCACATGCACGTAAGTGCTGAGATATATTTTATGATAGAGGTTGCATATTTGGTAATGCTATTGTTGTTTTCACATGAAATGTATACTGGGTTGGTTCAGGATCAAAATATTGATATATCGATAAAATCAATATTATTATTAATATAACAGGAATGTCTTCTATCATCTCCAACTCTTTTTACCGCCAACCCCATGTGCATCAGTGTATCAATGTGCCTCCATGACCACCAATACATCCAACATTTTGATCAATGGGTTCATCAATACAAATGGAAGAGCAAAATGTATTGTCAAGACATATTGGAGAGTCACTTCAACTAGAATGATTAGACTTCAACATGCTGTGTTGTACCTGTTTTAATTATAAACATCCTCAGATAATAATTGTATATTAATTTGTATGGATGAACCAAAAAGTTTTAGGCTGTGTTTGATTGCAGCAAAATCTTATTTGCACTAGTATAAATGTATCGGGATGCAAACGAAAAAATGTAAATTCTGATTTAATTTTATTTTGGGTTTTACTTGATTCTGTTTCAGGTCTTATTTTATTTCATTTGTGTTGCAATAAAAAAAAAATAAGATAAATTTTGAAATAAAAATAAATCAGAATTTACACCGATCAAATAATTTATTTGCACTGCAACCAAACACACAGCCTTGCGTACAAACAGATATGTTCATATTCGAATTAGTCGGCCCTAAGTGCCTAACAACCGGAACCTATGAAGATACAGTTGGACTTTGAACCTAAAATAGCCTTCAAAATCAGTCAAGAATTGATGATTAGACCAGTTTGTTTTGTTGACCGGAGTGATTAAAGCAGTTAATCGATCAGTAGGGGTAGAATTGGAAAAGGACAAAAAGTATTGATTATTGAGGGCCATGTGAGTGGTGCAACTGCAGTCTGTACGTAGGTTTATGTGAGTCTGTATCCAGCCAGAATGGTCGCACTCATGACAGTGGCCGGTGCACAGAGAGGAGAGCTCCTCAGATGAACGAACTTCTGAGTAGCAGGTGCCAAAGCTCTGTCTCTGTCTGATGATGACTCTGGTGTCTGGTTCTCAATGGTCGTTTTCTCCATCGTGTGAACGCAAGGACTAGCACTAGTCGGTGAAGCCATGGAATGATGGAAGAGAGATGCATTGAAGAATGATTAACAAGTTTTCTCTAAATGGGACTCTGCCTGCGGCTCCAGCTCTAGCTGCAGTTGGTTTAATAGAATTACCAGGGTTAGGGTTAAGGCAGATTCAACCTGCAATACTGGAAAGGATACAATTAGAAGGGTGATCAACCAAATGTTGGTCCCATCCATCCAGGGTTTTGAGAGGGATGGATTTGGATTCAATATGGATGAGATGGAATTTGAAGCGTCTAAAGGGAGTTTGTGGCCACAGGGACACAAAGCCACAGGCTGCACCCAACAAAAGCCTAAATGTTGTTTTCTGTTTTGAACCGGACAAAGCACAATACAAACCATGAAAACCCTAGGCCATTGACAACTACACATCACCCCAGTTGTTCTGACAATTGATTTACCAACATGTCCCATGATGTGTCTCCTCCTTTACTAGCAACTTATAAAATCAAGCTCCATCATAGCATATGAGCTGAACTGTGCCTAGTTCTTTTCAAAACATTTTCTACGAATCAATGACATTGCCAAAGACCAATTTTAATATAATTTGAGTTGGAATCTTGTGCAATGTTTGGATTGAAAAAAAAGGTGGGGAAAGGAAAGGTAGGGAAACCCATACAAGGTTTGTAAAGGTTTTCCTATCTTTCATTTCCTTTTTTTACTTTTTCCTTCAAACCAAACACAGCCTTAGTGGTGAGGCATAGCCCTTCAAGGAATAGTTGGTAAGCAACAATGCACATGGGTGGTATAATTTACTTTCACACAAAACTTACTCTTAAACAAGGTTCAAAGTATTGATATGCACAATACCTAAAAATTGCCTATCATGAGATTCAATTGGACAATTCACATTGTTTGATTTAGGAGGCATTTGACAAATCTTTTTGTGTAGTCTTTCTACATTTTCAAATCTTGGAAGACCAAAATTTGGTCTTTCTCTGTTTTGCAATAAAAGACAGGAAGACCCGTGCAGCTATGCCCTAAAGAGTTCATGGAATCCTAAAATGGACAAAATGTGGATGCTTCAAATGAAGCTTCCTATCTTTCAGCACCTAAAATCTTTTATTTAACAGCTTTGTAGATCATGCTAAACTAGGGTATTTACCCAATGGTCTAGGTATTTGAAACAAGACCACAAAAAGCTCATTACATCTCTTGGCCATCTAAGCCATTGGAAGATCTTGCTAAAAGGACTTGCCAAATGGCACCTTAATTTCAGGTTTAAATATTTGAGCCAAAGATTGAGGCTTACCTAGGGTATTAGTAACTAAAAATGGGCTTTTCCTACTTAATATGGGTGTATTAGCGAATTCAAAAACCTATACATATTGGTTATTTCACACTCATAAATTGCAATATTTTGAACCTTACTCCTAAATTGGAATTATGATTCCCAGAGAATAAAAACAAGGATGGAGCATTAAAATGGGCACACCCGTAAGTCATCAATACATAGTATTTGTCTATTAATACATGTATTTTATGACTTAAAATTAGGGTATGCCCTACTTTATCATAAGTGAAATTTACCAAATGACTCCCCTTATATATCACATAATCTGGAGAAGAATTTAATTATACTACTTAATGGCAAGGTAATTGAATTTATTTAATTGGAGGGAAATTTAATTAACAAATTGAGGCTAGGAAGCAAATATAAAACTTTTAGAAGGGATATGCGAAACCTCAAGAAATCAGGATACAGCTAACAAAAATCAATGGTTATTAGTGAATAAAAACCTATTTAGGGATCTCACCTAACAGCTTAAGCTTTTAGGTTGAATGGTTTCTTAAGATGGTATCAAAGCCTGTTTGATTAATAGTATAGTGTTTTGTCCTTGCTGCCCCCATTATAATTAAGGTTCAGTTTGGAAGAGGTATAAATACAAATATGTAGAGTACAAAACCTTTGTACTTTGTATCGTTTTTTACGTATTTGCACTGTATTTATTTGTATTTGTACTCTTTATAAACCGAGCCTAAGTAAATTTTAACACAAGGTATGGATGAATCTGTGTTTATTCACGCTCCAAGTGCAATGGATTTTCGTATGAGGAAATGTATTGAAGAATTAAAACCATGTAAGGGCTTTACCTAACAACTAAGCTTTTAGGTTAAACAGTTCCTTGAAAAAGAATGATAAATAAAAGTCTTTAAATGTTCCTACAATTAATATTCTCAATTGATTTCAATAGTTTTCTAGAAGCCATTGTAACCTTACAAAAATATGTATATGCTGTAATTATGTGTATTTGAGCCAAACCATTTCAGTAAAATAACTTCTGTTCCATTGGACAAAATATCAAATTAACACTTTGAAAAAACAACAAATTAAATAAACATGAAATTCTCATCTGATTTTCGACAGAAAATTCGAACTTATGTAATAATTGATGCCACTAAAAACCCTAGGATTGTGTTTGATCATTGGATTATTTACAAAGGCATAGTGTTCTCTGTTGTTAAGGGCCACAAGTCCATCCCGGCCCTAATAGTTATACAAGCCCATAAGATCAGAATTAGTTGAGATATCAAGGTGGTGGGAGGGGATAGGGATCAGCACCGGGCCGGTTTGGACCTATATCCGCCCAACATTTTGATCTTAAGTTCCACCCAGTTGAGAACTTTGGGCCCCGGGATAGGGCTGTAAACTATCCAATTATTCGAATTCGGGTTTGAATTTGATCAGGGTGATCCAAATTCAATCTATTTATAATTGGGTCAAATATTTATCTACCCTTATCTGAACCGATATAATCAGATTCAAATCATTAAAGTTGATCTCAATGTAATATTTTCACTAAATTGTCATTGGTTCAATTTTATACAAATAATTTTCAAATCATTTTATTCATAAAATATACATTTAAAGTCATTTTTAGCTCATTTTATTAATAATATATAATATTTTTTTGACCATTTTAGTCTAATTTATAGTATGTATTATAATCTGAATTCAGTTCAAATCTGCTAGATATCCCAATGAATATGATCTCATTTGAATTCAAATATAAATATATCCAATTTGATCTGATCCGTTTGCAGTCCTATCCCAGGCTTGGATTAAGTCCAATTTCTTCATTTGGCACAATGTCCAAGTGCCCCTTGAGATGGGAGAAGAAGAAGAAGAAGAAGAAGAGAGAAAATCAGAAGAAAAAGAAAGAATTCGGATGGTCAAAACCTCAAACTGACCCGGCTAATCACATATAAATTTTAGGCCAAACTAACAGGTGCAATTACTCCAATTCACATTTTAGCTTTTATTGATAGCCAGTGGTCTGGCAAGGTAAGACCTCGAATGGCCTAAGATTCATTATTGACTGGGCTTGAATCCAGCAAACCCAATTGCCACAAGAATTTCTCCTTGCAAAAATAAATAGAAACCAAGGCTGAGGGACCATAAAACGCCGTACATGATTTGCTAGCTGTGACATGTTAGAGGATCTGGGCCCATCGTTAGTGGTGTCCCACTCCCACCCAGAGAATGGTTAGGCCAAAGGGGATGCTTGGTATCAGTGGTGTTTATTTGATAAATATTTTGTACGATTGTCTTTGAAAATTGGGACAAAATCTGCTTTAAACGTTTTTGGACAGTTCAGCATCACTAAGACAGCATTAGGTGTCACATCACTGAATAATAAGAATGCCAAGAATGACATTTTTCTCATAAGTGGCTCTCACATAAATTGAGAAAATTGGTTATTTGATAAACAATTCAACCAAACAATAAATTCTGCATTTTTTTTCTGTTAAACATTTAAATGGTGCTGAACTGGCGCCATTGCTTGAAAAAACATTATTGATACCAAACACCGTCTAAATGATCAGCCACTATATATTATCTGATCATGCTGAACAATAAATATTAGGGAAATTTGGGCACTACTAGATTTTCTCTTACAATTGGAAATGGATTTTCTCTTACAAAGTTACAATAGGAAATGTAGACCAAAACTTTTGGAAAAACTTTCCTCTTATCAATGACCGTTTCTCTTGATTGTTATTATCATTGTTGAGAAGATTTCCATCAAAGATGAAGAATTCTTTTATTTTTATTTTTACTTTTGTTTTTAAACTCTTAAACAAAGCCAAATACATTTCTTTGTTCTTTTATTTTTCATGTTTCATATATAATTAACTAATCACTTACTCATATGGGTGTTCAATAATATGAGTATGGAAAGTTGTGTTTCCATCTTGATGGCAGGAAAAAAAAAATAAAAAAGAAACATTCTTTTCTGTTTTGTAACTAAAAACCTGAAGGGTTTATTGAGGCTATGTTTGGTTTGATGGAAAATAAGAAAGAAACAGAAGGCTCTGGAAAAGTTCGTAAGGAAATATGTGAGATTTGTTAATAACTTTCTCTCAATTTTCTTTAAAGCCAAAAACAGCCTTATTGATCATCACTTCAGAAATAGGGATGATTAGTATAAATGGTTTCCTGCAACATCCTTGGTTGGCATGTATGGTGAATTAAAATCATACCTTTTTGTTATTTTTTTTTCTAAATTTTTGCAAAAAAAATGGATTATTTCTTGAAGTATTATTCAAACCATTGAAGCTCATAAAATAACTCTCTTTACCAAATAGCATGTAATTAATTGATCGTGCTTAATCTTAAGCGTAGGCTGTCTTTTAGGCAAAATCCATATTAGTGATGGTTAACTAAGCTCTAGAGACAGACCTGAACTGTCTGTACCATCACAGAATTTCAAACACACACCAAGCTTGGTGAAAAACCAACTCTCGTGTTCTTGTTTACCCAATTTATTTTTGCTTCACTGTGGTCTACTTATCAAGTAGGAGATGCTTTATAGCTCTCCTAGCATTTGGTGTTCTTCCTACTTGAAGTTCAAAGATTAGAAGTGAAGCTTCCTCACATCGATAATTCATCAACTACATTTTCAATTCATAAATTAATTTAGTTGTTTCATCAAGATCTCAAGTCCTTGAAAGATGTTAAGGGAATCGATGTAGGGATACTTGGTGGGCCTTGGATCGCACCATGTGGCATCGGTAGATCAAATCTTGGTCGTCCATCACCAACTACTTCCAATCACTCCTAGGGCAAGGTTAGTTATAAAAGGAAGCCTTATCTCAATGTAACCATATTCAAAATCCCAAGAGTAATCATTCTTGGATATTAAGGACTAGTTTCTTAACCCTTGTCTCTTGTCTGATCCGATCCTTATCAAGCATTTGGTTAACTTAACCATCGGAGTCTCCACCCCTGGGATAACACCCAGGGCCTCTAACATATACTCTTCTTTTTGTTTACAGAGCAGACCTGTCGGCCTCTGACACCAGTGAAATCTCCATGTTGCCCTTGACCTCGTATTTGACAGCAACAGTAATGAATCTCTATGCTCCTAATATACTGTTTGTCTCTAGTATATTTTAAGGAGAAATAATGAAATAAGATGCATTTAATTTCAAAGATAATGTAAGAAATGAAAAAGAGAATCTAAAAGAAAGTTACTTTCCTTAATTGCTGAAAAGCGAAACCGAAAAAGAAGCTACCAAGTCACAATTATGAAGTAATATTAACCATTCTATAAGTCCATAACCATTGTATGAATGGTCATAAATCTACCAACAACCGATGGCATCTTCCTTCTAATTACAACTCGATTGTCTACCTTAATTTTTATTGTTGTATATCTCATGGAGCTTGATACAATGTATAATCTTGCTTTGCAGTCAACATTTTCATCAAATAGTTGCTTGAAATCCCATTCCAGAGATGGGTTCTCTTTAGAAGCTTCCTCATCAAAAGGGATATTTCCAAGATCTTCACCATTTTAATCAATTTCCTGTTGATGGGTCATTGTTCAGTACTAAATTTGGGCTTTAGGCTTCGTATTTCGATCAGCTAGAAATGCTAGTAAGTAGAAAATAAAAAACTTCTGATGTTCCTGAGCATAATCCTTTTGTAAAAGATTATGGGAATGGGGTGATGAAGATATTTCCAACTACAGAATTATTGAATTATCCTCAGGGAACTCTAGAGGCGGCAGATTTCATAGAAGGAGATAGAAATCATTTTCTGCAGAATTTCCAAGAAATCAAATCAACAAACTTTAAGTTAGCAGATAATATTTCATACAATACTGCAAACAATGGATTTTGATAGGAATATTGGCTTAAATGGGAGAAATGTATCAATAAGAAAGATGGGTAGACTTCATAAGAAAAAGGGCATAATTAAAGGACAACGGAGAACTGAAGAAGATAGGTAGACTTCATAAGAAATGTATCAGTCAATTGATGCTTGTATGCTTCCATAATTGATATTGATCAATTTAGAAATAGAAGCATTGGTTGTGTAAATATTCATGAACAGTAAGCTAATCAACTTGGCAAAGAAGTATGGAATGAAAAAAAAGGGCTCTTCTTGAAAGATTCTTAAATTCTTAAATTTAAGTATCAAGGTTCTTAAATTCTTATTTCATGCCTTCTATGACAAAATTTATCTATTTCACATAACCATATTCTAGGCTAGGGGTGTCAATTGGACCATCCAATCCAATCCAGTGTAAATCCATTGTAGATGGACCAGGTTCAATCCAATCTAATGAATATTTTGGATCATTTTGGACTGGTCCAATTTAATGTCTGGACCGTCCAATCTGTTCAAATTTGTTTTGATTTAGATTGGTTTCAACCTAAACCCGGTCGATTGACACCTACATTCTTATCTTATATCAGTGAACTAGATATTGGCTTAATTCAATCCAATCCAATATAAATTTATTACATATGGATCAGGTCCAATCCAATCTAATAAATATTTTGGACCAAATTGGTCCAATCCAATATGTCTTGTTAGTCTGTCTGTCCAATCCATCTAAATTGATTTTGGACTGGATGGAGTCCAATCCAAAACCGGTCCATTGACACCCTTATTCTAGGCAACATATATACATACAAATACATGCATATGCATGCATACATTTATACATCCGTATATTGATACATAACATGTGATCAAGGTAAATATATCTTTCTATGAAAATTTTATTTCTTTTTATGCCACATGGTCATGATTGCATTTGTGTATATATGTACTTTTCAGATGCATGTCATCTTTTTTCAGAAACTTAACATGCCATATATATAGAGAGAGAGAGAGAGGTAAACCCATTTATGCAGAAAGATATATGGACGAAGGAAGAGAAATTTCTGATTAAGGTCCATGTAGAAGTAGGACATAAATGGGCAAAAATTGCAAAGATGTTGCCCGGAAGAACTGAAAACCCCATAAAGAACCACAGGAATACAAGCAAAAGAAGACTACTCCTGAGGCAAAGTTCAAAGTATTCAAAATCAAGTTCCCTCTCCTACAAAACTACACCAACAACTCAAGTATAATATCGACATACATGTTTGCTAACCTAAGTGAGACTGCTGTTGATACCATGATCAGGCCACCAACAGAAGCAGAGAGTACAGATTTCTGCCCAGATGATCTATTAGACTTGGATTATGACTTTAACAGTATGCAGGATTTATTTTTCTTTTTATACAAAATTATTTCCCGGGGAATATTGCAGCAATCTTTGTTTGAGAAAATGCCCTGTGCATCCATTGATATGCTTTTAGTAGGGGTGTCAATTGGACTGGATTTTGGTCCAATCCGATCCAGTCCAATGTGAGTCCATTACAAATGGACCAGGTCCAATCCAATCCAATGAATATTTTGGACCATTTTGGATTGGTCCAATTCAATGTCTGGACCGCATCTGTTCAAATTTGCTTTAATTTAGATTGTTTTTAACCCAACCTGGTCCATTGACACCTATTCTTATCTTCTATCAATGGATCAGATATTGTCTCAATACAACCCAATCCAATATAAATTCATTATGGATAGATCAGGTCCAATCCAATCCAATAAACACTTTGGACCATTAAGTCTGGGTTGGTCCAATTCAATATGTATTGTTGGTCCATCCAATCCATCCAAATTGATTTTGGTTTGGACGGAGTTCAATCCAAAACTGGTTCACTGACACCCCTACCTTCTAGATATGGTTAAGTGAAGGGGGATATGGACTTGGTGGAGATGATAACTCAAGGCAATTGCTAAGATCTTAGCTGCCTCATTTCATCTTCACCATAATAATATAAACTTACAGTAATGTTTATCTTTAAGGGGGTGTTTGCTTTTGGGATTTTGAGAGGGGGAAAAGTTGGTTAATGGGATTCACATTAGGGGGAAATAGAGAGATGGGCATTAGTATTAGCTTGAGAGATACTTCTTCTACTGAACTTTTTATTTGTAGCTTTACAGTAGAATCTGTGTTAATAGAACTAAACAATTAACTCATACTTGAAATGTTGTGACATGCATTTCTCAAGTTTTTATTGGAAAGTTCGGCTAAATGCATGTGCTATGTTGCTTTTATTTGAGTTAGGGAATTAGGGGACATCAATTGGATTTGCAAGTTGGAATTTTAATTTTGTGTTTGGATATGTCCAATTCATATGAATTAGAACATTCATGGGATTTCAATTCATACATTTTGTGGGAATTAAAATCTCCACCCTAGAGGTGTTAGATCTTTTACAATTCCTGCATCCATACAAGTTGGGTGATAGATCAACCCAAGTACCCAACAACGACATGAAGCTTCCCTTTTTTGAGTGATTGACCTATGAAACCATTTGGCATAATAGATAAAAATGAAATAATCTATACTACCAATAAAGGTGTGAACGATAGTGTAGAACTTTTGTTTGACTAAAATACCCCAATTTTTGAATTTGGCCCCTCTCAAATTGCAAGGGCCGAAATGTAATTTGAATAATTACTTTTCTCCTCATCCCTCTCATTAAGTCTTATATTTAAGGTATTGATTTCTATTATTATTCATTGAATCATTTTCTTGACTAGAATACCCCTATTTTTGAATTTGGCCACTCTCTAATTGTAAGGGAACAAAATGTAATTTGAACTACTACATTTCTCCCCATTCAATTCCTGCTCATTAAGTCTTATATTTAGAGTATTAGCTCCCATTCTTTCATAAGTGTGACAAAGAATAATTAATATTATTGATGATATAAACAAAATATTAATTTAAAAACAACCCAAAATGGATTTTTTTTTTGTTTGGTGGAGAATCAACAATACAAACACTTGAGTCAAATGTGCCAACCATTGGTGTAATAATAATAATAATAATAATAATAATAATAATCAGGGAAGCAAACATATCAGATCGTATTTGAATCCAATTTGACATGTTCATGTTAGATCCGATCTAGTCTGATAGGATTGAATTCAAATCCTACCGGTAAGTCGGATCTTCAGATTTGATTTGATTTGACTTGTTTTCTTTAAAAATTAATAAATTATTAAAATAAAAATAAAATATACTAATTTAAATAAAGTAAAAACAAGAAAGACAAGTGTTTTTAATTATTTTCATCATATATATATACATACATGTTTTCGTAAAAAAAAATAATATAACAAAATTATAAAAATATAATATAAAACATATTTATAAATAAATAAATAACATAGATATGTGTATTATATAAATATATATTTATATTTATAAATATATAATATATTGGACCGGATCATGATCCGATTCATTTGCTCCCCTAATAATAATAATAATAATAATAATAATAATAATAATAATAATAATAATAATAATAATAATAATAATAATAATAATAATAATAATAATAATAATAATAACACACACAAAATTATAAAACATACAAAAAATTTGGTAGAAAACATCTCTAATATTGTATATTAATCATATTAAACAAAAAAATAAGTGTGACAAATAAGAATAATTTTTATAGGCATAGAAATATAAAAAATATTATAGAAAATTTTAAAAACACATTATTTACTATCATCATAAAAAATTGCCACGTGCAAAAGCACTTGCACAATTACTAGTTAAAATAAGAAAAGTAGGATAATATTAGTACATTTAAATGCAAATGACAACTGAAAGTTAAAAAACACAGTGAAAATATTGTCCAATGAAATTAACTATTTTTATGCATAATTATGTATAATAGTTTTGCCTTAAGACATCATATGACTTATTGAATAAGTAATAATGAAAATAGAAAAAATATTTTATTTTATATTTCAACTACCTAACAATGGAAGAATAGAAAGCATTAATATTAAAATAGTAATGACTTATTTGACTTGTGCCATGATCTAACATAATGAAAATTATTATAATATAAAAGAGGGAAATGCTAAAATTAATAAAAGCAAAAAAAATTATAAAAGCAAGAGTTAAAAATGATTCTTGCATATTTTTATTCAAAATAAATAATAAGCATATTATGGTTCTACAATTTGAGTTAACCTAGATTAATAGTGATAAAAGTAATAATAAAGTTGAATCAAACATTCTTGCTAAAAATAATATCTATGAAAGTATGGGAGATCAACTATTCAATTAGTGGTTAAAGAGATGCCTCGAATTGTTTTTTAAATCAATTCTCATGTGTTATCCAAACAATTGGAATGAAAGGCTGGGTGGAGGAGAGCTTGATTCAATTAATTCTAATCATTCTGCTTGGTCTTCACATGGCAACAACATTCCCTACAAACAAAAATTCTACGTACACTCCAGAAGCATGGGAATCCAGCCGCACAATGGAAACATCTCCCCATGAATATTACATGTACAAGAGATATTTCTAATGTGCGGCTAGATGCAATGTGAGCAAAGATTTTGCTTGTATGAGATCCAGATTCCTTTCACATGGTGATACGTTCTTCAATTGTCTTCCTTCCCTAAAAGAGGATGAACAAAGGAGGAGTTTGAGCCAATTAGAATTAGGTTATGTTTAGATAAACGTGTGATTTTGTGTTTTTTGGAGCACAAAAGCCAGAAGTATGTTTGCATAAACTTATGATTTGGAGTGGTTACTTTATTATGTGCGACATATAAATTTCACATGTTAATTTGTTATTTATTGAAATTTATAATATAAAAATGTCACATGACCCATAATTGTGCCATGTGGTATAAATTAAATCCACATGACATATATTTCACATTTGTGGACATCAAATTTGGTATATATACATATGGTATGTATTTTGCCATAATCAAAAATTTTCCACGCAGTATATATTATGCCACATGGTATATATTGTAATATATCTTGACATATGTTGCAAATTTTGCCACATGGTAAATGTCATATATTTTGCCATATTCATACAATTTTGCCGCATGTCATACATTTGCACCTTATGCATTTTCTGTGAAAAGTACATTTTACCCAAATGTGCTTTGGAAGCACAAAGTGAAAAAACAAACTTCATGTTTTTTGCTGCACAAGTGTTTCTACTTAGGATGTTTTTACTCTAAAAAATACACATTACCAATTGTTGAAGCTTTTTTTTTCTATTCAAACACAAAAGTAGTTTAAAAAAACTTATCCAAACATAACCTTAGTGTCTCTATTTTACATAAATGTGTGGCATGCACGTATACAAGATCTACCATATTTTAATTAGGCTTCATTTAGCATTCCTTATTTTAAGGACTTATCTACTTTTTATAGTTAAAATGCCCGAACACTGAGTTTTTAACTACAAAAAATAAGATAAATCCTTAAAACAAGAAAAACCAAATCCAGACTTAATAGTTTCTAAAGTGTTTATTCGACCATAAGTTTATTCAATATCTTTTATAACTCTTCAAGAAATATTCTACATATTTTTTATAAAATGACAAATTGGGACATTTTCTATGAAACTATATATACATCACAAATGTATTTATACTTATATGCAATATAGCTTGGGTACCAAATAGGTCGGTACAAGTAAACCCAATTCCAACTCTAATATATGCGGAACTTAAAATGCTGACCTAATTAAACCCAACCTTATTCATATTTATCCAAAAAAAACTTATTTGTCATATTTATATAAATTTGACACATGCCACATATCTTATATTTATGGGATCGTGGCATATATTATGCCACATGTTATATTTATGTATATCATGACACATAGTTGTGCCATGTGTTACAAACTTTGTCATGAAACAATATGCATTTGCACCTTTTAGGCTCAGTTTGAAAATGGTGCAAATGTAATACATACAAAATATAAGATTTTGTATTCTATATATTTGTATTTACACTCTTCCAAACTGAGATTTAATTTGGAAAGGGGTATAAATACAAATATATACAGTGTAAATATATATAAAATAATACAAAATATAAATTTGTATTTGTACTCCTTTCAAAGTTAGCTTTTATATGTTTTTTTTTTTTGTGAAAAGTATAATTTACCCAAATGTGCTTTTCGAAGCACAAAGTGAAAAAAAAAGACTTCATGCTTTTTTGTTGCACAAGTGTTTTTACTCTAAAAAATTAGGGTAATGATTGGATCGGATTTAGAAAAACCCGAATCCAATCTGATTATTATTTGGATTTGAAGACATCAAATTCGAATTCAATTTCTAATAAACTCTTGTCAGATTTGGATTTAATCTGACTCCACTTTATTTTTTTTAAATATAAAATAATAAAAAATTAATTACTTTTCAACTTTTATATATAATAAATTAATGTACATATAACACGCCATACTAAATTTATTATATATATTGATATATAATATGATATATAAAGATATACCTTTTATATTTTTAAATGTAATTATATAAAACACATATTAAATTCAATAAATATTATAATATAATCAGGTTCAGATTTTAATCTGATTGGAGAATCAACAGTAAATCTATTAGTATTAGCCGCATGGATCTTTTTGCACTTTTACCCTAAGTTGTCACATGGCACCCTAATAGATATATATTTTGGTTTCGGCGCAATCATCTCAGATTTTCAATGCCTTTCCAATGAAATTGGATTTGATTCTCACAAGACCGTGTTTACATCGGTCATACTATCCCTTGCAGTCTTGTATTGGGAATATTTCCTCATGAAAAAAAAAGCATACAATTTAGAGATATTTTCAATACATTGCAAAAGGCTGTGCAAATGGTGTGAGCCCAATCTTGTGAGCACTGAAGCCTATCTTCTTTCCAATCTTCTTTCTTCTCTCTTCGGTATCTTCTCTTCTCTTTTTTCTCTTATCTTTTTAATCTGATTACATGATATTAAAGCACCATTTCTGGTAGGGGTGTTCATGATTCGGTTAATTGAGCCGTGGAACATATTTTATAATCGAACCAGTAGTACTGGTTTTGGAAAACCGATAACCGAAACCAAACGAAAACTTATCGGTTAACTAGTTGATCGGTTTGTCGGTCTTTCAGTTTTTTAATTTTTACAATATATATTATAAAAATATAATAAATATTATATATATAAAATATATAGAAATATATGTATACTGATTGATTCGATTAACCACCGATTTTTTGTATTAGTTAACTGAAATCGAAATGATATGTTCAGTTTTTTAAAAACACTAAACTAAAACCGAATCAACCAGTTCGGTTAACCGATTTTTCGGTTGTTTTGCTCACCCCTAATTTCTGGGGGCTAAAATCATTCAGATCGTGTTTTTTCTCCCCGGAACCTACATTTAATAACTGGAGTTGAGGAGAATCTTCAATCGGCCTGGTCTGAGAGATTCTTTTCCTTCTCAGTTCCTTTTTTATCTCCGTCAGAGTGAGCTTGGGTTACTGACAGTTTGTGTTAATAAAGAGACAGGGCCCAGTCCGGCCCGACTTTTGAACGGGTCTATTCTTAAACACGTGGCCGTTCTAAAATTGTTTTATACATGCGAACGAACGGTCATGATCGACCACAGGATTCCTGCATGCGTGCGAGTTGCGACACAAATTGAAGACTAAATCAGCCCCCCACAACGTAGGTGGTTCGTCTGGTGCGTTTTCCTAAATCCTAATTGGGGCAATTAGGATCGGGTGAAGCCGTAAGGCTATGTTTGGTTTGTTAAAAAAATAAGAACCTTTCTACCAAGCCAAACAGAGTCTAAAGAGAAATTTTGATCATATTTGTTTCAGGGCCTTGGGTTGGGGAAGTCGGGCGATTCTTCCAGAAAAGTAGCAAAAAAGGGAGCGAGCGCAAAGGAGAGTTGCAGAGAATTGCGCAGCCATGGCTTCGTCCATGTTGCAATCTTTCTTGAATCCATCAAAGAATTGGTTCGCTGCTCAACACATGAAATCCCTCTCGAAACGGCTCAGGAAATACGGTTAGGGTTTCTTTTTCTTTTCTTATTCGGATCTCTGTTTATATTTGCAACTCTTATCTTCTCAGTGTGATCGAATTAATCTTTTTCTGTATTATATAGGGCTTCGATACGATGACCTCTATGACCCGATGTACGATCTGGACATCAAAGAAGCTCTGGCTCGCCTTCCTCGCGAGATCGTTGACGCGAGGAACCAGCGTCTCAAGCGCGCCATGGACCTCTCGTTGAAGCACGAGTACCTTCCCGAAGATTTGCAGGTTTTTTCTCTTTTCTTTTGTGCTAAGTTCCTGGTTCCTGATTTTGTTATTTCAGCTTTAGTTGTTTCTATTTTAATTTCCTAGCTTCTTTGCTTCAAGTGAATTTTTGGTTTAGTCCTACCGAGTCTATTTCTTTCCTTGGTTCTATTCGAAATTTATGATTCAGTCGCGGCTGTAAACTGAAGCTTCTTTTTTACTTGCCATTTGAGAATCGAAGTAAGGTAGAAAAAAATGTAGTTATCATCTATATTTTATGCTTATGGGGAATTTTAGAGCGGAAGGATGGAACAGAGACATTGTACTCGGAATACTAGCTATGGAATATAATTAAGAATAAATTCAAAGTGTATAGATGCAACATGATGTGAATCAAGAGAGATTTTATACATTTTCACAGGTGGGAAGCTGTGGATCAGTTATATCAATCCTAATTATAGATTTTACTTGCATTGCATATTTCTTCGCATTATGCTTTTCATTTTTTCTCCTACAAAAGGACAAAATAAAACAAAACCTCATGAAATGCTAAATCTTCGTTTTGTTTATTTTACAACAGTTTCTGAATGCTGTTTCTTATGTTCCATTAAAATGCCTATTTCTTTACAAATGTTCTCAAATACGACCTGGAAAGTGAAATGTGTGTATTTCAAATATTGCAGTACTGACTACGACCTGAAAGCATCTCCTACAACCAAAGGATATGTCTGTCATCATTAATGCTTTTCATAAACATAATTCTCTAAACGTGTTATGATAAGGCTTCTGCCAGCCCCTGCCCCACCCCCACTACATCCTTAAAATTAGAAAAAAATAGATACAAGCTCATTAAACATTTTTTTATCACTAACAAGCTCTTCTTTATTGGTGATGAAATGAGAAAATTCCTGTACATTAGAAACACCGGATCCATCTTAAAACATAAACAGCATACTGCTAGGATAAACAAAACTGAAAAAATGCAAGGTGCCAACCAGCTGATTGGTAAGGTCTCTTGCTGGTCGTAGTGGAGACTTGGGATTGAATCCCGCCTGCACCTAGGTTGGGGAATGGGCTACCCCCATTGTGTAGCCCTTCAGAAGATATAAAAAAAAAACAAAATAGAGAAAACAATACCACCTCTGGCTAGCTGGTATTATCTGGAATTGTTTTAATAAAATGCCAATTCTATTGTTATGTGGAGCTTAAACTTCCGCCTTTTCATTTGCTCTTCTCAGTTGAGGTTTCTGTTTAGTTAGCAGTCATGGTGATGGAATGAACTCAATTGACTTACACTGCATATGAGTTGATAGTACTAGGGGTGCTCACAGTTCCATTAACCGAACCATGGGCCTTTTTTTGTAACCAGACCGGTACTACCGGTTTTTGGAAAACCGGTAATTGAAACCGAACCGAAGCCAATCGGTTAACCGTTGGTTTGTTTTGTTGGTTTTCTAATTTTTACAATATATTATAAAATATATAAATATATAATAAAAGATTATAAATTTATATAAAATATTATATTTTAAATAATAAATAATATATCATATATTATAAATATATATATATATATTTATGTATATAATGCACATTTATTAATTTATAATATATAAAAATATATAGAAAATATATAGAAAAATATGTATACCGGTCGGTTTGGTTAACTGATTTTTCGGTTTTTTTGCTCACCCCTAGATGGTACCATCTTCAACCATCTATTTTGTTCAGCTATGCAAGTTTTCAGCTATGTTTTCCTTCAATACCATGAGGTGCCAACTGCAAAAATGTTGCAGAATGAATCTTTGGCAGCATTTTTATCTATGCTATATTGTTATGCACTTGTGCTTGTGCTTGTCCATTTCAGTTGCTATTGTAGTAAAAATAAACAAAAGAAAAGAGAAGAAATATTCTTTGTGGAACCATTTGCATCTGATGTTAATACCTGTTTCCTTCTGTTGTTACAGGCAATGCAGACACCATTTAGGAGCTACCTTCAGGATATGCTGGCGCTTGTAAGTTATCCTTACTAAATGCTTTAACTTTTAAATGATTGCATTTTATCTTTCAGGTGTATGCCCTGTTAAGTTTTCCATGTTAATGACCATATTTATTTTCGTTTTCAAGTTTTCATTGTGGATTTTAGATATCCTTATATTTCTGGTTATAATTATAATGTTAAATCATGTCCATTTCCAAGGTAAAAAAATTAGTATAACTTTTTTTTTTATCAATAACACTTTCATTAATTCATCAAAGAAGATTTACAAAAGGAAGACAAACGCGCTTATCTTCCAAGAGCAACAAAGAATCTCAAGAAAAAGGAAAAAAGAAAGAGAAAAGAAAGAAGACACACTAAAGTTACAGCTTGGCCCAAAAAAGTGAATCCCTTTTTGCCCCTTGTTTAGCTAAACCGTCAGCTAGGGAATTAGCCGATTTTTTAACCCAACGTGTCTTAACCTCCATCTCCCGCACCAGCCACTTGAATTCCTCCTCTCATTATTGTACTTCCATAAGCCATTGTGATCTTTAAGCAGCCACCCTATCACCACCTCTGAATCCCCTTCAATTAAGAGTTTCTTGATGTTCAACTCCTTAGCTTTTTGGACTCCTTCCATAACTGCAAAGATCTCAGCTCTAAGGGAGTCACCCACTCCAATTGGGCCTGAGAGCATGGCAGAAATGACCCCATTTCCATCCCTAAAAACACCCCCAATCCCCGATTGTCCCGGATTTCCCCTGCTACACCCATCAAAGTTTAATTTCATGAATCCACTAGGTGGAGGGGTCCAAGCCACACTCATTACTGACTTAGTTTGTGTGCAACTTGCAATTTCACCCCATTTCCTCAACATGTCATCCACAGTGTAATCTGTGAAAAGCTCCAAAGATTTTAGCCACTGTACCGCCCTAATATGAATGATAGCCCTCAGATATGCTGCTCCTCTCTGAGCTTCTGAGAATATCCTGGAATTTCTTTCTTCCCAAAGTGTCCAACATACCGCAGCCCTTAGTCCTCTCCACATTGTCCTTCTCCTTTTTATCCGCCACCTGAAAAAAGAAGGGGAAAAAAGGCCTTGCAAGTCTGATGGGGGGTTCCAACAACAACCAAATAGGGACAAAGCCCATTCCCAAATTGACCTCGCAAAATGGCAAGACACCAGTAGGTGAAAACCAGTCTCCCCATCCGCTTTACAAAGAACACACCACTGAGGTGACAAACAAGTATTGGGTCTCTTTTTTTTGGAGTAAAGCACCAGTTTTGATTCTTTCCAGATAGCCTTCCCAACAAAAACTACCAACCCTAGGAGGTATTGCTCTGCACCAAACCTCATCAACAGGAAAAGGAGGGGAGGTAGGACTGGTGGACTGAATTAAGACTTTGAAGAAAGAAGCACAAGTAAAAATGCCATTGGGAGAAGGTGTCCAAATTCTAGAGTCCGCCCTAGTGGGGTCTAAGACAACGCTATCAAGAATTGCAATAAGGCTCAAAATAATGTCAAAGTCTGAGTTCCTCAAATCCCTTCTTAGACCCAAGTTCCACCCAATCCCAGAAATGGAAGAGGACGGGGTGGTAAAAGACGAGATTGGCTCATTTTTCAACTCAGAAAAAGCAAACAAAGAAGGAAACTGATCCTTTAGAGGGGCACTCCCCACCCAGGTTTGTTCCCAAAATTTTATGGAGTTACCGGAATTCAAATCATACCTGATATTAGGGGAGAAAACTGGTAGTAGGTCATGAATGGCTTTCCAAGGAGAATTGCTTGTGGTCCTAGCTCTGATTCCAGCGTCCCATCCATTATGCTCCAGCCCATGAATACTTGCCACTATTCTAGCCCAAAGCTTCTCCTTCTCCAATGGGAATCTCCACAACCACTTTCCCAACAGAGTCATATTCCTTCTCCTAATATTCCCAACAGAGTCATAACTTATCAGTCATCATCCTTACTGCTGGAGACCAATGCTGTCAAAATCTTACAATTTATGATATGATTCACAATTAGAATCATGAATCTCAAGGGTTTTGATTCGAATCTTATGTTTGAATCATTTTCTGCAAAATTGTTATGATTTTTGCTTGGATCCTACGATTTTATTCACAAACCATATGATTTCTACGATTCAAATAAATTCAATTGAGATAGTTTTCTACTTTGTTTTTTTTTGTTTATTTTTAGTTTTGCTAAGGGAGACTTTTTTTAAAGCCTTTACTAGAAAATGATTTATTTATGTTATTTAAGACTAGAAATTGAGTTTATTTTCCATCATATGTAGGTTAAAGAGCCCTTGTGTGTGGATTTGTTTGTTTTTCAAGTCAAACTTGGTTATATCATCTTAAGCTTCTATTGTATAGCTGGTAAATTCTATCGTTTAGGTACATATATAGTAGATATAGATTAAAAATAGGGTAAAGTCACTTTCCTATATATATTTAGCATTTTAATATATCTATATTTAATTTTGACAAATTTGTAAAAAATAGAAAAAATCTTACGATTTATGTAGATTCATGATTCGATTCAATTCAACTTTCTCTATGATTTATGATACGATTATGATTTTCAAAACATTGTTGGAGACTGAGATAGGTAGTGGACCAGCAACATGTGAATGGTATAACAGAACATGAACAAAAAGGAATAATGGTTATGAATCTTATGGTTGAACTACTGAAGTCTGCAAGGAAAAAGTTTTGGGTGTTTCATCTGTCATTGAGTGGCATAATTTTCTCCATGTTTATGGGTTTTGTATTCATAGAGAGAGAACTACACAAATGGTAGGGAGAGGTTGTGGGAGGAACTGTTAGTAGCCAGAGGTAACTCTAACCTGCCTTGGGTTGTTGGAGGAGACTTCAATGTAGTGAGATTTTCAGAGGAAAAAAAGTAGTGGTACTCAGAGATTGAGGGATAGAAGAAGATTTGCTGATTTTGTGAATCGATCTGAACTTTTAGACCTGCCTCTTATGGGGGCTCAATACACCTGGACAAATAATCAAGAATCCCCGATTCTGGTATAACTTGACAGATTTTTAGTTTCCATGAGTTGGGAAGAGGCGTTCCAGCAAATAAAACAAGTGGATCTTCCTAAACCTATATCGGATCATTCTCCAATTCAGTTGCTATGTGGGAAGTTGGAAAATCAGGTGAGAAGCAAACCCCCCTTCAAGATGGAAAATGCTTGGTTTTAAGAGAAAGAGTTGGTTCCTTTGTTTTTGTCGAAATGGGCAGATTTCCAAGTGGAGGGTACCGGCTCTTTCATCTTGGCTAAAAAGATCAAAGGAATAAAAGAAGTGCTGAAATCTTGGAAAGTGGATTTTCAAGGAAAGACTGAAATGGAGAAGAGTAAGTGCCTAGAGGTAATAAAAGATCTGGATTCGGCTGAAGAAATGGGGTCCCTTAGAGAGGAAGAGAGAAGGAAGAGACTTTTGGCCAAAGTGACTTTGGATTCTATAGCATACAAGGATGAGTTAAAGTGGTGGCAAAGAGCTAAGGTTAAGTGGCTTAAAGCGGGGGATAAGAACTCCAGCTTCTTTAACAAAATGGAAAAGGCAAGAAAAAGAGTAAATCAATTTGAGAGACCTGAATGGGGAGGGCAAGTGGGTGAAGAATGGATAGAAATGAAACACATTGCCACTAATTTCTTCTCAGAGTTGTTTAAAGAAAACTGGGTAAGGAGGCCTTTTCTTCTCAGACTTTCTGTGTATCAGCAAAGGGAATTAGAAGCTCCCTTCACAGAAAATGAAATATGGCAGGTGATAAAAAACTTGGAAACTGAGAAATCTCCAGGGCCAGATGGTTTAACTAACATCTTCTATAAACAGTGTTGGGAGGGGGTGAAAGGGGATCTGCTAAAGGTGTTCCATGACTTTCACCAAGAATAAGAGAAGGTAAACCAGGGCTGCTTTGTAAGTTGGATTTGGAAAAGGCGTATGATCATGTAAATTGGAAGTGTTTGGACTTTGTGTTGAAGAAAATGAACTTCGGGCAGAAATGGAGGAATTGGATTAAGGTATGTATTTCCTCTCCGAAGTTCTCAGTTTTGCTTAATGGTCAATCTACAGCTAATTCAAAAGTTCTAGAGGATTGAGGCAAGGGGATCCTCTTTCTCCACTTTTGTTTATTTGTGTAATGGAAGTTCTAACTCTATTTGTGCAGAAAGTGGGGGATGAGGGTCTATGGAAGGGTTTTGAGGTCTCTCCGAGTGGGGAAAAAGTTCAGCTCCTACCCGAAGCTAAAAGGATGGGCCAAAGAGGAATTTAAAGCCTTCAAAGAAGAGAAATCAGCAATCCTATCCGAATTGGATGAGTTAGACCAAAAGGAGCAGAGTGGGCACCTAAATGAGAACGAAAGAAGGAGAAGATTTGAGCTAAGAAAAGAATGGGAACAGGTAGTAAGAAGAGAAGAAGTTTACTGGAGACAATGATCTAGGGTTAGATGGTTAAAGGAGGGGGACAATAACTCCAGGTTCTTCCACATATATGCATATGGGAGGCGGAAAAGAAATCTTCTAACAAAATTAAAAATCGGGCAACGAGAAGTGGAGGACCCTAAGGAAAATTTTGAAGCTTTCTTATAATTCTTTAAAGATCTTTACTCAAAGAAAGAAAACATAAAACTCTCCATAAGCTTTTGGGAAGGGTTTAAACTGTTGGAGGAGAATAGTCTGTGGTTAGAAAGAGAGTTTCAAGATCAAGAAGTGAAGGATGTTGTCTTTAGCATGGATGGAGATAGAGCCCCGGGCCCTGATGGTTTCCCAATTCTATTTTATCAGATTTGTTGGAGCATATTATTAAAAAAGCTCTTTCTCTAATCTTCCTGCTTATTTTCTATCTTTATTTCCAATTCCAGTCAAAGTAGCTCAAAGAATTGAGAAGCTCCAGAGAGACTTCCTTCCTTTGGAGGGGAGAAATTACATCTGGTTAACTGGGAGCAGTTATGTGTTCCTAAGGAGAAGGGGGGTTTGGGGATCAGGAAGCTAAAGCTGTTTAACAAAGCTCTATTGGGAAGATGGATTTGGAGATTTGAGAAAGAAAAAGACAGATGGTGGAGGAAATTAATTGCGGCAAAATGTGATACTGACAGGGGGACTGGTTAACCACAAATCAGTTGAACTCATTAGGTTGCTCCCTGTGGAAGAAAGTCATAGAAAATCTCCTTTGGATTAGCAGTGGCTTGACTCCAAAGGTGGGGAATGGGAATAGGCTGTGGTTTTGGAAGGATACTTGGTGTGACAGTAGACCTCTTGCTGAAGTTTTCCCTCAGCTGTTTCAGAATGCAGAAAATCAAAATGGTTCAGTGGCTAGTAATTTTGAAGTGGGGGGGGGGGGGTACTATTACTTGGAGCCCCTCATTTAGAAGGCCATTTCAGGACTGGGAAGTTGAGAAAGTTGCAGAACTCTTGGGGTTGCTGTACAGGCAGTCCATAGACTTGTTGGCTGAGGACTCTTGGAGTTGGAAGTATAGTGCGGATGGTATTTTCTCTGTTAATTCTTTTGCTGGGGTTCTGAATGGAGAAAATCAATCAAAAGTTCCAGCTGGGAAAATTTGGAACCCTTCAGTGCCCTCAAAAGTGAATGTTTTGGTTTGGGCAGCTGTTCTGAATAGATGTCTTACGAAAGATTCCCTGGTTAGGAGAGGTGTGCAGATTCAGGACCTGCTATGTGTTCTATGTGGCCAAGTGGCTGAAGATGGCAAGCATTTGTTCATTCACTGTTCTGTTACAGCTGCAATCTGGAATCACTTTCTGTCGGGCCTGGGGCTTCAATGGTGTATGCCATGTTCTGTTTTGGATATGCTATGGAGTTGGGAGCTTCAGGGTGGTTCCAAGTTGGCAAGGTGCATTTGGAGTGTCCTGCCTGCAGCCATTTTATGCACAGTCTGGACTGAAAGAAATAGAAGAATCTTTCAAAATAAAGCTTCTGATGTAGATTCCTTGATTGCCTTTGCTTTCGGCAAGCTCATTTCATGGGTGGCTGTGGCCGAGGGTCTTCAAAACTCAGTCCTCTGTTCTCAATTGAGATCCAGGGACGTCCTTGAGTTATGATGTATTCCAGGTGGTTTAGTGTGTTTGGCTCCTTGTCTTGGGGGCTTTGGTTGTAATCTGCTTTAATCTGGTGCTCAATGAATAAAATTTTACCTTACTTTTCTCCAAAAAAAAGTACACAAATGGTAGGAGTAGATGATAAATTGGTAGACTCTTTTTGGATTGGATTCTATGGAGAAGAGACATTATAGTTGAATATAGATTTTATTAATAGGGCTTGGATTTTGAGGGAGCAAATGTACCAAGGGGAACTCAGGAAATGTTGGTTGCTTTCAAAATTCAAGGTTGGAAAGGAAATTCCTTAAAGTTTTGGTACGGTTTAGCATGGTAAAAGACCCCTTACAATTTCCCATCCTAAGCTCTTGTAGACTGTGTACAAGGAATAAATAATAAGAAATTGTTTTGAATGGGTAACTGAAAACATGGTTTGTGTCATTGATCAAAAAAAAGAAAACATGGTTTGTGTCCCAAAAATCTTAATGCTTGGGAAGGCAGTTGTCCAGTGATCTTGCTCTTCATTAGTTCACCTCAATTTGCAGGACAAATTGGATCTGGATGTCTGAGCCACGGGGCATCTTTCCCAGTGGTAATATTTTGTTCAAGGCTATAGAGACAAGGGCTCATCTCAGCCCAGATTTATTTGGAGCCCTCCTGTTGAAGTGAAGTAGATTTGTTTGACCTCAAAGTCAGGATTCCTGGTTTGAATGTTCCCTGTGAGCTGGGTGATTTCAGGTACTCTTGTTGTCTTGAATCTTGATCCTTGGATGGCATATAAGGGTCTCTGTAGAAGGCTCCAGATACTTCAACTGTTCAACACCTTTTTATATTTGTTGGAAGATCTCGATGATGCACAATTGACATATCTTTGATGACAAAAGATGAATGGAGGATTTCATTATGAAGAAAATCATTGGCTTGCTCTGGTCATCCATTGCGAATGAATTAGGATGCTTTCATTCTCAAATATAAATGAATCTGAATCATGTCAGATCCCCCTTCTGATGTACAAAAACCTTTTTGTATGGCTTATAATACTAACAAGCTCTATTTCTAAACATTATTTGAGGCTTGTTTCCATTTTTGTTATATCTTGGAATTACTTGTTACTGAACCAGAATAATCAGTTCCAAAGGAAATATACCATCCATTAATTTCATGCCTTGTGCTTTGGAGATACAGAGTCATTTCATATCTCTCTTTTTTTTTTTTTGAAAAAGGTTGGAGCCCAGTAGAGGTACTAGTTGATATTCAATCAATATTTGTCTGTAGATCCACCCAGAAACAACACCCACACACAAGGGGTCAGATTATGTAGAGGTGTTAGAGAACAACTATCCTTTGGTGTTTTTGGGAGGAGGGTAATGCCAGGATTTTCTTCAATTAGGACAAGACAAGTTGATATATCAATTGATTTCATTACCATCAAAGTTGGAGTATGGATTCTTTGTGGAGAGCAGTAGTTCAGAGAGTTCCCTACTAATCATTTTCATTTTAAAATGGCCTTATTTGGCTATTTATCAGTGTAGAGACATTGCATAAATCATAGTTATGTTATTCAAGCTGAACTTTGATGGTTGTGCCATAAGAAATGCAGAGTCATCTGGGTTGAAAAGCTTTATGGATTAAGATGGATTATCAGCTGATTATTTTGGTTTCTTTTTGGTCCATCAATGAGGGAAACTCAATCTGGGTAGACACTTGTATCACTGAGGGGATTACATTGATCTTCCCTTTGGGCTCTGTTGTGTATTGTCTTCTTAGCTTGGCATTTCTTCAAGGGCTTGATCATTGTTGTTGATAAAAAAGAGGATCCTCAGATTGTTATTGGATGAGTAAGAGATGATGAAACAGCCCAAAGGGCCCCGGCTGTTTTGCCATTAAATCAGAGGCTAGCTCTTTAGTATCTAGAGTGAACATAACGTTCAGCAGGGTGCTTTAACTAGATCATTGGTGTACTCATTAATGAAAGGAAGAATTAGGAGCTGGGGGTTGTCCAGGAGCAGCCTTTATTACTTGTCTTGACTGTTATGACCCACTTAAATCTGCTATTTTCTTTTGTGATTTCGATGGTATCACTTGTCTTTTTTTTCTCTCTTTTCCATATTTCTCATCAGTTCCAACTTCCAACCAGTAATTTGGGTCTCCATGTCTAATCCCTCTCCACCACTACTTCATAATCACTATACAACTTTTTGAGCTAATGTCAAACCTTAGAGTGAACTTTGAGAAAAGTTGTATAGTTGGAGTCAATATGGGGGAAGGGGAGGTTTGCGAGTATGCAAACATTTTGGGGTGTGTAGTATCTAATTGGCCCTTGAACTACCTTGGTTTACCATTGGGAGATAATCCTCAGAAAGGTGATTCTTGGGCCCCTGTTGTGGAGAAGTTTGAAAAGAGACTTGCCAATTGGAAGAAAAACTATTTCTCTTGGAGAGAGAATTACCCTAATTAGGTCTACTCTTGCTAACCTTCCTGTCTATTTTTTGTTAGTCTCTAAGATTCCGACTAAGGTGGCTAGCAGGCTGGAAAAACTAATGAGAGATTTTCTTTGGGAGCCGGGGGAGAAGGATCATAGGGTTAGGTGGGAGGTGGTATGTAGGAGTAAGAAGGAGGGAGGTCTGGAAATTGGGAACATAAGGATATTAGGAGGGAAATGGCTGTGGAGATTTACATTGGAGAAAGAAAGACTGTGGGTTAAGATAGTGGGAAGTATACATGGGCTGGCAGGCAATGGATGGGACTCTGGGATCCTAGCAAGGACTACAAGAGCATCTCCCTGGAAAGCTATTCAAGCCATATTGCCCTTGTTCTCTCCATGGATCAGGTATGATTTGCACTCAAGTAACCTCATTAAATTTTGGGAGCATGTTTGAGTTGGGGATTCCTCTTTGAAAGAACAATTTCCAAGCCTCTTTGCTATCTCTACCCTTAAAAATGAACCAGTTTCCCCTTTCCTTGTACCTTCTAATTCACCTTCTGGTTTCGGATGGAGCCTGCATTTGAGAAGAGATGTCAAGGACATCGAGTTAGCTTGTATTTTAGATTGATCCATCAAAGACAGATAATAGAATATGGACACTCACTCCCTCGGGTTCCTACACTTGTGCCTCTTTCTTTAAGGCCCTTTTACCCCCTTCTCATGTTGGATTGTCATTCCCTGTTAAAGAAGTGTGGTGTCGACCTATACCTCCAAAGGTTGGGAGTTTTTGTTGGGAAGCCTTTTTGGAAAGAGTTAATACAGGGGATCTACTTCAAAGAAAAAGACCCAATAGTTGTTTGTCTCCTCATTGGTGTATCCTCTGTAAATCCGATGGTGAGTCTGGATACCATTTACTAATTTCTTGTCAGTTTGTTAAAGTTATTTGGGAATGGTTTATTACTTCTTTGTTTGGGTGCAGGTGGGCTCCCCCTTCGAATGTGCAAAGCTTATTTACTTCCATGCCTAACTGGCCAACCAAAAGGACCAAGATCATGTGGAGATGTGTTAGGGTTGCAGTGTGTTGGACTGTTTGGGAGGAGAGAAACTCAAGGATATTCTCAAATAAGGAGAGGAGCCTGGAAGTAATCTTGGAGACTATCCACATTAAGGTGATACATTGGAAACTTTGGAATTGTTTACAGTGTTCTCAGTTGATGAGATGATAAGAAATTGGAAGGAAATTGCAGATTCAATCTCAATTAAGAAGACTTCATGTTCTTGCTGGACACTTCCAGGACCCCTTCGATACGCCCCTACAGTGGGTGTATTGGAGGTCTGACTGGTTCAGGGGGTAGAGGAGACCTAAACCAGCCCCCCTGAACCGGTTGCAAAAAAAAAGGCCTGAAACACTGTATCGATTCGCCTGATACGCCCATACCGGCGTATCGGGCGTATCGATATTTTGAACCTTGCTTCCAATATTTCAAAGTGGAGACTACTCTCTTCTCATGTTCTCGCGTATCGATATTTTGAACCTTGCTTCCAATATTTCAAAGTGGAGACTACTCTCTTCTCATGTTCTCAGCTTAATAATTTATTTGAATTGGCTATTGTTTATTAGGGACTCAAAGTCGTGTAGGAGTATCTACTAGGCTAGTGGGGTGTTTTTTCTTTTTCCTGCACTGTGTAAACACTCCTTGGGTAAAAATCTACCTTTACCATTTCCGGTTGAAAAAGCTAACCAGTTTTTCCGCTTGTTTTGGCTTCTTGCCCAGCTTGACTCTATTTTAGACTAAGTCAACTAAATGATGTTTGATTTGGTAGTCACCATATAACATCCTAATTGGTTCATTTGAAGATTGGGCATGCAACTTGGGATTTAGTTTCCGCAATATGCTTCTGCAGTTGGTGCTGAATGTTTTGACTATTTGAGGCCTTTATCTGCATGAATGAATTGTGGTGTTTTCCATTTTTTTTCTCATGCAAATACACACATCATCTTATCAAAGATGTTGATAGGTTGGAAGTCAGACTCCTCAAAAATCGATAGGGGCAATAATCCCTGCATTGTGTGCAATTTATTTGGTAGAGTCCATAATTTGTCAAGTAGTCACTGCAATTTTTCTTACATGTTGTAGCCACAAATAATCTTTTAAACTATGATCTTTGTGCAGATAAAGAAGGAAAGGGCGGAACGGGAAGCATTGGGGGCATTGCCTCTCTATCAGCGCACCATCCCTTGATTATACTGTTATTTGTCTCGGTTGTTACTTGCTGAGTACGTCTTTCAAAGAAATAAGGACACTATTATTCTATTGGGAAGTTTTAAAGAGGACCATGAAAGCTGAGAAATTTGGTTTATTTTATCTACGTTCAGAGAAGGATCTTTTGCTTTTGTGGATTAAATGGTCTGATAGTCATTGTTACCATATATGGGCCTCTTTAAATGTTAATAATATATGCCTAACACTGTTTTGAAGTTCTACTCTGAAATCAACTTGATCATCTATATTCCAAGACATGACCAAATGGAAAGGGAGAAAAATAGCTTTATATGATTTTTTATTATATGGCCCAGGGACTAGTACTGTCGCCTTGTTATCAAATTTCAGCAAACACCAGCACTCAGCAAATAGACAACTTCATCTCGTAAGTACAACGAAATTTAAGACATTTGACCAATGGGGTGTGTTGGATGTAATTCTTCAGGCACTGTAGATACCAACCATAACCAGGTTACAGTGAAATACTATCGCTTGAATGGGGTAATAATTGGATACCAATTAGCAATTGGACCTTATTGTGACACCGTCCGATCTTCCAACATTTTCATCACGACTGAGACAAGAAAACCAAGAATGGATGAGTTATAACATCGTAGAGCCAGGGTGCCATAAATAAAAGAGTTATTGATGACTGATGACCGATACCAACCAGTTCAGTGACAAGTTACAAGGGACGACTTACCAAACAATTAAAGATGGAGCTTGGACTTGCATTGTTCAGTTCTTCAGAGTTGAGACAGCCTTGGGAGTTGGGGCATCAGTTTTGGGGCCTGGAGTGTGAATGTTCTGGACTAGGACATCGTTTTGGCCTGTATTAGGCTGCTTTGTGTTTTTTTTAACTCGTGTTCTTGGGGTTACACAATGCGCACGGGCTGGTGGCTGTGGGATTTGATCTCGAATCTCTGCTACAAACATCAGGAGATCCCACAAACTGAACCACAATCAACTGGTGTGGTGTGGTTGGGTTTAGGCTTTCGGATTAGGTTCTAGGTTTCTAGTCTGTACCACATTCTATAATGTAGTTGCTCACATCAATTTACTCTCTTTCACTTTCCATCCCTTGTAGAATTTTATAATTTTTTAATTAGTTGCACTATGATACTGAAAAGACATCATATCTGAAAAACTTGTGGCCAATCAACGGGTATCATAAACTTAAATCAGATGCTATTTATAAAAATTCACGAATAGGATTTGATTGATCAAAGCTCTTCCCGTGCCATATCTTTCTGGTATCATAGATTTTTCCATTTTTAATTTTAAAAATAAAAACATCAAACAGGGCTACTTGCAATTAGACCTGTTCATGGGCCGGGTGGCCCGATGGGCCGGCCCGACTCCCGGACAGGCTTGAACAGGCTTTTTGGCCCATAGGCTTAACCTTGGGCCAAAAAGCCCAGCCCGCATAAAATTCGAGCCGGGCTCGGGCTTTTCCAAAATAGCCCGGCCCGAGCCCGACCCGACCGACCTATAGTTAAACCTAAGTAAAAACCCTATGTGATGTCCATTTGAATAAATTTTTTTATTTGAAAAGGTTGTTGATTCACTTGTAGGCCCATTGTTCATTTAAATAGGGGAAAAAACATATGAATTAAAATAGATAATGTCTATTTGAATAGGGAAATTTTGATTTTCTTTTATTAGGTCAGGCTTCGGGCTCGGGCTCGGGCTTCAGGCTTTTTATCAGGACCGGGCTCGGGCCCAAGTTCTAGGCCCATTGGTCGGGCCGGGCTTGGGCTCGGGCCTATTATTTTTCTGTTAATGAACACTAAAAGCCCGGCCCAAGCCCGACCCGACCCATGAACAGGTCTACTTGCAACCAATTTTGTTTCATTTTTAACATGGGCACCTTTAAAGAGCAAGACATAAAGAGGATTTTTCCACCATCTGGGAATTTCCTGCTAAGTGCTAACCTAATGGGCCCACCGATGGCCACCACCAGTCAATGGGTGACCCCATCCATGAGGACCACCGTTTAAAATAGAACTAATCTTTGTTAAACTTGAACAATACCAATTCGGATTAATTTATACTCTGAATGCATGCTTGTGAAAATCACCGACTTTCCCACTTTCTCCCCTTGACGTTCATGCCTTTACCTTATTGTACTTGTTTTTTTAACAGATAAAAACAATAAAGCTTCTTAATTTAAGATTTCTATATTCTTTTAACCTGTCAAAATAACTCGTTTCCCTCAGTATGACGAGGATTACAGTGACAGGCGTTTTGATTCACGGGATGTGTCTCTTTCTTGCTTCACAATAATACAAATTGAGTAATGGTTCATTTTCTCATTGTTTGGCATATTCCCTTCTGATTCTCTCCATTCCCCACTGCACCAAATTGAATTGTATCTCTCTACTCCATGTCTCCATCCAGGCTTCGTTTTAATCCACTGTTTTGTTCTCCGGTTTGGTTGGTGCATCGATTAATCAACCTGTACCCTCCATTATTTTATGCCCTTTGATTTAGATTGATGTGGGGATCCATCACTTTTGAGTTATATGATAGAGATGGGCCCTCCTCTCATTAGTCTTTAACATTGCACCTCTCTGAAGAAACCAGCTGTGGGTTGTGTTTTTTTTTTTCCTTAAGATTAGAATCTGTGGGTGGTGCTACTTGATCTGTCTGCTGATTCCGGTTCAAACCAGAGATTGAACAAAGCAATTTATGATTTGATATTGCCAACTGAAAATAAGAAAATAGTTTGTAAATGGTTGCTTCAAGAAGGAAATAAAAGGGTCATTTTACTAGAACACCCTTATATTTATTAAATCAATCATATACTTTTTGTTTTAATAAAACACCCCTTATAATTTACATTCCATTTACTTAATTGGCTTTTTACTAATAATGTTTCTTTGGCCATATGAAAATAGTAATACAATCATCTAAATGAGCTCATGATTATTTATTCTAAAAATATCCTTTCCGTTTTTAGCAAAAAAACAAAATTAATCAAATAGAGCCAAATAAAATGGTTGCCTATTTCTTATTAGGACAAAAATAGCATTTTTACTTTTGTTATCTTTTGATTAAATTTGTTTAAATAGACATTATGGTTAAAACTGTCATTTTTCACTGTCAATAGAAAGTAGATTAAAGGAGTGCTTTAGTAAATCCAAGAAATTAAAGGAGCGTTTTAATAAATTACCCAATAGGGCTGTTCACGGGTCGAGTTGGGTCGGTTTACTGTGGTTTTTCCAACCGACCTGAGCTGGTCGGGTTACCTGACATAGAAACCGAAACCGACCCAGTGTTAAGCAAAACCAACCTGGTCGGTTTGAATCGGGTTGGGTCAGTTTCGGTTCTAAGTTCATCCCTGTGATAAAATCTTGCTAATTTTAAAAATAGTCATAAATTGAACATCATTTCAGCCATCTCCTATGATAAAATTTAAATGAAAAGTTAATTACAAAAGTTGTTCATTAATCACTATTCACTAATCCAAAGTTTATTGCAACCATTCAAAAACTAAGTGGCCTAATGGGCTTTGGAACTTCATGTTTGAACTAGGAACTAAGTCGGTTCAGTTCGGGTCGATTTCGGTTTTCTTGTATGAAAACCGAAACCAACCCAAATAATCGATTTAAGAATTTGTACAACTCGAAACCGACCCGTACTAATGAAAACCCGGCCGACTCAGGTTGGATCGATCTGGGTTGGTCGGTTTAATCGGGTTGGGCCTTGTTATGAACAGCCCTATTACCCAAAACAAAATCATTAGCTTTCATATTGGGGATGGTGATGGGCTCACGGGTTTGGACGGTCGTATTCATCGTGGACTCTAGTCTGTAGAAAAGATCAGAAAATTAACTTCCAACACGTCTTCCGCATGAGAACAGAGAATGGAATTAAGGGTGATAAAGACACGCGTAGGAAGACAAAGATCTTCGTAGCCTCCACGCGAAGAATCCAAATTTCGTCTTCTTGGCAAAGAAAACGTGGGCTTTGGACTATTGGACCTGGACCCACCTAAAGTATCCCCCATCTTAGGCCTTTTTTTTTTTTCTTTTCGGCTAAAAGGACCAATCATCGGCGATACACACATCTAGGAGATTTTGTCAATTACCAAAGTAGCCTTAACTATAGGGTAATGACAAGAACATCCTCTCTGATTGTTCTGTTCTTAATGGAAGTATTTTTCTTGTTTTTCTTTTTGATGATGAAACAAAGCTGATGAAAGTTGCTTTCTAAATACCTGCTAGGACTGTCAATTGGACTGGATTTGGTTCAATCTGATCCAGTCCAATGTGAGTCCATCATAAATGGATTAGGTCCAATCCAATCCAATGAATGTTTTGGATCAATTTGGACCGGTCCAATTCAATGTCTGGACTGTCCAATTTGTTCAAATTCATTTTGATTTATATTGATTTTAATTCAAATCTGGTCCATTGACACATATTTTTATCTTATATCAATGGACCAGATATTGGCTTAATCCAACACAATTCAATATAAATTTGTTACAGACGGACCAGGTTCAATTCAATCTAATAAATATTTTGGACTGGATTGGTCCAAACCAATATGTCTTGTTGGTCCATCCAATTCCTCCAAATTGATTTTAGACTGGACGAGGTCCAATCCAAAACCGGTCCATTGACACCCTTACTGCTAACCTACCCATTAATTCACAAGATATTATTATTAATAGTTTCCTTTTTAAGCAAACCCCCCCCCCCCCCCCCCCCCCCCCTTTTTAAATCATGAACTTTGGCTCATATGATGAAACCAACCATGTTGTCATACACCCCCCTAAAACAATTAAGCTTGTATTATGATTTTGTTTTCTTATCTTTTTCCTGGGGTGTTCATTCGGTCAGAAAATGGAACATAATCAATATTTTGATTGGATCATTTTCATGAATTGAACCAAACTGAATTAGGCATCAAAACTATGCCAAATCAAATCAAATTCAAATCGGTTTGGACCCTACTTATAATTTGGTTGGGTAACTAGGGGTTATACATTTATACTTCAAGATATAAAGGGGTATAGTAACCATAGAATAATCCTATCTATTTTTTAAGGTTCTGTTTGTTTACAGTACAAATTTCATTTGCATTGATGCAAATGCATGGGAGTGTAACTTTCGATTTATTTTTCTCCCGGTTTGATTTTGTTTTGCTTCTTGTATGAAGCAAAATAGGAAGTAAAATAATGCGGTCAGTTTTATATTGAAATGAGGAAGGCCTTTTTTTTTAGAGAGAGAGAGAGAGAGGAAGAAAGTAGAAAAGTAAAAGGCCATATGGTCCCACTTCAAATAAATGTACAAAGAAGATGATTCAAACTTGCATCAGTTTTTGGTATGTAAAACTTGTAGTGCCAATGAAAGGAATTGAGGGAAAAAAAAAAGAGCAAATTACAATTACAAATAAACAGGTGGAAATCTGACTATGGTGTAAAATTTATATCTAGTTCAGATTTTCAATGTAAACAAACAAACAAACAGAGCATTAAAAAAAAAAAAAACAATGTGAGCATTTACAGAATGCTTGTTCAGCCAAACTCTTCCGTTACAATAACAATTTTGTCCAACAATAATGGCCTCTTTTCATTCAATTAAGTTGTGTTTGTTTTCTTGAAAATCAGGTGAAAAAGAAAAAAAAAAGTTGTGAGAATATTCTCAAGGAAACTTATAAAAATAAAAAATGTCCTGAGAACATTTCTACAACTTCCCCCTTTCACATTCTAAGAAACCAAACACAGCACTATGTAATCCAAGTCAGCAAACAGAAAAGGCTTTAGTAGTTTCTTAAGACTAAGTTTGGAAAGAGTACAAATGCAAATATGTACAGTGTAAATACATATAAAATAATATAAAATATAAGGTTCTGTATTCTACATATTTGCATTTGTACTTCTTCCAAACTCAGCCTAAAGGGTAAATTGCTGAAACTTCCCTGAAATTTAGTAATTACAATTATCTCTCGTAAATTTTCTGATACAGTTGCAAATAAACCCACTCTCGTAAAATCTTTTAAAAAAATGTATGAAAATATCCACAATACCCATGATGTATCTATTGAGGCTAGTTTATACAGAGAAAAAAAATAATACAAACTTTATTAACAAAAACAAATAGAATTTAAGTTACAGGCTTACAACTTATCTTTGAGTGATTGACATGAAGGGTAAATTTAGAAAATAAATCAACTTAAAAAAAAAGCTTGGAAGAGTTTGGAGTAATGGTCATATAAATAGAAAATGTGGAGAATAAATTTTTTTTGTCCATATGAATATTTTATAGACATTTTCATGTCTCTTTTTAGAAAATTATATAAGAAGGGCCTACTTGCAACTATTTCACAAAGTTAAAAGGGAAATGATTTCAATTACTAAACTTCAGACGAGGTTTCGGCAACAACCAGAAAGTTCAAAAGAAGTTTTAGCAATTTACTGGCACTTTCTAGTAAATATCAGACAAGTGATGAAATTCTTAATTAATTAATTTAATTACTGTTATTGATAAGCGTTGTGAGTCATGAGTCACATAACAATTGGAATCCGACTCGGAATCGAAATCGTTAATTTTATTCCTTTTAAGGCAACCGAGTGAACCGACACAACCGCCAGAGTCCTCGTGATTTCCACGTGACTCCCATGCCCGATATCTTGCCACGTGGCAACTCGTAACGAATCAAGGTTTGTAGCGTTAAACCCCAGCATCGGCTTCCATCAGGGCAAACCGATGACCATGCTCAAATCCAATGAGAAGCGCGCTCCCATCGACTAAGGAAGTAAGGATGATCCTACCGTGTTCATCTAAAACTTTAGAGGGTCATAATTGTAATTTTCTATGTCTCAACGAATGACTAACGAACACGTAGGAGATACGAGAAGAGAGCACGCTCATAGGATGGTCACTCATAAGTCATAAACAATGGATTATCAGAGCACAAGGGTAATATGGACTTTCCACATCAGATGCCATGTCTTCCTTTCGCGTCTGTCATTTCAGTCAGTCCATCCTTGTCTCCCTCGCCAAACCTTAAAGAGCGAGACTACCGGATAACCGGGTAACTGGAATAGCCGGTAAAAAAGCGATTCAAAAAGCGTAATGATTCATGATCCGTCTTTTCAAACCGCCACCTGTAGAACTTCTTATCCGTTTCTCTCCTCTCCCCTTAAAATACTAATAAACCCTTCCCCACTTTCTCCCAACCGCCCTCCTCTCAGCAGATCTCTCTCTCTCTGACTCTCTGCTCAGTTGCTCATTTTCTCCTCTGAGTGAATCTCTCTCTCTAATGGCTACCAATCTACTATCTTTCTGGTCCACCGGAATCCAAGCATCTGCTTCCTCTGGACACCGGAAGCAGGAGCCAAACCGCCGGAAAGCATCATCGCCAAATTGGTGGACCCCGCTCTTCGGCTGGGCGTCGGAGGCCGACTACATAGACAGCAACGAAAATACTAAAACCAGAAGCTCCGATGCGTCGGCTAAGACAAGGGAGAAATCTGATTCCGAGTCCGCAATGGCCCGTCCGAGACCTCGGTTCGCTCCGGGCTGCTTCACGGAAGAGAAGGCGAAACAACTCCGGATGAAGACGATGGAGACCGCCAACTTCCACGATATCATGTACCACTCGGCGATCGCGTCCCGCCTGGCTTCGGATGTTCCGAATCGATCCGATCGGTGAAGTTCCCCGGACTCACCCGGTAAGTCACCGTCGCCAGTGAATCTGTCGACTCTCCCTTAGGAAGGAAGTGTTTCTTTTTTTTAGTTTTTAATTTATGTATATAATATTATGGAATTAGTACGTGGACTTTTTTGTCACTTCGCTTCTGGATAGCCCGGATCATTAATAATATAATTAACTAATTTTTTTGGATAATTAATTTTTATATACCGTTTGATCTGTTACTCTATGTGTCGTAATCGTGAAATAGGGTATCGAACGGCCATCCCTATTTAGATCAGAGGTTAATCAGACGGCAGAACGCACGAGCAGACATGTAGGACCCATGATTTTATTAGTTGTAGTTTAGGCCGTTAGATTGTGGAAGTCAAAACTTGGAGTGTTTGAAGTGGACAGCTTGATACTAGGGTACTAAGGTACCTAGGGTTTGGTGATGTATCAAAGGATCCATGGGATGATGGGATCGCCCATGACGAGGTGACTTGATGATATGATGAATATGCAGGTCCCAGTGGCAGTGCTTGATTGGTTGAAAAGTCAAATCGTAGCTGATAGAGTATGCTCTCTTTTGTTTGCTCATAAATTGGAAGTTCGTATGTCAAAATTATGCCAAATATGATGGATGAGGACATGCACACATTGTACGCGGACCCACAACGCTCCTGACAGTTGATCAGATACCGTTGGTGGCATAGGACAGGTGGAGGGAGATTGAATATGTGGCAAATTCAGTGGATCCACTAATAGTTAATCTGGATCAGCCATTAGATCCCTCCACGTGGCAAAAAGGGTGGATTCATGTAAGATCCTTCCGCGGCGTTTATTCTCCCAATAGTAAGTACTTGTTAATTATTTTCTCTTTCAGTAATAGATTATCTTTTCTAAAATCCTGTGGGTATTTGTTAATTATATTTGAATCCACAATGAATGAAGAAAAACGCCCACGGTAATAAGAAAAAGTAAAAATTTGAGAGTTCAAATCGGCCTCCATTAGATAGTTTCCCATAACGTCTCACATCACATCCCCGCTGTGTATCGGGAATATCTCCTGATGATTCATTATTTCTGATATTATCAGACGAAGATATTTTCAATACTTGGCGGGGATATACTGTAGGACGTTGTAGGAAACCATCTTCTGGGGGATTGATTTGAACTCAACGTGAACCTGCCTCCGGATACAATCATACAAAACCAGAAGAGAGTTGAGAGTGGTGTTGGTCAATGGTTTGAGCCCCCAACTTGAATGCTGCATTATTACTCCTCGGGTCCTCACTCCTCACTCCTCGCTAGTCAGTAGACTCAATGCCGGCTTCCATGGGTGATGGGCCCAAGTTCCTTTCTCGCCCCCAGGCCCAAGGCACCCATGCCCGACCAACTTCAGTGAGCTTGTCGGATTTGAGGATTTCTTGGCTTTCCTACTTGAACTTTTTTTCAACGTTCAGATGCCTGGTGAGTGGTGCCCTGGTTCGTAGGGGTGCAAATGGATCGATCTCGATCCTGTTTGGTCGAATTTGGATCACCCTTGTTAGGATTTTCGAATCGAATTAGATTGGATTGGATCATTCCTATCCAGTCTAATTTATATTATATATTTATAATTATATATATTATTTATTTATTTATTTATAAATATATTTTTTATATTTTATTTTTATAAATTTAGTATATTATTTTTTTTATAAAAAAAACAAGTATATATATGATGAAAATAATTCAAAAATATTTGTATTTTTTGTTTTTATTTTATTTAAATTAATATATTTTAATTTTCTTTTAATAATTTATTAATTTAAAAAAAACACACAAATTAGATTGGATCAGATCCAAAAATCCAACTTACCAATAGGATTTAAATTCAAATCGAGTCCTATCAAATTCGATTGGATCGGATTCAAATGTACCATGATTCAAATCTGATCCGATCTGTTTGTATCTCTACTGATTTGTGTATCCAAATGCATGCATGGGCATATAAATATTGAGGCCCCAATGGATTCGAATTGATTGGGCTGGTTCTAGTTTCAAGATATGATACTGATGATGATGGATTGGTTTCGGCTCCCAATCTACCATCTCGATTATTATCGATTCATAACTGGTTCTACCCAGTCCTTTCAACAGGTTTATTATAAAGCCTATAGGGATTGATTTGGTTCTGATTCTACTCAGACCCGACCTCAAAGGCTTAAACAAGGCTAACCTGAGTTGGGTTTGGCCAAACTTTCCAGTGCAAGGCCCCAGATCCCCGAGACAATTACAAAACCAGTGCAGAAACTCCGGTTGGGCGCTCCTCTCCAATTCAGAGTTGGTTATGGGCCTTATGGCGTTATGGGTCGTTCTGAGCTTCAAGCCTACCAACACTATGAGTGGC
The DNA here is from genome assembly GCF_055504915.1 of Nelumbo nucifera. Taxonomy (NCBI): domain Eukaryota; kingdom Viridiplantae; phylum Streptophyta; class Magnoliopsida; order Proteales; family Nelumbonaceae; genus Nelumbo; species Nelumbo nucifera. The sequence goes on from NC_142650.1 coordinate 25,288,228, forward strand.
CGTTTATTTTAGAGGGTGTTTGGTTCTGTTTATATTTATGGGTGGCCATTTATTCTTACTTTTTTACTTTAAACGTTTATTTACACTTTTTCACTTTAAACGTTTATTTATATTTTTTCACTTTAAACGTTTTCTGTTTTTGTTGTTTGGTTGGACTTCACTTTAAATGTTTTTTACTCCACCTCAGATTAATACCCATTAAAGTGTGACACATCAACATTTGGTTTCAAGAAATGCTGGGGCGTTGAGGGAAACAAGAATTTGACGTTTCTCCAAATGTTCTATGCACAAAAATCAAAGCGTTCCACTTTTTTACCGTTTATTTGATAAATGATGAAACCAAACAGTTGTTTGATTTTGCTTCATATGCAATAATTGCCAACGCCTATGTGGCACTGGTGTAGTAGCGTTTTTTCAATAAACTCAATGGAACCAAACACATACTGAGAAATGATTGCCCTACCCATTTCTTGAACATGCACGTATGCAAATTTCTTTCTACCACTAGCATTTTTAAAGGCTAAAGCCTTGTCATGTGCAGAGTTGAATCCTTTGTGGTATTCCATACCAACATTTCCAAATCCTATTAAATGATTCCATGAACAACAAACAGGAGGCGACTTTCTGATTTCTCCGCAAAAATATACAACCATTTCAGTTTCTTGTAACATTTAAGAGGGTGAATCAAATTGGGATTCTTTCTTACTGGCTTTCCTTTTTCTTTTCAATCCATTCATACAATCATCATTATCCAAAAATAAAAGGGAGAATGACTGACACCCTCAATGTTGTCAGAATTTATAGCTTCAAAGTTTAAAATTTGTAGGTTCAAAGTACATTTGGGGTAGGTGCCACCATGGCAGTGTCCGTCCAAAAATAAAATCTATCATCGGATCATTTCATGTGTGAATCAAATTTTGGAATAGGTCCTGTATATGCATTTTTATGTAATCCAAAATAATAAAAAGTAGCATGTTAAGGTATAACTTAATAAGTCTTTTTCCTTTATTTCAAAAATGTAGTACAAAAAGTAGCTTCAATCCCACAAAGGACTGAAACAAAAGCTTGATCAAGTCTGTTTCTTTTTTTTTTTTTTTTGATCAATAAGAATCAGCTCTTCAAAAAACGGTCTGTTACAAGCAACTCTTTCACAGTTATCTCTTCAAGGTAAAGAAAATGCTAAATAGTAACTTCTGAAAACCATCAAAGCCATCAAAGATATGAATACAACGAACTTCCCAATCGACTCTGCACCTTCACTTGCTCTCACTATCATAAAGGTCAGTTCTAAAGGCACTTGTCAAGGAAATGCGGCAAATTCAAACTAAGAATCAGAAAGGATGACCAACAACATCAAGTGAAACATAAAAGCTGATGAATACCACCACTTATGTTTTCAATATGCCATGCTCGAATTTTCTCAGTGTTGTTTAAGTACTAGAATTTACCACATTTTTTAATGCAAAACTACTACAGTATCTTCCACTTTTATATATTGATAGATGACTTTTAAATATATGTATATAAACATAGCCATATGGGTTTCACAATTGGCCATACTTCTAACAATTTTTTTATGAATAGGAATGTATTAAACTGGAAATAAATAAATAAATAAATAAACATCTAAATCTAGGGATGGCAATTTCTTCCCTACTCAACGGGGCGGATTTTTTTGCTCAAAGGACGGGTTTTGGTGCAGGTACGGGTTTTAGGATTCTACAACCAGTACGGGTATGGGTAAGGTATGGTATTAGGCTAATCCTGACCCTCCCTGACCCGCATATTGTTGGAAAGCATATGAACTTTATGTACCAAGTGTTGAATTTAATAATATTTTGAATTTTAGGTGAAAGATAATTGATAATTCATGTGTTTTCTACATGTCTTAATCAAATAATTGGAGATTTTGTTGTTTATTTATGTTATTTTACTTATTTATTGCTTATATATGACAAGAAATAATAGGAAATTAGATACATGATCTAAATCCAACCCACCCTAGCCTTGCATGTGGAGAGGGTTTTGCGTTTTAGTGTGGGTAGGGTTTGGATTATCAAAATCCAACCCGCTACGGGTTTTGGGACGGGTATGGATTGGGAGGTTTAGGGGGGCGAATAGGGTCTAGGGTCTAGAATTTAGAAAACCCACCCCATTGCCATCCCTATCTAAATCTCCTATGCTTCACAGAAAAAGATTCCCAAATTGCATTATTTGAAGTTGTATTGGGATTAAAGTGAAAAGGGGAGGGAAGATGACCATTGGGGTAATGCAAGGAGTAGCATGTGTGAGAATCTTTCTAATCTGATTTTATTGCAACCTCAATGGGGCTTTTTATCAGTTCCCTTTTTTGCTTTGGTCTCTCGTCTGAGCTGAGATTTTGGCATGAAGTTGTTTCAGGGCCTTCCCTTTATTATTTCCAGATCTGATGGCCATCTTTTTGGCTTTCAAGGTGGACGAAAATTGAGCTAGTCATGCACATACAACTGGATCAACTTTAAATCCAATCTGACGCCAAGACCACACTTTCTTGTCAAAAACATTCCTAATGATACTAATGCACTCTTAAGAAAACAACCACAAGAAATGGCTCTATAATAGTATAACGAGAACTGACAAAAAGCCCCAGATGACCAGCCAGAGCTCTAACCATGAGGCTGGCTGCTGGCATCAATTAATCAAGAAGAACAAGTCAAAACACAACAGTAATCATGATTGAAGAGGCAATTTGAGAGTTGCCTTCCACCCCAGTGCGTCAGTTCTTACAACATTGCCCATGCTAACCAGCCTAAAAAAGCCTTTAAACTCCTCAAGGATAACAACCTAGCGGGTGACTTTTATGTATATCAAGTCAATAACTCTGAATGGTGTAAGAACATTCCAAGGAAGGTTCAGGAGTGTGTGTCTTCCAAGGCACCCCAATATGGTAGCCATGATGGACCTCCACAAGATCCAAGATCCGAACATCCCCATCAATAAAGAAAAGGACCATTACCAAATGCTTGTTCTAGCTGTCTGGGTTCTTGGGAGGAGTGGACTGGATATGGACCACATGACCCAAAAAAGGTAAAAAGCATAAATATGATTATAGCACTTTTGTCAACCTAGATGGCTGTTCTGGTCCTTCCATCCATAAATAGGAAGTAAAGGTTTGTATTCTATTGATGTTGTTCCTTTCAGCAATGGATGCTTTTGATATCAATATCAAGATAAATGCACAAAGAAAAAAAAGGTTAAGAGAACTATGCCTAATGGAAACTAGAGGAGAAACAATCTGAAAAGATGCAATCCATTTTTTACAATATAAACAAAATAGGGATAAAGGGGTGTTTTTCTTTTATCCAACTATTCCACCATCTATATGATCATTGTCAACACACACGTACCCAAAAATTGTTTTTTGAGCCAGCCAGATAATACTTCTTCAACCATTACAATCTTCGAAGACTATATTAATGCTAGATCGTGAACATTTAAATCCTTTTTCTGACCACTTTAGAAGTCAAATCACCCCAACCTTCACATTGTGAGGCCTTCAACTTGTGACTAGGCCTATTATCTGTCAGTCCTACATATCACCAAAGCATCCTAATCAACTCTCCTTAATTTTGTCTACAACTAAACCTAAAAGTGAGTTCCCTTAATTGCATTCATTTTCAGTTATAACTTCTTCATCTTACTACTATCCATCAAAAATCAATAAACTCATCCTGGATGAACTCCTTTTGTGTACATGTTCTTCAATTATGTCAAACATACTGATCTATAAGACATGAATAGCATTACTGTCATCTTATTCTTCTTCATCTTCTCTGCAGTTGATCTATTTTGAGTCAATCTCATTCATGATGGAACCATAGAAGCATACAATTCATACACCTGATCCAGAATTTATTCAATAATAGCCTTCTCAATCTGTCACTCTCCTCACATGGAATAACGAAATCATAAAAATAGAACTCGTTGCTACCATAGATAAAAATATTTAAATAAATAAAAACAATGCCTATTTTAATTCATGACCATGACCTTACTAGTGCTTTATTTGTCTTATCTGAAAATAACATGTCAAATTAAAATTGTTTTAGGACTTTTGGATTATAAAGAACGCTACCGGGTTAAAATTTCAACTAAGCTGAACTATACTCTCATCAATCAAAATTATAATCTGCAAACAGCCAAACACCACATATCAGATATATTTAATTATGTATGTAGTCTTGCAATGATTTTTGCAACTTCCAAAGTAAAAGAAGATGAAATGGTGACTGGAGACTGATGGGCCAAGGATGTAACATTGCGACAGATCCCCAAACGTGCCTTGGAAGGCAAGGATTTGGCCTGTTATCTGACTTTGGAAGATGGGACATCACTTATCCATCGTCTCCTTAGTCAGTCAAACCTGAACAACTCCAAGAAGATAGATGAGGGCTATGATATGGAGAAAAGAAAAAGGGAAATGGGGAAAAATCTGGCTAAGTTGCTTCTGTTAAATGGAATTTACAGATCTCATATTCTCATCTTATTTTTTGGTCTATCTCCAACAATCTCTCCAACTCTGCCATAAAGAATCCTGACCACAGCAACTACCCTAGGGAGGCCATGATCAAATACCTAGCAGATGTGAAAACCCTAATTGGGACCACTACCTTCACATGACCATCTTTACAAGACCTAGAACTAGAAGCCAATATAAAAGCAAATTTAGATTGAAAACTAATTGGGTGCATTTTGGGGCAGTCAATATGGATAGATAGCAAGAATGAGTAAATGCTGCCCAAGAAGCAAATTGGAAACTGTCATTTCAGATTATCGATCAAGGTGAGAGATTGAAAGAAAATTTTCAGTTTGAATTATTCCATCAAAGAGAATGAACCAGCACCAGTAAAAGTATTTCAAATCCACTCAAATTGCTACACATTGCGACTTTTTGTCAATCATTGGGCCTCTCCCAATCTAACAACTGCAAACATGGGAAATGCATTGCCCCCTTAGAATACTCCTACTTTCAGCTCCATTAGAAATCTGTACATGGCTCTAAGTTAGGAGATGGGAAGAAAATTTTCAGGTTTCCATAGTCAACCACTCAACCCAAGAAAAAGAACCAGCACCAGTAAGAAGGATTTTACTCAAATTGCCAGACTTTGCCACTCTTTTTTGCCAATTATTGGATCCTCCTCATCTAACCATTGCAAGCATGGAAAATGCATCACCCCCTTTAGAACACTCCTATTTTCAAATCCACCAGAAATCTATTGATCTGGAATAATCTTTAGAGAATAGTGGCATTGCTGACCTTATGTGGTTGGGATAAAATGATGATGATGATATTGCCAACCTCACATCTTCTCTTGATAACTAACATTGGTTCATCAAACAAATGCAGCTAAATCCATTGTGCCATCCAACTAATCAAGCTTATAAAGGTACCGTATTTGACTTTTTCTCCCCATATTAAGTTAGTTATTCGTTAAGAAGTTTTAGAAAGCAACGCCTCCAAATTTACACGAAATAGAGGTTTTTTTAGTTCATCTTTGTTGTGTAACATATATACATATTATATATAACCTGATGCATCCTAACTATAGCTTTTTGGCATAAACATACTAATCAACTAAATAAATTTTTATACCAACTATTAGGGATTGACTACACCAATCCTATTTCTCAACTGCACTCCATCAATGGCGACATTCACCATTAAACTATCCACTAAACTAAAAAAGTGGATTTTTTTCAACCATGGGAAACAATATATGAATAAATCGAAGTTTCCCATGCAAAAGAATCTTTTCCTCAATTTAAGCATATCAAAAAACTGCATTAATAAACGGTTTTCTATATAATAAGCTAGAGGTAATTGTGATTTTCCCACCATCTTCTATATTTTCTTTTATTTTTATGCTAAGGTCTTCAAAATTTTAGTTATATACTTCTTGTCCCCATTCCTCTCATCCCCTACCAACCCTTGAACATAGACACTGAAACAGGAAACTTATACTTCTAGAAAGGCATAAGAAGAGATTAAACACGATATAGAGTTACTTTTCGTTGGCTCCCTAAAAAGGAAAAATGCTCCGAAGCGTTGTATCTTTTCTAACCTATCCTTGACCTCCATAATTCATCTCCAACCTCTTTCTATTAGTAAGTTCAAAGCCTTCTTTTTGAACAATTTATAACATATTGGTTATTCATCACATATGGGGAACAAAGAAGCTGATATAACCATATTACCATTCAAAAAACGTAACCACAAGCCAAAATACAGAGATAATTGGATGATTTAGACGTTATGGACAGAACTATTAAATAAAATCCCAACTCATAACAGACTGCGGTAAAACACAATAGAAACTGAAAAGGATACACCAAATAAAGCCCATGAAGAAAGCCCCCTGCCAGGACAGCGGTGAACAATCGATCCCTCAAAGGTGGATTCCTCCGAAGCCCAATCCTTACTAGAAACCAAAAGAAAATCCCAAACATTAACAAACATCAGGCCAAAATAACTCTTAAGGGTTGGAGGAAGAACGCAGTAATGTATGAGAATAAAATTAACAGATTGAAATTTATCCCAAGAATAAAATGTAGCTAAAACAAAAAACTAAAAAAGAGTAACAGAAAATAAGAAGAAAATGAAAAAAAAAAGACAGGAAAAAGAACTTACTGAGGGGAAGGATGGGGGCATATATAAGAGGCACTAAAAACTTGAAAGGAGGACCTTTGTTCGGCTTTCTAATAGCAGTCTCCCTTCAACATGAAACCATATAAACCAAAGAGAAACTCAGAGAAGGGAATCGAACTTCCCCGCGAAATCAAAAGAACAAACACCGAAAGCAAGTAAATAAGTAGGCAAAGAAAATCCGAACAGCTCACCCGTTTGAGAGATCGGAGGAGGATGCCATGGCAGATAAAAACGAATTCTCTTTCAATGAAGCTAAGGGAGCTATCGCCTCTTGGCGGTGGTCGGAGAACAGAATCTCTGGATTTGATTTGGTAATGGCGTAATCCTTCTTCTTTCAACAGTCAAAACTCAAAACCTTTTTATAAGTGGAGGACTGAGCGGCGCCTTGAAGTAGTTTTTTCGTCCACGTAATGACGTAATCAGTGAAGTCAGTCTCTGCGCTTTGCCTCGTCTGTAGGGCGGAGATTCGGAGAGCTGCACCGTTCGGAATTCGGATTAGCTGAATGCTTTAGCTGTTCAGCGGGCTGTGGAACCGATGAAGAAATTCTAGGTCACTAATAAATTGATGAAACCCACCGAAAAATACGCGGCCCATGTATTTAAATTCTCCGTGGAACTTTCACAGCCCGCTGAACAGCTAAACCTTCCTCGTTCGCTTGGGCCTCGCCTGAGGGTTTCGCTTTAGTCAAAGCTTGATTGGTTTGAACACCATTCGAACATTATGAGAGAATGACATGTGTTTATAAGCGTGTCTGCATTCTATATTCGTGCAAGGATGGTAAACGGGTGTTTACCATGAACATTGTTAGCCATCCCTCATTCAAAGTGTTTTTGCAAAATTCATCTCCTTGTTCTGCTATCCTTCCCAATCAGTGAAGACAAAAGGCATCACCAGCGTTGAAAGCTTCATCCGGCAATCGGCAACAGAGAACAGGTAAATCTTCCTTCTTCTTTGCTTCTCTAAAACACAGTCTTCTTCTCACGAAAAGCCTGACCCTTATTGTTAATGGCAATGATATTCCGCCGGCGATGAACGGCTTCATCTACAACTAATCTGCCATCAACCTACTGGTTGGAAGAAAAAGCTTGCCCAAGCTCTCAAAGTTCTGAGAGTCCAAAGTGTTACATGGGATCCCAAAATATTTTGAAACCATCAAATTGTTTTCATTCACAATTTCTGGATATGGGAACTCAATCTTATCATAGTCACTGGGCAGAGAATTCGTTATTTCTGAATCTTGCTTAGGTGTTGGTGCAATCAGAGATGCCTGCGGAGTAGGAATAGCCAAGACCTTCGGTGAAGCTCTGCTGTAGGAGAGAGACAATTGGACAAGTCCTACTGGAGAATGGAAGAGATTTGTCGAGGAGAGAGAAAACTCTTATGCCAATTTTCCATTGCCAATAAGAACATCCGAAAGAGGCACTAGTGAGAATCCAAGCAACTGGTCTTCAAGATAATTCTTGACCCTGCTGTAGGAGAGGATTCTATGGTCCAAAATTGAGTCGAAGATTCTTGCTGAAGACTAGATTCCTTCCTCCGCCGTTAATGATCTGAGTTGAGACGGTAGTTTTAGGATTGTTGGTCAGGCAAAGCTTGGCGTAGATGTCTTGCTTATGGCGGCAGTCAATTGCAGATGAAGCCATTCGTTGCCGGTAGAATATCACTTCCATCAACAGTTAGGGTTAGGCTTTTCATGGGAGAAGACTGTGTTTTAGAGAAGCAAAGAATAAGGAAGATTTACCTGCTCTCTATCGCCGGAAGAAGCTTTCACCGCTGATGATGCCTTTTGTCTTCGCTGATTGGAGAGGATAGTAGAACAGGGGGATGGGTATTTTAAAAACACTTTGAATGAGGGATGGCTAACGCCGTTTGTGGTAAACACCCGTTTACCATCCCCGCACGAATATAGAATGCACACGCACTTATGGATGTGTGTCATTCTCTCATAATGTTCGAATGGTGTTCTAACCCATCAATCTTTGACTGGAGCCGAACCCTACACATGAAGCCTAGAAAGTAAAAAAACAAGGAAAGCCCGAAAGCTAAAAAGTCAAAAATAGGCTTATATAAGCTGAAAAATCTTTTTTTTTTGTGAAACTATTTTCACTAACTTTTCAGAGGTGGTTCAATTCAATCAATGCTGAAGCTCTCCAACCCAGCCCAGCCCTTTACTAATAGCCTGTTTGGGAGGGCTTCTGCATTGGAGGCTAGATGTGGTGATTCATCTTTGGTGGTCAAGCACCCATGTTCTTGATATTTAGAGTAGCTTCCTATTTTAGCTGCATTTTTGGCATATGGAACATAGTGGTTGGCATTTTAGATTTTTCACCAATAGGGATGGTCAAAATCCAAAATATTAATTCAACACTTGGTACATAAATTTTATATGCTTTCCAACAATATGCAGGTAAGGGAGGGTCAGGTTTAGCCTAATACGACCCTCCCTATACCCATACAGGTTGTAGAATCCAAAAACCCGTTCCCACCCAAAAACTCATCTGTCAAGCAAAAAAGCCCACATCATTGGGTAGGGTAAAAATTGCCATCCCTATTCACCAAACACAACTTTTGTCATTCCCATCTGGGGCCTATCTTGGAACACCAAAATATTTGTAAAGCCTCCCAAAGAGATATTAACATTTTGAAAGCAACTCAATCAAAGTGGTGAGATGGATCACGATTGTTGCATGAAAAATCAGACCCAAAAATCCATACCATCAAACTTCGTGAGAATTTAGTGGCGTTTAGTAGTGTGTAAATATCGTGGACGGGACCATTTTGGTCCTATCCACGGTAAGATAATGTGTTCTACTATGTGTGGACAGTCCCCATCCACAAAATATTGTGGACAAGGACAGGCTACACCCCAATTTATCGTCTATATTATTTTCTCGTGGATGATCCACGCTATGGTGTGAATTTGTGGGAAGGTTTCAGTGTAACGCACTTGTGTTACATTGGTCCAATTGCTCTCATTTTATTTAATATTTAAAAAAAATTAAATATTAATATTTTATCAAATAAATAATAATTTTTAATGTTAAATCTAACACAAGTTCGATGGTTTTCCTTCTTCACTCTTTTTTCATTATCTAAATATTAGTCTTTTAATATTTTTATCAATAAAATAATATTTACAAAATATATATTTTTTACTTTTTTAATATTTTTAATTATTTTAAAAATGCAATTGTTGCCTAATATTAATTTATTCATTTATTTTTTAATTTATTTACCATATAAAATGCAAAAATTAGACATTTGTGATCGACTATGTAGATCTCCAATAAAATGTATATGAGATACATGGAATCAAAAAGTATGGTGTGGACTAGTTTGGTCCACACAATCTACCCACAGTTCAGAATAACTGTGGACTGCGGTATGGTGTGGATAGGTCCCTACTGCAGGGTGTGGTGTGGACCAGTCCACACCCACCAATTTCTCATCCACACTACAGAACACCCCCTTCATCCCTCCGGTGAACCACATGTTCTACACAACAAATTCTATAGTTGAAACTTTGTAATAACTGAATTACCAAAATTTGGATATTTTTGAATGATGTACAGACCTTTGCTTATGCACAAATTTTGCAGGTGGCCTTTTTAGAGAATTAGCTTCAACGTGAATTCTTTTGTTTTACCAAGTGGCGAGGAATATTGATCCGCATTTGGTTGCAATTAGGGGTGGCCACAAGTCGAGCTTCTCGCTAGTTATTTGAGCTCGGCTCGGTTCGATTTGAACCGGGCTTCGAGCCGAGCTAAAGCCTTATGAAGCTTAGCTTGTGAGGCTCATGAGCCAAGTTTTATATGTATAATTTTTATTTTTTGTATGTAAAATAAAAAAACTACTTTTATATGTATAATTTTTATTTTTTAGAAAAAGTTTGGCTTGTAGTTGAGCTTGAGCTGAGCCAAGTTCGAACTTGTGAGCTTATGAACCAAGTTGAGCTCGAGCTCAAGCCTCTAGCTTGAATTGAGCTTGAGCTCGAGCCAAACACTATTTCTGCGAGCTGAGGTTGAGTAGCCAAGTATTTGGCTTGAATCGGCTCAAATCCACCCCTAGTTGCGATGCAAATACATGAGAGTGTAAATAGGCAGAGTGTAGATTTGTTTTTTTTTTTTACTTCAGATTTGACTTTATTTGTTTGTAAAAAGTAAAATATGAAGTAAAATGGTATTGATCCCACTTTATATGCAAGAGGATGGAGGACGACGTGGCTTCCACTCTAAATGAAAGAGAATTAAGGAAGGAGGAAGTAGGGGTGCAACTTGGGTCGGCTTGGGTAAGGAATTTGTTAAATTTTCAATTGACTTAAATCCTAACCCAAACATGATCTATCTAATATCTATAAATATATAGCAAGACAATCCATGTCACCTTGTTTCTTCTTGCTCCATTACCCCATCCCTACATTCTCCATTACTCTCTCTCCTTTCCCCCTTCCTACCACTCCAAATTTGCCATATCAGCACCCTCTCTCTTCATTCCTCTCCCTTTGCATTGGGTTCTCTCTCTTCCCCCACAATTCACATCTCTTGCTTTCTATAACAACCTAACTTCTCTCCTTAATTAGCTAAATATATGTTTTATTCTCTCCTTCACTTCTATCTCTAATTGCTCTCTATTCTCTCCACTTTCCCATAAAAATAGGGCCATAATTTATTAATATTTGGTTTTACAAATCAAATAATATCTCTATATGTAGACGTGATTTCAAGAGAGGGGAATAAGGGGAATTCGATTTTTCCTATATATTCATGGCATCTTCCAATATTTTTAAATAATCTATTGTTAAATAATCCATTAGTTATGAAAATTATTAAAAATTTCTGAAAAATATTCTACCCAAAATTATGAAATAATTATTTCAGAAATAATCTATTATTTAACAAATATTAAATAATTTAATAATCTATTGTTAAATAATCCATTAGTTATGAAACTTATTAAAAATTTCTGGAAAATATTCTACCCAAAATTATGGAATAATTGTTTCAGAAATAATCCATTATTTAACAAATATTAAATAATTTAATACTCTACCAAAAATTAATAAATAATTCATTATTTAATAATTTTTTGTTATTAATAAATGTTCAAAATTTCAAACTTTAGCGTAATTTACATTAAACATTGTAATTTAATAAATTTTCATTAAATTTTTACAATAATAATTTATTGATAAAATATATTACTAATTAGCATAATTTACTAATTTCTATAAAATCAATAATTATAGTTAACAATTATCAAATAATTTAGGGGAACTCTTTAACTAATAATCCATAATTATTTTTTAAATAAGTAATTAAAAATTAAGAAATTAATCCATGAAAAAATGTTCTCCAATACTATTTAAATAATAGTCCATTATTATTATTCAACTAAATAATTATTAAAAAAGTTAGGAAAATTAAATTAGGAATTTAATCTATTAGAATAGTTTCATAATTATTTAAATAACAATCCATTATTATTATTATTTTTATTTAAAAAAGTAATTATTAAATAATTTAGGAAAATTATTAAGTCTATCCACATTGATCTAGACCACTTGGTTGACTTTGATCATACCTGGTTTTGCATTAATGAACAACAAATGGTTTACTTTTAATTAAAAAAATGTAGTTTTCCATAATTACATTAGTTTATTATAATTACATTTACTTTGATTAATAGTAAATAATTTAGGCTTCAAAATTAAATAGCCTACATTAATCTATTGTTATTGTAAATAATTAATTTAATATACTTTACTACTAATCAATAGCAACTTCAATATTTTTTTTGAAAATTATCATGAAATATTGTAATTTAATTTACTTTTAGTTAATTAGTTATAGAAAATTATTAGAATCGTAGAGATGGTGATTTTCCCTTTAAAATTGGGGCCCTACCCTACTCCACCCTGAATGGGGCAAGTTTTTTCAAATCTTAAACAAGGACAGGTAGAGACGGGGTGGGGATAGGGAAAATATTTTTGCCTCAAATTAGGGATGGGGTTTGCATATAACTCCCCGAAGCCGATGGTAAATTAATAAAATATCCGTAGATTTAATATTGATTTTCAAAATATCTCTAAGTTTTCCTCATATTCTTATAATCATAGGATCCCATAATTTCATTTATAAAATATCTCCCAATTGTCATAATCCAATTTCTAAAATACCCCTAAATTCCCATAATCCTATTTGTAAGATATCCATAAATTAGACTTTTTTAGGTGATTGCCTCAGGGTGGAGAAATTTTGGGGATTCTCCATCTCCAACGGGGAATGGGTGCCTTGCCCCGAATCTGCCCCGTCAGTTGGGTCTAGATTTGTTCATGGGCCGGGCCAGGCTAGGCTCGGGCCGGGCTTTGACTCTTTATTAACAGAAAAATGTTGGGTCCGAGCCCGAGCCCAGCCTGACCAGTGGGCCTACAACTTGGGCCCGAGCCCGGCCCTGATAAAAAGCCTGAAGCCCGAGCCCGAGCCTAAAGCCCGACCTAATAAAAGAAATTCGAAATTTTCCCTATTCAAATAGACATTATCTATTTTAATTCAGATGTTTTTTTTCCATATTTAAATGAACAATGGGCCTACAAGTGAATCAGCAACCTTCTCAAATTAAAAAATTTATTCAAATGGACATCACATTGGGTTTTTACTTAGGTTTAACTACAGGTCGGGCCGGGTTTACTTAGGTTTAACTATAGGTTGGGATGGGTCGGGCCGGGCTCGGGCCGGGCTATTTTGGCAAAGCTCGAGCCCAGCTCGAATTTTATGCGGGACGGGCTTTTTGGACCGAGGTTAAGCCCGCAGGTCAAAAAACCTGTTCAAGCCCGTCCGGGGGTCGAGTGGCAAGGAAGGGTGCCTGCCTTATCCCGTCTATCACAATTCACACGGCTTAAGAGTAAAATACACCTGTACATTAGCAATAATAATAGTTATGCTCGGATTTGATCAAGTTGGCCAAGGAGTCTTTAGGCTGAAGATCAGCTTGACCTAACCAATACGACTTTTTCGGGTTTAGTTACGGAAACCAAATCCAAGTAGCAACCCTAAATATTTGGCCACGTAAGACCGTGGATTATTCAATAATGACTTTAAAAAAATATATATACCCCGTTCTTATTGCTGATTGGAGCTTTGCTATCAAGGTTTTTGCAACTTCATTTACGCTAATTGAAATGCATGAGTGTGAAAATGAAAATCATGCAAATTCTTATCAACAAATTATTTTTTACTTCATCTCCACGGCAAACAAACAAAATAGGATAACGGTCAGAATAAAATAAATCAGTGCTGCTTACACTCCCATACTTAGCCTTAGCATCAGTACAAATGAATTGCCTTGCAAACAGACCAGGCCTAAACTCAAGACTTTGTCATTGTTTTTCACATGGTATTGGTAACTTAGGAGGTGTTCGGCAACATGATTTGTTTTGTTTTTGAAAATAAAATAGCAGTTCGTTTTGTTTCCAAAAAAGAAAATCAATCATGTTGTCTTTAACCCCTTAATAGTTGATGGCCACTTGACATCTCTCTATTTGAAATTTGGATTTGCTCTTTACAGAATGCTTCTCACACTAACCTTACAACATGTCTCAAGTGCACATTAGGAACATCTCTCGTAGCTTATCTTATTTCACGAGAGATATTTCCAATACACAGTGGGATGGGGCTGTGAGGTGCACTTTGTGAGAAACAAATCCCGATTACTCCATTTGAACAAGCACCAATTCAAATTCACGGAATGGCAATCAATCTACATTGTAAATGGCATTGGGCTAGCACATGTGTGCCTTCTACCACTAACCCTATTAACTGTGCCTAGTATTTGGCATTGGCAAAATGTCCCTATGGTTGGTTGCAAAACAAAAACAACTGCCATGTTTGTTGAACATCCCCTAAATGGTATAAAAGTTGCAATTTTGAATAGAGTTCTAGGGAATTAGGCATACAACTTGGGTGGCTAGTCTGACCTGATCCATCCCAAGCTTCTTACAGAGATGGGCTTGGAATTTTGGGTTTTGAATTGAGTTAGGTTTGAAAAAAAAAATTATAACTAAATCACTATGACAGTTCTACGAAGTTTCAGTTAACTCCTCGAGTCACCTCCAAAGATAAATTTTACCATGATTAAACAAAGATAAAGATCAACTAAAAGATTGAACTACCCTATAGACAGCATTTGCACATTGCATACAGCAAAAGGTAGGGTGAGCATAATTCGATTGAAACCGAATAATCGAACCGAAATTTCTGTTTTGGTGTTTTTGATTTGGCTATTTTAAAAAATTGGTTCGGTTTCGGTTATAAAAACTGGCTTATCAAACTTTGTTTTTCGATTTCGGTTGTGAGATTTAGTAGTTCGGTTAATAAAAAAAACCGAATTTTTATAGGGTAAATTGGTAAACATGTAGATATAATGAAAAGCCCAAAAGTTATTAGCCTTTGATCAAAACCCAAAAACTGAACTTTTAGGGGTAACTTAGTAAATATACAGATATAGTGAAAAACCTAATGGCTATTAGCCTTAGGCCAAAACCCAGTAGTCTGTGAAACCTTCATCTTCCCCTAACCTCTAAAGAGCTGGGTCCATTGCAGAGGTGAATGAGCAAAGTACCAGCAAACTATGAGTTCCAGTTCCATTACTCCAAGGTCCAGCATCGAACAAACTAACTTTTCCGGCGAATCTTCTTTACTCTTTAGTTCCCTTTTAATATTCAGTTCTTCCTGGTATTTTTGTTAGTCACTGAATTTGGACTGTGAAAATTTTTAGCCACCGGATTCTTCCGTTTTTAAGTGCTTTGCTTAAAACTTTGTAGTGTAAATTTTAGATGCACTTCCACAAATGCGTAGGAAAGATCGAGAGTAGCAAGCAGATTCGGTTTTAACCGAATCAACTGAATTGAACCGAAAAAAACTTGGTTCGGTTTGTTCGGTTTTTGCAAAATTCGGTTTCAGTTCAGTTTCCCAAATTGATATATCGGTTTCTGAAAATTTAGTTTATTCAGTTTGATTTTTAAGCGAACAAACCGAATGCTCACCCCTTGCTCTATCTATATCTATATATTATATAAAACGGATACTTGCTTTATTTGCACATATGTATAGCATGTATTCCTACACTAGTGTAATTAAAAAAATATTCTGGGCCCATATGATTAGATAATCCATTCTATTATATCTGCAACACAACTAAAACAAATCTGCTAGAGCCCACCCAAGTTCGAGTTGCATTTAAGTTTCGCTTGGGCTGGGCCAACATCAGGCTCGAATTCTGGGTCTTATAGTTGGCCCTTAACCTGGCCAAATCCCCCCAAGCTACACAAACAGGATTTCCTATTTCCTACTCACTTTTCCTATTGACTCTTTAACCGCTGAGAAATATTGCAGCCAATATGTCTATTATGAATTGAGAGATATGGCTACAATTCATGGTGGGTAGAGAGTGGATAGGAAAAATGAGTAGGAAATCTGGATTCCTTAATAACCCAGCAGTCCATTTAAGACGCAGAGAGAGAGATGGAACTTGGTGCAATGTAAAGGTACTCAATGGGCACCCAGAACTTGGTGCCATGTAATGGGTACTCAATAGGCACCCATAATCCACCCACCAAGTAAAATGGGTGGGTTGGATTGGTTATCGTTCATGTTTCTAGTTTCCAGCAAAAAAAGGGGGAAAAAGGACTTTGATTACACTGCTTTAATCAAACCATTTGGGAGGCCCATTTTTTGTTTGAAACCACGACAAAGAAAACAGTTCATATTGGCAAACACTACCTTGATTACACTTTTTGCAAGATTCAGGCGTCAATCTTGTTCTTTTGTGATGTTAAAAGCACGGCAAAGTGGCAAATTAACAACATAACTCGGTGAAAACAACATCACAGAAATGGAAAGCAATTTTAGTGATCAATAAATACTTGATAAGTTGAAAGCTATTGTTAAACCAAATAATCGAACTTAACACAACACCTACCATCTAAAAGGAAGAGTCCAAAATAGTTTTACAAAAATGCCAGGATATATAGAACACATTTGGTACTTTGTATCAGTCAGCAAGGTGGGTTCCCTACATGTGGTTCACTGGGTCCGGCACAAAATGTACCATATTTTTGTTATATGTTTAAGTTTTTTCTTTCTTGGAGAATTCTTGGGGTATGATTGAGGTTGTTGGAAATCATAAATAAGATAGGTTAAAAGGAAAAAGCAGCCTACCCAATTGTTTAAGTTTGGGTTGCTGGTGGGGCTGCAAACAGATTGGGTGGAAATCAAAATGTGATAGGATCCAAATTTGGTTTATTAATATTTTGGATTGTAATTGAATCCTATCCATCAGATCTAAATTGGATTTGGATTTAAGTTTTTATTAATAAATAATCATTGAAATGATAGGCAGTATTCATAAAATGAAGAAAAAAAATGACTAATATCCTATTTCATGAACAAAATGATTTGAAAATAACTTATATGGACTATGATGTTTAATTATTTTCTATTAATGTTAGTGAATAAAAGCCTATTGTCGGGCCTCACTTAATAACTTAAGCTTGTAAGCTGAACAGTTATTTGATATGGTATGAGAGCCTATTTGAGCAAGTGGTCTAATATTTGATTCCCATTGCCCTATTATAATGTTGATTAAATTTCAACCCAAAATATAGGTGGACTTATGCTCGTCTACTCTTCAAGCTCGATAGGCTTTAAAATGAGGGGGTGTATTAGAGAATAAAAAACTTAATCAGGGACCTTGCCGAACAGCTTAAAATTTTAGATTGAATGGCTCCTTGATAATTACTCTTTACTCTTGAATAAACATATATACAACATTTAGACCAAGTTTATTTATGGATATATATTAATTTTGAGATCAACTTCGGTCAAGGCAAGCCCATACTCACACTGTCCCAACAGCCTCTTGCAACCTTGCACGGGAATATCTCCCCATGAAATAAAGCACATGAGTAATGAGATAATCCCAATGTAAGGCTATAAAAGCTGCACAAACAGGCGTTGCCCTGATGGAGCCGAACGAATTAATTTTATGTGAATCCTTATGCAATCCAATTATAAACAAATGAAATTCGGATCATCATATTGAACTTAAATCCGATCAAATTAATACCTCTTACAGCCATATACATATAACTTGATCCGAAAGTAGGTTCAATCAGTTGAAACCCAACTTTTGATGAAAAAGTTTGTTTTGATATATGGTTCTATGGCAAAATGTTATAAACCTTTTAAGAATTGCAGCCCAAAGTAGAGATGCAGCAATGTCTGATCTGATAACAATTGGTTCTTGGGTTCGATTTTATTGCTTCCATGATCAAAGCCTTCTCGTAGGAGATCCTGATACTTCATGGCCATTCGAATGTTTAGTGTTGGTTTCTGATGTAGCGCAATCTGGTGGCTCTCATGTGGTAGGTGATTCGGACGCCGAATCAGATGTTCACAGTCGGTGATTGAGTTGAGCTGGGTCGAGCTAAGGTTGGCCGAGTTGTATGATTTTGCAAGAGAGAGAGTTAGAGTGCCCATATTGTTTTTACTTGGGGTGGGCACTCTGATGCTTAAATCAGCGAAGAGTTCTTAAAAGGTCTTAAGAGATTAGAAAGTATGAGAGTTTAATCGCGTGTATCTCTTCAGGTAGAAATAAAACCTTTATATAGGTGTGAGTGCTCAGAGACCTTCTCTTAACAGGTCTCAAGTTCTTACAGAGCCGTTTCCGTTAAATCGGAAGAGTAATGACGTCAGTTACGTAATCTATGTAGAGGCTGAGGTCTGTCCGATTGACTCTGATGCGCATGATGCGGGTAGGTCGGCCAAACGGTCAACTCATCAATATTCCGGAGAATTCGGTCTGGCAACAAATCTATGTAACAAGTATGTGAGCATGCCTTGTAGGTCATCAATAGTACTTTTCTTAGCTCAATCGGTCTCCAAGGTAGGTCGCCCCTTATTCAGAGGTCCTTCAAGTCATCCAAGCCAAGGTACTTTAGGTTGGCCCTGCCAGGAACTACTAGCCAACATGCCGCGATGATCTACTTCCTCAGCAATGAGGTATCACTTGAAAGCCATTTATCATGATGTCATTCGGATAACCAAATTACCCCTCATCAATTTCTTTAAATGAATTTAGTCTTTTACATTGCCTCTTTCAATTCTTGATTTCTACAGGAAAAGACCATGATCAGTTATCTTTGTTAAATTTCCCTCTGTCGTTTTTTGTTTTTTGGGTTCAAGCAGGTGGTGTATCCTTGGAAGAAACGTTTGTCCTACTCACGATTCTTCATTTTTGTTTTTTGGGTTGGACTCTTCTGTGTAGTTCTCTTATTAATAATTATCTTTGTTAAATTTCCTTCTGTCGTTTCTCCTCCCCCTCCAAGCAGATTGCAGGGATATTGGCTCATTGCTTGTTTTCCTCCGTTCCTATTTTTCATCCAATCTGGTTGCTTTGATATCCATAATGTTAATCATTTATCATGTATCTCGACAATATATAATGTAGATCGTTCAGCACCCGTTGAACTTCAAGAGTGGTGGCTTGGTGGCTCTAAAGTTCAAAATCAACGGTCAGAATATCATTCTTAATTTTTTTTTTCTTTTTGTTTTAAATCAAAGTAACTTGTTTATAGGTTGGTTTAGATTGGCCGGTTAGATTTTTCTGTGGAGTTTTGTTTCTTTTCTTTCGCCCTTTCCTTTCTCCATGCTTTTTCTTTACTATCTTTTCGTAGAGAAGTGTAGGCATTAATTTCTCAATGGGTATGTACAACATCTGGCTAACATCTCTATGCCATTGCCGATGACCACGGGCAATTTTGAATTTCAACTAGTTAGAGATCAAATATCAATCATAAGAAAATTAGATGATAAGTGAAGGGTATTTTTGTCTTTTTATACGATACTTAAAGTTAGTTGACGGTTTTGAACAAACTTAACGCCTTTTGAAAGTTTGTGTACTACAGTAACACATTTGAAAATTCGAATACTAACTTGACACTACCCCCAAAGTTCAAGGTACTAAAATAAAATTTTCCCTTTATTTTAAGCACTAGTGTATTTGCATTTCTTTGAGTGTTGCATATTTGCATGGGGTCATAACAGATTCTTTTTCTCCAATATTTTACCCTTACACCAAGTAATATGAGCAATCTTGATAGAACAAAGAAAAAAATCGTTTGATATATCCAACTTTTCTGATAAATTAAAAAAAATAAAAAAAAATAACAAAAAAAAATTCCTTTTTGTAACGATCAGATTTTTGTATCATATTTCACCTTCCAAGAAAATTTTCTTCGATCCTTACAAAAACATTTTTTGGAATTACATTTTTTAGCCAAAGTAGACTACTTGAATAGTTTCTGAAACAATTACTATAATTATTATTATTTAAAAATTTTATTTGCAGAATTTTCAGCCATTATTTAAAAATTGGATTAGCTCCGTAACCAGAGCAATGGACATGATAAAGTTACAAGTGCAACTTATTAGGGCCCTCGTCGATGTGATAGTCTTTTGCCTGCTAACGCATTTGACCGACCATAATATATTGTATGTATAGAAGATGAAACCAATTGCTCCAAGAACAAAACCAGTGGGCGGTATAATATAAAGCTTTAAGCGAATCCATGGAGGTACATACATTCATCAACCTCTGTCCATTTAGAGAGAGAGAGAGATTCTCCAAACAGATTGTGGAGAGCTCTTGTCTTAACTCGAAGTGATTGATTTCCCATCCCATATCTCTCCCCATGGAGAGGGTCTGCACCATCAACCAATTGAATGAGCAGATAATGTGACCTTTGAATGGGCTTTGTTTTATACCCTCTCAGTCTACATGAATTCCATGTGGCAAGAGGTATTGATTCTTGTGTTTGGTTGCAGTGTAAATGCAAGGGAGTGCAAATAAGCTGAGGTTAAATTTTGATTTACTTTTGTTTTAAATTTGATTTTATCTTATTTATTTGTGAAAAATAAAATTGAAAGCAAAATGGTGTAGTCCCACCTTATATAGAAGAGAGTGGACATAGGGGTGCAAGTCTGGCCAGGTTAGGTTGGGTTGAGGTCAACCCTAACTCAACTCCAGTTGTTAAACCCCCAACCCTAAAACTTCATGTTGGGTTCAGGTTTTGCTTAATTCTTAGGCTCCAAGGATTCGTGTTAATTCAATATCAACATTATTATGGGTAAAATAATATAGCTATCATGTTTTAATAAAAATGGGAAAGTCTATGATGCGGGAAAGACATGGTATCGGAAGAATTTTGACCAATCAAATCCCACCCATAAATTTTGATAAATAATACCTGATTAGCTACCACATTTATGATATCAATTGATTGATTAGAAATTTTTCGAAATATCATATCTTTCCATTATCATAGTTGAATCCAATAAAAATTTGCCTTTAAACTTAAAATTTTTGACATATAATATAGATAGATACATGTATATATATATACTTACAGTGAAAAATATACAAATATATAGATATATTCATTTTTTTGGTCGAAAAATAGATATACACATTTTGAATGTATTGTTGCATATATATGCATGGATAGTAAACACACATGTATAAAAGTAGTTAAATGCATAAATACATATATAATATATTATTTATATATGCAAATATGAAGTTTAATTGAATTTGGATTGGATGGGATTGGTCAAGGTCTCAACCTTAACCCAACACAAAATTAAATTAATCAGATTCATACTTTTCAACCGTAACCTTAACCTATACTTCAACCCAACACAACACTACTTTTTCAGGCTAACCCAACCCAAATTGCAGCCTTGGGATGGGGTTATTTGTTTCATTGGTTGAGACTGATAGGAATCAAGGTGATATGGTTTAAATTTTCAATAAACATGAACCGTTATCGAGCCTGATGTAATTGAAATTCTTCAAATTAGACAACTCAACTTGACGTGAAGTAAATTTTGCTTCAATTTTTAACGTGCAAAACTTAACGACTAGTGAATGCAAATGAAATAAAAAGAGATTTACACCGCAACCCAAGGACAAAAGTTGCCACGTGGTGTATTAGTACTGGAAATAAAAACATCACACAGAATTTCTAGTTTCATAGACTCATTTACTTTTTGAACCCTAAGTTAAGCCTTTCTTAACACCAACAACAGTATCAGAGAAAGAGAGAGATGTTTCATGTTTGTTACGTTGCTCATCAATTTGGTCCACTTAATGTACTGATGTTGAGTCTTTGATATCAAAGTTATACTTATCATGTGCACGTGTGCACTGCTCCCATCACCATCATGCGTGGCGACCATCACCATTAATGCATCCATGTGCCACATCCAATTGGGCCTGTTTCTGTTGGTTTGTACAAACACTTCTATGAAGGCCATGAGGCCCATTACATGGGCAAAAACTCCTCTCTGCCAATTGGTGACATAGCAAGTCATATGCCATTTTGAATTGCTGAAAATTTCAGGATATAAAATCATCACCATCATCATCCATGCTTTATCCCAATTATATAGGGCCCGCTATATGAATTCCGTTTGGCTTATCTATTCTATTATCCAGTATTATATTATCAGTGCTTAAATCACTTTTTTACTATTTTTATCTATGTTTTTTTCGAATTATCCCTACTTCTTTTAGCTCATTTCATTTATAAAAAATCATTCATTCTAATCGGAACTGTTGGTGGTTTTCTATGCATATAATTTATTCTTTCTCATTTTATCATTTATTACAGTTATTCTTAGATTTTTATAGATTGACTTCTTCCTGATCTTATAATTTTCAACACATAATTTCATCCATTTCACAGGATTTTTTTTTTCTTCTTTTATTGCATCCTTTTGATTAAACAAGGCAAAGATGATGGAAAAACAGAGTTTTTTTTACATGAAAGAGATGGACATAAAAGGGTGAAATATTCATATTTCAGTCTGAAAAAATACAGCTTAAAAGCAATTAAGCCAAGTTACCTTCAATTTCAGATTCATCCGATCCATATTCAGTAATTCAAATTGCGCCCTAGTTACTTCCTCGTTGGGACATTTTCTTGGGCTTGGACTTAAGAGGGTGTTTGGTATCATTTATGTTTATTCACTAAACGTTTTGTATTTGTGTGACTGGAGTGGTTGCATTGTGTTCCTGTCTAGACTTCACATGATCATGTAGTCATTTATGACTTTCTCATACTAAATCATGTTTGATTGGATACCAGATGGTTTCAAATACAAACATTTGTGCCACTATCTGTGTGCACAAGAGTGTTGTTACGAAATACCTTTTTAGAGATTCCTTGCCAAATTCAAAGTATTTATATAATATGTCCTGTATCAAATGTATCATAGATCGTATCCGTTAATATTTTCAACCTAGTCAGTTGGACCGTTCGAACCATCATCCAATTAAGAATTTGGGTTTGGTTCAGTTAAGACCCGTCATACGGTTAAAACCCATTGATTTGGTCAAGAACCATTTGACCTGGTGGGTTCGACTGTTTATTCGTTCGACCCGGTGACTAGGTCGTGGGTTGCACATTGGAGGCCATAATTTTATACTCCAATGTCCGATGTCTGATTGGTTACCAGATGGTATAAAAAACATAACTTAAATATAAAATAATACATACATACATACATATATATATATATATATATACGCACACACACTTAATATATATATGCACTGACGTGGCATCGTCTGAACCTGGCTAATCGAACCAGTGACCCACGACCCAAAGACAAAAATGATTAACCTCCAGATCAGTTTTTAAAACATTGATATTGGCAGGTTAATACTTAAAGTCTTTTTTATATGTTAATCCATACTTAAAATACCCCTCGAGAGATGTATCAATACTTTAAACCTTGATTCCCCCAACTAGGGACCCTTCTCTTCCTATCTATTCTTTTTGTTTCAAACCAAACACAACCTTTGGATGTTGTGTAACACTTCATTTTTGAGAGTTGTGTAGCACCTAATGGTGTTTATGTGTTCGAATATTCATTGAGCTATGCAAAAAACCTTTATTTTCCTGATTTCAAATGCAGAGTACTACTTCAACCAACCATGATACCAAACACCACTAAAGCAGGGCCATACCCCCTCCCCCCTTCAAAATGCTGATGGGTGACATTAACCCACCTTGAAGGCTTGATCCCATTGCACCTCATGCTATGGACCACACCATCCAATGCTCAACCCATTGCACCTGATACCGATGGGTCACAAACCAAACTGTACATGTAGATTGCTCAATAAATTTTTGCCATTGCATCTGTGTTTTGCCACATCTCAGGATTGATGCCATACATATATACGACTAGAAAGCTTGCAGAGTTTTGTTGATTGCTCAATTTAGTTGAACTTCAGATACACACATACATCAAGATCTGAATTAATGCCAACAACGCTACAGTAAGGTCACTGTGACACAACAAATCAAGAGGCTAGGGCCATGGCTGTTGAATATCAAGCTAGTTGAACTTGATGAGCCATGTGCAATTCATTGAATTATCACCTTTTTGTGGTTTGTTCAGGCTATTCATGTTAAATTAACTGAAAGCAAACGGAGCCAACATTCGGACAGATAATAAAAGAAATGGAATCTAATTCAGAAGAATGAGGTTCAGATTATCTTTGCTCCATTAGTTGTGTAGGGTTGCAGTGCAATAAATGCATGAGAGTTCAAATAGGTTGTGTAAAACCTGATTAATTTTGGCTTCTCATTTTGACTTTGGCTTATTTTATTGTGAAAAGTAAAATAGCTAGGAAGTAAAATGGTGTTGTCTATCTTATATGCAAGAGAACACAGGTAAGACGAGGGTTATTTGTTGATTTGTTCAGTTGTTTGGGAATGAGGTAAGAAGTAATGTGATCCCCAAATTCCTCACTTTATATGAGAGAAAATTGAGGTAGTAGGAAGGTGGTGTAAAGTTAATTTGCATCGGGTTTTTGAGATGCAAACATTTATAATGCTGATGCCTGATGGGTGTAAATGAGACAAAACTGATAACAGTTTAAATCATAGTTACAAGTAGGGATGAGCAAGAAAAAAAAAAACAAAAAATCAAATTGAATCGATCGAAAATTTCAGTTAATTGAATCAATCGGTTCAGGTATTTTTAAAAAAAATGAAGGTATCGGTTCGGTTTCGGTTAACCAAACCAATCATTGTACATATATTTCTATATATTATATGTGTTTATATATATTATATATTTTTTCTATATATTATAAATTAATAAATATGCACAATATATAAATATATAGTTATAATATATAATATATTATTTATTATTTAAAATATAATATTATATATTTATATATATTTTTATAATATAGGGTTTATATTACAAGATAGGATTTGGTTATACCCTAATTTGAATCCAAACTGATTCTTTTGCATCCTTACTTTTCAACACCAATAAATTAGGCTATGTTTGGATAGACTTATACTTTTGTTCTTTTAATAGTATGACAGTACAAAGTACAAATATATCTTTTACTTTGGAATTTTTGCTTTGAAAACCATTTGGGTAAAAAATTTTGAAAAGCATGCTTTCCAAAATAGAAGTGCCATTTTTTGTTTGGCAAAAGCACCCTATCAGTCATGTGATTCATATGATCTTACCCATTAGCCACCTTTATACATTGAAGATACACATACATGTCACGTGTACACATGGTAACCTCTTAGAATTGGCACTTAGTTTAGGAAATGAAGTGGTTTTGTATAGGTATAATGCTATATATAACATTACAATAAACAAGTTATAAAAGCATTCCATTAAGCTTCAAGAATAGTTTAGGAAACGAAGAAGTCGACAACAGTGATTCTAGTGGCAATAAACATACCATTAAGCTTGAAGATATTGTGTGAAATGGAGAAAAACATTAAAAGAAAAGGTGGGGGGGGGGGGGGGGAGGGGGATATGAAAGTGGGATCCATACCTATGATTCCAATGAGGATTATGCTTCTGACGTCGATTTCCAGTGGCAATTGTAGCCCGAGATGGGCGACAGTAGAGCAAAAACCTACGACGGCAAAGAAGTTAGGGCTTGAAGACAATAGGCGAATAGGGGAATCTCGATCGAGGGGTTTTACCTAAAGGGTGGTCACACGAAAGGGAGTTTCAGTCGTGACCACAAACTTCCCCAAAAGCACGAAGTAATAAAAATCGGCTCAGTGCTTTTAAAATGTATGAAAGCTAAAGTAAAGTATTCCATCCAAACACGAATGTGGTGTTTTTCATATTTTCGTACTTTCAAAAGTATGTCTATCCAAACAGGGCCTTAATTAACCGACTTGGCGGGTTAGTGATCCACCTTATGTGTCTGATCTGATCCAGAACGTTGTGTTTTGTATATGAAAATAAAAATAATAAATAAATAAATAAAGTAAATAAATGAACCCCTTATCTGACCCGCCAAAACATCGTGGAGCTTGGACACTTGACAGTCTTAACGGCTGAAGTAATAGGGGAACAGTTGACACACATCCATTAATAACGAGGACGTGGAAGGCTAGTGACTAACTGACCATTAGATCTTGATGCGGAGTGAGGGGCCTACGGTTGTGGCGTCTTTTGACTCTTTTCCAATTTCCAGTTTTGCTGAAACCGACGTTAACTCAATTTATGCGTCAAAAGTTTGTTGAAAAGTGTCAATCATTGACGCCTTTTCAGTTTCCACAGTGTCGGCCGCCGCCTATTTGTGTTGGATGCCTCACTAGCTTTGTCCTCCTGCTCCGCATTTCTTCACCTGCTTATTGGTCCAGACTGATTCCGCGTAGAAGCCTGTACCTGATCCGGCTTGGGAACCGTGTCGTGTCGGCCCTAATCTCAAACGGTTCATCATTTGCGATGTTCTTGGCCGGATCGAAGAGAAAAAACTGTTTTGCCAATTGGGTCACTGGTCGAATGGCTGTTGAGTTAGTGCCAGCGTTGTAAAACTCGGTCCGGATACAAAATTGGAACGTTTGTGGGCCATGGGTCAAACGGTTTAACCGCAAGTAATAAATGGTATACATTTATGTTATATTCTAAAATGCATTTGTCCATGTTATTTAAATATGGGGTTATTTAACCGCAAGTAATAAATGGTATACATTTATGTTATATTCTAAAATGCATTTGTCCATGTTATTTAAATATGGGGTTATTTAAACTAGGGATGGCAATTTACTCCATTCCTGATAGGTATTCATTTTCCCTGATCCAATGGGGTGGGGGTGGGGATAAATAGGGATCTCCGGTTAAGGTTGAGGTCAGGTTTAAAATTTCGATACAAGTCGATACGCTGGTAGGGGCGTATTGGCTGGTACGAGGCTCGCTTTTCCATTTTTTAGTTTTATTTTCAATCTGGTTCAGAGGGGTTGGTTTAAGGCTCGTCTACCCCTGAACCATGATCTGACCCAAAACACCCACTATAGGGTGTATTGGGAAGCCCTTGATACAATACGTATCGACCGATACAACCCAATACGTATTGAGATTTTGAACCTTGATCCCAATTAGATATTATTCATATTAAATATATATTATTATATATATGATATTATTTATATATATCAAAATATATTTAAAATGTTATTTATAATTTAAAATTTTTATTTATTTAAAGTAAATTTATTTTTCAAAAAAAATATTGTTAAGTAAAAAAAATCGGAGATTTGGGTGCCCACGGGGATGCGGATGGAAGACAATTTTTATCCCTAATGGAGGTCGGGATCGAAGACGGAAAATATGATCCCCACCCATTGCCATTCCTAATTTAAACTCACCCACCACCAATTTAGTTATGAAACTAAATGGAGCATGAGCATATTTTTAACCACACAGGATCTACTACCCATAAATTGTTCCCACATCGCTACTCATAGAACACCACCATAGACAGTGTAGAGGTGTAAATCGGGCCATGCCGCCCGCGACCCAACATGAACTTGGACTGGCTTGACACTATGGTCTATGGGCCATGTTGGGCCTGGGATATTCCCAATGCACATCTTTAATGTCCAATGGGTTGGGATGTGGGAACAATTTATGCATGGCAGTCATATCTTTTCCATATCAAAGATTTTCCCTTTTTAAAAATAAAAATTAAGTATAAGAGTTTACCCACAACCAATTTCAGTTAAGAAATTGAATGCAGCATCAACATGCTTTTAACACTAGTATGTGCAATTGTGCATCACAGGAATCTCTTTTAATATATACTATATTGAAAAAATCTAGGGACTATAGCTGATAAGAAGAACTTTTGAATCCTAATATCAATAAAAATAACCCTTTTAATATAATTTCTAAAATTGAAATATGGATCATTAAAACTTTATCGTTTTTTCAACGGCTCCAAGTTTTATCAATTTTTTTTTTTAATTTGAAAAATTGAAATATTAGAAAAATCTCCAACTTATTGAAAAGACGTTGATTCTTGGTTTGAGACGATACAAACGATACAAATAGGCTGATCGATCTGGTCTTATAATCTTCAATACTTTGGCCGGTTTGGGCTCAGGGTCGAGCTTGACATTTTCTGTCCTGAATTCGACTTAGGCCAAGGGAAACTAGTCCAAATGGTCCATAGTCATCGTAAGGAATCTAACAAGATCTGGCTGAGCCATTGAACTAGGGTCTGGATCAAACCCTTTATTTGGCCAAACCTTTGTCGTCACCTACAATGATTTAAAAATTGATTTGAAATTGGATTGTTTTGGTCACTAGTTTATGGGTTAATGGTTCGACTGTCTGGTCTGAATAGACGGTTTATTATAATTAAAATAAAAAACAATCCAAAACCATTATCGAGGTTGAATGGATTGATAGTTCAACCGTTCAACAGTTTTTCACAAAGATTCTACTGAGACATGAAATGGAACTGATTGCCTAAATAGTTTTCAGTTTGAACTGTCTGATCATCTAGGTCAATAACAATTCAAAAAGACAAAAATCATGATCCCCATATAAGCCTCCCTCCACCTGACATGTACTAAGAGGGATGGGTCCATCCATGCAAGTAAGACTCTCTTTTCCCCACTTGTTAATATCCTTCTCCTCAAGGTAGTTCGTTGTAAGCAGTTCTCAATGTGAGCCTCATCAAAGAGATATCTAAAGGAGGGACCATCTCAAATTCTCAGTACGTAGAGAAGAGAACAAGACTAGTCTAGCAAGCAGGGGGTGGGGAGGAGATAAAATTCTTCTTCAGGGCTGGGTACGATGAACGGAGGGTGGGGGGCTCACAGCCCAAGTTATGGCCACGGAGTAACTCTTGTACAGGGCCATAATTAGGGCTGGACGGAGGCCTAAAAGCTTTGTTGTCCCCTTCAGCAACCCACTTAAAACTACATTTCTCAAATGGGTTCGAAATATATGTTATTTGAAAAACTTTTGTATTTGACGCATAAAGGTGTTCGAAGAATTGTCCAGCACAAAAAAAAAAAAAGTGCTTGAACTTTGAAAATTTTAAGGAGACGACTAAATTACATTAGCTCCAAAGTGTACGACACATCATCACATGGGAAGGATATTAACTGAATGAGAGACCTCCTTGAGCGGGTTTCGTCTTCTTCCATGCATGATGAGCTTCACTTGATTCTTTATTGAGGGCAATAATCTCTATATGACAAGACATCTATCCCACAGTGAGAAAGTCATCCTATTTCTACCTAGATGCATAATAAAAGTTAAGAAGTGAGTTTATTTATTGAAGACCCACGAAACAGAGAAGCAACATTGTTTGAAAATTGGTTCATATTAGTATGTCCATAATGGAAGCACAGTGGGATCCTCAGACCTCAGTTTGTCCCTCTGGCTAGGACTAAATGTGTAAAACCCCATTTTGGATCTTTCAGCTGGAAATTATTGGATCCTTTTTATTCCAATGTCAAATCTGCTTCTAAATATATTATTTATTTAAGCTACATTTGATGGATGCCAAAATTTGAAAGTGGTAACACAGAACTATGGCAAAGGACATTAGAAACAAGGTTCTAAGTATTGATAGGGCGTATCAGTCCGTATCTCTGGGTGTTTTTATTTTCTATTTTTTTGGTATGAGGCCTGTCTACCCCTGAAGCAGGTCAACCTCAGAAATCAAACTTAAAGTGGCATATATGTGGATTATAGATATTGTATATATCGGCCAATACATTGCAAAATTTTGAGCCTTGATTAAAAATTTAGAATAATCACAAAAATCTAGCTTTCTTTACGAGCATGTTTTGTGACAATAATGTGTCTCAACATTGGATTTACAAATCAGTTTTCTTGGCAAAGAAATCCAGGAAACCCAATAATCTTCCACTCTTCCTGGCTTAATTGAAGGGCAAAATCTACACTGTTCTCCATGTTACCCTCTATTCATTCTGGCAAATTTCAACTTTGGTTGGTCTGAGTAGCCACAGTTGTTAGAATAGACATTTGCTGTTTGGTAGAAATGGATTTCACCTCTTAAAAGCAGAAAGTATTGGACTCTGAACAGTCGAAATCCTATTTTCTTTTTTCACTTTTTATCTCTGAATGCAATTGAATTGTTTGAATATGTAAAAAGGGATCGACTACCATGCCGAAAGGATATACGAAAAACACTTACAACCGATCAACTGACATCATAAGACTAGGAATCAATTAGGTGAGTTTTCACAAAAAAATCAGAGAGTTGTGATTGGTCAAGTCCTTTCAGCAATGATGTCTTTCCAATATTATAGATTTTCTCATGTGAAAATAGTCTCTTTCAGAATTTTACCCCTCACCCCTCTAAAAGTAAAGGGACAAAACTGTATAACATCAAAAAACAAAAAAGTAAGTTCAACAATCACCAATTTACATGCCGTCATCGTCAACTCTCGGAAAAGTTGGTTTTACATAGTTAGAAGTCCCCATTAAGAGCAAACAAACACCACCTCAGTGAATATTCTCTAAAAGTAATATCCGTCGACCTTAGCTTCATTAGTTCTGTGGTAAGTACTCCTTCAAGTGAAACCAAGGTTGTCAAAATCAGACCGGACCGGATGTCGCACCGTCGGTGTTTGGAATTAGGGTTTCTAGCTGATAAAGGCAATTTTTTGCCTTTAATATCAATAAAAAGTAATATTTTTAGGACAAATTTGTTGAAATAAAATAAAAAAAGAATAATGTTGTTCGTTTTCTTCTTCTGCTCTCTGTTCATGTAAATGTTTCTAACATTTCGGTGCTCCACCCCTTCCTCTAATATTGCCTTCATGAACGGCACGAACGGCATGGATACCCTCGACATGGCCTTCTGCATTAGCTCTGAGGAGCCGTCGGCAATGTACTCCGAGAAGACATCGTAGCTGGTGAGCATTCGAAGGATGCGCTGGATCTTTTCGGGATCGCCGGTTGGGAGGACACGTGCTAAGATCTCGGAGGCGGAGAGAGGGACATTGGAGCTACCTTGCCGAATGGCGTCGGCAACCTTGAGGCAGACGATGGCGTTGAGGGACACTAATGATGTTAGCGAGCTCCAGTATGGCCAGCTTGGCGTTGTTTCGGGTTTCTGTTTTCTCATCCGCCATGGCCGTAGAGCTTTGCTTCTGGGTTTCTGTTTTCCATTGTTTCGTCCATGGGCATAGTTATCGTCAACAACTTTAACATCTCACGAATACAGAGCGAGAGGAGGAAAACGAGCAATGCCCTTTCTTGATATATATTTTTTTTAAATTTATCCTATTTTAGTTATTATATAAAATTATTATCTCTTTTTAATATTAAAGGCAAAAAGTTGCCTTTATCTACTGGAACTATCAGCTAAAATGATTTTTTATTGTACGATTTTTAAAATATTTGACTTAGTCAGATTTATATTATAATTAGGGGTGATCATTCCTAGGCTAATAGGAATGATAGGAATGATGTTGAAGAAAATGAAATGATGAAATAGGATTCATATAACCAACCCTATATGATTCAAATAATACTTAAATGATCATGATGATGATTCTTAGATGGTGATGATGGCGATGATGATGATTCTTAAGATATAATAAATATTATGTTATATTTATTTTGATGCAATGTCTTTTAATTAATCTAAGTTTTTTGTGTTTGGACTAAATCGTTAAGTTCAATGAGATGTGTTCTGACTAAATCGTTAAGTTCAATGAGATGTGTTCTGAGACAAGGAAAGCTCCAAAGAATAGAAAGGTCCTTGATTTCTGGCTTGAGTTCGGCCATCCACATGCAACTGCTCAGAGAGAGAGATGAGGCTGACATTACGGAGGTCCCACTCCTTATTTAGTCCTTGAGCCCAGAGGCCCACACCTTCCCTGAGAGAAGCCCACAAAATGTCACTGACTGACCTAGTAGGAGGAGGATTAGGTCCCGATTCTCAGTCTAATCGTGGGTCCCAATCCGACCCTCTTCTCAGAACCCGGCCCCCGGAGTCATGTTGCTCTTTGGCTTTTAGCAAAAGCAGAGCCCCACACATCATGGGGTCAGCAGGTCAGGGACTCGAGGCTAATTCCGTAATTCCGGAGCTGTTCTCCGGCACTCCGAACACAAGCTTACAAATTAAGCGATATACTTAGGTTCAGTCTCCTCCCTACAAGAAGCCAACAAATCGAGTTTTCACTTTTTGTATTTTATATATACTATATATTCAGGAGAGAGATCCTTATTTTCCGGCTATAATAGATTTACCAAATTGACCTTACCTTTACAATAAGGCCATCCCTCTAAACTATCCTATTTTCCTTGTGCTCCATTTGTTTGTAAGGCAAATGGATAAAATTGCTTTTCATACTGAACTAGTCCAACTACTATATGGTAAAAACGTTGTTTTATGTCCCTTTTAACTTGCTTTGATGAAATGATACATAAAAGCAAACTTTTCTTTTGCCATGAATGGAGAAAGTTGAATTATAAGGCCATTGATATAAACTTTTGATCACCAACCTTCTAAGATTGCAAGTAATTAATACAGAAACGATGTCCATCCACATTGTCCCAATTCATTCTTACCAAGCTGTACTCCAAGCTGTATTCCTATACTGACTTCTTTTCTCTCACTATTACATTGAGTTTAGATCTTTTTCTACACTCATCGTCATTGTCATCATTGTCATCATTATCTAAGTCTTATCTCAATTACATGGGATTGGCTACATGAATTAATCTATGACAAGTGTCCTATTAATTACATGTGGGTAAATCATACTCTAACTCTCCTCCAACCTTAAAATTAAAAAAAAAATGAAATTGTTTATTTTTTCTTTAAAAAATATGTAATAGATTCAAACCTTCTCAATCCATTTTCCCCTATACCTTATTTCTTCTGCTCCTTATCTCATTTTTTTGTTCAACTTAACCCTCCAAAAAATAATTTTCTGACTCCGCCACTGATTATAATCCTAAGAAACGGGGTTTGGTAACTTTTAAAATGATTGTTTTCTAAGCCCCAATTTCAGGCTTTGTATTTTTGGTGCTTAAAAGTGTTTTGACTTCAAAGTATAATGTGTAACTCTACTCAAACACATTTCAGTTCAATCTTGTTTTTACAAGCAAAAGCTCAAAAGCAAAAACTTATATCCAAACAGAGTCTAAATTTGGATTTGACTCCGGTTTTCTTGTTGACAGACCTCCAACTAAGATACCAAAAAAGATTAAAAAAAGACAAAGAGATAAGACATCTTCCAAAAAAACAAAAGAGAGATAAGACTACTAAGCATTTAATTTTAAAATATAAAATCACATATCGACAAACACCCCTCAATAAATGAATGTATTGTATATAAAAAAAATAATAATAGAGAAGGGAACTATTGAAACTGCAATTCTGAAGCTTGTGCAGTAATGGCTTTGGCCATTACATTCCTTTTGTTTCCTGCCAAATAATGCCTCAGCTGTTTGTGATCAGTGGTGAGGGTGATGAAAGCCAAATTGCATCGCAGGCCTGACAAGCCTTTCCCCATTATAGTGAATATTGTCATTTATCTCTAGTTAGAAGTAGAGAGGCATGTGTGTTGTATGTAATCTTGATGGTGAACAAAGAAGGCTAGGGGACTGGATCTAGTAGGTACAACAAAGTAAGCACGTTAAATGAGTACTTGATAAATATTTTGACAACAGTCAAAAGTGGGTATTAATCTTTTTCAATGGTAGACTGACAGTATTTTAACAGATAAATGTCAAAAAAATTTCTAGGTACTCATTGACCATGCTTACAACGTTGTGTCTACCTGTTTTGAACCGAAAAGAAACTAAGAGGCACCACCATTGCACGGATTGAAGTCTCGTAGAGATCATCAGCTTTACATAGTAACCAACCCAATATATATCAGTTTATAGTCTGGGTGATCCACCATATATGTACTACGAATTTGGGAGAGTGGAGATGTTCAAAGCTTAGTATATATTTCTTAGGGTGAATAAAGATTTCAAAGCTTGTTTAAAATGCACTGCCACTTGTAGAGTGTATCAATGTTGAGAATCAAAGTATATATAGTTTTCATGCATTGCCCATAATGGTAATTCGAACCTTGCATATAGTGGATCTACTCATGGGTTAGGCCAGGCTTTGTTTCAAAATACATTCAGTCCTGAGTTCGACCCGATTATCAGACCTAAATCTTGAGTTGGAGCCTGGTTCTCATTAAAGTCCAAGGGTTACCCTAGCTTCCAAAGTGCTTGGTCTAACTATCAAAATCAAATAAAGCAAGGGTAACACAGTCTTTTTTCAAGATTCTTGGGTCTTCATCTCATTCTTGAGCAAATCAAGGTAGTATTTGGCAATGGTGCCATTTTCTGAGAAAACGGTGTCATGTAGACACCACATTAGAGAAAACAGTGTTAGGAGCAATGCCCTCTTGTTTGGTACTATTTTCTTTGAAATAATCGTTACTCCAAACCATGCATTAGAAATTGGGAAAAGTGTGATCTGGAGCGATGCCTAAATTGATGTTTTTTGGGAAAATGATGCATTGCTGCCAACAATGCAATGACATGGCATCAATGTTACATCATCTTAAATGTTGGATAATAAGATCAATGTCTATTCTCTTAAAAAAATGCTTGTATGACAGCACCAATTCGAAATAAAAAATAGAACTTACAACTCTACATACCCAGTACCGTTTTTCTGAGAAAACAATGCAATGTTCCCAATACCGATGCTAAATACCTACCAAACCAACATTCATTTATGAAAAACCACGTGCACTACTGACTCACCAAAAGTTAAAGTACGTCCATTTTGGTCATTTTCAAATGCACGTATTTGTTTTCCCAAAGTGGGGAACCATTGCCCATCCTTAATTAAACAATTCACTAATTAAATTAAACATTTGCTTTGCCAAGTTGGTGTCAAATGACATAACTGACCTCGAAGCGACAGCGAAGTAAAGGCATGCATTGTGTTGTCGCGGCCTTCGCTTTGAAACCCCCCAAACCATGTGATCCGAGCAGCTTTTGTCGTTAGCCTCCACCAGAACTTATCCATTTTCGGCTTTCAATTCATAAATCGATAAATTCCACATAATAAAATATAGGGTAAATTCGTTATTATACAAAAATGAAAAATCCCCACGTGAATTTCCATTTTAAATAAATCAAAAAAATTTATTAGATTGTAGTTAACACGTATTTTCGATATGTTAGGTGTAGAAAACAAGGGGTATTTACGTGATTTAGTGCAACTCTGAGGGCTGTTTCGGTGGGAGCCATGTATAAAAGCCAATGCACACCCCCCTCTCCGCTTCGAAGCATCTCAGTCTCTCCACCCTCTCAAGCAACGATGTCTAAGTTCGCACTCTCTGTACTGTCGGTGCTACTTTGCGCCTCCTACTGCCACCTCGCCGTAGCCCTCATCGACGGTAAGCTTTTGACACTTCTCCGGCACCCTACGAGTTTTCACTGCATAGGCATTTGTCGTAGTTTTCCGTTCGTTTTTTGGTTTTCTCAATCTTTGCCTGGGAATTTCCTTGTGTAGTAGTCTCCGAAAACCCATCCTCGACCGTTCGGTTTTTGTTCGACTCCCTTGTTTTTCCAACCAGCCGTTTGTCTAGATTTAACTTCCTCTCACAATTCAAGCTTCTTTTCGCGAGTTCTCCGGTGACTCTGAAACGACGATTCGAAGCTGTAGCCTGTAGAACCCGCTCAGAAACCACCGGATTGATAGTATTGGACAGGCTGGCTTTACAGTCAGGATTGCAATATGCTGCACTGTCCGTCAGGAATGTGTACTCCTCAGTCCATGTAAACAGATTCCAATCCAGCGGTTTCGCAGAGAGTCTACTTCTCGTCTAACTGTCGACCTTGGTTTTCTTCGTTTCCATTTTATTCAAAAGAATTTGAATTCTGTCCGAAAGATTGAGACGGATTGTTGGTCCAACTTAAATGACTGAAATACCCATACATGGTTTCACCAGCTTTTCCAACATTATCACTTTGACGGAGGCGGCTTTGGTCATTTAGGTAGATGTTCTGGATTGGTGGGCGGCAGACCTGTATGACTGATCTAGCCATGTAGTCATATCCATCTGCAAGCTAAGATTCGAGCGTAACACGGGTAGATACGTCATTTCATCGTCAAATAATGTTTCTGTCTCTTTTATTCGTCATTCATACATGTGTTCGGTGGCTGGGCAACATTTTACAGCCAAAGTCCTATTCGCTTCCGACTCCCCGGCGTCGGGCGTCCTTCTCAAGAAATTACAACCGTCCAGACTTGTTTAGAAGAAGATTCTGACCCACTAATCACAATCGTTCGAACTGCATCAGACGGTTATGATGACGATATTGAATATCTCCGCGCTACGGTCCATCTGATTTGCAGACTGACACCTTAAGGGAATAATTGTACGTGGTCCTCCCCGTAGAGCAACCATGTGACTACCTAATACTCCGAGCTGGATTTGTCTTTTCACGAACGCTCCCAGATTTCCTCATTAATGAATGCACCACCTGGCCCTGAATTGACGGATTGACAATGATGCCCATGTGGTGACACCGCAATATTAGCATTTGGTCTCATGATCTGGCCGCTGCCACCATAGTCATATCTGTCATTCCCCTCAGTCCCCACTCGTGTGACAACTTGTGATTAGAGAGAATAACAAGGGCACTTAATGAACAATTGTTTTGCTGAATGCGTCCTGATGAATGATGATGCAGGTTTGCTGCCCAATGGCGATTTCGAATACGGGCCCAAGCCATCAGATATGAAAGGGACGGTGGTGATCAACCGCCACGCGATACCGGAATGGGAACTTTCCGGCTTCGTCGAGTACATCAAGGCGGGACAGAAGCAGGGTGATATGCTACTAGTGGTACCGGCGGGAGAGTTTGCGGTTAGGCTAGGGAATGAAGCTTCAATCAAACAGAAGGTGAAGGTGATAAAGGGAATGTACTACTCCATAACCTTCAGCGCTGCTCGGACCTGCGCACAAGAGGAGCGGCTGAACGTGTCGGTGGCGCCGGACTCCGGCATCCTCCCCATCCAGACCACGTACAGTAGCAACGGTTGGGACTCCTACGCGTGGGCCTTCCAGGCTGATTACCCAGAAGTGGAGATAGTCATCCACAACCCAGGTGTAGAGGAGGATCCCGCTTGTGGGCCTCTTATTGATTCCGTGGCTCTCAAGGCCCTATATCCTCCTAGGCCCACTAACAGTATGTTCTACCTTTTATTTTCTATGATATATATCTTCTTAGGCCCATGGGCTTATTCTAAATGGGGAATGGGCCTTCTAATGACTAATGAGGGCTTCCTTTGTTAATTACGCAGAGAACCTTCTGAAGAATGGAGATTTCGAAGAAGGCCCTTACATTTTCCCCAACACATCGTGGGGAGTCCTCGTCCCACCCAACATCGAAGACGACCACTCTCCGTTGCCCGGCTGGATGATCGAATCCCTGAAAGCCGTGAAATACATCGACGCCGAGCATTTCTCGGTGCCGCAGGGAAGACGGGCGGTGGAGCTCGTTGCAGGGAAGGAGAGCGCCATCGCGCAGATAGCTCGGACCATTCCGGGCAAGGTCTACACGCTCACGTTCGCAGTGGGAGATGCCAACAACAAATGCGAAGGCTCCATGGTCGTCGAGGCGTTTGCCGACCGGAACACCGTGAAGGTCCCATATGAGTCGAAGGGAACGGGAGGCTTCAAGCGTGCCGTGCTCCGGTTCACGGCCGTTTCCACGCGCACACGGATAATGTTCCTGAGCACATTCTACACCATGAGGAGCGACGACATGGCCTCCCTCTGCGGGCCTGTCGTCGATGATGTAAAGTTGCTGAGCATTCGCAACCCGCGGCGAGTTTGAGCCCGGAGGTGACGTTCCCGTCACTCGCTTAATGTATTGTTAGCTTCTTCTGGTATACTTGAATGTTTTTTGCTGTAAGGCCAGCAATAGATCCATGATCTGAGATTATCCAGTTCCAGTAATATATATATACTAGTGCCATAGACAGTTGACACCAGTGTGATTTCATTTAGTGTCTATGTGAAGCTCTGGCAAAATAAAGGAGAAAAAGGAAAACATAATTGTAACCGAGTGTCCCCTTGTATTATTAGCAGCACCCAGTTTGATTTCTCATCAAAGTCATAGAACCATTGTTGCAGTAGAATTACAGGATATGAAATGGGAAACCTCCCAATAATAAATGATGGCATGATCTGTTTGTTTTAGTCTTTTAGATTCAAATTCAAAGCACTGAGTCATCTACTTCTTGGGAATACCAACTTCTGTTTGAAAAAATGACTTAATGGAAAAGTAGGTGTTTCAATTCATCTTTCTACAATTTAAACTCACTTTTCCACAAGCAACTGACTAGTGTGGAATGTAATTGCAATTTTCAGGAAAACGAATTTTTCCTCCATTCTACAAGCAACCAAATGGAGCCCAAAGTAAACGATAAAAACTGGATGAAGCTTGGTTGAAGGTAAAACAAATGCGATGAATAGTGTCGTAGGGAGATGGTTTTCTGTATGAAAATGGTTTTTTCTTCAGACATTTTTTTTTCTGATCTATTAACTTGCAATGATAGCTTCGGTTGTATTTGATTTGTCTTCAAAACAGAGAAAAATTACTTAGTAAACTGTTTATTAACAGCTAAGCGTTATTAGGCATCGCATAAATGGATCAGTTAATCATTGGAATAATCGTTAAATGAAACTTCTCCTAACGATTGATGCACACATAAATCAAAACCAATTTTTATCAATATTTTGTATACGAATCAACGTGATGGGATAAATATTTATTTGGCGATGACATGATACTGTTTATCAAATCATACCAAACACCGCTTGTATCTATGCCATGTGCATAAGCTGGATGGTAGAACGACAAAAGCATATAAAGTCTACCTGTAAAAATTTAAAGAATGCATGCAGCCAAAATGATGGGCCGACTTGTGAGAAATATCTCAAGTCAATATGATAAAACAAAACGTTGTGCGTCCATATTGGCCAATTTCTACTTGTGTGCGCTGGAAGAGTCCCCACATCTCTACTTCTTGCCGGGCGGTGATCTGGCCTAAGCTTGGCGTCTGTTAAAGGACATGCCAAAAACAAATAATGTTGACTTTAAGACTCCCGGAAGTCGTCGGAATCGGTTGGTGGTCGACATGCTCAAAAGCAAGTTTCCAAATATCTCAACTCAATATATCGTACCCTATCAATTTGAGTCCGTCCTTCCGCATCACCTGCCAATAAAACACATTCCAACCCCCACAACATGATCTGACACCGCAATCATCTTACTATCAAACTGAGGCGCGATGTTGGTAGGGAGTTGGAAGGTACATGCTTTGTTGGTAGGTGATCCCAATTTTATCAATTCAGAATTGGATCTGTTACCCAAGAATCCTATGTTTGTAATGTCGTGTGGATAATGTGAATAGCAGATCACACATGTAGTCCAAATAAGAAATATGTTCAAAGTATGATATTGCAAGATTGTAGGGCAGAACTCCTTGTTAGAATAGGCTGCTAAAAGTGACAATATTGAGGTTTTGAGTATTGAGCATGTCGATACTTTAAATCTTATTCAAGGAATCCACGTAGAGCATACCTCACAACGCTTTCAGCTGGGCATTGAGAACATCTCCCATACTTGATAAAACGTTCTTTCACTGAAGGATCATTCTAGCTGTAAGTTCCACTTTTAACACATTGTAGATGAAAGTCATGAAACCAAGAAATTAGAGTCTGGCTTCAGTCAGGGTAAAGCCCATTCCAACAGCCTTTACAGCCTTGCAGTAGGAATATCTCCGTAGTTACATGGGAGATATTCCCAATGCAAGGTTGCAATGGGCTGCTCGAAGGGTGCAAGCACCAACTTGTCCTGATAGAAGCCGAACTCAAGAAATTAAGGCCATTTAGGCAATGATGGTCTTGACCATGGCTGTAAGGGATGTTGGGACGGATGAACTGTGTCAGATGAGTCCGGATCTCCTGTTCACGTCCACTCACATAACATCACAGTCACACATGGAGAACATCTCATCATTTTACATAGTATTATGTTGAGGGACATGTTCCCAATTCATAGGAATAGTGTGTTGTGGGTAAATATGACACAGTTATCGTGAGCAGGAGATCCGGAATTGTATCAGATGGGCCTCGGTGATTGCCTTGATTGGCACAAATTAAAGATGCTGATTGGCATATTTATTAAAATATTCCTAAATTGATTTTCTATTTTCTGTCTCATAGACTTCAACTAGCTTAGATAGTCCGGGTTGATATCCAGTAGTGTAGCAGGGTCGGTGATAAGTGATAATAGCCCAACGGGCATCATATTCCACCCATTATCTATCAAAAATGGGATTTGCCAAGGAGCAACTGGATAACGGCTGAAGTGGCCGAACTGAATGAGAATGACTTATAGCTTAATTTGTTTAATTTTCAGTGGATAAAATAATTAAATAATAAAATGTTTGACATAAACCTGTTGCCTGATTTACATTATATCGGGTTCGGATTTCATTCAAATTTTTGCAAAAGCCAAACTTAAACCCGGCCCATGAATAGGTCTATTGACAGTGTAATCGTGAGCCCAACTTCAGGCTTTCAGCTTCAGCGATTTAAGGAGTATATAACCTCCTCAATAGCTTGCTCAATGTTCACAATAAGAGAAAGTTCATGAATCAAGCTTGGCTTAAAATCATGTTCAATCACTCGTTCTAAGTGCCAATACATTATTTGTGTTGTCCTTCAGCCCAAGATCCAAACTAAGGCCTACTTAGGGGCCTAAACATGTGAACATGAGCCCAGCTCAATAGTTGTTGGGAGCCCAAGGCCTCAGATTGAATTTCCTATTCTTGTTCATTTTTGTTAGTTAAAACAAAATTCTTCTTTATCATTGGAACACTGGTAATAACTAAGAATTTGTTTTCATTGTTGATGAAGCGCAATTCGGTCGGTCTTAGCTGTCAACGACTTTGCCTCTGAACTGAGTAGTAGAGAACCTGAAACGGAGAAGACGATGAAGCTCCGAGGGGAACCCGGTGTAAAGGCTCTGAAGCTTAAGTTAGAATCCTTCAAAGGCAAGGTAAAACCAGATAGCACAAATTTTGCATACCTCCTCTTTGGTGGTGGAGAGCCTTTTATAACCACCTCGCGCACTCACTCCTAGACTCCTATCAGGTCGGGAATGAGTATTTCCGTGCTTCTGCCAGTTCGGGCGTCATCGCCTCTGCTGGGGCAGAACCGTCACTGCTCCTTTTGTCGGAGCCGTCTCTGTAACTGGAGGTGGCGGTGACAGGTGACGGTGGCAGGTGGCCGTTTGAAATGCAGCCGTCAAGCGTCAAATCCCAAGTTAGTCAGGTGCGCCGCCCCTGGATACGGACTCCTTCGGTGTCAGGTACGACGCGGTTCGTCCAGTTCAAGGCTCCGGAAGCGAAGTGCATGGAGCGGTGCGTGAGGCGAAGTCTTGAGTTCGGGTAAGGGGGGCCCCGAACTGTCATAGGACGGGCCAGTTCGGGTCTCTGCTTTGTGCGACTCGGGGCCAAAGGGAGAGTTCGGGTTCCTCGTAGGGAGTTCGGGCACCTTGCAGGGAGTTCAGGCTCCTTGTAGGGAGTTCGACCACTAAGTGGGGAGTTCGGGCACTCTCTAGGGAGTTCGGACCGCTGGTCTCTTCCCTTTGGCGTTTGTACCCTCGATACGCTGTTTTAAGTGCCGAGCTATTTGCTTTTTTGCCACGTGGCATGATTTGCGAGGTCGGGCCAAATCTTCCTTCATCAATTGCCCCCCACTCCTCGTGCTAAGGGTCTTGCCCTGGTGCGGGGAGTTCGCGAGGTGTCAGGTAGGTTTGTTCTGCACTTTGAATCTTGGTTCTGCTGGCACGAGCTGCGTTGTTAGGGTTTCTTGGGCTTTCTTCGAGCGTTCATTTAGGCGGGAAGCGCGCCGGCCTGTCTAAATGCTGATGGAGGTGGCGGCGCGCGCGTTACTTTGAAATTTCAAAAAAAAGCGCGCCACTTGGGGGCGCGACAGAGGGCATTTTTTCAAATTTGAAAAAGGCGTGCCGCTGCCGTTTTTTCTGTGGAGACGTAAGCTGGCGTCCCGTCAGTTTCAGAAAGACGTGCGCCAATCACGTCTCGGCCTCGGGGGACGTGTGGTCAGTGCGGCTGTAGGCCGTCGGATTGGCTTTGATCTAAGCTACTGCCTTTTGGTCACTGTGAGCATAAATAGCGGGGGGGGGGGGGGGCAATTGTCATTTCTGCATCTCTCGAGCTCGCGTATGAGTTTCAGCTCGCATCCAGTTCGTGTCCAGGTTTCTTCACTTCGCACTCAAGGTCTTCCGCTCATCCGAGCTCCTGTGGTCTACAGCTTTTGTCTAGTTGAGTACTTTCCTGGATCTCATCATTCTCGATGTCTAGCTCGGATGGCTTAGATAGTCCTTTCAGCGGGCCTGATGCA
The DNA here is from genome assembly GCF_055504915.1 of Nelumbo nucifera. Taxonomy (NCBI): domain Eukaryota; kingdom Viridiplantae; phylum Streptophyta; class Magnoliopsida; order Proteales; family Nelumbonaceae; genus Nelumbo; species Nelumbo nucifera. Next base: position 25,330,780 of record NC_142650.1, read on the forward strand.
GGTTCTACGAACCAAGTTGCATCCCCCGATAGCCCTAGCGAGCCAGAGGTAGAGCTCGAGGAAGAGTTCGAGCTCGTAGGTCGTGGCGCTTCAGGTAGCTTGGCGTCCACCTCTCATCGGGGTCGGATGTTAGACAAGTTCGGCCCTTCGACCATGATGCCCGAGGAGCTTCAATCCCTCATTACTTACTATAACTTGCCCGGGGAGTATGCTTATTTCATACATTCGGGTAGCTTTCCTTGAGAACACGGTCCTTATGAGATCGGGATATTCCAGGAGCAGCTTGCCGCAGGGCTGCGATTGCCTTTCCATCCCCTCTTTGTCAAAGTCTTGAACAACTTCGGCGTGACGGTCGGCCAGCTTCACCCGAATTCCATTTGAAACTTGGTGGGGACAATCTCCTTATTCTATGACGAGAGCTTTCTGTTGGACTTGGAGATTTTTTCTTCAATCTTGATGCTTAAGAAGCAAGCGGGTCCCCTTCCCCGGGCTCAGGCGGGCTTACTACCTGTCTCCTCGCCCGGGCTTTAAGCTTTTACACGAGCTCCCCAACAAGGTCCCAGCATGGAAGCGGGACTATTTCGGGGTGCGAAGTGTGCTGGGGTGGCCTTTTCGGACCGGGTGGGGGATGGCCGCTCCTGACTCTGGGGTCACGCTTGACAAGGAGACGGTGAAGGGCGCGGCTTGGCCGCTCCGGCAATGGGCGCGGCTTGGGCTGAAGTGTCAACAGTATCTGACAGAGGCCAAGCTCATTGCGGCCGGCCTGAGCTCGAGTAGGTTCTTCACTTAGAGACTCTTATCTTGTTGTCTTTCTTGCTTTTTACTGATGGCGAACTTCTTTTCGCAGGTGTGATGGATTCACGAGGGACCCGGGGTGGGCACTTGTTTCAAGGTATGAAGAGGAGAAAGCGAGTTGCCAAGCGAACTCGCGCCGGGATGCCCCAGGATGCGGAGCCCGAGGTGCCGGGCTATCAGCCAGAAGATCCGCCCAGGGAGCCCGAGATGGTCCCTCCGATGCAGGAGCCGGCAGGGGGCCCTTATGCTGAGACTACATACACAGGGGCTCCTGCATACTCCGGTGCTCCTGCTTACTCTAGGTCTGCTCATACGCGAGCTGGGCCCTCGGGCTCGGGGGCCCCGGGGGATTTCAGGAGTGTGTTGACGCCAACCCATGCTCTTCAAAAGAGTAAAGAGGCTATCTTCCCCGAGGAGGTCACGGCGTGGACTGATCTCCCTCTGCATCAAGTGGCTTGTCGTGCCGTTACCCATGCCATGGTGGTAAGTGTTTTCCTTTTTTAGAGCTCTTTGGCTTTTGTTTTGTTGGTTCTTTTGATCATTCGGTCACTTTTGGTAGGTGAATTCTTCTATTCATGCTTTGGTGGCTCAGGTGGAGAGGAGCTCGAGGCAGGCGCGAGCTGCCGAGGAGGTTGCTCGTGCTGCTGAGGTTGCTGCTTGTGCTGCCGAAGAGACTGCTCGTTTTTCACGGATCAGGCAGGCGAGGTCTCAGAGAGATGCAGAGGCCATGGGAGTGGTGGTGATGCACATGACAGACTTGAGGCTGGATCTGCAGCATCAGGTCGAGTATCTTCAGGAGGATATCAAGGAGAGGACGCAGATCTTTTCTCAAGGTATCGAAGATGCCAAGAAGAAGGCCGTCGATGAGTACATTGCTTCGCCGGGCTTTGACAATCAGATGGTGGATTCATATAGAAGGGGTTTTAAACTGAGCCGGTGGATGATCCGGAATACGTACCCCGAGCTTGATGTTAGCGCCATATCCACTTCGCGCATAACTCAGGAGATGGCTAATGTTGCTGACGCCGAGCCAGACTCTAAGGGCAAGGCGGGGCCTTCGGGTTTGTTGAAGTGCCTTCTGATGATGAGGAAATAGCTCCGGGCTTGTAAATTTTTTTTTTATGTACTAGTTATACTTTTGGAATGGAATGACTTTGTTTAAGTGCTAGTTATCCTTTCTCCCGAACTAAGCATATTTGCCGAACTGAACATATTTTCCGAACTGACTATGTCCGTTCCTATTAGTTCGTTGTCTCCGTTTCGCGTTTAGCTCTTCTTTGCTTGCTTGTGCCGAGGTTCCTTCGTTAGTTCGGCATCCTAGCCTGTAGGCTTTGGTGGTGATTTTATCCACTTTGCTTGGCGGTTACAGGTGGTATCACCTTAGGTTGACAACGTTCCATGCTCAGGGTACTTGTTTTCCCTCTAGGGTTTCGAGCTCGTATGCCCCCCCGAGTGCTTTTTTTACTCTGTAGGGTCCTTCCCAATTTGATCCGAGTTTTCCTATGCCGGGTTTAGGTACCATGACCTTACGGAGAACCAGGTCGTCGACGCGGAAGTTCCTCTTCTTTACTCTGGCGTTATAGTACCGAGCTACCTTTTGTTGGTAGGCCGCAGTTCGGATGTGCGCGAGGTCTCTCACCTCGTCCAGTAGGTCGAGGTTGGTGCGTAACTCGTCTTCGTTTGTCTGCTCGTCGTATGCTTCTACTCGCAGCGTGGGTACTTCGATTTCCGCCGGGATTACCGCTTTGGTGCCGTAGGTGAGGTTAAAGGGGGTCTCCCCTGTGGCGGTTTTTTCCGTGGTTCGGTGAGCCCATAGAACACTTGGTAGCTCGTCCGCCCACAACCCTTTAGCTCAGTCTAGTCGTGCTTTCAGTCCGCGGAGGATGGCTCTGTTCATTACTTCTGTTTGGCCATTTGCTTGCGGGTGTGCGACCGACGTGAAGTTTTGACTAATTCCCATACTTTGGCACCATTCTTGGAACTTGATATCCTCGAACTGTTTGCCGTTGTCGGAGATCAGTACCTGAGGTAGCCCGAAGCGACATACTATGTTCTTCCAAAAGAAGTTCTGTATGTTTCGGGCTGTAACTATCGCCAGAGGTTCAGCTTCTATCCACTTTGTGAAGTAATCTACTGCCACCACTAGGAATTTTCTCCCGCCTGTCGCTGGTGGGAATGGCCCCAGAAGGTCGATGCCTCATTGGGCGAAGGGCCATGGATTGGTGAGGTACTTGAGGTCGGCAGCAGGCTGATGGTGGATATTGGCATTCTTCTGACACTTGTCACATTTTCTGACGAGCTCAACGGCCTCTGTCTTCATCGTTGGCCAGTAGTATCCTTATCGAAGTGCCTTTTGAGCGAGGGCTCTTGCCCCCCAGGTGTCCACTGCACAAGCTTCGTGAGTGTCGCGGAGTACGAGCTCGACTTCGGCAGAGCGCAAGCATCACAGGTAGGGGAGCGTGTAGGACCGTCGGTACAACCGTTCATCTATTATGACGTATTTGGCTGCCTGACGCTGCACCCTCTTGACTGCATTGCGGTCTGCAAGGAGGGTTCCGTCTAGCAAGAAGCTCGCGAGTGGGTCGATCCAGCTCGGCTCTGCTTCAGAGACGGGAGCGACAGGTAGGGGAGCGTGTAGGATCGTCGGTACAACTGTTCGTCTATTATGACGTATTTGGCTGCCTGGCGCTGCACCCTCTTGGCTGCATTGCGGTCTGCAGGGAGAGTTCCGTCTAGCAAAAAGCTTGCGAGTGGGTCGATCCAACTCGGCTCTGCTTCAGAGACGGGAGCGACCTCTTCTGCCCCACCGAGAATGCTGGGCTGAGGTAAGTCTTCTATGTACACGGTTCTCATGGCATTGTGGCTCGTGCTGGCTGGTCGGGACAGGGCGTCGGCCTCAGTGTTCTCTAACCTCAGGATTTGCTTGATGAAGTGTGACTGGAAGTTGAGTAGGGCCTCCTTTACTTTTGCCAAGTATGCAATCATAGTGAGTTCGCGTGCTTCGTACTCTCCTGTAACTTGGTTGACCACGAGCTGGGAATCGCTGCAGATAACTACGTGCTTTGCTCCGACCTTGTGCGCTAGGTTCAGCCCGGCTATCAGTGCCTCGTACTCCGCCTCGTTGTTGGATGCCGCGAACTCAAAGCGTAGTGCATATTCCAACTTTGTTCCACTCGGGCCACGTAGCACTATTCCAGCTCCGCTGCCCTGCTGGTTCGAGGAGCCATCTACGTGAAGGATCCAGGGCTCCTCATCCCAGTTCACGTTTGGTCTAACCAGGAGAGATGCTACACTGGCTGCTACTTCACGGGGTTCAGACTCTATCAGCTCGGGAGATCCGAGCTCGCCCGAGCTGGGGATCTCGGGCTCGACCGGCTCAGGGGCTTCGAGGCTAAACGTGCACTCAGCGATAAAATCTACCAAGGCTTGTGCCTTAATAGCAGTTCTTGGCTTGTACTGGAGGTCATACTCGCTGAGTTCGATGGCCCATTTCGTCAGTCGACCGGAAACCTCGGGTTTGAGTAAAACTTGTCTAAGAGGTTTGTCAGTCAGGACGATGACGGTGTGAGCTTGGAAGTACGAGCGGAGTTTGCGAGCTGCTATCACCAGTGCGTACGCTAGCTTTTCTATTTGCGGGTACCTTATCTCTGCTCCCTGCAAAATTTTACTAACATAATATATGGGTCGCTGGATCCGGTCTGTTTCTTTTATTAGTATCGAACTGACCACCTCGTCGCTTGCCGAGAGGTACAGTTCTAAGACCTCGCCCTCCTCGGGCCGGGCTAAGATTGGCACACTAGCGAGGTAACCTTTTAGCTCGTCAAACGCGAGCTGGCAATCTTGGGTCCACTCGAACCCTTTGCCTTTGATTGCTTTGAAGAAAGCTGGCAGCGGTCTGCTGATTTGGACATGAAGCGACTGAGAGCGGCTATGCAGCCGTTTAGCCTCTGAACTTCTTTTACTTTTTGAGGTGGTCTCATATCTAGGATGGCTTTTATCTTATCCGGGTTGGCCTCAATACCGCGCCGATTGACAATGTAGCCTAGGAATTTGCCCGAGGTGGCGCCAAAGACACATTTGTTGGGGTTCAATTTCATGCTGAACTGATGCAGGATTTGGAAGACAGAATCTAAGTCTTGTATTAATTCTTGTGAAAACTGTGTCTTGACGACCATGTCGTCTACATAACACTCTATCTTCGTGCCAATCAGGGGCTGAAACAGCCTATTTACATGTCTTTGGAAGGTCGCCCCGGCATTTTTTAATCTGAAGGGCATGACCTTGTAACAGTACAGGCCGAACTCTGTTGCTAGACTCGGTGGCATCCTTTTCGTGCTCCCCTTGCCGATCTGCCTTATTGTTATTATTGTTGTGCTGTACAAAGTTTCTCAAGTATCCGCGACGGATGAGCCCCTCTATCTCGTCCCGAAGATTATTACACTGCTCGGTACTATGACCATGGTCTCTATGGAAACTACAATACAAATTCTTATTTCTTTCATTCGGATTTCCCTTTAGGTGAGGTGGCCACTTCACGTATGGGGCGTCCTTGATCGTCATTAAGATCTCGGTCCGCCTGGTGTTCAATGGCGTGTAATCCGTCCGAACTGCTAGGGGAGCTTGGAACGACTGGTTCAGCTTCGGCTCTCAGGTCAGGTTTTTCCGGTCGACTGGGTTGGAGGGCTCGACTTCCCTCTTTCTTTTCTCGTTCCCGCCCTCGTTTCGTTGGTTGATTTCTTCCTCTGTCCTCATGAACTTGTCCGCGAGCTTGAGGAATTCGGCCACGGTTGCGGGCTGGTTAGCTACCATGTGCCATTTGAATTCTTTGTGCGTTACCCCTCTTTTTGCCGCCGCGAGCTGCACCGCAGGGTCCAACTGCGGTATCTGCAAGCATGCTTCATTGAATCGCTTGATGTAGCCCCGTATGGATTCTCCTTCCCTTTGGACTACTCCGAAGATGCTTTCCTCTGTTCTGAGACACCGTTTGTTGGTGACAAAGTGTGCGGTGAAGACCTACACGAACTGAGCCCAACACTTTATCGACCCAGGGGCCAGGTTCCTGTACCAAGTGCGGGCCACCCCCCTGAAGGTGGTGGTGAAGGCCACGCACATGCACGATTCGCTGGCCCTGGCGAGGTGCATTTGGGACTGGAAAGCGTCAACGTGGTCGTTGGGGTCGAAGGACCCGTCGTACTTGTCCAGAGGTGGGAGCTTGAAATCTTTGGGCAAAGGGACTGCCAGGAGTTCTGATGCGGGGGTGGGGGGTGGAAGGAACTAAAAGAATCGGGGCAACTCCTACCTCGTCCAAGCTCGTCTCTTCTTTGCCTCTGAGCTCTAACAGGACTCGGGTGGTGGTTCGGCGACTTCGCCGGCGCCTTCATTGTTGAGTGGGCCTTGTACTGGCGTTGCTGGCCTCCGTGTTGTCGAGCTCGATGGGCCCGGAATGCTGGTAATCTGCTGCTGCCAAGGCGCCGAATCGGTTTTCCGTGTGGGAACTCGGGCTTGGAGCGCCGAGGTGCCGATCTCGCGGGCGAGGTTCCCGACCCGCCTGCGAGCTGCGAGGCGGGGATGATTTTTTTCTCTCTTCGGCCTGGGGACGAGGCCTGGCTGTTATGGGGGTTATGGGCCCTGGAGGCCTTTCCTTAGTGGGGGCGTCCATCTTGCGGGGAGGCCTTGACCGGCCTCGGAGCAGGGTGGCAAGGTGGAAGTAGTGGTTGGTTCAGTGGCAGTTGGGGGAACTGCTGTTGATAGTGATACTGAGAGATGTTGTGCAGCACTTGGTGTTGGTGAAGCTGGTGTTGCTGGAACTGTTGCATTTGGGCTTGCATTGCCCGCATGCACTGCATCAGGTCGTCCAACCGGTTTTGGCTGGCTGCCAGGGGGACGGCAGTCAGTTCAGTAAATGTTGTCTCAATAGGGGGAGGAAAGGGGATGCTTGTGGCAGGAAGGTTTTCGGGCGCCACTGCTTATGGCGCATTCAAGCTGGGGATTCCATCCACCGAAAGGGGGATGGTGAACTGTCCAACGCACACCACGGGAACTTGAAGTTGTTCCCCGGTGGTGTTTGTCTCCGTGCCACGTCCGGCATTGCTGGAAGAGGCCATGAGTGTTGGGTTTTTTGAAGAAGAAAAAGGGGTATGAGAGTTTGGAGGGAGGCTTTTTTGAAGCGTTCCCACAGACGGCGCCAATTGATGAAGCGCAATTCGGCCGGTCTTAGCTGTCAACGACTTTGCCTCTGAACTGAGTAGTAGAGAACCTGAAACGGAGAAGACGATGAAGCTCCGAGGGGAACCCGGTGTAAAGGCTCTGAAGCTTAAGTTAGAATCCTTCAAAGGCAAGGTAAAACCAGATAGCACAAATTTTGCATACCTCCTCTTTGGGGGTGGAGAGCCTTTTATAACCACCTCGCGCACTCACTCCTAGACTCCTATCAGGTCGGGAATGAGTATTTCCGTGCTTCTGCCAGTTCGGGCGTCATCGCCTCTGCTGGGGCAGAACCGTCACTGCTCCTTTTGTCGGAGCCGTCTCTGTAACTGGAGGTGGCGGTGACAGGTGACGGTGGCAGGTGGCCGTTTGAAATGCAGCCGTCAAGCGTCAAATCCCAAGTTAGTCAGGTGCGCCGCCCCTGGATACGGACTCCTTCGGTGTTAGGTACGGCGCGGTTCGTCCAGTTCAATGCTCTGGAAGCGAAGTGCATGGAGCGGTGCGTGAGGCGAAGTCTTGTGTTCGGATAAGGGGGGCCCCGAACTGTCATAGGACGAGCCAGTTCGGGTCTCTGCTTTGTGCGACTCGGGGCCAAAGGGAGAGTTCGGGTTCCTCGTAGGGAGTTCGGGCACCTTGCAGGGAGTTCGGGCTCCTTGTAGGGAGTTCGACCACTAAGTGGGGAGTTCGGGCACTCTCTAGGGAGTTCGGGCCGTTGGTCTCTTCCCTTTGGCGTTTGTACCCTCGATACGCTGTTTTAAGTGCCGAACTATTTGCTTTTTTGCCACGTGGCATGATTTGCGAGGTCGGGCCAAATCTTCCTTCATCAATTGCCTATAAAGGAGTTTTTACATGTGCTTGCATCCATCATCTATTGAACTCCCTCGCAAGTGGCAACCCCCCAATGAAACTCAAACACACACCAACAATGAAAATAAATGAAGTGAACGAAACTGCTTTCTATTACCTTGGCTGATGTGTCTATGTTTCATGGATGGTCGCAAAAAAATGATACAATTCAATGCTTTAAAATGAACCCATAAAATAGAACCGCTTTGCCCACTAGTTTTCAAGCCATGATATAATATGCATCTTATATCATGGCCTTTGGATTAGAATATTAAAGTTAGATGAGATGATTCAATATGTATATTATTAGAGGAGATAAGAGAGTAAGAACGGGAGATAAGAAAGAAAGAAAGAAGAGGAGGCAACAACGATGATGATAGTGATGGTTAAGGGTGTCAATGGACTGGTTTTGGATTGGACCCCATCCAGTCCAAAATCAAATTGGACGGATTGAACGGACCAACAAGACATATTGGATTGGACCTGGTCTGTTCGTAACAAATTTATATCGGACTGGATTGGATTATGCCAATATCTGGTCCACTGATATAAGATAAGATTATGTGTCAATGGATCGGGTTTGGGTAATCTAAATCAAAATGAATTTGAAATGGTCCATACATTAAATTGGACTGATCTAAATTGGTCCAAAATATTGATTGGATCGGATTGGACCTGGTCCATTATAATGGACTCACATTGGATTGGATTGGATTGGACCAAATCTAGTCCAATTGACACCCCTAGTGATGGTGATGGGCAGTGCGGCGGTAGTTGCTTCCCCCTTTCCTCTCACCAACTGATGTTGTCCAATCCGAGGTGTTCAGAATTGAGGATACAATTAGATAGTCCTGCCAATTAAACGGGGTTGAGGTGGAAGGATGAAGCTGTACACCGAGATCTACAACTAGGATAAATGTTAGAGGCTTGTAGAGTTGTTCCCCAAGTAGGTACTACGACGTTCAAGTTAGTATGATTGAGAAGGATGTGCCTGAGGCGAGCAGGTTGAAATTGCGTTGGTCCAGGTCAAAGATATAGTGCAAAGGGTTATTGAAAAAGTGCAGTTCCAAAAAAAGTCCTTACCTCGAGTGGGGAATAACTATTTATAGTTGGGTGTTCGTGTCTCATATGGATAAGGCTGATAGGATTGTCGAGATGAGGGCATCCATCAAAGTCTTCAAGAGGTTTCCTCTTTCCTGGCATAGTTCACTTCCTTATTCTTAGTCGTGCTCTTCCGTTACACGTGGTGCCAACATGATTTGAGGAGGAGGCAAATGAGGAGCAAATATAGCCATATGGCATCCTTGACCAACTCAACCATCACCCGAACACCAACCTATCAATTCCTTTTTCTTTCCCCATTAACCAGTCAATCCTCCAATTTTTTGCTATTTTAATTCTTAAAACAATTTTCTCTTTTTTTATTATGGAACCATGAACCGCTGCCTATATCGTAAATTTAGAGGTTCAACCATTTGGCTCAGCGGTTCATTCAATATTTCAGCGTTTTTTTGGAAAAGACTGAACAAAGTATAAAATAAAACCAGACAAGTAACCAATTCCCAAGTCAAAAGGTTTGACCACCCGGATCAATACTTGTTTTAAAACCATGATACCCATGGCCATGAGGGCAGCAGATATGCATGCACTAACTTTACCCTTGAAGGTGGGATCTGATCACACTTTGAAAAATATTTCTATCAAAGCCGCTACTTTATTAATTTGTTTAATTTCGAATCACATGATTCTGTTTCATTATTATAAATTACAGAGTTTAATTAAAAATGTTTATGAGAAATGTAATTATGTTGTAGATGAATGAATTGACGGTTGGAGAATCTAGTAATTTATCAGAATTATTATCTGATAAATTTTTATATCAAATAGTAGTGTAAGAGCACGTGTGCAATGAAGTGTATTTGGATTTTACTTTTATAATAATAATAATCATTGTAGATAAATAAATAAGTATAGATGTTCTCAGGTTCAAACCAGATCACATGGATGAGCCATTCAAACCAGGAATTGGAGTTAAAACCATTTTTAAATTACCTTGTCATTAATAAAATTTTAACTTGGATCAAATCTATCCAAAAGACAAGTGTTTTTAGGCTCAGTTTGGAAGTAGTTTAAATACAAATATGTAGAGTGCAAAACCTTCTATTTTGTATTTCCCATTTGTACATATTTAATGGTAGAATGTAAAACCAGTGTGATGTGAGGAGAAATGGGAAGCTCTCTCTCTCTCTCCTCTATTTAATAGTAGTGTATCATAATAGTCATCCTCTCTTAATGGGAATGTGGGTTTGTGAGATGGGAAATCCCCCCCATCTTTCTCATAATCAGCAAGAAATCCCCAAATTATCGTATGAATATATTCAGATGTTCAGATTTTGCCACCATTGAGAGAGAGAGTGAGAGAGAAAGATTAGCATAACAAAATAACCAAAATTGATTAACCAAGTAAAAACAATCAAACAATAATTATTAATAAAATAATGACATTATCAAATATTTAGTAAATGGAATAACTAGATAAAAGGACTAGAAAAAAAGTAAAAAGTGAATTAAGTTGAATATGGGTATTTAAATTATAAGAAAATGATTGAATAATTAATGAAATGGTAAAATAATAAAACATGAATAAAAATTGTATACATTGATTAAAAACTAATAAATTAATAAAAGAAAATTGATTAAAAATTTACAAAATAATTAATTAATGAAAAATATTAAATAATTAATAAAATAGATATGAGCCTAACTTATGAAAGATAATTCATTATAAAGACTTCATATGGAGTGGACCCCATTTTTAGATGAAATATGTTGTTGATTACAAATTAAACCTGATTTAACTTTTTAAATGAAATAAGAAACATAAATCCGATTTAATATATAAGCAAAAGTTGTGAATTATAAAATATGGTAAGTCTCAAATAAAAAACCTAACCCAAATTAAATTTATAATATCGCGATGATATTTCTACTTTTCTAGTTATTAATAAAGCATAAAGAGGAAATTTGTCGTATCTTACCAAATCCATATATGTATATGGAGGGGGAACCAGTGATGGGTTTGAATGCGGGTTTATATACAAGAGAAAGGGCCTTACAAAATGGAATCATATCCGGTCCATTTACGTAAATGGGCTGGATTATGGGTCAATCATGTAATATCAAATTTTGATATTTGCCAAATGGCAGGAGTCCATTAGCTTCTTCTCAGAGGATGATGTGACAAACACGTGGAGCCCTGGTTGCCGCCATTAAAGTGCGACGTGTAGGACTAGGACCCTTTGCTACACGAGACGAGACCCTTCTAGCAAACCAAACACCAACGCAAGAGGCGAGAGGCGAAGGAGGGCATCGTTTACGAGAAGAAAAACCCTGACCTCTTCCCAACTCACCCGCCCCCCCGTCGACTGTTTTCACCCAACTTCTGAACTCCTCCTTCCTTCCACCTTCTGCTCTAACGCCGCGATCCAATGGTAAGTCTTTGCATCTCCCAACGATCTTTCTAGCGCAGATCCTTGAATGCGTCTTTTCTTCTTGTTGGGTTACTGGGTTTGTTTCTGAACTCACCTTTGAATGGTTTCTGAGGGTTTTGTTCTTGCACTCCACTCTGCCCGACTTGGGTTATCCATCGCGGTGGAAGTTGGGGTTCTCTAGTCTTGCCTTCCGTTCTCTGGGGTTTCCTCTTAGTCCTTTTATCTATCAAAATCATTGATTTATATTCTGTATTGTTTTGCAGGCTTTGCCGAACCAGCAGACGGTTGACTATCCCAGCTTCAAGCTCGTCATCGTCGGTGACGGAGGAACGGGTATTTTGTTTTCTCACTTTGATATTTTAATATGCTTTTTTCTAATTTGTCTCTTCTATTATTTCTTTGTCTCTACTGGTTTTGTGCCTTTTTGAGTTGTTCTTGGGTTCTGATCGTCCTGTTTGTTAGCTGTGATGGTTGCATGACCTGCCTACCGTTTTTTCGAATCCCGGTTATATTTGATTTTCTTCTTACTGCAATCGGTTTTGGTTCTGGTGTTATTAGCTTCCCTGATACTGGTTTCGACTGATCTGGAAGTGTTTGCATGATGCAGGAAAGACCACATTTGTGAAGAGGCATCTTACTGGCGAGTTTGAGAAGAAGTACGAACGTAAGTGGATCGTCAAGTTCTCATCTGTTATTTTTCGATTTAGTATTGTTTATACGCTTATTTTATTTATCTGTTTCTGATTCCTGACTCTCTCTCTCTCTCTCTTTTTGTTTTTTTTTTCGGAACATAGCGACTATTGGTGTGGAAGTTCATCCCTTGGACTTCTTTACAAACTGCGGAAAGATTAGGTTCTATTGCTGGGATACGGCTGGTCAGGAGAAATTCGGTGGGCTTAGAGATGGATACTAGTAAGCATTTGGTTCATTCGTATTCTTTTATTAGAACATATTATATGTTGGGTGTTCTATATTTTTCATCTCCAATTATACTGGTGTTGCTGCTTTTATTTTTTTAATATATCATAGATTCGAGTGAAACGCTTTGTTTGGGTTTGTCTTGGCATTGAGTTCTTAATTTTTTTTTTTTTAATATTAGGCGGAAACTAGTTGTCTACATGTGATGACTGCAGCTTAACCATGTCGGCAATTTATGATCCTAGGTTCTCATGTTTGTTGTTATTCTCTGACTAGTATTTGGATCAACATGGAAACCTCTGTCAGTTCAGACCTCTTTGAGCCAGATTTCCTTTCTCCACACGCTAGCAAGGGGAACGCCCTCTGGAGGTGTATTACACAGCAATCTTTTGGGGTGTATGATAGGGAAGAAATTCTAGCATTTTTCCTGACAAAATCCAAACCAGGTATCATCATTGACATAATTACAAAGAGAATGCCAATGTTGGTTGTTGACAACTGAAGCATTCAAATATCTATCATTTGAATCTATAATTGAGGTAGCTTTGCCACCCCTAGATACCCAGTGCTGCGAGAATGAGAGTCCCCTTCCCTAGGGATGACCAAGCTAAACGTCAATTGCTACTCTTTGGGTAATCCTGGGCTATCATGTATTGGAAGTGCATATAGAAATGGGCCTGATGAAGTTATCCTCATATTTTCAAGTGCAATTTACCATGGAAATTCCATTATAACTGAATTATCAGCTCTGATACAAGGCTGAAGTTGGGCTAGTTGAAGGCGTTTGTCAAGTGGTAATATGTTCTAACATATAAGTTAGGTACTATCTCAAATAGGAGTACAGAAAAGAAGACATCTTTTATGGAATCAAAATCTTCAGCATGTTGTAAGCTAAAAGAAGAAAAAAGAAAACCTTCAGCATGCAGGTTGAACTTGTTGATCAAAACACCAAGATAGCCAATATCTTAGGGTATAGCCTAGCAACAGGACTTAACAGCAAACTCCATATTTGGACCTTCCACCCTGCAATAACCTTGTACTATACTTATAGATTGTAATGTTGTATGAGTCTCAACCTATGGACTGTGGTTCCCACCCTTTAATTCTTTATGGATAACGGTACAGATTGTACTTGTCTTAACTTTTTTTCCCTTTCCCTCACTTGGATATCAATAAATTCACTGACCTCATTATCTCTAGTTTCAATTTTCTTTTCATAATACTCAGATGTTTAAATTTTTTGATTGTTATATAAAGCTGCAGTTACATAATTATCCTGATAACTCATTCCTTTTGATATTGATATGAAATCATCCTTTTGATAATTATACCATTTTTTTATAAATTGTGTGATTATATATTGTATCATGTATAACAGGGGAAAAGCTTCCCCTTTTGATGATTATATTTTGTTGAAGTTGGGACGCGGGTTGACCTCCCAACCCCATCTCCGAAGCGATGATTCCGCAGGTCAATTTACAAGTTATGCTGAGCCAGGGACATGTACCATATATATGTATCATGTAAGGTTTTTATATTAAAATTTGACAATTGAGAGGGTACCTTTCTCCAACTATCCCTATTTCTGTTTTGTTCTTTATCAAACATGATTGAAATCTTTCTTGGCTCTTATCTGACAAAAAATAGAAGCCCCCTTTACTTAGAAGTTTAGTTGGTTATGGTGTAGAAAAACCTACTTTCCCTTTTAAATTCAACAGAAATAGAAGGTGTAGGCAGATGTATTTTGACTTTAAGATCATCTTTGTCTCTCATGGAAGTGTTGAGATGATAAGATCAGATAACTAACATATTCTAGAAGAACAGCAGTTGTGAGATCTTACAGCATCTTTAATATCGGATGAGATTTGTGCTGAGATCTTACAATATCATTTGTGAGAGATCTTCTCAAGCTACTAATGAGATCTTACAATATCATCTGTGAGAGATCTTCTCAAGCTACTAATGAGATCTTACAATATCATCAGTGAGAGATCTTCTCAAACTACTACTGTTTTGTGTTTAACTCTGTAGGACTGGGAATTTTAAGCTGATTGGCTCCTCTCATGTTTCTTGACATTACAAGGGGTGGCATCTCTTGTGCTTGTGAAGTTTCTAGTGTAGGGGGATGGCCAGATTTCTGAAATTTGAACTCAAACAGATGAGACCTGTGTTGGCATTTAGCAATCAAATAAGCAATCCCAGTATTCCAGGACTCACATTGTAAATCCATAGCAGAAAACTGATGGACCCTCTAGATTGTCTATATGGTCGGTTGTCTACACCATGTAAGCTCCATACTGTACCATGCAATGCAATTGGCTTGTCTGACAATGGTGGTATTTTTTGTTTGTTCAAACTTAAATGTTGTTGTTTAATAAGTATTTATCAATTATGTGATAGAAGATTTGTTTTCATGGTAGCAATAGATTTTCTGCACTCAGATCTATATTGGACCTTTTTGGTCAATCTGAAATTGTTGTTCCAATAAGTCACTGGAATGCTGAATTAGGGCTGCAAATAAGTCGGATCAGATCCGACCCGAATCCGATACTGATCCGTTAAGAGGCGGATTTGGATATCCCTCCTGATCCTAGCAAATCAGGTCGGATCGGAAAAGCTGATCCATTAACTTGATGGGTCGAATTTGGATATTGGCCGATCCGATCCGCTATGACCCGATTCGATCTGTTAATTATGAAATATTATATATTTTATATTATTTACATATTATACATGTATATTCTATATATTATTTATATTATTATATTATATAAATAATATAATATATTATTTTATAAATATAATTCTAATTGAATTGGATATCCAATAATATATTCAAATTCGAATCATACCTTTGAAAATCCAACGGATCCTTATCAGATTCGGATCAGTCAAATTTTCTTAGCAGGTTGGATTGGATATTTCCTTACTGAATCCGATCCGATCCGTTTGCAGCCCTATGCTGAATAATGTTGTCTTCAAGAAAATTACTGACAAAAGCATTCCAACGAGGAAGCTTTTCTAAACTGAAATCTTGGTCTGAGTATCATGTTCCTTTCTGATTCACATAAATGCATTGATCTATCTCACTGGTGAAGGCTTCTGTGCTTTCTCTTTTTAAGTATGTTAAATATTTCTACTAAATTTAGTGTTTGCTTTGTGCAGCATCCATGGGCAATGTGCGATTATTATGTTTGATGTTACCGCTCGGTTGACGTACAAGAATGTTCCTACGTGGCACCGTGATCTCTGCCGGTATGCCTGAGAACTTATGGAGACATGTTTCCTATTCTTTTAGATGTTTATCTGTGATATTATGGTTTGACCATTATGTCTGAACCACAGTGTGTGTGAAAATATCCCCATTGTTCTGTGCGGAAACAAGGTCGATGTCAAGAACCGGCAAGTAAAGGCAAAACAAGTTACGTTCCACAGGAAGAAGAATCTCCAATATTATGAGATCTCAGCAAAGAGCAACTACAACTTTGAGAAGCCCTTCCTATATCTTGCCAGAAAGCTTGCAGGGTACTGGAATTATATATTTAGTTTGTATTAATCTTTTTCTTAAAGGATATGAGGAGATTGGGTGTTAAATATTGGTTTTTGTGGCACAGGGATCCTAATCTCCACTTTGTTGAGTCTCCAGCTCTTGCCCCTCCTGAAGTGCATATTGACCTGGCTGCACAGCAACAGTAAGATTTTTGGTCCTTTAGTTGTCTAATTTCATGTTCATGTCTTTCAACTTTTGATGAAAAATATCCAATGAATCGAAGATAATCTGGGGGTTTTTTCAACTATGAACTTGGGGCAAATTGTTCATTACCCAAGAAGCATGTTTTTGGTGCCTGTGCATCCAATGTTAGAACATCTATACTTTAAAATGGGCGCTTGTAAGACTTTAGACTTTATCATGTATTCAGCCATTATGATTTAGTTGGACTTTCTATGTTTTTTTTTTGGTGGGGGGTTGGGGGGGGAGGGTGGATTATACCTGAAGCGTGAGAAATGTTTAGTTTAGTATTTAAGGTTGCAATTCCCAAGTACATTTTTTTCCCTACATACTCTCGCATAGACAATATTGCTCAAAGAACATTGTTGCTCTTGTTGTCTTGACTGAAATCTTCTTGAACTTGTATTGTGTGTGTGTTTTTGGTTTTACAGGCACGAAGCTGAGCTCGCTGCTGCTGCTAGTCAGCCTCTCCCTGATGACGATGATGATGCATTCGAGTGAAAGGAGGATAGAGAGGCATCAAAGCTTTTGTTCTTCTCATTCTCTTTACCTTTGTTATGCATTATTCATGCCTAGGTTTCACAAGTTTTCTAGAATACATGAATGGGTTTGCTTAGGTGGTTTATATTCAAATGTCGAGGGTTATGGGATGAAATTATTTAGTTTTTAGAGCTGCTATTGGATCAATGGTTGTAGGTGATCGTAGAAGTTATTTTTTTTATTAGACGACCGGCTGCATGAATGATTAAGAAGTGTTACCATCTTTTTTAATATTTTGATTGTGATCCACGAATAGAGAGGCTGTTGCCCCCATTCTATGGAATTGACAGACTGGTTGTTATACCCCGTCGATTCAAATGATTTGCAGGGTTTTGGACTTTTGGATGGGTGGGTCATCAAAATATTCGTCTGATGACTGATTATCTGTGTTTCTATTATCTGGGATGGCAGTTTGGCTTCTGAATCCCGTTGAGTTAAATGGTATACATCTGGGTCACAACTCAACATTTAGGGGAATATTGCCAGGAAAGAAGATGGATTAGAATGTTACATTGAAGGAATGGGGTAGCTTTTAGCTTGTTCAGGGAAAAAAGCCATGACTGGACTGACTGATCAAAGAGTTGTATAAATTGTAAAGCATTGCAACCCGAAAATGAGAAACTTCGAGGCGTCTTACCCTCCGACTCTAAGATATTGAATTATTATTCTGTACAAGTCTGATAATGTTGGGCACTGGCAAACGCTTAAAGTGCATTCAAGGATGTCTAGATCAGCAAGCGGGAATCGGGATATGTCGTACAGATTCGATCCCAAGCCAACAGAGGACAGAGGCCAACTGTAATCTGTAATATTAATTTAAAGGAGTTTTAAAGGTAAAATCTTCTATCTTAATTTAACGGAAATTGACAAAGTGAATTTTCATAAACATAATAGTATTTATAGGTTAGGTGGTGCTTGAGCTGCAGCTAGCTTTGGCCCGTGAGATAGATCTGGGTGTTATATCAACTGGTACTCTGGTAGGAACTGAGGACCACCTTAGTTCATATCAGGGGCATACACAGTCAAATCTCTCCTCAACGATCAAGCATCATCTTCCACTTCCACATTATCATTTCCAATTTATGGGACGGGCTACAAACTACAAAGTAGAGATAAAAAATTCAAAATCATCTCACCAAGTGCTGCCTTCGTCAAAAAGATTCCACCTTTATGTTCAAGTACCCTTATATAATATGCCTTGGTTCTCACTTCTCAGCACAAATAGGCCTGAACACAGATTTGATACAGCCCAAGCCCATTCATACAGTCATATCCAAATGGCTAACGCTTTAGTAAATTTTGTATAATAATCACACAGGATCCAACATCAGTTACAATCACACAGGCAATGCAGGACGAGGGTGGGTTCATCCTCCCATCATCCAAAGAGAAATCATCAAAGCTGAAGGCAAACCATGCTGTGCCCATCAACAGTTATGACGCCCGAAATCAGAGCACTTCTAGCAGGCCTCAACAATGTAGCTGCATTATAATATGCATAATGATATTTTCTGATAGTACTAAGATAGTAAATTTTGTTAATGCTAGATGCAGGCCAACAGAATGGATTGAGCGACATATATTGCATGTAAGGGTCAGTTAGCTCTAAGTTCTAACAATGCTTCATCAAGCCATGTAACTTTCTTCCCGCCATGAATGAAGCTTTTTTTTTTTAACTTTATGATAACCCAAATCCCAAATTGCTCACCCTTATCCCTCATCTCACTTCAGCGGTTAAATCTATTATGATGTTATCCTTTATTTTCTTTACTCATATTCAGGCGTATGCATAGCTCTCCTACTAGTATTCATTTGTAATATTTACACTTCGATTCATTTTTCATATTCTTGGTTTGAGTTTCCAAACTTTTTTCTTCTTATATTTAACTTGGCCATGATTGAAGCATACTTCTTTCTAAATAAAATAGATCAGATTTTCAGTAATATGCTGTTACTGGCTTTACTGCTTTCTAACCAAATAAGAAGGAAAAAAAAAACAAGGATATCTGAGTATTTATGGGCACAAATTAATTTTTTAACAGGCTAGACTTGGCTTTGCAAAAAGTTAGTGGATCAGGTTTAGCTGCATTTTTTGACCTTGTGGTTTGAGTCCAGGCCTAATTTAAAGGCCCATTTAATAAATGGGTCAATTTGTACTTGGTTGCAACTTGCAAGGTGCAGTGCAACAGCAACATCCGTCTCACTGTGTCTGTGTGCACCATTTGACTTTTGAATATCACAAAGACCCCCGCCCCCCCCCCCCCCCCCCCCCCCGTACTATGGGGTCTGTGACAAAGACCCCCTGTACTTTGTTTTGTGACAAACCCCCCCCTATACTATGACCATGAGATAAAGATCGCCCTTGACTGTTAAGTCAGATGATGGAATGTGTTAAATTACCAAAATACCCCACTAAATTTTTTCTACTTTTTGCCTTTTTTTTCTTAAAACTTGTTTAACCTATTGTTTTCCTTTCTTTTCTTCTTTTCCCCTCCCTCATCGTCCTCTCATTCTCTCCCTCCCAGCTCTTCCAAAATGGAGCCGGAGGCTCTCCTGCAGCACTTACGGAGATGGGGCCGGAGCCAGAGCTGCCTCCCCTGCAACACTTGCGGAGCCAGAGCCGACGTCACGTCCCAACCTAAACGTGTTCGTCGTGGTTGGACTCGTGGACTACTTACTAACTACCAAAACCATTTGCAGAAGATACACGGTTTTGGCATCATCACGCCCATCGACTACCTACTAACTACCAAATATGTAGATTATGCAGATTTTCTTTCCAAGCTTTTGATTCTCCGATTTGATAAATCTACACGGAACAAACCTATTTCCTCCCTCCCCTGAATTTTTTCTCCCCTTCCCATCTCAATCCTCTTATCCTTTCCTATATATCCTCATTTCTTCCAACATTCATTGGATTATCGGCCTCATTTACTTGGTTCCTGTTTTCTTCTTTTTTCTATTTATTTCCATCTCACGACTCCCTCTCCCTCTCTGCTCAAATATCTTTGAATCATCAAAGGAGAAAAATGGAGAACAATCAATAGTCATTCTGGCAATTCAGCGATCAGTGAGGCTACAATCGACAAACTTTGCAAATCTTTCTCTTAACGATTTAGTATGGGGGAATTCAGCGATCAACTAAGTCCACGAGCCGGAGCCGGTGTCACGTCGTGGTTGGACTCGTGGACTACATACTCCAAAACCGCGTATCTTCTGCAAATGGTTTCATAGAAGAGAAGCAATGAAGAGATGTATTGTGTTCATTGGTTTCCAAAGGCTCCACAAGGCGTCGGAACATGTCCCCAACTCAATGGAGAGAGAGAGAGAGAAATGTGAAGGAACGAAAGGGTAATATCGGAAGGTCGGGGAAGATGAACAGCATTTTTCTCCTAGTTATTACAAGGGTAGTATGGGGATTAAAAAATATTGTAGCGGCTTTTTTGGATGGAAGGGGGTATTTGTAATTTACCCTAAATTATTTATTGTAAAATGGAAAAAATAATCCGTTGGATTGGCGAATACAATAAAAATACTTTGTTGAGAGTGGGATTTGAACCCACGCCCTTTCGGACCAGAACCTTAATCTGGCGCCTTAGACCAACTCGGCCATCTCAACTTTTTTATACAAATTCGCACTCTTAATATATTAAAAACATAATCAAATAAAAACCTGAAGTCAAAAGTGAACACTTTGAGTCCATTCCGGCGCCGTAGACCAATTTAGCCTGTCTCGATTTCAATTGCATATATTCCTCGAACATTGAATCAATGTAGGGAGTTGTGAGACTTTGGACCCGATTAAAAACTGGAATGCTGATTGGGTTACAATTTTATCACACTTTTATCCGCAAATGTGCAAATGCTCTGCACTTGGATATTTTAGATGACTATGATTGTTAATATGTATCTAATTTTTTTTTATATATTTTTGTGTTTCTTTTTTAATTGTTTATATTTATCATAGTTATTTTTATTTGATATGATGAATATATGATATTCATTAATTGTTCTTCTTTTTAATTGTTTATTGGTGAGAAAAAAAAACCTTAATATAGGATTTAATGAGGGAGAATTAGAATTAATATCTCAAATAATATATAAGACTAATGAAGGTATTTGAAGATCTAATTACATTTTCTATCATCACAATTAGAGATGGACTAAATTAAAAGAAAAAAAAAAAGTATTTAATCAAATCTAAAATAAAAAAATCCAAAGCCCATAAATTTAATATCAATGAGATGGCTAAATTCCTATTAAAATTCTTTAACTCCCTTATTCAAGAGTTATTCATAATGACTCTTTAGTTCCTATGGCTCAGTTTGGAAGGAGTATAAACACAAAAATGTACAGTGCAAATACATTCAAAATAATACAAAATACAAGATTTTAACACTCTACATATTTGTATTTGTACTCTTTCCAAACTAAGCCTATATTTCAAGGCCTATCAAATTCTTATTAAAATTCTGCCAGGTTACCCACATGACAAATAAGAATCCCAGCACTACACACATTAATTTTTATTTTGTGTCCATTTGGAAGGGCTTTAGAGACACGGCTTATGGCAATTCCGATCTAGCCTCAAAAGTTGTGTTTGGTAAAAATCTGGAAAGCCGACCAGGGCTTTCCAAATGCCGCAACCACTGCTCAAATATGAAGCTACTCTGAATAACTTCTCTAGACAGGCCATCTGCGCTCAATCACCACAGTACTCTACATAGATGCTTTGACTTTAAGGCTCTGTTTGTAGTGCAATTAAACCATATATAAATTTTGCATCCTTTTATTTGTGATTGTGATTTCCACTTTGGCTTGATTAAAAGAAAATTTACATTTCTGTCTTGTTTGCAACACCTTCCTCCAATTTTGATTCTCTCTCGTCTAAGTCGAGACCCCATTACTTTACCTATTTTGCTCCTCCTTACCAAAAACCATGAAGTGGGGATCACATCATCCCTTTCCCATTTTACTCCTCAAAAACAAACAAAACAAAGTCAAACCTAAAGCAAAAGCCATCTGGAATCCACACTTCAGCCTATTTGCAGTCTCATGCATTTACATCAGTTTGTTCATGAGCAAATGGGAACTCGGTTGGGTGCATGTAGGTTAAAAAGTCATTTCTTATATCTCGGGGCATTCCCACTACTATAAATTATAATTCGGATTAGCTGAACATGATGATCGACTGTGTAGTAAGCTATGAAACCAATAATAATGCTCCACACCAATGATAAACACATATCATTCACAACTACTCGCACTCTCACTTAGCATTTATGACTAGTGTGGAGCATTATTATTAGTTCCACAACTTACTACACAATAAGAGTGTTACTCGGGTTGGTCCGAATTAGCATTTTAAACTATTTCGGACTCGGTCCTTCAGACTTTGCATATTCAAATTGTTACAAAAACCCAAATTGAGTCTGCCCAAATTGCACCCCTACTGCACAACCATCGCTTCAGATAACCTTATCTAAATACACTATTGCAAATGTGTTTGTTATGTATTTATACTTCATTTTAAACTATTGCAGATAAACATTGTCTTCAATGAACTCAAAGTTTCACAAAACTCCCACAATAAAAGATAAGAAGAGAAGATGGGTAGTGCTCAAATGGAAGGAAACACGAATCCTTCATAAAAAGCATTAGCCCCACTTCTGGGTGGGTAGCAGAACAAGCTCTATCCAAGAGCTCTGAGTTGAGACAAGCCCAACCACCCAGATATGATTTGTTAAGATCCTGGCCGTCCAATTTAGTGGTTGGCATCTATCAAATCATCAATTAGTGTTGATTGATATTGAACGGAAGTGACTGTGGATATGACATCAATTATATAGATGGTTGTCTAATCTAGATGATGGCCCGACATTCGGCCTCTACTCACTGCCTATTTCCTTCAATTCCATTTAGGGTTTCGCTATCAAATAATGGGTTTGGGTTCCCACACATGAAAGAGCTAGAGGGAGAAGCACATGAAATTCACGTGACAGATAAATGTTTGGTCTCTGATCAGCTTCATGGTTCCACGCCTTTTCGAACCCATTCCATGCATATAATAATAATAATAATAATAATAATAATAATAATAATAATAATAATAATAATAATAATAATAATAATAATAATAATAATAATAATAATAATAATGGATCGATCGGTCTTCACTCCAATTGACTTCTCATCAGTTGCTGTTCACCCATTTTTTTACTTTTCCAGATGCATGAACACAGTATTAGTGTATGCTCTCAGTCAAGGCTTGGGGGAGGGTTGAATGCTTCAGTCAACTAAAGGGGACATTTATGGAGGAGAAAAGGAAAGAAGCTTCTGTACTGTTTTCACTGATCAAGGATGTAGACATCCTCCTTTGGCCTTAATAGATTAATTGATTGATCTTTCCACAACATGCCTTACCCAGCAATATGAGAGAGAGAGATTTCACCCACAAAAAAAGGAGGCCAAGTACCCATTCAAAAAATACCAACAACTAATATATTCTTTCTGTTTGCTTGTAACAAGTCTCACTATTCCTGTTTATCAAGCATTAGGGTGGATTGAATTGAATACCTTGAAACTAGCTTACTATAGGCTTCAAAAGAAAGAAAAGTGATACTTCCATGTTTAGTGAAGGCCCTAATTTTGCTTTTTCTTTTTTAAAGACTTAATATAATAATAATAATAATAATAATAATAATAATAATATGAAGTTTGAGAATTATTAGTAGTTGAGGTGAAATAATTTGAAAACGTTTTAGCCATTTGTAGTTTGAAAGCAATGACCATGTATAGGCCAGTGTTATTTTGTTTTATTTTAAATTTTGCTTTTAGGATACTTATGTGAACAAATTAATCTTGTATTATAGAGAGATAAAGATTTAAGACTGAGTATGCATGGAAACAGTATAAATACAAACAAGAACAGTACAAACTCTTGTATTTTGTATTTCTAAACCAATATACTCCTTAGCCTAATTTGGAAGTAGAGGCAGTGGAGGATGATTAATAAATTCATTAAAACATGAGCTGCTGGCTTACACTTCACAGCGAGGTGAATTTAATTAGCTTGCTTATGTATGAAGTTAAAATGTACTACGAAAAGAAAAACTGGGATATATGTTATTTAACACTTGAATTATTTTTCAAGTTAAGCATTAAATTATATATTTATGGTAATGGTCAAGACCCCTTCCTAACTATGATGCCTTAGTGTAGTTTTTTGAATATTTAATTATGTTTGTGAAATTAAAGATTCAGTTTTAATTAATACACTTCAAATATATATATAATATATATATATATATATATATATATATATCATCATCTAAGTCGTATCCCGAATATATAAGATCAGGCGGTCGGCCATGTGTTTTTCGCAATTCTGTTCTGTTTAGTGTCATATCCATTGATATCAAACAAAAACATATAAAATTAAAATATCATGTTATAACAGTTATTTAAAAGTTGTAATAGTGAATAAATGATTAAGGCCCAATGATATCATCACAATTATTTTTATTCAAACTCTACAGCAACAGCAACAGCAACAGCAACAGGATTTTGTTTGTTTGTTTATTGTCCAAGGCATGGCTATGGCAATATCTATACCAAGAGATTTGGTACAAAGATGGGACAATTTTGCCTTGTAATTTTGATCTGGGAACATTTTTTTAGTATAAATAAATGCAAGTACTACAGGTCCCTAAATTCTAAACCCTAACTGCTAGTCACATGATGGAAGCATTGGATCATAAATTCAATCATAAAAACTTCAAATGCCCATACCTAAACCCTAATTCCTACTTACCTTAATACCCTGTTTCCTACTAGAAATGACAAGAAACAACTATAATCTTGCCAATTCTGATGAGTTTTGATCTGCTCCTTACTTGCCTTTGCAGCTTATGCTTGCCATGTGTGTGGGACCAGTGCGATGGTCTCTTCTTTCTCTTTTCTTCTTTTATTTGTTTCTTCCTCCTGTTTGATTAGGAAATTGGAGTGTCTGAGGTTGATACAAAGAAGGGTCTACACATTAGAATGGTGCCAACTGCCATCCTGCACTGGTCCCATATAGAATCATCACTTGTATCTTGGGTCAATTTTCAACATTAAGAATCTCGGCTGTTCTTGCTCCACTTAGCAATCTGTTCCACCATTGAATGTACCCATATATTTGCTAGATATGTGCTTTACAGAAGAGAGCTAGATGTCCAAAGAGCAGGCCAATCAAAGGGGCCCCAATTTCATAGAGTTTAATTTATACAGGTCAGAAGAAACCTGTACCTAATAGAAAGAAAACATCATCTGGAGAAGAATCCCAAATGACCCATATCAAAGAATCCAAACCTTAATAAGGGGTGGTATTTGTTTTATTATATTCGAATTTGACAGCACAAAATTGATCTTGATGTTGGGATTCACATATCAATAGTTGAAGAGAATCTCACATTGGAAAGGAATAGAAGAGGTGTAAGTCTGGGACTTATACACAAGAGTGGACCATGACCCAATAGCTTAATAGTTTAAGCTTTTGTGTTGTCTGTGGTGCCCCTCTCTTGTGTGCAAGTCCCATGTGAGTGTACATATATGAGACCCCGGTTTTGGCGACTCTCCTCAATTCACAACACTTGATATGAGGGACAATGTTGGATTTCCATGAACTGTTTGTGTTAGATGAAAAAGTTGTTCATGCTTCAAAGGACCCGTTTGGCAGCACTTCAGTTTTGATTGAGCTGCATTGACTGAACTGCTTCCGAAAATGGTCATCTCAACCCCCACCCCCCCCGCCCCCCCCCCCAAAAAAAAAAAGAAAAGAAAAAAGATTTCTCAGCTCAGTTTCATGGCTTTCCGTGTGCCAGAAGCTGCTATGTGAAAGCCCTCCCAAAAAAGGGGACTAAGCACTCATGTTGCCACTTGCCACGATAACCTCTGCTTCTGCATGTTGGGGCCCCAAACAGGCTTCATTACATATGGAAGCTCATCCCAATTTGTGTCGGCTCGAACTGGATACTACAAACCCACAATGCATCCTCATGAATCCAAACCCAGTGGGGTTCGTAAGAGAGCCATCTTCTTGGCATCAAAGGAAGTCTTGTCTAAGCCAGCACTGCCCATATCCGGTGGGGGGATCTCAAAGGATGCTGTCCCAATTGTCTAGGGCCTTCTTACCCTAAAGAGGGGCCCCATCTGGAGTAGTGCTATTCATTTTTTTTTTCATGACACAGGTTGATAAAGAGCTTTGTAACAGAGCTACAGCTTAGGGTGCCTTTCACTGTCGGTAGGTGGTCGGAGCTTCTTCGGCCAAGACCAAGTGATCCAAACTCCCACATCTTTTCAAAGGTCAGGTTCCATTGCTGCTATACGGACACGGACTTAGCTTTCTTAGCCATGGACCCATGCATTGTTTGGTATCTTCTCTGTGAATTGGCTATTCAATCTTTGTTGGAGGCATGGGCCATATCAGGACCGGACCGAATAAGAACTGGAAAAAACGGGCTGGCATAGGGTAATCCACTTTGCCTGCAGGCCCACCCAAGCTAATATTGGAGGGTGGCAGAGATATAGAAACAAGATTCTAGACCACATCTGGCACCATCTAGCATGGTGGACCGGTTCAAACACAAAATCAGAGTGGAGATCTGGTCCCCCAGCAGCACTGGTTCCACAAAACTGGGCTGGGCCTGTTTTTTGTGAGTATACTTTGCAATTGCAACCCATGCACTCAAATTTGATTCTGATGGCCGGAAATTGGATAAATTATGCTTGTATATATGCATGCAGAGATGAGAGAGGGTCCATGAGATATTCTCAGTACGCGTTATCACGTGATGGCCATGGATGATGGAGATGTGAATGCTGTTAACAAGAAACATACATGGGGACAGGGATATGTACATTAGGGAA
Organism: Nelumbo nucifera; assembly: GCF_055504915.1. NCBI lineage: Eukaryota > Viridiplantae > Streptophyta > Magnoliopsida > Proteales > Nelumbonaceae > Nelumbo > Nelumbo nucifera. Next base: position 25,357,213 of record NC_142650.1, read on the forward strand.
ACAGTTTGACAACAAATCATATCACAGACTTGGACATATTCATATACAGAATATGCCCTCTTTAAGTGGAGGGCCGGCTGAATCTGGCCCTTTCTGCCTGTGCCATATCTGAACCTGGTCCAGGTCCTGGTGCCGATATCCGATTAGCTGAACATGATGGCTGTGTAGTAGGCTGTCGAACCAATCATAACGGCCCATTCCATCATTCATATTAAATGCATATGGCCCATAACCACTCATTCTCTCACTTAGCATTTATGGTTGACGTGGGACGTTGTCATTGGTTTCACAGTGGATTATAGAGTTGTCCAACGCTTAGCTAATCCGAATTCCTAGCCTTGGCCCTTGGAAGGTTTGTGTGAAGAAATCTTGTACACCATAAAGCATGGATAACCTGTCCTGGGTTAGACTTAGATTGGACCAACCCATTATTTATATATATATAGAGAGAGAGAGAAAAAGAGAGATTAGAGGCATGTAATCAGCTCTTTGTCTTTATATAAAGGAGATCTTCTTCTACTCTAGATTCAGCCAAGATAGTATTCTACTACAGCTGTCCCTACTATATTTTATTTGGTAGTTATGATAATTGTCCCTCTACTTCAATACCTGTCTAGCTTTGCTTGAATGAGTTCGCATGTTTCTCTCTCTCTCTTTCTATGAGCAGTGGGCTTTGGTTGTGTTGATTTGTCCTTTGTTTTAATATATCTCAATACATTAATAATAGAGTTATGAAGGGAGACAGAAGCAATGAGGGAGGAGCTTCACGAGCTTCTCTTTCCTACATGAAGATGAAACCCAAGAGCTACATGGCTACATCAGAACAGCCATGAGACATTAATGGCTACTCATTCATGGACCCAGAATGCTCTCCAATGGGATTTGAAGAAATCTGTATCATGTCTGCTCTGCCAAAAAAAAAAAAAAGTGAGAGAGAGAAAACTAACGTATTATATCTCAAGATTCAAAGGGAGTCAGAGATTGCATGACCAAACCCCAAAGCCAGCATTATGGGGAATTCAATGCTCTCATATGCTTGGTTTTTCAGTTAATTCTAGGACCAATAGGCCATGAAGGGACAAAAGCTAAAGGCAGTGTTTTCCCTTAATATAAAAGTCTTAGGGTTGTTCCCTAAACCCTAACCCTACTAAACTAAAGAAAGTCTAGGGTTGTTAAGCTAAAACTCCCTATTTAAGCCTTGTCCTCTTGTGATTAAGTTGTCATTAGCATATTCCACTGTTGAGAATAAAAAGAGGGTCTATTACCATTTAGGGTTCTAGCCTTCTAGGTGCCTGTTGCATTGTGGGTAGATGGCCACACCTGATGCACGTTACACCCTCTAACCATGGTATATGGATAAGGTTGGTGAGCCCAATATAGACAGTACTGTCACCAGCATATTGACATGGATCAACATGGGACCTACTTCTCCAATAGATATTGAGGCAATGAGATCCATAAGATCACTCTATGGGACCTCTATCAGAGTCATTGTTCAGGATATTAGTGAACATTTGAAAAATAGCTAAGCATACAAATTCTACACCGCCCATATCACATATGTGATATGTAGACCCACCATTAAAATATAGTTGGGGTTGGGGGGGACTCACTTGAAATGATACAATGTTGCATAAGATGGTTTCTAAGCCACACACAAGATTTAGAAAAGAATTTGAATGATTAATAACAGATTGTCTTGCCAACCTCATAACCAAACTGCATTGTCACATGAAGGTTGGAAGTTTTTAACAATTGATATGTGGGGATAAATATTAATGTTCAAACCCATTAAACACCCCTAACTCTTAATATAAATGTATATACATCGATACATTACAATATTTTGAATTTTTTGAGTATATGAAAATGAAAAAATAGAATTCTTCCTAAGAGATTAAATCTATTCCCAACAAAAAAAATACTTTCAACATGTTCCAACATGATCTAGCGTTCGCACATCTCAGATATGATGGTTCCCACACTGACAGCTTATAAACCATGTCTGTCGAAAAATCCAAAGCACCAAATTCGACTGTTGGCCAATCATTTGAATGAATATCTGTTTCAGTCTCTTTGAATAACTTATTCAGAGCACTTCAAAGCAGCTGAACCGGCCAGCTTAACTGAATCTTCAGCTCAACCCTCCTAAACGGGCCTTATAAATGAAGAACACTCAAAGGGCCAGTTCCATATTGCTCTCCTTCATTCATGTTTGGGTTCCAATAACTGAACCCTAATTTCAGTTTCAGAACTTACACCTAATTTAATTCAAAAATAATTGAGTTAAATGACACGTGGCAATGAAACCCAAAAGGGCTATACATGTTTCACTTTCACTCATCCCCTTTATTCATGCTGCAAATTAATATCAGCCCTGAAATCCTTGACTCCTTGGTCTTTGCCACGTGTTTGAATATATTTTAAGTACTCTTTTTAAAAAAAAAGTAAAATATTGAAATCAAGCACCATTGGTATCACCTACTCACCTAGGGAAAACTCCATTATTATTAATAGTAGCAGTAATAATAAAGAAGAGATCAACTCACACTCACATGTAAAAAGAAAATAGCTTGATTGCAAGAGGCAGGAAGCTTTTTCATATTATTAAATCAATGTTCTGCTATCTATAGGCAGCAGATTTGCTAGTTGAGTTGCGTAGAGACAAAGCCTAAATGAACAGAAATCCTTCACATGGAACATGGCTGCATGGGTGGGCCCCTACCCTAGTAAAAGAAAATTTGGTTAAAAAAACTAAATCAATACATGCTAAGATGCTAATATGAAAAGTTTGGCATATTTGTCTATGTAAATGTATAAAAATATTCATTTTATCAAATAAAATAATATTTTATATTCTAAAGTATATTAACAAATAATATTTTTGATAGATTTTAAAGAATAATATTATTTTCATATTTTTCGTATCTTGAATAATTTGATAGTTTATGTAGTTTTGATCAAACTTCCATAAATACACATAATATACATATTTATACACCTTTTCCATATTAAAATAAATGCCCAAATTCATATAAATTTTCATAGTTCTTTAGTAGTGGTGTCACTCAGGTGCCACCCACGTGACAAACTACTGCTTTAAAATGAACAAAAAGAATGGCATGCGGAAGAAAAGTAAAATAAACATTAAATTTTAGAGAGAGAGAGAGAGATTTGGGGGTTAGAGAAGTAGAAGACATGGGCCGTTGGACAGAGACATCCGGACAAAGATGGTTTTAAAGCGACAAAACACAGGGCATGAAATGCAGCACTTTGTTGCTATATTAACATCTCGGAAATAGAAAAAAAAAAAAAAGGATAAAGAAGGCACAAAATTAGTGGCTGTGAATTGTAATAAAATTAGGGCTTTTTAACTGAAAAAAAAAAAAGTTAAAACAAGGAAGGGCAGAAAGTACGGAGTACCCTCTCTCTCTCTCTCTGGATATTTTGTTGTTTGTCCACAGTTCACAGAGGTTGTTATCTTTGTACCACAAAACAAACATAAGGCAGTTCCCCACTTCTTTTTATGTAATTTAGAAGCTTGTGTTCCCCCAATTTCCCTTTCCACTATTGCCCTTGTTGTTTTTGTCCCCCAAAACAAATTATTTCAATAAATTCAATAATGGGTTAGTTTTTTTTTTTTTTTAATCAGTCTGAAGCAACAAGTAACGAGTCTGCTTTTCAGGATCCACTCTGTTGGGTCGACAGTCACATAACTATCATAAGCACTGTATAAAAAGCTTTTTATGTACCCAGGAAAAAGGTTGAACCTATCTGTTTTAATTCCACTTCAGTTAAAGAAGTACACCTTCTTTTGTTCATCATATTCACAAATAAATTCAACTTATTTTGTTCACCCCCCCCCCCCCCCCAAAAAAAAAATTGTGAATATGAAGTTTGATTTTGTTTTGAGAAACAGAAATAATTAAAAAATAATATGGTTTTGCTTATGTGGCAGTGGTTTTTATTTTTATTTTTATTTTCAAAAGCAAAACAATACAGTATTGGCAAACACCCTCTTAGTTGTGTTTCGTTTTTGAGATATCAAATTTAGTATTTCTTTATTTTGCCCATAGGCATTAGTATATCTGACTTGACCTAATTTTTTATTTATCATGGCATCCAGTGCTACCCAGTTTAGGGTATAAGAACCCATTATTGAATTTATCTCACCATAGACATTAATGCTGTGTTTGGTTGTAGTACAATTTTATTTGCACTAGTATAAATGTATGAGAGTATAAATGAAAAAAATGCAGGTTTAATTTTGTTTTGGGTTTTATTTTATTCTGTTTTATGTCTTAATTTATTTCATTTGTACTGCAATGAAACAAAATAATTTAAATTTTGAAACAAAAATAAATCAGAATTTAGACTCAAATTATGAGCACTGTCATAATTTTGTATCAATGCAAATTTATTTGCATTACAACCAAACACAGCCTAATAGCCAAAAATAAAGTTAAAACATAATCCCCATTTGTGTCTTTATTTATTTTTTAAGTGATAATCTGCCTAGTTCTATATCTGAGATCAAATGTAAATATAAAAAAATGCAGCGAGTTTGGTGTAATAATCTGTTCCAACCAGTTTGGTGTGGCAGACCACCAAACTGTTCTTATGGACAGAAGAGACCGAAGAGAAACTGTTCAAGAGGTTCAAAATAAATAATGATCAGCTTTTCCTGACAAGACCAAAAAAATTTCCTTCTTCCTTCCCAAACATCCATCAATGGTCAATTTTGAGTCCCAAACTATAACCAAATCTTTCCACCCTTTCTCCCTAGCAAAAAGAAGAGCTTTTAGAATGATGCCCAATTCTGATTCTAGAGGAGTACCAATGGCTCCAAAGCTTCCTTCTGTACTCACCAAAAAGGACTTATCATCGTTTAGCACACAAAATCCATAAAAAACCTAACTCCCAATTCAACACCCGACCATCACTTTGAATTAATTTAACCCCTCTATCTAATATATTTTATTATTACTAATAATATTTTTATTATTATATTTTATTAGTAATTTATTATTATTTAATAATTAATATGCTAGTATTTTATTATTATTTTAATTACTAATATATTCTTCTTTTATTATTATGATCGTATTATTACTTTCATAATATTTTATTATTTTATTATTATTATCTTTCTATTTATTTAATAATAGGGTTTGGAGGTTTTTGTCATGAGTTCTTTATTTCTTGGCAAACTCTGGAATGAGAATCCCATTCCCCCAAGAATGAGAATTGAAATCCCATTCTTGCCAAACAAAAGTTGGAATCAGAATGGGTTATTCTGACTCCGATTTCAGGCGTCTATTCTAGGAAACCAAACAAACCCTTAGTATTAGCACATATATCATCTACTAAAACATTAAAGCCCAACACTATTTATTTTCCTTATAATTTCATAAAGATAAATACCTTTATCAACAATTTTTTTTTTATTTCTCTCTTTCCAAATAAAATACCAAGTTATCAAGAGCCAACTTAAAACACCAAGTTATTGGAGGTAGCGCACAAAAATTGAATTCCTATGGTGCCCTTTTAAATCTTTGAAAAATCCAAAACTACCCTCATATTTTTTTTTACACTATTTATTTTATATTATTTAATTATTTATTATATGTATGATAATTTTTACTATTATATTTATAATTTTTTACTAATTTTTCTTTTTTACATTATTTTACTGATTGTAAATATCTCTAATTTATTATTATTATTATTATTAAATGATATTTTTGTTACCATTATTATTTTCTTTTTACACATTTTTATTATATTTATAATAAATTTTACTATTTTATCATTTTTAACATTATTTTTTATTATTATTAATATTATTTTTTATTTTTTATCAAAATTTTTATTATTTTTGTACTTTTTTATAATATCATTTTGCTTTAATCATTTTTGTTTACTTTTATTTAAATAAGAACTTGAGGCGTAATTTTATAAAATATAACCTTTTCAGATGTCAAAGCATTTAGATTATGAAACAACTCCATTGTATTTAGATGTCTACAAAAGTAGAAAAATAAACTTTCCACTGAATGTTTTTTTTTGGAGCTTTTTTTTCCTTTTTGGACTTCAGACTTCAAACTTACCAAACACCACCTAAGTCAAAAACCTAATCCAACAAGGAAATTTGCATCACTCTCTTATAAAGATAGTAAACAATGCACTCAAAAAACAAATAGCTCTAGTTAAAGCAAGGTTCAAAATATTGATACAATCGATACATCCGTGGGGCATACGGACTGTATCGAAGATCATTTCTCCTTTTCTTTTTAGTTTTTTTAACCTAGTTCAGAGGAATCAATTTAAGGCCTGTCTACTCTACCCCCTAAACCGGGTTAAACCCCAAAATACGGCCCAGTACGTATCAAAATTTCAAACCTTCAGTTAAAATACAATATATAAATAGATGAAACAACGACTCAGACTCATTTTGATAGATCGAATAGCTCATATGCCGAGTCACACCACAGGAGAATAATCACATTTAGTTATAATATAACCCTTGACCATTCTTGACATGAATAGTTTAAATGAAGGAGGAATTTTTAATCTCCAAATTTTCCTTATCTCTAACTCAAAACTGGATTCTGCTCTAAGAAACCCCTCTCCTCCTCAAGTCGATAGAACTTTCTAGTCATAAATCTACCATTTGAAGATGAAGTCAAAATTAAGATTAGTTGCTAGAAATCTACCCTAATTAATTCTCAATACATAATTAATTAATAAATTAACTTATGATTAATTACTAGAAATCCAATATATATATATATATATATATATATATATATATATATATATATATATATATATATATATATTAAAGGAAGGTTTTCAGCTACAACCACCACTATTCAAACACGTGGCTTTTTCAAATTTAGACACATGGCATTTTCTAAAAATTTGTTGTTAAAGCCCACAACCCACTACCACCATTTAGATAAGTGGCCTTATCATTTTCTAGAAAGTTACACACGTGACAATTTCTAAGAAATTCTGCTAAAGCCCACAACCCACTACCACCATTTTCAATCTATTCCTAAAAAATGCAGAAAATGCAAAAGTTGTTATCTACAACCACTTGTGCCTACATTCTATCAATCTCAGTTAATCATTAACCCTCTACGTATCACAACAAAAGAAAATTATCCATATTCTAATAATTATTGAAAATCTATTATTTGAAATAAATATTTCTTGAAATTTTAATAATTATTTAAAATATTGATAAATATAAATTTAACATTATTGATTCCTTAATGTAAATTTAACATTACTACTGATTCCCGTACTTAGTACAAGGTCATTCACTAGTATATATATTAAAGGAAGGCTTTCAGGCTATAGCCCCCACATGGCATTTTTTTGAGAAGTTGTTGTTAAAGCCTACAACTCACTACCACCATTTAGGCAAGTAGCCTTCTCATTTTCTAAAAAGTTAGACACGTGACAAATTTTGAGAAATTTCTACTAAAACCCACAACCCACTACCAGGCTATAGCTCCCCACCATTAAGACACATGTCCTTCTCATTTTTTCTGGAAAGCTAGACACATAGCATTTTCTGAGAAATTGTTGTTAAAGTCCAGAACCCATTACCACCATTTTTAATCCATTCCTAAAAAAATGTAGAAAATGCAAAAATGATTATCCACAACCACTTCTGTCTATATTCTATCAATCTCACTTAATCATTAACCCTCTACATATTCCATATTCTAATAATTATTGAAAAGCTATTTTTTGAAATTTTAATAATTATTTAAAATATTAATAAATATAAATTTAACAGTATTGATCCATAATGTAAATTTAACATTACTGATTCCCCGTACTTAGCACGGGGTCATTCACTAGTAACTATTAAATCAAACTATTAATACCTAGTATTAACTCAACTTATAGTCAGTCAGTTGGTGTAATTAATTCCAAATAGAGTAAGGATGGTAACAATTGGGTTTGTCACAAATATGTTCAATCCATACCCAACCCAAATTAGCTCAACCCGAATATGTCAAATGGTTTTAACATTTCAATTGTCCAATGTATAGAGAAATTGACGGGATTAGCCAGTCTGATCAACCAGTTAAATATGTTAGACACAAGGTTCAAAGTATGGATACGATACACCTCGTGTCAGACGTATTATACTGTATTTTTAGGGGTTCAATACACTTGTTTATAGGTGTTTTTGAGAACCCTTATTTTAATGAATAATATCAGAATTGTAAGGCATATCAAAAAGGCAATTTTAAGATACATATTGAAAATTGTTGTATGGATATAGATGAAAAATCAAGATACGCATACATTAAGAAATTCAAATCTTCATCATCCGATTCCCCAACTATACCAGTAACTCAAATAAATCATAAAAAATATATTAATAATAATAAATATCAATTCCATATGATTATAAGTTATTTAAACATGAAAAACCATACATTAATGGTTTATATAAAACGTGAGGTATTGAAACAACTGATAACCATTGAAAAATTATAGAAGACCTGAAATGTGTGTACACCTTAATTTTTTAAAATAAACACAATTTGTGTGAATCTTTATTAGTATACAAATTTTAATAATCAATTTTAACATTTATTAATAAAGATCCACTAAGAAGAAAAAGTTTACTTAAGAATCAAAATGCATATGATTAAAATAAGCAATTAGACTATAGCATAGTGGTAGACATGGTTTACAAACCAAAACAGGTTAATTTAATGACGTGTCAAACTCATATTTCAATATTGACTTAATGTAGTATTTAATTAAAAGTAAAACAAATTTGAATTTAAAAAGTTGCCTCATATATATAAGCATTATTGAGAGAGAAAGAGGGGGAGTAATTATTGATGTTATTTAGGAATTAGTGAGAAAGAATAAGAGTGTGACAAATTTGAATTTAAAAAATTATTTAAAATATAGGTTTAGTTTAGAAAGAGTACAAATCCAAATATGTTGAGTGTAAAACCTTATATTTTGTATGTATTTACACTTTATATATTTATATTTGTACTCCTTCCAAATTGAGCCGTAAGAGTCATTAGAAAGGAAGTAATTATAGGGGGTTATTAATGAAAGAGAATGTACATGGTTTATAATATTAAAATTAGGGAAATTGTCTAAAACTCACCATGAGTTTTCAGCATTTCTCTTAAACTCACCACAACTTTTCAAAATGTCTAAAACTCACCATGTCACTAACTTGACGTTAAAGAGATTAATGGGTGTTAATATTATTAGCATTTTAACCTTCAAAGAAAAATATAAAATATATACAAAATAAATTAACGGGTGTTAATATATTACCGTTTTAATATTTAGGCATGAAAAAAAGAAAAGAGTTCAAAAAAATATTTTCAAATATAAAATACATAAAAACATAGAAATTACAAAAAATTTTAGAAATTGCCAACAAAATAAAAAATTAGTTTCAAATTATAGAAACTATAGAAATTGAAACAATCAGAAAATAAAAACTGTAGAAAAAACACCAAAAATTATAGAAAAACAGAAATTGTAAATAAATAACAAAAATACAGGAAATTTTATAGATTGTAGAAAATAGAAAAATGTAAAAAAAAAGAAATTATAACAAAACATTGGAAATTATAACAAAACACTAAAAATGCAAAAAAAAAAAAGAAAATTGAAAACTGAAAAAGACCATTTTTCCTCTAACTCACCATTCAAAGGTAATTTGGTCATGAAAAATGTTATTTATGCTGACATGGACACCTCTGTTAAGAAGCATTAACGTGCATTAGCGGAAGGTGAGCTTTGGAAAATAAAAACTTACTAACATGGTGAGTTTTAAACATTTTGAAAAGTTGTGAGTTTAAGAGAAATGTTAAAAACTCATGATGAGTTTTAGACAATTTCCCTTAAAATTACAATGTATCGACCAATAAATTCAAAGGCTTAGTTTGGAAAAAGTATAAATACTAACATGGTGAGTTTTAAACATTTTGAAAAGTTGTGAGTTTAAGAGAAATGTTGAAAACTCATGATGAATTTTAGACAATTTCCCTTAAAATTACAATGTATCAACCAATAAATTCAAAGGCTTAGTTTGGAAAGAGTATAAATACAAAAATGTACTGTGCAAATATATACAAAATCATATAAAATACAAGGCTTTGCACTCTATATATTTGCATTTATACTCCTCCCAAATTGAGCCAAAGAATCCATATTGGCCCGATAAAAGCAAAAATGAACGAAACAAATAGCTTCCATGTGTTCCACATATCGGGCCCTCATTGGATTAGTCCAATCCAACCAATCGATTTACAATGGCGTTGGCAAGGCCACGTTTGGCAAGTCTTTCCATGCAGGCTTCAAGCTGTTTAAAAGCTTGAAAGCCTAAATTCTGGGATTTTCCTATTTGGCAATGGAAAGATCTATTGGAAAAAAGCTCCAACCCATAAAAGACGTCAAGAACCTGAATTTGTGCTTTTTAAGGAAGCTTCAAATGAAGCTTTTACAATTTTTTAACACCCCGTCTTCTTTGAACGTGTGGCACGATGCACATGATTGGGAGAAAATGGGTTATATTTTCACAAAAAAACTATTTGAATGTGTGAGTGGGACCTACCAATAGTATGTGGGGCCCACCTTGAAAAATGTATGTAGGCCCAACATACATGTCCACACATGGACCCCATATGCATGTCTACCAATGATATGTGGGGCCCACCTTAGAAAATGTATGTGGGTCACGCGTGTTTAAATGAAAGGTTTGTTGGCCCACACACAAGATATTCATATATACATAATACATATTTTCATCCAAACGGTCTTCTAGCTTTTGTGGTCTTTTCTAAAATCGATGAAAAATATTTCAACCAAATAGTCTTTGATCTTCCAAAATTTATTTGCAAAAGCTCACCCTATCTTTTAACTATCAGATCTTATAACAAATCTTTTGGAAACAATCACACATACACTACTCCAATCTGATCAATTTTTTATACTGTTAATAGGTTTGACATACTATGCACCATCTGTCTTATTCTCAATCTCTTTTTTATTTGAATTTAATTTTACCTTATTAATTCACATTGTCTTTCAATTTAAATTCAAATGCACGAACTCTAATTAATTACTACCAATTGATGGAGGTTCAATTGGTAGTTCTTTGTCTGCTTGTAGGGAGATCAAATTCCATTGTCATAGGGTTTGGGGTTATGAAAACCCCACTTTATAACCCTATGATACCGAAAAACTCATAGGTCATAGCCAATCAACTGATATCACAAAAGTGGTAACCAAGTGCTATTCATCAAAATTCAAAGTGGGTGGGTGGTTTGATTGATCAAAGCTTTTATGATATCATACCTTTTCGGTATCATAGCTCTATCCTTAATTGCTGATCCAAATGATTAATTCCATTAAAGACCTGTTTGGTTTGTAAGAATAGGGGATTGAAATTAAAATCAGAATGGGTTATTCTGATTCTAATTCTTTGATTGGGCAAAATTGGAATCCCATTCCCATTCGTGGTGAGAAGGCAATCTCCCATTTGAGGGAATGCCCACTCCCTTCCCCTCTCTTGGAAATGAACTTCTATTACAACCGATTCCAATTCTCATTCTGATTTCAACCAAACAAATCATGTGAATAAACTATTCCGATTTTGATTCCAAAGAATTTAGATTCCAACTCCGAATCTAATTCCAACTGCAAACCATACAAACCCTAAATTCTTCATGTAAATATTTTGTGTAAATCACGTGGTTTGAACCAACAGCACATCATAACAACAAATGTGAAAGACAATTATTCTTACCATTAAGCCATGTTTAACCATCAAACCATCTTTTCATAAAACTAAAATTGTTACAAGGTGGATAGCTGACTGGGTCTCTGGTTTTTTACAATTTTAATTGGGTTAACAACCTGATTGAACTACCAACCCTACCACTGGACCAACTTTCCTGGTTGAGGCCCATGCCAGTTTAGTAAATAATTGATCTCAATTCTCAAGTTCAAACTTTTGAATTTCAAGCTATATATATCTGAAATCTGAATTACCAAAGAAAAGATAAGGTAAGAAAGAAGCCTTAAAATCAGAGCATGTAATTCCATTTATGATAAGCCTAAGTTGTAAGTAATGCAGTATTAAGAACATAGAACCTGAAGAAAGAGGAAAATGGGAGTCTGGTCACTTGTTTGCGTTGCAATTTCATTTGCACCGGTCCAAACTCCCAAGGTATGTGATTGTAAATTATATGAGTGTAAATTTGATTTTTTTTTTTGTTTCATATTTGTCTTATTTTTGTTTGTTTACATTTGCATATGAAATAACATAAAGACCGGAGCAAAGTAGGGCGAATCCCAAAGCAAAAGCAACCCAAGATTTGCTTTGAAATTGCACCGCAAACAAACAGAGCCATGGGACCAAGGAGAGCAAACCCATTAACTAGGAACTGGACCTGCTGATTGCCATGGCTGAAGTTGATGTAACGCAAAGGTCCTTTGTCTGGATTGCAGACAAGAGAAAGGAAGCGTAAATGATTGGTTGCCACGTGGCATGCCTGGATTTGATATGGTTTTTGAAAAGATTGCGTGGACGACGGACAACTCGTTAAATTGTGCGCCTTTTTCCTCTCTGAAGGAGTGATGGGTGCTATTTTCTTCAACCCTTTTCTTTGAATTGCCTCTACATTTGTATCCCTGAATTCTAAATTCGCTGTACTTCTCTATTTCTATCTGGGTCTGATGTAACTATTCGAACAGAAAAAGACCCCCTTATCAGAACAGTCTGAATTTTGCATGTAATCCAAATCTTTTCATCATTTTAAATTGGTTCCAATAATAGCTTTTTTTCCTTCACAAATCTCTAGAATTTACTACACTGCTTTATCTTTCTCAGAGTTGTAAACTAAGAATTAATGGTAATTTCACATTAGCAAGGGATCAAAGCTTGCAGTGGTGAACTTCTTTACTGTATTTTCACTGATGGGTAAGCTTCTGATTGGACCAACTTACTATAATCAGATTTATTAGATGAAAACAATAAGAGTTGCAGCCTCTGATATCTAAAATCTCTTCAGTATCATCCACCAAGTTAGAAATCCCATTACAGAAGCTAACCCACATTGTTTAGCTTGCTGAAAATGCAGACATTGGTTAGTTATTTTAGAGCAAACCGTTGCGAATGAACTTACTAGAAAAGGGAAATTTTGAATAGCTGAATTTTCTATATGTAGAACAAATGTAAATGGGTATTTGGATCCATACTTTAAGGTTAGGTAAAAGATGTGGAATTGCTGAAAAAGAAAAAGTGTCATCCCTGTATGTAGGATTAATTTGGGGAATATTGTTCAGGGGAAAGCTGAACAGCAGATGGATTTGACATGGTGGGGTGGAATTTGTTAGGGAATCATTTAAGCATATCTCCCACTTTTGCTCCTTTTGCCTGTCTAATGTCCAATACCCACTATACATCTTTTCAACACTTTCTCAAGTTTTCTCTGCTTTTTTCATGGAGACTACACAGATTATGAGCTCACTTTGTTCTTCAATGGGGCTGATCATTTCCTAGCACAGGGGTCCAGCTTTATTATTGAATTTGGATTTCATTCTCAAACAATTCTCATAACCCCATTTTATCAGCTCTTTTTGTCCTTCATCAGTAGTTTCCCTACTTCCGTGATTCACATAATAAAACAAGGCAATAAAGGATAATTAAATTGGAATTTAATTTAAAATAATTAAATACTTTCTCTGGCCAATGCTTGGAAAATGACAAACAACACCCTTGCTCCTCAAAAATTGCAATTGGTTGGCAGCTTTTCTGACACATGAATGAGAAAAAAAGAGAGGCCAAAATAACAGAAATAAAAAACAAAAAAATAATAGAAATTGAAAAAATAAATAAATAAAGCAAAGGGCACCAGCTGCTGAGCTTTTCTTGGTTGGATTTGTTTTTGTTCAGTTTCGAAAACTCCACAGCTTTATTTAAGTGAATGCTGGATTCATCTTCTACTCTGTCCTTTTATGATTTTCTTAGAACTTTTATTTAAAACAATCTGTCCTAACTAATAAGATAAGGATAAAGGAAAAACTGACATACTGGGCGGAATTCATATCTTCCTAGAAGCATTCAAAGGGTAGAAAAAGCTGCCCTTAGAATTTGGTTCTTAGTGTTTCATGATTGAGCTAATCAGAAAAAAAATAAATTAAAATAAAACTAGATTTCTCTTATCTTTTTCTCTCTGCTGCAACCCTACAACTTACAATTGGTGCTTGGCTTTGGAGGCAGGCATGGGTCATCCCATATATGTTGTCTGACCCTCAGCTCTCTACCCTTCACATGGTCTCTGCTCCCGACATTTTCAAACAAATAATATAAACAGGATCACTCCAAAACAATCCCATCAGCAGTCTGTAGTCTGCACTTTTTGAGCCGTTTTACATGGTTTTTGGCCATTACTGACCCGAACCATGAACCCACATGGTCTTTCTCACTGTTTTTGAACCGTTATTCACCTGGGTGGTTGGATCGTTCGGCCCGAGAACCCTTCAGACAATCAATTCTGTTTCACCCTTAACCCATTTATTGGCCAAAAACTATTGACTTGATCAGCAATCCACTGACCTGGGTGGTCGAACTGTTGACCTATTTGACCCAGACAAATGGGTTTTAGTCATTTTTTTAATTAGAATAGACCATCCAATTGAACCAAACAATCAGACCACTGACCTGAAAACCGGTAGCCAAAGCGGTTCCGATTTCAGGTCAGTTTTTAAAACATTGGTGTTTCTTGGTTGGGCTTGCCCAATTCTAACCGGGGCTGAATTTGGGTCAGGCCATGCAGCAAGACATTCTTCAAAGCTGACCTGGCTTGACTTGACAAGACCCAACACAGCCTTTAATATATATATTCTCTTTTCTAGGACCTGTTTGGTGCTGATCCACTTGATTTTTCCCATATTTAGCATCAATTTTGAATTAAAACCTTCCATTACAGTCCTTGTCCCCTTAAGATAATTAGAGGGGGTACAATAAAGTTGTTTATGAAATAACTTTTTTTTTTAGGGTGAGCCCAAATCGAGCCCATAACCTAAAGTTGAAGGGCTTTAGGTCCTATTGGCTAGGGCACAGGGCTCCACCCCTGGGTCCTTAGATTGTGTATGGAACCCATATTTGCTACCCATCAACTACCATGTCTAATGCATCATTCATTGTTTTCCCCCTTCTTTTTAGACAATATATATTATTATTTATTTATTGTTCGTATTCAAGCATGGACCAAAACTAAGACCTCCACGTAGGGACCCCTAGGGCATACTAACTGCCAGGATACAGGTCCCAATTAATGAATTAATACTTGAACTTTTCTCATAATTAGATAAGAAAATTGCAGATAGATCTTTTATGTAATTTGTTAATGAGTAACCAGTTTATATATGGATGGACACTCAATCGAGTCATGAGTTCAGATCTCTATCTTATCTTAGTAGAAGAGTGAGTCTTGAGCCTAACTCAAAGTCTCAAATGCTAAAACTCTAAGGCTTGATGTGAATTTGTAGGAGCTTGGAGGAGCACATGGCCCCAATTTGTCTTGGGCCTATTAAGACAAGGTTAGGAAAGGTGCCCTAGCGTGGGGCACCCTTTGCTGGGTCGACCGAAGCATATCTCCCCGCCAAAAACGGAGGAAGAGGCCCCCAAATAGACAACCTTGTTCCCATGTGCACAAATTTAAGAGCAACCTTCCAAGACACCAACCCCATTTTGTGCCCTCCTCTTCTCACCCAATATCATTTCTTGGAAACAAGGAGGAGCTTGGGACTTACCTTCTCTCCAACCAGAAACAAAAAGAAGATAATCTCTCTCTCTCATGATTCTTAATACACATTTAATTATTTAACTGTATTATATACAGGTAAGGGCTTCCTATATTGACATCCCCAACAACCATTAAAATATCGATACTTGAGGCGTATTGTATCTGTATCAGTATACGTATTCAAATATGTCTGGATATATCAATATAAAGGCATTTTAAAATTTCTAAAGAATTTCATATCTCCAGACCCTCTAATGATTATTAAATAAAAAAAAATTAAAACAAATTGAGTATCAATCATATCGATACGTCGTTTCGGTGCATATCAATACTTTGATCCTTGATCCCAATACACATGAATTCTATTCCTACCTTTCGTGGGACCTTGTCTCAACTAATAGGCATCAAAAGTTTCAATGTTTCAATGTAAAAGGACGAAAAAAAAAAAAACTCCATACAGAAGAAGGGTGTAGTTGGTCATAGCTGTTGGACTGAAACTTGATTCATTAATAGGGGGTGGAGAAGGGAACATGTGGAGCCCCTTTGGACCCATAAAATGCTGCCACATGTAAAATTCTTCTCTAATTACAGATTTTCCTCCTACGTAATGGTTTGGTCTCCCCCAGATCTACAGCCATCTTAATTTGCAGACACGTTTGAGCTACGGATTTCTCCATGAAGGAAAATTGCAGACTATCGGTTAAAGGAGTCCCAAACCTGCTTTTGGCAAGACCACCATCTTTGGTTCAAGTATTCAGACCCTTCCACGTTTTACAGCAGAAAATGTTGAGACAATGCCTTACTCAGCCATATGCAGAGCTATAATGGCCACTGGTTTGGTAACGGAAATTAGACAGTTACCCCAAATGGATCCATTAGGTGAATATTGAGCTTCTACTTTTGGACAAAATAAATCAAGATACACAGAATAAAGAGCTCAAATAAAGCTGAAAGTTACTCATTTCTTCTAATTCATCAACCTCTTTTAATATGATGAAAAAAAATTAATATGGGCAACCGTTTCAGCTTCTATTTTTGGCAAAAGAGAAATCAAGGCAGATATCAGAAGCTAAGTAAAGATGAAAGCTATTTATTTCTTATAACTGCTAAACTGCATTCATCCACTCTCTTACACTCAATGAATAAAATAATGTAAAGCTGATGAACAGCTAGGTATTGCTGCCTCTACAACAAAACCTGCTTCACACTTCTCTCAATATCTTATATGAATTCCTCTTTTTTATATGGTAAATTTAATCTCTGCTGGTAGAATTCATTGCAATCTTATCAATTCTCCTGGGACAAAAGAAGTGAGGGAATTTATTATAGAAACCATTTTATGAGATTCTACCTAAGATAGTTTTTATATAGAGGCATAAATGTATACAAATGGACACCTCATGCTTCTCTGTTATCCCCAAAATCTTGTCTGTTTTGGGAAAATGGACTACTTAACCAAAATCTCCTCCTCACACCTAGAATGTTAATATTCTAGTGAAAAAACCCTAAACTTCATTAATGACCAGCCTACCGTTACCTTAGAATGGAGGATATGTCTGTACAAATGGGGGTTTATGAGGGCAATCCTGTCATCAATGGGTTAAATGGATTAAATACACCTCATTCGTTGACCCTTAGAAACTCCAATGGCGGCCCCTAAGGCGCCGGCCTTGCAAAGCCTCTCAGCTCCTATATAAAGCGCATAGAACACTCCAAGTTCTAACTCACCCACCTCTCTCTCTCTCTCTCTCTCAGCAACAGAAGAGAAGAAAGGATATATACAAAAGATATATAAGGAGAAAGGCTACGAAGTAGTAGAGAGGAGAGGAGACTGTTGTAAGCAAGGTTTAAACATGGAAGAGAACTGGTTTTGGCAGCCTGTTTTAGTGTTCCTGGTGTTGGTGTTGGTTTTGAAGATCATGGGTCTGCTTTGGTGGAGACCCAGAAGAATTGAAGAGCATTTCTCAAAGCAAGGAATCAAAGGACCCCATTATCGTTTCTTCGTTGGAAACGTTAAGGAGCTTGTGGAGTTGATGTTGAAGGCCTCATCTCAGCCCATGCCTCTCTCACACAATATACTCCCTAGAGTTCTCTCCTTCTACCACCATTGGAAGAAAATCTATGGTATTTCGTCTTTTATATCTTCATGGTTCATTTGATATCCCTTCTTTCTTTCTTTCTTTCTTTCTTTCTTTCTTTCTTTCTTTCTTTCTTTCCCTCCTCAAAATCTGAGGAGAGCAGTCATTGTGCTATTGTGGTCCTCCTCCTTCATTCCTTTTGTTTTTCGCCCTTAATGAATGAGGTAAGGTTGGTGATCATCATAAACACTGTTTTCATGAGGCTATTTGAACAATGGAATTTATGGTCTTCAAGCTTTCTGAATTGGGTTTTTGAAAGCTTCCAGTGTCAGTTGTTTAGTTTGTGATGGAAATTTTGCTTTTTCTGAGCTATCAGTTTTCTCTATTTGTGACATCTCCTTCTAGCTATCAAAACAGACTGAATTAGAGTTCTCTCTTTTTTCCCACTCTTTGGTCTTTCCAAGCTTGTCAGGCTTTCTTTAGCCTTGAACTAGGCCGTGGGTTACAGCTGAGTTCTTATTGCTCATCTGTCTCTTCTTTCTTTTGCTCCAATTTAGTACAGACCAACCTTTCACATTTAAATTTTTCTCTGGGTTGTTTTAGTGGTATATATAATTATGAAGTGGGATCCTCTAGATATTCTTCATTGCTTCTTCTGACTCTTCTTCATGGAAATCATCAACTCAACTCTTGTGTGTTAAGTGTTGATTAGTTTTTATGTTTTTCCTTATTTTATTTTATTTTGATCTAAATGAATCTGAATGCTGATAAAGAAGTTGAAACTGTTTGGTAGTGGTACAGTAATGTCTTGTCCTCTTCTTTAATTTCTCTCTCTATTTTCTTTCTTTATTTTTCTTTGGCTCTCTCTCTCTCTCTCTCTCTCTCTCTCTCTCTCTCTCTCTCTCTCTCTCT
This sequence comes from Nelumbo nucifera, assembly GCF_055504915.1. Lineage (NCBI taxonomy): Eukaryota > Viridiplantae > Streptophyta > Magnoliopsida > Proteales > Nelumbonaceae > Nelumbo > Nelumbo nucifera. The sequence continues at coordinate 25,376,027 of NC_142650.1, forward strand.
CTCTCTCTCTCTCTCTCTCTCTCTCGCTCTCGTAGGGTCTACTCTATCTACCCATTTAGCCATTTTCACTTCGAACTCTGAAAGTAGTGGTTGTAATGTTTCCTTTTATCTTTCCTCTTTTCGAACACCCATATCTACCATTTGAGCTTGTGAAGTGATTTCCTACTTGGTTTGTTGCAGAGAACTGCTTTCTTCAGTGCTGCAATATATACTGCTTCTAGAGCATTGGAGTTCTTTTCTTCTCTGTAATCTTTTCCATTTTATCTGACATGGGAACTCTGGCTCGTTGCAGGTGCGACCTTCCTTGTATGGTTCGGTCCTACACCTCGTCTCACAGTCACTGATCCAGACCTCATTCGAGAAATCTTCGCCCAGAGATCAGAATTCTACGAGAAGAACGATTCCCACCCACTCGTCAGACAGCTCGAAGGTGAAGGACTATTAACTCTGAAAGGCCAGAAATGGGCTCACCACAGAAAGATCATCTCACCAACCTTCCACATGGAGAACCTCAAAGTAAGTCCAGAAGGAATTCAGAAACAACAAAAGAAATGACCAACCCATTTAATTTTCTCAGCTTTATTTCTTCCATTACTGCTATTAATCTCTGTTTGCGTTCTTCTAAATCAGCTCTTGATACCGGTGATGGGAAAGAGTGTGGTGGAGATGTCGGAGAAGTGGTCAGAAATGTCGAATTCCGGCGAAGTGGAGATCGAAGTTTCCGATTGGTTCCAGACCTTGACCGAAGACGTCATCACCCGAACGGCCTTCGGTATAAGCTACGAAGACGGTAAGGCGATTTTCCAGCTACAAGCCCAGCAAATGCTTTATGCCGCCGAGGCATTCCAGAAGGTTTTCATCCCGGGATACAGGTACTTAATTCATTCCTGAATCAATCTGCCTTCTTATCATTAACACAGTCATTAATCAATTAACAAATTAATAAATCTTCTCAAAATAATATAATAATCCAAAAGAGAGGCTGCAGGATTTCCGAGGCCTCAAGTACGTTTAACTCTACGGAGCTGTAATATCTTAATTTTTCTTTTCTTTTTAAATTTTTTCAGATTCCTGCCCACGAAGAAGAACCGGAGTTCTTGGAAGCTGGACAAAGAAATAAAGAAATCTCTGATGAAGCTCATTGAACGCAGAAAAGAGAACTCTTGCAACGAAACGCCGGATGGAGGCAGCAGCCCAAAAGACCTACTGGGGCTAATGATCAAAGCAAGTGAAAACGAAACCACTCGAACAATGTCCGGTTCTTCTTCTTCTTCTAATTCTCCGTCGTCGACGATCACCGTCGGCGACATTGTTGAAGAGTGCAAGAGCTTCTTCTTCGCCGGCAAGCAAACGACGTCGAATTTGCTGACGTGGACAACTGTTCTGCTAGCAATGCATCCAGAGTGGCAAGAGCTGGGGCGTCAAGAGGTCCTGAGGGTGTGTGGGCCACACGACATCCCGACCAAAGACGACGTCGCTAAGCTCAGGAAGGTAAGAATTAAATTGCCAAAATACCCTTTAAAAAATCCACCTAGAAGTAATTTCGAAAAAATTTTGGGCGGTTTTTGGAAATTTCAATGAAAATGAGTTGGGGTTTTGAACTTTTGACTCGCAGCTGAGCATGATACTGAATGAATCGCTGCGGTTGTATCCACCTGCGATCGCTACGATAAGGCGGGCCAAGGCTGACGTGGAGCTCGGGGGATATAAGATCCCACGTGGTACGGAGCTGTTGATTCCGATCATAGCCGTTCATCACGATCAGGGGCTGTGGGGCAATGACGCAAACGAGTTCAACCCCGCCAGATTCTCCGATGGTGTGGCCCGCGCAGCGAAGCATCCAATGGCATTCATACCGTTTGGGGTTGGGGCCCGCACATGCATTGGGCAGAATCTGGCGATCTTACAGGCGAAGCTGGCGATGGCGATCATATTGCAAAGATTCTCCTTCCGACTTGCACCGAGCTATCAGCATGCGCCAACGGTGCTGATGCTCCTCTACCCACAGTACGGAGCTCCGATCATCTTTCGCCGTTTATCGAGCCCCACCGCCTCCACGGATCAGGGGTCCTGACTCCTTAATTTCGAGCCACTGCATCTGCGACACAGCAGATCCTTTCCCTTTAGTCCTTTACCTTTGCAAGTACATCTTATGTTTCCGGTAACTAAAAAAAAAATAGGTGCTCGGAATAGAATCATGTGTACTTTGCCAAAAAGACCACTTTACCCCCGAATATTCCTATTGTGATACAAGCGGCGCCTCCGTAATATAAGCACTAACCTCTCCCTCAGTCCCTCTCCACTGCCTCCATTAGTTATAAATCTTTCCATCTGTGTAAAGTATACACCCTATACAAATTTTGTAATTTTACATATAAATGAATATTACATGCTTTCCTCTCTCTCTCTCTCTCTGAAATGTGTCCTAACCAAATGATTTTGAAAATCAAAGTGGGTTGGTTGATTGGTTGAACCTAGTTCAACCAAAAACCATCAGAGTGGGTTGGTTGGCTGAACCTGGTTCAACCAAAACCAGACCATTCCCTTTTTAATTGAAACAAGAGAATCAGAAAATCAGGATCTTTTGAGGTTGAACCACCAGCTGAATTAATATGGGAAAATCAGGATCAGCCTACCTTAATCATGGTTTAAAAGAGGGGTTCCATCAAGGACATATTGCCCATAAGGTTAACTTAAGGTCCTTTCAAGGTGTCTAAAGCCTTTTATTATGGGCCCCACTTATTAAGTGGTGGGTCAATGCTTCTTCATTGCATGGTGCATTAAAATAATGGCGAAGCCCTTCCATCCCCATAACCAATGAGGGAGATCATGTAATTACTTGGCTGAACAACTGATTTCTTACTTTCTATTTTAATTTTTTGCTGAATGAACAACTGAATTGAAGATGATTCAAATTGGAAGACAGATCCCTGTAGACTATAGATGTTTTATGCTTATTAAGAATCCTCAAACGGAGCACAATGAACCAAGAAAGCAGTTAAAACATGCCAAAATTTCCCAAATTTTGATAACAATAATAATATAAATAATGCATGCCATGTACTCCATGCATGATAAACTGCTTGTAATCTTCAATTTATTATTTTTATTTACACGTATTAACCGAGACACGGCTCGGTTTACATCATAATAATTAATATAATTATGGTATTTTTATGTTATTTTAATTACCAAGAAAAAGTAAAAAAATAAAAATTGAAAAAGAAATGAAAGAACCCTTAGCTTTGCATGACCCAAGACATAAAATTTATTTTGGGAGTAGTAACATACTTCCTTCTCCCTTCCTCCCCCTAAACAAAGGAGATTCTGATAGAATCACTTTTACATTCTCCTTTATAGGGTTTAGGGCTTTACTTACAGTGCAGTAAGCAACTGTTATGGATGGAAATAAAAAATAAATTAATCTTTTCTCCCTTTTGTGGGATCGTCTTATGTTCTTGGAGCTGTGATTTTGTGGTTTTGATAGCCCCAAGAAGCATGTGGTTAGGGGGATTTCTTTTCTCTGTCATGCTTAGAAGAATTCCTCTACATAAAGAAGCACAAAGCATTAAGCATGCCATGGAGTGCAACATCTCTTACATAGCATAATTACCTTATAAGCCCACTTATTAATCAAATCCTTAACCACCTTTCTAGCCCCTTCTCTCCCCTTGTGTCAACAGTCATGGGTGAATTAGTGGCGATAATTACCTGTTTATTCTTCCTTATCACAACGATTATCTCGGAAGGTGTGCCACAAGATCACAACAAGTTAAGGTTATTTTATAATGTTTTGCTTGTTATCATTCTAAATGCATCAGGACTTCACTCACCTACCAGTCTAATTCAATATGTATATATGTATGTATGTATGTATGTATGTAGAGAAAGAGAGAGAATAAGACATGTTAAGGGGTCATCTAATAACAACTGAACTGAATCACTTATTGCTTTGTCTTCGAAGATATGGTAAGAAACTCAACATCAACTTCAACTTCAACCATTAAGGTACTTGCAACCTCCTGAATGACTGAATGAATGTTCACTAAAAGACAAAGCAATATTAAGCCATTCAGTTCAGCCAGTTCAGCAGTGGCCTCAAGAGCAAGATAAGGGAGTAGAGGGAATGAGGTGAATGGTATAGTTTATTAGATACCAGAAGATCTTGTAAGATTACACAAGAAAGATGAGGATACGCCTTTACAAGAAAACACATAATTAATTAAGTTAAAGCAATGAACTCCATCTGAACGAGAGCCGGGCTACAACCAAGCCTGATTAATTGATTTATTAATCAAACTGCAAATGGGATTAAGCAGCTAGTTGCAGAGATAGAGGAAAGCCCCAATAGGCCAAGCTTGTGGGGTATGAGCAAGCCAAACATACGAGGAGAATCGTGCCCATTGGTCTACTAAAAACACCCCGACAAGGCGGCATGAATCAAGGGCAGACATGAGTATTTCAATTGCTTTGGCATGAGAGCAACAAAAGGGGACAACATGGATTAAATAAAGAGCTTGATTAGAGAGGACTCTGCTTCAACCATGGATCTGAGGGATTACTGGGGATCTGTTAACGTGGTCTCATGTGTAATAAACGTATTTATAAGCTAAGGGAACTGGCCTAATCCAGTCTCAAACTGCGTGCTAAATTCCCAGGTTTATCACAAGTTTTAAGAGAACCCCAGATAGGAAATCAGCAAGTGTGTTGCTTAGTTTAAGGTTAGGTGAAGTTTTAGAATGGATTCTGTAGATTTTAATGGTGTAATTTAAGGTAATTTGTGTTATGGGTCCTGTAATTTAGGTGACTAAGTGGTCCAATTTGCTTAAGTAATACTATTTGTGTTATGGGTCCTGTAATTTATTTTCTTGCTCTGGAATTAGTTGGGGTGACTTGGTCCTGTACTCCTGTATACAGGGTGCTGTGAAATGCTGATTCATTGATTAGCTGTTGTGATCTTCTGGGACACCTAATCAACAATCTCATAGAGTTGACAAGGTATGGAGACAATGCCTAGATAATATAATAGAAGCCCGCTAATGTATAGCCTCTGATTTTAAAAGGAAGAATGGGGTTAGACTTTGGATTAGAAGGATATAATCAAATGAAGAGGAAAGTAGAAGGGAGTGATATGAGTTTACTTTTAGAAAAGACAGAGGGTTTTCCTCCAAAACAAGCCTTTCTTTAATAATTAAATTTACTTGTAACTCTCTCTCTCTCTCTCTCTCTCATGACTGTTCTTTAGCTGTAACTTGGATAAGGGGATCATCACATGGGGATATCCAATCATCAAGAGATCCCTAAAGAGACAAGGCTCGACAATATAACTGTAGTATTTCATTTGTAAGCTGTCTAACTACCACAGCCAATGAGAGAGAATTCAGTTGAATTCTAATAAATGAAAAGGAATCAAGTACCTAATATACTATTGAAATGGATATGGAAAAGGACACCATGGATGTGAACTCAACAAGAAGGCTGTTTTGCCCTTCATAAATTTCTCAAGCACGTTTTGGTTACATTTAACATCTATATTTTGTCGGTATAATATCCATACTTTTGCAAATACCCTTTCCATCAAATTTTAAGGGAAAACTCAATAAACAACTGAAAGAATTTATTAGTATCACACCATTTCTCTAAAAACTTAAATATATAGGAATTTAGGATTATGGGTAATTAAAAACAAGTTGTAAGGATTTTTTGTAATAAAACTAATAGGTACTAAGGGAGAGGAAGATGAAAAATGGTATTTTTCATGGGGATATCCAATCATCAAGAGATCCCTAAAGAGACAAGGCTTGACAATATAACTGTAGTATTTCATTTGTAAGCTGTCTAACTACCATAGCCAATGAGAGAGAATTCAGTTGAATTCTAATAAATGAAAAGGAATCAAGTACCTAATATACTATTGAAATGGATATGGAAAAGGACACCATGGATGTGAACTCAACAAGAAGGCTGTTTTTCCCTTCATATTTAACATCTATATTTTGTCGGTATAATATCCATACTTTTGCAAATACCCTTTCCATCAAATTTTAAGGGAAAACTCAATAAACAACTGAAAGAATTTATTAGTATTACACCATTTCTCTAAAAACTTAAATATATAGGAATTTAGGATTATGGGTAATTAAAAACAAGTTGTTAGGATTTTTTGTAATAAAACTAATAGGTACTAAGGAGAGAGGATGATGATAAATGGTATTTTTTTATATAATAATACGATAGTATGATGTTTTGCATTTATGAGGGGCATGGTAAAAAGTTCCTCTTATTGAGTTCACATCCACCGTGTCCATATATATTTCAATAGTATATTAGGTACTTAGATTCCTTTTCATTTATTAGAATGCAACTGAATTCTCTCTCATTGGCTATGGTAGTTAGGCAGCTTACAAATGAATAATATATTTTTATTGTCAAGCTTTGTCTCTTTATCTTGATGATTGGATATCCCCATGTGGTAATCCCCTTATCCAGGTTACAGAAGAACAGTCATATGAGAGAGAGAGAGAAGTAAATTTATTAAATAAAGGCTTGTTTTGGAGGAAAACTCTCTTGTCTTTTCTAAAAGTAAACTCATACCACTTCCTCCCTTTTACCCCTCTCTTCTTCATTTGATTATATCCTTCTAATCCAAAGTCTAAACCCATAATACAAATTATCTTAAATTACACCATTAAAATATACTGAATCCATGGTGAGAGCTTGAATACTTGAATATTGGGTTGGATTAATATTAGGGTTTTAACATATTCTGGCATATCTGAAAATCGCCCTGAAAGAAATTAATTCATTAATGGTTGTTGTAGCATTTGAGAAACCAGTCCAGAACTACAATTTTAGATGATGGTAATTACCAAAAATATTGGGTGACAGTCTCCTCATTTCCTAAAAAAGAAACAAAACAAAAGAAGAGCTCATAGTACCATCTTGCCCCAAGTACAAATATTCAATTTCAATGTAATGTTGATGCTGATTTAACAACTCAAAGAGTCAAGAACTACGAAACGAAGCCGTTTTTTTAGGTCAATACACTGAATTTTGTAAATTTGGGTCTTTAAGACTGTAAGGCTGTTGGGTGCCTACTTTCACATGATCGAAGTCAGGAATCAGGACCATGAGCAGGACCACAGCACTGGGTTCCATGGAGGCAAGACAACGCAGTCCCAAAATCAACCCAGAAGATGGTCCTAACGGTCTCATCCTTCCAACACAATAATATCGATTCAGTGCTGATCAATGTTGGCTTCAGTCGAATAGGTCCAGGAGAGGCTGGACAGGGCTATGTCAAAGCCAACACTGATAAATCCGAAATGGTACTTCATGCCCAGTATTGCTCTGTGACATTTAACTAATCGAACCCTTCAATAGAGTTCAAAATTATTGGGTCACGCAATACCCCACCTGATTCGTTGTTGCTTTTTAGCTAGAACCAGAATGGCAAAGATTTCAAAGGCACAATAGATTGGCTGGGTCAGGCTGAAGGACAACCTCTATCTAGATATCTCTATCTAAATCTTACGAGTGGAAAATTGGGTTTAAGTGAACTAGCATTGGAGTATGGTGTGGATACTAACCGTGACCCAGACCCAGTATCTACTTATCCATAGGCGCAGAGCATGGACAATTTGCAGTACACCTGACAAAATAAAAGTTCAACCAGTGCCCCATCAATGATCAATCTGTAGATACATTTCTTCAAAGTATCAATTCATTTGGCACATTGGCATACCGCATACTCTCTTCATGCTGCATTTTGTTGAAGTTAGCTCAATCATCTGTTCCAATTTCCAACACAAGTTCAGGTAAGGGTCTCAGGTCCAGACCAACTAACCATGGCCTAGTCCAACCCAATCTAAGCCTAGTCCAAAAAAAAAAAACAGCGTAAAATATTATATTTAGCAAACCAACCTATTTTCCTTTTATCTACCAAATCTTGATAACTTGCCGTCTTCAAACAATCAAACCTTAAAAAACAATTAAATCAGAAAGCAGGAACTGAAATTCCGAAGACAGTCTCGAATGACAAATTGACAATAGAAACGAGTAAGATGGGGTGGGGGGGGCTCACATGAAACACTAACCAATTAGGACATGCAGGACTTTAGATCTGGTTGCAGAAATTATCGGCCCACTGGAGATAGTTCCCATGTGTCTACATTAGTTTATCGTACATTTTCCACCTAGTCTTCAGAGCATGCCAGGAGTCGGCTCGCTTTCGAACCAGAATCATCTGCGCCCGTGGACCCCCAAACTCAAGTTTATCTCCCGCACATAATAGCATGCCCCCACTTTGGCCGGCATTACAAAATAGGCCGCAATTTGCATTCAGAGCGGTTCATGGGATTCCACAATTCACACCATCCATCGCAGCTCAATATAGAATCTACATGCCCAGGAAAAAAGGTTCCTCTGAGAAGTAACTTGAGATATCATAAAACAGCAAAAGAGCATCTGCCATTAACCGCTTCATGACTTGGAACATCCTCCCAGGATTTCAGCTTACTAACAGGCACTCCACTTCCTTGTTTGATTCACCTTGTCTGCAACAAGTAAAACTATGAGAAGGAGAAAACATAAAAAAAACTGACATACAGGCGAATGCACGCATTCCCCAATGTTAAGAATATAAACCGTTTATTTAGGGGATCAGAATCTCCACACGACAGTTCACTTGTAAGTTTTTTTGCCACCTCTGGTGAGAATAGCAGATAAGTACTTCACTGAAGTTTATCCTTCAGATTTACATTTGACATGGACCAAAGGGCTGAAACTAGAACATAACTGTTTACCTGCCCCCTGTTATTGGAAATGAATCTTATCTTTTTCCTTCTTTTATTATTCATATCAATTGTAACACTCATCTTCTTTAATATTCACATCAACTGGATTTCTTACAAAAAAAAACAAAAAATCAATTGTACTTGGTTTATCCAAGTTTCTCAACGTTAGGCAATAAATTCCAGTAAAGATCAGTGGCTCAGCAATTCTGTACAAGCTGCTAAAGCAATAAAAATGTGTATCATATGCAACAAATTCAACACACTGGAAATTAGGGCTGATATACAACAAGCTGCTTTAAACTGTGCCTCCTAAATCGGTACTTTTCCAGTTATGGTACCAGGACCTTGTCCATGGTGCCTGATTGCGTTGGATACTTCAATTTTGTTGTGTCGGGCACCTCCAGCTGTGTTTCTTGTCAATTCCAAGTGACAATTTTCAAGAATGGACGGACATTTTTGTAGATAGAAACAATCCAACATAAATACATATCAAATAGTCTGACCATCGTGATGTGGTACTGTTATCTAAGCATGTTAGTTGTTTGTCCAGGTAAGGGTGTCAATGGACTGGTTTTGGATTGGACCCCGTCCAGTCCAAAATCAATTTGGACAGAAAATCAATTTGGACGGATTGGATGGACCAACAAGACTATTGGATTGGACCAATCCAGTCCAAAATATTTATTAGATTCAATTGGACCTGTTCCATCTGTAACAAATTTATATTGGATTGGATTGGATTAAGCCAATATCTGGTCCATTAATATAAGATAAGAATATATGTGTCAATGGACCGGGTTTGGGTTAAAACCAATCTAAATCAAAATGAATTTAAACAGATTGGATGGTCCAGACATTGAATTGGACTGGTCCAAAACATTCATTGGATTGGATAGGACCTGGTCCATTTATAATGGGCTCACATTGGACTGGATCGGATTGGACCAAATCCAGTCCAATTGACACCCCTATGTCCAGGCATACCATGTAAAATTGGATGCCTTACACAATCATCTTCTACCACATTTGAATCAAATATTGAATGCCAGCATGTTGTCCTTTTGTTACATGCTATGTTTGTTTGCAGTGCAAATCTAAACCGAATGCATATTCTGCACAAGGTTCAGTTCTGCATCTGTTTATTTGTGACTGATTTATACACCCATCTGATACAAAATTTGTACTGTCTCATTTGCACCAACTGGCAGTGCAAATTTGGCATCTCATGCTTAGGTTTGGAATGGGTACAAATACAAATATAAAGAGTGCAAAACCTTGTATTTTGTATGTATTTGCACTGTACATATTTGTATTTGTACTCTTTCCAAACTGAGCCTCAAAAACTGATTACAAAATTAACACCACCTTCCTCATAACCTCAATTCCTCTCTCGTATAAAGTGGAGTCAACGTCATCTTGCTTCCTACTGCATCCCAAACAAATAATTATCCTATCCCATTATCTTCCATATAAAGTGGGGACCACATCATTTTATTTTTCATTTGATTCAACAAACAAATAAGCCAAAGTCAAATCTGAAGAAAAAAAGTATATCAGAATTTACACTCGTCCTATTTGCACTACCAAGCATTTACACCACCAAACTCAGCCTAGTGTAAATGCAATAATGCAATGCAACGAATAACAAAGAAAGACAGCAGCGAGATGATGATGGAACGAACATCAAACCTTAAACAAGGAAGCAGCTTCCATCTTTGAACTCAGCATGATAGGCAACATTTGCCCCACCATCTATAATGGTAAATCTGCCTTAATCATATTGTTGTGTGACAGTTTCTGAGCCCTACAAGTCGAAAAATGAAAGCAAAATCATTGAAGGTGCAGATGTTCTATACAATATACAACATCCCTTGAATCACGAAAGGCAAAGAAAAGAATAATGTATAAATTGGTTGGCATTGGTGTCAGATGCTAGAAGACAATTGCTCAAGAGTACCTTAACCTACCGCATTGCATTATGCTATTATACAACATACAGAAATTTAACAAGCTCCAAAGATGCTGAATGAATGCCAACTATTTGGAAGTGAAGCATGTTATCTTATGCATCCAAATCAAGAGGAAACACTGCATCAATTACATAATATTGCCAAAATTTTCTTAGTTATATTTACTTTATACGAAAAAAAAAGGTTAGCGCTGTATCCAATCCACCCCTCCCAAGACCAGATAGCTGGGACCAACATTGGGTAATGGCCTTTGCTTCTGGAGATGTATTTATTTTCTTAGATATTGATACTCTAGAGAAGGGAATATAAAAATGAAACGCAGGAAACTCATGTCATAGAAAGTAATACACTTGTCTTAAATGGTGTTTCCAGAACTTAAAAATCACCATTGGACTTGTTTTCCCCAAGCCCTAACCCAGGTGTTTGGTTTCCTCTTGATTTCTGGATATTTCTTTCAAAAGTTATATCAACATTTAAGCATAAAGATGTATTGGAAAACCTTGAAGCCAAACAACTTTTTGACTTTCTATTTGCAATTGACTTCTGCTAACTCCATCTTGCCAACATATCAGCCACACTTTGGCTGATCACTGTGTCCATTCCACCATTTTTTGTTTGACAAGTCCATTCCACCATTCTTTTTGGGTAAATAGAAATTTCCTTTAGAAAAGAAAAACACCACTAGGTGGGGTGTACAGCATCATAGTTGACCTGAAAAAAAGAAGGCCATAAAAAAGGGTTGTGACTATCATAACAAGAAGGTTAATGGGAGCTTAGAAATCATAAGAGAAAGGTGCTGAATTTGAGGAACTGGCTGCTAGTATTCATTTGGTTGATAGATGGGCAAATGGTCTAGCAGATACTTCATCTAGACAACAGTGCACAGAGCTGTAAGGGGCTTTTCAACTAAGGGAAGGAAAAATGTAATGGGGTGGGTAGGCTGGGGCCTAAGCCTATATGAGTGAATTTTCCTTTTCTGCATACTGTATGTTGTATCACTATCATATATTCTTTGACAGATTAACAAATTCAACTTATTTGGTTGCTGATCAAAGAAAACAATGTAGCCAACCCCATATAATTGGGACAAAGCTTTACATGATGCTGTTATTTGGTTTCTGAACACACGCACACACACACACAAAAACTGAAGAGATGAGAGATGAAAGCCTAACATCTTGAGCTATTCATGAGCCAAATATTTTTCATGTTTGGCATGCTAGAAAACACATGATTCAAACATCTACCCATGAGATCAATATCAACCAGAACATTGAAATTGGGGTTCAAAGGATTCCTCTTGACCTTCACCACTTCATTGTCTCATTGATCACAGCTTTGGCATCAGACTCACCTGCGTTTTGGATCTCCATAAGAACTGTCTCAAGACATCCAAGACTAAGCACCTTGGCCTCAGCTTCAAAAACTAATCCACAGAACTCTTAGCTGCTCTTAGCCAGCAGGAGAGAACCTGAGCTCAATCGGATGACACAAGCAAGACTACCCTTTTTTGAGGTTTGATCATAGCCCACCTTACAGTTCAATTTAAACAACTCCTTAGGAGGGAGGGTCCAGACCACTTCAGACTCTTCAGATTTAACCAGTTCCAACATATGGATCAGAAACTTGTTAAGCAAAGTCACAGTCTGCTGAACAATCAAGACGGAGTTGGGCTGAGAAGCATTGAAGAAAAGCTCATTTCTGGTTTTCCATATTTGCAAATATATGATAGCCATTAATGCAAGCTGTTTTTCTTTTTCAACCACTAGTAATGGAGCTAATTTAACCAAGATCCTATTTCTATCTTTTCATCAAAATGCCTTATGATTATATCTACAGATCTCATGGTACGTAGGCTAGCCAAATCAGACAGAAGTTTCTTCACTACGTTGGCCTTCAAACACACACACTCAAACAGAATTTTAAATTTTTGGTTGTATCCCAGGGCTTGGCTGGTGATGATGGTTTAGGTTGTTTTCTTACTCAAGTCAGTCTGGCTTCGGTGGGCTGCCATGCCAGATAATATCCAGATCAGTGTTTTAAAAGGCATGGGAGGCATACGCCTCCAGGCAAGGCACTCCCAAAACACCCTGACGCATATGCCAGATGTGCTGACACCTCTGAGGCACGCCTCAGGTGCAAGAGGCATACGTCTCATGCGCTTTTTTTCATGAGGCGTGCTAGAGGTGTAAACCTCATGCACATCTTATATAAAAGGACAGAAAAAAAAAAAGAAAGGAAAGGAAAGGAAAAGAAAAGAAAGGGAAGGGAAGGGAAAGAAAAAGAAAGAAAAAAAAAAAAAGGAGAGAAAAGAAAAGAAAAGGAAAGGAAAGGAAAGGGAAGAAAAGATATGGGGAAAGAAAGTGGTTTGCCCCCTGCCCCTTCAGCTGGGGGGCTTCGCCCCCTTTCAACTAATGCTATGCATCTTTATTCTTCTTAATATAAAAGATTTTTATTAAAAATAAAGAAAAAATGAGATCCCCCCTTCCTCTTCATCCTCCTCCTAACCCCCCTCCTCTGTGTTCAGGAGGCTTACGCCTCTTGTGTTCTTAACTACACCTCATGCCTCTAGGTAGTGGAACGCCTCGCGTCATGCCTCCACATTTTAAAACATTGATCCAGATCTAACCTAGTAATCCCCAAACCTGGAGTGATCCCAAAGGACAGTGTCTTCTTGGTCTTGCAAACTCAGAGAATGGCTATAATAGCCTAGACTTCCTCCTTGTTGAAAATATTTTCTTGGAACTGATGGTTTCCATATAGCCAGGCTAGGCAGGGTGAGTTATGACACTTGGGTAAAGGGCAAAAGACTTGGATGCAGAGATTGGATTGTATATAGTTTGGGGGGGATGGCATCCAAAGGTCCTCCCATATTTGAATTGAATGTTAATTCCCATACCACCTCTCCATTTCACACCCTTCTTGAGAAGATCTAATCCAGATTGAATGCTTTGCCAGCTCCAAGATTAATTGGATCTCACTCTTGATTGGAGGAGGGATAAGGAGGGGTAATGGATCCCAAAGAGAGCTCCAGTCTTGAAGAAGCCTCCATTCAAGTTATGCAAGCAGTGCTTGGTTGAAGGGTTTTAAGGTCATGGAAACAAAGACCTCCCAAGAATTTTGCCCTGCACATTTTGTTCCAACTTTGCCCCACACTCCACCTATATGTTATTGTACTTTAGAGATTTTCCAAATCTTAGACTATCCAGCATAGCAGTTAACTTTCCCTAATAGAATCCCCATATCAAATAGTCATTGCAATTGAAACGTATTAGACTTGATCTGATGAGTAAAAGTTTAGTTAGTCAATTCTGGTTGTGACCATGTCTCACTCTCTCTCTCTCTCTCTCTCTACTGTATATTCTAGCAACAAGAACCCTCATCTTTTCCCTATTTCATAAGTGTTTCATTGTGAGAATCTAATTTCCTATTCATTCTTTGATAGACAATAAACTGTCCACTTGCCTTTCCATCATTATCATTCATCCATAACCAACCAAATCCTACCTTCAGCCTATAAAGCCCACCACCAGATGTCAGTGAGGACTGAGGATTTCTCTAACTTTTCTTAAAAGAAACTGTCATGTTTTATGGTATGGTTTATTTTTTGAGAAAAGGTAAAGTATCATTTGTATTAGTATGAACAAAAAATGTACAGCAAGATGATATATTCAGGAACCAAGACAAGCTGTTCCCCCTAACCTTGACCTCCACCCTGCTTTACAAAAAGATTATCCTGTACAAAAAAGGATTCAAAATCTACACCCTTAAACAACCTGTGACCAGCCAACCAAGAGAACATCTTTCCCAAAGTTTTCTGGAAAATAGAATCAGCACCAGAAAACCACTGCTGGGGTTATATTCCAGACTAATTTTCAACTTTTACTCATCCCTTCCACCCTCCAACCCTTTACAAAGTCCTCTACTGATCCTGGGCAGCAAGCCAGCAACTTTATACTTGAAACAAGTGTCAAATTCTGTTCCAAATCCCAAAGGAGAAGCTGCAGTGCAGAAAAAGGTGATCCACTGTTTCTAGCCGTCCTTCACATAGTACACTACTAGCTAAGCCCAGTAATGAATCTTTCCGGGCAAGGTTGTCCCTTGTAAGTATTCTGTTGAGATAATCTATCCAAACAAAGAAAGATATTTTTGAAGGCATGTTTTTACACCAGATGGTACGAGCTGCAACTGAATGTCCTGCACTGTCCAAGGCCTTATAAAAGGATTCAACTGTGAAAGCACATTTTATGGTATTGTTTATGGTTTACATCCTTTTAGAAACTTCTCTTTTTCTTTTTCACTGTTTGGCAATCCATATATATATATATATATAGAGAGAGAGAGAGAGAGAGAGAGAGAGAGAGAACTATGGTATTGTTTTTTTCCCATTGTTTGGATCCATCTTCATAATTTGGTCATCAAATGCAAAAACGATTCATGATTGAAAGAAGAGTAATTCCTTAGTACTATAAAATTAACAAGGCCCAAGGAACTATTACCATACAGTGTTCTGTTGTTGACCCATAGAAAAGCTTCATCAACCAAACCAAGAAAAAAGTTGTGTAAGTCTATGCTGTTACAGTTCCTCAAGAAACAACAGGTATCAGGCCAACATCGGTAGTAAAACATCCAAGATTGCATGAATATGGCCTCTGGGTCCTTTAAATGGTCACACTTTTTAAGCTTATAGTGGGGGTAGGCCATCAACTGGATATGATCCACAGTTCCTTGAGATGCCATGGGCATTCTGCCCACCTCTCTAATATACAACCATGATTGCAAGGCCCTGTGGCCTCCAGGTCATTAGGTAGAATCAGACCATAATGTTTAAAGTTTGGAGGCAATCAATAGAACAAGGAATCCTTAGATTGGAGATGGGATGGATATGTCCATGTTCATGGTCCTTGATTAGTTAGCAGGGCTGTATAGCACTCTAAATGTATTCAGTTCCTTTAATCATGCAAAGATGCAAAATTAACAGACATGCTCAGTGCCCGCGAGGACTATTATGGCCCCCTCAACTATTCTTTAATTTATGCTAATAAGGGTAAATTCAGACAAACTGAAAAAAAAAAAAAGTTTCCAGCTTAAAGAATCATGTCAACATGAACCACTTCACTGGTTCTTTTAAACTAGTACAAAATTTAATTAAGCAAACATCATTTTTGCTTTTGTTTTAGCACTAAACCTTTCTTTTATTGGAAGCCATTAGCTTTTATTGATTATGAAATAAAGAATAAATAACATGCAAAACACACCAAGTATTCCCAAAGTTTTAGTCTGGCATCTGCAGCCTAACCCGTTCTTTTTCCATTTTCATCGGTGTTTTTAAGGCACAAGGCGCAAAAAAAAAAGTGCAAGGGCCATATTGCACCCGAGGCACATGACAAGGTGTGTGCCTTTCTGAAGTAAGGTGCAAAAATGCAAAAAAAAAAGGTAAAATTTTTCAAAAAAAAAGCCAAAAAATGCAAAAATATTAAAAATATCAAAAACAATATTGATTAAAAATATAAACTTAAATTTTAAAATAAATGTTTTAAAAAACCTATTATCTCAAATTAAAAACATAACATGTAAAACATATTTAAAATGAAAATTTTAAAATAAAATCAAGCATAGCATATAAAACATATTCAAGCATGTAAACTCCTAATCTCTTTATTTTTTTCCCAATTGCATTAGTTCAAATAGCTAATGTGATGTTTATGCATTCCTGATTTTATGAGCTGCCTTTGTACCAAGCTCCTCAAGGCAAGCCCAAACAAGTCCATATCAGGGTCTTGAATTTTTTATTCCTATTAAAAAAAGACTTTTGTAGCTTTAAGTGTCTTTTAAAAGGCACATGCCTGGCCTGAAGCTTAAGGCACACCAGGTGCATACCTTCTGAAAGTGCTGCACTTGGGACCTAGACGAGGCACATACCCTAAAATGCACCTCGCTTGTGCACCTTTTAAATCACTGATTTTCATTGTCTGCTTAATTAATTGGCCCCAAAACAATCAAGCTTAGCCAGATTGTTTGCTAATACATGCTGATATATGGACCCAGGAGACTCCTAGTTCTCTTGCCGAAACTCTTATCTCCCTCATTGTGCTTTGGTACCTTCATGTTCCTTAACTGTTTGATGTAGGATCAGCTCAATTCCAATCCTTTGAGAATGTTGAATGATCTCCCTTGATCAGAAATTTATGGCTGTTGATGGCTGTAATGGCTTCTTGAAAGAACAAAAAAGAAAATAGAGAGAAAAGAGAGAAGAGAGAGGGGGGGAGAATACCCTGACTCACTCATGGGGTGCCTAGAATCACTCTAGAGTATGGGAATCACTCACCATAATAAGCATAAGCTCAAAAAAAAACACTCAAAATTTTTCATTTATTCTTGTGTAAAACGTCCATACATATTTATAGACTGCAGACTCTCAAAAATCCTAGGACTCAAAAACTGTAGACTCATAAGAATCCTATCAAGACTCAAACTGAATTGCCATTGTCCTATTTCAATTCAAACTTTCAAAGAAGACTTAACAAGTGTTAAACTACGTATTCAATGACTCTGAAACTTTAAAAATAAACTATAACTAGACAAATCAGACCCATCATTGGACCCCACAGAAAAATTGTAAACTGGTGAAAATACCCCTACTGTCCAAAAATACAAAAATACATAAGATTTCAGAAATTTCCAATTTTTACTCCTTAGCCCCTGCATCACTGATGCTCTTTAACAATTACTTAAGAATCCCCTTCTGCCATCACATTCCTCAAATTAAGTAATCTTCCTCTTCCCATCTGCAAACCTAGTAGTTTCCACCTCTGTGGTATCCCCATAACCTATGGGCCCAGTATATGGCCAAAATAGTCCCAAAATAATCTTTAAATAGCCCTCCTATGCCTGAAGGTCCAGGATTAGCCAAGCTACACCCATCAAGGTTTTTGATTTGACATACAACTGATGCTGCCATAGTAATGAGACTTGAAGCTATGGATGTAGATGAAGAGACAATCCCCTGAGGATGTTATCCCTGGAGAAGGGGTGTCAAAACACTAAATTTCATTGCAGGACCTCTTAGATTCTACAAGTTCCCCTTCTAATGAATAAGATCTCAAAATTCTTCAAAAAATACTTCTGAGTTTTCATGAAATTTGTTCTTCTTTTTCCCATATACAACATTTCAAAACAAGTCCAACACTTAATAAAATTATCCAAATTAATGGGATCTATATATTGCCTGTGGTGATACCGGATATACAAAATATGGTGCGGACATGTCAAACAAGTAAAAAAAATTAAAAAGAAGTTGCAATAATATAGAGTGGCTGTATAAACCTTTCAAGCATCCACATCTGAGGAAATTCCATGGCAGCTTTTATGAATGTCTTTCTAACTTCCTTCAGCACAGAGAGATAAAATGGTTGCTGCTTGCCTAAAATGAAAAGAATCACGGAACTAAAGAAATTAATGATACCAACTGCTCATCATACACTGATTTATTTGTAGTGAATTGGATGCAGATACTGCCCCATTGTATACAGCAGGAAGAGAGGTGGCTATACTCCACCATCATCTTTAGACCTTTGGAAGCAAGTTGAACAAGCCTCCAACTTTGGCCCTGGAAAATACAGGGGAAGCATCAATAATATCTTCAAAATGAAGCTCCCTATGATGCCAAATGGTATGGAGGACACCAAACTATTTATAAATAGAGCCAGAACAGTCTTAAATCAGAAGCAAGAAAGCATAAAGCAGCTGTGTATTACCAAATTTGTTCCAAAATCAACTAAAAATATTTTCTAGCACTGGAATGGAACAAAAGGGAAAAAGAGACAGATATGAAAGAAAGGGATAAGAAAAAAATAAGCATTAAACTCTCATTTGTCTTCTATATTTTCATACAAGGATAGCATTTGAAATTCAAATAAGCTGTACCGTGTAGAACAAAAGTAAATTGAGGTACAAAAAGCGACTAGCTGGAACTTATCACCCCAGTGATGCATAGGTAATGCCTTGCAGTAAATAGATGTCTCATGCCTGAAACGCCTTTGGTCCTTGTTTTCCTTATAAATGCTTTGCATAAAATTAACAAAATCATTTGCTTGTGCTATTCCAAAAATCCTTCACCATTTGTATTATTTGACATTGGAAGAATACACTCATCAAGCCTTCAAAAATACAACTGGAAGCCCAAATAATTTTTTCTTGGTGTCGCCAATTAAATTATTAATTGATCCTCTTTGCATAAGAGGACCCTTTTTAAAAACTGAAACAATATTGAAAATAAGAAACATTTATACTGCACAAGCCCATGTAACACCAAAGAAAGAGAAAATCAGAAAAGCAGTTAACACCAGGATGGACCTGAAAAGCCTTCAATTTCTAAATTTCATTCCTCTATAAGAGTTTATGGTACATACATTTGAGAGGTAACAGTAACTGAATATCTAGATCACCAAACAAAAAAAAAAATTGACTATCTAGATCACTACAGATTGAATTTTCCAAAACAGGAGTTACAAAATATAACAACTCACTTTTCTTGTTGCAATATTCTGACCTGTGAACTATTAAAGAAAGGATAAAGAGATCCTACTGGGAAAAAAAAACCTGTTAACCAGGAAATACTTTCTTGTCAACTAATAGTATTGTTTGGTTCAGCTGAAACTAGGTTCCGTAGCTCCCTCAAATGTTCATCATTTGAAATGTGGAGCATAAGACGGAGATTTGTTAGTAAAGCTTCTTGTTCCCAACTTAAGGGTCCAGAAGCATATAATGCCTCCACAGTGCAACGGTAGGCATGCAACTCTAACTTATGAACCTCTGCTGTCAATTCCTCTTTCATGGGAAGGGAACTTTTTTTGTCATATCCCCATCCACAAGAAGATTCAGCATCAGTAGAATGGTTGGGCAACTCATGGAAACTGATGCTATTAACACTACAACTACCAACAGAGCAAGTACTATTCTCCACATCATTAGATGCCAAGCTTCCTGCAATAAAACACCTGATATTGCCACTTGGTTTTCCCTTCTTGAGATCCATTTCAGAAAATCCAGTAGTTCTGTTGTTAAAGGAAGCATGCATGTATTTTTCACCCATCATTTCTCGTGGGGAAGCAACAGCATCTACCTTTTCATGTAATGGAGGTGGATTCCCTGGAACCAATCGTTGACGTCTACCCGCTTTTTCAATGGCTCTAATTTTGAAGCCCATTCCTGCATATGCTTCAGCATAAGATGAACAATAAGGTGATCCTCTTTTTAAGGTTTTCGAGGAAACCATATGGGACTCCTGGTAACCAACATTGTCCTCAACAGGAAAAGAATCATCCCCTGCATGAAGTTTCATCTCTGAATATTTTTGTGGCTCCTGGAAGGTTGACTTCTTATAATACTTCATAGTTGACAGTTCATTATTTTTACCATCTTCACAATTCACAGAACCCTGCATGCATAATTAAAAAATAAGTAATCAATCTAAAGAAGACATGAGGCCATAAAAAAGTGGCTACATGAATGTCCTACTTGTTATATACCAGATACTTAAAAAACCCAAAAGGAGAAAAAAAAAAAAACAACAGAGACATCAATAGAAACCTAGGAACAATTATAACAAGGTAATCACCAGATCAAACCACATGAACACAACGGACTAAAATCAACTTAAGAATAATCTAAACAATATTGAAATGCCCACACTCTTGAATGATGGTATATTGGTATGCGAAAAATCAAATAAGAAACCACTTATGAATCTTTCTTAGATCATGCTTGAAAATATAAAGAAAATAGGAAAAAAATCCCTTCAAAAACTTTTTTAAACTTTGATACACAAATGACCACCATTATGGAAAAATAAGCTGCAGGATGAAACAAAATCAAATAAAAATTACCTTTCCAACTACAATCCACTTGTTATTTTTCCAAGACTGCCGCACCCTGATGTCAGATTTATGGACCTTGAATTCCTGGGAGGATCCAAGAAGTCTGACTAAAAAGTAGTTCCCACCGATAACTTTGGAAATTATTGAAATTTTCCATGAGACATTGTCAAACACCTCTACAAGGTCACCTTGCATCCAATTATCTGCACCTTCTGATTGAGGAGGACATGGCCTAATGGCTTTTCTGGAAACTCGGTCAACAACCGCCTCTTCGGTGATGCCTGACGATACATCATATTTAACATCATAATTGTGCCCATTCCCAGAGATTATTTCGGCACAACGCCATGAGCCAGAAGGCACCTCCTTTTTGCTCAAAACTTCAACCTTACTCCCTTTCTTGAATCTCATGATGGTAGTACTATAACACAAACTCAAGAACCTATCACAACCCAAAATCAAATTCACTGTAAGAAAAGAAACATAAGAGCATAACCAAATAAGACTAATTACATGATGACGAAGATCATGAAGATAATTCGATTAAAATAAGTCCACGCAGTCAATAATCAATGATCTTCACGATCATGATCATGATGAAAAAGATTCTGAGGATAATTCAATCTATACTGTGGAAACTGTGTACAAGTCTACGTAGTCAATAATCAAAAGACGAGGATGACAAGTTCAGGTGATAAAATCTACAACTATGAACAGAACAACCGACCAGAGGTAGGAAGCAGAAATACCTCGAAGAAAATAACACTTAACAAAAAAACTATATTTTTCTATAAATATCAATAACAGCCATAACTCAAAAGAAATAAACATAAATTTTAAAGAAGAAGAAGAAGAAGTTTACTTATATACAACTATCAAAAAGAAAAGCCAGAAATAAAAAGGCAACAAAACATAGATAAATACAAAACCTTTTTTAGAAACTTCTTCCCGTAATGCAAAAGAAAATAAAGCGGAGTACCATCCATCACACAAACCAAATCACCCCTAAGATCTCCTGGCCCTCTCAGAAACAAAGAAAACTGCTGAAAACAAACCCTAACAAGATGAAAAACTATCCACACTCGCACGCAACAGATTGGAATATCAACGAGCACAAACAACACTACTACCACATACAGACGCCAAAATAACACAAATGACAATCAAAGGACCATCCTCAACGTGCAAATGAAATCAAACTTCTCTGCAACAGATTCCAATCTCCACCAAATAACAGAGACAAAATAAAACTGGACTTAACGCAGAAAAAAAAAATCCAAAACTTAAATTATTGAACCCTCAAAACTTGATCGAATTGAAGAACATAGAACGCAGGAATTTTCACTAACCTTCTGCGATGAATTTCTTCGTTGCTGCGACGTTCGATCTCAGAAATCTTCTTCCTCTTCTTCTTCTTCTTCTTCTTCTCTCTCTCTCTCTCTCTCTCTCTGCGATGTTTCAATCTTTTTTTCTCTAGAAAAATTTTCTTATTCTCTATTTGTTTTTGTGTGTGTGTCTCTCGCTTTGATGGAAATTTATTAAATTGGACTTTGTCTTGGATTTGAAGTCCGCTCATAATAAACAACTGACATAACGAATTATTTCTACCAAAAAAAATTGATAACGAAATAACGAATTATTCAGAAAAAAAAATAAATGAATAAATCGTTTGCCTAATATGCGCCCACACTAATAAGAAGGTGAAATTAGTTCTGTTTCGACGGTTGTGATGATAACATCTTTTTTTTCCTCACAGGTGGCAGCTGACGAATGAATGCTTTTGTTTTGATGTAAAACGTATCAATGATACGTGGGAGCGCTCACAATAGAAAATACAGTGGGAGCCTTACGTGTTATCGATCAGTGGCTCCGTTATTTCAGTGTCCTAATATCGGGCCGGGAGTGATGAGCACGTCTGGATTGACTCTTCTTGCCTCGGTGCGAGCGCTCCTGTCTAATCATTGTTATACTTGGGAAAATGTCAAGATGAGAATCATGAGATGTATCAAGGTTCCGTTTGGTTGCACACTTGCATTTCATACGAAAATTACTTTTATTCTAGTTTTTTCATAAGCTAATTTTCAACTTTGGTTTGATCCTCTCTTATTCAAATCTTGTGATATTTATATTTTTTTATACATTCAAATATTATAAACATTTGCTTTTCTTTATTTTACACCAAAATTAATGGTGCATCATCATTTATAATGTGCAGTAAAAGGCATGATTCGTTATAATATTAACAGACTTTAATTAATTGATTGAGATGTATATTTAACTTGAAATGAACATTAGTAAATGTATTGTAGCTAAATATTTATTTTATTTACATGCAATAAAATATCAGTGTTATGAAACTTGGCCCAAAGGTTGAACTATTTTTTCCCTCTAATAATGTGATGTTATTAATATAAAATGTGTAAAAAAATAAAATAATATAAAAATTTGATAGATCAAATGGGTCAATGGTTCAAGCATCAGTGTTTGATCATTGATTGGATTGGCAAGTTTGGCAGGTTTTGTAATATAGCAGGTTAGAGATTAACCCAAGCTGGGATTGTGATGAGGACATCAAGTTTAGTGGTCTGACTGGTTGAGTCAAAGAAGGGTTGAAAAAATGGAAAAATACTCAGTTTTTTGGATACAGGGTTGTTCAAGAGCTAAATTAAAAGTTGATTTGTTAAAATTTGAATTTGAATTGAGTCTTATTTATTGGATCAAAATATTTTATATTATAAACAAATTGAGCTGGAAGTATGCAAATAAAATAAAATAGCTCCTATGTAATGGACCTATTTTGTTTGGTAAACATATAGCATCCAAACCAACTTTACTAGATCATTCAACTTATGACAAATGAATATCATTTATTCTTGTTGGTGTTTGGATGGACTTTCTTTGCAGATGATTAAACCATTTTGATCCAATTTCCATCATTTTATCATCTATTAGAGCTATTCATGGGTTCTTTCAAGTAAATTCATTCTCATGATATCACTTTTCCTTCCATATTATATACTCAATATATTAATTAATTGGACAATAATGCCTATTTAACTTTTTTGTGGCAGAGAGCATAAAAATAGTCATAATCATTCATGCACTCAAAATCAAAATAATGCTTCAATTGGAATATTTTATCATTTAAGTATCGGAACTAATTTGATCTCCATAGTTAATTAATGTTGCGTTTGGAAATGATGCAAATGGAGTGTAAATCCTGGTTTAAGGTAAATTTGCAGTCTAATTCACTTTTCCTTGTGTTTAGCAACATTACATTTATGCATAGACAAATAATAGAAAACACATTTTTCCGATGCATATTTACATTGATAATAAAATGTAAAAGTACAATAAAAAGGAAGTAAATTTGCATTCAAGTGGGCTTTTGATAAAAAAAAATGCATATGTTTTATTGGAATTCATGTTTGCATCCATTACAGCTAAAAGTCTATTTGGTAAGAAGGTAAATTTATCAATGCAAAAACTAACCCAACCAAGGTTCAAAGTATCAACATGTATTAGCCCGTATCGACCGATACATATCATTCCAGCACCCACCGAAGTGGGTGTATCGGTGATTTGACCGGTTCAGGGTGTGGCGAAGACCTAAACCAGCTCCCCTGAACCAGTTGGTGAAAAAAATAAAAAAAAATAAAAACCACCAAAATGAGTACCGATTTGCCCAAGTATCAATATTTTGAACCTTGAACCCTCCTTTGCAATTTTATGAACCATTTTACACTCTACACATTTGCATCATTTCCAAACGCAGCCTAAGAAACTACACAATGAATTCACATCTATGCCCCACAAAACATCCCAACCTATTGGGAACATCTCCTAATGACAACTATATGAGATGCTCCCAATGCACACTAAGATGCGCTCGTGGAGTGTGCTCTATGGGGCGCATATGTGAACTCCTACACAACTCTCTCTCTCTCTCTCTCCCCCTCTCTCTCTCTCTCTCTCTCATAGCTATCCATTTATTTGTCCATATATGTGTGTGTACATCTTTACACTATTATGTCCATACTTGTCTTGGCTTTATATCCAGACCACCATTATTTCAGGCTTCATATCCACACCACCGTTATTTTAATCCATTTATTTTTCTCCATCCACAATCTCTCTCTCTGTCTCTCTCTATCTATCTATCTAATAATATTAGATAGATAGATAAAGAAAATGTAGATCAATGATCAAGTAGCCAATGACCTCTATTTGGGCATCATGGTTTTCAACTAATGTTGCATTAAAATAATTAGCCACAGCAATGTTTTTGCCAAATGGGCAAATCTCATGTTTATGAGAAAATCTACGAGGTGGGAAAGACATTGTATGGAAAGAATTTTGACCAATCAAAATCTACTCATGAATTTTGATAAATAACACATACCACGTCTATGATTTCAGTTGACTGGTCATAAGTTTTATAGATATCATATCATTCCCATATCATAGTCAAACCCCATGTTTATTTATGCGTTAGTGCAGAAACACCTAGGCAATGTCATGTTGTAGAATACAAAAGGCTATTTGGCTACAACTTTTGAATTGTTCTATGCGCAATAACTTTTTTATGAAAATAGAAATGTAACAACTTTGTAGTTTTATGGCATGGCATGTATATCAACCTGTTTGAAAGACCCCCTACGATCAACCATTTGCAATTGCATTTTTACTCCAATTTATATATGTATTCATATACACAGTTTGTTTGCATTGCAGATTTCATTTGCACTGGTGTAAATACATTGAAGTGCATATAGGTTGGGTGTAAATTCTGGTTTGCTTTTGATTCATATTTAACTTTGTCTTATTTGTTTGTGAAAAGTAAAATAATTAATGTGATTCCCAGCTTATATGAATGAGAATAGGGTTATGTGTTTGAGAGTGAGGTAAGAAGCAAAGTGATGTGATCCCCATTACACATGTAATAGAATTGAGGTAAGAGGAAGGTGATACAAATCTTGCATCATTTTTTTAGAATGTAAAATTTGCACTGCCAATAAGTGCAAATGAAACTACAGATACAAAATTTTGTAGCAGATAGAAGTGCAAATCATAATTACAAATAAATAGATGCAAAAAAGGACCTTATGCAAAATTTGTATTCGGCTAAGGTTTTCACCGCAAACAAACAGAGTCTGAATATTGCCACATTGCAAAGAAACCCATATGTTATTAATAATTCTTACAAGAAAATTCAAATAACAACAACACTCTAATGAAGTTCTTTTAGATCAGATGATAACTAAAATTCATAGTGGAACTAGGAAGCCAATTTTGCAATCATATGTAGGATTTTAGCATACAAGAATTGGGTAGAAGTTTTTTTTTTTTTTTTTTTTTTTGTTTCGAACCCCTTGGAACCACGTTTTAAAGGAACTAGAATTAATCAAGAGATGGGAATGATTTGGTAATGACTGAAGTGGCTGAATTGTTTTGTCTTTTAATGGATAAAATTATTAAATAATAAATATTTCAGTTTATAGTGCTCAACCTCAACCCAACTTTAGTTTTAGCCATCAAATTAATGAGATCGCAACTAGGCTTGTGGGATGATATATTTATGTAATCAGATCGGATTTAGATTTGACCCCATCCAATCTAATTAAAACCCAGTTTCAATTATATTATAATATTCATTGATTTTAATGTATAAATCTTATATAATTATATTTAAAATTACAAAAATATATTTTATATATTATATTATATACGGATAACAGATATATATATATAATTCAGTATGTTATATTTACATTTATTTATTATATATATAAATTAAAAATAATTAATTTTTAATTGTTTTTAGTCATAAACTATATATAGGGTAATTTTATGATAATGGAAGTCAGCAGTGGAACGAAGAATTTTCTTTCAAGGGGCTGAGTTATATAGAATTCTTTTTTGGTTTATGGTAATGAAAAAATTATGTTAAGTCCATTACATTATACAGGTTTGCAACATAAAACAACACAAATATTGTTACAAGAATTCAAATGCATAAATGATACAAGGGATGAAAGGATGACTACCATATCTTTTGGTTATAAGCTTTGTGGCAACTCCCAATCTTGTAAGTACTAATTCTCAATGTAATTGACTTATTTTTCCCATGGTTTATCTTTTTGGCAAAAACAAGAAAATGAGATCGGAAGTAAAAGGTGTAGGGTTTGAAGAGAAATAGGGCAAGAAATTTTGAGTCTATTATGGCTTTTTATGAAAGAAAAATGAACTTTTTTTTTATTTTGGGAGTTAAATGAAGGGTTAGAGAACAATCCTTAACATTTTAATAGGATTTTTCTGTTTTGGGGGAGGGGGCAAGGATCCACTTTATTACCATTTACTGCCACCTCCAACCACTGACTATACAACTAATATTGTTTATAAAAAATCAAAATATTGTTTACAAAATATTTGAAAATATAATATTAAATGAATGTATCAAATCCACTAACCTACATTTATATCAAAAGGCTGATTTTTATTTCATAAAAATTATAAAAATAAAAATATTAATAATGAAATCATTATTTTAATAATTAAAAATTATGAATTTGCATATGATATATACCTTACAAGTTTTAACATACTTGATAACATATTTATTGTTTACAAAAATAAAAATATTATTTACCAAACATTTATGATTTTAATATTTAGTTGAATTTTTGTTAATGTTAAACATTCAAAAATAGTAAAATAAAAAATAAATATAATAATTAAAATATAATAGTTGTATATGTTTTATGCCTTTGACTTAAATAGAAAATGACTTTGTGCATATATTAATTTGTAAAAATATATAATGTGTTTCTTAGACTCTTGATTGATGCATTATTATAAATTTGTATGATATCAATGCATCCCACTATATCAATTGTGATATATTTCTTCATATATATAATTAAAAATACATTTTTCTATGTATTTAATTTATACAGTATTTATGGCTAATTTGACCTATGAAATTTGTATGTATTTCCCTAGTGTATCCATGCATTTTTCATATTTTTCATTCATATTTATGCACTTCAAAAGAGTATCCATATCTTATTTATTCAATATGATATTTGATAATGATACTTCGATCCTTGTATCAAACATCCCCTTAGCCTCGTGATAACTTTGGCTGTTGGAGGCCAACAACATATGCTATTGAGAGCATTTTTTGGGTTGGGCACATTCACCTATTTATGCCTATGTCTTTCTTTTTGGTCAAAATAAAATAAAGGACAATTACTAATTTACTCATTCTTATGGTAACACTGCATTTCCAAAAACGCTCTCAACAACATAGGTTGTTGCCCCTAACAACTAAAGGTTTTTCCCTTAACCTCCATATCGGTTTTTAAAACACTATTTTCAACACTAAGACTCAAGATTGTTTGGTATTAATGTTATTGCCAAGCCAAATCTCTTAGATGATCTAGCTCGTGCAATTATGGATGAGCTAAGCAGATTTTATAACTGATTGATGTTACTTTTGCTCATAATTAGTTGAAATATTCTTTGCTCCTTTCCTATTGATGGAACCAGTAGTTGGTGTAAGCTTCATGATGTTTGGGTCCTTGTGGATGCAACCACCATTAGAGCTGTAAATTGGGTTAGGCCGGGCCATGGCACGACACAACCGAGCTATAAATTGGGCCATGCCGAATTGTTAATTTTTTGTAAGTTTTCATTTAACCCAAGGCTCAAATTCGAATTTGAATCCCAACGGACTCGGATCAGATTTGGATTTAAGCCAACTCCACTTTATTTTTTTAATGCAATAAAAATTAAAAAGTTAATTATTTTTTCAACTTTTATATATAATAAATTAACATAGATATAACATACTAAATTTATTATATATATATTAATATATAATATAATATGCATATAGCATAATTTTTATAATTTTAACTATAATTATATAAAATTTAAATATTAAAATCAATAAATATTATAATATAATCGGATTGGATGGAGTCAAATTCAAATCCAATCCAATTATTAATTGGATGCATATTGCAAAATCTGAATTTAATTCGATCACATAAACACATTATCTGAATATGAGATAATCAAATCGACTATCAGGTCGAACTACAAATTTTCAGAGTATTATTGACATGCCTAAATGCATTTGCAACAATGGGTCCCATTCAAGGTTTACTGAATTCAGGTGGTTCATGTGCAGGCCAAGTTCTACTGGAACCGTTATTAGGTTCTTTTTTTTTTGTTTTAATTTTTTGGTTCATTTGATGCACATAGATTTTGCCTGTTTCCCCTTATTCTACGCAAATAAAAATGAGAAAATGCCTTTATTTTCCTAGAAAATCAAACATAATTACAGATTGAGTAGTATAATGAAAAGTAACTATTTTATGTAGATTTTTGGTTTGCACTCTCAGGTTGAGTCGTTCAATGAAATAAATTTCTGTTTTTTCACACGAGCAAACCTCCAGTGGGCCACAAGAGGATTTTAAGAGGGGATCTACTTGCAACTACGTCAAAAAATTAAGGGGAGGTGATTGCAATTATTGAGCTTCAATGGAGGTTTCAGTAATGGTCAAAAACATCAAGGGAGGTTTTAGCCCCTTTATTTATTTATTTATTTTTATTTTCATTAGTTTTAAAATACCCATGCAGTTACAATTGAGATTAGTTTTTACAGAAAAAAAAAACAATACGAACTTTATAAACAAAAAAAAAAAAAGAGTTTAAAGTCACAGCTTACCTTTTAGCAAATAATATGAAGGGCAAATTTGGAAAATAAATTATTTCGGAAAAGAGATTGAAAAGGTTTGGGGTAGCAATCAATATAAATAGAATATTTGGAAAATAAACATTTTGGTCTAAAGTAATTGCATGGATATTTTTGACATTTTAAGGCCTCTTGTTAGGGGATTCTAGCAAAAGTAATTGCATGAGTATTATGACCATTACCCCCTTTTAATTGGTTTAAAACACCAACTACCAAAATTACCTTTTTAACAATTTTAGAGTCCACTTGGTTTGTGGGAATAGGGGTATGGGATCAGAATTGGAATGACCTTTGGTTAGGTGGAATCAGAATCCCATTTCCACTAGGCCCTTCCCATTCTTGCTGGAACGGTATTCCCCAATTTGAGGGAATGGTCATTCCCTCCTTGGGACTAAAATCCCACTCCAGCTTATTCTTATTCTGGTTCCTGTCTAAACTAAATAGACTATGGCAATACACCATTCCAATTCTAACTACAAACCAAACAGACCCTTGGAATGATCAAAGTTTCCCTTTGAGAATTTGATTTACCAACAATTTATTGAGATCGGAATTGGAAGGGTCTGAACTACATCATATACATCATATGAGTATTCCAAGGGATTTTTCTCATTTGTTTGTGAGCAAAACGGAAAATATAATGGTGTAGTTCCACTTCGGCTTCAAAAAGAAACTGATGTAGTCCAATTTGTTTGAAAGGGAATAAAGTTAGGAGGAAGGTTCTTTGTTCGGGAGGACTAAAATATGTAGAATGATGTTGTCCCAACTTTATGAGAGAGATTTAAGGTAGGAGGAAGGTGGTTCAAATTTTGCATCAGGTAAGAGTGTAAATCATGGTTATAAAATCTGAACCAGGTGCAGAATTTGCATCCAATTCACATTTGCACCACAACCCACAAACAAACAGAAACAGGTCGTTATAAATAATGCTTGGATTGAAATCTTTTGAGCCCGACCAGTGTTCAATTTCAGTCAACCACTGAATGGTCTGGCCTGGTTTTCAAAACACTGGTTCAGTGCCAACAATACCCACGACCACGAGTTCTCATAGTCTCAGTTTGCAGCCTGAGAATAAAGCTTCACTTAGACCCCACGCCTGGTGTGAAGCGGAGCTTTTAACAGTTAGATTGGTTTGGTGCCAAATGAGATTCCCATGACAAATTGACAATACATGGTGGCTTATGAGTGCAAAATACAAAAAAGAAATAAAGAAAAAGGAAGAACCCTCCTCCTGATTGGTTGATTGGTTGTTAGTAATGGCTCCTCTGTTTCTATGATATTATATTGCAACAATGTCATCTCTTGCTCTACAATCAAAAACAGGGGCCCAGTTTGCTGGTGCCAGCCAACTCTTCTGATAGGCGTTAGAAGGGAAAAATCAATGTATCATTGGACACTCCAACTCATGGTTCTAGCTTTATATAAGAGGAAAGATGAAAAGAAAGGTAAAGCACAAGAGCAAGGAAGAAGCAAAAGAAAGGAAAAAGCACAAGAGCCACTCTGGAAACTTTGACAGCAAAACAACCCACTTCATGCATAAAACGTGGACCAATTAACCAACCAAGTAATTAACAGATCATCCATTAACAAAGTGACTAACAGGTTCTAATTGTTAGAAGTAACATCTCATTGTTTATGAACAAAGCTCTCCTTGGTCGAATTTGAAATGAAGGAAAATGAATGGTTTCCTGAAAATTGTCACTTTGCAGTATTTGGTTACATTTAAAATTTGATTTAGAATATAAAGTTTTCCAAAAAAAATTGGGTACTAATTATGGGACAATGACATTCCTTCTTATCTTCTAGTTTTCTTTCAGTCATTTTCTTGAAAGAGGTTGGTCATCTCAATTCATATTTTGCAATACTCATATGTTTCCTATACTATTATTCAGCCCTGTTTTCCAAGTTAAGCAGAACACCGGGAAAATTATTCTTGTGATTTATTTTCCTATATTGAATTTTATGATCCTGCCTTTTGAACCCAGATTGAGAAGAAATTGAATATCACTCACATGGCTGATTGTTCCCGATTGAGTTGCAACTTATGCCTTTTCAAGTCACAGGAGGATGGGTCTGTCAATCCAATTAGGTGAAGTACAGGTGTGGGTAGGAGGGGCCCATGAAGTCCCACTCACTACCTTGATTGAATGAGGGAGATCTCAGCATCTACCCATCCAAAATTAGGTATACATCTAGCAAGATGAACTCGTGGCTGACAGCTTCAGCCAAAAAATCTAGACTTATGGGTGGACACATCAAGGAGAATTGGAAAAAGGAGGAAACAAACATGAGGTAGCATGGTTCCATTGAGACAGTTTAAAAATCCATCATCAAGAAACAGTATGCACAGAGGAACAAACAAAAATCTTAAGGAATAAAAAATAACAAGTTTATGAATGGTGAAAAATTTTCTTGTTTCTTTGGGGTAATTCCAGTTTTTGTTCATTGTAGGAATGACTTTAATTAGTCTAAAGATTCAAAATAGTTTGAAAATTCATATTAAATAGTTATTAGATGTTAGATATTTAATTGTAATCATTTCGCTTTTCTTGCAGTTCAAGTTTCAGGGGTCAAAACTTGTCTGTTAAGCTTGATTATGGTGTCATTTTTTATGAATTTCAGTTACATATAATCACCATGAACTTACAAATCCTATGTGTATGAAGTATGGTCGTTCACCCATTTTACTGGCATTGCATCAATTGGCAACAATATTTCAGCTTTCCTATTTCTTTGATATGTTTTCTCTTATTTTGGAATGCTTTGTATCTTATTTAATTGTATTAGTATTGGTAGTATGTGGTGTTTTAAAAATTAAAATTCATATTCAAGTGACCCTATAGCCTATAGGTTTCAAATGTATTTACATTTGTTTCAGTGCAACTAAGATTGTTTTATGAGTTGTTTGTAAGTCTTACTTGGGAGATCTAATCCTCGCGCTTAGCCTATAAATACAATTGCATTTTTTTCCGTTTGGTGTTTATGCCAATAATTTAAATAATCTTTGTAGTAAAATGAACAGAATGTCAACAAGAACACCCTGGATTCTGACAGAAATAACACAGTTTTCTGCTTTGATGGATGAAACAAAGAAGAGGAGCTTAAACCAGTAGAAAGGAAATTATGAAATAACAGATGAGCCATGCAGAAATGAGTTAAAATGCTCATCCGGTTAAGAATCAAATATGAGGAGCTACACAATGATGACAAATTTACATAGTAATTAATTGACAACAATGTAACTGATTATTTAAGATGACTTCAGGTGCTGGGATAGGAGATTTTCCTCTGAACCTTGCATTTACAAGGATACTGTAAGTTACATAATCAGGTACAAGACCTTTGTCAGGCATGTTGTCATGTAACCTAAATCCTCTAGTGGATTGCCCTCTTGAAATATCCTGCTATCACTATGTAATAAATAAGAACACTAGGAAATGTTTACTTTCCATCCATCTATTCCAAGACTTTGTATTCTGTAACTCTCCTTTGTTGCAATAACCACACATAAACAGAAAAGGTAATCATGTAAGGCACAATACCCTTGCCTAGCATCTATGTATAAAGCTCTGATTTGAAGAAAATCACCTGCCTCAGATGACCCATCAATTAACATGGTATTAAGGAATCCCCTTATTGAGTCATTGAACATTCTCTAAATGTTGTTTCCATGTTTTGAAGGTTTCAAAAGCCACCAATCAACCAATAGTAAATGATAATATTTAGAATTAAACCAGATGCAAGGAGTTTAGTGGATCTCATGGGCCACTTTTCACATCCCCCTTCTGCAAAAGTCATCAACAAG
This sequence comes from Nelumbo nucifera, assembly GCF_055504915.1. Taxonomy (NCBI): domain Eukaryota; kingdom Viridiplantae; phylum Streptophyta; class Magnoliopsida; order Proteales; family Nelumbonaceae; genus Nelumbo; species Nelumbo nucifera. Next base: position 25,409,239 of record NC_142650.1, read on the forward strand.
AACACTATATGCAGTAACCACTAGTTCAAGACCCTTGTTTCTCGTCTTGTTGTGCATCTACGGTGCAAGATTATTGCTTTTGCAAAAGTCATCAACCAAACAGGCCAAAGTCACAGTATTTGGGGATATCCCCCTCATGCACATTTGCTGATAAGTTGCAATGCCAAGTATAAGCAGGTGGGCTTCAAAGGGGCGGCAATCCAACCTTGAAGGTCCAAGGAGATGGTGGTGGTTTCATGTCGATCAGAAGAGAGTGAGTGTGTGTGTGAGAGAGAGAGAGAAAGTCCTCTATTCAGGTCTTTGGCCTCCATTTGGGCATGGGGGCCCCTATTTATACTTGTTGGAGGGAGATTCAAACTTACAAGAATCTCTCTCCGCCCTCTCTTGTTTTTACCCTTGAATGGCTCCTTGTCCCACATTGCTTGGGAAAGGAGTGGGAGTGGAGTATATTTGTAGTTTTGCTCCCTCTATGGGTAGGGACCCATAGGAGGAGAGGATTATAGATATTCCATGCATGTGAGGGGGGGTTGGGGGTGCTTTTTGCACGTGCGCGCTGAGCCAAGCTCGAGTGCTTGTACTTGTACTTGTACTTGAACGCACGATGCACTGAATCGTTTTGTTTTATCCGAATTACACCTTTTCAATTTTTAAAATGTCTCTTCAGATTCAAATTTAATTTTCAAATAAATTTTCGTGTCTCTTCTTCTTCCTTGTGCCTCTTCAAACAGGTGCACTGTTCTGAAGAGGCTCCTATATGAAAGGACACATCTGTGTCCATTCAGGTCTGAGAGCACTCTATAAGAAAAGTGCTAGCCGACCCAGTCTAGACACACACACACACACACACACCATTTGTCGACATTCTTTTATCAGAGAAATATGAGCATTAATCTTTAGTGGTTCGCGGAGGTCAGGTAAGCGAGTGCACGCCTACTAGTGGCCTGTGGGCTGTTTTATCTTGGTGACCGATTTGTGATCACCCGGCTGCACCGTAGGGGGCAAATACGGTTTCGAGTTCCTACAACAACTTCAAATCACTACAACTTTGGTTTGGAAAGCGATTACCGATAAGTTCCATATGCTCTCTCTTTACTTATTTTTACAACATTCTTACAACCGCATTTATGGAACCTATCTCTGCTAACCCCTTCATGAGGAACCGGATACTATCAACAGTTCCCGATTTCTCTAAAATTGAACCCTTCAATGGAACCAACTACAAGTGTTGGAGACAATGCCTGTTATTTGCCTTAGAACAGTTAGGGGTAGGTTTCGCTTTGACCTGAACCGAACCCATTAAACATGGAGGAACCAACCCGTTATGTTATTGCAGAACATTGGACTACAGCTGACCACCTCTGCACCAACTATATCCTAAACTGTTTGTCTAATGAACTGTACAATGTTTATTCATCCTATAATTATGCATATGAAATTTGGAATGCATTGGACACTAAGTATGCTCTAGAAAATGCGGGAAATAAGAAATATGTAATTGCCAACTTCCTGCACTTCACCATGAAAGAAGACATTGATGTGTTTGTTCAAATAAATGAGTTATAGGTTTTTGTGGGGGAACTAGCAAAGGAAGGCATGGTACTGCCAGATGAATTCATTGTTGGTTCTTTCATAGAGAAACTGTTACATACATGGAATGATTTCAAGACAAGTATGAAGCACAAGAGGAAGGACACTACTTTGGATCAAGTAGTGGTCTGAATTAAGATTGAAGAAAACAATAGAAAGAAAGATGAGGACCAGTTTTTCAAAACCAATCTGGTCGAGAAAAAGACTACAAAATTCAAAAAGAACTTGAATGTGAAAAATGACAAGAAATTCAAGAAACAACAAAAGAAAAGAAACTGCTATATATGTGGCAAACCTGAACATTACAAGAAGGATTGTCGGTACCGAAAGAAGGACTTTGCGAAACAAAAGGTCAATTTGACTGAGGATGTTATCGCAGCAGTGGTAACTGAGGTAAACTTAGTTGATGAGCCGAAGGAGTGGGTACTAGACACTAGTGCTACCAAACACATATGCGGGGACCGCAATTCCTTCTATGAGTATACAACTCTATCCGAAGGAGAGCAAGTCTTCATGGGAAACTCACAAACTTCGAAGGTCATCGACAAAGGAAATGTGCTCCTGAAACTGATTTCAGAAAAAATCCTAATGCTGAATGATGTACTGCATGTGTCGGAAATCCGACGGAACTTGGTATCGGGAACACTCCTCAACAAAGTAAGACTAAAACTCACATTTGAAGTAGACAAGGCCATGTTGACTAAAAAAATGTATTTATTGGAAAAGGGTACAATGCTGGTAGATTATTTGTACTGAACATCTCTGATATTATTATGAATAAAACTGTTGCTTCTTCTGCTTATATTGTTGAATCTTTTGATATTTGGCATACTAGACTAGGACATCGTAGTGCTCCTTATTTAAAATGATTATGCAAATTAGGAGTTTTGGATGTTCCTATTAATTTTACAAATGAAAAATGCCAAGTATGTGTAGAAGCAAAATTTACTAAGAAACCTCATAAAAATGTACAAAGAGAAATTGAATTGTTACAACTTATACACAGTGATCTAGGAGACCTTAAATGTCATGAAGCTAGACGAGGAAAAATATACTATATAGCATTTACAGATGAATTCTCTAGATATGCAAAAGTAGTTCTACTTAGATCAAAAGATGAGGCTGATCAAGATTTCATAAACTACAAAACTGAAGTAGAAAATCAGTTAGGAAAGAAAATAAGGAGCACTACGATTAGAAAATTCTTTGAACAGATAGAGGAACTCAGTATGATGGACAAACCATTAGAAAATTCTTTGAAGAAAATAGAATCATACATGAAACCACAGCTCCCTATCAACCTGAATCTAATAGAGTTGAGAAAGACTTAACATAACACTGAAAAAAATGATGAATGCAATGCTAATTAGTTCAGGTGCACCTCTGAATTTGTGGGGGGAAGCAATCCTAATGACTTGTCACTTATATAATAGAATACCACCTAAGAAGAAAGAACAGATTCCCTTTGAACTTTGGCATAACATAAAACGTAGTTTGAACTATCTAAAAGTTTGGGGCTGCCTAGCAAATGTTGGAATACCTAAACCTAAGAGAAAGAAATTAGGGCTGAAAACCTGTGGCTGTGTGTTCATTGGCTATGCACAAAATAGTGTGGCTTATCGGTTCATTGTAATTAAAACAATTGAAAATGTTGTCGAAAATAACACAATAATATAATTCCGAGATGTAGAGTTCTTTGAGCACATCTTCCCTTGGAGAAAAGAAACATTAAATAGGGAACCTTCCCAAAACCAAGTCAGAAACCAAGAACTAATGGATGCTCAAAAAACTAGTACACTTAAGCAAGACCTAAACTTAAGGAGAAGTAAAAGACAAAGAAGAGAAACAAACTTGGGTGATGGAATGTTCACATTTCTGGTAGACAATGACCCAATAACCTATCAGGAAGTTATAACTTCACTTGATTCAGTATTTTGGAAAGAATGCATAAAAAGTGAAATAGACTCTTTAATCACTAATCACACTTGGGAACTTGTAGATCTCCCACCTAGAACTAGGGCACTAGATTGTAAGTGGATTTTTAAGAAAAAACTAAAACAAGATGGCACAATAGATAAATTCAAGGCCAAGTTAGTTGCAAAGGGATTCAGACAAAAGAAAGATGTAGACTTATTTGACACCTACTCCCCGGTTGCAAGATTAACAACAATTAGGGTTTTGTTTGCTATAGCATCCATTTACAAACTGGTAGTTCACCAAATGGATGTGAAAACAACTTTCTTAAATGGGGAATTAGAGGAAGAAATTTACATTAAGCAACCTGAAGGCTTTATAATGCCAGTACAAGAAAATAAAGTATTTAAATTAATTAAGTCTCTGTATGGGTTAAAACAAGCTCCCAAACAATGGCATAGAAAATTTGATAATGTGTTAGTAACTAATGGATATAGCATAAATGATTATGATAGACGTGTCTATAGCAAATTTGAAAATAATACAGGAGTCATGATCTACCTCTATGTTGATGATATGTTAATAATGGGAACTAGTCTAGAGGTAGTAAAAGAAACAAAACAGTTTATAATGTCCAAATTTGATACCAAGGACTTGGGTGAGGCTGATGTAATATTGAGGATTAAAATCCATAAAGAACAATGAAATTTTATTCTCTCCCAATCACATTATGTAGAGAGTATTCTTAGGAAATTTGGACACTATAATTGTAAACTGGTTAAAGCACCTATTGATTGTAGTATTCACTTAAAGAAACATGTAGGAGAACCTGTTTCACAAAAGGAGTATGCAAGTATAATTGGGTTTGTATCCTACTTAATGAATTGTACAAGACCAGACATAGCTATAGTTGTGGGAAAATTAAGTCAACATACTCATAATCCCGGAAATGAACATTGGGAAGCTTTAGTAAGATTATTAAAATATTTAAAAGGAACCATAAACTTTGGTTTACATTACTCAGGTTTTCCTCTTATTTTAGAAGGCTTTACTGATGCGAATTGGATTTCAGATTCAAATGATAGTACTTCCACCAATGGATATGTGTTTACTCTATGTGGAGGGACAATATCATGGAAATCAGTAAATTAGTCGTGCAATACAAGTTCAATAAATGGAGGTCGAGTTCATTGCAGTAGAGTTGGCAGGGTCCGAGGCAGAGTGGCTAAGGAATTTGCTGGTAGATATACCACTTTGGTCGCAGCCGGTTCCGTCCATATCTCTCCATTGTGATAGCCAAGTAGCAATAGCCAGAGACAAGAACCAGACGTACAATGGTAAAAGAAGGCACATCCGCTTAAAGCATAACCTGGTAAGACAGTACCTCAGCGAAAGTACGATCGCTCCGGATTTTGTAAGGTTTGAAAAGAACCTTGCAGATTGGTTAACCAAACCACAAACTTCTAAGGTGGTTTATGAGGCATCGATAGGAATGGGGCTGAAGCCCATTGTGAAGTCATTAGTGATGGGCACCCAACCTATGTGAAAATGAGATCCTTGGAATTAGGTTAAATGGGTAAAAATGAGTCGCTAGATGACTTAGTAAAGCACTATCATTTGTGTCACATTTCAGATGCCGAGATAAGATAGTGCTCACTGTAGATTGAGGAGGTTGAGCATGTGGCTCTTAATCAGTTAGAAATAGTGTGAGCAGTGCACACTAACAACTGACCTAAGTGAGTGTGAAGTGTGACTGCTTCTAAGAGAGATTTAGGGCTGACTCTCGAAAACACTCATGATTGTAATAAAGGAACAAGGTCGAAATGTTCCAAAACAAAAGAACCACTAAATAATTGGTGAGTTGAGTTGGTTAACCGGTTATCTAGTTACGATAAGGAGGAAAGATTGAAGGAGTCTGACTCCACCCATACTCTGTAACATAGCCTGTCATACCTAAGTGTTGATTGAAGTCCAAAAGACATCACCATGAATACTTTTCTTACAACAATGCTCAGATTGTTCGATCTTCTTGAATTTGAATCTTGTGGGGGATTGTTGGAGGGAGATTCAAATTTACAAGAATCTTTCTCCTCTCTCTCTTGTTTTTTGCCCATTCCTCCATTGAATGACTCATTGTTCCACATTGCTTGGGAAAGGAGTGGGAGTGGAGTATATTTGTAGTTTTGCTCCCTTTATGGGTAGGGACCCAATAGGAGGAGATGACTATAGATATTCCATGCATGTGAGGGGGGTTGGGGGTGCTTCACACGTGAGCTACCACTCGGCGAAAGTGCGAAATCATAAAGAGAGCGGGAGAAAAAACAAAGCCATGATCCCCGCTCTTTCTGATCTGATGGACCACAGCTCTCTCTTCAACAATTACACGGATCACTACTTAATCCAACGGCGTAAACGCGATGTCCAAGTTGGAGAAAGCTATAATAGGAGGAGAGGATTATAGATATTCCATGCATGTGAGGGGTGTTGGGGGTGCTTTTCACACGTGAGCTACCACTCGGCGAAAGTGCAAAATCATAAAGAGAGCGGGAGAAAAAACAAAGCCACGATCCCCGCTCTTTCTGATCTGACGGACCACAGCTCTCTCTTCAACTACACGGATCGCTACTTAATTCAACGGCGTAAATGCAATGTCCAAATTGGAGAAAGCTATAAAAGACCGCTCGGTCAATTTAGAGAAACCAAGCAGAGGAGGGAAAAGACACAGAAGTAGAGGAGGGAAAAGAAAAGGCGAAAACTCGCGGGATAGAAAAGAGGGAAAAGACACTGAATCATTTTGTTTTATTTGAATTACACCTTTCCAATTTTTAAAATGTGTTTCTTCAAATTCGAATTTAATTTTCAAATAAATTGTTTTCTTTTTTCGTGTCTCTTCTTCCTCCTTATGTCGGAGGAGAGGACTATAGATATTCCATGCATGTGAGGGGGGTTGGGGGTGCTTTTCACACGTGAGCGCTGAACCGGGCGCGAGCGCGGGGGTATGTGTACTTGTACTTGTACTTGTGATGCACTGAATCATTTTGTTTTATTCGAATTACACCTTTCCAATTTTTAAAACATGTCTCTTCAAATCCGAATTTAATTTTCAAATAAATTGTTTTCTTTTTTCATGTCTCTTCTTCCTCCTTATGCCTCTTGAGAACAGTGAGGACACATTTGTGTCCATTCGGATCTGAGAGCACTTTATAAGAAGAGTGTTGGCCGACCTAGTCTACACACACATGTGTTCTTTGAATGGCCAGATGAACAAACAGAGACAAACAGTGAGGACACATTTCCCAGGGGGCAGATTTCTTTTTCTTTTATGATGGAAGTGTTCTTCTGAATGGCCAAGGGGCTTATGCGTTTGTGTCTTTCCATCTCTGGTTCCTTTGTGGCAACAGTAGGAAGGAAAGCTCAGGTTGCTGGGTCGGTTCTGCAGACGGAACTTTGTGCGATCGAGGCTGCTGTTTCTTCTGCGTTGGACAGGCATCTTAAAAAAATTTTAGTCTCTTCTGATAATCTCTTAGTTGTTAACCTTTTAAGTTCTAGGATTGTGGATGTTGGCCCAGATGTAGCGTGTGGTGGAATCTTCGAGCTTCTGAATTCGGTTTCTCCAAATTCCTGAAATGGGTTGCTCCAAAATTCCAATTGAGTTCCCCCCAAAATCCAGTTTTTGAATGGGGTTCACCCGAAAAGCCAATTTCTGAATCCGACCTCTCTACAGACGCCGAACCAGAAGAGGTCTTCGCTGAAACTTTTGTTTCTAAGAAAGTGCTCTCGGTCAGAATTGGATTTTGGCGGAGCCTGGCCGGAGCTGAGCAGAAAACCTTGAGCGGTTAGAGGATTTCAGCAAGGGGGCGAAGAAGCGATGCCTCATTGCTTCTCGAAGAACCCAAACGCTTAAACCCCCCTTTTTTCAGGGTTTAAGGTTTACCGGAAAGTGTAAAGTACTGCGGGTGTATCATAAAACATAAATCAGAAATTATATTGGAATTTTTTTAACCGTCAGATTGGAATCTCATGATATCTCATAAACGGAATATTGGTTTTGATCAATCGGGACCATGTCGTAAGCCTGTATTGCCAACGCTGTAACCTTGAGGTGCGTACTGCGCTCCACCTTCCCGCTCTAAGCCCGAATAAATCAAGATGACTCTTTCTTCTCTCGGGTCTAAAATCTGAATCAATGGAAGAAAGCTTCTGCAAATCCAGAGATGGGCCGTACAGAGTTCTTGAATTCTACAGTGGCATTGGAGGCATGGTTCGATGCAAAACTATAGCTCCTTCAGAAAAACAAACGTTAAAAAACCGCTCTCTTTAGGGTTTTTACTGTTCCGTTTTGTTTTGTACAGAGATATTCGATCATGAAAGCTGGAGTTTCAGCTATCATGGTGGAAGCATTCGACATAAACGACAAAGCAAACGATGTCTACGAATACAATTTCGGTCATCGCCCATATCAGGTTTTTGCCATCTCTTACTTTGTTGGTGGATGATTTGACACTGTAGTTTAAGTAAACAGGACTTAGGATTTTCAGATTCGAACAAACTAACTTCTATGAGCCATCAGAATTGAAGATTTTACAATGTTTAGTATGCATATTGATACTTGAAATTTTAGTAAATCAATGGACTCTGCGTGTCTCTGAGCGAGTGGCAATCAAACAAAATATTACAAACCAGCCACAAATAGGATGGTCTTTCAGAAGCAAAGACGAAGTCATCTCAAGGGGTTATCAATATATTGAAAAGATATCGTGTCTGATAATTCTAAACGTGGTCCCCAAAAGATTTGACTATCATTCCAATATTCCATAGCCTTGTCCAAAATCTCCAAAATAACTCTGTGGTCATGAGTCTCTACTAGATTTTGAAGCTTGGAAATTCCCGGAGACTAGAGAAGTCACCAATAAAACATAAAAAGAACACAACCCAGAATTCCTGTTCTTTGCTCCCCTGAATCTGCATGCCACATCCTTCAGCTGCACAGGAACATCTGATCAGAACGGACAGCATGCATCCTGTTCCTGCACATTCCAACTTCGGTTCTCTCTCAAATTGCACCATATATTTTTATTTATAAAAACTGGAGGGAGACAGACCAACCATCATAATTATGTACATGCACAGATGACAGAACATTGGATAAAGAGTTAGAGATGGTATTCAGTTGGTTTAGATAACCAGCATCAGGAAGGGAAAGCAATATCCTCTGAATATTATCCATGGGAGTGGGATTAAAGTGCTGAAAGATCTTGTCACTAAGAATTGCCATGTTTGTGATCATATTCAACAATGGAGATATGGAGGTTTAGGAAAAAGAGGTAGGAGTTTTTGGAATCTTATTCTTCATGCGGTTTTATGTGGTTTATGCAAAGAGCAAAATATGCGTTTTTTTTTTTTTTTTTTGACAATAAGAGCAGATCTCTATTCTGTAGAGGAGTTAAAGAATCACATTCTCAGTCTGTGTATTTTGTGGGCTTCAAGCTGTGAGGATTTCAAGGGCTTCAGTGTGGACCTCTTAAGCCGGAATTTGATTCCCACCCTGTACTCCTCCCCTCCTGTACAGGCAAGACACTCCCTAGTCAGTACAACAACTTTGGTGCTCATTGGGAAACCCGGGGCCAGCTGGAGTGGGGGGTGTGTTCATATCCAACATAAGTGATATTCTTTGGGTCTTCAGTGGACAGCAAGTTCAACTACTGCAGAGGTGTTGGCCATTCTCACAGGTCTCTGTATAGCAAAGCAACTTGGTTTAAGATCCTTTAGGATTGAGGGAGACTCAGCCAATACGGCTAATTGGATGCTGTCAAAGGGGGAAGGCCTGTGGCAGTTGGATCACTACCTAAATGAGGCTAGAGACCTGGCTTCTAGTTTGTTGGCTGTCACAACCTGGATTCCCAGAGAACTGAATATTTTGTCAGATATGTTAACAAAATTAGGTGTAAACAGAGATTTTTATGTACAGCAGTAATATGATGTCTTGATTTGGTAGGCACTGTTATTTCTGTATAGCCCTTTTACTTATACTATACAACATCTTGTTATCTTTCTTCAAAAAAAGGTAGAAAGATGGCCAGCTTAGTTTGAGTATTTTCCTCCATCTAATTTCTTGATTGAAACTTGAAGACAAATCACTTAAAAAAGTGCATGATGAACAAACAGAGTACCTCCAACTCCCAGTTCTGTTTTTTTTTTTTTTTTCCAGCATAAGCTCCCAAAAGACTAGGAATAATATGAGAGGTAGTCTTCACCATGTATTTGTTTAATCATGGCAATGACAGGATACTGTTCCAGTTGCATGTGTCTATTGAAAATAGATCAGGCACCTCCATGTGCCTTCTCTTTCCCAATGGATGATAAACTATACCATTTCTTTCAGCGGCCAGGATATTTGAATTTGCAAACATTGAAATTCTATTTCCATATGTCTACCACCAATATGCCTTATCATATGGCACATCACAATTGGGCAGGCCTGCCTTTACTGTGGAAGAGTTATTAATTATATTTCTTACCCTCAAGAGAGCAACATGAAAGCAAGTATTTACTGCTGGGAACCCTTACTGAAGGAATATTCTCCACCGTCAAAATTTCCAACTCAATTTTGCAATCAGTACTTTATTCAATTCCATACTCCTAAATATGGAACCCCAATGCTTTTTGGTTACCCTCACATGCACCTTGCATTGTCCCCACCCTGGAGTCCTTCAACTGACCAAATAATCTCACTAGTGACTACTGGGATACAGAAAAAAAAAGTATCTTGTTCTCAAAAAAATAAAAATAAAAAAACAAAGAAGAAAAGAGAACTTTCATTCAGTGTTTTAAAAGGCATGTCTAGTCACAAGCAAGGCTCATTTTGTGTGGTGCGCCTTGCCTGAACCCAGGTATGTTTCACTCAGTTGCTATTCTTTAGTGAACTAAAACATTTAATTTGTTGTTGGATATGTAATTTACTATATTGTAGGTTGTAACCATGATGCTTAGAGTTTAAACAGTTTAACCTATCTAGGACTTGAAGGGGAGCTATTGCCTGGTAGAACAGTAAAATCTCTGGCTGAAAGGCATGAGAATATTGGTTAGAGTCTGAGAGAGGCCACTCCATAGCCGGTCTATGCATCCCAAGACTCCAAATAGCTAGGACCAACATTGTGTAATGGCCTTTCTAGCCTATGTCAGATTTAAAAGTACAAGGCTACAACCTTTCTTTTAATAATATGAGACTCTAACCTATTAAGCGAATATATTATTTGAAATATTTTATTTCTTTCAGAATTAAGATTTGCATACTCTTGTACATTAATTTTTTTATATTGTTTTCATTTTCAAAATTGGCGCCTCACTTCATTCACAACAAGCACACCTTGCCTTGTGCCTCATGCCTCAGTCTCCAAGAACCACTTGCACTTTTAGCTGTGCTTCTTGCTTTTAAAACACCACTTTCATTTAATCCTTACTACATACCCAAAACACTAGTTACCCTTCATCCTAGTCCCCCCCCCAAAAAAAAAAAAAAAAAAAACACTTTTCACAATTTCACTTGACCTAAGAAACCACACTAACCTTCAATTAGGAGACTAGCTTTTATATCTAAGAGACCTGCTGTTCTCTCTTAATGGATTTAGGATTAATACTAATGAAGGGACCTATAGTTTTTGTCTTCTTTACTACCAATAAAAAAAAGTTTTATTTCCTTTTCTCTATCTCCGTCTTAGGAATATTACTAAAACACAAGGACATAAAGACGGAACAAATATACTGCTGAAAGTTAATGAAACTCACCAATTTTAAATGTCAGTGTCGGTGGAAATGTAGGTTGCCCAAATATAGGAAACATGTTGGAAATATTGTAAAATATGCAAAGAATAGAGAATGATATATTTTTATTGGTAAATTATTATCTTGTTCCAAATCATTAAACAAAGCTAAGAAACTAATGTTATAGACAAAAGAATATGTTTTAAAGTTGTCCTGTAAATCTTAAGATTCAAAACTTAATGATGGAATGAGTTAAAGCAAAATTTAAACTCAGAAAATGGAAATGGAAATGGTTGTAATAGATCAATCAATGATTAAAAGGTGCGCACAGGCGAGGTGCATTTTAGGGTATACCCCCTATTTTCTAATGCTGTTCATTCATTCATCCTAATAAAATATCTTCTTAAAAGGCAATTAAAATTACAAAATCATTATTTTTTATGTGAGAATTAAGAATTTAAGACCCTAACATGGACTTGTTCAGGCTTGCTCGAAGGTTGTGGTACAAAGGTGACCTGTAGAATCAAGAATGCAATATGTTTTACATCACATTAGCTACTTGAAGTAATGCATTTGAGGAAAAAAAGAGATTGTGGGTTTTACATGCTTGACTATGCTTTATATGTTTGATTTGTATTTTTAAATTTTCATTTGAATACTCATTACATGTTATGCTTATGTATTTTAATTTTAGATAATAGTTTTTTTAAAACATTTATTTTAAAATTTAAGTTTATGTTTTTTTATTAATATTATGTTTAATATTTTTTGATTTTTTATTTATCAGTTTTTTTTTTGACTTTTTTTGGCATTGTTTTGAATTTTCTAACTTTTTTGTTTTTATTTTTTGTATTTTTGCGCATTGCTTCAAAAAGGCACGCACCTCACCTTGTGCCTCAGGCACAAATTGGCCCTTGCTCCTTTTTTGTGCCATGTGCTTTTAAAACATTGAGATCAACCAAATAATGCAAGGTGCCAAGCAGCTGGTTGGTAAAGTCTCCTGCTGGTCGTAGCGGAGACTTGGGATCAAGTCCCGCTTGCACCTGGGTTGGGGAATGTGCTACCCCGTTGTGTAGCCCTTCAAAAGAAATAAAAAATAGATCAACCAAATAATCTATTACACAATACACACACACACACCAAAAAAAAACTACTATTTAACTTCATGTTTGAAATGAATATTGAGCTAGCTCAAAGTGGTAATCATGTAAGTTAGGCAGGCAATAACATTGTTACTCCACATATCTCCAATCCTGTCACCAACTCATGTTTTTTTTTTAAATTGTTAACAGTTGAAACTTTTCATTAGTATAAACAGTAATGTACAAAGATTAAGAAAGGGGTAAGGTTACCACAAAGAATACAAATTCACAGATAAGCCCAATAAAAATGTTCCCTATTAACCCTTTGTCTAGCTAGAGAATCTGCTAGTCCATTTGCCTCCCTTGGGACCCATTGATACATCACTGTTATTCCTCTCAGAAACCATAAGATCTTCTTAACCCCTTCTCGGTACAACCATGCTGCTTTCTTTACATCCTTTATCCAACTAATCACCACTTGAGAATCTCCTACAATCAGCCTTTCCATGTTTAGCTCTTTTGCTTTTTGACCCCCACACAGGACAGCAAGCAGTTTGGCTCTAATGGAGTCCCCTAACTCAATAGGGCCTGAAAAATGGCTGATATATTCCTTTCTCTCTCTCTAAAGACTCCCTCAATGCTTCGAGGGTCAGGATTGCTGAGACTGCTTCCATGAAAATTAAGTTTGATAAAGCTTTCCAAGGGCAGTGTCCAAGGTTTGATGATTTTCTCTTTTCTGGTAGATGAAGTGGCCACTTCCCTCCAATTTCTTTTTATATCATCGACACTCGATAGTACAGGGTGAAGACAGATCCAAAGATTTGACCCAATGTATCATCCTTATTTGGATGCAGTCCATAAGAGCTTCCAAATGTCTTTTCTCTTCCTTAAAGATTTTTGCATTTCTTTCTTCCCAAACGGTCCAAAGCACAGCAGCCCTAGTGCACTTCCATAAAACTTTTCTTTACTTCCTTGGCCATCTGAAAGTTGCACCTGCAAACAAAGTCTCCAAACTTGTAGGTAAAGTCCACCTGCAACCAGAAAGAGAGAAGCACCAATTTCAAATAGAGGTAACAAAGGGACAAGAGGTAGAGAGGTGTTCAGCAGTTTCACCATTTGCCTTGCAGAGTATGCAGCATTTTGGGGACGAACATACATTTTTTCTTCCTTTTTGTGAAATATCCAGAGTATTGATTCTTTCATGATATATGATATATCCCCCAACAGAAAGCCTCTATTTTTAATGTTTTACACCAAACCTCATGCACAGGGAAGGAGGACCCACCAGAACCATGTTAAACCAAAGACTGGAAAAAGGAAGCAGAAGAGAAGGACCCTCTAGTGTCGGTGGTCCAAACTCTCTCATTAGAGGAGATGAGGGGATCAACAATGACAGGCTTTAGGATTTGAAGTAAATTAGTGACCTTACAACATAAGTTGGTGTACTGTCACCAATTTATGTTGTAATACTATCTCTTGTACTCCTTATAGTGCTGGTAGTGTTCACTGGGAGATATGTTGATTCCAATAAAATTTCATGCCCATGGTAGTGAAAATGGGAACTATCTCTTGTACTCCTCATAGTACTGGTAGTGTTCATTGGGGAATATGTCGATTCCGGTAAATTTCATGTTGCTACCCATGGAAATGGAAATATGTCATGGAAATATTAGGGAATTTAGGGACATTTTAAACCATGCCCATGATATGAAAATGCTACTATTCTTACTGTTCACTATACTGAAAGGAGAAAAAAAAGGTCTCTATCCCTTCTCTCTTTTAGAAGAAGAAAGAATGAATTATGTAAGAAAGTAGGGTTCATATTGGAGTACATAGAATGAGGTTCATATAGAAGAAGAATGCATAAATGAATTAATGAATCATGTGAAAAAAATTCTTTCCAACACAATTTTCCACCAGTGTTTTATTCCTTTACCAAAAGAATATTCCCCATCCCTTTTTTTTGTGAAAATTCTCCATCCCATATTTTAGTTTATTTTACTGTATTGGATTCATTTTATGTAGTTTCATGGTGTAAAGTTTTCTTCGTAATTTTGAGTTGCTACTTTGATAGCAGTACAAATTGCTTGTTCTCTATCCAAGGATTCACTTTTGCTTGGGATTTTGGACTTCTAGAAAGTAAATGGATGAATTGTCAAGGTTAACTTCTATTTAATACTTAATATGTAGGAAGGTAGCAGATATAACTTGTGTAGTTGAGTGTAGGGCAATATTCAAAGCATGACTGCTGCTGAGCTGGACAAATATGAGGCAGATGTGTGGCTGCTCTCTCCTCCATGCCAACCATACACACGGCAAGGTTCACCCCTAAAATCTGTGTGTTATTTTTTATTTTCACGGGATCAATTAGCTTTATTTCACCATGAAAAATTTATTTTAAATTTCCCCTTTCTTCGCCATATTGAAATGGTTAAAATTTTCTTTTTAGGTCTCCAGAAGGATTCTGATGATGCCCGAGCATCCTCCTTTCTTAAGATTCTTGAACTTATGCCACAGACATCACAACTTCCCATCATGCTGTTTGTAGAGAATGTGGTTGGGTTCGAGGTCCACTGCACATAATTTTGCATTCTAGACTTGGTTTTGTATGGATTTTTTTTTTAATATCATAGGAAATTGTGTCTCTGGTGAAGATTCTGATTTTCATATCCTTCATCTCCAGAAATCTGATACACACAAGCGCATGATTGAGATGTTGGCAGAAACAGGTTTCATTACACAGGAGTTTATTTTGAGTCCATTGCAGTTTGGTGTGCCATATTCTAGACCTCGATATTTTTGCCTGGTAGACTCCCTCTCTTATTGTTGCTTTACCTAATTACTTGTTACAGTTTTTTCCTTTTCAATATTGTATACATGAAGTACATACCCTGGATAGTGAAATATGTAAATTGAGCTCATTGTTAAATCTTTCAACAGGGACAGATGTTCAACTCATGGTTGCGAAACCGCTAAGGCGAGGCTAGGCAGCAGGGGAGTGCCTTGTTGCCCAGGCCACTAGGTGCCCACCTAAGCAATTGGTTTTTATATAAAAACCTTCTTAATTTATCTTTTTTCTAGTTTTTTTTATGGGCAACTTGTTTTCCTAGTTGAAGTAGCAAGTTAGCAACAAGCAAACGTTGAAGGTGATCTTGAACAAACATAAAAATTAAAGGTAGAGTAGACACAACATAACCTATAATTATCAAAAAAATGCATAACCTATAAAAAAGTAGAGGATGAGACTTTATTCTATTAGTGAAAGGGGATATAAATAGAACATCTATGTGTTTATGTTTGTAATAAATCAATCTGATGGTGGAAGGTGATTTGATGTTGGTTATCGGCTGTCTGCAGAAGGAAGAGATGGGATTTTGGAAGTTCTTAAATGAGAAAAAGAAATTTAGACAGTTGACCCAGGACATGGAAATTAAGTTTCAGTGGCTTAAGAGAAGTGCAAATTCTTTTGTTGACTCACTTGCCAAACAAGGGGTGGGAAGAGCTAGTCTTTTTTTGGCATTGTTGTAATATGAATATTAATCTCAGGGAGAGTTAAGAGATTTTACCCCTCCCTCCTTTCTATTGTACTTCATGCATTTTGTTTTTTGTCTTTAATAAAAGTTCTGTCAATTATCCAAAAAGAACAAAAAAAATCAATGAATGTAGAAAACAAACAAAAACATGAAGTGTGAAGACCCTGCTTTATTGAATTGCCGAGAAACATAAATGGAGGTTGTCATAGTTGGAAAGATGGAGAGGAGTGGCCAGAGTGAAAAGGGATAAAACAAATGAAAGGATAGAGTCCCCGATTTGACAGAGAGAGAGATGATGCTTTATTTTGTTTACATAAATTGAGAGAGAAATAGAAAAAAAGGCTTCTTATGACAAATACCATGATGACAGTTACTAGTTAAAGCCCTATTACCACAATTAATTCATTACTTTCTTTTTCTGTTGTGGTTTACCCCTAACCAGTTTTATGATTCTCTAAATTGAAAAGTGATTTATTGTGATGGCCTTTTACACCCTTTACCTTTTCCATACAATACAATATGGTTCAGCTGTAGACACCTGGGTGAGGCATAAGATAAGGCAACCCCCCCCCCCCCCCCCCCCGAAAAAAAAAAAAGCCTTATCACCTAGGTGGGTGCCTAGGCCTCGCCTTGACAACTATGGTTCAACTGTGAACTCTTGGATTATATTACATTTTAGTAAAAATTATGTTAGACATTGTATATCCAAATATTGCATTTTATTCTCGGGTCCTATTGGTCTAGGAGGTTCCACTAGAGCTGAAATGTTTTCTGTACTTTGTGGTTCAAATAGAAAAAGAGTTAAATGTGAGAAGGCTGATTGTTGAAAGGGATTCTCAAGTGGTGGTAAGTTGGATAAAGAATGAAAAGAAGGTAGCCTGGACTTATATTGAGAAGTGTTGAAGAAGACCAATTGGTTATTAAGGGGAATGACAGTAATTTTTCAGTGGGTTCCTAGTGATGTTATGGGTTGGCAGATTCATTAGCAAGGCAAGGGGTAAATAGGGAACAATTGTATTGGGCTCATTTGTAATGACTGTATCTTAGGGGTAATTTTACCCCTTTGGGTCCTCTTTCTAAATCTTTGTTTATATTAATGAAATGATACCCTGTTAACTAGAGAGAGAGAGAGAGAGAGAGAGAGAGAGAGAGTTGGTTTAAAAAGTATCAAGAACCATCAGGGCTAGAATGTATAGCATGAGGTAACCAAGTTGGGGCAGTACAAGTAATATGGTTGTCCATGATTCGCTTGAGAACACAAGTAAATACCAATATGATTGTTTTCTTTGGTATTAGCAGTATTAGAGAACCAGACTGGTCTGGTCAGTCAGACCGGAAAGCTGTGGCCTGGTCCACCTGCCAGTTCAGTCATGCCCAAAAAACTGGTCAAGACCATTGGATTAGTTGATCCAACCGAAGAATCAGTCAGCCAGTCCTGCTTTCATTAAACTGGCTGTTTTTTTCCTTTTTATTTTACCTGATATGCAAACTTTCGGAGGCCATAACTTTGCACTCAGTTGTTCGATTCGGGTGATCTTTTTTATTTTTTATTTTGGGTAATTTTTTCGCGATCTACAACAACGTGTTCCAAGGCACCTTGCCCCACTGTTTTTGCCAAAAAAAGATGCCTTTTTTGGCCTCAAATCTATATGTTGTCATATAACGATGCCATGGTTGACCGGATTGACCGGCTGGTTGAACCAGTGAATCATAACCCAGAGGAGAAAACAGTTCTATCTCTGGTCCGGTTCTCTGGACATTGGGTATTAGAATAGTTGGATCAGTACAAGTTAGTAGGGACTTGGGTGGGACTGGGTGAACTGGTTTTTGTGTTCTTTTATTTGTTTTATAGAATTCAATTTCTGGTTATTAAAAATAAAAAAAAGGAAATAAACAAAGAAGAAGGATCTAAAGGTGAAAGCGTTTTGTGATATTATTGAACATTTTGTTTCTCCTTTATTTTCATTGATAAATAGACACATTGGTTCTAACTTTTCCTTCATGAATATGAATTTGAAATTTTTTTTTGTGGAAACAGGCAAAAAGAAAGCCTTCGTCTTTTCAAAACCCACACTTCAATAACCAACTTCTTTGGACTCCTGGCCCAATACTAGGGCATGATCATAATAGTCATATTTGTATGGATGAACATGATCAATCAGATGAAAGACTGGATAAGTTGCTCCAATCTTGTGAACCAATACAGAACTTCCTTGAACCCAAGAATTCTATATTTCAGTCAGAGGGATCAGAAGCAGATGTCTTCAACAATTCCAATTTTGCTGCAAAGGTAGATGGACAAAATTGTTTAGGCACTAGCTCCTTAAACCAATATATTGTGCCATTGAGCTTAATTGAGAGGTGGGGCAGTGCTATGGGTATCCTTATTTTTTCTTTTTTAACATTTAACTTGGTTTCTTTTTCCTTCTGCCATTACAAAGTATGCTACTAAATCATTTTTCATTTTATCATGTCCTTTCTCTCCCTCCCCCCCCCCCCCCTATTGTTGAGTTATTTTATCAACTCCTATGGAATCCTTGACAGTGATACAGATATTGTTTACCCTGATTCCAGGCGTTGTTGTTGTTTTACAAAGAGCTACCATAGATATGTGAAGGGTACTGGATCCCTTTTGGCAACAGTCCAAGTAGGATTATTGTTTTGACATTCCCACTGTTTGTTTTATATTTATGCATATTATGATTTTGCCATATATACAGGAAAAAGGTTTCCTAATTTGGTGAAGTAGAGAGCTTTCCTGCTTAACCTAACTTCTGCCACTTGGAGGGGTCTTGTGGCTGATCCAGATATCAAATGAGGGACCCACTAGATTAACCACATGTTCTACCCCATCTATAGCAGCCTTATACCACCTTTATCAGAGTTTCACCCAATCAATATTAACAGACCATGCTTTCAATTTTTTTAATTAACAGAAAAGTTGTCCATAAAGAAGGCCCATTTTGAACTAGTATTAAGGTCTTTTAGGTCAAATTTTTTCATGAATTGTTTAGACTCCTTCACTGAATAATCCAATTAGTTGATCAGTTGATCTTCTCCCATATTTTCCAATGCCAATTGGAACTATAGGTTCTCATTTGGCAGGCCATAATGGTTAAATATAGAGAGCCTAGACTGTGGTATGCTGTATATCTGAAAGAGTTTTCCTATAAAGAGACAGGAGCATTGGAAGATTGTAAAGATTTCACAATAGCATTTCTGTAAATGTGTCAGAGTTGTCTGGAAGTGGCACTGACCAATTGATGATACTGTCTAATCATTGACTTTTTTTCTAAGTTTTCTAAAATCTGATGGCCTTTTTTACTTCCTAAAGAATGTGGTAGATTGGATATTTTCTTGTCTACACTTTAACATTGGTAGGCCAACAGGTTGTTGGTTATGCTGAAGATGGGTTCACCCAATATTAGTCCCAGTTATCCAGGGTCTTGAGAGGGGTGGACTGGATATTGGATAAGGACCTATCCTTAGGCATTTTTTGCATAAAGTGGCTTCTCAGACTTCAACCTATGTTCTCACACTTGTCAGACCAAGATTTTACCATTGCACTAGGCAATGGCATTAAGACAAGATAAATTTTGGTATACAGTTCTAGTCTTTTACAATTTACCATACGAGTACTTCATGTACATGTCAGTACACTTGTTTTATCAAAACGATTACGAGTTTCTTCTTAAGTTATGAACAATGTCTTCTTAGTTGCTTCCATCAGTTATGGTAGTTAATGTTAACGATAACCCACAGCCAGAAAAGAGGGGGAAATTGTCTTCCTTGAAGGAGCAGTGCCTCAGATACTTCACTCCTAGGGAGGTAATTGTTTTTCACATTATGTATTTGGTTTCTGTAGTCATTGTCTTATTAGTTTCACTGATATAGATCCAGAAATGGAAGCTTACATCCTATAATCTCCAGGTGGCCAACCTGCATTCTTTCCCGGATGACTTCCAATTTCCACAGCACATAAGCCTTAGACAACGGTATGCCATGTTCTTGTTATAGACCTTGAGCTTAAACAGTATGCTATCTTTAGGAGAAACACCTGTGGGTCATACTTTTCTCCTTTTTATTTTCTTTTTTATTTCTTTACTCTGGACTCAATAGATGACACCAATATGCTTTTCCCATTTATATTTTGCTTCCATATCCTTCCAGCAAAAGAAATTAAAAAAAAATGTAGACAATTTAAGTTTACTTTCATTTTCCAAAAAACTCTACACAACTGTACCTGGTATTACCGTATTAGTTTCATGACCATGCTTTTCTCCCAACCTAGCTGTGAATATGTAATTCCATCTCAAGTATAATGGTGTTAATTGGTTGAGAAATGACCTCCCCAACATGTCATAAATGGTAACCTCTAGATTTTAGATGGTTTACTGTCAAGATTCCAAGGACAACAACCATGCAAGGCTTCTACTTTATGAGGGATAGAATTACTCCAAAAGCCTCTAAATGGAAATTGTTCAACCTGATTTCTGATCAAAGAATCATAGGGTTCACTGTAAATCTTCTATCCTCCTTCCACCACCCAGCATCATCTTTGAATCAGGCTGGATCTATACTGCTTCTAATTTGCTGAGACCCTTAAAGTTTAATCTCTATAATCTTGGACAGATGTTACATAACCTGCCAAGCAAACACTATTCATCTTCTGAAAATCTCACTTTAGACCCATCCCCCACTAAAAATTTTGAAATCCAACAGAAAAGAGAATTGAACTTCATGATACCTTCCACAAGCATACCCAATATAATGATGATACCTCTGATCTTGAATCCCACCCAAATCTCACAATCCCATATTTATTCACCACTATTCTCCTACATAGACTTCCCCTTCCTCCCCAAATCCCGGAGCCACTTTTGCAAAAAGGCTTTGTTCATGATTTAGTCCTAAAACCCAACCCTCCAAATTTTTTATGCGTTTAAAACACTTTCCCATTTAACAAGATTCAACTTTTTCCCCTTCTCCCCATCCCATAAAAGGTTGCTTTGCATTTTATCAATCTGATTTGCCATTAGGATGGAAATTTTAGGCAAGATGGATAATATGTTGGCAGAGTTACATATACCTGTACACCTATAATACCCACCAATTAGGTCCAATTCCTAGCAGATTCTAAATATATGGACCCAATTTGGACTTGGTAATGATCATATCCATTTTTTTATATTTAACAGTATCCTGTTTCTTGTCTGCAGATATGCTTTGTTGGGGAACAGCTTAAGTGTAGCAGTAGTTGCGCCCTTATTTCGTTATCTTTTTTCTGATCCATCATAATCATGGATGAAGGTAATTAGAGGAAGAAGATTACAGCAGTCTTGCCTTAGCTCTTTCAGGGCGAGAAAGATCATACTTGTGAACTCTATATTGCTGCTCTTTGGTGCTGTACCCCGAGGACTGAGGCTCGACTATAAAACTCACTTGTCGATCTGCATGCATGGACTTTTTTTATCTACTATAACTTACAACTTCTGCTCATTTATGCTGCTCACATGAGATTTATATATTATCATCTACTAAACCGATTTTCTTATCAAGGTTCAAAGTATCGGTACTCTTTTTTTATACTTATTTTTTTATTTTTTTCTGAAACCGGTTCAGGGGGCCAGTTTAGGGCTCCTCCACCCCCTGAACCGGTCAGACCCCGATACACCCACTATAGGGGCATATTGGAGGGGTCCTGGAATGATATGTATTGGCTGATACATGTCGATACTTTGAACCTTGTTTCTTATGACTTAAATGTAGGAGCAAGCCATAGAATACCCTTTTTCATCTCGTTTGTTACATGACACTGGTTTGATAGAAACATGTAAATTTTTATAAAAGCATAATTCTATTCAAATAAAACACACACATCCGAAATATTCAATTTTTAAGAGATGCATTTGGATGCGCATGGATAGTGGAAAAATTAAGATGTACATTAGTACCATAAATGAAGTATGTATATACATAAAAAACACATTGAAACATAGTTAAGGAAATATTGAAAATTGATGTAATTAAATGTGTTGGCTGAAAACGGTATGATTCTTGTTAATATTCATAAATATATAAATTTGAATAGCCAGTTGGCTGAATGGCTCTAGCTTTCAAGAAGAGATTATGTTCAGAGGTAAAATTCCAACTCTAGAATTTTGTATAAAAAAAAGAAAAAAGAAACGAACTCGTACAATTTTGAAGAGGTAAAGCATGGTGTAGTGATGGGTTTGTTGTCTTCCAACCTACAAATGTGGGTGTTAATCTTGTTGGATTTTAATACCTTAAAAAATTATAGCATTTATTTGAATTCAAAAAAAAAAATAATAATAGAGCATCAATCGGTACTTGTTAGATATGGTCTAGTACTAATTGATACTTGAGATACATGTGGAATTAAGTCATTTTGTCCATGTGGCATGCAAAAACCAATACGTATCAGCGCTACGAGTCTGGCTTCAGTCAGGGCAAAGCCCGTTCCAACAGCTTTTACAGTCTTGTGTTGGGAATATCTCTCCAGTTATGTGATTTTTTTTATGGAGATATTCTCAATGCAAGGTTGCAAGGGGCTGCTCGAAGGGTGCGAGCACTGATTTGCCCTGATAGAAGTCGAACTCATCAGCTACCAGCACTTTAAACCTTGATTTTGCAGTGTGAGTAATGGGATTCTCTGCAAGCAAAAACTTACATTAACTGTGAAAGCATGGAATCCAGCTGCACATCTCCTTATAAATTTTACACAGATATTGCAAATGTGTAATTCAATGCTATGTGCAGAGTTTTTGCTTGCAGGGATCTTAGCTGTCTGATGAATTATTGTTCTGTGTAGGTCAATGGGCCAGTTCTGCCCAACTGCCCAAACTGAATTGAACCGATTATGTTGGTTTGGTTCCAAGATTTTGTCCCAATTAATAATTGAGTTGGTTCTGGTCAAAGTTCAAAGTATCGATACATATCGTACTGATGGTTTACTGATATGCCCCTCCAAGGACTGTATCGGAGCAGCCACCGGTTCAGAAGGTAGCCAGGCCTTAAACTGACCTTTCTGAACCAGTTTCGAAAAAAAAATAAGTAAAATGTAAAAAAAAATGTACCAACATAGGCCCGTGTCGATATTTAGAACCTTGGTTCTGGTTCTTATTTGTCCCAAACTGATTAAGACCCAAACCAATTATTTTATTAAATGTATAATATTTTCTTAATTTTATTATATTTAATTTTTGAAATGATAAATTTGATAGATAATATATGTGACGATATTAATTAAAAATAAGCAGTTTATTAACAATATAAAAAATTTAGTATTTTACTATCATTTTTATTTAAATTGTGACGATGTTAAGTAAAAATAATCGGGTCTATCAGGTAATTAACAATATAAAAAATTAGTATAAAATATGTGACGATATTAATTAAAAATAATTGGGTCTATCAGGTAAGACCCAACAGGACCAGATTATTAATTGAGATGATTCTAGTTCATTAGCCCTAGTGCGACTAATCCCTGGTTTGAATATAGCCGCTAAAACTTCAAAAACAGACAAAGTTGGAGTAAGAATAGAATAATGGATAAATTACAGATAGGTATCAACTTTCAATTGTAACACTTGATTACCCTGAACTTTGAAAAATAGACACTTGGGGTCCGTCAGTTGGTATTCTGTCAGTTAAACATTAGATAATGCCCAAAACTTTCATTCTCACATGGACAACAAATTACCAAAAAAATGGACAACAAATAATAGATTCAAATTCTCCATCCACAGCATTCTCGGGATGAACTTCCTCTGTAGAATGATCTCAAAAATATAGAAAGGTACATTATCTAATGTTTAAAATGGACCCAACTGTTGCAATTGAAAGTTCAGGGTACCTATAACCATACTGGCTGACCAACCCCGCCTACAAATAGCGGCCAGAGGGCGGACATCCTGATTCCTGAACACCGTACTCACTAGACTATTAGAAACGAGAGATTGCAGACAGCGAAGGATCTTGAAAATGTGATATAAAGACTTGACTTGTAGCTACGACGGAAAGGATAATAGCATACTATTACGGTACTACACCTTAATAGCTTGTGAGAATCAACCGATACGCCTTGCACTTACAAGTTGATAATCAACCACCATTTAGGCATGCATCTGATCTAGATCAACCCATCTCTCTCATGGGGAAGGAGCCTATGCCACCTGGGGACAAGGAGAGAGTTTGAAAGTTCAAAGAATGGGTGTTCAATGCAGAATGATATTGATTTGTCTCCAACTAGGATTAGGTCTGCTTCTGGTCAAGGTGGACAGGTTGAGATAACGTGAAAAAAGAAAGCCTCAAAGAGAGTAAGAACATGTAGTTTCTCTTGTACTAGTCATACTCGTATCCACAAGATTGATTCAGTATAAACATCTAATCAAATGAAAATCTTTTGATTGAATTGATTTTTGACCTAGAGATCTCCCAAATGGAACTCTTAGATATCTAAAACACGCACGGAAAGAACTTATACTATACTTATATTTTTTGTCACCTTTAATACAACATCGGATTTCAAAACAAAATTCTTGTTAAGCTAACAAAGAGGAAAGCATTTGAATGCTAAGGCAACAAAAAACAAATTCCCTTGTTAGTATTTGAACCTTCCAAGGTGGCAAAAAAGCGACTGTAGACATCCACAAAGAGATGCTCATATGTAGTTACAATTCCAAGATGACCCATATCAGGCTTATGAGTTCTATGTCGTGCCTTTTTCCTCTCTGCAAATAACAAAATTCTCTGTTAGAGAAGTCAGAAATATACACAAATTAGAAACAACAGCCAAAACTTATGATACATGGGGAAAACCTTAAAGGCTTAAACCATCAAGGAATAGACGCACAGCCACAAGCCTGTGCACCAGAAAATGCCAGATCCGAACTGTATGCATGCATGTAAAGTATACCAACTATTTGTAGGCATCAAAGAAACTAATACTGACAATTGTATGTCCAGAATATTTCGACATCCACTATCCAGTAAATATGAGAAGATACATAAACAAAGAATATAAATATGTGCATAGAAACATTAGCATACAGAAAGATTGAGGATTGGTTGGTGCATAACTAGTAAAAAGTAATGGAACGAGGAAAAAAGGAAACACATCTTATGTAGAAACACATATTGTCATAACACCAAGGAAGTGATAAATGTACCTGTCTTGTTCAGGACCAGGAATATCTGAAAATTTTCCTGGTTCATTCTATATAGAACTTTTTAGCGAGGGGTTGGAGCTGCTTCCCGGATGACAATCTCATCTCACAACCAAGCTCAACCTCCATCAATCGGTGGTTCTCTTTAGAGCGATTCATTGAAAAAGTGACCATCATATCATCCCCTTCACCAACTCGAAGAGGAGGGTGCAAGAGGAATACCTGTAAGAAATCACAATAGAAATAATGAAGATGAGTAACAATGATATAATAAATAAATAATAGAATTTATTTTGACATCTTCCAACTAAATGTGGCCAGGTCACATTGCCCTTTTGACTACAGTAATACAGTTCCTTAACAGTGGCAAGGGAAACTAGTGAAGTATTCAATGGGTCAACCATGCGAAAAGTCTCATATCAGCATATCGGTGCATGTGCCAAACCACCAGGGCTCCCATTTGATGGTTTCCACAACTCTAGACACCTTTATACCTGCTGGATTGGATGGTTGTAACTTGTAAGTTCATAACAATCCTTTCATTGGCATGCTTTAGGATACTTGCAATATTTCTATCCATCCAGAAATATGAAATGGCTCAATGGGAACAATCATCTAACCATGTCATTAGGCATAGATTGCTTTTTTTATTGGAAGTGTTAACTACTTAATTAAAGATTTTGCAACCCTTGGTATAGGGGGTTGAAACCAAAAAAAAATTATAATTATAGCACTGTTCAAAACATATTCTCCCCAACAGTCCCTTGTTTTGCTAAGGTATCAGCTAACCCATTAGCTGATCTTATTATCCAATTGAAGCAAAATACCAACCTCTCTTGTTATACTAAAGATTTCCATTTATCAATTGTCTGTGTCCAGTCCAGGCTCCCAAACAACCTGACTGCATCCACCCAATTAGCAATTTAGAATCCCCTTCAATTGCAAAACCATTAAATTGCAATGTACACTTCCATGCCATCATCAATCATATACCTGTTGGGTAAGTACATCAGACTTCTTTACATCTGATAGTCAAATTGATTCTTCTAAGGCTACAATTGTTTAAATGAAAAAAAGGCAGAATTTCACCAAATCAAGTAATGATGCACAAATTGAAAAATTTCTTTGTTTGTGAAACTAAAATGGCAGAAACATCAGACTTCTTGTACATCTGATAGTCAAATTGATTCTTCTAAGGCTACAATTGTTTAAATGCAAAAAAGGCAAAATTTCACCAAATCAAGTAATGATGCACAAATTGAAAAATTTCTTTGTTTGTGAAACTAAAATGGCACAAATGGTGTTAGGAAAAGAACAGCCCCAACCTGCTGGCCCCAATGTGTCCCATTATCTATGCTAGGAGCAGTTGTCAACTCAATCTCATGGCTAGCTGGACTAACACTGCTTCCCTGGGCACCACAAAAAGAAATGCTGATTATAGTTAATACTCTTCTGTAGGCAAATCCCCTAATTGATTCTATGATCAACTTTATGCAGGAATAATGGAGACTGACATACTCGAAAATGAACATCAAACCATCCTGCAAACCCACAGAGTCTTGTCTTCTCTACAGTTATGGATGATAAAAAGTTTGCTCTAACAGTAAGAATGTCATTTACAGTGGCTGTTAAACAATCGATTTCTTTGATGACAGCAGGCAGCCCTATAACTTGTTCAGGGTGGAGGTTATTCCACAATGCAGTCTGCAAAAATTTAATACCAGGCTTGTTAGCATCCATATAATTGCATAGGAACATGCAGCATTACTATTTAAATAAAAAAGAAAAGAAAATAGGGAACCCTTAATCCAGCACTCAAAAAAAACCTTCCATATCGACTCACATAAACCCATGTTTGAACTTTGCTACCTGAACCTAAGGCAAAAGGCACATTGATATGATGATATTGACCATCCAGTCAATTGTGTTGCCCAGAGAAATTGTTAGTATTGCTATTGACTGTCCCAGAAAAAAAAAATGCAACTAATTTGATGTTAAGATCATCTAACTATTTGGATTACAATATAATGTGTAATGTCCCAGAAAAAAATGATACAATGCCAGTCAACAAGAGTGGAGATACTACATACCTTCACTGGGTTATTTGGTTTTTCATTTGATTGATGCAGCATGTTTATATTTTATCGGATGGTTGGAAGAAATTGTTGTGATTATCAACTCATTAAAACCAAATCTCCCAGGTGGAAGCACATGGTCATAATCAACCAAGTAGAAGCACATGATTATAGATAGTTTCTTTTCCTTTACTTCCTTTCTTACAAGTAAATGAAAGAGAGAAGGAGAAGAGTACATAATGTTAAAAAAGAAGACATATAGGAGGTATTTGCAGAGGGGACTTCCCTTCACCTACCTATGTTAGTGGTGTTTCCTTATTTTCTTCTGTCTTCCTTTTTCTTCAAGAAAACTTCTCTTTTTCTTCTCTCTGTACTCTGGATTTTCTTAGGACTCTCTGGGAGTGTTATTCCCTAAGACACAATTTCTCTTAAGGAGCCCTGGAGCCTCCCTCTAAGGAGCTTAAAAAGGGGGTGAGGTAGTTATGCAACTACCTCTTCCCCTAGGTGGATACCTCATTTAGTTAGCCTACTAGTCAACCCATCTATTTGGGTTATAAACTATTTTAAGTTTATTTAATATTATGGGCCCGTTAAAATTTTTCTTTCAATGCCCCCTGTACCAATGTGTGGTAAACTCAAGTTTGGCATTAAGTCAATTAAATTTGGCATTAGTCCTAAGGAGAAAATCCACAGCAACAAATTGTAATTTTATCCTTCCACGACTAGGAGGGAGATCAATAAAAGCACATATCATGATTATCAGATATAACCTTTGCAGTGTATGTAATGACATCTAGAATAAAGTATGAAGTTAGGAATGGAACAATCATTACATTACAAGCCACACTCAGTAGATAGAGGGGAAACCATAATTTTGTAAGTTATGAATTTCAAAAGTTGATAATTATATCATGTTGTAGATACTACTGAACTCAAAAAACCAATAAGATCCATCACCTGCAAGTAGTATTTCCTCTGCTCTTCATGGAAAGGCTTTGTTAGAACACTCATATCAACACCATAGTAGGTTTTAGTCTCCTCCAAAAAGCTATGCCAGTCATTCATAGCTGACTCATAATCATTCATCTTTTGGTCCCCCTGTCCAGATCTGATAGGTCCTAACCACATGCGGGCATGACTGGGATACCTGACAAAACCAAATCTCTTTGAGATGATTATGCAAGGAATTGATACCATCAATACCAATTGAGCATACTCAGTCATTAAAATGATAGTGTACTTTATTTTGAGTAGAAGATCAAGACTGTAATCAGTCTTGAATCCTAATAGGTTTTAGGTTTACAAAATAGAAGAAAAGTGAGAGAAAGAAGAGAGAATAGAAGAGGAACAGGAGAACACAAGTGGTTGAAAGGAGGAACAGATTTTAACAGATCTGCCGCCGCCACTTTCTTATTATTTATAGGTTATGTTTAGTACACAATGGAAAGGACACATCTGCCCTTGGTACTTACATAATAAATAAAGTAAATAAAGCTGAAATAAATAACTGAATTAACAAACTGACTCAAACTGACACTACTATAACTGAAACAAATAACTACACATGCCGTCCTACGAACACAGTGGGGACCACTGCAGTGGGGCCCAAATAAGTGTTCTCTACACTCCCCCTCAAGTTGGGAGTAGATATCTATCATTCCCAACTTGGATAGGTCTGTCTCTAACTTCTTCCTTGGTACAGCCTTGGTGAGGATATCCGCGAGCTGCATATTAGATGTGATGTATGGAAGACACACTTCTTGTGATGTGGCCCTTTCTCGCACAAAATGTCGATCAACTTCGATGTGTTTAGTTCTATCATGCTGCACTGGGTTGTGGGCTATATTAATAGCTGCCTGATTATCACAATACAACATTAAGGGCTTTTCATAGTCAATACCCAACTCTTCAAGTAGTGACCTCAGCCATAAAATTTCAGCCACTCTATTAGCCATTGACCTGTATTCTGCTTCAGCACTGGAGCGGGAAACAACACTCTGCTTCTTACTCCTCCAAAAGACAAGGTTACCTCCCACAAGGGCACAATATCCAGAGGTAGACCTTCTGTCATCAACACTCCCAGCCCAATCGGCATCTGTATAGACTTCCACCCTCATGTGATTATTGTTCATGAGCAGTATACCTCTACCCGGGCATCTCTTCAAGTATGCTAATATTCTCTCTGCCGCAAGAAGATGAGAAGTTCTAGGGGAGTGCATGTACTGGCTAACAACACTAACTGCATAGCTGATATCCGGCCGAGTGAGGTAGAGATATAGGAGCTTTCCAACCAACCGTTGGAACATAACTTTGTCTCCAAGAGGCTCCCGGCCCTCTGCACTAATCTTGTGATTTTGTTCGATGGGTGTACCAGCTGGCTTAACCCCCAACTTTCCAGTTTCTGCCAACAGATCTAGAACATATTTTCTCTGAGAGATAAAAAACCCCTGCTTGGATCTAGCAACCTCAATACCCAAAAAGTATCGTAGTGCACTAAGATCTTTCACCTCAAACTCTTGATGAAGAAGCTGTTTGAGGGACTCAATCTCATGATTGTCATTTCCTGTCACCACAATATCATCAACATATACTGCAAGTAGTGTCAGAGAGGACTCCACCCTCTTGATGAATAGTGTATGATCTGACTGAGCCTGTACATAACCAAACTTTCCAAGGGCTAATCTGAACCTATCAAACCAGACTCTAGGTGACTGCTTCAAACCATACAATGCCTTGTTTAGTCGGCAAACCTTCTTACCTGTCTCAGTATCATAGAATCCAGGAGGCAACTGCATGTAAACCTCTTCCTGTAAATCTCCATTCATAAAGGCATTTTTAACATCCATCTGAAACAAGGGCCAAGAATGATTTGCTGCAAGGGATAACAGAACTCGGATGGTGGTCATCTTGGCTACTGGGGCAAGGGTCTCCAAGTAGTCTATACCATAAGTTTGAGTGAACCCCTTTGCAACCAGCTGGGCTTTGTACCTTTCAATAGAGCCATCAGCATTATGCTTCACAGTGAACACCCATCTGCATCCCACCGGTTTCTTTCCTTTTGGTGGGTCAACCAGTGCCCAAGTATTATTCTTCAACAGGGCATCCATTTCAACTTGCATTGCATCTTTCCATTCTGAAACTGATAAGGCTTCTTGCACTGTTCTTGGAATAGGGACATCGGCAATGGAAGTAAGATAGGACCGGTAAGATGGAGACAGACGATCATAGGATAAGAACTGTGAGATGTTGTGAGCTGTAGAAGTGGTGCAATGTAGTTTCCCTTTGCGACTGGCAATAGGGAGATCAAGGTCATCCACAAGAGAGGAAGTGGCAACAGTGAGGGGTATCTTAGTAGGCTCTGGATCTGGAGCCACAGAAGGAACTGGAACTGGCCGGGACTGCCGATGACTGGGATCAACCTGCCTACATCGCCTGTGATAGACTAGACTCTCAACTCCGGCTCCCTCTGACCACCCTCACCACTACAACCTTCATCATCCAGTGGAATAGGTAAAGGAACAGCCCCACTCTAAACAGCCCCACCTCTACCAGCCCCACTTCCACTCTCACTGCTCTCCCTCTAAGGAAAGAAACTCAATACGGCCCCACTTCCACTCTCACTGCTCTCCCCCTCAGAAGAAACCCTAGGATAATAGGGTGTCTCCTCAAAGAAGGTGACGTCCATGGAGACAAACTGTTTCCCTGAAACCGGATCATAGCAGCAATAACCCTTTTGAGTTTGTGCATAACCAAGGAAAATGCATTTGGAGGCCTTAGGTTCAAACTTGGAATGATGAGGCCCGAGAAGCTGAACGAAACAGGTACAACCAAAGGTTTTAAGGGGAACAGTGAACAACTCCTCGTTTGGGTATAAGAGGGAAAAGGGAGTTCTCATATCAAGAACCCGGGAAGGAACTCGATTAATGAGATAAACTGCCGTGAGGATAGCATCACCCTAGAAGCGAATAGGTACATTGGAGGTAAACATAATGCTTCTAGCCACCTCCAAGATATGCCTATTCTTCCTTTCAGCAACACCGTTCTGCTGTGGTGTATAAGGGCAAATACTCTAGTGAATAACTCCATGGCTAAGAAGGTAGGAGGTCAATGGCTGAGCAAAGTATTCCTTTGCATTATCATATCTAAGGACTTTGATTTTGGTCCCAAACTGAGTGAGAACCATCTGATGGAAGTTTTGGGTCAGAGCAGGAACCTCATCCCGAGAGCGCATAAGATAGACCCAAGAAAACCGGGTATGATCATCAACAAACAGTAGAAAATATCTGTACCCACCCATCGAAGAGATATGATATGGCCCCCAAACATCAGTATGCACAATATCAAAAGAGGAATTACTCCTTTTATTACTTAAAGAATAAGAGGTTCTACAATGTTTGGCAAACTCAAAACTCTCACACCTCAACTTTGATAACTCAACAGACTCAAATAAAGCAGGAAACAGACTTTTCAAAGACTTAAAAGACAAATGACCTAATCGGTTATGCCAAAGCATAACCGAACTCACAGACTGGGAAACAAAAGACTTCTTATCCACTAACTCCTCCCGACGAGAAATCGCTCCAAGCAGATAGATCCCGTTTGTCTCACGGCCAGTCCCAATCACCTTCATCGTCTCCAAATCCTGAAAAACACATCGGTCGGGGAAAAAGGTTACTGAACAGTTCATGTGTTTGGTAATACTACTAACTGAAAGCAGGTTAGTATCAAGTTTAGGAACATGCAAGACAGAAGATAAAGAGATAGTATCCGACAGCTTGATGTCCCCCTTGCCCGAAATGAGAACAAGAGAGCCATCAGCAATGGACACTCTATCTCGGCCAGAGGACAAGTGATAAGAAGTGAACAAAGATGGCAAGCTAGTCATATGATCAGATGCACCTGAATCTATTACCCAGCAGTGGTCAGTATTACCTGGAGCTGAAGCATGGTAAGCTGAGGCTCGAGTACCTGAATGTGCAAATGCAGATGTGGCAGGAGCTGATGGTGACTGAGATGGCTGAGCTGAACTCCCAACTTCCTTTTCCAACTGGATGAGGGCAGCCCGAACAGCAGCTAAAGTCTCTAGGGATGTGCCTGATGAGGATGCTGAATCAGTGTTCACGGCCACATGAGCATTACCCTTCTTATTTCTTAGTTTTGCTGGGACCAAGTGAGGATGTAGCTTCCAACAAGTATCTTTTGTGTGCTTGGGTTTCTTGCAATGTTCACATACCAGATCCCGTTTATCTTCCTTCTTTCAGTCCCTTTCTGAGTCACCCCCTGGCTTAGGTTTAATAGCTGTCAAGGCTGGAAAAGAGGGCTGAGGCTGCATCATGACTTTCCTCCTGGTCTCTTCACTATGCACCAGGGAGTATGCTTGAGAAAGGGTCACACTATCTCTTGTCAATATCTGTTGTCGCACAATGTCATAATCTGAATTCAAACCAGCCAGAAACTCAAATACCCTATTCGTCTCGACTTGCTTTCTGTGAGTCTGTGCATCTTTGGGACTCTCCCACTCAAGGGTCTCTAGATGGTCAATCTCATGCCACAAGGATTTCAAGGTAGAGAAGTAGACAGAAACTAGCTTCTCTCCTTGTTTAAGGCTGTTCACCTCACACTTTAGTTCATAGGCTCTGGCAACATTAAGGGGTTGGGAATAGGTTTCTTTCACAACATCCCATATCTCTTTGGCTGTCTTTGCCCACAAGAAATTTCGACTGATATGTGGCTGCATAGAATTACACAGCCATGCCATAACCAAATAGTTCTCTTGAACCCACTTGGTGTATGTTGGGTCCTCCTTGGAAGGTTCTTTCACATCTCTCAAGAGGTAACCCAGTTTTTCCCTTCCTCCAATAGCCATCATGGCTAATTGAGCCCACTCCAAGTAATTTGACCCATCAAATCTCATAGTTGTAATCTGAAACCCGATTTCAGATACACCACCAAAACTGTTGTTTCCAAAACTACTTTCTCCCTGACCCTTAAACTCCATCTTTGGTCAAGAATCAGTGGCTACAAACTGTTAGAGCCACTACTGTTGTACCAGGAAACAGAGTAAAACAAGCAGGTCTGAAATCTGATCTGAAACCAACACAAAACTGATCTGATCTGATCTGATCCGAAATCTGATCTGAAAACAATCGCCTATCACAGTATATGCAAGAAATCAACTCAAATCTGATCTGAAATCAATCGGCATGCACAGTACCAAGCAGCCTGTCAATCTGAGATGCTATTTTCTGAAATCACTACTGTGGGGCCCACTGCTGCGAGAGCAAAATTAGGGTTTCAACTGTAGGTCTGAAATAAGTGCGCAGCTGCACTCTCCAAACAGTCCGCACAAGTGGGACTTATCGTAGGGCAATATGAAACCCAAAAAACTAATAACCTCTGAGATGGGGGGGTTCGGCCCAACAGTCAAACCCTAGAAACGAACTTAAACACAGTTCGGCAAGTCAAACCCTAGAAACAAACTGGAACAGTTCGCCCCTCCTTCTAGACAGGTTTAACCTATCTCGACTGATTGCAGTCTCTGAAACTCAATAAAAAAAAGCTTACTTATGTACTTTCGGTTTACTGTCTTCTAGGGTTACCTGAACCCTAACCTTCGCTGCTTCTTCCTGATTACCAACTCTCTGCAAGCCGCGGCAAGTCTTCAACTGCTGCGAACCTCTTCTAGTAATCTCCAAGATTCAGCCACCGAATACTTCTTCAAAGCTTCCAGCCCTAGCTAGTTCTCATGTGGTCGGTTGGACTAGACACACATGAGAAGCCCTAGATAGGCTCTGATACCAAGTAGAAGATCAAGACAGTAATCAGTCTTGAATCCTAATAGGTTTTAGGTTTACAAAATAGAAGAAAAGTGAGAGAAAGAAGAGAGAATAGAAGAGGAACAGGAGAACACAAGTGGTTGAAAGGAGAAACAGATTCTAACAGATCTGCCGCCGCCACTTTCTTATTATTTATAGGTGATGTTTAGTACACAATGGAAAGGACACATCTGCCCTTAGTACTTACATAATAAATAAAGTAAATAAAGCTGAAATAAATAACAATTGAATTAACAAACTGACTCAAACTGACACTACTATAACTGAAACAAATAACTACACATGCTGTCCTACGAACACAGTGGGGACCACATCAGTGGGGCCCACATCAGTGGGGCCCACATCAGTGGGGCCCACATCAGTGGGGCCCACATCAGTGTTCTCTACATTTTGAAACAAGGAAAAGTATGCATTATATTGCAAAAAGCTATCCAAGAGTTTACAAAGAGATAAACTCAGAAGAGCCTGTACAGGAAGAAACACCTATGCAATCAGGTAGCAAACAACAAACTAAAAACATGTAGGAGCAGTGCAGCGGCTAATTACAGAGGAAATCAACAGAAAACATGAACTCGAAAGAGAAATGCTGATGTGAATGAGAGCACTCTTGCAGCTAAAAAACTGCAGTGATGCTATGCAATAATTCATCTTCTTGAGACATTTTATCATCAAACACCCTACTATTTCTTTGTTGAGATCGTGGGGGGTTACCTTAACACCTTCCATTAGGTTGTATTCAGTTTTTTCTTTAATATAAATTTCCTTTTACTCTATAAAAAAAAAAAAAAAAACTACCATTCTTTCCTTCCAAACCCTCCAGAAGATACAGATAGTAGCAGGTATGATTAGATTCTATACAATCTTACCTCTTTTTTTTTATCAGCAACACAGAAATGATTTTACTAATAAGAAGAAAGCACGGTTACAACAAGAGGTTGTGAAAAAAAAATGAACACAGCTTTAGAAAAGCTGACCCAACCCAAGAATTACAATTGAGCCAATACAGATGAGTTCTTTGTACCCTTTGCTTAGCAAGACCATCTGCCAAGCTGCTGGCAGCTCTCCTCACCCATGTCCTTTGATAGCCATTTAAATCACCTGAATTCATTCCTCAAATGCCATGTCACCCCCTTCCCCTTCAACCATTTCACAACAGTTTTCAAGTCTCCCTCAATGATCAGTCTATCAATACCCAACTCTTTTGCCTTCTCGACCCCATATACTGCAGCGAATGGTTTTGATCTTCCCTCTTCTACTCAGCCCCTTCACCATCCAAGTTTGCAACAGATCAGGCATGGACTGTAGGCATACCTAGACGAAATTTAGAATCTTCAAGAAAAAATAAAACCCAAATCTTCCACGAGATCTGGCAGTGAGAAACAAGTGGTTAACAGATTCTTCAAGACCATTGCAAAAAGTGAATCCCACCTCCTTAATGCTAAGTCCTCTCTACACAAATTCACTTTAGTAGGCTACTTCCCCAGCATTGTAGTCCAAACAAGAAAGGCTACTTTGGAAGGCACCAAGAGAATACTGTGGGGGAATTATTAACATATCCAGACAAAAGAAACTGCACAGGACTGAACCGAGAATAACCTCAACTTCTGCCATTTCCACATCCTACAGTCAAGCCCGCCCAGACAACCAACCCATTAATGATGCCAAAACACTCTAATTATACAATCTACTTTGAGAGAGAAAGAGATGCATTAACAGAAACCATAGCAGACACTAATTAGGTGCATACTCACCAAATTTACGGGAGAATGACCAATTACAGCTTATTCTGTGTTCTACCAATCTGTTAAACAACAGACATTAATTAGGTGCATACTCAACAAATTTACAAGCATATGAAAATGTTAGATGAATAATGGAGGGGGGAGGCCATCAATATGTTTCCCAGATTATGCTTCTTTGTGCTTCTTTTTTTCAAGTTTCTCTTTAGTAGAATTACTTAAAAAGCAAAGACACTTAGGTTTACAGATTATGCATGCAATCTAATGTATTACTTATGAAGCACAAAGAACCCAATACCTTTCCCAAGTACTCAACAGTCATGTGCTTGTTCCAGTGTACATAGAAAGCAAAGGTCAAGCATTTGAAAAGAGCATTTTTTTTTATAATTGAGCATTTGAAAAGAGCATTTGCTAAATCCAAATGCTTAGAAGGTAACCTAGGGCTGTCAATGGGTCAGTTCTACCCAACTGATTGAACCAAACCAATTACACTCACATTATATATTAAATGCCAAATGTTTATGTGTAATATTAATAATATAAAATGTCTAAAATAGTAATTTTGTACAGGCTAAAAAGTAAAAACAACTTGAACGAAACCCTACCCTAGCTTCTGTCAACAGCTGAGAGAGGAACAAAGCTTTTCTGATCAGGGCATTTTAGTGGTCCAGTCACTGCTAGGGATGCCGCCTCTGAAGCTGAAGTACAGGCCCTTTTTGAGGGTCTCAGATTTGTTAAATGTTTGATCTCCAGTTCATTGGTTGTGGAAAGGGATTCTAGAATAGTGATGTGTGGGCAACCAAGTTGGAGACAGGTCTTTGGAGGATTTTTCATTTCCTTCACAAGATTCACAATCTCTCTTCTTCCCTTAGGTGCTGCTTTAGATGGATTCCAAGATCTCTGAATCAAGTA
Source organism: Nelumbo nucifera (assembly GCF_055504915.1). Taxonomy (NCBI): domain Eukaryota; kingdom Viridiplantae; phylum Streptophyta; class Magnoliopsida; order Proteales; family Nelumbonaceae; genus Nelumbo; species Nelumbo nucifera. The sequence continues at coordinate 25,445,866 of NC_142650.1, forward strand.
GCTAACTTCTTAACTAATTCTGGTTGGGAGAGTAACTTTTTGTATGGTACTAACAGCTTAAATTTGTCCTGAGTGGGCTATTGGCTTTTTTGTAACAAAGTCCCTTCTTTTTTTTATCAGTAAAAGAAAATTTTATTTAAAATAGATTTAAGACAAAGATTTACAACATGTAGATGGGAATGCTGTTTCCCATTGAGTACATACTTCTGTTCCTCTAGAGCTCAGCCCAAAATAATTGTTGCCTAAGTGCTCCTTGTTTTGCAAGAGCATCAGCTAGCCCATTAGCACTTCTGACCCATTTGAAATCGGCTTCTACCTCCTTTGCAAACTTTTCCACTTCCCTAATCACGTGTTTGAAAGTCCACGGAGTAAGTCTATTGTTTGTAGCCCATGAAATGATCACTCTTGAATCCCCCTCCACCTCAATATGCCTAAGTCCTAGCTGCTTAGATAGCTTCAGCCCTTGTAACAGAGCTAACACCTCAGCTTTTAGTGAGTTACCAGTGCCAATCTGACCTGAAAACAAAGCTAATACCCTCTTCTCAGAATTTCTGATTACTCCTATACCTGACAGTACCGGATTTCCAAAGGAGCTCCCATCAAAATTCAATTTAATCCTGTTTCCTTCTGGGGGTTTCCACTCCATCCGTACTTTCTCTTTCACTCTTGAAGACTGTGCTACTTCTGTCCATGTTCTTAGGATGTCTGTGACTGAGAACTCTTGAAAGCTATGAAAGGATTTTACCCAATGAGCTACTTTAACCTTTATAGTGTTTATTACTTCCTCCACCATCCTACTTTTCTCCAAAAATATTCTGTTATTTCTTTCTACCCATACTACCCAAGCAAATTGCTGCCTTCGTAGCTCTCCACATTACCATTCCTCTTTACTTTGGTTGGCTCAAGAAATCACGGTTGAAAAGGCCTGCCACATCTTGAGGGGGAACCCACCTGCAACCAAAGAGAACACAAAAGAACACCCATATGTGAAGCACAAAAGAACAAAGATATTAACAAATGTGAGAGGGTCTCACCACTTTCCTTACAAAGGGAGCACATGTGAGGAGAAAGGCAAGCAAGAGGCCTTCTTCTCTGCAGCATATCACAAGTATTTACCTTGCCAAGGACAATCTCCCAACAGAAAGCTTGAATTTTTGGGGGGATAGGCTTACTCCACACTTCTTTCACAGGGAAGTTTCCAGCTGGGATGCTAGGCAAACCAAGAACACCGAAAAAAGAAGAGCAGGTAAAGAGACCATCTCAAGAGCCTACCCAAATTCTGGAATCTACCAAGGACAAGTCCAAGTAAACTTGTCCTAGTAGATCCAGCAATTGAACTATGGACTCACATTCATTTTCCCTAAGGCCTCTTCTAAATCCCAAGTTCCAATCAACCCATTTGGACCAATTGCTCCTAGATTAGACACAATTTCCCCCTTAAGGTTTAAAAGAGTATAATCAGAAAATGATCTTTAAGTGGGACTTCTCCTACCCAAAGATCTTACCAAAAATGAACTTTATTACCTTGTCCCACATCAAAATGAATGAAGCTGAGGAGGGTAGGATATATTTCATGAATTGCTTTCCAAGGAGAAGCCGAAGTAGCATGAGGGGCAACTTTAGCATCCTAGCCATTACCATCCAACCCATGAATGCTCTCAATAACTTTGTGCCACAGTCTATCACTCTCAAATGGGAATCTCCAAAGTCACTTTCCTAAGAGGGTTGTGCTCTCAATAACAGTCCCTTCTTTTCATCTTTTGTATATCCTCTCTTGTATTTTCGCACCCTCTTTTGAATATAATAGTCTCCAATCTTCAAAGAGAGAGCGAGAGAGAGTGTGTGTGAGAGAGTAAGAGAGAGAGAGAGAAATAAGGCTTTTGAACCTCCCTTAGGTGCTACTTTAGATGTATCTTTCTCCCTCTTGTGGAGAAAAATGTCAATTTTAATACAAAGTTTCTGATGAGGGGTAATTTCGCCCTCCAGTGACATCACACCATGTGGCACTTCCAAAATTCGAACCATTGCCTCAACGCCATGTAGGCAGTGACTTGCCTTTGCCAAGATGATAGAGTTCACCTTAGAGCCACCTCGGACACACCTCGACCTTGAGAGTGCTCCAGCACCACCTCGGCAGGGCCAACCTGTATGCACCTTGATAGGATCAGGCTGGCAATCTCGTCAGGACCGAGCCAAAGACCTCGGCATGAGGGGCGACCTCCCGTTGAGGTCCCACCAACCTGATTGGGGTCTAATTGGCGACCTGCGTGATGTGACGACCAACCTCCACTACGTTCAACTTATCGTCTTCGAGTCCTCCAGGATCACGTCACCTAACTGATGGTTAGCCGATAAGCCACGTCCTCTCCGAGATCTCAGACGCGCTACATAAAGCTCACGACTACATGCGCCTATATAAAAGCATCCCTTCAACCAGAGAAGGTACACACGATTTAGCTCTCATAATTCTCTAGCTCTCTCGCTTTCTTGCATTAACACTCTTCGCTGACTTAAGCATCGGAGTGCCCACCCCAGGAACTTTGATCATTTTCTTACAACTTGGCCAGCCGACCTTGTCAGCCCGACGTCCGAGTTGTCCTCCAGTAGGGAGCAGCAGATCACATACCATCAGTTGCTTAGGAACATATTATTCCCCAATATCGAAAGGAATGCTCTCGTCAATGCTGCTCAATCTATTAGCCACTTTGAACTTCCCAACGAGGTCGATTAATCGATGCTCAACTCTGGAGACTTCTTGAAGTTCCACCATACCCTACTCGAGCTTCACCTTGAAGAAGGTGTTCTACTCTGCCTAAAGGCCAGTTGGCACTTCCTAGTCACCAAGGGAATCCCCATTGCTTGACCATTATTGCAACTTTTACGCTTCCTATTCCAGTGAAGAAAACCAATGCTTTGGTGGGGTTTAGATTTGGTCAAATGGTAAGATGGGGAAATTTCTTGTCTTTGTATGATAAATTGATAATATAGAACTATTATTAGCTCTCTAAACACAAGATGGATGTGAGACTTATGTGGGTTAAAAGAACTACTAATGCCTTTGCTGACTCTTAGCAAAACATGGGGTAGAGAGAAACCAAATAACTTTTCTTCAAAAAAAAAATACCTTGGTTACCTAGTTTGTCTTTGTCTATTTTCCTCTTCTCTCTTCACTCTTCTTGCCTTCTCAATTTTCACTTAACCCTAGTACCCTACCCAGCTTCTACCGCTCACAGTGCCTAATCTTTTTTTCTTCTTTATAATTGGGTCTTATCGGGTTAGACCCAATTATTCCAATTAACAGTTGGTTCAGTTCTGGATCTGAAATTATAGAACTTATGGGGTATGATTTGGGACCGAGATAAGGGTTTTCCCATTGGTTTAGGATGGTTCTACCCTGTCCCGAACTAAGACCCGACCCATTGACAGCCCTAAGATAACCACAATGAAGGAGTGAATTCACCCTTAAGCCATTTGATGGGCACATAGGTTACAACATTACATTTAGATCTTTCTTGCCCAATTCCAAAAACTAGACCAGCCAATCTGACAATATAATAGTCAACCGCTTGAAAGAAGTAAACCTAATCAATTAAAAAGTATTTAAATATAATTTTTCATAAATCGAATTTTACAAAGATTAGTTAGTTATTTACCAATCAAAATATTACAAAGATTATCTATCACCTGTTAAACTATAATAAAAAATTATTTATCAAAAAAAAAACTATAATGAACAATTGCCATTTCAACTTTCTGATCCTTCCTTTTCCCTATTTCCCTTCAAATCTCTAAGATCCAAAGATCAAATTGCTTCACAAGAAGGCTTTTGTCCAATCATGTAGAGCCAGGATGTTGGTCCATGAAAACTATGCTTTCAAATAGCACGAGTCTTCCAAATCATGTTTGCCTTGGGTAGCTTGAACCCAGATAATATGATAATATCTTGTTCATTGGCAGGATTCAACCCAGACAACCCTTGCCTTAGCATTTTAGATTAAAGTGAACCTTAAGCAAGAATATTGATAACAAGGTTTGAGGTTCCAATCTCAATACCAACTGATTGTGGATCTGTAAGTTATCCAGCTAGTCATAGCAGACTAGCAGAGACTCGAGATCAAATCCCATTGCCACAAAAACAAGAACAAAATGAAGAAGTAACATGATGCTTACTTTGGCATGCACTTTTTAATAGAAAAAAAAAATTTCATAAACAGAAATAGAAAGAGATACAATCTCATCATATTCTCATACGATAAGATATCACCAAGGCAAAAAGAGAAGAGTCAAGGAAAATCCACCCCCGCCAAGACAAGGCCATTAAAGCCTCAACCAAAAACAAAAAGAAAAAAGACAAAATAATCCCAACTCCCCCTCCCTGAATACCTTTGCCATGCAAATATGCAATTACCAGAAGCTTATTTTCCAACATGGTTTAACAGATAACTTAAGGACTACAATTCCCAACTCCCCTAGTGCAAGTGTATATACCTATTTCAAATAATCACCAAACACTATAATAAGAAGGTTCTTTGATAATAAGCCTATGCATTTATGTTTGATGATGATGATGATGATGGTAAGTTAAAGTAACAAATAAAAAGTAGCAGCAATTTAGTACTATCCAGTATCCACTAACATGTTAGTTTGGAAGAAAACCATTTAGAGATATCTGCAGTTCAGAAGTAACATTTATTATAAATTAAAAAATAAAATAAAATCTTGCTCAGAAGAACAAACTGAAACTTTAGTCCTACATAAAACAACATAATGGAGACTTACATTACCCCTGTTGGCTTCAGCCAGCGATCTCTTGCACATATTACAGAGTCAAACATAGATTCACGAAGAAGAAAATATCCCATCCATTCTGAGATAATTACATCAACTGCATATAAATCAACCTCTCAGGTTAGGATAGGGGAAAATACAGATCAAATAAAACACAAAAAACCAACATCCTTGGGGTGACAAAAATTCTTCAGTCTTTGCACTTTGAGGACAAATGCGAGTCAAAAGTTTACGAGCCTTTCTCTGGAAGAGTTATATCCTCAATAGAACCTTCAATCACTTCAACCACATCTTGAAGGTTATTAGCCTTAACAAGTTCACGGGCATGTTCAGACATCTTAGTTGCTTCAACAGCATAGACCTTACGCGCTCCAGCTTGTGCAGACCATATTGCAAGAATGCCGCTCCCAGTTCCTACATCCAACACCGTCTGCCCCATGGATTCACCATAATTAGTCATAAATCATATTCATATAAACTATTGCACTTGTATCTAGTGCGTATTTCTGAATGTACAAATTCAAAGAAAGAACGGAACTTGATAAGGAATAGTGTAACCATATCATATTTCATATATTGAAAAGGTAAATAAGTACCCATAGACCAAGTGACCAACTAATTTTCTCTTCCAGATTTCCAGTGTACTCTTCTAAACTTCCTAAAATAAAAATAAAACCCAGGTCATAGTCTACAATCCTACTAACGAAACAGCAACTAGAAAGAGTGAGCAAAGCAGACAATATCTTGGTCCTACTCTTCGCGTTCTTGGTGAAGAAACAAATGCAACGAACAGGATATTCAATTCAACACTGCCTCAACAAAACGGATTAACTCAGAATAGAGGAAATATGGAGAACCGAGACCTACCTTACCGCGAAAGTGCTCCTTGTTCTCGAAAATGGCATTAAAGTAAGCATCCATGCGAACTCTATCGCAGAGCATCTCTTTCTGGTGATACAGAAAAGCATAGGTGCAGAAATAGTTGGCGAAATCGACGCCTTTGTCGACGACGACTTCATTGCCTTTGGCCGTAAGGTTGCCGGCGGCGCCATTACTCGAGCTGCCCATGTCACTCTTTCTTCACGTTTGACAGAGAGAAGGAGAGGGAGGGAGAGGCCTCTGATATTTAGGGCTCCGCCTTTACTCTTGTAGTAGTTTACACATAAATATGGGTGTGGAGCCCAGAGAGAAGAGGTCAAAGGAGGGGAGGAACTGTTGACTTTAATGCCTGGCGCCTTCGGATCTACTACAAACAATATATGTATAACAGGCTACGTAACCCAATCAAAAGTAAACACGTCATCCATTCGAAGCTTAGTATAGGATGCAAACGAATCAAGATGTTGGATTTCAGAAATACCGATTTAAATTTGAATCCGATGAAGATGTTGGATTTCTGAATCGATCCGAATTAATTTAAAAAATAATAATAAATTATTAACAGAAAAATAAAAAATACAAATATTTTTCAATTATTTTTGTCAAAATATATACATATTTTTATAAAATAAATAATATAAAAAATTAACAAAAAATACAATAATTTATTTATGAATAGATAAATAACATATATACCTATATATTATACATAACATATATTTTGGATCGGATAGGGGTGATCCGAATCAAATTATCCAATCCGACAATATAGGATCTGATCCATTTGCACCCTACTTACTAGCATATTCCCACCCTATACTACGTATATGTTTGGCATCGATGCTGCTGATGTGTGGATTGGAAGCATCATTTTCTGATGATGTCTTTATTTTTTTTTAGAATTGTTGCTGTAGGTAGGATGTTTCTTTGAACAAAAACTTTTTTTTGTTTGGTACCAATGCTCTAAGAAACGTTTTCAGCACTGGTACCCATTATCCAATGCCACATCACTATCACCTCACATCCCTGTTGGTAGCAACGAGTTGCAGTTCCAAGAAATATTAAATTTAGCGATACTCCTAACCATGCCTTTTCGATTTTCAAGTCGTAACTTAGAGCACCGTTCCAAATAAATATTCATTTCCTAGAGCACTATTTTTCCGACACAGCGCTGATGTAGCACCATTTTGTGGAGCAACGGCAACGATGCCAAACATACGCTACAATCTTCAGAGAATTCGTCTTGAGAAGCTCGGATTTATGCGATGCTCAATGACGACGTGGCAAACTATAATATCAAGCGAGTGGATCTGCTGACATGGCAAACCAGATTCCTGTCCTGACGCGTCATGCGCATGAACGTTCCAACGGCTAAAGTTTTATATTCCCAAATGGATCATATTAGTCCATTCCCTCCAAAAATCCAATGAGGGGTATTATTGTATTTTCACTTGAAGTCGGGTATGTCCTTTATTAGGGTAAAACACTTAAATCTCCCCTGAATATTTTCTTAAATACTGAAACATACCCTATTTTTTTCAATTTGGACCGACTTCCCATATTAAGTGATGTAATGGAATAAAAACCTCCCATACATCTGTTATAATGTGACGTCATACGTAAATTAAATTTTTGGAAAACCCAAATTTGCCCAATATGATGCTGTTTATATCGTCATTTTCTATGATGTTGTTTATTGCTTTCATCATAAATAACAAGGGCACCGTGCTCAAAGCCATTCTCTGCAACATTGAATTCAAAGTTCTAGCCTGGAGAAGCAATCTGGGGTCAGGGCTTTAAAAGTCGTTTGGATTGGGGTTCAGTTTGACAAATCACTGATGGTTTTTTGAGGTTAAAAGCATGCAAAGGGGTATCCAGTGGAAAGTTGGTTGTATTAGGTGAGAAGAATATGTAGGAATTGACGTTTTTTTTGGAGGTCTCAATGATATCAGGTGTGATAAAAGGGACGATGTGCTTAGGTTCAATGAGACGATGGGTTTGAATCGGTTCAGCTTTTTGTTTTGATTTAAATAATTATTTGTGGTATTTGAGCAAGGATTAAACACTAGAAAAAAGAGCTCCTCCTAACATTGCAAAGATGTATATATTAATTCCTATGTTAATAAATCAAATCCCTTCTACCTTTATAATTTAAATTTGTGCTTTTTTAACTCATCTATTTTCAGTCTCAAATGGCTTCTTTTGGATCAACACTAAACAACACCCCTAAAAATCTTGCTTCAAACCTCCCCAAGAAAAATCCCATATTTGATCGCATTTATTGGTTTTAAAGTTTAATAAACCTTCTTTTTTACTTTATATGAATCCTCTATTTTAATATTCTTTTTTTATTCCAAGCTCTTTAAAATATTGGTTGAAAAGTTCTTGGGTGGGGCGAGACAAGACAACCCAAAAAAAATGGCAATAGAGATTTCTTGTTTTGAAAATATGAAGTAGTAAGGATAAAAAAGACTTTTTAATGATTCCATTGAATATAACCCTCAAAAGGGAGATCTTAGTCCATTTTTTTTTAAAGATGGGATGTTTTAGTATTTATAAGAAAACTCAAGGGAGGTTTAAGTCCTTTACCCTTTATTTTTCTTGTCATTTGATTTCTCTCTCTTTTGAACACATAAGAGTAGACAATTGTTTTATATTTTACTTTTTTTAAATAATTAATAATTATTTATATTTCTTTTTTTTTTGCAATACAAGAATAACAATAATTGATTTCAGCTAGAGTTGTTTATCAAACCGATGAAACTGACCAAACCGACCAACCCAACCCAATTTGATCCAAGTTGGTCAGTTTTATAGTATTTCATTTCTAGTTGGCTTCAATTATGCAATTTCCAGCCCGACCAAGTCAGGTCAGTTTTGGTTTGGCCATTTATATTTTTTAATATAGAAAAGTAAGAAAATTCTCATATTTCTTAGTATAAATATTTTATATTATAAACTTAAAATTTTAACTTCTTTTTTATGACTGTTGTAATTTTTTTAAATTTAGTTTTTTAAGTTTAAATCTTTTGAACCGATCGACCAAACCAAAAATTGACCCAAACTGATACAACTCGAGTTGGCTAATTGTCACTAATGGTCAACCAGTTTCGAGTAACCAACTCCTCAACCTTACTATGCTAGTTTGGTTAGCCAAATAATTTGCAACCGAACCAAACCAACCCGTGAACACTCCTAATTTCAGCTAAACTAATAGTTTAATCTCCAATAATTATTGAACTAATAGCGAAAATACAATAAATAATGAAATGTGTTAAATTAGACAATAAATAGTATATAATAGTTTAATATATAATAAATACTAATCAATCAATTATAACAAAAAATACATAATTACTAAAAATAAATTTGTAACAAAAATACAATAAATCCAATAAGTATAATAAATTAAATTTAAAAAGTTAAATAACAATGGTTTAATTTCCAATAATTATTGAAAGTTTTCTATTAAATAACAAAACAAAAATATATTTATACATGATTATTGAAAATATTTATCATCAAAATACAATACATATTAATTTTAGTATATGTCAATATCTAATAAATATAGATAAATATTTTAAAATTATTATTAATAGATACTATTTTTTTGGAAGTTATTTTCTATAATTATTAACTCATATAAGTGAAATAATGTTTTTATTATTAATACATTCATAATTGCAATTATTATATCCTTTAATATTATTTTTTGAAATTTATTAAATTTGTTATTTGGAAGCTTCAATACCTCTAAATTATTTAATCTATTTTCATTATTTCAATAATATTTAATTTTTTAAGTTACTTATCTTTTACATTCTTATTATCGAATATTATTAAATCTATTATAGTGTGTGTTTGGTTTTGTGAGCGTTTAGTTTATTAGATAAATGGTTTTGTAAGCGTTTTGTTTTTAAGTTGTTTTTGTGTTTTTGATAATTTTATACTTCTTATTTTTTTGTATATGTAAAATAAAAAAAAATTATATATGTATAATTTTTATTTTTTAGAAAAAGCTTGGCTTGCAATCGAGCTTGAGCCAAGATCGAACTTTGTGAGCTTTTGAACCGAGCCAAGCTCGAGCTCAAGTCTCTAGCAGTCTAGCTCGAACTCGAGCCTAACACTATTTCTATGAGTCGAAATCGAGTAGCCAAGTATTCATCTCAGCTCGTCTTGAATCTACCCTTACTTTAGGGTATCCGATACTCAATTTTATTTAATGTGGTTACTCGTTCCAAATACATGATGGCCTATGACATTCCTAATTGGTTAATTTGCAAGTTTGAGGCACCTAGTTCGGTTAAAGTGCAATTCAAGCAATATTTTTAGGTGAGTTGCTTGTTTATGAAATTTAAATTTTTTTAGTTAATTTAAAATTTTGTTGACACAATTATTATTAAATTTAAATAGATTTTACATTAATATAATTAGGATTTAAGATTGCAAAATACAAACGGTATCTATTTGTCTAAATTTAAATTAAAAAATTAATTGGTTTGGGCAAGTTTAAGTCTAATCCAAGCAATATTTCTAGGTGAACTTTTTTTGTCTATAAATTTTAATTTTTTTATCAATTAATTTTAAAATTTTATTGATGTTGTTATTTCTAAATTCAAATGGACTTTAAATTATTGTTATTAGCTGATTTGGGTTTGCAATTTTGTAACTATTTGTCTAAATTTAGATTGAGACTCAATTGGTCTAGGTAAATTCAAGTACAATCAAAGCATTATTTTTAGGTGATATACTTGTTAATGATTTTTAAATATTTATAGTTATTTTTTAAATTTTATTGTTGTAATTAAGATTGCAAATGGTATCTATTTGTCAAAATTCAAAATCAAACTCAAATTGAAATGATAATCTTAACTTTTAAGAGCTTTTGATCAAGTTCAACTCTTGTGAGGGACAAGTTTAGGGATTATGAGTTATGACCTTATGGGTATGGGGGGACGAGCATAAGTTACCCTCATCCCCACTCCCCACTCCCCAAACACCTTATGATGTTAAAATAAGAAAGAAAGAAAGAAAGAAAGTGCTTTAGAATTTGGTAGGGTGTTCATAGTTTGGTTGACCAAACCATGGGCAAATTGTTGAAACTCAACCGGTCCTTTGGTTTTTACAATATTGAGAACCAAAACCAAACCAGACTAATCGGTTAACTAATTGATTGGTTCAGCTTCTGATTTATTTGTTTATTTATATTTATAATATATATTATAGGTGAATATATAAATATACTTTATATATTAAAAATATATATGTACTAGTTGGTTCAATTAACAATCAATTTTTTTTATAGGTTAATCAAAACCAAGAGGATCTTTCAGCTTGGTTTCTTTGGTTTGGTTTTTGATTTTTTATGTGAACATTTAGAGAATTTCGAATGATTTGATAGAGTTTTCTTGTAAGACATAAGTCTCATATATATTACATATTATAATATATGGTATTATGCTATATTGTTATTGTGTATTACAATATATATATTACATAACTTTTAATACGTTATACCATATAGATAGACCAAATCACCAACATACTCTTTAAATACCAAACGGTTTTAGAAATTAGGACTGAATTTCTCTCTTTTTTTTTAAGTCAATTTCAACCCTAAAACCTTCATGTTTATTTGTTTACATATTTACCTTTAAGGTTTAACAATTAAGACCAAGAGTCCAAGACTTATTGGTGGGTAACTTTTGTTTGTTTTTTTTAATTTTTTGTTATTTGAAATTACAAACTTAGTTTTATTTCATTCCTTTGATTTATACTATTTTGTTTTGTTCTTTTGTGTTGGGAGAATTATATGCAATGTTGGTTCTTGTTGAATGTTGTTGGTTGATAATGAACTTTGAAGAACATTTTTATATACTTAATATTGAACTTGATCATATGATAATTGGGTGGGATGGATTTGAGAAATTGAGAGGAAAAGTTATACGGTTTTGGGATGAATGGTACATAGGCAGGTTTGGGAAAGGATAGGACAATTTGCACAAATATGCTACCCATTGCCATTCCTAGACAAAGGAGCCATATCTTTGACTATTAGGGTTCTTTGGTTGCTTGAGAGGGGATTGAGGAGTCATCTCATCACAAAGCTCACATGTCCCTCATCCTACTTTCCTTTTTCTTACATATGCATATTTATTTTTAAATTAAATCATTAAGAATATATAACAATGCAAAATTAAAAACCTTGATGGATCTTCACTATCTCTCATAAATTCCACATTACTCTCTAACAACACCATTATTCTCTCTCTCTCTCTATCACCTTAATAGTCAATGTTTGTAACATCTCTCCTCCATATTAAATCCCTCTTTTCCTCTTAAATCTCTTTGGCTCTATCTAATAAGGTAGGGGTGTTAATTAGATGGATTGGGTTAGGTTAAGGGCCAACCTATATATAAGCCCTACCTTTGACCGAAACTAATATCAATACCCAAATTTGCTCACTTAACATGAGCCTTTGGTTATCTTTGTTAGTTCAATTTTGAAATTGGTTATTGATCGAATGTTAAGTACACTTTTTGGCTATATAAAAAGAAACAAATTTAAAGCTCAATAATTAACAAGGAAAATAAAATTATTTTCTACTGGTTTATATGTAAAGAACTAAAAATATACAAAAACTATTGTGAATCAATGTTACTTCATTTGTTATCTCAAAAATATATTTTAAAAAACAACCTGTGCATCGCACGAGCATTGCGAGTTGTAGTGCTCCAGTTTCTACAAGGCTTGGAACTAAATGTGAGAGGAGGAAATCTTCGTATTCCATGGGATTGGATGTTGTTGGTTTAAGCAAAGTTAGTTTCTACACTAATAGACTATTTTGATGCTTATTGGTTTAAGCAAAATTAGCTTTGTTTTTAATATATTTTAGATTAAATTGTTGCTAGATAGTTGTGATTAATTGTTTTTGTAACCGGTGTGGACCTGGCCTTTTCATTTTTGTCATGTATGCACCAAGTAGAAATGACCAAATAGATAGAGGATACCTATCTCTATCTCTGACTATTAGGGTTAATTTGGCTATTCAATTATCATCTAACTAGAGGTGACCCATGCGATGCATGCACGTTCACCAAAATTTTTATATATTTATAGTTCTTTACATATAAAATAGTTGAAAAATAATTTTCTTTTTCATGTTTAGTTATTGCAAACTTATTTATTTTTTTTATATATCCAAAAATGTACTTAAACATGAGATTAATAACCATTTTAAAAAAGAACTTCAAAATTGAATTGATGAAGATGGCCAAAGGCTCATGTTAAGTGGTTTTTATTGTTGAACAAAGAAAATCCATGAAACAAATCTACAATAAATTAATAAAACCATAGAGAAAAACCTAATAATTCATGGAAAATGAAAAATGGTTTATTTAGACTTTATATATAAAAAAGATTGGTTCACTCCATGTATTGATGGGCAAATGATGATGTCATCATCATGAGATATTCCCAATATACGATGGGGATGTATTGTGGGACGTTGTGGGGGCAATCTTGTGGGGGACTGATTTGATCTCAAGACAGTGGCTTTCATGTTGTCCTAATGGGTCCATGTGCATGTCATGTCACATTGTAAAAAATCTACCAACTACTAGAAGAATAAAAAGGAAATTTGACAAAGAGGGCGCAACCATAAAAGAATCAATTTAATTGAAGGCAAATATGCAATTCCTATCAAAGGTTACAACTCTTCAAATAATTGCTTTTGAGGTGGGTAGACAGAATGTAGATTTGTTCCACTGTTTCATTGCTTTTGGAATCAACCAAAAAGGTAACTTTGCCCTGACATTTTTAGCTAAAGTTGGTTTATTTCATTAAAAAATTTGGGTAAATTTCTGAAATCGCCCTTAAAATTTTTTACCGTTGCTTAAACATCCCCTAAAATTGTAATAACCTTAAACTTTTTGATGCAATTGTAAGTGCACCCTCCTTATCATAGAATCCTTTAATAAGAATTACAAAAATATCTAAAATACCTATGTAGTTACTACTAAGGCTAGTTTCTATAGAAAAAACAATACAAATTAGAATTTAAAGTTGTAGCTTTACCTTTGAGTGATTGATACGGAGGTCGCAAGGTGACAGTTAGTTGGTTGGTAAAGTATCTTGCTAGTTGTAACGGAGACTTGGGATTGAATCTCGCTTGCACCTAGGTTGGGGGATGGACTACCCTTTGTTGTGTAGCCTTTCAAAGAAAAAAAAATGAAGCAATTTTGAAAAATAAATCAATTTCAAAAAAGAAATTTAAAGGATTTGGGATAGTGATTTATGTCAAGAAAAAATATGAAAAATAAACATTTTTATCAAAAATAATTGCATAGCTATTTTGGACATTTTCAATACTCTTTTTAGAAGATTCTATTAGAAGGGTTTATTGGTAATTATGACAAAAAGTTTGGAAGACTTTTTTGGGAGATGTTTCCAAAAAACAAGACAATTGCCACACCAGCAAAATCATATTATTATTTTACCGCTGACGTGGTACTTGTTTTTGGAGAGTCCAAGGCCCAATTAACAGGAGCGTTGACCCGAAGAACAATTGGCACGTGCTATCTGCGATCAGGAGAATTTACACGTGTCGACGGATCACCCTAGCGAATCAATTGGTTACGGAAAGAATTTAAGAAATACCTCAGGCGTGAGCTGATTGATGACGGCTATTCCCTTGAGCCCTGAGGGGAAAAGAAAGCTCAAGTTGATACAGACTTACAGAGAGTAGAAGAGTGGAAAGAGGCGCGATTTGTGAGGGTGACCTGAGAGTGGGAGATAATCTAATCGGAATATCACGATGTGGAGAAGGGTTTCTTCTCAGCTGCAAACCCTGGTGGCATGGAGATCCGCCATGAAACTTGAACGATCCGTCATCGGCGGAGAGAAGATCTTAAGAAACCGAGCGCTTACTTCGGCGTCTTCCTCACCGGCACCATCTCCGTTCCAGAGAACCGCCCCTTTGTTTTCTCATCAGGCCAGTTCTGATGCCGGTAACGTTTCATCGAAGCCTTAAGCTTATTTTTGTGTCAGATCTTAGCCTTTGGATGGGGTTTTGGTTACGATTTATTTGATTTGTTGTGTGGAAATGAGTTTTTTTTTTTCTTTGATCGAAATGTGATTTATTGTTGAATTGGTGATAGATACTACTCTGTCGAATGGGAAGAAGATGGTGGAAGATATTATGCCCATCGCCACCGGACACGAACGGGAAGAGCTGGAGGCAGAGCTCGAGGTGATTTTCTCTGTATTCTACCTTTTTCAATGCGTTAGTTTTACTGATCCTTTGGATTTGATTAATGCCACCGTGTCAGTTATGATCTTATCTGCTCTTGTTTCTTTTAGGGAAGGAATCTTCTTGAAATGGATTATCCCGTTGGTCCTTTTGGTACCAAGGTTAGCGCAAAATCTTCTTGTCTTTTCATGAATTTGGGTTTCCTTTGTGTATGCGTATTGTATCACGTGGTGGGATTTAGGAAGAATGTACCTTAGTTCATTAAATATTGTTCTTAATGTTTGTTGAAGTTGATCTCAAGATGCCTATGCATAACTTAGCTTTTAATCAGTTACCGAATGACACACATGCTAATGGACTCCTGGGTTACCTAGTCCACTGGCTTTAGTTCTGGATTCATTTTTTTTTTCTAGAATATCACAATCGATGGTGGGGCTTTTATGGCTTTTTTTTTTTGTTTTTTGCTTTAAAGTTTTCTTGCTTTTTGATCAGAGAAAAGTATATAAAATCACTTTGAACCACAAACCAAGCTCTGCTTTTGTGCTAGTATATGTCCTGCAAGAAGTTTAAATACAAGAAAATGAAAGGTGATGCCCTATCTAGGAAAAAAATATCAGTCATCTGGAGCATTATATATTGTATGTTCAATCACACAAGAAGCTTGGTATCTGGGGAGTCCAACCAAGTGCTCTGGAAGCGAAAAGTGCAACTAAACTCCAAGGGGTTCTTAGAGACTCGGGTGCAAGGTGAGGCATACCTCTGAATGAAGTTAGATGCCAATTTTGGGGAAAAAACTCAATACACAAGAGCATGCAAATCCAAATTCTGAAAGAAACAAAATATTTCAAAAAGCTAATGTACCCTCTTTTATCAGTGAAAAATAATTAGCTTATTTTGCTATAGCACAATGTTATTAACCTGAAGGTTGTCGCCTTGTATTTTCAAGTCCTACATAGGTTAATCTGGTTAAACTGTAAGCATCATTATACAATATACAGTACAGTAAATTACCTATTCAACATCAAATTCAAGATTAATCAATCAAATCATGTCTAATCATACTTGATTTATTTGATGTTAAGTGATACAGTAGGCTATCATTCCAAAAATAAAGAGACTAAAGTTTTCTTATCTGCTAAGGTTTTCATATGACTAATATATTAACAAAGAAAAATATTGTGATTTGGAGTTTTTTTTTCTTTTTAATAAAATTTACTTCCAAAAGTAAATATTATGACTTGGAGGTTTCTCATCTAGTTGTTTTGGTAACCAAACATGTACACACACACACCCTTTTGTATGCCTACAAATTATCTTACTAATGCAACTTAGTCATCTTCAATTCAACTTGATGCAACAAGCCTCATCTCAAGATATGGGATCAGCTACCTGAGTCCTGTTCCACTTCCACCAGTCCACTCTATTCAGGCAATGTTCATTTGTTGTTTTTTTATGGATATTTAAAATACTTCATTGATTTGAAAAAAAAATGTACAGATAAAGATCAAAGCCCAAGCGACGTCAGTAGCATTAGGGACAAATCACCCTTTTAAGTTGTATCCCTATACAATTGCTCCCTGTTTATTCCTTGTCTGACTGGAGTCTCAGTATAACCTTTGGTGATTTCCGAGTCTATATGAATGCTGTGTTCATTATCCTCGGCATCTGTCTTATCTACCTCAAGTTCTGCCTGAATAACCATGACCCTAGAGGCCTGTATTGCTATGCTTCAGCCACCCTATTCAGTGCAATGTTTATTGTTAAGCTATGGGCCCTCAAACCATTTATAATACTTCAACTCACGTCCTTTTATCCTGCCCTTTTAATTTACCATTAAATGCCATTGGTATTTGATTCATTCAACCTATTCTGATATATTGCGACATTACTTTGGAACAAATGACAATACCATTAGGAATAGAAGTTTTAATAGATTAGAAAATTATTTAGAAGTATAGAAACTCTTACTTGCTTTAGTGGAAACATTCTATCACACCCTTTTCTGAATATGGATTTTTGGGGCGTCCTTAAGGGTTGGATAATTGTACAGCAACTCATTGTACAGGGACCATACTTGTATATCTTTGTTTTCAGTTAATAAAATATGCCTTACCTTTTTCAAAATATACATAGAAGTAACTTTTCAGATTTGGAAGTTAGATAGAAACAAGAGCTTTTGTCTCAATATTTGCACTACTGCCACCACAGCATGAGTGCTTGGTCTCAACAGTGCGTTCTTTTTATCAGTAGTGCATTCAGGCATTTGCTGATATCAAAGTGCTTTATTTGTCTCTTATGCTAATTTTTTTTCCCAATGCAATTTCATTTGTACTGGTGTAAATGTATGGGAGTGCAAATGAGTTGAATGCTTTCTTTGTCTCAACAGTGCATTCTCTCTATCTACAGTGCACTCAGACATTTATTGATAGATGATTCTTCAGTTGATATTGCCAGACTTTAGTCCTCATATAGTAAAAAGTAAAAACTAGAAAAGTGCTTTTTTAGTCCTCTATGTACAGTGCACTCAGACGTTTGCACTGGTGCAAACGTATTAGCAAATAATTGCAAAGAATTGGAAATTGTAAAAATACAAACAACCCAGGGGGCATAAAAGTTCAGAGTTTTGGGTAGGTTTGTCTTTCTTGTTGCCTTGTAGGATCTATTCCATTAAGTGGTTTGGTACATAATATTTGTTGGGGATTGATTTGGTAGGTTGTATTTATTGGGGATTCTTTTCTTTTTCTCCTTTGGCTATTTCTATTACCATCTCTTGTATTCTCTTCTTTTTTTGGGGATTGGTTTGGTAGCCATATTCTTCTTTTGTTTTATGGATAATTATAGCCATATTCTTCTTTCTCACCTTCCCAAGTCCTAAGCCACCTTCTTTCTTACTTTTACACACAATCTCTCATTTGATTAAGTGGTCCTTTTTAGCTTCTCCCCACTCCCAAAAGAAATCCCTCATGATTTTTTTTTTTTTTTCTAATTTCTTCTCTTTCCTTGGTGGAAATCCTAAACACAAAGAGGAAGTAGATTGGTAGGTTAACCAAAGTTGATCTTATTAGGATAATCCTATCTCTCAACGATATATAATATTATAATTCCTCTTCCAAGCAGCCAATCTCCTTTCACATCTTTCTACAACTGGGTTCTAGAATATGCTTTCCTTAGGGTTGACACCTAGGGGAAGACCCAAGTAGGTCAAAGGCCAATGGATGATAGGACACTCTAAGCAACCTGTTACCAAATTTAAGGCATTGTCCTCTATGTTAATCCCTGCTACGCAACTCTTGTCTAAATTGATTTCAATTTTCAAATTTGAGATCCTTTCAAACTTGTTGATTAGTTCTTTTAACCTCCTCACCCTTCTAGTATCTCCCCCTTCACAAAATATTATGATGTCATTTGCAAATTGGAGGTGAGTAATTGGAACATTGTTTCTGCCCACTTTCCAACACCTAAAATCATCTTCTCTATCAGCCTCAGAGAGGAGTCTACGAAACTCATCGGCCACTAAAGTAAAAAAGGAAGGGTGAGAGAGGATCACCTTGCCTTAATCGTCTACAAGCTGGGAAGAAGTCTTTCACCCCTCCATTGACAATGATAGAAAAGTGACAAGACTGGACACAACCAAACACCCAATTGCACCATCTCTCTACAAACCCATCGTATTCTCTTCTTTTTTATTTTAATAAATTTTAGTTTTACTATCAACCAAAAGAAAAGAGATATAGACTTCTCCTTTTTACAAGTTCATCCTGTTACCTAAATATTGTTTATTGATGAGAAAAATTTAAAACAGGTGATTGCTATTAGATATCTTCTATATCTTCTGGTCTTTATATATATATATATGTCCTCTAGAGCCTTGCATGTAGCTGTAATCACAGAATAGGAAGACAAGGTCCTTTTTTTTATGGAAAAGGTCCTTTTCATATCTATAGTTCTATTTATTTGTTGAGAACAGAGTGATTATCTGGCAAAATCTATATGCTTAGGGGCTAAAATCTTTAAAGGGGCATTCACTAATATAATGGATTTCTGTTTTCCTAGTCATTGTTATGGCAATGAAATTCCACTACAAAATGCAGAAGCAAGTTCAGTAGTTGAGGTTTTAGTTTCATATTATGAAAATTGAAGAGGGGATAATCCTATTTTTCAAAAGTGAAAAAGATTCCAGAAACTAAAAACAGTTGTAAGTTGTTCCCAGTTTTACCCATTTTCCTTACATTTTACTGATGCAGCTAGGGCCCACACCTGAAAAACAAAAACCAATTAAGTTGAGGCACAATTTTTTGCTGTTTATGTATTGTGAAAATAGTGAAAACACATTAATTATGTGGACCCATTTTATTGAGAAAACCACCTTAAAAGGACCACATTGGCAAATAGTACTTAAGTTCTTTGTTATTTAGGGAGATTGATTTCAGTGAATAAATGCGTAGAAGAAGTTGGATTCGGATGATTTATCATTTTGATGCTTTAGAGATCATACAGCAAAAATTTCATTAAATTATGGGATTGTGGGTAAGTGGTTGGAATTGGTGTGACCTATTTCTTTGCTTCTAGGCTCCATAAATTGTAAGTTTGTAACCAAGTACCGAAACTGTCCTACTTGTAGTGGAAGAATCTTTTAGGTCAGGTAGAGTTCAGTTCCCTTATACCATTAAGGGCTGTTTGTTTTCCGGTAAGTTGGGGGGGGGGGGCGTAGCCAATGTGTAAGTTGACCAACATCCCCATGTTCTTTTGGAGGGAAGTGTAAGGCCCACAGAAACTGAACTTTCCCTCCAGTAAATTTTAGGGGCACTTTCTCAGTTAAGTGTTGCCCTTCTCCCAGGTGGTAAATCACTTATCCATGGAGGGAAAAAATTGGCCAAACTATTGTGGGACTAAAATGCTCCTATCAGCAAAAGAATACTTTACCTAGGTAACATTTTCCCAGCAAAAGAATACAAATAAATGCATTTACCCATAAAAATGTTAACCAGGTAACACTTACCCAAGTAAATGCATTTACCCAGAAAACAACTTCCTGGAAAACGAATGAGGCCTAAGAAGTAGGGGTGTCAATTGGACTGGTTTTGGTCCAATATGAGTCCATTACAAATGGACCAGGTCCAATCCAATTCGTTGAATACTTTGGACCATTTTGAACCAATCCAATTCAATGTCTGGGCTGTCCAATCTGTTCAATTTGGTTTTAATTTAGATATCCTAACCTGGTTTATTGACACCTGTATTCTTAGCTTCTATCAATGGACTGGATATCGGTTCAATCTGACCCAATCCAATATAAATCCGTTATGGATGAACCAGGCCCAATCCAATCCAATAATTACTTTGGACCATTAAGTTTGGACTTGTCCAATTCAATGTCTCTTATTGGTCTGACCAATCCTTCCAAATTGATTTTGATTTGGACAGGATCCAACCCAAAACTGATCTGTTGACACCCCTACTAAGGAGCATTGAGTTTGTCTAGACTCTAGAGAGATGCTGGTTTGAGAAATGATCTTTAGAGCTGGTGACCAGAAAGGGGGGGGGGAGACATAACGTTGGGTTAGATTATCATCTTTAGAGCTATTAAACAACCACGGGGCAAAACAACTCTAAGTTATTGGTACAATTCTTTGTGCTCTTTTGTAATGGGGCCAAATGCCAAAGGATGATAATTCAGTGGGAATATTCAGAGTAAACTTTGATCCTTACAGTGTTCATTGCTATTGGCCCAAAAATTAGAAAAAGCCAATTTTTAAGTGCCTCAATTTTTCAGCTAATGAATGATGAATATGGTGGGATGTATACATTTTACTAAGCATGGATGTTATTGTTTTATCAATACCAATGACAAAATACTCACTGTAACATCATTAGTAAGAGAAAGTAGAAAACAGAACAAAACGGAATCTTAATCTTGATGTTGTTTTACACTGTATGATTACTCTTGTTGATATCTGTTTTACTACTTGAAGTTTCTTTTGTGGCCAATGTTCTATCTCACTTGAAACTTTCATTGTTGTGTTTGTAGTTTTCCATTATGCTTAATAATTGTTGGTGATCTATTCATTGACAAGGTCATACTTGCATTCTGTGATTCCTGACTTGTAATCTCATTTATTTAGATGTTTGCCATGCTATCTGCTTGTAGGAAGCACCTGCTGTTATTAAGTCTGTGTATGATAAAAGAATAGTTGGATGTCCTGGTGGTGAAGGGGGTAAGTCCTGGTCCTCTTTATTTTTTTCCTATGACTTGCTTCTTTCTTTTACCATGAAAGTTATTATCATGCCTTTTATTTTGATTACTATTTAATGTGATTTACATATGTTTCCAGAGGATGAGCATGATGTCGTTTGGTTTTGGTTGGAGAAAGGCAAGCCACATGAGTGCCCTGTTTGTTCTCAATACTTCGTGGTGAGTAGGCCTTACTTGGACTACTACCTCACTTCTAGAAGCAAATATTTGTCTTGTATTAATAGTAGAATTAGAAGCAACTCTCCAATAGACATTCTTTTTTCATGTGGGTGGACTGGTGGAGTTGCTATTGAAGAATTGAAGAGCCATATTTTGCCGTTCAGTGTCTATGAATAATTTTTTGAAGTGCTTTGAACTGTGTAAATTAATACAAGTAAAACCCAGCCTGACCCCCTTGTTGCAGAAGGCAGTTTTTGTTTTGTTGTTCATCACATGCACAATTATTTTTGGTAGAATTTCACATGAAATATAGGAGTAATTGACCCAGATGGTTTTTCCCCATAGTTTGCCTTCATCAAATTTAACGGTGGATATCATTAAATGGACCAGAATGGCAAAACAGGATTCATATAGCCAACTCCATATAGTTGGGATAAGGCATGGTCACATGGATGATGATGAATTGCTTTCATTATTTGGTAGAGCTACTCTCATTTCTTCTTTTGATGTTTTTCAGCTGGAAGTTGTTGGACCAGGGGGACCACCTGATGGCCATGGTGACGACGACCACCATTGATTCAGCTTTTCCTGCTGGAATAAAATCTGATGAGGTGACAAGGTGGCTACTGTTATACTTTGTAGCTTCAAAGTTCAAAGAGCTACTGCAGTTTGTTTTTGCTGGAACTTCAGTTGTCATAACCCCCGTGTCTACCCTGTTTTTTAGTCCTTGATTTTTGTTTTTAGGCCTGGTCACCCATTGAACCATTGAATTCTTTTAGCCTTATTGAGTGCATCATCAAATAATTGATGACAACAATTTAGACTTTTCACCTCTCTTCAAATCAAGGGGGATTGTTACACTTTTTTACCTTTAGTCCTTTTTGATGTATCTTATTGCCCTTCATTTGAGTAATCAATTTAGCCATGGTTTTGTAAGAAATTGTCGAAACAGGGAATCAATGATATCATCTGAAAGTCAAATAGGTCAATGCAATATGGAAGAATTTGAAACACTGTTCAGTGGTAAGAGGCCTCATTAACACTTGGTCTTGGCTCTTTCTAGTTAAAAGGTTTTTTCGACTACCCTGGATGAAAGTCATTTAGGCTTCCTTTGTTTGCAAAAACATCAAAACACCAAGAAAGAGAGGGAGGGAGGGAGGGGAAAATCTGTTTATTAAGGCTGTGTTTGGTTTGAAGGAAAAGGTAGGGAAGGGAAGGGAAATGTAGGGAAACTTTTACAAGGTAGAGAAGAGGGTAGAGAGGAGAAAAGATATCGAAGGTAATCTTTGTTTCAACGTAAAACAATAAAAGACATCCAATCTGCTGTTGGCCTGTTGCTTCCCACTTCCTAGACAAATCCATTGCCCCAACTCTACCATCCTTGGTTTGAACTTCCCGGAGTTTGGCATGCTGGCCACTTCTTTCATCTGCGGTTTGGCAATGCTGGATGAGAACTAGGGTAGATTTGGGGTAGCGGCTACCATATTTAAGCTCTGGTTAAGACGAGTACACGTTCTGTGAATCCATGGGTTCATGGGATGCATGAACCTGCCAAGGCCTTTGGCTGTTAACTGAAGTGGCTGGTTGAACTGGAAACAAAATGACAAAAAACGCATCTATCCTCAGTTCGAACTCCCACTCGGCCACTCCCTCCTATTTTTGTTTCTCCTCCATCGAACCCTATCCCACAAGCACCGACGAGCTCAATCCACACTGGCGTCTGTCAATGAGGAAGCCACCAGTGGCGAGAGGGTAACCATCCAGTAGTGTGTTCTCTGGCCGTTCTTTTTGGCTTTCTATTTTCAACAGATCGAAGAACCGCAACTCACACCGATAGTCAGTCTTCTTCTTCAATGCATACACTCTATGGCTACTGAAACACCAACAAACAGGGATTCACCACAGTAACTCCATCCATGTAAAGAGTTTTTCTTCTTTAAAACTTGGAAAAGCAACAAAAAAAAAACTAAAATGGATATAACACTAATCCAAAATGTAGCATCAAATGAAGGACCAAACCAACTCATTAAGCACTTGTAGGCAGTCACGCTTCAATCTCTAACCTTGAACACTTGATGGAGCCCTTGGAAATGTCGATCTCTATCAAGTTTTCTTCTTCATTCATGCTTGTTGTCGAGAAATTGACCCTGTCAACATTTCTAGCAGATTAGGTGTTTGCCTCGACTTGTGCTTTCTTTGGGGTTGACGTAATGCCCATCGGGGAGCTCAATCTCAATGAGGCTATCATCATCTGAAATTGGATCGTTGGAGCATCTTGGAATCCGTCCCATTTTTCTAAGAGATGGCGAATTCCCTTAGCATTCCACCGATCACTACCAAACGAATGATCCATGCTTTCGCTCTCTGACAGAAAATCCTGTGACCTGATGCCATTGTCATCAAGCTTACCTTTTCTGCCAATCTTGGGTTTCTCTCTCATGTGCATCATCGTCGACTTCTTGGGGTGGTTAGTTTGCCACATCTTCTCTCTCCGCTAGGTTTCTCTTGTTAGTACTTGTAAGATCATCTTTCACTGAGCTCTCTATACAGCCAGTTTTTTGCTTTGTGAATGTTACGAAAAGAGTAGATGAAACCAAAACGATTTTCCTCTCACCGCCGGTGGTTTCCGCATTGACGGATGCCGGTGTGGATGAGCTCGCCAATGCTTGTGGGGTAGGGTTTGGTGGAGGAGAAACAAAATGGGAGGGAGGAGTGGCCAAGTGGGAGTTCAAACTGAGGAGGATAGGTGCGTTTTTTTGTCATTTTGTGTCCAGTTCAACCGACTACTTCAATTAACGACCAAAGGCCTATTAAGTTACATTTAGGGGGCATTCTTTTTTTTTGGATTTTGAGAGAGGGGAAAGTTGGTCAATGGGATTTTAGTTCCCATAGACCAAGAATCCCATGTTCTTTTTTGTTTTTCAGCTTTATGTGGGGACAAAGGAAAGTTTATTTCCTTGGGTATTACTTACCCAGGAAAGTAATACCCATCTCCTAGGTGGATAAATAACTTTCCCACATAGGGGGAAATTTGCCAACACTTGAATGGGACAAAAATGCCCCTTTTAATAATGGATTTATATGGCTAAAATGGTCATTGCCTTATTTACATGGGAAATAAAAGAACATGGGGGGTAAATGCACTTACCCAGGTAATTGTTTCCCAGGAAAAACTTACCCAAGTAAGTTACTTACCAAAAAGCGAACGGGGCCTCAATGTCACCCAACCAAAGTGTTCGCTTCTTATTAGCAGGTTCACGCATCCCGCGAACCCACGGGTTCATAGAACGCAGACTTGGTTAAGACCCTTTTAGGTTGTCCTTGCGCCGAAGCCCATCACCTCCTCAGTTCTTTGGCTGAGCTCGTGTGGATAGTTTTGGCAAGAGCTGTGCCACTACTGGTTCGATTAATAGAGAGCTCTAATACTGGGACCTTTCTTGCTATTCTTAGGGATGCAAACAGATCGGATCGGATTCGAATCCGATCTGACACTGTTCATGTTGGACCCGATCCGATCTGAAGATTCGATCAGACCTAATAGGACTCGATCTGGATTCGAATCCTATCGGATCTTCGGATTTGATTTGATCTGACTTGTTTTCTTTAAAAATTAATAAATTATTAAAAAATAAATAAAATATACCAATTTAAATAAAGAAAAAACAAAAAATATAAATATTTTATTTAATTTCATCATATATACATGTTTTTTATAAAAAATAAATAATATAACAAATTTATAAAAATATAATATAAATAATATATTGCACCCCTAGCTATTCTTGCACTTCTTGCAAGGTTTGAAGAAGGGGTAAATTTGATGGAGGCCCTGAATGTATAGAAGGTCTATGTTGAGCTAGGGCCTTGGAAATCCGAGACCAAATCAGCCCCCCACCAGATTGTCCCCCACAACATCCCATAGTACATCCCCGCCATGTATTGGAAATATTTCTCGATGATAATTCTAAAAATGATGATATCATCATCTGGAGATGCTCTCAATACACGGTGGAGATGTAAAGTGGGACATTATGGGGGGCAATCTCGTGGGAGGCTGATTTGAACTCTGGAAATCCTCCTCTCCGTCCATTTGAAACAAGTGAGGATTGTGTCGGAGATGCTCTAAGGCTGCAATACATGGGACATGGGAGTAGGATTAGGACCTCGCCATGTCCCTCTGTTCTCATGTTCCGGTTTGGCTCGTCCTTTTCCCCTCAAATAAAACATTGCCCTGAGTGCTAGACTTTTATAGGGACATTGCAAGGTCAAAGGTGGCTGCCTGAAACTTAATTTCTCAAACACCCCTTCAGCTACCTGAAAGGCTGAAACCAAGCTATGGAATTGATCAATTGAATGGGGAGTTTCATTAAAAGGTTAATGAATTACTGCTCCACTCAACCAGCAAATCCAGTTTCCTTTGTAATTTGCAATCTATTACACCAATCTCATTAGAAAAAAAATGTTATTTCAACCTTCAGGCAGTAGACCATCCAGAGATTAATAAACCGAATTGGAATTTACTCCTCACACTGACTTTACAGTACATCGCGGACATCTCTTCATGAATAAAACGGAATGTACCTGATGCACGGTTGGAATGTTGTGAGGTTGGTGTGAGAAGTGAGAATGCTCTATGAGGAGCAGATTCAGACTAAAGCACAATATAGTAAGCACGTTCAAGGGTAGGCTGACTGCTGAGGGTATTTTAAGGGGCAGGTGTAAATTTTTTTTTTTTTAAGTACTCATTGAATAAATCGATGTGAAGCCACGCCATCAAGAAATTCTTTATCTTTTTTATTTTTTTTTTCTTACCCAACTCCTGTGGATCCTTTCTTCGGTCATGTCCACGGCTTATTTTTCTTATTGACCTTGAGATGCAGTCTAAGATTTTACATTTAGGCGTTAGCTCGATCCAGGGGGGGTTGAATATTGTGTATTGTTAGGTGTACACCAGATAGTAATTCAAGAAGAAAGCTATATCTCCGAAGTATTAGGGTGTGAACGTTCTCGCTTGGACCATTCTCAATTTGTTTCACATTTTAAAGTTCAGAAACACAACTAGAAATAGTTTGAATAATTCAAGGTTCTATACAAATACCAGTCCTGTTTAATCCTTCTTTGAATTGGTGGTGATCAGCAAGTAGATTTATTTATGACTTCTCTAGAGTTCCTTACTCAAAGTCATGTGGATCAGAAGAAATAAGAATGCTAAAATAAGCTTAACCGAGTCATTGATCCAAATTGTTAATCCACCAGGAATTAAGCACATTATCAGTAGCTATCTGATCAGCCAAAATGGTAATGAAATAGACACTCAGAGGAAAGAAGAGAGAAACACACACACACATCAATACTGTTTCTCAGGAAAGAAAAGATTGCACTATTGTACTTGCTAGTGCAGCAGCTAACAGAACAAGTCAATTAAAAGTAGTTAAAAGAAATCCAAGTTAGATGAACTTCTTGGGTCTGGGAATACAAGGCCCAAAGATGGATTTGGGCCCCCTCCATAAGTTGTCACCTGTCCAAACATTGCAATAATGTGGACCCAACACCGCATAATGGGTCCTATATATTTTTATTGTTTTTGATAAGGAGATGGGTCCCAATTCCCAAATGAGCCATAGGCCGTCTCCCAACCAAATATGGGGATTGGGGATTTTTTTTGGAGCTTCTTCTTAAACAGTTAACCTTGTGTGAAATTAAAAACCAGTGATCAGGTGGCTAAAAATGTTCAAAGTATGCTTTGATTTGGACCATCTGATCTACTAGTCAGACGACTCAGACCCATCCAGTAGTGGGTCCAAATGCTCGAAACAAGGGATTCAGTTATCAAGCAATGGGGCCCCATTGCAATCACAATATCCACTATCCGACCGTTGGCTGCCTACAGCTGGGTCCCACGTAAAATTTAAATTTAATTGATTTGCCTTGAGACAGATACAAGAAAACCAAGTCGTCGCGGGGATGGTGGTTGGCAAATGGCAAGAACAAATATTACAATTACTGCAATCATGGACAACCTTTTCTTTTCCTCCCATTTTATTAGTTTTTACTTCTAATGGAGGTGAAGAAGGTTAGGATCATTGCTGTCTCAGTGATCGTCTTCCTCATCGTCGTGCTTGTAGCTGCTCGTGTCAGTTTGAAACTATCCAAAGCTTTTTTCCTCATTTTCGGAGCTGGTATAGCTGGAATTCTTGCCATCTTCATCTGGGTATACCTACAAAACCGTGTTGATCATCGTGGAAATTCATTAGAGAGGGGATTCTCTTCAGAGGCAATAGAACTTCGGGTTGAGTACAGTTTTCTTAGGAAGGTAGCAGGAGTTCCTACGAAGTTCAGTTATAAGGAGATTGAGGATGCAACAGACAATTTCCGGGCGATCCTCGGAAAAGGTGGCTCCGCTTCTGTCTTCAGGGGCATCCTTGATGATGGCACGCCGGTTGCCGTGAAACGAATCGAAGGCATGGAGCGTGGGGAGAGGGAGTTCCGGTCAGAGGTCACGGCGATCGCCAGCGTGCAACATGTCAACCTGGTGCGCCTCCTCGGATACTGTTGTGTCCCGGGAGGGCCTCCGTATCTTGTTTATGAGTTCATCCATAATGGGTTGTTGGACGCCTGGATCTTCCCGCCGAGCGGAAGCCGCAGAGCCCAGAGAGGGTGCTTGCCATGGAACTTGAGGTACAGAATCGCCATTGATATCGCTAAGGCTCTTGCCTACCTTCACCATGATTGAAGGTCCAAGATCCTGCACCTTGATCTTAAACCGGAAAACATACTTCTGGATGAAAATTTCCGGGCTGTTGTGTCGGACTTCGGGTTGTCGAAACTGATGAGTAAAGATGAGAGTAGAGTCATTACGACTATCAGAGGCACTAGGGGGTACTTGGCTCCCGAGTGGCTCCTGGAGAATGGAATCTCCGAGAAATCCGATATCTATAGTTACGGCATGGTGCTTCTGGAGATCGTTGGCGGACGGAGAAATGTCTTGATTCAAGGCGTTGACAGAACTCAGAGGAAGTGGTCATACTTTCCCAGAATTGCGAACCAGAAGGTGAGAGAAGGGAACTTCATGGAGGTGGTTGATGAGAGACTAGTCCGGGATGGAGGCATTGACGAGAGAGAAGTGAGAGTCTTAGTGTATGTAGCTCTCTGGTGCATACAAGAGAGGGACAGGCTTAGACCCACCATGGCCCGTGTTGTTGAGATGCTGAAAGGGCGGGTGGTTATCGACAAACCGCCGGAGACTGAAATGATCGTCGTTGACCTCCTGTCAGTCAAGGAAGAACCAGCCGGCGATGATGAAGAAGCTAGCAATTCCACAACATCAACACCCCAAAGAGAGACCCAGCTTCCTCCCACATCAACCTACTCGCTTGATGTCTCAGTTTTATCAGGTCGGTAGCTCCTAACAGTGGCTGTTGGCTGAAGCTGCTCTGTCTGCGGTTCAGAAATCGAAAGGCGCTCCCCAACTCCATTTTCTTCTGTAGGATCAATATAGGGACATAAATTTGTATTTGTTCTTTCTGAAAATGTTTTATCTGAGGATATGATAAAAAAGAAAGCCATTTTGGAGAGAGAACTTGCTTTTGAAATTTCTCTCGTTTCTAGAGGAATCTAAGCAGTTATCATCAATCCATACTAGACATACAACGTATATGTATATATTAAAAGGAATCATTGCAATCTTTAGTGACTGTAAATCGTGAAGATCAGCTGTTGAACTAGAACAATGATAGAAATTTCATGAGAATCAGTATTGATGAAGGGTGATTTGGCTCGACCTACCAAGAAGGGGACACGTGGACGCGATCTGATCAAGGGATGACAGATCAACCTGACAAGCCTAGTTCGCAACATTTGGAGCTCGGGTATTCAGTTGCCTCAGCCCAAAACCTACCTCGATGTAGAGGCATCTCGGCATCCAATCCAGTTCGAGACTGAAGAATGGAAGTACTAACTCGGAGTTAAATGACCGAATCGCCACGTAACCGACTCCAGAGGTCTCTCCAACAGATCCCAAGATACTCGAGATCATGATGAGCTAACAGATACCGACTTTTCCGAGATCACGATGAGGACTCGTCCCGACTTTGCCAATGTCAGAGGTGAAACGATAAGCCTTATCTACGTACTGTTCCTTCGGAAGTGGAACGAACCTTATCTCCATACCCCAGAGATCCCAGAGCTTTTCATGAGACCCACGACTACTCCAGTATATAAAGGCAGAACCCTCAAGGCAAAGGTACGCATGATTACTCTACTCTCTAGTACTCAAGCTCTCAAGCATTCAACTCGCATTTACAACATATTGACTTAAGCATCGGAGCAACCTCGCCGAGCTAACCATCATAAATTATTTGATAGATTGTTTTACAGACCGATCCAACTCGCTGTCCACCTGGAGTCTGGATCTTTCTCCGGCTAGGAATAGTCGGATCACGCACCATCAAGAGTAGTATTGGTTCATTCAGAAGCGTGCATCACAATCTTAACAATAATGAGAGAGAGAAGAATAATGGAATTGGTTCCATTAGGATGATAAGGAGTGACAAAGAAATGGAGTCATGCATGGAGATGGGTTTCTGGATATGTTGATCCAGCAAGCTGGATTCCTCTACATGATGTCTTATCCGTCAGTCTTTGAAAAAAAATTCCACTCAATCTCAATTCTGATATTAATTCACTTCGGTGGACGTTTTCTGTAGACTCGATCAATCGCTACTTGCAATTCCCCATCAGTCTCTTTCTATGCAATCTTCAAAGAGAACCTTTTTCCCCTTGATGGCGTCAGTCTCACATACCCATCAATAATCCAACTGGAAAGAAAGGAATAGTATTGGTTTTGATTCATTTAGAATGGAAAAAGAGAGACGGTGATCAAGGCTCCAGAGATCATTTTCCTCCATGAAATAGCTTCGTTTGATGTAAACAAAACAAACCAGTCTGACCATTTTACATACTCTTTTCAAGCCTTCAAATAAATATTGGTAAGAAATTTAGTTTAAGCATTAATATTCGTCCAGCTACTATATTACTCCATCGATCCAATGTATAATTTAGATCTCTGTGCAGTTTTGCTAATAGTAGCTTAAAAGAATGAATGCCCTTTCATCATCAAGAATGGGGATTCTCTCCGGTTCTAGCATTTTTAAAAAATTTAATCCCACCAATCTTGTGTTATAGACTTTCTTTTTTTCTTTTTTTTTTTCTGGGAAAAGAGAAAATATATAAAATATTATTCTAGAAACCCCATCCGACCCCTTGAGATTTTTTATTCTCATAAAATCTGACTTTTATTGCACTTCAGAAATTAACCAACCTCTGACATAATATTCTATTGGACTGGTTCGATTGGACGTTGAAATATATACTATAAATGGGTCATAAAACTCGTAAATGAAAGAGTTCACACTATGATACATTTACTACCATTTGATTTGATGCACGATTAACCACATTAATGATGTTATATAGTTTATTTACTTCTGATTGATTTGTGTTTGACAGGGTATATATTCGCCATCAAGACTTTAACAACAGTTGGTATATCATACACCATAGATTTTGCCATAAATGAAATATTAATTTTATCATAAAAAGTAATTCTTTAACAACATTAAAAATATCAGTTGCCGTATATCATACACCATAGATTTTGCCATAAATGAAATACTAATTTTATCAGTAAAAAGTAATTCTTGGAAATGCATGGTGGCTTGTATTAAGGTCTAAGTTTCAGGGTCCTTTTGGTAAATTGGCATAAGGTCTAATCGAAAGGTTCATTTCGATTTGACTGTTTGGTTGGGCTGAATCGGAATTCCATTTTCATTTATGGAGGAATGGCATTTCCCCATTTGAGGGAATGGCAATTCCCTCCTCCTTAAGAATGAGAATCCATTCCAATTGATTCCAATTCCCGTCTGAACCAAACAGGTAGGAGGACTAGACCACTCTAATTCCAATTCTAATGAATTTTTTATTTCGATTCCAATTCCAATTCCAATTCCACTGTGAACCAAACAGACTCTTTGTAAAACTATATATTTGATGAATAAACATGGTTCTTGATATCATTGCATCAAGTGTTTCCGATGGAAAACTTGCTGGGGCTCTTGATAATTACTATGAAAAAAAATGAAACTAATCCATGTCTATCAGTTTAGACATGATAAACAAATTAAAGATGGCTAGATGAGGCTTGTCTGTTTTTCTCCATCATTAGTTTTAAGGTAAAGGACTTAAACATTCCCTTAGTTTTCGAAAATTAATTTTAATGTACCCTGAATTTTTTAAAAAGACTTAGGTTTGTTCGTTTCCCAGATTGTGGTCGGGGGGAAAGTTGGTCAAAAGGGATTGTGATTCCCATTAACCAACTCTCCTGCGTTCCCTTTCAAGATTTAAATGAGACCCATGATAGATAAATTTGTTTATCCCGAGTATCACTTACCTGATGAAGTGTTACCTTCTCTCGCTTGGGAAAAAGTTAACTTTCCCGAGTGGAGAGTGAATGCTCAAAATAAATTTGTCAAAAATACTCATGGTTAAAGGCTCAAGGTTTCTGCTCTACTTGCAGTTTTGTGGCCGCTTCGATCCTCCCGTTACTGGTGTTGCTATTTCTCTCCTTCAAGCTCATTGTCATTTTCTAATCAATTGCCACCGGTGATCTTTCCCGTCACTATCGTTGCTTTGCTAGCCACCATTGTTGCTATCCCACATACGAACAGTAAGAGCTTCTTAAACTTTTATATTTTTGCTTGGGTTTAACATGATAATAGAAAAATTAGATGTTTCAAACAAAATACAGAATTTGTAACGAAAATAAGAACTTATGATTTTCGAAACCCTAGAAATTGAGAACGAAAGTTATGACACAACTAGAGAAAAGAAGAATAGAAATAAAAAAACCGTTTATACAACAAGAACAAAAGAAGAATTAGTTTAGTAGAAAAACAAGGTAAAACCTTGAGAAAATGAGAAAGACAGAACATCTGAAATAAGAAGAACCACTAGAAAGCATGAGCGACCCATTATTTCTATCAGACTTCCAGTAAATTGGTTGTTCTTGGGTGTCAGAATCTTGGCCGGTAATGGTAAGTCTCAATCAGAAAACCATTTTTGCTTCGAAAACCACCTTGGGTTTAGACATGGGTGTATGACGTTCCTGTTTTAGTTTACATGAATACATAGAAACTACTGCTCTGCTTGTGGAAGTGGAGTTATACGAAACTATCTATAAAAAAAAAAAAGTGGAGTTATACGAAACCGTTGTTTTCTAATTTGGAATCCATGGCTGATAACGACCCAACAAAAACAAGACTCCCTTTCACCGAATAAAAAACCAACTAGGCAACTCATGAACAGAGGTTTAAACAGTTATCCTGCTCCTTGCCTTCTCTTCTGCCTCATGCCCCCTTATCATCACCCCCAACAAATGTCGACTGTTTTGATCCAATAATAAATATAAAAATTTAGTTTCCACTATAACTCAAACATCCTCACCTTATTTCTTAAATGCAAGAGCTTCTTGTTCAATTTCTCTTTTATCTTTCTTCTTAAGATGCCTTGTAAACTCCTTTGCTTAATTGTCACATTCCGTAAAAATTTATTATTAGCACTGTTGTTGTTTACTGAAATTAACCACCTTGTTAATAGAATTCAATCCTGAACTTTCGTGTTGCTGAATATGCTTGAACTTATTCAATACTGAAACTCATTCACTAGTTGGAGACGAGTGTGCTAGGAGAGAATGGTCATGTCTTTGAAGCAAGAGCAGTGTAATTTGAATCCATTATTAAGGACATCCTCTTTCTCATTAATTCAGTGGTTTTGATACCCAAAAAAAAAAAAATTAAAAGAACCTTTCTCTCATTGTTATTGGTAGAAACCTTGTAGATATCCTACAGTGCCCCTTCCATCACTATTATTTGATTAGTGGCCCAGCCCCATAGATTAATGGGCAGACATCATTGGCAGAAAACATGCTAACCCAAGTCTGGCTGCAAATAAGAGTACCATTCTCTGATTTACTCAAATGCCATTTGTGCTTTCAGCAGTCTTATTAGATATTGTACACTAGTAAAACTGAGGTAGCCCTCCTCATGGGTTAGGATAACTGAAAGGTTACAACTTCTACTATTGATAGTCTATTGTGACTAGGCTGATACTACAATGTGGGTCAATAATATTGGCATGGGCCCATGGAATTGGAAGATGGCTTGAGTGAGATAAGAAACATCATCCATACTCTTCCATCATCCTTTTCTATGAGTGGTTACAAAAAATGGAGTACAAGATGGAGATCAAACAAAAAGACATGAAATAGTTTTTTTCTATTTTCCTTTCTTGATCTAGAAGAACAATTATCGGGCCGTCAAGCTTCTATTTATTGTATAAACCTACCAATATGGTGCTTAGGAGCACTTGTATCAGTCATTTAAACATTAATTAAGCAAATATGGGAATCATATTAGTTTTTCCCTCAGATCCAATGTGGAGACAGATGTTGCCTCTCTTAACTAGAGAGGTTGTATGCATGATATTGAATATTTCTGTTTTAACATTTCTTTCTGCTCCCTCCGTTCAAACCCATGCAAAGGGTTGTATTTCTGTTTCAAGTTGAATTGATATACTAAATACAAGTTGAATTGTCTATGTGGAATTGGAATAATAACCCACCAAATAACCTCGTTGAAGTTGGTAATGTTAAATTTTTAATGAGGAATCCGGATCTCCTACATACAATGATCCTACCCACAGGACACTATCTCTGTAAAATAAGAATATCTCTCCATGAATCGTAACATGTAAACACAGAAGATATTCCCAATGTACAGCTGTAGTGTCTTGTGGGTAGGAGATCCTAGCCCTTTAATGATTAGATCCAAGGAAGGAAGTGGTGTTAGATGCGCCATGTAATAAGAAATTATTTAAGCACCCATAGTTTAAGGATGGATATGGCACAAAATGGATCGACTACACAAGATTCATGTATCCAACCCCTATGTATTGTTGAAAGAAGGTTTAGATGATGATGATAAAGTGAAAAATGAAAAATCTATGATCTCGGAAAGACATGATATTAGGAATTCTTTGACCCATAAAAATTTTATGGTGCTTGTTGTTTGGTTTTGGTGAAAACCATAGTTTATTGGAAATTCTTTGACCAATAAAACTTTCATCTCCCCATGAAAGATGTGATTTTTTGTGAAAATCCACCTGATTGGTTACCACTTTTATGGTGCTGGTTGATTGGTTGCAAGTTTTCCTATATCATGTCTTTCCAGCATCATAGTCAAACACAAATTCTTAAGAAATTTAAAGGGTAAATTACAAATTATTATTATGTACTTTGGGGGTAGTGGTAATTATGAGTCCAAATTTACTCTTCACACAGCATGCCTCACATTGATCTCACAGCATGCCCTAGCTACACATCGAGAACATTTTCCATACTTATATTTATTATTGATAGGGAGATGTTCCCAATACAGGGTGGGATGTGGCTGTTAGGTTGGTATGAGGCATGCTCTATGAGGAGCAGATCTCAATTCGGCAATACCCTCTGAACCTTCAACTTCTGACAAAGACCCTCCTCAGTTGTTACCATTTCGTTAGTTAATTTTGTAAAAAAAAAATCATGTGACTATTTAAATTTTTTCTAAATTTCCAAAGTATCCCTTTTTTCCCATAGTTTTTTTTTTTCATTTTCATTGTGTTACCGATTTAGTTGATATTAATTGCATGTTGTACATGTTGCAGTTCTAGGTTTTCATATAAGTTTTTTTTTTTTGTTGCAATTTCCATTTTATAGAAATTTTCTCTAGTGGATATTTTGATAAATTAACTTCTTCTATCACTCAACTTAATGGAGAAGGAAGGTCTTTAAAGTTCAAAGGGTCTTTGTGAAAAACGAAAGTTTAGGGGGTAATTAATACTACCCCTAAAATACAAGGAGGGTAGTAATCTGCAATTTACATATAGTTTCCAAATTCCAATCCAACAAAGTGGCATCTCATCAAAACCCTAGCTAAGTCTTCTTTTTCCTGGTTATGGAATAACTTCTTTTGATTTAAAAAATCAGTGATTCTCAGTGACTCAGTCCCTTCATTGCCACTTGGATCATACGTCGCCTCAGTAAACGTCACATCTGGCAACCAATAATAAACGAGAGCGTCTATGATTATGACCCCCAAGATATATAAAAAGGTTTAAAATATCGTTACGTTAATGATATTGGGGCCTTCCCGATACACCCTTACAGGGAATATATCGGGTCAAACCATGATTCAAAAGATAGCCGGGACTTAAACCAATACTTCTGAATCGATTTAAAAAAAAAATATAAAAAAAAGCATCAATACCAACGTATCCATTTGTATAGATAATTAGAACTTTCATATAATAAATAAGCCATCTACTTTTTTTTTCTCTTTTTAAATAACGCTAAATCATGTAGGTCAACAAATAAACTGTTATTAATTCATCAATGCCCGACATACCACATTAATTAATTGAAGTTGTCTGGTAGTCTCTAGATTTGAACAATTCTTGAGCAATTGGAAAATAGCCCTAAAGTTTCTGAACTTTGGGACCAAAGTAAAGTAGTGGCAGCAGCATATCTTTGTCTTACCATTAAAACAAAGCCAAAAGCACAAACATATTGTTTCACAACTCATTTCATGTTTTTTCGAATCTTAAGACTACTAATCATCTCTCAAATGCATAGGTAGGACTTTTTTTTTTTAATTTTAATTTTTGCTCTGACCAATGATTCTCTCCTAATTTGTTGTAGGGCAGGGGAAGAGTTGACAAAATGAATTTAATTATGCCCTAAAGTTGGATCGACTGTTTTCAACTTGGTATTGACTCATACGGTCTAACCGGTAATCCGATTTAGTGTTTTAATCCGTTGTTGACCTGGATGAATGAATCATTCGAACCGTTACATGGTTAAGATTCTTGGTTCACTTTGAGTAAAATCTAGAGAAAAATAAAAATCTGTTGACTTGGTCAAAAACGTTCGATCTGAGTGGTTAGTTGCGGGTTACATACTAACTATGTATGCAAAATTTGGGAGGTCATAACTTTGTATTTTAATGTCCGATTAAGGTGATTTTTTTTTATTTTGGATAATTTTTTGAAATCTATACATATATGGCACCTTGCCCCACTATTTTTTGAAAAAAAAACTCCTTTTGGCTTCAAATTGCAATTTTTTATATTTTTATAAATAAAAAAATTAAAAAGCATAAATTAAATATAAAATAATATATATCATATCTAAACCATAGTTATACATATTTATTGATAGAATACGTATTTGTATAGGGGCAAAGAAAGGGGGACCCAAGGGAGCCATGGCCCCCCATTGGCCCAGAAAATCCCCATTCTTCATGTATATTTTCCCCCACCACACTCTCCACCCCAATGGTTGCCCCCCGATGGCCATCCATATTTATTCTCCCCCCCCCAAATCCACTTAGATTTTGGCACCCCTCATAAAAAATTCCTAGCTCTGTCCTTGTATGTGTGTGTATATAAATATATATACTTAAAATGTATAGACGCTGATGTGGCACGGCCTGATCCATTTGCCCCAAACGATCAAACTGATGACTCATGACCCGGAGGCAAAAAATGGTTCGGCCTCCATGTTAGTTTTTAAAACATTGATCCGATCAATTCCAGTTGGGATCAACCTCTAACTAATTATCTAAAAATACATTGACTTGGTCAATGATTCAATCGGTTGAACCGTTGACCTATCTGATCTGTTCAATGGGTCAGTGGATTTTTATTTTCTTTATTGAACTGCTGATCCATTGATGTAGAAAGAAAAAATGGTTCAAATTATAGTTAGATTTTAGAACACTAATTATGCTTTTATATTTATATCTTTACTTGCACACGTGAATAACATTCATGTACCTACACAATTTGATGAATATCATTAGATGAAGTGATCTTTCAACCAATCCTTACCATCCATCGGATAACCCTTGATTTCTTTTGGACCCAATATTTTGATAGAATGTTATATCCTTAATTATGTCCTAAGCACTTGTTACAATTTCCTTTTTCTTTTAAGCACCATGATGGGTTGGATGTATGGATGATATGAAGATGCGTGTTGTAGTACAAATAGGTTTCTTTATTATATTTGCCTTAGTAGGGAGAGACAATGAGACCAGCAGGCAGCCACTCTCCTGAAAGTAGTACAAAAAGGTGAATGTGTAAAAGCCATCCACCTTTTCCTCTGCAAATAAGCTTCCTCCTTTTCATGAGTTTGTTATTTGGAAATACAAAATTGATTTTTCATTTTATGCCTTATGCTTGCTTTTCAGCTTTTGGAAGCATATGCTGTAGTACAAAAGTAGTTTTTTTTTTTCTCCTTCTTACTGATGAATGATCCCTCATTTCTCCTTTTCTCCTTCCTAGTAGCGAATAATGTTTCATTCCGTTAAGTGTGAACATATTGTCTGATGCAACCCCGAATGGTATTGTTAATGACTAAAGCTAAAGGCATCTTCATACAGAAACAAATAGAAGAAATGACATGCGAATCCACTCAATGTCGAGTTGGTCGTAAGGTATTCCTCATATTGAACCAAACAGCAAAAAGCCGGAATGGGATATGCTCCTCACACATGGGCGTCTTATAGGTACACTGGGAACATCTCCCGTGAATAATAATTTATAAGTACGGGAGATATTCCGAATGCATGATAGGATATGTGTGTATGAGATCGGTGTGAGGCATCCTGTGTGAGGAATAGATCCCGTCTCTAAAAAGCCATGGATTGTGTGAAAGTGGGCCTTGTGGTGCATTCTTTCATTCACCCCACAAACGCCTATAGCGCCTGACCCTTAGGGGGCTTAGCATGCCGCATGTGAAATCTAATGACATGGATTCCACATATCAATAAACATTGAGGGTGCTTGGGACCGAGGTGTGTCACGAGACATTTGATTCCCCTGACGTGGATTCAGTGCCACATCAGAAAAAAGCAGAATCAATAAAAAATTGCATTTTGTTAACTTGTTTCTCAAAAAAAAAACCGTTTTTGCAATGATTATCTTGGGGATTTGGGAAAGAAGGGGTTTCTTGAAACATTAAATTGAAGTTTATTGAATCACCAAGGTGATGTGACATATTGAAATTTGAAAAAGTTATTTTCTTTTTGAGATGTCATACAATTGTCATTATAAATATATTATAATAATAAGTAAGATCACTTTAAACACCCCATCAGTGTACATCCCGATTTTTTTTAGTGGAATCCATTGTTCGTGTTTCCCGAAGTGTTCCCAATTTTTCAAGAAATGGGTTGTTGTGCAACGCCTCAGTGCCAAACAACCTAGGTGATGTTTGGCATTAATGCCATTTTCTGAGAAAATGGCACCACATAAAATGTTGCTTCAGACCACGCCTTGGAAATAGGGAAAGTGTAGTCTGGAGCAACACCAAATTTAATGTTTTTGGGGAAAATGATGCATTACTATCAACGATGCAATAACGTGGCATCAATGTAACTTAATCTTGGACGTTGGATAATATAGATCAGTGTTGAAAATACTGCTGCCAACACTAATATCAAATAAAAGCAGTGAAGTTTTCTAAAAAAAAAGGCAATGTGGTAGCACCGGTTCCAAACAAAAAACGGTACTTACAATTTCACATGTCCAGCACTGATGCTAAACACCTACCTAATTGTTGATGGCACGCAGGGGGTGGTAGAAGGGAACCACCCCACCCAATGCCTTGAAATTCCCTATAGTAGCCATTTAAATTTTACATATATTTTACCCCTCCTACCCATGTTTCCTATCTTTTGGCCCTTCCTTTCCATGTTTATTACGCTTTGGCCCCCACCGATAAAAAATCCTACCACCTCCCTTAGCTACATGAGTTTTTTGTTTTTTTCCTTTTTATCAACAATAAACTTTCATTCATTCAAACGAAGGAACAAAATATGGATACACTAGTTCTGTGATTGGATGAGTGCAGAAGAGATTTCACAACCACTTCGGAACTTGATCATTAAACTCAATAGTATGGTTTGGTATTCTAGCTCTAGCGCTAGCAGTCAATAGTACGAGTTATAATGTTTCGATCTTGGGAATATGAAGTTATAAATAACATGGTAAGAAACAAAAAAGCAAGGTGTTAATCAGCACTCGAGATTTTTTACTCGCTTTTCCTATCCATTCTTTATCCGCCGTAAATTGGAGTCATACATCTCTATTTTGAATTGAGAGATGTGTGACAGCAATTCACGACGGGTAGAGAGTGGATAATAAAAATGAGTAGGAAATCTGGGCTCGCTAATCAGTGGGTTGGTAAGGTTTTCTGTTGGTTGTAGTGAAGACTTTGAGATGAAATCCCCTACACTTGAGTTTGGAAAAATCTGAAAAGTTAATCATGATGTACACTAAATGCAAGAAACTCAGCTGAAATAGAAAACCATTCCAAGCAATCAAAGAATTGATGCCCCTACTGCTGCAATCAAAGAATTGTTTGGCAAGAATATTACATAACCAACAGCAGCAGCTGCATCATGAGGGACAGAAGAAATGAAACCAAGTGCTTGGTATTGTCAAATGGGCTGTTAGTAATAGAAAGAGAGTAATATTTTTGAAGTGTCAATTCCATATGGCATAACCTTTTTCTAGGCATACTTTTTTTTTTTTATCACTTGGAATATATATATGGCAATTTCTATGGTACCCATTTCTTTTTCTTATACCCATACCTAAAAGAGAGAGAGAGAGAGAGTGATAATGAGTTGCTCGAAAAAAGTTGCTTTAATTATTTTTCAAAGCAATAGAACTAAGTATTAACCTGTTTCAAACTATAACTAGTATAACAAAAAGCAATCTCTTATAAAACTACTATTGTTCATTGCTATGCATGAAAAGCACAAAAGATAAAAGAAACTATATATAGATGCAGCGTCAATTCAGCAATCTCCCTAATGTTATCCTGATTTACAAGCCCTAACAAAGGAGGGGGGCTTATAAAGTTGCTACATAGTATTGATCCTAATTTGAAATAAAGTTGTTATATATAAGTTGTGTTATTTTAAGAGAATTTCATAGAAAATTTTCACTTAGGCTCAGTTTGGAAGGAGTATAATATACAAATACAAATATGTAGAGTGTAAAATTTTGTATTTTATATTATTTTGTATGTATTTACATCATACATATTTGTATTTACACTCTTTCCAAACAGAACCTTAGGCTTCATTTGGTTGCATATAAAATGAACATTGATCTATCTCCAAAGAATTTGTTTGCACTAAGGTGAAGTTGGGTTTGTAGTTTTGAAAAAGAGTGGTATGGTTTTGGAATCACACCCCTTTTTTTTCTGAAAACGACAATATTTTTATTTTATTTTATTTTTTTGAATCGGACAATGCAAAAGAGACTGAGGCTGTTTTATTCATAATTCAATTTATATCCATGAAATGCAAGTATTGTAAGAACTATCAAGGCCCAGGTTGGGCTTAGAACCTAGGATAAGGGCTATAGGTCGGGCCCCAGACCTATGAATTATGTGTATAAAATATAAAATATATAATATTTTATAATATGCCTATAAAATTAATTTTATACATTATGTTTGAACACAAAACCTTGGACAAGTCTAGAATTTCCAGCCGAGCTGGGTGATCATCCCTACAGGCTACAGTATTGATTCTGTCATTCATGGTTATATACTTTTTCATTATTTACTTTTCTTTTATTAAGCTTTTCATGCAATATACCGATTGAGGGGTGGCTCAGTTGGTTGGTTCGCTTCAGTATTAATGTGGATTGGATTTTCGCAAATCACCCCCTTGAGGAAGGGGATTATTAGTGGTGAATATCACCAAATATCAAGAAAAAAAAAACTTTTCATGCAATGTGATAGAAAAGATGCGTTTCATTTTGCTGGTTTTGGAACTATGTATATACTAATTATGACAATAGTATATGAAACACTTATTTCTATTGTATTGCCTTCAAGGTTCAAAATATCGATACTGGTCGATATATCGTATCGTGGCATACCTTTTTTTAGCTTTTCTTCTCCAATTGGCTAAAAGGGGTTGGTTTAAGGCCCTTCTACCCCTGAACTAGGTTAGACCCCGAAACACCTCCTGTAGAAATGTATTAGAAAATTACCGAAATGATACGTATTGAAATTTTGAACCTTGATTGCCTTCATGAACCAAATGGAACACAAAACGAAAATGGTCATGAAGAATAAATATTTTCCACAAAAGTGATTTTGTTATAAATTTCTACAAAAGAAATTAGTTGTAGGAAAATGACTTCCCTTTATTTTCAACGTCATTTTCTGAATAAAGGGTTAGGTCCTCTTAAATCAGATAGTGTAAGTTTGTGACATCCATATATTTCTCAACCGTGTGGATTTGTTATCCAAGTTAAATAAATTATCAAAAAATAGAAAAGCAATTTACTTTCCTATTCAATTCCGGTTAGTTGCAACCAAACGCAGCCTTAAAAAGGAAAATCATTAATACAGACAGTGTTTGGAAGGCCATACTGGAAAGTGAAAAGCTCCCGTTCAGATTGAACGTAACTGTATACGCGTACATATAAACGAAAAGGAGGGAGGGAAAGCGAGGGAAGAGGGAAAAGCTTATATGCTTTTTGCGTCACCTCCGCCCAGTAAGTTCAGGTTGGTACAATGGGTATGAAATGAAATCCCATTTCTGTTTTCCTCCTCTTACTACGCCTGATTAATTCCATTTTTTATAGATGTTTCTATACCTGCAAGATTATGCTTCTTTTTTATACATCTTTTTGAAAAAAAACAGAAAAAAAATCGTTTTTTTACTCCCATAGATCATTTGAGCTTTTAATCCGTGGTTAATGATCACCCATTCACAATGGGATTATTCTTTTGTTGTTTTTGAGAAATATTCTTGGGTTGTTCTAGTTGATGTGCTTTTTTTTGTCCACTGCCTACAAGCATAAATTCTATCGGTATTAGAAATCGAGAGTCTCTTAGTTGGAGGGGTCTCATTCATGCATGTTGTGCTTTGATCTGTTGTGGATTCTCTGGTCATAAAGATTTCCTGCTTTTTCCCCTTTCTTTATCTCTCCTTTTTGTGGGTGCCGTCCTCTTTATGGGCTTCTAGGTGGTTTCAGGAACAGCTTATAGCTGGTGTAAGCAAGAGTGGCTGATGCAGATTCATCAGTTTTATTACATTTTCACCCACCCAGTTGCGTATAAATAGAGACTATCAATTTGGGTGTTTCTTCATTGCAGGAGCTCTTTTCAGTTGTTTCTGAAATAGGCGGGTTTGTTAGTGCAGTTCTCCGAGCTGTTAAGATGAGCTTTACTAGCCCTTCAATATGTTCTGGTTAGTCTCTTCTTCCCTCATTCGTTATTGTCTTTAAGTCTTATCTGGCTTTGCATAAAGTGTAGTTTACTCTTAATAATGGAGTTCCATCCCCTAAGTAATGGATATTTGTCCCTTGGCTTTGGGTCTTTTCTTAATCTAGGTTTTGTATTGCTTTTTATAACAATAATGGGTAAATGATAATATTTTTGCTCTATATTTCCTCTACGGTTGTTGTTTTGTTGTTTGTG
Source organism: Nelumbo nucifera (assembly GCF_055504915.1). Classification (NCBI taxonomy): domain Eukaryota; kingdom Viridiplantae; phylum Streptophyta; class Magnoliopsida; order Proteales; family Nelumbonaceae; genus Nelumbo; species Nelumbo nucifera. The sequence continues at coordinate 25,488,806 of NC_142650.1, forward strand.
GTTAACTTTGATGATGCAAAATATCAGGTAGTAGAGCTACAGCTACTAAAAAGACATTCGAGTTTGGGAGGACCCATGTGGTTAGACCCAAAGGGAAGCACCAGGCTACTATAGTTTGGCTACATGGCCTTGGTGATAATGGCTCAAGGTATTATTACTATGTTTCACTAGAAAAGCCGCTACTTGAAATTTCAGGTCCATAGTGTCTTTTTTTTCCCAATTGTTTTCAGGTAGCATTATTTAGATATGTATTGACCATTTTAGTGTGAATTACATGCCATGGCTGGTTGAAATGATGTACATGCTTAACTTTATTTATTAATTTGTTGATGGAGATTGTGCGTGTAGCTGTTTCTTTTATATGATCAATGACAACTACATGCTTCAACAACGTGTGAGACAGGGACTGGGATAATTACTTGTTTGTGTTTACTCTCTCCTCTATTAGTAACATTGGCAAGATATTATTCTTTCTCCCTTTATCTTGAGTATATACCTTATGTTTGAGGAGTTGGTAAACTTTTTGTTGCAAAAACAGGAGAAGATGAGTCAGAGAATGTCAAATCTCTTGCCCTGTTCTCTTGCAAGAGTAACTTAATTTTAAACTTAGCTTTCTTCAGTCATACATCCTTTTCATTAAGATTCTCATTCTGAGTGATTCAATGGGAGAGAAAACCGGTGCCATGAACTAAAACAAAACATAATTCTTTGTCCTTATCTTTCTCTCTTTTTCTCTAAGCTTTGCTGGGAAAGCTTTGTATGTGGAAAGTGAATATGCTGAAACACTTGAATAGGGGACCACTAGCTCACCACAAGAGTCACCCAGCCAACTGAACAAACAGACTAATTTGGCCTCACATGTAAATGTAACTTGCTTCCAAAGATATATTTATGCTAGCTTACAGTACTCTTTTCCCTATCCCAAATTATGATGGCTAACAATAAATCTTGACTCAAGTTTAAATGGAAGCTATTTTTATTTCAACACTTAAGCACTCATATTATAAACTTTGTGGTTTTCTGCCATTAGGAAGATACTCCATTTTGAGTGTGTTCCCAAGATTAAATAGATTGACACAACTGTAGCTGGTGTCTTGAAGTTATCTATTTTATTTTTTGATAATAAAAAGAATTTTTTATTAAAATTAAAAAAAATAAAGTCACCTGAGAGAAGAAAGAAGCAAACTTCAACTCAAAACCAGCCCCACCCTCTTAAAAAAACCAAAATAAACCCCCCACAAAACAAATGAAACAAAGGAAGGTGTCTTGAAGTTATGTAATAACAGTCTTCAGACTTCGTAAAGAGTAATAGCAACTATTTCAAATCTGTTTCTCTTATTTCATAATCATACAATATGTTATTTTTTTCCTTTTGAGCAGATTTTTTTCTTTAACAGAGATATAAGAGATTTTCTCATTTTTCCATTGTTTTTGTGCAGCTGGTCCCAGCTCCTGGAAACCCTTCCTCTTCCAAATGTAAGGATTATAAACATTTTTTCCTCTGTTTGTATAGATCACATTGTATATCAATGGTTATCATCATCTCCAATGATTGAAGAATTGCTTCCTGTTTTATTTGATGTATTTATCATTTATGTTTATTGAATTTTTATGATACAGATTAAATGGATATGCCCAACAGCTCCTACTCGACCTGTAGCAATCTTTGGCGGCTTTCCTTGCACTGCATGTAAGATAGATTAACGTTGGATAGGTTTGAAATCATTATCTTGTTTTGATTTTCTGCAAGCTTTGTTGTCATCTGATGATTCATGCATTTCTTTTTGAAATACTTCAAAATTAAAATATGCAATTGGAGCACCACAAACATATTCTAATGGTGCTTGTGCAATTTACATCAGGGTTTGATGTAGGAGACCTTTCAGAAGATGGTCCTGATGATGTGGAGGGTCTAGATGCTTCTGCTGCACATGTTGCAAACCTGCTATCAACAGAACCCGCTGATAGTATGTTTTCACCTAGTAGCTTCCAGGACTCTATTAATCCGTTGTGATAAGAAAAGTTCATATATCTGTCTATACTTGTAAAGTTGCAAGGATAGATGATTTTGTCTAGACATAATAATGCTTCATTGATTTGAAAAGTTTAATTCTTTGCTTGGTTATAAAGTTGTTAAAGCCTTTTTTAGCTATCAATTTTTTTGGCCAAAAAAAACATGTAAGGTTTGCTGCTTTCCCTGATAAATTTCTATGGTTCTTCCCTTTGATTCATTTATGTTTTAAAGCTAATATAATAACATCAATCGTTATTCATTATAAGCCATGTACCAGAAAAAGAAGGGGCAAATGGAACCTTCATTAGTTTTCTCTTCTGCTGGGCATATCCTTACCATATCTTCCCTTAGTAACTAATTACATAATAAGATATCTTTGAATATCTATTACACTATCTTGATATACTAGGGTTGATGATATCTTACACCTTGCTAGTTGTGCATCATAGTTGAGTGACTTAATGTTCTACATATAAACCATAAAGTCTTCAGGTTCAATCCTTTCTTGCCGACAGACTCCACATAAAAACATAACATCAAGAACAAGCTTAGGCATGTTTTTTATCAATAACAGGATCAATTTCAGTAAAAAGGAATAACTTTAGTACAAAGAAAGGGAAGGGATAAACCCTCGTAGCCCTCCCCAACAGAAAGTAAACTTACAACACAGCCCAAAATAAGCTATTCCTTCCCACCCCTTGTTTAGCAAGTATATCAGCAAAGGCATTAACATCTCTTCCGGCCCAATTACAAATTACCTTTACTCCCTGTAGCAATTTAACACCTTCCCTCTTCTCATATATGTAACACCACCAACCATCCTCTTTTTGGAGCCAGCTAATTACAAGCTTCGAATCACCTTCAATTAACAACTTTCTGATATTCAGCTCTTTAGCCTTTTGAATCCCTTCCTTAACATCCATGATTTCAGCCCTTAACGAGTCCCCAACTCCAATTGGACCTGAATATAGTGCAATAATATTTCCCCCCTTATTCCTGAAAACCCCACCTATGCTAGACGGACCTGGATTGCCTTCACTGCTACCATCAAAGTTTAGCTTAATAAAACCTCTAGTAGGACGTGGGTGGGGACCAAAGAGACCTGACCACCTCCTCACTTAGAGCAGAATCAGCTACCATTTCCCACTTCTTCATCGCCTCAATGCCAGGAACATCCTTAAAAAGATCCAGTGACTTAACCCAGTGAACTACCTTAGTGGTAATAATTTTGATGACAGCTTCCCTGCTTCTTCTTTTCCAAGAAATATTCTTTGGTTCCTCTCCTCCTAAATTGTCCAACACACCGCTGCCCTTGTGCATTTCCATAGCATTCTTCCCCTCTTCTTTTATCAGCTTAGGAAAGTAGAAGCAAATAGGTTTTGTACTAGGCTTAGGGATGTATTTTTAATCTCACATTTTGATTGTCTTGGCTCTTATCATACCTCACTCCTTTCTTAACAGTCAAACTTGGTATTGGGGGATTCAGTATGGGTGCTGCAACTGCCCTCTATTCTGCAACTTGCTGTACTCAAGGGAGGTATGGGAATGGCAGTCCATACACAGTTAACATAAGTGCAGTTGTTGGTCTAAGTGGCTGGCTTCCGTGTTCAAGGTCTGGATTCTTTCAGCATAATTGTTTCCCCACCCCCATCGACCCACACACCATTTCTTTGATCCACACACTCACTGATGATATATGCAGTTTGATTCCATATGTTAAGTTGGTAGCTGTTGGTTTCCAGGAGCTTGAAAAACAATATGGGAGGATCAAATGAAACTGTCAGGCGTGCTGCATCTTTGCCTCTTCTTCTATGTCATGGTAGAGGTAATTTATATTTCTCTCTATTATATACTGATATGTCATGTGATAGGTTACTTCATTTTGATTTTTTGGTTTATTTAATTTTATTGGTTGTATCATTTGTGTCCAGTATTATGGAGTAAATCATGCAAAATAACACATGATATGTTCCAACCACCGGCTCATAAAAAAAGGTGTTTCAATCACAATGTCGAGGCTGAGTCTTGTTTTTTGTACCATCATGATATAATTATAACATACTATATTATTTGGATTTATACAACTGATGGACCTGGAGCCTGAGAATTTTCTTTAGTTTCATTCGGGTTGCTTTTCGAAAATTCATTATTAATACACTCCAAAAAGCTAATCTTATCCGCCCAGAGTAATAAAAAATATCTTACTGTTTCCACTTACTGAAACTCAGGTTCTGTAATCTTAACTGATCATGTAAGAACAAAAGCAGATTTTTTTTTTTTTTGTTCCCAACAAGCTTTTTCAAATTTTGTGCTGCTTGTTTCTTTATGCATGTTTATTTATTTGTTTTATATTTCCTGGTTTTCTATTTTATTCATTTTTTTATTAAAGAAAAAATTAGTTCAGCAGCACTTGAGAATCAGCAGACTTGTTTCAAAGTCTGCTGAATTCTTAAACAGGCATTGAAATGTGGAAATTAGGGGGAAGGGGAGGTTACTCATTCTAGAGACATCATGACCATCACGATTACATGTTTATGTTGGAACATGAATATCAAACTTTCTTCTTGAGCTTGATGTATTTGAAGTCTCTAAATGTGCACCATAATCCTCCTAACTGGTGCTGTGAATGGTTTTTGCTGCACAGGATAAAACCACCTCAATCAGTTTACAGGTTCCATTTAACATGTTGAACTTCTTGTTTTTGTTATTTCTAGTCTTTCAAATCATCTATTTCTGATGTTTATCTTTGGGAAAACCATTATATTTAATCTCTTTATTGCTATTTAGCCCAAAAAAAAAAAAAAAGCTTGCTTGCAAACAATCAGCTTCATAAATCATTGCTAACTTTTTATCCACTTAGAAATTTCTTCTTTCATATGTTATTATCTGTTGGCCACAGCAGTTTGGAAGCGTGTGTCCATGCTAACCACCCTAATCAGGCTTGCCACCTATTTGAAAAGTCCATCTAATGCTCAAGCACTGCCAGAACTTTCATTCAGGACATGGAGTTGGAATTGACATTTCAAGATTTTAAGCCAGGGATATCTCTTCATTTACAAACTGACACATGCTAGGTGAAATGACAATAGATATCCTGTTTATCAAAGTAAAAATCAATGCATGGTGGTGCTTTTCTTTTTAAACATGCCATCATCATCATCCATGCCTTATCCCAACATGAATCCTGTTAGGCCAATCCATTCTATTTAAAGCCATATCCACTGTTAAATTATTAGTGCTTAAATCTTTTCTTACTACTTCTACCCATGTCCTTTTTGGTCTGCCCCGAGCTCTTCTAGCCCCTTCATGTGTAACAAATCACTTCTTCTAACTGGCATAGTTGGTGGTCTTCTATGCACATGCCCAAACCATCTTAATCTACTCTCTCTCATTGTTGTGCCCAACTCACACCCCTTTTCTTCTGCCTCATAATATCCAGGTCTTGACTTTCGTATAGGTCCCCATGATTTTAGAATTACCATTATCATAAGTTTGCTGTCAGCTTTTGTTGAATATTTTGATGTGGCCATAAATGAATGCTGAAATATTTTCTTTTACATGTAAAAAAAGAGATTGAAAAAATGCGATCCTTATATGGGGTTGTAATTGTCTAACTCGTTATTTTCTTCTGGCAGCTGATGATGTAGTCCTTTATAAATATGGAGAGAAATCTGCAGAAGTCTTAAGTTCAGCTGGATTCCGCAGCCTTACTTTTAAAACCTATAATGGGTACCCTTCTTGCTCAATCTTCCTGTTTTATATTTGCTTGCTATAAAGTGAGAAGCCTTCCTTAGTCACTGGTTTCACCATGCAGACTTGGCCACTACACAGTCCCTGAAGAGATGGATGAGGTCTGCAATTGGCTTACAGCAAGGTTGGGGCTTGAGGGAAAACGCTCATAAATTGTAACCATTTATCATTTTTAAATAATAGCTTTCCAATGAGAAAATAAGTGTTTTAGATGCGGGAAAATCACTTTATTGTCTGTACGGAGTAGGAAGCGGGCAGTAAGAAGTAGATGTGGGTCTAGAGTATATATATTGTGGCATTAGTTGGTCTCTTCCCTTTTGCTCCTCTCATTTGGCTTGTTGGCACCTAGATAGGATTAGTAATGGTGAAAGAAATAAGCATGAAGTGGGATGTTCATTTGACATTTGAATTTTTTTTTTCTTTTATATATTAATTTGGGTGGGAGTAACTTATTGGTTGTGTATCTGATCTCCGAAGTCCGAACAAAAACAATTGTGGAATTTGAAATTTAGAATCTTGCATAGAAGGGAAAACTGTCCAACAAGTGGTTATTCCAGAGATATGAAGTATAAACAGGAAGATAATTGATGCAGAACTCTGGTAGCAATATTTATTCCAGGGATGACACTGACAAACCCCTATAGTTTATTATCTTTTATTCTTCAGCATTAAATAATTAGATGATTTTGTGTGTTTATGATAAATTTCACTGAAAATAGCCTCCTTTAATTAGCAAATACCCCTCAGTTGTTCTTTCATCTAATAATTGCACTGTCCTTGATGACAAATCTCATATAGGTAGATCCTTATAAAAACCTTGTCCTTTCAAACCATTTAGACGATTTTGCTACTCTTCCAGCATTAGTCATCAAGTGAGTGAAAGGTTTTTTTAAAGTGAATAACAGATTGATTTATTAGATTAAAAAAGAGTACTAAGGGGACAAAGAGAGATAAACTCTCGTAACTCTCCCAAATGCAATCATAATTACAATACACCCCAAAATAAATGATCCCTTCCCACCCCGTCACTTTTATAATTTCATCCATTGTACATTGATTTTCATTCTTGGGACAGCCATTTGCCCCTTTTCTCATTATGTATAGTACCACCATCCAACTTTCTATTTTGCAATCACTCGGTAACTAATTTCGAGTCCCCCTCAATAACTAGTTTTTACATATTTAGCTCTCTAGCCCTTTGAAGGCCTACTACATCCATAATTTCAGTCCTCAGAATCACCAACACCAATCGATTATTGAGTAGACAATACTAATTCTTCCTTTCTCATTTCTAAAATGCCCTCAATGCTTGAAAGACCCGGAATTTTTTCATTACTCCTATCAAAATTTAGTTTAATAAAGCTACGGGGGACCAAGTTGGTCTAACCACAGCCTTGCTAGAAGTTGAGTCATCAAACTACCTTCTAATTCCTCACCAAATGATCACCTTAATTATAATGACTTCAATAGGGCATCCCTACCCTTCTTATCAAGACAAATCCTTTGATTTCTTTCCTATGTTGTCCAACACATAGCTGCTCTTGTACATCTTCCCCTCTTTATTGGTCAGGTAACGAAGGTCGAGGCAAACAAATTTTGTATGTTTTGTAGGGAATTCCATCTATATTCAAACAAAAAGAGAAACAATTCCAAAATTAAAGAAATAAAAGGATAAGATTAATAAGTGGTAGCAAGACTTACCATTAACCTTAGGAGCACTAGTTGCAGGATAAGCATAAATTTGGTCTTTTTTTGGAAGTAAATCATAAGTGTTAATTCTCTCAAAGAAAGGCTTTCCAGCAAAAAGCACCTACATGAGGTGGGATAGGCTTGCTCCAAACCTCCCCAATAGGAAAATGCATCCTCAAACTATTCCTTGGCTGAATGAAGACTGAGAAGAAAGAGGCACAAGAAAATGAATCAAAGAGAAGAGTCCAAAGTCAACTACCCCTTTTAATGGGATCCAAAAAAAAAAAACCTTCCAACCTTTAGAGAGAGACAAAACAATATTCATTTCCAACTCACAAAGGCCTCCATTGAAACCCAAGTTTCAATCAAAACCAAGTGATGAATTAGAGGGCACAATGAAAGAAGAAATAGGCTCATCCCTATGATTGGAAATGACATAAAGAGGGAAATTGCTCCTTCAAAAGAGAATTATCCCACCACATATGATCCTAGAATTTGACAATGTTTATACTTAACAAATGGCAAGAAGGATGGTAAAATTACATGGAAAGACTTTCGGGGAGAAGCTTTAGAAGCCGTTTCCCTATGCAAGTCCATGAATATTGATAACTTGTCCACAGCCTGTCTCTATCCATAAATAACTCTACACCCATTTCCCTATGCAACATTGCTCTCCTGGGTGTTCCCTAATCCAAATCCACCAAACCTTTTGTTTATGCCATCCACTTCCCATCTTACTCTATGATCCTTTTCACTTGACTCCCAAAGAGAGTTTCTCATTATTTTTTTAATTTATTTTGTTAACTCCCTCAAGAATCCTAAACACTAACAGAAAATAAACCGCAAATTGACAAGCATAGATCTAATAGCCAGAATCCAACAAATTGGCAACAGGTGAAAGATTGAGATGCACATGCACTACTATTTAAGAAAGCACCACTTATCTGATTATCTTGTTGCATGGATACTTTCTATAAAAAAAGACCGATATGCTATGAACCCCTTTCTTTTCATGGAGGTTATGGACTATTTCTTGAACAATAACCTTGTAATGCAATAAAATGCATTGATAAAAGCTGACACTCGGAAGTGCAGCAGAATTGCGATTGCGTCCATGGTTTAACTTTTAGAAGCACGAGACTTTCTCTGTCAATATAAAATCAAGGTTTTAAATTTCGCAATGTATCAGCCGTTATAGGCCAATACATATCATTTCGGAAGAGTTCCGATACACAATATATATAATTACATGATTTCATATTTTTTTTTGTTTATATCAAACCGTTTTGGGTATGTATCGACTGATACAACCCGAAACGCACCGATACGCATTATGTATCAGCCAAATTTAATTTTCCTATTCTTTTTAAATTTAAGTTTAATTTATCTCTTCTTTCTCTCATTAATATCATATTTAATTAAGTCTTAAAGTTTGAAAAATCACTAAGTGCTAATATAATTTAATTAAATGCTCATTTAAGTTATCTTTGATTACAGCATTTAATGTTATTAAATGTTATTTAAGTGAAATAACTTGTTAAAAATCACAAACCAAAGGTAACAAGTTTCGGACCCAAGTCAGTTGCTTATAACAATAATTAATTAACTGTTGTGCCAATCTTAATTACTTATTAGAATGACGTGTTTTTTTATACTGAAAGTAATATTTCTTGCCTGGGTGGATGTTTCCCACTAAATGCTATAAATTTGATTATTAATATTTATATAATAATAAGATAAATATAAGTTATATTTATTTATTAAAAATTAAGGTATGTGTTAACTTGTATACATAATAAATATTATCTAAATCTATATATAATAAATATTAACTAATAAATGATTTCAACAAAAAATATTAACTAATAAATATTAGTATATATATACACACATTTTAGTTCTATTATTTTTCAATGGTTATTAATTATACCCCAATACTTTATATAAATCATTAAAGAATGGTTTTTATGTTTAAATAAATTAATTATACTCACATAAAACTCATTTTTATTATTGTTCATATTTTTAAGATTTTTTTTTCTAATGTATCTATGCATATCTTGACGATACACCTCTTAAAATTACCTTTCCGATACACCTTGAGTTTCCGATACTTTGAACCTTGTATAGAATTAAGAATGCAAGTGGTAACAGTACCGATAGCTAGGGGTGTCAATTGGATTGGATTTGGTCCAATCCAATCCAATGAATATTTTTTACAAAAAAGCATGGACAGCCCATTGCAGATATCTGAATTCCACTGCATACCTATAAACATTCAAAATGTCAAGTACACCCACCTTATACACCAATGGCCACCGGTGAATTGGCATCAATTCGAAGCTAGCACCTACCCCCAACTGTACTTTAGGCCTAAGAATTCTAACCCTGGGCTGAACTGTCATTCTCCTTATTTTTTACCATTTTGGACTGGTCCAATTCAATATCTGGACCGTCCAACCATTTAGGGCTTTCTGCTAACAATTTTTTTCCTTCCAGTCCTGTGTCAAAAGTAGAGAGGTGGCAACAGTAGTCCATATGATCAAAGAACAGCTACTTAAGAAAAATTCTTGTGAACTGTTTGATATTCGAGCTTAGATGAAATTTTATTTTAGCCTCCCAACGCATCAGGAGCAACTTCATAAGAATTAAGAATGAATCTATCTCTGGTCGGCAAGGCAAAAGCCAATCAAGATATAAACGCCGAAGGGAAAAACAATTAAAAAAAAGGTCAACCCCATGATGCAGTTGCATTACCAACCTATTTATCACTTAAAAGCCATATTGCACAAGAAACTTCTGGACAAATGCCCATGAGTTCCCAGTACCCATTGAAACAACCACAGGAGCATTGGAGATAAATATGGCAAGGTTTGAGCGCTGTTGGCACCCAACCCTGCCACCTTTCTTTGAAAATTGAAACTGCAGTTCCTCATTGCAAATGATGCTCTCCTGAGTTCAACCATCTCCATGCCACCACCATATAAACCTACAGGGCACTAAAAAAGCATGTATACATCAAACATCAGCACCCGTGTTAAATTGTGACATAGGAGTGAATAACAGCCAGGTATAAGCATGCATGATTAGGGCTCACCTCATTTCTATATGCAGAAATCACTTCTCACTGCTACAACTTTTAGGATCACTGTATGGGGTGAGAGGAGGGAAGGAAGGCACTGCCTGCAATATGAACTTGCGCCCACTTCTCAAGCCGGGCGAAGAGCTTGATCTCAGCTCGTGCAAGCGACTGTGAGGAGGAGAAACTCGCTTCTGATTTGGGGAGCTGGCTTTCACTGTCTTGATGGGGGTAGGAGTATCCTTTAATATATCAGGTGTGTCATCTTCAAGGATGCCATATAGTGCACTATCAGAATCAGATTCTTGGGGAAACTTCGAGCCACCCAACTGTGTAACTGGAGTGATGGGTGAACTCTGCCGAAGTGAACTAATTGCTGATAAGCGGCCATTTCTATGACATAATTGGGCTCTCAAAACCTTTTTGCAGTCTTTAGAATTGGATGAAGCTGAAGATACCATAGCCCTTGAGGGAGGATGTGGCTTTGGAGTGAGATCGCACATGTCTACAAGTCCATCCCATCTAGGAGAGAATTGATCCATCTCCCCAGATGTCAAGCAATCTACATCCTGATCATAAGAAATCATATCTACAATTTCTACACTCATTTTTTGTTGTCTCTCATTATTGTTCGAATCTACTGGAGATAATGGTGACTTTCCATAAGATGATAAAACAGTCGTATCAGATTCTGGTGATGGGAGATATCTTCTAACAGGAAGTCGGGATCTCAAAATGTCCTTTCCATGGCTGAGTATAGAAATAAATGAAAACAATGAGGAAATAAATTATATATTGATAATTTGTGTTCATGCACAGAATTGGATCCCAATTTTTGTTCAATCAAGTTTAAATGCAGACAGTGGAACCATACATACTTGGAGCACTGGAATGATGGTGTGAGGGGTGAGAGGTGCTGTGGATGACACTGCTCTGAATGTAAAATCTCACTTCTTGTTTCCACCATACCCATCTTCTTACCAGATACATCCTCCCGTCTTTCATCAGCCCTTTTGTACACAATTTCTGTAATGTCACCATATCCTTAAGTAAGTTTCTTCGCACAGGCATATGGAAAGAATCCAGCAATGACACAAATTTCAAATGATTCACAAAATTTAATTATAAATTTCAATTTTATCTGAAGAGTACTGAGTACTGATTATATTTTGATATGTTAGTAAATACAAGGATAAATTCAACAAATAGAGTTACCAACCGAGGGCTAGCTTGTTGGTGTGTTAGCTGGTTTGTTCCAGTGTTAATGCGGAATTGAATCCCACAACCAGCACTTTGGGGAAAAAGGGGTCAAGGGGGAAGTTACTAATGGTGCATGGCACCGAGTACCAACAAAAAAAATTGAACAAATAGAGTTCATTAATAAAATAGAGCTACCCATTTAAAATCCATATAAAATTGAACAAATAGAGTTCATTAAAAAGGGAATAAAAAAAACGAATAGAGCTACCCATTTAAAATCCTTACCTTCCTTCATGCCATAAACATTTTTGCACCCCTCACATCGACATCCTTCAGAGCATCCAACACCAGCCTTTATGTCCAAGCAGATAGACATGTCCAATGAGAATAGATTCAAGGAAGGCATAATGGCACATGACTTAAGAGAAAAGTAAAAGAGCCCAAACCTGAAAACATTCACAATACTTTTTCAGACACAGAGACTTTTTACAGTTGCATCCTCTTTTGTGCCTGGCCGAGGATGGTGTCATCCTATTACTATCTTCCTGTAGAAACATGGCCAATGAGTGGCTGCATCAATAAGATAAAAGAACACTGCAATTGGTTTAGAGAATGAATGTTACCCCACTGTTTGCTGGAAACTCAGTAACACGGCATACAATCTTTGGAGCAAAAGCAAGTGGGTTACGGGATTCAATTTGTTGCCGGGTACTAAGAACTGTATCTTCATATTCAGGCTTGTTGAAGCACTCTAGGCATGCACAAGGTTCAGCACAGTATACTCCAGCTGCAAAGCACTCACAATAACTGCCAAAAGGATGAAGATTAAACATCAATTCTAATGAAAAGAATGTTTAAGTTACACTCTTGACAAAATCCTGTATACTTACAGTTTCAAGCATTTTGACCTCTTACAATTGCAACGTTTGCAGCCAACATTTTCGGTAGTGTATGATACCCTCTTCCTGGAAAAGACAAATGCTCTCATTATAGTGAGCCTAGCAAGGAATATGCATGTATGCATGTGATAATAATTTCCACTTGCCTCTTCTTTTTGGGACTAAGTTGGTTTAACTCCTCAAGTTTATTAGCATTTTCCGGTGCAGATCTTTTTGCATCACATGGAGTCGTATGATGCTCAATAAGCTTGGACTTCAAATTGCCCATGGGCTTCACAATGCGTGGAGACTGTGTATGGACAGTACTTGCCAGCACTATTGCCTGGCTTTCTTGCCGATCATCATTATTATATGAAAAGTTCTCAGCTGTACTTGTGGAATGAGAACTGGTATTTGGATCTTCAGGAAAATGGTAGTTAATAACAGACTGTGACTTCATCCCTAATAAACTTGGACGATCTTTCTCAGTGGAATTCACACTCGCAGTCGCACCAGAGCCCATTGCAACAGAATTAACAATGCTATTTAGGTGCAAGCCAATACCAGATGGCTTAGGAGCAATCATGAGAGCATTTTCACTATTTTGAACATGTTTATCAACCTTCTCCATGTGAGCTTCTGTATTTTTAGTTGCACAAATAGACAAGTTAGGAGATATAAGCTGGGATAAATTGACTGGTCTCCCGATGCTAGAAGTTGTACTTGGTTCATGATGAGATGAAACCAAAATCTCTGAGTCTTTAGAATTAGCAGGTAATCCTGGATTCGTAATAACATTCTGTGTGTTCTGACAGCAGCTGGTCCCAAGAATGTTCCTCTGAGCCTCAGCTATCTCAAATTGAAGACATCGCCTAAGGGTGCCACGTTGGTGTTGACTGGCTGCCTACATTAACTGTTAAAATCATTCCACTGCAAAGGGCTCTTAAAAATATTGCTAATAAAAATCGAAGGCCTGCTGGTACTGTTTGTCTTGATGTTTCAGGAAAAAGGAGGGAAAATAAAAAGGTGGTGAAAGAATGGTCTCTTGCCCTTTGCCAATTAACTTGTCATTTTCCAAACAGCAT